>NC_138349.1:13446649-14864149 GCF_046562875.1 Panthera onca
TTACTGTCTAAGCCTCGAGTTTTAGTCGTGTGCTTAAGATGGGGGTTGTGAGCAGGTGAGACCAGATGTGTAGGAGGGAGGGACCATGGTCAGGGGTTTTGACATTCTTGGGCAGACTACGGGGACGTGTCAGACTTTAAGCCAACTTTTATCCTGTGGTTGTTTTCGGAGAGATCCCTCGGGTAACAGGTGGCAGAGCACTTGGAGGTGGAAACCAAGGAGACGAGGTAGATATCTACAGGCGGAGACATGGGGACATCCCAGGGAGAGACCCAGCACTTGATGATCAAATGCTCAAGATATTGACCATCTTGAGCTCTTGGTAGGATCTCAACAAATACTGAGAGAAGGACTCTCACAAGGGAAACTAGTAATGGATGGGCAGGAGTTAAGTATGAATATTGATGCTGAGTCATTGCCAAGTTCCAATGCCACTGCCTGGGGCAATCACCCAAGAAGGAGATACCATGGTGGCCCTTCGCCCCACTGCTTTGGAAATGTCTCCCCAGACTCCCAAGGATTACCCTGATCTCACATTTATAAAGTAAGATCTGTTACATGAGGGACTATCTTTTATAGCCCTGTGCTCTTGGCAATGAACAACCATCTCAAATTCCCAAGAAGAAAGCTGTGGTTCTATTATGAAATTAATTTTCCACTGACCCAGGTCCAGAAGGCTGTTTGAAAGATAAGTGTTGATTGATGTGCATATGAAGGCTTCCATCCAGCTTTGCAAAGTACAAAATCTGCAAATCTGTAAGTAGAAAGAGTCCTTCTGGAAAAAATATTAATACTGTACCTTGGTGTTACTGGGTGATTGCTTTTCGGCACCTGGGAGGACTTTTAAATGAACAATTCCTATTTATATCTTCCCCCAAATAGCACTGGAACTCCCAGGCATCTTATAAAAGTTTGGAACAGGCCTGCATTGCTGGGGTCATAACTTGATTAATCATACAGAACGCGCAAGCCCAGGCATATTACAATTATAGAGGGATCACGTCCCAGATGGGCCAGGCACCTGAAATGAGTGAATGTTGAAATCCCAGGGGTGATTCTGAAAACAAAAATGTAAGGGATGAATGCAGAGGACAATATTGGAATCTACGGCATGAGGTGAGCTTGAGAAAGAATTGAGAAATGAAAGACGAGAAGAGAAGGCCGGCGGCTGGACCCTGAGGATGCGTTTCCATAGCAACAGGCAACTGGGAGGAGAGGTAGGGGAGAGAACAGAGCCGTGAGATGAGAACAGAAGCAGAAATGCACACGTCAGAGACTCTGGCGGAAGTGAAGACTGGAGAGGGCCTTGGAGGTACTGAGTAAACTCTTTCTGCCTCCTACTCTTACAAACTAGGAAATCCAACCATCAAGCCCGAAAGTCGCCCCAAAGCCCGCGTCCCAGGATCTGCCGCACGCGTCCTGGTTCGCTCTGTGCCCGTGAGAGACTGTGTGGGGTGCTAAGCGCACCTGCTTTCTGCCTCTATTTGCCACAAACGTGGCAATGGGACTAGATGTTCTGTGGAACATTGATGCACAGATACCGATTCGAGGGAAGAAATACGCCTTTGGAGACAGATGCGGGAAGTTCTTTCTTGGTCTGTTGTGTTTTTGTTTGGTTTTGCAAACTGGCTTAGGGAGGCGTGTGCGTGTGTACAGCCTCACAGCCATGGGAGACATGAGAGCTACAGCCCCAAGATGTCCGTGTCCTAAACCTTATAACCTGTGAACGTGTTACCTCACATGGCAAAAGGGATGTGGCTGCCGATGTGGTTAAAGTCTAGGACCTGCGAGGGGGAGATTATCTCAGGTTATCCGGCTGGGTCTCATCTAACCCTGTGAGTTCTTAAGAGAACCTTTCTTGGTTACAGAGAGCCAGAGAACTAAAGCCCAAGAAGGACTCGGCTCAACATTGCTGGCTTTGGCTTTGAGCATGGAGGAAGGGGCCATAAACCTAGGAAAGTAGGCAGCCTCTAGAAGGTGGAAAAAGCCAGGAAGCAGACCCTTCCCAGAGCCTCCAGAAGAAACACAACCCTGCTAACGTTCTGGCTTTATCTCAATGAGATCTTTGTAGGACTCTGAAGTCCAGAACTGCAAGATGATAAACTTGTATGGCTTAAGCCACCAAATATGTGATAATTGCCTATAGCAGCCACAGAAGACTAGTAATTCACCGACTGGCAGAGACAGTTCACTGAGATGAGACTATCCACTAAGACATAAGTCCACCACCTGAGAACAGAGTGAATCAGAGTTCTGCCAAGATGTCATCTTAAGATTTGTCATGGTCAGCTCAGGTGGCTATAACAAAATACTATATAGACTGGATGGCTTAAACATCAGACAGTTATTTCTCATAGCCCAGACCGGAGGCTGAAGAGTCCAAGATCAAGGTGATGGCAGATTTGGCTCCTGGTGAGAGGCCTCTTCTTGGCTTGCACATGGTTGCTCTATCACTGTTTTCGCATAGTAGACACACACACACACACACACACACACACACACACAGAGGGATCTGGTCTCCTTCTCTTCTTATAAGGACACTAATCCTGTCATGGGGTCCTACTCTCACGACCTCATCCAAACCTAATCTCCTTCCAAAGTCCCCATCTACACATACCATCGCACTGGGGGTTAAGTCTTCAACATATGAATTTGGGGGGTGGCATACACAAACATTCAGTCCACAGCAAGATTTTTGAAGCATTGATGGCAAAGATGAAAAGCAAAACAAAATAGAACCATTATTTAAATCTATAGGCAGGCTAATTTCCCTCATAGGTAGGCATTAAATGTTGACTACAGCTGGTCTGGTAAAATTTCTCTGAGACGGGTTGCTTTTCACAGGATGGGGGTACGCCCTTAGCTGACCTCTTGTTCTTGGGAAATGTACGTATCCTGGGAAACTCACAGGCTGTCGTGGGTGAAGACATGTACAAGCACATGAAGGATGCGTGGGCTGGTCACCGTGATGAGAGGAGGACCAAGAAAAGAAACTGGATCCCACCTGATCAAGTTCCACCCGGATGGTCCTGTTGGTGGCTGTGTTCATTAAAATACGCAATAGTGGATGCAACTAACACAATCCTGAATCTCAGCAGCTTAACTGAATTCGCGTTGATTTCTTAGTTATGTAACGAGTCGCCAATTAACCTACTGTCAGTGTGGCATTGACCCTCTGCATGATGATTCAGGGGCCTAGACTCCTTCCATCTGGTGATTCTGTTCTTACCCAGGGCCTTGGAGGGCTTCATGTTCGACCCGTCAATGGGGAAAGATGGCGGAGAAGACACACCGCTCCTAAACCTTAACGATCATGGCCTCACGGCCCCAAGAGATATGTCACTTCCACTCACATTCCACTGGTGACCATCAGTCATGTTGCCTTATCTTGGTACAAAGGAGGTTGGGATATGTCTCTGTCCTAAGGAAGGGAGAACGGAAACCTTCAGGGGGACAGCCGGCCATTTCTGCCACTGTGTCCAGTACGCTACGTGCTTTTCAGAGCCAGGAGTCTAGACTTGGGGAAGTGTCCTGATATCGGACTATTGTGTTCTGATAAAACGGTCCGGCTGGGAGCTGCAGGGGAAAAAAAAGACCATTTTCTGGGTGGAGTGTGTGTTTTTCCCATCAAATAATGGATATTCATACTCTCAGTCGCCCTGAAAGAGGCTGCTAGCGGGAGAGGATTGGCCTCAGACCAAAGACACAGAGAAACATCTTTCTCCCTCTGGGTCTGGACCTTGTACAGATGCGATTTTTATTTTAATGGTATAAGAGTGGTCACTGTCGAGTACAGACAGGTTGGGGGTTAAGCAAGCTGATGTCTTTCAAGTGGCCGGGGAATTTGATGTGGATGTGCAAGTTTTGAGAGGTGCTCCCGTGCACGAGTGGTTAGGGCTGTGTGCTTCCTTCCATTTTTTCCAAACCATTAGTAAAGTCACATTAAAAGTTGCGAAATGGGGGGCGCCCGGGGGGCTCAGTTACGAGTCCGATTTTGGGCTCAGGTCACGATCTTGCAGTTTGTGAGTTCGAGCCCCGCGTCGGGCTCTGTGCTGGCAGCGTGGAGCCCACGTCGGATCCTCTGTCTCCCTCTCTCTCCCCCTCCCTCCCTTGCGCACACACTCTCTCTCTCTCTCTCAAAAATAAATAGATATTAAAAACACGTTTTAAGTTGTGAAATGGTAGCAGCTCCATTGTGTAAATTAAAGGAAGGGCTCTTGCTTATGCGCTGAACTGTGCTTCTCCAAAATTCATATGTTAAAGTCCTAACCCTCAATATCTCAGTATGTGCCCTTATTTAGAAACGGGGTCTTTGAAGAGGCAGTTAAGTTAAAATGGGGTCACTAGGATGAACCCTAATCCTCTATAACCGGTGTCCTTATAAGAAGACGAGGTTAGGACACGGACATGCACAGAGAGAAGAGCTTGTGTAGACACAGGAAGAAGACGAGGCATCTATAAGCCAAGGAGAGGAACCTCAGCAGAAATAAACTCTGGCAGCACCTTGACCTCGGGCCTCCAGCCTCTAGAACTGGGAGACCATCACTTTTTGTTGGTCAAGCCCCCACGCTTTGTTACATCAGGTGCTCGGAAACTAACGCAGCCTGGTTCATACTTGTAGCAGAAGGCAGTGGGGAGGGCAGGGCATACTCCCAAGAGCCGCAGCGCCGGTGTTAGGGCGACCACTGGCAGGGACAAGTGACACGCAGTGAGCAGTGACAATGTCGTAAGTGGCAGAAGGAACCTCATGACGCTGGATCAGGAGGCCTGGGAGGTGTGCAGGAGCACCCCGCTTCTGAGAACACATAAAACTCGTGGCACTTTCTGGGAGACCGACTTCTTCGATGGCGTAGTGGCCCGGAAGTCTTCCTGATACGTCATTTCATTGGACATACATAAGACTCCTTTTGGAAGTTCAGGCTGGTGAGGCCAAGCCTCATGCGAGTTGAGAATGAATGTCCTTGAGCTAACTGCTTCAAGGGAACTGACAGTATAGTCTGAATCCTGAACTCCCCCCTCTTCCTATGGTCCTTTACTTCACCTCCACGAACTTGGCTTTCTCATCTGTAAATGTTGACAATCACAGTTCTTGCTTGAATATGATATAATAAGATAATATTATATCCAAGCAAGAACCGAGTCCTCTCATTAGCCTTAAATGCAACGTAATGCTGTGAGGCTTTCATACTGGGCTTGGCATAAATTACGGGCTCAATACATGGCAACTGCTGTGTTTATTACAGAAAAAAACACTCCCTATTGAGAGGAACACAGTCCCCCGGCCCTGGGTCCGTTTTCTGAGGGTCAGAACAGATTTATATGAAGGACATTGGCCACTTGTGTGTTGGGGAGAGATTTGGCTGGCTCTTTGACAGATTTGGCCCTGATTGGACCCCCTGTGGAATGAGAATGACTTCGGAAAGGGAGCAAGAAGGCAAATACCAACTCTCCTGCTACAAGTCCAAATCTGGGCAGGAGCACTCAATAGAGTCATGTGCCAGTGCCCTCCTGTCTTCTGTTTTGCAAGGTTTACACCGTTTCTGAAGGAGACGCTATGCCCTGGAGCATAAGTGTATTAGCCATGACCAGCAAGAGGATTCTTGAAGCCAGACCACAGAAAGAGAGTTGCCCAGCATGGTTAGCCGTCTATACCATTTACCGTGCATTTCTGTGGGGGCAGGGGGGGAAGAGTATCCAGTCTCCGAGCACAGAACAGTTATTCAGTAAGGATTGAATTTCTTGTTTGAGTTCCCTGTCATCTCCTCCCACCATCTCAAACCTCAAGCCTTTCAGTGTTGTTGCCTTTTGCTCTTTAAGCTGATGGCATTCAGGAAACTTTTAGAAAATTTGGAACAGAATCCCCGACATGCACACTGAACTGGTCTGTGCCTGATTATGCACAGGCAGCCGCACCTCGCAGATGCCACTGGGATCACAACATTCTATTATGAAGTCAGACTTTGAAAGAGTTGAAGTCAAGTGGCCAAGTCAGTGGCTGTCAACAGCCCGAGTCAAGACCTGAGCCAGCATGGTTTAAGTGGGGGAGGTGGCTCTGGGTAGTCTCTAATGGCTTCATCTGGGATTGGGGAGGAGGGTGAGGGAGGAGAAGGAGCCAGGAGGCCAGGAAAGTGGGAAACCAGCACCCGGGGCTGAGGCTTTAAGTCACACACCTTGTGGTCCTGGCTCTGCCCCCTGGCTCGGTCTGATGGCTCAGCTTCCTTCTTGTTCCCGGAGTCTCTGGCTCGGTCACATGCTCTGTCTCCTTAGTCCTGGGACCCTCCCTCATCCTCTTCAAGATATGTTCCTGAACTTCCACCCAGAGACGTGGGTCGGTAGGTGGGGTCGATAAATGAGTTGAGGATCAAAGGGGCCACACAGCAGGCATATTACAAATGTCTAATTTCATCAGCTTTGAGAGCGGACAATATTTTTAATCCTCATTCTCTAGACAGGTAAACTGAGGCTGAGAGAATCCAAATGACTTGCGGTCACACAGCCCCTGCAGGGTGGAAATTCAAATTCAGGACTGTCTGTGTCCAAAGCTTGTTTCCTTTTTCATAGCGCCGCGGTCCTCCGTTCCGAAAGGGGAGAGCATGAGAATCTCTGGAGGAGGTAGCTCAGGAAATTTACGTGTGTGCGTGCACGCACGGGTTCCTATGTGTGTATACGCGCACACGCCTGTGCGTGCAGGTGTGCCCACGCACATGCCTCTACGTTTCAGGGACAAAAAGAAGGAAATAAGCGATGAGGCTAGAAAGATAAGTAGAGGTGCAACTGAAAGGGATTTTTAATGTCCTTTTCACTGAGTGAAAGGTGAAGCGTTTGAATTTCATCCTGCATGAGATGCCCGCGTAGGGGGGAGTCATGAACCCTGTGAGGAGTGGGGAGGAGCAGAAGACTCCCCGGCTTGGGATTCTCTCTCCGGAGGACCCTGCTGTTTTGCTCATCGGGGATGGAGAGAGAGGGAGGGGAGGCTTGAGATGCCATGGTGGATGTTCCCAGAAGCCCCGCTTGTTATCTAACCACTGGCCTCCCCAGCCAGTATACTCTAAGCTGAGTCTCCGCTCATCAAGATTGTCAATTCCTTGATGGCAGAAACTGCCGAATACTCTTGCAAATCCTCTGCGAAACTCAAGCTGATGCCGAGCACACAGCAGGGACCCAAGGAGCACTTGTTGTCAAAATAATGCCTGTGTTAATTATTCTTCCCTTATGAGCACATCATAAGCGATTGTCATACATATACACGTTACATATGAATCCTGAAAGCAGGAAGGTGATAAATCTTTTATAAGAAAAAATTTCCTTCTGTGCACTGACAGTTGTTAATCCTTCAGCAAATGTGTCCTAAGTAAGCTTGGAGATTTCCCAGCCCTCAAAATTAGAAATATCAGAAAAGTCTTGTTCTATTTTTTTTTCATTTGTTTTGCTTTTATTTCATTGTTTTATTTTTTCTGTTTCATACTAAAGGAAGCTCTTCAATAAGTGCCATAAAAACCCAGTGAAATCTTGTCTCCTTACCCTACCTCGGTTGCTTTCAAATAGAATTTTATATCAAACACACTGCACAATTCATGCATAAGTGCCAAATTCCAGAATCTGCTTACTATCTCTAAATTTTCAACACCGAGATTCAACTTACCGGGAACTAGGTTATCTCAAACACACTTAGAGAGAAAATGTGGTGTTTATTTTATTTATTAATGTAATTCAACTTATTTATATCCCAAATCGTCCCATCAAGGATTTGAGGGCTTATGCAGAAACACTTCGGATGAACTGGGCACCTAAAAGTCAAATTTAAAAATCAGAACCAGGGTAAGTAGAAATTAAACAGGAAATCATCCTCAGGAGAAAAATGGAATGCAAATATCTGGGCTCCAAGAAACTATATCAGAGACTGCAAAATGGCAGCCTTTGGGACAAACCCAATGGAAGTTGCATCAGGTCCTGTCCACGGAGTGTTTGAAGTCAGTGGGGGAGAGGATTAGCTCAGTAGAGAATCTCTCTCCCTCTCTCTCTCTGCCCCCCCCCCCATTCGCACTCTTTCTCTCTAAATAAATAAATAAATAAATTATGGTAGCAAAACTTTAAAAAAAAAATAAAGGTAGGTAAATAAGATCAACAAAATGTTGACAAGTTAAAAAAATTTTTTTAACATTTATTTCTTTTCAAGAGACAGAGACAGAGTGTGAGTGGGGGGAGGGGCAGAGAGAGAGGGAGACACAGAATCCGAAGTAGGCTCCAGGCTCCGAGCTGACAGCGCAGAGCCCGATGCGGGGCTCGAACCCACGGACCGCGAGATCATGACCTGGGCTGAAGTCGGACGCTTAACCGACTGAGCCACCCAGGTGCCCCATCATGTTGACAATTTTGGAGCCTGAGTGATGGGAATATGAAGGTTCATTATATCTATTTTTGCACGATTGAAATTTTCCATAATTAATGTTTCTCAAAAATTGAACCTGCGCGACTGCCTTGGGATAAGTTGTGTGCTTTCTAGCTTAACACAGTCTCCACCCCTCTCCCTACAGCTTCTACAGAGCTTCACGTGGGCCAGAGTAATGTTGACAGTGTTTTGTGCAATATTTCTCACCCGGCGTCCAGGAGGAAGCAGCCCCTCACCCCCCCCACTTTGGGGACCAGCGAGCACCCAGTTCCAGGACTGACACCTGTGCGTTCCACTCCTCTACTCCAGCACCGCTCAGCAAGGATCAGTAGTAGGAAGTGACCAAATCGCATCTCAGGAAAGCACGTCTGTGTGGGCCCAAAGCCACAGGATCTGGGTACGCAGATTTTCGATGGGCCGGCTGGGTCTAAAGAAAGAACATGGAATACTGGGGAATCGAGAAGAGTGGATCGGGGGGGCACATTCATCAAACAACCCCCTGTAAGCATCACTTGCCATTGTAGGATGAAGAATGGCCCCCAAAAGACGCGCTCAAGTCCTCAGGCTATATCTCTGCATGTGATGTCATTTGGAAACTGGGTCTTTGCAGATACAGTCAAGTTAGGATGAGGTCATACCAGAGTGCGTGCGTGTGTGTGCGTGTGTGTGTGTGTGGGGGGGGTGGGTGCTAACCAAACACTGGTGTCCTCGTTAGATGAGGGAAATTTGGACACAGGGATACACACACAGGGAGGACAGAGGCAGAGACTGGAGTGATGGGCCTACAAGCCAAGGGTTGCCAACAGCCACCGGGAAGCCAGGAGAGAGCGTGCCTGAAAATAACCTGGAAACGTATTTAAAATTCAGATTCCTGCAGCTTTCTCTACACACGGATTCAGAGGCCTGGGGTGCGGTGCCAGAACCTGTGACTTTCCAAAGGCTCCAGGGGATGCCCAGGAAGGTGGCTGGGCAGTGGCTTGTTCGGCAACGTGGACCCAGGTGAGCTGTCGTAGCTGGAAACCGTTGCTCCTGGACAGACGGCTGGTGTCCCCTTTTAAAGAGACGGCTCCATATTTTGGCTTCACTTCCTCGTGGCCAGCCTGAGAGTAATCAAACGTACGGAATGAAAATGGCACTCCCTGCATTCTCCGAGCAAATGCAGGGCTCATGCAGCTTGATTTTTTCCCTACGCCCTGCAAAAAATGTTGAATGACATGTGAAAAGGATAGAGGGAGGCTCTGCAGGGTTGAGGGGTTTTTTTTTTTCTTCTTCTTTTTTTTAAATCTGTCACTTAGCAACGACATATGTATGGCTGACAGTTGGAGTAATCTTTGAGTTGGCAACGTGGAATTGTTAGAAAGTTTAAATTTGTGTTTTATCATTGTTAGCGGTGTTGTAGCAAATCGTGTAAGGTACAATATGTGCATTCTGCTGTTTTGGAAGGGAGACATTTTAAGTCAGAAGTATTTGACTGTAAACATATTTTGCACTGAACCCTATTTTCCTTCTACATGGAAGAAAAACCAAAGCTTACCTAAGCACCGTTAAGAAACCTAGTTAATCAGCACTATAGGATTAAGGGGAAAATGTTCTTCAGAAATAGTTGATGAAAGTTTTAATTACACACACAATCGCGAAATGCTCAGTAATTTCTGCATATTGATTCCCCCCCCCCTTTTTTTTTTCTGGAAATGCTAAAACTATTTCAATATACACAGAATCAATAAACATAATTAAAATATGAGCTCATCAAAACAGTAATTAAATGTACTTAACAGCTTTTGTGGCTTTTCCCCATATGGTTACTGTGGGAGTGTGAATCTGGCACGCTAGATAAATGTAACAAAATAAAGTGAAAGCCTCGGAAAAGATTACTGTCGTATCATAATACAATAAAACCCGGCTCCGCAGCAAGTTGCGTTAAATCAAAAAGTTGACAAAAGGAGGGATGTATGCAATTATTATACATTTTGGGGCTGTTTTCTATTTATATGAGATTAACACTATCATGGTCTGCATTCAGAAGGAACGGCGAAATCCTCCAACATGAAAGGAATTGGGGGCGAGCGCCCTGAATTCTTAATATGTCAGCTCCCCTTTTAGGGTATTTCTGGAAGAGAGTTCGATGCCCGCGCCCCACCCCCCAACACCACCATCTGTCTGCGCAGCGCGGGGAGGCCAAGTCACGTGACTCCAGAGCCCTAGCCCTCGGGTCTGAGTTAACGGTTTGTGAAGCTGGGTTTTGCCCTGCCAGCACCTCATCTCAGTGGCCCGTTAGTAGAAAGGTAAGTGCAATCTGACTCTGGCCCTCCCATGCTGCCCGGAGGTGGTGTTCAAGCCCCAGGCAGGACCTGAGCTCTGTCTTCAGTGGGTTTCCTCCAGAAGCCAGGACCCTGACTTGACTGCAGGAGTTTATATGGGATCCCATCCTAGGAAGCATGAGCAGGGGAGGGGAAGCGAGACAGGAAGCGAGGAAGTCGGTGGAAGGTGCCTTACCCTGGGGGGCAGTTGGTGCTCAGTGTCACTGAGAAAGAGGAGAGTTTAGAAAATCTGCGAGGTGTCCCATCCGAGGAGCGAGGAAGTTGGAGAGTTGGTCCTCCGGCCTCCATCTGGATTTGCCCAACGGCATTAACTCCCTGGTCCTTCTAAGCTGGCCCCGGGGCTGGCTGGGGGAGAGCACCCAGGGGCCGATTCTCGAACACTTGCAGGCAGATACCACGGGCATGTACGAGAATAGCCACCACCAAGTTCTCAGGGAAACCCGGGGCTTCTGCCATTCAGTCTGTGGGAGGCTGAAAATGCCCCCGGATAAAGATCGCGTCCGAATCCCCGGAATCTGTGAGTCTTACCTTACAGGTGGTAAAAACTTTGCAGTTGTGATGACATGAAGACTCTTGAGGTCGAGGTCTTATTCTGGGTCAGCTGAGCGAGACCCAAACGCAAATCCAAGTGTCTGTATGAGGGAGGCAGAGGGAGAGACCCAACAGAAGAGAAGGAGGCACAGTGATCTCAGGAGCAGAGCTGGGAGTGATGGGGACGCCAAGGAATGCTGGCGGCACCAGAAGCTGCCAGAGACAGGGATGGAACTTTCCCGAGAGCCTCTGCAGAGAGCGTGGCCTCTGGGACACCTTGATTTCAGCCCAGGGAACGCTGATTTCCGACTTCCTGTCTCCAAATCGGGGAGAGAAAAAAAATCCTGTTGTTTTAAACCACCAAACGGGGATCGTTTGTTACAGCAGCGACAGGAAACTAACAGAGGGTCCTGGGAAGACGGGGTTCTTTCAAGAGGAAGGATGATGGTGGAGAAGAAACAGAGCCAGTGAGCATGTGGGGTCATCTCATCTGAAACTGGGATTCATTTCAACACCACTCTGACTTCCTGTTTCCTTCCTCTCTCCTTTCCTTACTTTCTGCTAATTCTCTTGCAGAATGTGTGTGTGTGTGTGTGTTTTCTTCCTCAGCACGTCCATCTGCCCTAGATGACTGGCCTTAGTTCTTTCCTTAGTTGCAATTTCTAAGAGCACCTGTTCTTAAACTGCATTTTCCTGTACCTTGTCTGGATTCCCGTGAGGCTTTCTTTCTTTTTTTATTTTTATTTTTTTTAATTTAAAGTTTATTTTTGAGAGAGAGGGGGATGGGTGGGACAGAAAGAAGGGGACACAGAATCTGAAGCAGGCTCCAGGCTCCCAGCTGTCAGCACAGAGTCCGATGAGGGGCTCGAACTCACGAACTGTGATATCATGACTTGAGCTGAAGTTGGACGCTTAACCGACTGAGCCCTCCAGGCGCCCTTCTCGAGGCTTCCATGGGCACACTTGGGCATGTGCCACATGCTGTCTTCCCTCTCTGGACATACCTGTTATAGAATCCCACCCGGGGTATGGCTGTGGTCCCTGGACCCGGAACCCCTCTATCTCTCTATACCGTATGGAGGAAATATACTGGGTTGCCTCCAAAGAGCCAATGATTAGATTTGGCTCTTAAAGTTGAAGAACTACCTCATCTTTGAAAATTAAAGACAACTAAGGAAGGAAAATGCATGAAAAAACTAAACTCTGAAACTTCTCGATGATTTTGGACTTGGGACACAGATGGGAGTTCCTCTTGTGCCAAAAAATCCGTTGAACAGCACCAGCTGTGGGGTGAAGAGAATTGGAAAGACTCACACATCGCATTCACGGGAGGAGCTGTGTTAAGGAAGGAGGGGAAAGTTTTGCAGATCGGTTGATTCCTCAGTGAATCATGCGGCCAGATGAAAAGCCCAAGACTACATCTGCGGGCGTATTGTACTAGTATTAATATTCATGCAGGAATGATCTAGAACACTGTTTCCTCTGATTTTTTTTAGCAGTGTGGTAGGTCTGGGGGAGAAACGTTTCTTTTGTGTTAAGGAGCATGTGCTGCGTTACTTTTGAGCTTTATGAGGATTCATTTTAAAGGAGCACAGGGAGTGAAGATATTAGGCCTTGCACAAGGGTAGTATTCCTAATATTATACAATCGGTAGGGCCAGAACTGACCAATGTGAACAGCCGCGGTCCTGGAGCCCCTGCTGGGCCAGGTGTTAACCTGTTACTGGCTGGATCATGGAGAGGTCTGGGATTTCTGGGGGATGCTGGGGTGGCTGGAAGTGCTGGGGGGCCAGGGGCGTGGCTGTGTGCAGCATGGCCATAGCCCTCACCATATGATATATAAAAACAACCAAGCCCTCCTCTTGTCTCTTCCCAACGAGGGAAGTAAAACAACACTATAGAGATTCATTTATTTGATGCACGCTCTATGAGCCTACTATGTGCCAGGCATCGTGCTAACCCAGTGCCAGACATACGGAGATGTTGTCAACTGAACAACCCAAGAGGGGGTGGGAAAGTGTCATCGTAATTATTTGTGCAAGATGTCCAAGAGCTTGTCTTGTCGGGGACTTCTGTAGCTGCGAGTGGTGAAAAACGAATGCCAACTGCCTTAAGGAAAACAGAAAGAGGGAAGGGGGTTCGTTGGCTCAAATGGCAGAGATGTTTAGGCGTAGATGCTGCTGGGTCCAGGGGACCGTGTGCGCGTCGTGCGTGCGTGCGCGTACCTCTCCGTGTCCGTGTGTGTGTATGCGCGCGGGAGGGTGCGTATGTGGGCGCGCGCGTGTGCGTGCTGAGGGTGTGCCCGCGCGTGCGTGTGCGCGTGTGTGTTCATGCGTGTGTGTTTTCCCACTTGCCCTCTTTTGGCTGCTCTCCTGTATGGGTTCCCTTGAAAGCAGAGCCTGACACAAGGACTGGATTGCCAGTAGGTAAGTTGGTGGGAGGGTCCCCAGAAAGAAGTGGGGGAGAGGGAAATGATACAGGGAGAAAAGCCGGCATGTGTCGCGGTAATGAGCTGAATGGTGCTGTGGGTAGGGAGGCCTCAGTCCTGCCGGGGGGGGCCCTCGGATGAACCAGGAAGAAGTCGGAATTTCTACACAATTTTCCAAAATGGGAGATGGGGAGAGCTAGGACGTTCATCCACAGATTTCCCCATCTCCCAAATGTTGAGGTTTGCTCCCAGGGACATTCGGACCCCCATACTTCTGGATTGTGCCTTCTTGTGTCTGAGTGGCCTTCCAGGACACATGAGACACTGCCACAGGTGTGAGACTGTTCACTACAGTTGCACTAGAAACGTGGGGGGGGGGGGGGGCGGGGGCAGGGAGATGGGGCCTGATGCGTGATCCGTATCTGCTAAGCTGGGCTTTCCTGAGGTGGGCTCCAGTCGAAGGGTCCATGTGACAGGGCAGGGCTCCTGGCACCACACATCCACTGGGAACAGGAGAGTTCCCATGGGAAGGCCAACTGAGCCAGGGCCCCTCTCGCTCATGAGCGTAGAATCTAAATCCTGAGCTGTTAAGTAATCATTTAAGAATGGCATCCAGATTTTAAATCGACAGTCATCCACCCTCTAAACCCAGTCCTGGATTTGTTTTAGTCTATTTTATTTTATTTATTTTTTAATTTTTTTTTTAACGTTTATTTATTTATTTATTTTTAAATTTTTTTTTTAACGTTTATTTATTTTTGAGACAGAGACAGAGCATGAACAGAGGAGGGGCAGAGAGGGAGGGGGACACAGAATCTGAAACAGACTCCAGGCTCTGAGCTGTCAGCACAGAGCCCGACGCGGGGCTCGAACTCACGGACCGTGAGATCATGACCTGAGCCGAAGTTGGACGCTTAACCGACCAAGCCACCCAGGCGCCCCGAATGTTTATTTATTTTTGAGACAGAGAGAGACAGCATGAACGGGGGAGGGTCAGAGAGAGAGGGAGACACAGAATCCGAAGCAGGCTTCAGGCTCTGAGCCGTCAGCACAGAGCCCGACGCGGGGCTCGAACTCACGAACCTTGAGATCGTGACCTGAGCCGAAGTCGGAGGCTTAACCAACTGAGCCACCCAGGCGCCCCTGTTTTAGTCTATTTTAAACGTGGGCAACCTTTCGTAGGCCCTTACTGATTGTCCACGATGCACCTGAGAGCTCCAGTGAATTCTCTCAGACTTGAATCTAGCCCAGTCGTGGGCTCGAGGAATAGTGATTGGGATTTCTCTCTGTAATTAGGTAACTGTAAGCCAACTTGACTCTAAAACTCCAAAGTCAAACTGTTAGTGGCCCCCTTCGAAGAAATCCTTGCTGTGCTGCATTTGCGTTCCCGTAAGGTGTATTGTAAGGTTTAAATGTCAGGTCAGGTTGGAACATTTGTTATGTCTTGGAAAGGAATGAAGTGAAAATTGCTGGGTTTTGCCTCTCATTGAAGCTTTGTTTGTTCGTTGGGGTCACCTGCCTGGCTTCAAGGTATAACGTGACTCTTCCGGCCTGGTTCGATTTTAATGTCAGCCTTACTCACAGTGAAGGTCCCTGTGGGGCCTCGACCACCTCCGCTGGCTTCGTCCCCACCACTCCGAGCTGCAATTCTAGTAACCTTTAGATCCCCGGACCAGGAATCCCTGAGGCTGTTCGGCCCTAGAGTTTACAGTGAAGTCAACCAACGCACATGATGTCAGTTACGCTGGTCAACATGTATATTTTGCGTTTTGGGGAGAAAGGGAGGGGGGCGTCAGTCAGAATTCAGGGAGGAGTCGTTGCTTTTGGCTGGAACGATCCAGGCAGTCGTCTCAAGTCCTCCCTGCAGTTGGTCTCTGTTGACAGAATCTGCTAATATTCTTCAGGCCTCCAAGGTCAGAATAGTTGCTCTGGGCCTCTTAGCTTTGTGTGCCCGACTGTGTGTGAGAAATCGATTTTCCAGATGGACTGCAGGTTGCCGAGCCTCGTTGGTGGTGTAAGGGACACTTCAGCTGCGTTTTACCCGCTGCCAAGACCCAGTAACAGAGTGCGGCTCCCCTCCCCCGCCCCGCACCTTCTTTTTCTTCTTTTCTTTTCCTCCCGTGGGAGAAGGCGGTGGTGCTCAACGTTCTGGGCTCTTAACGCTGCGTCCGGGCATTCCTGAAGACCGGATGTGCCATGACACTCCTCTCTGATCCCCAAATCATTCAAGGTGGAGGGTACTTTCTCAAAAAAAAAAAAAAAAAAACCCCAAAAAACCCAAACCCTGAATTAATCTCTTGGTACCCATACCTCTTCAAATTTGTTTCTGGACTTTTATTAACTTTTACTTCAAACGTAATAGTCTACGGGCTATGAAAGCCCACGGAGAAACTTGAGTGAACACCTACTATATCTTGGGGCGGTTATAATTTATATCCTGTGAGGAATGGCTCGTTGAAAGTGCATATTCATTTCCATTTCTGGGTCGGCTTTTTGGCTGATCTAATTCTTTATCACCATTTAGCTTATGAAACACCTATTGGTGCAGTCTGACTTGACCTTTTGCATTCCTACTGACAGTTGATAGATAGATACGCATAAATTAGGATACGGAAGGTTTCTTTTTGAAAACCAGTGGCTTTTAACCCTCTGAGGGTTAAGTAAGCAACTCAGATACATAACCTTTACTTAATTTTTTTCTCTCAAGTCGTAGCATGGTATTTATTGACGTTGGGAGCCGGAGTTTGATGCCGTATAATGTCGATGAATGGTTTCTCCTATTGTGATCTACGACTGTCGGTTAGTAAATAGAGCAGACACGGCAGCTGTCTCATTCTCAAAGGATGATGTCACGAGGAGAGATGACCGACCCGTATGTTGCCAGCCTTTCTTTCACGTATTTCTTTAAAACAACTTTTTTAACGTTTATTCATTTTTTGATGGAGACAGAGCACGAGTGGGGGAAGGGCAGAGAGAGAGGGAGGCACAGGATCTGAAGCAGGCTCCAGGCTCTGAGCCATCAGCATGGAGCCCGACGCGGGGCTCGAACCCACGAACTGTGAGATCAGGACCTGAGCCGAAGTCGGACGCTTAACCGACCGAGCCACCCAGGCGCCCCTCTTTCGTGTATTTAAGTGGTTGAATTTAGCCCACCTGGCTTTGAATCCTAATGGCTCCACTTACTATATATGTACTGGGAGCAACTTAGCCTGTCTTTACTTTACTTTCCTAATCTGTGAATTGGGATAATGACAGTACCGACCCCGTAGGGCTGTCGTGAGGTCTAAATAATAGCATCTAGCCCCAGCCGAGAGCGGTGGCCTTCGCGTGGCAAGAGCTAGCTGATCTTACTGTTTCACTATTACTATTTTACTATTTACTATTTTCAAATTATTATTATTATCACTGTGCGCCACATGCTTATTTGGGGCTCTAAGGGTACAATGGTAAGCGAGACACACACTTATTAACTAAACAGATGTATTTCCAGCCCCATACTGGGGCCCTAGACTCAGGGGACACGGTATTTCTCCCTGCAGTCTAGCAGAATAGACGGCGAATAAACAAATCAGCTGAAATAGAAGTGGTAAAGCCAAGAAGGATAAAGCTAGAGAGTGAAGAGTGTAGGAACCATAGGCTTCCCTGATGCAGTCACATTTGAGCAGAAGAAATGTGGGAAGCCACTCTACGGGGACCTGGGGGAAGAGTTTTCTAGGTGGGGGAACAGCACAGGCGGACTAAACAGCCATAAGCGGCCAGCAGACCAGGTTCTGGGAGCACGGCGATCAAGGGGAGATGGCAGGGGGTGAGGTCAGGAAGGGCACGGGGGCTGGACAGAGCAGAACTTGTACCTGGTTATAAAGACTCAGGTATTGACTCTGGGCGCGGTGGGAGCCACAAGGCAGTGAGTGGGGAAGGGGCCGTGGGGCGGAGAAGCGGCATGAGCTAACTCATACTTTCACGGGGTCCCTCTGCATTCTCTGAGCAGAACAGGGGACAACGGTGGAAGCAGAGAGAACAAGGAAGCAGAGAGAACAGTCATCCCAGGCGAAGGGCGGGGTGGCTCGGGCTCAGATGAACGCCGGGATGCTGGGAAGAAGTGTGGACCCCCAGGATACATTCAGAGCAGACCTGAAGGATCTGCTGAGGTTGGGTGCGAAGCTCACGTTCTAGAGGAACGTGCCAGAGACTAAACGTGAGCTAACTAACCAAGTAAGACAATTCCGACAGTGACGAGGGGCATGGAGAAAATGAGAGAGCATAGCGGGACAGGGGGTAGTCGCGAGAGACCTCTAAAGAAGAAAACCTTTAAACTGAGATTTCTGTGACCACCACGTGTTTTAATCACCTCTTCTTTGCACCATTGGGGAAGAAGGGCGTCCTACCCTAGAGTGACAAGGATAGCCAACATACGGCACTGAACATTGGGCAGAGAGAGAAGTTTACTAGTCACAGGCACTCACAGCCTTGGAGAGGAGGACACCGCCTGCCTTGTAAGGTGTCACAGCGCTATGGGAGGCAGGTTTAGGGGTACCAAGAGGGCAGGGTGCCCCCTAATTCCTGTGGAGGGATGTGACTGGAATAATTAGAATAATTCTGTGGGATGGAGGGGACCGACACCCACTACTCTGGGGGTAAGCAGGAACTGCCTGGTCCCCTCAGTAAGGAGAACTGTTTGGATAGTTCTTATCCACAGGAGCAGAGCTGGCAGGGGAACTTGTGGTTATTCCATTGGAGGCCCTTCTGGTTTCATCAGATGTCAAGGCAGCCCATGATATTGGGCCTTCCTTTAGGCTTTAAACAAATCAAGCCAGGAGAGAGTGATATTGACCTGAACACAAGGGTTGGCACTGGCTATGAGGCGAGGCAGGGATTCATGTGACATTTTAGAGGCGGAGCTAAAAGAATTGGCTGGTGAGCTAACGTGATTGGGGGTGAAGAACAGAGAGAAATCAAGGATGTCATCCAGATGTTTTGCTTGAGCAACTTGTGAATTGTGTCAATTACCCAGCAAGACGCAGGCTCTTGAGTAGATTCTGACTGGGAGTAGTCACGCGTTCATTTTGGATAGTTACATTTGAAATGCCTGTTACACCTTCGAGGGGAGATATTTAGTAGGATGATGGATAGATCCATCTAGAGTTCAGGGGAAAGTGGGGGGGTGGGCAGAAGAAAGAAATGTAGGAGTCCTCAGCATAGAGACAGTGTATAAAGCCAGCGGACTGGATGAAGTCAACTTGGAGCATAGAACAGAACCTTAAGTGCTTCAGCATCTAGAGACTGAGCAGAAGGAAAGACTGAGAAGCAGACGAAGGGGGGCTCAGTAAGGTTGGGGGACAACCCGGAAAATAGGATGCCTTGGAGTTCTGGAGAAGGAAGCATTTCAAGAAGAAAGGAGTGGTCAAAGCTGTCAACTGCTTGCCCCTGAGGGGTCAAGGAAGATGAGAATAGAAAAGCATTGGATTTGGAAAAATGGCAGCCATTCGTGCTCGTCAACGCTGGAGATGAGAGAAGACAAAGTGAGGAAATGGAGATCAAATTTAGACAGCTCCTCACGGGAGCATGGCTGAGGGGAAACTATGGAGGGATAATAATGAGAAAAAAAGTCTTTGAAAAATCCATATAAGCTGGTAAAAGGGTAAGGACATGATAGTCGGGATGCAGAAGAGATCAGAACTGCAAATCTAGGAAAACCCTTGGGTAGCTGTTACGGTGCTTAACAAAGAGAGGGGTACTCTTGCTACTATCTTCAGGCTCGTGAGTTGGAACGGCAGACGGTGCTTGTGAAATTAAGAACATCTGGGATGTGGATGGTCCTAAAGAGAACAGGATTCCTGGGGGGACAGGTGGGTCCCAAATAGGAAGATGGGGATGAGTTCCTCTGAATGCATAGGTCAGAGGTCTACGGCATAGCTCTCATAGCATTTCAGATAAGGAGATGTTGTCGGATAATTATGGGGGTATAGACAGTCTACAGTGACCATGTAAATGACAAATGTTGAAGTACCTACTTCGTGCACTTTCCCATCCTTACTTAATCAATAACTCTATACCATTAAAGAAGGCCACCACGGTTGAGGGTCACAGCAGTGCACTTGCAGTCAGAACGTCGATGCAGGTGTGAATCCTGGATGCGTCCATTCCCAGCCAAAGGTCTCGGGCACTTCTTAGCGCTTACGTTTTCTCATCTGTGCAATGGAAGGTACCGCTACTAGCTTACAAAGTGGGGCCAACTAGAAAAGGCCCAAGTGATATATTTGTCATTCGTCTGTCTGTACCTTGTGTTGAAGGAGTCATAATAGGGTGTCACTGCTACCCCATGTAAGAAGCAGAGACAATAGAAGATCCAGAAGAACTCTTGATGGAAGCCTCCACCTGCTACCCTGAGGGCAGTGAGACTTGTATTAGAGTCCGCCATTTTGCCTATGGAGGCTCTCATAGCCTTCCTCAACTTCGTCAACTTGCTGGGTGGGATAAGGGTCTCGGTCTCCTCAGTGAAACCTCCCTCTTGCTGCCCACAGCACGCTGAGTGCCTGCCGCTAAGGGTTCTCTCTTTTAAGCCCCCACACTGTTGTTCCCAGCAGTTGTGATGACCCAGAGTCGGCCATGTGTGTTCCCACCCCTGTTTATGCTACTTACGCCAGTAACGGTTCATGCAAATATTATATGCCTATTATATGCAAATATTATATGCCTAACGGTTCATGCAAATATTATATTATATATAGGCATATAACACCGACATAACTATTATGTAAACCGATGAAAGATTTGGTAATGACAAGTTGCTACCGTAATTGCTATCAAATAAAGTATGTGTAAGACACACGTAGAAGACTGAGGGGAAGGATAAAAATGAAGAAAAATTGCTTTACACATGTCTTTATAAATGTCTCCCTCTGCCTTAAGGAAACCAAAACGGGAACTTCTGGATGATGCATTATGGGTGGTTTTGAAGAAAGACCGCTTAGAACTCAGATCAGCAGACCCCGACACAAAGAAAGGGCCTTGGCTCAACATCAAAAGAGTGGCAAGTGAATGAACATCCATATGTTTTAAGTTAAAATTAAATCTTTAAGGTATGTATGTATCACATTTTATGATTCACTGCTTTAATTAACTTTTCCAGTTGACTTGCCAACTGCGAGTTCCAACTCCATGGAGTAACAGTAAAGCTGTAATGTTTACTTTTCAGTTATTGTAAGTGTATACTCATTGTTTAAGCCATGATAAAACGTGAAAATATGTAAAGAGGAAACTAAAAGCTACTAATCCAGAATCAAACAATAGCAATAATTTAAAGTAGTTCCTTCTAGTCATTTTTTCCCATAAATCCACTTTTAGAAATAAAATTGGGTGTGTTATTTTTGACCCTTTGTCTTTTTTTCATGAAACATTATATCACACGCATTCTGCATGTTAATATTCATCTATAACCCTATTTGTTTCTTTTTTTAAATCTTGGAATACTAATATCATTTGTAATAAAAGTGATATTCATCTATTGTTAACATCAGATAATACAAAAAAGTTTACAAAAGACAAAACAAAACAAAACAAAAACCCAGCAAATCACCCTGAGGATGACTTAGAAATAGCTATTGTTGGGGCACCCGGGGGCCTCAGTCGGTTAAGCATCTGACTTCGGCTCAGGTCATGATCTCACAGTTGGTGGGTTCAAGCCCTGCTCCGGGCTCTGTGCTGACAGCTCGGAGCCTGGAGCCTGCTTCAGATTCTGTGTCTCATCCTCTCTCTGCCCCTCCCCTGCTTATGCTCTGTGTCTCAGTAATAAATAAAAACGTTAAAAAAAAATTAAGAAATAGCCATTGTTAAATTTGATAAACACTATCCTAACCTTCATTCTTCAAAAAGATGTAGATAAAAGGATATATGGATATAAGGTGTATTTTAAAGAAACATTTTATATTGGAATTGTTTTTTTAATTTAATTTTATTAGAGAGAGAGAAAGAGAGACAGAGTGTAGGGTGGGGCAGGCGGAGAGGGAGAGAGAGAATCTTAAGCAGGCTCAGCACAGGGTCGGATCCCACAACCCTGAGATTATGACCTGAGCTGAAATCAGGAGTCGGATGCTCAACCGACTGAGCCACCCAGGTGCCCCCCTATATTGGAATTATTTAAGATTTGGGTAGCAAAAGTAGCACAGGAAGTTCCCACCTGCCCCTCACCCAAACTCCTCTAATATTAACCTTTTATGTTACCATGGAACGTTTGTCACGTCTAAAAAATCAACATGGGAACATTATTGCTATTTAACCTCCAGATTTTATTTCAATTTTACCAGTCTTTCCACTACTGTCCTTTATTTACTTTCCATCAGCCGATCCAAGATATATTGGAATTAGCATACTGCAGATAAAGTTACTTCTTTTAACACACAAAAAAGAAAGTGAATAAACATAGATGTTAAGTCACAGATGAATGTTTTTCTGCCGTAGGAGATATTGTTTCCTAAATGATCAGGCTAAGTTTTGAAACAAGTATTTGAAGAATATTAAGAGATTGGAGTCATTGGGTTGTTTAGTCAACATTTTATTCATCTACTATATAAATTAGTTCTTTTATATTTTTTCCCATCTCTCTTCCCACCCCTCCCAATATCGTTGGTTATTTTGCTTTGTAGACTTTTTCAAGGTTAATAAATGTACATTCTATCATGAAATTAAGTTCTCCCTCTGGATTTTAGACCCTGTGTAGTTGGATTCATGATTTGTCTCCAGTCTTTTTAACCATAGCTTCTTCTGCGCCTAAATTCTATAACTGTTATTCTCTTGGTTGGCTGGCTCCTTCTGTTGGAAATTCTTTTCAAAAATGGGGTATGGACGCTGTATTTCACTGATTTTTTTCATGTTTTGAGAGTATCTGTCCATGACCTTTATAGTCAAACAATAGATTGTCTTGGTTTAACATTTTAGAAAATGACTTTCTTTTCCTTAGAATCTTACAAAAATTCTTCATCATCTTCTGACATTGATAATTTAGAACATGTCTGAGACAAACCTCGTAGTTCCTTTTGCTGGTGGCTTCTTTTCACCCCTTGACTGCTTAAGCGATTCTTTATTCTTGAGTTTTCTGTTTTAATTCAGACACATCTCCGTGTGGACTCGTCCAGCAACTCTTTTCTTAGGACATAGTATGCCCTTTCGATATGTAGATCTAGGTTTTTCTTTCAAAGACTTTTGTTTTTCACTATTACATCTTGAAAGAACTTTTTCTGCCCTTGCGGAGTATCACTTCAGGGATACCAATTATCCTTATGTTGGATTAACTTCCATCTTCTTTCTAATTGCTTTACTGTCTCTGGTTTTTCCTCCAAGTTCACAGTAATGATCTCCAGATTTTCTCCATTCCAGCAATTTAATTTTTATTTACAAGTATTCTTTCCCTTGCTGCTCGAATTTATCGTAATGTTGCTGTTTCCATTCTCAATGTTTTACTTATCACTCCAAACTTTCTATTCTCATTTATCTTATTATTTTCATTTTGCTGTTTGGCTCTATTTACTTTCTATCTATTTTCTTCTACAGCATGAAACCTGTAATCCCTTGGAATGCATTGTTTTCTTCCACACTGGATTTCTCATTGATGATCTTTTGTTTTATTCTCTGTTTTTTTCTTTGCTTTGCTCTCCCTCCTCCTCTTTCCCTCTCTCCCTCTCTCCCTCTGCCCCTCCCCCCTCCTTCTTCTTCCTTTTCCTCTTCCTCTCCCTCCTCCTCCTTTTGGTGAGAACATTTAAGTTCCACTCTCAGTAAATTTTGACCATGTAATACAGTGTTATCAACTACACTCACTATGTTTTATAGTCGATCCTTGGAACATATTCATGTTGTAGCTGAAAATGTGTCCCCTCTCTTTTCTAATGGGCATTTGCGTGGTTGCCCAGACCTTGTCTTTGCCGTGGTACCAAGGGGGTGATTTCCCCTTTAGAACCTTCTCAGCTTTTGGGGAGGCCCTTTGTGTTCTTCTATGAGTTTGTGGGTACCTTCTTTTTTCCTCAGGCTAACAGTGTCGACCAGCAGAATGAGGAGGTGCAGGCAGCTCTCGTCAGGGCGAACTTAGCTCCTCTCTCCCTTCTCAGTTCTGGTTAAGTGCCCTATGCCCCAGCTTGTTTCCCAGCTGCCAAAGTGGGCGCGGTAGGCCCTGCCTACTCCCCTCCCCTCCCCCGCTGGCGGACCTGTGGTAAGTACAGGGGATTCAATTTGAGATCCGTTTTCTCCACGTCATCTCCTCATTCCCTCAGGCTTCTCTTCGAATTGAAAGGTATGAATGAGACATCTCAGTATTTAACTAACACGCTCGCTTTCTTCAGGGCTGTGTGGGAGCATGGTCCGTCTGGGCACCCCAGATTTATTTGTGTTCTTCTTTGGCTGCCACCTTTAGGAGTTTGTGACCCGAGTTTATACCTCTTTCCTGGTTTCATTGCTGCTGCTGAATTTTTAGCCTTTTATACAATCTATTTGTGTACGTTTTGCTGGGCACTAGAGTTGGATACTCTAGTAATTCAGCTTATTATTATTATTATTATCTTGTAGCCTGTAAATGATTTGTAATGGGTCTTCAACATTTATTTAACCACCTTCCATTTTGAGGGCGCTTAAATTTTGGGGTTTTTTTTGTTATAATAAATAATACTATTATGAACATCCTTGATAATAACTTTCTCTTCACATATTAAATTGCTTCCTGATGGGAGCTTTCTAAAAGGCACAGCCTTTTTAAAAAAGATTCTTGCTACAAGTTGCCAATTTGCTTCCCATATTTATGTTCCAAAACACGCTTCACATCGCTCGTGTCAGAATTCTCGGAATGAATTTCTTGCAGCGGGTTTCGGAAGCAATGGAAGCGAATCAGTCCAAGAAACAAAGACAGTTGTTCCTCTGAAAACGTAAGCTACCAAGGACGAGAGGTTTTCTGTATGAAAGCGGTGCTCAGCCAGGACTGTGGGACGTGAGAAAGACGGTGTCGCAGCCATCCAGGGGGAACGCAGGACCAAAGTCACCAAGAAGAAAACACGCGGTGTCAAAAAACACTTCAAGTTTACAACATGTTAATTGGGTCTCTAAAAAATGCCTGGAGAGAGCGCTCTTTTTTTAAATTCGCACAAACTATCTGCTACGCTTCCAGCGTCTGCTGCCACAACAAAATAGTTTATTTTTACTCATTTTTTTTTCTCTCCCATAAAGCAAAATCAACAGAGTATTATTATGTTCCTTAAATACAACTGAACTCATCTTATTAGGGAAAAGCAAAGAAGAATGTGTCATCTTATTAAAAATGACATGATGTATATACAGCCATATGTTTTCAAAGGGTTTCCTGTCAGTGTTAATCAAAACTCTTCCAAATTTACGAACCTACAGAGCAGCATGTCAACCATATGGGAAATATCTCCCCTTCAATATTGAGAATTTGAATTAATAATAAACATTACTGAGTGAACCTAAATGAGAAAAACATATCAATGTTGAAGCTGAGGAAAGTCGAAACTTACAAAAAAAAATTCTCCCAGGTGTTAATTTTTTTTAGCATTCTGTCTAATATCTCGATCACGCTGTTCTATCTTTTTTCTCACGCTGCCTGCTCATTTACTGGACGCCGAAGTGACTGCCATCGATTTCATGGTTGCTACTAAAGTATCAGATTAACCAGTATCCCACATTTCCCACCTTTGCTTTGTACTCTGTTGGAAAACTTGGACTTGAAAAGAAACCAGGAAGAATATCCTTCTTACTGCTTAGTACCTTAGTACCTGAAACCGTTGAGAGCTTTCCTAATCTTCCTCCATGGCCTTCCCACGGCAAATTTCTAATATCTTTGCCCAGTACTCACCATCGCCCCTTCACGGTTGTAGGAGATAAGATCATTCTAGGATCTGTGTTCTTTAACTTTGGAGAAGTGTCCAACATCAGTTGGATGTGGGAGTCTGTTGGGGTCTCGTCAGGCAAGCAAATTCTTCTTAGTTGGAGGAAACAACTTTGATTCTTGCACATGGATCTGAAATGGGAACTTGCAGAAGAGTGGAGAGTGGTGGTCATAATTGGGAACAGGCTGAAAACGAGCCAGAAATGTACAGCTGTTGACCATAAACCCAGTGCAATGGGCAGGGGCTAGGAACCAGACCAGGGACAGGAAGGAGGAGTTGGTCTATCTCTATAGTACTTTTCCATCATTCAGAGGATTATTTGGACAAAGATGAAAATGAAAATGAAAATAGTGTTGATGATGTTGATGATAATGAGAGTGGCTAGTTCAAGCCAACGCAATATCAAGAAAATGCGCCAAAACTACAGTGATTTCCAGAGATGATGTGGCATACACGTGCTAAAATGACCCCCAGTGAGCCAACCCATCTGTAATCCCTTCCCAACGAGCTTGAGTAGGACCCATGATTTGCATCTAGTCCAGAGAATATAGCAGAGGTGAAGGGAATTACCAGATGTAGTTAAAACTCCTCATCACCTGATTTTGAGTTAATGGAAGGCAAGACTATCCTGGGTGGGCCTGACTTAATCAGGCAAATGCCTTAAAAGAAAGATTCTCCTCCTGGTCTTGAAGAAATCACCTGCCATGTTGTGGGAAGGTCTGGAAGGGGGATAAATGTCAAGGCACTGTGGTAGTCTGTAGGAGCTGAGAGCAGTCCTTGGAGGAGAGCTGGCAAGAGATGGGGACCTCAACCCTACAGGAGCAAGAAACTGAATTCTGCCATTAAAACATGGGCTTGGAGGAAGGCTCTGAGCTCCACAAAGGAAAACAACTCAACCAACACCTTGACTGCATTCTTTTGGCACCCTGGACACAGGACCCACATACCCGACCCATAGAAACTGTGAAATAATAAACACATGTTGCTTTAAGCCTCTAAGTTTGTGATAATTTGTTGTGTGGGAATACTTGATAATACACAAGGCAACCAAAATAAGATACATGTGAGAGATTTAGTCCAGGAAGTTGGTGATGAATTTGGGATAACACTTGAGAGAGAAACTGAGGGAGAGTTCTTCCTACAACCCCAGTTATAAATCTGGGAAATTTATAGAAACAGAGCTCATGTCAGTTATTTTCCAAGATTACAGATGTGGATTTCACTGTTTGTTTTTTCCAGAAACTTCTACTCCTAGAGAGGCTGGTCTCATTGATTTCGGGTGGAACGTAGGCATCGGTAGTTTTCAAAGTTGCCTGCGAGATTCTACTGCGCGGTGCTGGGTGGACAGCCCCTGGCTTCTCTGTGGGAAGAAACATGCCCCCCCCCACCCCCCCACTCCCCCACTCCCCCCCCACCCCGCCTTGCCTCCTCAGTCTGTTGTGAATAGTATTAGAAGTGTCTTAAGTAAAAGTGGGCTTTAGAAATGCTAATGTCATTGCTGAGTGAATGGGGAGAGACTGCCAGCCTTGCCAGGATAGATCTAGAAGTTTTAACCAAGTGGAAAATGGGGGTAAAGGGTGAAAGGAAGGAGCCTAGAGAAATTCTAAGAAGCCCAGGGGCTGTTGATTAAACTTGGAGGGCCGGTGCTGCTCAGACCCTTCTGGATAAAACCTGATTGCGGGTCAAGCTCTTCCCCTCCAACTTGCCTGAGTCCCATCTAAGTTGTCTGGGCATTATCTTCTTCCCTCTGGCCTCCTTATTCTGCCCAGCATGTTTTATTATTGTGGCGAATTATTTGTTCCCCGCACCCTTTCTGTCCCCTAGAAAAAATTTCCTTAAGTTGGCAGCTGGAAACCCTTCTGGCTCAGGTGAAAGGTTTCTAAAGACAAAAAAGGTCCTGAGCCGTACATAGGAAATGGTAGTGTATCAGGGTCTAGAAATACATTTGGGGATCTTCTATGAGCCCATAGGAGATTACAGGGAGCATCTTAGGCTAACTGGGTAAGTCATACATAGTACTTTGGAATAAGTCGTTGAGATGCTAGGTGAGAGGAACTATCCGTAAAGAACAAATAACCAGTCGTCCCAAAGGGCTTTGCAAGCCAGGGTCAACCAGGTTATGCTGTGGTAACAAACAGTTTTGACGTCTCCATTACTTTAAAAAAAAAAAGACGGTTCTATTTCTCACTGAAACTCCATAATTATCATAGTTTGGCCACAGTGGTTGGAGGCTCTCCTCCATGTTATTCTGTCAGAGACTGGTTGATGGGACCTCTACCGTCCAGAGTTGTACTAGTAAGTGTCAGATGCAAGGGGGAGGTACCCCACATGCTGGCTCTTAAAGGCTTCTGCCTGGAAGTTGCACCTGTCCCCTCCAACTCACATCTGATTGGCCAAGACAAGTCGTAGAGCTCTCCATAACTCAAAGGGTCGGCTAAGTGCCGTCCTACCCTCTGCCCAGGAGAGGAGAATCAGGTATTTGGGGAATGTAGCCCTAATAACTCTCACAAGGATTTAGCCCAGAGTTTCCCTGAGGCCACGGACGTTTGCAGGCTCACAGGAGCCCTACAAGGGGTCCGTGAATCCACACCGGCTAAAAGTACTGTCTACAGACCTCACAACTACTCTATATTGGACAGATGCGGTTCTATTTGAAATAGCTAAAGATGTGCTCGCACTGAATTTCAAATTACGATCAAACACAGAGTAGCTTTTACTGTCGTCGTGTTCCTCTTCAAAGAACTTGTGTTAAAATTACAACTATGTACTATTACACCGAAGAAGGTTTCTGAGGTTCAAAACGATGCCCTCGTGTCTGGGAAGGGAGGGGACCACTGAACTGACGATTTGCCTGAGTCAGTTGCAACTGACGATGGGGGGGACAAACATCGCATGAGTGTTGAGGGGCTTGATTGAGACAGACCTGAGGCCAACGCACCGCACAGTGAAGGATGAGACATTTCCTTGTACTATTTAGCTGTAATCGCTTGCGGTTAAATAACTAATATACCTAAATTGCTGTGGCCAGCTTGGTGGCAATTAATTTGAATTAAGAAGTTATTACTTTCTGAATGTCCACCTATAATTGATGGTTCCTGCTTGGGAGGAGCGAGGAGGGAGAATCTTTGTTCTGAAATCTTTTGAGAAATATTCTATCGTGTTATTTTCTTCCCGCTTTTGAATTCACCCTGCATCTAGTTCCTTTCACTGGTGCTGGGTGAAAAGTTGTTGAAGACAGCCAGCATATTCTGAGGGGCCACGCCCCCTGCACCTGTTCTTTTCTTCTGATAAAGACTGGCCACAAAGGAACCGAGTATGAGGAGGAGAATTCTCAGTCGTTCTTTCCCCTACTTACCATTTCCTCAGTCTCTGGAATTTTCTTACACTATTGGTTATGCCATATGATATCCTGCAGAACTCCTTCACCCACGAGAATTGTCCCTGGGCTTGGACCTCGGCATCCACCTGCCTGCTGCCTGAGGACTCAAAAACGGTGGTCCTCTTTCGGAGAGCCGTTTACAGTTTTGAAAAATTCTGCCTGGGATAGAGACAGAGAAAGCTGTCCCATGAAATTGGCATCTTTGAGTGATTTCTGCATCAAAGTGAACAATTTCCCAAGTACAACTGGACATGCCACGAAGAGAAAAATAACCTGGAAAACAACTTAAGCCCCTCCGGTGCAGGTGTGTTGGCGGAAATTTCCATACGACTTTCACACGATTCCTGGAGCTGCAAGAGAAAAGTTACGGAGGGCTCTTGAATGGAGAGGAAGGATATTGAAGGATGTCTTCCCTAAATGTTTGTGGAAACCTAGTTTTTATTTCTGATCGTAAACGTGATAAAAAGTATAAAAAGACTTGACAAATGAGGAAAATGCTAAAAAGAAAATGTTTCCTCCGTAAGCACATTCCTCAGAGATCATACCTATTAGCATCTTGCTGTGTGTTTTCCCAGCACGTTTTCTATGCATCAGAACATATATATTTTAAATTAAATTTGATTATGCTGATTTCTGTGGTTAAGATACTAGACTTATGGCTGTGGATTCCACTTTAGTTTATTATTTAAATACTCTTTTATTGTCTTATTTTATTTAAAGAATTTTTTTTAACGTTTAGTTATTATTGAGAGACAGAGACAGAGCATGAGCATGGGAGGGGCCGAGAGACGGGGAGACACAGAAAATCCGAAGCAGACTCCATGCTCCAAGCCGTCAGCCCAGAGCCTGACGCGGGGCTCGAACTCACAGACCGCGAGATCATGACCTGAGCCGAAGTCGGACGCTCAACCTACTGAGCCACCCAGGCGCCCCTCTTGTATTGGTTTTTAATGTGCTTTTATTGGACAAGGACCAAGAGTGTCCCAAACACAACAAGAATGTCCCCAAAGTGCTGGGCAGGCAAGGGAGACGACAGGTGTGGGGTAGAAACTCCACTGGTATGTGATGTAGCATCTATAGCAAAATTCGAATGAAACACAGAAGAATTTTTTAGGTTCCTATTCAACTCTTGAAACTCAGACAAAATACCACCTATGTGTTTTACTATCCGCACCTTCTTTTCCCCCAAAGTCCTCCTTTACCTCGGGGGCGGGGGGTGGGGTGGGGAGTGGTAATGTTAAAAACACCCAACCCAAAAATTAGTCTATCGATTTCTTATGGAATTTTTAATATATTGTCTCATGTATATTTTAAGTTTTTAGCATTTAAAGGTGCACAACTGATACACCTTCGCTGCGTGCTATCACTTTAAAGAAATCATGAAGATATTTTGCAAAATACAAAGGCTTTACAAATTATTTTTCTTATTTATCTGGTAAAGGACGCTGATTTGGAGGGGAAAAAATTGAATTCAGAAGATACATTGAGGATTGGGACATGGAATGACCTCTTCTGACTCGCTTAACTTTTTTGGTTGGAACTGTACTTTAAGAGTAAAATTTCTATCCTTGCTTTATTACATTTTATATTTGCTCGCTACAAACACTGTAATTTTTTGCGGGGGAAGAAAAATGATGGTATGCATGTCATAAAAGGAGAGAGTTGGAGTTTTCTTAACCCAGAGACTTTATCTTTCATAAAGGTGCTATTCATTGTTACTGATTTGGGTTGCATGATACATACCTGCACCAACTATTGTTGTTTTCTCACGAAGCTGCTTTTTGCTCTTTTCCTATGTGAACTGTTTCGGCTGGTCTTTTTTCCTCCAGGACAGGGGTTCTTAATCTTAGTTCGAAGAGACCCCTGGATGTCAGGGATTCTGAGGATTTTCTCAAATAGCGCAAAACGCTGTGTGTGTGTGTGTGTGTGTGTGTGTGCACGAGTGCGCACGCATGGGCCTAAATACGTGTCAGATGAGCATTTATTTGGGAAGAAGATCCACACCTCTCATTACACTCTCCCCTTCTCAAACCTCTCATACGCCCCTCTTTCTGCTGAGAGAGAAGAGAAGCAATCAGAAGGGCGTGTCCCCCCCTCCCCACCCCGTCTGCCAACCTGCCTGTTTAAGGGCGACTGGTCTGAAGGCTGTGGAAGAAGGAGTCCCTAATGGAGAGGATGCGGGAGATCTGTGTCCTCTGCACGAGCCGTCCCAGAGCAAGAAAGTCGAAGGAAGGTATTCGGGGGCACATCAAGCATGCAGAGGGGTGCTGAGGATGGCCGCCTGTGAGTTCCAAAGGGCACAACAGAAGCGGGAGCACTGAGGAGGGGCAGGAGGGATGACGTCAGCCAGGGCACGTACTGGATCGGCAGGGTACGGTTGTGGGAGGGGAAGGGAAACCTGGGAGGCTGGGTTCCCGTGGCAAATGAGTAAGCAGGAGAACAGGGCCCAGAGAGACTAGTCACGAAGGTTCCAGGGCAGACAACGGTACCCAGGCTGAGATGCTGGCGAGGGAGGAGGGGCACGCAGGGGTGTGGGCTAAGGGAGGGGTGGTCTTTAAATCGGTTTTCTTTTTTTAATTAAAAATAGAGCCTCCACGGGTCGACCATGTCAAGAGAGCTAATTTCTTATCTTGAAAGACACCTTCCTAGATCACCTTTTGCATGTTATGAGATAGGGCACCTATTATTGTCCTAGTAAATTTACCGTATTGCTACCATTGAGGCACCTTTTCTTTTGTTTAAAAAAATTTTTTTTTAATCTTCATTTATTCTTGAGAGAGAGAGAGACAGGGTATGAGCAGGGGCGGAGCATAGAGAGAGGGAGACACAGAATCCGAAGCAGGCTCCAGGCTCCGAGCTGTCAGCACAGAGCCCAACGCGGGGCTTGAACTCAGGAACCGAAAGATCATGACCTGAGCGGAAGTTGGACGCTCAACCGACTGAGCCACCCAGGCGACCCTGAGGCACTTTTTCTGTACTTCGACCCGGTTTTCAAAATTCAATAGCTCTTTAAGACCCCATTATATTGACGGACCATAATTTCCTGGGACGTTCCCAGACACTGGGCAGTCATTTTAATTTGCTTGGCATTTTCGTGCAGCTTCTCAGGCATCAGGACCCCTCCTGCAGGGGGACCAGTGCCACCCCCCGCCCCGCCAGCAACAAGGATGTGCAGGCTTCCAGCCTCAGTCGCTCAGTTTCGGGGACTGGTCAGAACCAGGCTCAACTCTCTGCAGGGGAATCAGAGCGAGATGGGGGCGAAGCGTCTGGCGTCTGCTTAGGGAAACAAGTCCCGTGAGCTGAGAATTTCCCAAACACAATAAGAATGTCCCCAAAGCGCTGGGCGGTCAGGGAGACGGCTCCCCTGGTACCTGAGGCAGCTGGGAAGGAAAGAGTGCACAGGTCGGTTATGGCCTGGGCGGCATCAGGGTGGTGCCATTTGGAACATTTTAAAAGATTACCCAAATAGCTAGAAAATGGTATCTCAGGATGAATATAATTTGTGTTTCTTTAATCACTAGAGAGAAACTACTTTCTTAAAAAAAAATTTTTTTTTGTTTATTTATTTGCTTTTGAAAGAGCAAGTGGGGCAGGGACAGAGAGAGAGAGAGGAGAGAGAGAATCCCAAGCAGGCTCTCCACTGTCATTGCAGGGCCCGAGGTGGGGCTCAAACCCACAAACTGTGAGAGCGTGACCTGAGCTAAAACTGACAGTCAGATGCTTAACCGACTGAGCCACCCAGGCGCTCAAGAGAGAAACTGCTTTCTGCTTTAGTTTTTCTGGATTTCCTTTGGGCTTCATGAGTATTCATTCATTATTCATCTTGGAACCCCCTGTGCCTGCAGAACGCCGGGCACTGACTGGGTGCCAGCCAAATATTTGTTGAATGGGTAGGATGGAGGTCAAGGAGACACTGGTGGACCAGGCTGAGCCCGTCCCTGCTGAGTTCCGGAGCCGTGGGTCTCTGCTTGCTGGACGTGGGGCCTAAATCCCCTTGGGCAGACGAACCTCGTCATGTCCCAGGTTCAAATCCATCATGTCTCCGTCTCTACCCGGGTCTCTTCCTACCTGCTTCCTACAGGCTGGAGGACTGGGTGGCCCATTGGCTCCCAGCCTCTCCCTACTCTGCCAGCCTCCACTCTTTGGAGTCGTCTTTCAAACACACTGTTCCGATCCTATCACATTTCTGTTCTGAGGTCTTTCCTGATTCTCCATCACCTGAAGGAAAGAGCCTGAAATCCGTAGTTTTTCATAAAGAGCCCTTCACAAGCCATATTCGTTTCCCTTCTCTGGTTTCTTATCAAACCACCCCCCTCCCGGTTGCTCACCTGCGGTCTTGCCCCGTGCACCCCACACCCCAGCCACACGGAGGACTCATAACACTTGAGAACGTCATGTACTTCCAGCCTTTTTGGCTTGCTTGTGCGTTTCCCTCTGTGTAGAATGTTTCCACTTGCTTTGCCCAAGTAATTGATTTTATAAAACCTGTGAGATACAGATAGAACACTCCTCTGAATGTTTTCTCCCTCAATTCTATTCTGGCCTCAATCCTGCAGAATCCTTGGCCCTTCATTCAAATCTACCCAATCCCTAAAACTACCACATACTGTGCACATGTTATCTGTGTGTGTGTGTGTGTGTGTGTGTGTGTGTGTGTGTCTGTCTCAGAACTCCCTTAGGGTCAAATAGGTAAACAATCCTTCTTTGCATCCCTAGAGCCTAGTTCAGTGCCAGAAACACAATCTGTGCTGAGTTTAGCATGACTTTTTAGAATTAAATGTAATCTCCCCGGGATACTATTTTACCTGTTGCAATGCTCACTGGCCTTTCTTCACCCATACGTATGTTGTCGTCTTCCACAGACCCCAAATCGAGCAAAAAGCAAATGCAAAGTCAAATCTTTCCCACATATGAGGCCCTGAATTTTATTTTCACAAAGAAGAACATTTCTGATGATTCTGTCTTTGAGTGCAGATGACCTCTCAGAAAAAAATGATGCCGTTGTGTGGCAAAAGTCAGGAAGGCTGAATGCTGTCGGAATGCTAACCAGGCTCTCCGCGTTCACAGTCAGACCTGCCATCCCCACGCACAGGACGATGTTGGTTTGACCTCAGCAGAAATCAGATCTGCTCTACATGGTGATGATGATAGCAAACATATGGAATTGATTAAATGAATAAATAACCCTACTTAGTTTTGCATAAGAATATGTGGTACCCAGGTCAAAGATAATCCCTAATTTTTCTATGCATAATAGATTCCAAAGTGTAAACATCACCAGTAGCCTGAACCAAACTAGATGCTTTGAGTCAACAGTCAAAGGAGTGATTGTAAACTCGGAAATATTGACAATGTTTGTGAATATCACTTCTCTAAATTAGGTGAGAGGTCCAAAGCTGATGTGGGTGCCTAATTTATCTGACATCTCAGTCTCCAGTCTTGGTCAGCCTCAGAAATTTGATCACAGTCTTCTTCCTACTTCTCAACTGTAGATAATTCTCTAGATTTGGTCTCCTCCCTTTTAACTTCCAAATGTAGCACAAAATCAAATAAGCCACCTGAAACCAGTCATTCCCTGGTAAAATGTCTGGAGTTATTTCTTTCCTCTGAAGCCGCAGCGTTTAACGTTGGGTAAGGTCTCCGGGTGATTTCTGCCAATGGAAATTTTATTTCACTCTCTCGTTTTGCAAATGTTTAAGAGGCATTCGCTCAGTAATGCTGGCCTCGGATCACTGGGGTCTCTTTCTTTGGTCTGAACCTGGCCAGACCAGGGCACCAGGACCCAGAGCCAAGGCGGCTGGTGTGTGTGTGAGGTCGAGAAGGTCTGAGCGTCAGGCCAGGGGAGGAAGGAGGCCAGGAAAGGCATAATGTCAGAAAACAGTCATAGGGCCCTTGGACAAAGGATCAACTTTAGAAGGAAGCGTGGTGACATTCAGCGTGATTCCCTGTAACGGGTTGAATAGTCCTCCCCAAAAGATATGTCCAAATCCTAACACCAGCTCTCTGCAAAGGTGACCTCATTTGGAGATAGGGTCTTTGCAGGTGTAATTAAGTGAATGATCTCAAAATGAGACCATCCTGGATTGGAGTGGGCCTTAAATGCAATGACCAGCATCATGGAGGAAAGGAGAAGGAGATCAGAGACTCAGAAGGGAAGACTATGTGAAGACAGAGGCAAAGTGGAAATATGTTCCAACAAGCCAAGGGACATCAAGGGTTGCTGGTAGACACAAGAAGCTAAAGTGTGGAACAAATCCTGCCTCAGAGGTTCCAGAGGGAATGACCCCAACGACACCTTGATTTCAGACTTCTGGTCTCCAGGACTGTAAGAGGATAAAGTTACAGAGGTTTTGGTCATTTGTTAATGGCAGTCCTATGAAACTAACCACATGCCCTCCTGTTGCCATGTGCATACTGCACAATTCTCATGCACACAACGCTCCAAAATTCTAAGCTGTGAGAGCAAGGCCTTGGTGTTGTTCACTCCGTATCTCCAGTCCCAGGGCAGTGGCTGGCATTCAGTAAGTGCCCAATCCAAGGTTGGCTCAATGAACGAATAAAATCTATTCTTCCTATCCCCCCTAAAATAGATTAAAAACCTGAGAGGTAGATAATTGTTGGGTAGGTCCTTTCCTAAAGACTCTAATAATATAAATGTTTAGGACTGACCACCTTGAATGTAAGAATCAGCATTTAGAGAAGGTTGAGTAAACTTTTATTATCTGTATGTCAATAATTAAAGAGGGGCACTTGGGCGGCTCAGTTGGTTAAGCGACCAACTCTTGATTTCGGCTCAGGTCATGATCCCAGCGTCACGGGACTGAGCCCCATGTTGGGCTCAAGGCTGAGTGTGGAGCCTGCTTGAGATTCTCTCTCTCCCACTCTGCCCCTTTCTCCCACTTGTGCTCTGTCTCTCTCTCTTAAAATAAATAAAGTGAAAAAAATTTAAAAATTAATGACAGAAAAACTATCCTGTTGTATTTTCTCTCAGGTACAATGTCGGGGGTGAATAGGATATGTTCATGATTCACCTGGGATGAGACATTGATTCATCGAATCAACAAATATTTTAAATATTTCTGAAGCACCATCACAGAGGTAAGCATTTTGCTCACAGTAAGGATCCAAGGCTATGACAAATAGGGATTACGAAACAGCCTAACAGAAGAAACCACAGTTAATCAAATAATGCACTGTATATCATTAATGCAGCATATAATCATTGCAAACCAAGTAAATGCAGTGATAGGGAAGTTCAGAGTGCTGTTCACAGGTAACTTGATCAGTGTATGTTCTTGCAATCCACCTGCAAGGTCCCTGGGGCGGGGACCAACTCTCTTTTTGCTCACCTCTATTTTCCTAGCACCTATCTCAGTTCATAGTCCAGATATGTTGTATTAAAGAAGAAATAAAAGGGGGGCACCCGGGTAGCTCAGTCGGTTAAGTGTCCAACTCTTGATTTTGGCTCAGGTTTATGATCTCACGGTTTGTGGATTCAAGCCCCGCATTGGGCTCTGTGCTGCCAGCCTGGGATTCTCACTCTCTCTTCTTTTCTCTCCCTCTCTCTCTCTCTCTCTCTCAATAAACTTAATAATAAATAAACTTGAAAAAAAAGAAGGAGAAACAAGATATATTGTTCTATCATCTAGAATCCCAGTGAAAGTACTTCCTCCCGCGCATCCTGGCCCTTTCTAACGCGTTTTCACTATAGGGAGAGAAATGCATCCTTCTACTAAAATCAGAGGTAATGAAGAAGCCAGTATCCCCAGCAATCGAAAATCAATATGAAGCCAGACAAAGTCCATTCGCAAGGACATGGAAAACTTCGTGCAGTAAAAAGAAACTTCCTTCAGGGAACCGCCAGCATCCTGCCAGACCATCTGCTTTGGCGGCTTCAGGCACCTGTTAAAACATGTGGCAACTGCACAGAGTCTGTGTCTACAGTCACAACCACTGCGAGCTGGATGGCGTCTGCCAGCCAAAAGAAAAAAAGTCACCAAGGCAAAGGTTTGAGTGGCCACAGTTTAAATTTTTTTTTTTTAAGTTTATTTATTTTTGAGAGAGACAGAGACAGAATGTGAGTGGGTTAGGGGCAGAGAGAGAGGGAGACCCAGAATCTGAAGCAGGCTCCAGGCTCTGAGCCATCAGTACAGAGCCCGACGCGGGGCTCGAACCCACGAACCATGAGATCATGACCCGAGCTGAAGTCTGGCTCTTAACTGACGGAGCCACCCAGGCGCCAGGAGTAGCCACAGTCTGAAAAATGTTTATTATTCCTGACTTTGGTGACATCTTTCAAAAAGTTTATGTGGGTAGTTGTCAGTCGATTGATACCCTCACGAAGCACTGTTAAATGTACAATACAGCGCTCGGCCCTGGGGAAAGCACCGGATGGAAGCCGAGACTTCTGTCCTCAAGGTTGCTGCTAACTGGGTAAGGAGACAAGCCTCTAGGACACATGGGCATCTTTGCGAACAGTATCCATGCTTCCTTCTCCTTCTGAGAAGTCATTTCTCCCCTGCCCTTCAGTCCTTGTGCTTCTGGGAGATTTTGCCTCCGCCCCTACCCAAGGTGTGAACCCAAGTCAATCCACTCCCCGCACTGTCCTATCCATGGGCTGTGAGACCTTGACCGGAAGCATGGTACCGGGATCTTCCTATCTCCTACTGCATTAGAAGCCGGAAGAACAGAGTCCTGGGAGCTGCTGGCGGTCACCTCATGCCCGGGTGAGGCCACAGAATGAATTCCACACTGAAGATACGGAACTGAGAAATGGAGAGAGGAAAACTGGATTTCAGGCACGGCATTTGAACCCTGGACCAAGACTTGCCTGAGACGAATAATTCTCCTGGACTCTGTTCAGTTACAAGGTACAACTTTTTTTTTTTTTTTTTTCTGCCCAAGTCCGTTTGGTTTGCATTTTTTGCCACTTGCAACCCAAAGAATCGTAACGGACGTGGAGACACTGTCTATAGAGAGGGTGTTAGCAATAAATGCTGAAAGTCAGGAGAGCGGCCATTAGGGGCGGTGGGTGGAGTCACAGTGGAGGCAGGAAGACAATGTCTGGGCTCCGTGGCCCGTGCCCCTGACTGGCACAGGGTGCCTTTGGGGCATCTTGAAGGGGCAAAGGTGGGAAGCAATATGAAGTAGGCTGATGCCAGTTCATTGAGAGGCTGGAGAATGAGTTTGGAATTTAACCTGCGGGTCCCTGAATCTTCTGGGCTGAGTAATGACCTGATGAGGAGGAAACTGATCCTCAAGGATCACCAGTTTTGTCATCAGCTCTCCACACAATTAGAGAAGGTCTGGTCAGCTTGAAAGGCAACCTAATGCTTTGTTTGCTCAACCGTCCTTTGTGCAGGCTTTTAGCACGTTACAGGAGACTTTCCGTTGTGCTGTTCTCTGTGGTGGCAGGACGGCAAACACAACAAGGGGGCCTCATCCTGCCCACGGGGACGAAGAGCCAGGAAAATGTACTAGGAGCACCCAAGAAAGATGGCGGGTGGCCTGTCCATAACCGAATAACCATCTAGGCTGCTTTGGGGGACGTAAGGCCTGATCGTCAACCGCTATGCTGACTCTGGATAAACCTCAGCCTCAAACGTGCGTCTAAGACCAGATGGCCTTTTTTGTTTCTTTTTTGTAGCAACCGGGGGAACTACCCAGCTCAGAGTCTCAAGTCTAATAATTAAAGAATCCTTAAACAAGAGCTTCTCAGCGCCGCTTTCCCAGAAGAACACAGAGGGTGTACAGGAGGCATCTGACGTGGCTCAAACACATTCGACTGAAACCAGGCCTGCAACTTGTCTCTAGAATATTCCTAAGTGAATCTACAATCACTGCAGAGTCCTGCTTATAAATTGGGGGCAGAAGTGGGAAAATCAAAAGGAATGCTTATATTCTCTTTTGGTAGATATGCAGACTCTCTGACTCCAGCATTGGGGCAATTATCTTTCCACGGCAATTCATTCCTAAGTTATAAAACGTATGAGCAAACAGTTCCTTTTCTACATAGCTTTCTTTGTAATACGCCATTACAAATAGTGAGAAAAAGGCCTCGTTGAGGACAAAATTCCAAACGAGGAGGAAATTCTTTCAGAGGGACCGACAGAAATTTTGGAGGGTTTTAAGGATAACATGAGCCTCGCAGCGGTATTATTGTGCAAACACGCCAGAACATCTGTTACGTGAAGTATAACAACAGCAAAACCAGAATCAATCTCTGGTGAAGAAGGAAGCTCGAAATAGATGATCGAGGGGCTTCCGCCCTCTCTAACGGGAAATTGGCAGAAGCTTCGCAGTGGGAACGGGATGGGGCACAAGCAATGATATACGAAGGAGGTGATGCCAACTTCCAGCTCGGCTAGCCCGGTCCTCTCATGCCTGGCATATTTGGGCAACCAGTCCTAAGTCACGCCAGCCAGCTCACAGGGAAACCAGCTGTCAGTCACATACAGCTTTGGTCTTTCTTGTTTTCTTCATTGTTTTCAACGCAAGCGTTCTTCTATTAATAAGAAAAGTGTGATCTGACTGGTGACAAAAAAAAAAAAAAAAGCCACACGCACATTGTCAAGTCTGTTTCCTTCCATTCATTTTCATGCGTAGCCATTGGAGGTGAAGAGACTTTAGTCTAATCTGGCTAGCTATTAAGAAATAAACAGACGAAATGCTAAAATCATAGCAGGTGTTCAAAATCCAGATTGGCTCAATCTGACTTACAAAGTTTTTGAATGATTTTCTAAATACAGCTGATCCAGACAAACTCCCATATCCTTGGGAAAGAAAATGCTCCTATTCTGGTTGAACCTGAGAAATCTAAGCAGCATGTAGTACATTTAGAATTTTTGTGCAGATGTAAAAGTTTGCATGTCTAAATTGGACGCAACAGTAATAGCCTGAGGTAATCTTTACATCTTAAAGCCAGAAGCTTCCTAAATAATTGGTTAATGAGCACTGAGCATCTCCAAGTCAACCATGATGATGCGATGGTTTGCGTCTTTTAAGGTAAAGAGTCTGTCCCTTTTGGAACAGAGTGGCTGAAATCTAAAAATTTAGTAAATCCAAATAAGAGGAGATCTCCGAAGAAATTTGTCACACATTATATAAAAGAGGAGTCATAATGGGTTCTGTGCGCTTGGCCTAGAATGTTCCAATGATCTAACCCCTGCTGACTTCTCCAAACTCATTTCAAGTCCCTGATGCCCTGGCTCACCACCCTTGAGGCACAATGACCTTCTATTAGTTTCCTTCAAGCGTCAATTTTTCCTGCAGCTCCCTCTGTCTGGAATGTTCCTTCTCACGTGGCTAGATTTTCTCACTGGATTTCGGATTGTCGTCTCTTTCAGTGGACCTCTGTCGTGTATGCCTTCTGAGCATCTCTCCCCACATTTTTTGGTAGCAAAACACAGATTTTCCTTTGGGGGAATCAATCTGTCCTTCCCTCGGCCAATGAGATTTTAGAGAAAGAGCCTGAACCTTTTCTAGGAAGTTTCAAGGCATGTAATTTAGCTCTGGCCACAGAGGCTGGTTCTGGGATTGACATGTGACTTATGACAGGCCAATGCGGGCCAGCCTCTGAAGTCTTTCTGGAACCGATGAGAGATACTTTCTTTCCACCGGATCAGCTAAACTGATAGGATGTGACCTTGGAGTTGAGTTGCAATGGCTGTCTTTCACAGCACAGGGAGAGACTGGGTGGTGTTGGGGGGTGGGGGTGATACTAGAGAGGAAGGGGGAGGCAAGAAATAGAAAGCAGAGAAGTAGGTCTCTCCCAGTGACATTGATTAAGCTCTCAAGTACAGTTATGCCTTTTTTTTCCCCTCCTTCCTTCCTTTCCCTCCTCCCTCCCTCATTCATTCTCTTCCTTCCTTCCTTCCTTCCTTCCTTCCTTCCTTTCTTTTTCTTTCTTTCTTTCTTTCTTTTTCTTTCTTTCTTTCTTTCTTTCTTTCTTTCTTTCTTTCTTTCTCTTTCTTCCTCCCTCCCTCCCTCCCTCCTTCCCTCCCTCTCTCTCTCTCTTTCTTTCTTTCCTTTAACTGGTTTGAGTCAGTTTGGGCACTTACAAGCCAAAGAATATGGACTGATGGGCTTCCTCAAAGAGGACACCTCTGCCCACAGGATCTAGAACTTGCCCCTTTCTCATCATTCTCGTGGCACACTGGGTTTTTAAAAATAGCTCAAATCACAATTTGCTATTATTTTGTGGTTCGCATGCTTATGGCCTATCTCCTTCCATAAGGTATATGCTGCAGGAGATCCGAAATGCTAAGGACACAGGGTAGCGGTCAGATCTGAGCTTTGTGCTAAAAAAACGAGTACAAAAGCCATGAGTGTTAAAAGTCAGGCATGGCTGAGTAGTAAGAGAAACACTTGGGTATCTTAGATGTCTGTATCTGCTGCTTCTATAGCAGAAGACACGTAACTTGTTAGTAACCGAAGTGTTTATCATGGGAGCAGTTCATGGATTCCACACCAGTTTGGGATTCCAAGCCTTGTGGAGCACGGAGCCTCGGATGGGTGGTGGGTGAATGGCTTCAGTGGTGGTGGCTGTACTGGATAGTCCATGAGACGAGCCTTGGAAGCTGGGGTCTAAAGAAGTGTCCCCTGAACTGCGAGCTTTATTGAGTTTGGTGTTTAGTTAGGTCACCGGCTGAGTCAGGAAGCAGGGAGGAATCTCATGGAAATGGCCATGAGTTTCCCATGTCGTCAACTTGGGGATATTTAGGGGAGAGGTGAGATTTCAGAGATTGTGTAAGGCTGCGGGGAGCTCTGGCAGGGCGTGGAGGTCTGACAGGGTGCTGGGTGGGGCTGGGGGATTTCAGGGCCACAACACTATGTCAGAGGGGGTAGGGAATTTGCCTGACGCTGCCCTGTCTCCTCCCTACCACCCCTACGTGGGATGGATGGAAGAACTGAGTAATCTCACCTCCGTCTTTCTGGCTGATGTTTCAGTTCAGGATTCTAACCCTTTAGTACATATCAGAATAACCTGGGGATGGGGCCAGCTTCCTCTTAGGAGGACTCTCTAGTTTAATGCTCTGCTGTTGATGTCTTAAAATTCTTTTACATCTTTGGTTAGGTTTATTCCTAGGTAGCTGATGATTCTTCGTGCAGTTGTGAATGGATTCAGTTTCTTTATTCGTCTTTCTGTTGCTTCATTGTTAGTGTATAAGAATGCAACTGATTTCTAAACCACACTGAGATACCACCTCACGCCGGTCAGAGTGGGTAAAATGAACAAACTCGGAGACTCTAGGTGCCGGAGAGGATGTGGAGAAGCGGGAACCCTCTTGCACTGTTGGTGGGAAGGCAAACTGGTGCAGATGCTCTGGAAAACAGCGTGGAGGTTCCTCAAAAAGTTAAAAATAGAGCTACCCTATGACCCAGCAACAGCACTGCTAGGAATTCACCCAAGGGATACAGGAGTGCTGATGCCTAGGGGCACTTGTACCCCAATGTTTATAGCAGCATTTTCAACAATAGCCAAATGATGCAAAGAGCCTAAATGTCCATCAAATGATGAATGGATAAAAAAGTCGTGGTTTATATATACAATGGAATACTACTTGGATACAATGGAATAATACTATGTATAACACTATGTATAATGTATACTATGTATAATACAATGGAATAATACTATGAGAAAGAATGAAATCTGGCCTTTTGTAGCAACGTGGATGGAACTGGAGAGTGTTATGCTCAGTGAAATAAGTCATACAGAGAAAGACAGATACCATATGTCTTCACTCGTATGTGGATCCTGAGAAACTTAACAGAAGACCATGGGGGAGAGGGAGGGAAAAAAAAAGTTAGAGAGGGAGGCAAACCATAAGAGACTCTTGAATACTGAGAATAAACTGAGGTTGATGGGGGGTGGGAGGGAGAGAAGGGTGGGTAATGGGCATTGAGGAGGGCACCTGTTGGGATGAGCACTGGGTATTTTATGGAAACCAATTTGACAATAAATTTCATATTAAAAAATAAAAAATAAAGCAAATGTAGATGAGTTAAAAAAATCTTAATAATGTTTTAACAAGGGCTCCAAATTCTCATTTTGTCCTGGGCCTCATAAATTATGTAATTGGTCCTGCCTGGGAGATTTTGTAAATGCAGATCTCCAGGCGTGATTCCAAAGGTCTTTGTGGTCCTCAGAAAGTCATTTCTAGCCCGTAACACCCACGTGATTCCTTTGCCCACCATCTTTGGGATGATATTTGCACTGATGCTAATGATAGATCCACTTAGCACACGCAGGGAGTTCAAAGAAGCTTCCCTAAGAATAGCTGAGGTCTGAGAGCGTAGAAAGGTCAGGCCCCACCATTTCTGATAAATGAAAGAGAACCTTGTTCCCACTTGCCCTGGACACAACTTCTTTCTGTCTTAGCTCTCTCCTTTCTCCAAAGATCACTGCAGTGCCCAAAATCCTTGCATGCCTCTATTTTTAAGAGGTCCCCTCCAGAGAAATTCAGGAATGACAGGATCACTGTCGCCCATTGACCAAAAAGGAGAAGAGCTCAAAGGTGCCTAAATCTGTGAACTAGAAGAATCTCGTGGTGACTAGCAGCAATGGCTAATGTAAAGGAGCAGCCCTTTTAGGGCTTTCCTTAGCTGGCTTCACCCATCATGGCCCCAGACATCATTAATCAATCACATCACTTGTTTCCACTGAGCCCCTGGGTGGCCCCAGATCCCCTCCCAACCCAGGGAGCCCCCACCAGACTTGACGATGCAGGTGAGAACTATTCCCCAGTCCGTCAACTGGAACAGGGAATGAGGGTAAAAGAGTTACTTTTTTTCGGTTAAGGTAGAACCGTTAAAAGGATCACTCCTTTTGAGGATAAATTTGCTTACCAGCTGCCTGTGTTGAAAATGAACAGAGGGGCGCCTGGGTGGCGCAGTCGGTTAAGCGTCCGACTTCAGCCAGGTCACGATCTCGCGGTCCGTGAGTTCGAGCCCCGCGTCAGGCTCTGGGCTGATGGCTCGGAGCCTGGAGCCTGTTTCCGATTCTGTGTCTCCCTCTCTCTCTGCCCCTCCCCCGTTCATGCTCTGTCTCTCTCTGTCCCAAAAATAAATAAAAAAAGTTGAAAAAAAAATTAAAAAAAAAAAAAAAAAAAAAAAAAAAGAAAATGAACAGAAACCCAACCCTTTCAGAGGAATGATATTATCACTGACCCTCCTTCCCTTGGGGTAGTTAAAACTCTGGGGCCCTCGAAGTAACTTGACCACCTTTGGTAGGAAACGTGCTGGGTAATTTTTATGAACATGCTTAGTTTAACCAATGGTATGGGGTTCCCTTGGAGTTTGGACATTGAGGTGGCAGGGGGTGGGGGGGACTTCTCCATTTAGCTACTTTTATTAACAAACTATGCTTCCAAAGTCGCATTCTTAAACAGAGGTAGTAGCTACGCCGTTACCTCTGAGATCAGGATCGCATCGAGACACAACAACACATCTTGAGAACTCTCTCACCAAACTGACATTCCTCTGAACTTAGCTTTTAGTTCAAAAATGTCACACATACTAAAACTCACTTGAAAGTATATTAAATTCCAAGACCCTGCTGTTGGTTAGAGAGGCCAGCCGATTCTGGGATCCAGAGCTCTGGTTCCAACCACGGCATTATTGAGCACTTCATCAGGGCACGAGTGATTTCTCTCAAACACAAGCGTATTTGGCCACTTCTTAAAATATGTCGGGGAGTGAGGGGGACGGTGAGGTGGTGGCAAGGCCCGCAGTCAATCCAGCCTGCACAGAGGCGTCCTTGGAGCCTTCCAGATCCTACAGTCATGGTGTGTGAAATGGAAAAACAACCCCTCCAAACAAGCAAACAACAACAAAAATCCCTTCGCCATTTTCTATAACGTCCTGTGTATTTCTCTAACGTTCTGAGCATTATAAGGTCTTATACCGGGATGTGTGTTGTATTAGGAGCAAAGCCAGAGAGGGAAGGTCACGGGGGACAAAGACACGTGAGCCACATTTAGCAAATTTCAGGCAGGAAACTTCTCAAGGTGTGAAATCCCTCACCTCGACGCAGTTTAACTGTAGTAGAAAGAGGAGACATTTACTCCATCAGCTGCACCAAAAACCTGTGTGCTCTATATACACATGCAATTGGATAGAGGAAGGCCTGGAAGGAAACACAGCTCCCAGCCCCATCAAGCACGCAAATACGGAGGCGGCCATCTTGGCAGGGGGGCCTGGGTTAGGAAGGATGCCTCAAGAGGGCTTTGGTCTTTCTTGTTCACATTTCCATCTTTCTCAAGGCAAATGGACTCAGGTACAAGCTGCGAAATTAAAAATTCCCCTCAGAAGATATTTTCTAGGATCTTCAGACGGACATTTTAGGTCTAAACCTGCCATCTACCCAGCATCATGCTGGCTTTTATGGAAAATACAAACAGTGGTAGTGCCTACAAGTGACAACACAGGACAAAGAGCTGAGCCACTGTGGTAGGGCTGGATGTCATGGAGGCAGCTTGAAAACCAAGCCGGGACACCTGGGGGGCTCAGTCGGTTAAATGTCCAATTTCAGCTCAGGTCACGATCTCATGGTTCATGAGTTATAGCCCCACATGAGGATCTCTGTTAGTACAGAGCCCACTTCGGATGCTTTGTCCCCCTCTCTCTCTGCCCCTTCCCTGCTGGTTCTCTCTCTCTCTCTCTCTCTCTCTCAATAAATAAATAAACTTAAAAAAATAATAAAGAAAGAAAACCAAGCAGACATTTTAGTTCCAGCCACTTAAACTGTGCGGGTTCCCAGTGGAGGAGACCAGAATAGCCCAATGGAGGTGGTATGTGGGATTAGGGGCTCTAAAAGTAGCTATAGGCAGCAGCTGGAATCAGAGAACCCACCCCTGTTAAGGCAGCAGGACAGAGGTGAGAGAGAGAGGGACTGAGGGAGACGTATGTTCAAGGAGCTGTCTGGGTGTGGACTCAGAGATGATATCCTGGTTTTAACTCGAGGAAACCTGGCAATGCCACCTCCACCACCAGGTCAGTAAGGGGAACATCTGGGAGATGCAGGGGAAGGGAAGCCAATGAGAAAACCAGAAGGAGCCTCTAGGAAGCCAGGAGAAGATTGAGACAGGAGACAGGAGAATCTCGCAGGCAGGAGTCACGGAAGGGGGGATTTTCAAGGGTGTGCATCAGCGATGTTCTCCAGAGAGACCACGGGGAAAAGACAAAAGGGGTTTTCATCTTCAAGTACGAGGGTCTAAACTCATGCTGCCAGGTGCCTGGTACCATAGCTCCGAACAAGGAATGCCAGTACCGAGTTCATTTGCCTCTCTGTCAATTTCCCATAGCTTCGTGGGTCAATTCCTCAAAATTAAGGTGGGTCTAACCTTCTCAGAAGTTAGTAGAACTTCCTGCTACAGCCATGTTTCCGTCTGTCAGGAGAGTCCGCTGTCAATTGGTTGGGAGTGGATGGGAATACACTCATGCGTGCACACACACACACACACACACACGTCCTAACAAACATTGTGCAGGTTAATCACAGATAGCCATAAAAATGGACACATTTTCCTCCCCACAAAGTACTAGTACGGTACATATCTGGTATTCGTTTAAAATTTTCTCACACGTCTTCGTTAAGATGCCATTTCCAGTTAGGAAGAGGAAGTAAGGGAAATAGGGCAAAAGCCAGATAAAGGCAATTTCTGCATGATCCTTGGACAATTGAGATATCGGAGAGCTTCTTCAGATATTTCACCCTTGTGACATCAGTTGAGCTCTTTGCTCAAACTGCCGTGTCTGCTGGCTCTGTCTATACTTAAGAGACGTAAGTATTTACCAGTATAGTTATTGGGTCATTCGAATGATTGGCTTTTGCAGCAGTATGCCGTTTGGGGCACAGTCCTGGGTAAAGCTGTCACTCCAATGAAACTGGGTATAATCAGGTGACAAGGCAGATTAGCACCTCTCCCATTTAGCCATCACTGCATTTAACGCAAAGCTTACAGTGATTTTGAAGGTCCACATGTTTGTGTGAGAACGTATGCGTGCACTTAAGGGTAAAATATTAGGGGCGCCTGGGTGGCTCGGTCGCTTAAGCATCCGACTTCAACTGAGGTCATGATCTCATCAGCTGAGGTTCACGAGTTCAAGCCCCGCATCAGGCTCTGTGCTGACGGCTCAGAGCCTGGAGCCTGCTTCGGATTCTGTGTGTCCCTCTCTCGCTGCCCCTCCCCTACTTGTGCTCTGTGTGTGTGTGTGTGTGTGTGTCTCAAAAATAAGTAAAATGTAAAAAAAATTTTTTAAGGTAAAATATTAATAAAGCAATAATAATAATACTATGAAATAATAGAAAAGTCACATGGCAAAATAAAAAGAGGTGACGTCTCTTCAGTATCTTCTATGTGCCAGGTGCTGTATGAGATATTTTATATCCATTATCTCATTTTGTCTCACAGCTGTTTGAAGGTCGATGTTGTCTCCCCCCCCCCCCCCCCCTTTCCATAGACGAGTCAACAAAGACTCAGAATGGTTGACTGACTGGCCCAAGATCACCCAGCTAGTGTCACAGGGCAATTTGGGCACCAAAGGTCATGTTCCTTCTATTCCATCTTCCTAGCCCTCTCCACCGTAGAGGAATTTCCCAGGCACCAATGGGCTTTTTACTCCCTGCATTTGATTGTCTAACATTTCCAAATGTGTTTCCAGTGGGAACATCCCAAGAACACACATGTGTGCCTTGATCAATAGTTTTGGACCACACTCCCCAGAGTTTGTTCAGCAAGGCGCCTTCCCCATTGAAATGTTCTTAATTTGGGGCTGACTGGAGAGCCTAAGTCATCATCAGGTCGGGAAGGCTTATAGAGATTCTGTCTTCACACCTGTTCACAGATGCGCTTCGTCCTTCAGCCCCTTCCATAAGCCTAGAGAGGCCATCTCCATCAACAGTGCCCACCTAATTCTGCTTACTCCAGAAGAAATTGAACATACCCATTTCCAGTTGCTGTCAATTTTCCTAGACCTGAGCATATTTGTAAAAGCACATAGCACCATACAGATGGCCCACAAACAAGGAAAATCTCTGTCCTTTATGGCATTTGCTTAGTGATCAAAGATTCCTAACTAGACCTTTCTTCCGACATTGATTGTTTGCCTGGAATACGCAAATCTTCCCTCTTGCCGGGCCAGTCTCGAATATATTTACAAGGATATTGATGCTCATTACTTCAGTTAAATATAGATTATGAATAATGACAAATACTTCCATTCAAAGATTTTGATCATTTTCAGATTATACTTCATACCAGGACTTAACCTCAGTCGACTTCCTACAACTTTCAAGTATATGTTCTCACACACTCCAAGTTTCATAAAAATGTACTAAATAACCTTAAAGCCCTTTATGAATAATTATGAGTTTTTAAGTTTTTGTGAATCTGCATATTAATTCTGTCCCATAAATAAAACATGAAGCGAAAATCCAGTGTGTTGAGTATCAGGGGGATAGCAGAAGAGAAGGAAAGATAATTATCAGTTTAATGTGGGAACATACTTAACCTAAAAGATTACCTCCAAACTTGGTGACATCCTAAGTATATATATTATACGAGGATGTTTTCATTTTAATAAAAGGGGAAAGAGATTTATATTGAGTCTCTGCCATTTTCACAACTCTCTCGGCCGCCCGTGGTTGAAAAAGCAGTTGTCAGAATTTTTATTTGCTACAGATTAGTCCTCACGTATTTAGCTTCCTTTTCCCCCAAGCACCGTGTGCTTCGATGTCATATAATTCACACTTCCCTATTTGGTGTGTATTATTTGGTGATCCATCCACTTGTTCTGGAAGTTCCTGGGGGAGAGGAGAGGGCAGCACATGAACAGCGGCAGCCATGATGGGGATCCATTGAGTATCTCTTCTAGAGGAAGGTGATCCCGGATGCCGTGTTTATGTCTTTAGCCGGTTTGCAAAATAAGAGAGACAAGGGATGCCAAATACAAGTCTCCGTGGGTACTCTGTGCTTCTCTCATCACTAAAATTGCTCCTTTAAAATGGACTCAAATGTTGTCACGTGCCTCCCAAGTCCATCATGTTTCCAGGTGTCATCTGTGAAGGGCTCAAAGCCGTCTACAATTTGCCACCCACACCTGCCTCTGTGCTTAATCCTGGCTTAGTCGCCAAACTCAGACTGTCACCCGAGGTGGCTTCTGTCTCAGGACTCCAAGCTGCCTTCCCCAGGATGTGTGATCGCCCGCGGTATGTGTAGTGGAAACGGAGTTTGTACAAAGCATTCTGCTGCCCAGTGGGTTGAAAACAGTGCCAGAGACTTTTTAAAGCTTTCAAGAGGTGTACCCAAGTAACGATAATGCTACTATGGACCCCCTAGAGAATGTTCATAGCAATTTCTACTGAAAATGTCATTTTTCCCTCACTTCTTGATTCCCACAGAGCTGTGTGGGGCAGATGCCAGAAAGGCCTTATTGTAGATGGGGACAATGAGACAGACTTTCCCAAAGCCATAGAATTTGATCGAGTTACAAGGGCCTCCAATGACCACACAAAGGTGTGCAATTACCACTCTACCATGAGCAACCTTTCTTTTCTCTTTCATTTTTTTTCTCTCTTCCCCTTCTATTTTTTCTGTCCTACCTGCCCAATTATAAGGAGTTGGAGTGCACACACGTTTATGGAAAGAATAGTTTAAAATAATACACATCCCAATGACTCCTTTTCACCAACTCTGCCTGCTCCTAGCAGTGAAACATGCTCTCTGTTCATTTGCCCAACTAATGTAGAACCAATACCCTCAGGAAAGTTCCTGAGGGAAGAAGCCAACAGAATAGTGATTTGCTGTTAAAGTTCACCAAAATAGGGGTGCCTGGGTGGCTCAGTCAGTTAAGCATCCGACTTTGGCTCAGGTCATGATCTCGCGGTCTGTGGGTTCAAGCCCCACGTGAGGCTCTGTGCTGACAGCTCAGAGCCTGGAGCCTGCTTCCGATGCTGTGTCTTCCTCTCTCTCTTTCTCTGCCCCTCCCCTGCTTACGCTCTCGTTCTCGCTCTCTCTCTCAAAAATAAATAAACATTAAACATAAATAAATAAATAAATAAATTCCAAAAATCAACAGAATATACTCATGTTTGGGATAAAAAGGAGCCTGGTATTTGGATTCATTTCAAAATGGGTTCTAATCCCACCACTGCTCCATGCTCCCTGAGTTCTGTGGGCATGTTACTTGATCTCCCGAGGCCTCAGTTTCCTTATCCGTAAAATGTGGGTGCCTGGAGGCACTCAAGATGAAGTATGCCATGACCTCTGAGTAGTCACAGCCCCGAAAGGTTCTCTGTTATCGTTACTTAGGCTAGAGTTCCCTAATGAAAGACAAGTCCTCCTCCTCAAAATAGGAGGATAGCTTCATTGTTCGATCCCTTTCTTTTTGCAAACCTTCGTACTTCCTAGCACTGTGCTTGTGGTGAGAGTTTCAGCAGAGAATTAGATAAGACTGCTGGCCTTCACGAGCTCACAGGACAGCCAAAGAGACAGAAAGACGTGCAACCCATCACCAGTCAGTGAACTAGAGGGTCCAACCCGTGGGGGGAGAGAGAGCTCAAGTCTTGTTTTAGGGATGGCGGAAAGCTAGAAGAAGAAAGCCCCTCGTGCTGAATCTTGAAGCGTCAGCAGGGCTTCCCTAGGAGGGAAGAGGGGAGAGGGCCGCCGGGCAGAGAAAACAGAGCAGCCATGGTATGGAGGAAAGTCCTGGTGCTCTGGAGGACACATCTGATGTTGCCTTGTTCCCACCTTCATCATGTAGACGGGCACTGAGCACCGTTCCATCTTCTGGGAGCACAGCCACAGGCAAGGTTCCTGCTCTCTGGGAGCTTATGGTCCAGTGGGGGTGGCAGACAACGAACAACAAACAGAAGAGAGAAGGAGGCAGGTAATGAACCAATGCTGGCCGATGGTACAGGAGCGATGGCGGTGGTGGGGGTGTGTGGGGGGGTGGTGCTTCAGGTGACGTTTCAGCTGAGACCCGCCTGAATGATAATCGGGGGCCGGTAGAAGATCCAGAACAGAAGGTTCCAGGAGGAAGGAGTGGCTCCTACAACGGCCTTCAGGCCTTTCCTAAAGAATGGAAAGAAGGGTATATATATTCACCCCTTTCAAGACTGGGTTCAACCGAAATTCCATACAGAGGGAGCCATAAGGATATCCTTAATGGATTCTGAGATTCAAAAGGGGTTAGATGTTTGCAATTTTGGAGAAATCACCTTTCCAGAAACTCCTTACAAATGTCAAGCAACAGTTAATAATTTTGACTACCATGATTTCCTCTCTTCCACTGGATCTCCCCCATTAGAGAGCGAAAAACTGTTTGCCATTAAACTTGAAAGTTTATAGGAGGCATAAATTCAAACCGCTCCTATGCACCAATAGGTTCTAGTTGTTGAAAAAAGAAAAAACCAACAACACGCATGAGTGGGATGGGTCTGGGTAAATGTCCGAATTCAGAGAGTGTCTTTAATAGCACGAGAATTCTTCTGAATTTGACAATAATCATTCTGCACGTTGTGTCTTTCGGCCAGACCTTAGAGTGGACCGATGCTAGTTCATGCTAGGTCTTCTCATTGAGTGAGCTGCTCATTCACTTTATTAGTCAAGTGCAAGGTTCTTAAAGATCTGAGTTGAAGAGAGACCTTGGAATTGTAACCGAAGAGAGTCTTTCCCCGCCCAGGTGACCGAGCTGGTGGTGGGTAGAATAAGGAAGCGCGCATCTTAATGAAAACCGTAAAATTTACGCTCATGTTTATGTCTGTCACTTAATTATCACTAAGAGATATACAATAGACAATAACATTCCTTCTTTGAGCTACATTATTGACCTCACTACCGAACCGCCCCCTTAATGGAATCAACATTTTACTGACAGCACACAGATTCTATTTGGGCTGATTTTCTACTTGGATTCTCAGAGAAATCTTCGACGATGAACATTTGGTTTCTGCAGCCAACCCTTTGAAACTACACGAAACTGCAAAGGCTAGGCTCAGGATCAACAACGACAACAAGCAATGTTTGGGCAACATGCGTTCCACCGTCAGGCGGAAACATCCAGAATGCATCACATAACATGACCAACAAATACCGTGCTTCATCTGGAAAGGCCCGGAGCTATGTTTTCCCCCCTCGAAATTATGGTATTTTCAGCTAACCCTTGTCGTTAACAGCTTCAGTTAATTCTGCCATGTGTAGGACTTACATAAATGCGTGGACTTTATATTACAAACTCAGCTGCAGTTTAAATTATTAGGCAAGCTCTTTTCAGGGCGCTCCAACACTTTGAAACCCACAGCTGCCCACGCTCTTAGGGGGACCCTCATTAGATGTCATTTGCATGCCATTAACCACCAAGCAGTGGGTCAGTCGTTGCCTGTCGGGCGTTCAGCTCCCTCTTTTTGTGTTAATTAGCAGAGAAATAAGGAGTTAATGAAGATCTTCTGATCTGTGATGACTCATCTGGTTGTTTCTGAGGCTCGACACTCTGGACCACTTCAGCGCACCCTGCCCGGATGCTCGGAGCAGAGCCGGAGGGGCGTTCTCAGGGGCCTGTGGCCTGGCGGGCTTTGTTAGCTCAAGATTAGAAGGAGTTAATTGCTTCAAGATTGCTGGGAGATTAGGTTACTGGGTGGGATGTATCTATGTAAGCATATGTCAGCGCGAGTTAGAAGATAGGAGACGCTTATTTTAATAAACTTATGAAAAGAAGAATTAATTTGTCATTACATTGGAAATCTTATTTTATTAACTTAATTTGAAAATGTAAAGCTGTCTGAAACGCCGGTTTTTCACTCACTTTCCTTCTGAATATGTATGAATCACAGATTAGTTGATGTGCAACACTGTTCATTCACGGCGCTTTCTCCTGGAGGTTTTTTTTTTTTTTTTTAATCCCTAACTCGCTTTGCTGATGGTGCCTGGCTCCAGTGGAGTGGGCGAGTGACCGTGACCTCTGGGTTCTCTTCTTGCGCTGGGTGGAGCACGGCCGCTCAGAGACCCACCTGCAGTCCTGTTGAGAGAAGAAGACTCAATCGGCCTCCGCCTGTCCTGCCTCCTCCTCTCTGAGCGCTAGTTGTAGACAAATGCTACTTGTGTTTGGTCCCCGTGGAATAGAATGAGAAAGAGTAAGGGGCCGGGCTGCAAATTAAAGCCATCAAAGATGTTTGTAAAACATGCTTGCTTTACCCTTTATGGCTGTTTGAGGACAAGGTCCAACTTGTCCTAGTGTTCTGTGTTTTCAGGGGCAGGCGTGTTTATTGAACACTTACTATGTGCCAGGAAGTGCTCTGTGCACTTTCTTCTTATTCTCTCTTTTTAATCTTACAATAGTCTTACAACAACTGAGACAAGGAGGACTATGTTAGCCACATTTTTCAGGTGAAGAAACTGAGGCACAGGGAGATTCAGTAACTTGTCCAAAGGGACACAGTGACAAGAGCCAGCTGTCTACCCCAGAGCCTTCCCTCCCCACCAGTGCCCCACACATTTCTGTGACATTAGTGAGGCAACTTGGCTATGTCGTAGTTGGGAGGAGTGACGTTGTGATGTCTCATTCTACGGCTGCCCCAGTGGACAGCAGTCAGGGGCAAGTGTGGCCTCAACGTCATCAAGAGCTCCTGAGGTTTTGGGGTTTTGCCCCCCAAAAACTTGGGAATCTTGAGTTTAAAATAAAGTCGATTTTTAAATAATCAAGTTGGGCTTTTTTTTTTTTTTTTAATACTGTGCAGTTCAAGCAAACAAACAAGGAAATCCGTGGACAACTGTTGGCGCCCCTGCAAAAGGCGGGCAGATTTTCAAGCCCGTTTTCCCCCTAAAGTGCCTCGCACACAGCAGGTACTCAGCGCATAGTTGAATGAATCAACGTACGGTTGCATGAATCCAGAGGCGGATCCCTGGTCTCATCGACACAACGAAACACTGATTTATAGGGTTAACTTCTGGCTCAGCAGCGCCCCTGAGACCCAGCCACAGTATTGCAGCCTTTAGGGTGGGCAGGTGCCCTGCTATTTGGCTGTGAACTATTTTACTACTACCTCTGCGAAAAAGGTCGAAACGTAAAGAAAACAGAACACCTCCTCTCTCACTTCTCCCTCCCGTCCTCCTTCCTCCCTTCCTCCCTCCCTTCCTTCTTTCCTTCCTTCCTTCCTTCTAAACAGCTCCCAGCTAGATGCTACCCACCTTGGCATCAAGGGAATCTCAAAAGTTTTAGTCAAGCCCAAGGCAGGTAGGCAGTTGAAGGCAACGACACCCTGCAGAGGACACGAAGTCAAGAACAAACCTGTGTTTGGACCAGACCTTGCACCTCCCTCTCCCGGGATCCATGACGATCTGGGTAAGCTGCACGGGCATTCTAAAACTTGCCTGCCCGGTGTTTTATAACTCAGACAAAACCTGGGCATTTGCCAATGTCACAATTGCCTTTTCTTATTACTTCTTATTGGCAATATATTAAAAAGTTCCGGGGGCGCCTGGGTGGCGCAGTCGGTTAAGCGTCCGACTTCAGCCAGGTCACGATCTCGCGGTCCGTGAGTTCGAGCCCCGCGTCGGGCTCTGGGCTGATGGCTCGGAGCCTGGAGCCTGTTTCGGATTCTGTGTCTCCCTCTCTCTCTGCCCCTCCCCCGTTCATGCTCTGTCTCTCTCTGTCGCAAAAATAAATAAAAAAAAAAAAACGTTGAAAAAAAAAATTAAAAAAAAAAAAAAAAAAAAAAAGTTCCGATTATCTCTTTAGCCTGCACTCCAAAGGTTAGCAGAAGCAGGAGGCAGGCCCTCGGCATTAAAAAACAAAAAACAAAAAACAAAAAAAGTGAGTAGGGAAAGGGAAGGAGCGAGACAGTTGCCCATCGCCTGAGCACGATGTACTGGAGGCTGAGACAAGGGAAGTGGGCTCCTCATTTGCAAATGAATCCACGGCAAAGAGCAAATGGGGAAATTGTGAACTAGCCTTTTTTTTTTTTTTTTTTTTTTTTTTAATTTTGAGGTAGAGACTAGGTCTCCTTGGAATTAGAATGTTTCGGTCACATTTAATCGCTTATGTATACAATAACTGGATGTAGATCTGGCGCATGACATCCACTGATTGCTAAGGAGCCGTAAAATAATCACGGAGAAGGTAGGAGCCAGAGGCTGAAGGCAGAGAAAACGTTACTCAGTGCCCGAGCTTGAAAGACAGGTCCTAGGAAGGAGAATTGGCTTTCCAGAATAACATTTGCTTCCTGATTTCTTGACCTTTGTTGAAGAGGTAGGGCCCAAAGGAGGTTATAAAAGGCTAAAAATAAATGATGCATATGCATTTATTTATAACCCGGCGTCGCTGCTCAAGCGAGGGACAGGTCCCAGCAGGGACTTCCATACTCTCCCAGCCCACACCCCATTTCCACGTATTGTTTCACTAAAGTCTGGTGTCCCGATTTTCTCCAGAAAAAAACTGCTGTGTTTCTCACCTCCCTCCCCTAAAAATAAACCTTTTCACCCAAAATATGCTGTGGGTGAACATTTTCTGAGGATTCTGGCTCCTTTCTTAAGAGAACGCATTCCGTTACTCGGAGACATATTTTCTGCCCCGAACACCTGCAGGGCTCTAGGGACACGAAGTTGGCAAAGGCTGTCCATGTTGTTGAGGAAAGTGAAGCCCAGTCAGGATACAAGGAGACAGACATGGAAACGTTAATCCGTTCATCCAGTAAGTATTTGTTAGATGTTTCCTGAGTGCTGAGCACCAGATGGACAGTCATAAAATAGTCTGGTCAGTACTGTGCACTGAGAAGTCTGCTTATTGTCTATTTGTTACAGGGAGCCCGGAGAAGGAAGGGAGAGAGGAAGGGAGGGAGGGAGGGAGGGAGGGAGGGAGGGAGGGAGGGGGGGAGGGAGGGAAGGAGGAAGGGAGGAAGGAGTGAGGGAGGGAGAAGGGAGGAAAGAAGTAAAGAAGGGAGGGAGGAAGGAAGGAAAGGAGGGGAGGAAGGAAGGAGGGAAGGGAGGAAAGACTGAAGGGAGGAAGGAAAGAGGGAAGGGAGGGGAGGAAGGAGGGAAGGGAGGAGGGAAGGGAGGAAGGGAGGAAAGAGAGAAGGAAGGGGAGGAAGAGAGGAAGGAAGGAAGGAAGGAAGGGAGGAAAGAAGGAAGGAAGGAAGAAAGGAAGGAAGGACCAGGTGACATTTGACAGGGGTCGGTGATAAGCAAGAGCTAAGCAGGTAAGGCGGGAGAAGGGAATTCTGGGTAGCAGGAATGGTAGGAGAAACAAAAGTAAAGGACAGCTGAGATTCAAGGCCCTTTTTCTCTGACTTAAAGACCAAGCTCTCAAACGCTCAGCCATCACTTTGTAGATAGTAGCCTGGGGACACCTTCCAAGACCCCAAGGGGTACCTGAAACGGCGGGCAGCCCCCACCCCCCGGCATGCTATGTTTACCCCTAAACGTATGTACCTGTGATAAAGTTGTATCGATAAATCAGGCACAGTAAGAGATGAACAAAAATAACTAGACAATAACAATAGCAGTTAATTGTGTTGCGTCCCTCTCCCAAAACACGTATTGCCCTGTACTCACCCTTGTCCTTCTCACGATGATGGAGGATGCTGACACGCCTACACGATGGGGTGAAGCGAGGGGAGTGATGTGGGCACCACGACGCAGCACGAGGCTACTCCCGACCTTCTCAAAGGAAGATTATCTGCTCCCTGACAACGGTTGACCGCAGGTAACTGAAACCGTGGGAAGCAAAACCGCAGTTAAAAGGGGGACCCTTGTAGAGTCCTTAGGCCATGAGGGTATGATCCAGAATGTTCCACTTGTCTCCATCAGGTGCTGGATGCCTGCTCTCCGGCTTCGTGGTGGGAAGAGCTGCAGTGGCCCCGGGTCCGCGGGTGACGAATGGGACCATTTCAATATTCTCTTAAGGTCTGAGCTAAAAGGGGATGCTGTCTCCTTTTAGGAAAAATATAAATGCTGTGCTGTTTCCTGGGAAGACCCAGTAAATGTGCCCTGAGCTGCCCACCCTCCACCCCCCGGGCAGGAGCCCCAGGGTGGGCGGGAAATTTCTCTGGGAGCAGCTTAACCGACGGTGAAGAGACACTTTTTAAAAGTCCGTTAAATGCTTCCTTCCAGAGAGATAAGATTGTTTCTGTTCATAATCCAGCTTACACGAAGTTGCTGGACAGATTGTCTCCGAATGTGGATGAAGGACCGCTAAAATACAGGCCGTGTGGGTGGTATAGCAAAAAAATAAAGTTCTCTGGGTCCTGGGGGCATCGCAGAGTGCCTGAACCTAACATAGAAACCAGGGCACCTGGATGACCCCGAGACCTGTGTCATACACGTGAAGATGCCCTGGGTAGAAAACCAGCAGGGTTTTCAAATAGAAGCTTCCAAAGGAAGGCCAAGGGCCACACGCCCCCCAGGTGGTAGTTGGCTGCTTCTCATACGGGGAACTCTCTGCTGCGGGCTCCAGGGCAGGTAGGAACAGAGATCTCTGTATCTATTTAGTGATGGTCAATGGTTCTTCTAAGCAACACGGGTGGGGAGACAGCTGGTTCATAGAAGTTTTTACTTTACTATGAAGATGACATTTGCAGCTTTCGTTGTGAAAAGTGCCGTTGGCTCTTGCGGGCTCCATGATGGGAGTGGCTGCACAGCTGAATGTTCTGGGTCCTGAGGTATCATCAGTAGAAGATGATGTTAGGTCCTTCCCCTAAGACCCATTTTCTTGTCTTGCGACCATGGACACAAACGTCAATGCCTACAACCCTTTGCCACCTTTTATTCTTAAGGCTCACGGGGTTAAATGCACTTCTGTAGTCCAAGAGCTGGATATAGCGTCGTATACAGAGTTTCTTCTCTGGAATGAGACAAAAATCTCACCTCCCATCGAAGCAACATGCCAGAAACTCAGAACGGATGGTCCAGATTTAGGGGGAGACTTATTATTCACCACGCCTGCCTGGTGGCATCATGAATCGGTAATGAGAACACCACTATCACGGTGGGATCAAGCCCAAAGCCCTGGGATAGCTATGAAATACAGTATTGTGTTTACACACTGTAACCTCATCCCTCGGAAGGCAACAGAAAAAGCAGGGCTTCCAATGCGGCTGCAGCTGTGATTTCCCCCGTCCCAGCAGTGCCCCGGCCTGAGCTGGCCATCCCAGAAGCAGTGACTTGGGACAAGAGTAAGAGAAAGACCAACGCAACCAAAACACTTTGAAGCAAGCTTTAGTAGAACCAGACCGTTGACATTTTATGAACTTAATGGCAAAAAGAACATGCAGTAAAAATAATTTGCATTCTCTGATTATATATGTCAGGTCCCTAAATATCTTGATCATGTTATTTTGCTAAAGATATCCTGATGGCGGATCTGTGTATGATTTACATAAATGAGGCATTTGCATAAATTAAATTAACAAATATGAATACATGCTTATAAAACGCTGATACCACTTACTACTCTCATAAAAATAAATTATGAGGGATGACATATGATAGGCCATGTGGTTTCCGGGCAATCATCGAATGCCCCTGATGCATACTTGGCATTTCACTGCCAGAAGAAGGAAAAAACTCCGACTCAAAGCACTTCTGAAGGCCTGGTTCTCCCAGGGAAGCTATAGAACAGTCTTTTGGAAGACGATGTGTAAAGCGATGGAAAGCCCAGTTTAAGTGCAGGGACCAAGCACATGGGCACCAGAGTCAGATCCCCTGAGTTCAATCCTGACCACTGCTCACTCCGCGTGTCATTTAGGATAAGTCATTTCGTCGGTGCCTTGGCTGTCTCATCTGTAAACTGGGGGTGGTAACGTCACCCACCTCAAAGGGTGGCTTGTAAGGATGAAATGAGTGAACATCCAGCGGAGGACCGAGAATGGTCTCCGGCAGATGGAAAATGCACAATGACTATTGACCCTATGAGTGTGATCGGTTATGTTACCGGCCTGTTGGAAGGGTATTTTCCCAATGCGACATAGACCTTTGCTTCCGACCTGCTCCTCTCTAGCTCTTGACCCGCGAGGCTTAAATTTTTGTGGTCTTTGGAGCCCTGGAGTGCGCGAAGGAAAATTCCCAAGCATCATCACCAACATTCAACTCGCAGCCCGAATTGAGCTGCTGGCATAACCCTCCAAGGTGGGTTCCTACGAGGCAATTGTAGATTTGTACCAGACCTAAGACGTGGCCCCCAAATGACTGGCTGTGCCCCCAAGAGTCCCCGCTGGCGGATTATACAGAAAAAAAATGCTGCTAGTGGGCAGGCGATCTCCCCCACCACCCGATTCTGATCAGGCCCGCAAGGCCCCATCCTCAAGTCCCCATTTGTTGTGCTCAGGCCGGCTAAGTGTTTGTCACGACAGCAAACACGACATTTTCGGCCGGTGGCTGCCGCAGTCTGCCTCTGAAACGGGATACTGAAGCCCACGGGCCTCTCGCCAAGGGCAGGAGATGCACCTTTGAGTTACCATTTCTTCCCTCGCTCACATCCATGGCAACGTTTTCACGCTTACTCCTTGGGAGAAAAATCGCTTTATTTTTCTTTTCTAAATGAAGCTGTATTTCATTCAAAAAAAAAAAATTTTTTTAGCTGATTCTCAGAGATCAAATGACTTCGTTCCTTTGATTGCTTTTTGGGTCAGTGGAGGAAACCGTCTGTTTCCTGGTGAAATTCAGATCTTTCCTATTGAGCTCGGACCGATCCAAATACTTCTGTTCATTAACTGCTCTCCAGACTGTTAGGCACCGTCAGAGGTTTATAAACCAACCTCCAATCTCTCTCTCAGACTTTCCCTCCCACTTGAGAAGGCCAGTTTCCCAGGTGCCCTCACTGGTAATTAGGGCAGTGCTTGCTGGGACCCAGCCTTGCTGGGACCGTAATCCCAGCTGTGGGGTCTGAGGGCACCGAAGGCCTTCTGCCCTGGGAGATCACACCTGCTTTGCAAGTTTGCCTCTCACTGGGTTGGTTGGACTAGCCTGGAGACTAAGGTACACACTTTTGGGGTCAGCACAGTAATTACCATAATAGCAGCTATCAGTAATCTAGCCCCTTCTACAGGTCAGGCCACATGCTTTACATATGGTGTCTCAAGTGCCCTGCTTTTTAAATTTTGCATTAGTAGAGATAGGAAGGAGACTGAGGTCCTATCCCAGGTAATGCACCATCAGCACAGCTGGTAAAGTGCAGCTCGGCAGGCCCACCGATGTCCACCCACCCTGGGCCAGGTGTGTGGGCAGGGAACCCCGATGTGTCATTCTCCCAAGCCCATCCTGATATCCTGTAGTCCTATCTGTCCTGCAATCTCCATCGGACCGTCACAGCTCTCTTATCTAAGAACTATGATGCCGTTGTTCTGGACCAGCTCTCACACCTTGGATGGGATTGAGTTCTGCACAGCGTCTTCAGAGGACTCTCGCAAAGATCAAATGAGATCACGAGTGTGAGAGGCACCATCGCCCACGCTGGTAATTGCTATTATCTTTTGACTAGGACAGGTACACTTTCAGGCTTATACGTGAGCAACTGTTTATTGGAAACTTTAAAGTTTTTTGTTTTTTTTTTTTTAAAGCTTACTTATTTTTGACACAGAGAGAGACACAGTGCGAGCCGGGCAGGGGCAGAGAGAGAGAGGGAGACGCAGAATCCGAAGCAGGCTCCAGGCTCCGAGCTGTCGGCCCAGAGCCCGACGCGGGGCTCAGGCTCACAAACCGCGAGATCATGACCTGGGCCAAAGTCGGACGCTCAACCGACTGAGCCGCCCAGGCGCCCCATGTTTGGAAACTTACACATTGGAAGAAAATCACAAATCGTTGAGACTCTGGTTTGAATTCGAATTCTAGCTGCCGGGTCTAATCTTGCTCCTGAGCTCCAGACCCAAGCATCCACCTACAGGCTGGAATGGCCCTTGGATTCAGCCAACCACACTGGCTGTGAAGACTCATGTTGGAGGAGCAGCGGTGGAAATGGCCGCCGGGGCCGAGGTCATGACAGCTCTGGCCTTCCCTTCCTCTAGGCCAGGGGACTTCCCTGCAGATCGTAACCTCTTGCACATACCATGTAGAGGTCCCGGCCTAACAAGCTGTTCTAGGTGATTCCAAACTAGGTGCTATGCTTCCGCTGGAGAAGCATTTCTTGGTATGTCGTCCACCAACCCCCTACATCAGAGTGTCAGGGGCTCTGCTTGATTCGGTAGCAGATTCCTAAGCCCACTGACTCACACTCTGAGGGTGGGCCTGGGAATCTGCATTTAATAAGCCCCTCAGGGGCGCCTGGGTGGCTCCGTCGGTTGAGCCGGTTGGTCCGACTTCGGCTCGGGTCACGATCTCACGGCTCGCGAGTTCGAGCCCCGCGTCGGGCTCTGTGCTGACGGCTCGGAGCCTGGAGCCCGCTTCGGATTCTGCGTCTCCCTCTCTCTCTGCCCCTCGCCCACTCGTATTCTGTCTCTCTCTCCAAAGAAATAAATAAAACATTAAAACAATTTTTTTTAATAGGCTTCTTAGACGATTTCCCCATTCTAAAGATTGAGAGCCACAGCGCTCATCTGTACTCTTTCATAGGGAACACAGGTGGCATTTTTTACTAAACATTTAAGACAGAATGTGAACGGTGTCTCCACTGCCTTCTGCAGTCTTAGCACATAACTGCTGCATGCGGGGCTTCATGAAGATCTTAGGCAATCTCCGGGCTTTGAAAAGGGAGCCCATCGTACGAAATGAAATCTTTCCTTTTTTCACCATCTTTCCATTGCTTGTGCTCCAAGAGGAATTTCCCTTGGAAGAGTTCATCATGTGGGCATGCATTCATTCATTCAACATTCATTCATTCATTCATTCACTTAGTACTTTTATGTGTCACACAGTAATGAGTAGATGGACAAGACACCATCCCTGCCTTGAAAAATTTTTTTTAAAAAAGACCTTCTCTGGTAGAGAAGATAGGTGATCACATCAAGAAAGGCAATGCAACAATCCTGCTTACAGCCTCAGGATATCCCGCCGTTGAACTAGACCATCCCGGCTTCCGTGCGCCACTCTGGGGTTGGGAATGATTTTTAGCAATGACGGCTGGAAATAGACTCCATCAACGTGTGTGATTCAGCATAACGCTACGAACGGGGTCTGTACCTTGTCCAAATCATCCAGTTGAATTATTCAGCATTGTGTGCGCCCACCGTCTTGGCCTTCCCTTCCTCTAGGCCAGGGGACTTCCTGGCGTTCCGTTTTAAAGAAGGCCCTGTGTGTTGGAAACTGCCATTGTGACAGCAAAGCAGCAGGAGGACTATGTGAATGGGGTCCTGGGCAGGTGGCTGGATTGAGAATGAGAGATGAAGAATCTTCTAAGAAGGCAGAGAGGAGAATGGGGTGGGGGAAGGAGGAGAAATATAAGGAAAAGCAGAATGAAAGGCAGCAGCAGAAAAAGAGGTGGGGGGGGGGCATGGAGACAATGAGATAATGAGAGATGTAGGCAGTGGTCCCTAAAGGTGGGTCAAGGCGTGACCCACAGGTGGGGGCTGTCTCTCCCGCCACGCCTCCCCCATCCCTCACGACGGGCAATCCCGGGGTTCCCAGACTAGAGTGGGCAGACGACATCGACAGCAGCCTCCGCTGATGAAGCCCGGGGTGGGAATGTGCTCATTCTGTCTTCCCTCTCCCTGTGACATCCATCAGAAAGGGGTAGCTTTTGAGCACCGAGGCGGGGGGCGGGGGGGAAATAAGCAGAAGTAATTTATTCGGGATCTTTGAGAGGATAATAGCCAATTATTTGTTTATAACACTGGTTAAATTTTCATTAGGCAGATTAATGGAATATCATGTACTGTCAACATTGGACTGAGGGGTGGTCTGTAAGAGATAAACGGGCAAACAGGCTCTGTGTCTCTCTGAGTAAATTAGTTTTTGCTTTCCTGTTTTTCATATGAAAATGGGAAAGGTGGGCAAGGTGGTGCATTTTAAAACAGGTCTCGAGATGGGCCAAATTGGTTAAATATGAAAGCGATCCTGGTAATAAATACATTATAATAACTTAGCATCATGGCCATAATTTTGATTTCATGAAAGTCTGGGATAATGTCGATTTTTAACCTGCTCTCTTAATACACATTTCCTCTCCCTGAACTCAAACGCTGCTTGCTGGGAGGTGAAAACACATTACTTTGGGGGCCTGATTTGTCTGTATAATGCGCTCAGCATTACAGCTGGTAAATGCGAGAGGCGTCTCCGCTTTCTTGTGAGTTCTGGCATTGTCATCCTGGATGGCAGGAGTGGGTCCCCGAGTGCTGTTATCAGGATCAGAATCCCCCGGGCTCAGCAAGCGGGGAGAGTTGCTTATCATTCTGGAAGTAGACTGAGAGGGGTACCTTCAACAGTGTATTTGATGCTGAATCTCTGGTTAGGGTTGAAGCCCTAAATGGGCTGGATTCTGAATCTTGACACTATTTCGTGTACAAATCAGTGGGTTAAACTTTAGAATCAAAAATTCTATTAGCCAATTGGAAATCTCTCCCTCTCTCTCTCTCTCTCATACACACACACACACACACACACACCCCGAAATGGGCCATTTTATAACAATTGATAATCTGCAGTTTTAAAAACATTGGCAACTTAATTGTTTTAGTAGAATAACCACTGGAGAGACATTAAAGTTCCCATATTTACAATGAAAATAAGACTGTTCATTTGTAGATCCACTCTAGATTAGAAGAAAAATAATAGAATGTCATTTCTTTCTCTAAAAAACAAAGAAGGGAGGGAGGGAGGGAGAATCACAGGGCAGAGCTGGAAGCAAGGCACAGCCGAGGGAAGGAAGGCTGGAAGGAAGAGGGGAATGGGGAGAAAAGGCCCTTTGCAGTGCTGTGGAAAATCAACCGAATGGGACCTGTTGTTCTTTTTGCAAAATGCCAAAATTTGCAGCAAACATGTCTGGTAAGATCTCTTCCAAAGGGATAAGGCACCACTGTGAGTTTCTGCAGCCCGTTTTACTGGTCTGTATATTGACTTCTCTTCAGAATAATTCTAGGCCCCAAAGTAATTCCCAGCACGAACTGGTCATACTCGCCCATTTGCTTTCTAGAGAAGGCCGTGGATGTAGCTTTCCCTACCGAAGACACGAAGACGCCTCTGAGAGGCCCATTCCCAAGACCCTGACCCTGTCCCGGGCCTCGGGTGGCTGTTACTGTGCGTGACTGCGTGCGGGCGGGCGGGGGGCTGGGAGGCGGGCGCATGGACGGCTGGGCTGCCCTACTTGCCTTTCTTGTTCACGCTCCTCTGCATTTTCCCAGCAGTGATGGAAAGGGGACTGCGTGAGCAGTCACCGGGTGGAACAGAGAGCTCAGGCGCTTGGTGTGCTGGGGTAACGAACGGCCCACAGGGAAAGCTGGGGTTCACAGCCTCCCTTCTGAGTAGTCCCAACCCTTCCTTAGCCCAAGATACCAGGTCAGGGGACAGCAAAGGGATACGCATTGTTGGTGGATAAGTTCTTCTGAAACGGGGAGGTGGATGGATTGAAGGTCACGTTTGTCTGTAGACTAGAAAGTGGTGAGGGCTCTTTCATGGCCACTGGCCAGGATAATGACCTTCCAGAGCTTCTAGAGAGATTCATTTCTTCAATAACCAACATCTGTATGTTGCCTATGAACCTCCTCAGACCAATGCCTCGTACTTGTGCAGCTTTGGGCAGAAAGATTACAGCCTTCGGGAGGAGTTCGGTGGGAGGGGGAAGGTGGGTGGGAATCCTTCCAAAGCCTCTTGAAATCAGCACAGGACAACTTCTTTTAGCTACGGCTCCCTGAACCTTGGCTCCCAGGGCCCCAGGCTGCCAGATGCCCTCGTAGGAAGGCTCTTTCGGTTATTCGAGAACAAAAACCCTATTGGCTAGAGGATCCAGATAGACCCACGGAACGCAGAGCTCTGCGCTGCTTTGACCAGCAATAAGGGCAGGCACAGAGAAGAAGGCAGTGCTGGGTTTTCCTAATTTGAAATATGAAAGATATTCTCTGGGCTATTACATCCCTTTAGTGAAGGCAATTCACATTCTTTTAGTGGTTTATCCTGCTTATAATGATCAAATCCTAGAGTCAGAACTTCTAATGCAAACCACTTTTACAGCTGTAATTGGATCTAAGGCAAATGAAACCACCAAGTGGCCTAAGACTCGCTGGCAATGTTCAATCAGGATATGATATCGCTTATGAAAGTGATATCTTACTATTGATACTTCTCCCAAGAGCAGCACAAATTAGAGACATACTCGCGTGATCCCGAGGCCTCGAAAGACAGACAGTATGAGAGTAGGCCACTGGTAACGTGGGGATTCTCAAACGTAGTATGATGCACATTTCATTGCGGTCATTTAATGGAAACCCTATGAAAGTCTTCTGCTGGGTCTCCGGGTAAAAGAAGTTCTAACATTTGGGGAACCACATGAAATGTGGTTCTTAAGAAAATTCGAGAACTGATAATGCTAACAACATCTGAAAGCAGACTTTGGGGGACTATGAAATACACGTCACAAAGTAAAAACACATGAAATTCCTCATTGATTCCACCCGGACAGAACTCTGCTTTACGTCCATGCACACGCATGCTTACACGCGCACGTGCGCGAGCACACACACAAACACACACACACGCACGCACACACTCCAAACCCGGGGACTTACAGATGATCACGAAAGGTGCAGAGCTCTGTGTCCTATGAAGGGATGGCTTCAGTTCCTAAATGCCAACATAAGTAGCTGGTATAAATCTCAGTCCATAAATCCAAGCAAGCAAAGACATATATTGCTATATTGACTATACTTGTATTTCATACTCTTAGCAGTGTATCTTGTGGTTTCTATATTCAATGTAATTTCTGACTTTAGCATTCCCCTAACTGACCTCCCCTGACCTTCCCCCATCCCTGGGGTTAAGCTACAAATTCAGGATCTTATGGGATGAGACGGAGAGATAAAGAGCGTCTCGTCTACCTGCCATCAGACTACAAAGGTTACATCTGAGACAACGACTGTCCCTCTCTGGGTGGCTCTTCCATGCCTGCACACTTTGTTCCTTCTAAACCACACTTGAGATATGGGAAATTTTGCCAAATTACCTTTGATCCTCTACCTAGAGATACCCTATGGCTACTTCTCTCTGAGGTCTTGTGGTCAAGAAGCTTTGTCAGTGGTGGGGCCTGTCTCTCTTCTGCACAAAAAGAAGCCCTGTCTGTTACTTAACCATTACATCTCAATTTCTCCCTCTGTACAATGGGAAGAATAATGGCTATTGTAAGCGTTTAATAAATATTAGCAATTTAAAGGATTTTTTTTTAGTTTATTGATTTATTTTGAGAAAGAGAGAGAGAGAGTGTGTGTGTGTGTGTGGGAGCAGGGGAGGGGCAGAGAGAGAGGAGAGAGAGAATCCCGAGCAGGCTCCACAGTGGTCAGTGCAGAGCCCAATGCAGGGTTCAGTCCCATGAACCGTGAGATCATGACCTGAGCTGAGGTCAAGAGTTGGATGCTTAACCAACTGAGCCACCCGGATGCCCCAATAAATATTAGCATTTTAAAGCATCATTTTTAACAGATAGGTTTGAATGGCCATATATGGAAACAAAACACCCAGCTTCACAAGGCTCCCTGACTCATTGATGCTATGGTGATCACATCCTTTTATATTCAAATTACATCACGGATGTTTTAGCTGTCCTTATACTTTATATAAATGGACTCATCCACTGTGGACTTTGGGGGTCTGGCATCTTTTATTGTACATTATGTTTGTGAGATTTAACCAAATGTCGCACGTAGTCGTACATCATTCAGTCTCATTACAGAAATACATCTCAGTTTACTTATTTTCATTTCAGAGCATTTACAGGTGACAACCTTGAAGTTTCATGTCCACACCTGGATGAATCTGAAGCGTTCTGGGGGCCTGATCGTCACGATGCAGAAGTCTTTGCTCACATGGATAGCTCTGGGCGTGTGATGTAGCCTGATGAGTTGGACAGGTTTTCTTGACACTTGAAAAGAGATGGCATATGATTTCATTAGCACCAGTTCTCCTGATATGTCTCTGAGCATGACCACTCACAGTGTCTTGAGTCATCTTGGCTCTTACAGACCTGCTCTGCAGCTTTGACAAAGCCCCTGGAACATCACGACTCATTACGAGCACTAACTTTTATGTGATGCCTCGGAGGTAACATGTATGTCCTGGGAATTCACAGGTGCCCTGTCGTTTAGCCTCACAAAATCTTGTGCCGTGGATAATCATTTAGTCTTATTTTAACTCGTGTAATGTCTACTATTGAGTGCCTACTATGCCAGCTGCAGAGCCCCTGCACCCACAGAGCTCACTGTTGGATGGTTGAGACACAGGGATAAATAGGCCATCTCAATAAATGTGGACAAGTGCTGGGAGAGGTACGAGCAAGGACAGTGTGGAAAAATCTAGGACGGCAGGGTCAGGAAAGGATTCTGGGTTGAAGGGACATTATTCTTCCCATTCCCCATGGCCATCTGTGGCTGAGAGAAGTTAAGTAGCATGTCCAAAGCCACAGAGCCAGGAAGTCTGGACCAGGAAGTAAAACCCAGGGCACTCCACCCCCAAGTGATCACTGCTTACCCTCTCCATGTATGCCACATAACTCATGGAGAGTCATCTTCTTCTAGCTCATGCCAATTTATTGAAAGAGTCCAGGAGTGTGACATAGTGGGTAAAAGGAGGGAAGGAAGCAAAGCTGTGATGGGGGGAGGGAGCCACAAGAGGGACTGAAGCAGGATGAACCCCGAAGCTTTACAACACCCCCCCTTCTCGTTAGAAAATTAGAAAGAGGCTGAGAATTCTAAAAGCCCATTATTGGAGTTGACGTTTGACGGGACGCCTCAGATAAAACCACATAAGCAAGGATGGCAAATTCCTCTATAATATTTAGAATTGGAACAGGAAGGAGGGAAGGGCTAAGTTTCGAATTAGATCAGCCTACGCATGTTTATTCTTCATTGTTTTTATTTTCTGACTTTAGGAATAACGGCGCTCATCAGGAAATGTCAAGCAATACTTTGGTGTAGAGTCATCCAGATTCTCTCTCTCATATATATATATATATATATATATATATATATGCACGATACTCATATATATGTATATATAATGTCATGGCCAATAAAACAGAAAACCTGTCCTACATATATTTTAAACCATGGCATCTGAATCGCAGAAAGCATGGATCTGCCAGTGGTCTCAACCCCCATAGGTGATGTCATGGAGATAATATCCAAATTGCCCCTAATCCTATAATGCCTTCCAAACCACGTATTATGTCACACGTAACAACCCAATTACTAATAACGCCATTTTCACGTATGCAAAGGACACCTAACTTTTCAGTCCTGTGATTAGATGAATGCATGGCTACAAATTAACTGGCAATTTGGGTGCCATATGAGGAAACTGCCATTCTTGCTACATTCCAAAGAAAACCATAGCCAAACAGCCCTAGTGGCCAGTCGAGTGTCATCCGGGCGTATTTGTCAATCAGCAAGATAAATGTGTCTCCGAGGCCCTGGCTGTTCTCTGAACTAGGAAAACATTTTGTGGTTCTTCATCGAGCGAAAAGGCAAATAAGGACCCACAGGAGCTGGAATCCCAAAGCACAAACCTAGTGAAGTACAGACTTTCTGTGCCAAGTTTCCCACGTCCAATAATTAGAACAAAAAATGATGGGGTGAGGGAAAGCCTACAATCTTTGTCACTTTCAGAACAAGGGCTGTGTAATTGTTCTTTGATGGGCCTTGCAGATCATCTAACTTAGCCAAGAGCCAGAGAAGAGAGAAAGCTCACACGGAACCAAAAAGAGCTCAGCCTCAACCCGTGAACCTGAACTCACAGCATCAACCAGGAGCCTAGTGAGACAGGTCAAAAGCCAGCTACCCAATGTTGAAAAGAAAGGAAAGGAAAAGATCCTCAGCAGAAGAATGGCTCCTCCAAATCCTGCACCCCATGAGCCTCAGGGTGGTTCTCACCTGGCTTTTTCCAACCTCTCTTTTGCCCGCTTGAATTAACAGTTTCTCAATGAGTGCTCCAACATATTCCTCCTCATCTTTAGAGTTTTCCAACCATTCCAGTTCTGACCTTCGTTTTGTCTCACGTTTTTTGGCTTCTCCATGAATCTTCTCCTTTGTCACCACCAGGCAGGGCTCACCGTTCCTTCTCCTGTGCCCCTGCTCCACCCCATACATGGCACCTCCCACATATTGCTTCTTAAGGATATGCCTATCTTCTCTAGCAGATGGTCAGTTCCCAAAGACAAGAGACTATATTTTACTTGCCTTTATAGCCACACAATCCCTGCCACACGGCAAGCACTCAATAAATATTTGGCGAATGAAGAATGGTTGAATGAAAGAATAGATGATAGATAGATATAGATAGATAGATGATAGCTAGCTAGCTAGATGATGGATAGATAGATAGGCAGATAGACAAAGGACTTAGTCTTACATTCCGTTATATGTCCTGGCCTGATTCAAAGTCAAGTGGAACCAACTGCCTTTTCATAACCATCTAGTCCAGAACCACCTTCTGAAATGAATGTTGTGAACATGCTATATGGGACATAGGACCACAACCACTCTTTAGATTTCAACGTGCTCTTCTCCCTTAGAAAAATATGGTGGCCATTTAGCTGCATTGAGGGACTGTGTTCTTTGCAGAGTAGATGGATAAAAATAGATTTAAACTAGAGATGGATGGCCCCAGATGGATGTGGTTGGGATGTGGAAGAACATCTTGAACTGTTTTTCAAACATTTCAGTTTCGGCAAAAACCAAAACATGTTTTGCCAACCACTTTCCCTTAATTTTAAAACCCATGGATTTCAAAGGAAACTTAATCTGAATGTTTCTACTTCATTTACCTCATCTCTTCAAAATGTTCTCCTGAAAAAGTGAACTGATGTCCCAGAAGTTTAAAGGACCTTTTAAAGTTTGTTGGTTTCTTTTAAACAACAAGCCATTTAACGATTTGAGAGGGAATCAAAAGGCCCTAAATCTTAGAATAAAAGAAAACGAAATAGTACAAGTTGGTTTAAGTTTGGATCTAGGAAGTGCGCAATGTGTTTCCCATGCTAACACAAAGAGATGGTTAGAAATTAAGGGAGATATAATTGTTTAAGAAGTGGATAAAGTCTACACGATCAAGGGACAAACATAAAGCTAGAGATTATTCCTGATATTGACTCATCTGTAATAGAGATTATTACAGATCTTGGTTCATTTGTTCACTTTGATTTATTTGTGATAGAATCCGAGCGTGTATGGTCAGCATCCCCTTAACCATAAGTGCACATGACCATGGCCAAAAAAAAAAAAAAAATCATGATGATGCTTTAAAGGGAAGGAAACAGCAGAACTGTAGGTGCACAACTCCCTGGAAACACCTTAAAATATGCCAGTTACCCCCCTGTCCATTACTCCATAACCCAACCATTAGTGGCACTTGGGTGGGATTTTGTCACAGTCTGCTTCCTGGTGTTTTTCACGCAGGGGCGGACACTCCCTACAGACATTACCTGATCTTTTGTTCCACCAGATCCTTCCACTGTGTAACTTACAAGCCAGGAACAGCTTGGGCCCCTGGGGCATGTGTCTAATTCATTGGAGTCACTGGGGGAAATTTAGTGCACAGCAGAAATCCAGTCAACACCCTTGTTCCCAATGGTTAATATACTGTTTGACACCACTGTGGCCAGCAAAAGAATGAGTCCATCTATCCCAGACCACCCACGCTACTAATAGCTAATAACTAACACATGGAGAGACCATGGCTAATGATATCCCTGGGTTCAGTGGTTCATTATGTTTTTTCTTTTCTTTTCTTTTCTTTTCTTTTGCCCTCTTTATCAGCATTCACTCATTCAATTAATAATCACTGAGTATCCATTGAGTGCCAGGTGCTTGGCTGGGCATTTTGGGGGAGATGCGAAGCTGAGGTTGCTGCTCTCAGGAGCACACAGCTTCATAGAGTCAACTGTCATATTTGGTGCCTTCATTCATGCGCTGCTGTGGTCAATAAAATACATATTGGGGAGGCCACATTTTAAATCAGACACTTCTACGTTGGTAGAGAAACTCAAATGGGGAGGCCCATTCTGTCTCCCAGAGGAGTGACTTATTTAGTTAGCCTCCCAGCACCAATCAACGTTGATATATTCACGCACGGAGAAGTCCTCAGCAGCAAATACATTACATGGATGTACTTGAGGGTAAATGAAAAACCGGAGGAAATTCTTGAATACCTTCTGAAAGACCATGGGAGTGCTGGGAATATTAAAAAAGCCAATAAGGAGGGACATGAATCATAGACTCCTAAAAAAGTTGACTGAGAATACCTCCAAATGAGAGCTGATAATAGAATTCCCCCATCAATCAATGTGTCTGTCTTTAGACCAAAAGTCTTTGACTTCTAAGAGCTTGCCAGTCCTAGTCCTGCCACATTAACTTGCCTCCCAAACAAAGATTCCAAGAACCACACGTTTTTAATTATACAAAGTAAAGGTTGATGAATGATTCATACAACTAATCTAAACTTGGGCCAGGTTAAAATAATACTGTGTAATAACTTATATTTATATAGCTCATAAGAGCACTTTTCTTCAGAGCTAAAAGTTTTCAGATACGATCTCATCTCTTCTCATAACATCCTTGTGAAACAGACATGGTGAGAGTATCCTCACTTTGCTTCCACGGACAGGGCAATAAAGGGCCAAGTCCAAGATCACCCAAGATGGCAGACAAAAATCCAGGACCGTATCTGCACTTGGGAGAGGGAAGTCATTTGAAAACTCTGGAAAGTAGGGGACAGTGGCACTGACAAAGCAGGCTTCTTTGCTGGTGGCAAATGATCACGTTAATGGTGGAGGTTGGGTTATTGCCAGCTCTGGGCCACAACATTCCCTTTGTCTTGGTAGCTGTTGGGGGGCGTCAGAAGTACTTAGGGGTTTGGGGCACTAAGGACAAGAAATCCTGAGTCAAACCCATGGCTCCAAGATTCTTCCCCTCAGCTCGGAAGTGAAGGACAGCATGAATCAGCATGGCCATTGCCATGGGCAGCACCACCCTACCTTGCTTCCTTGGGCCTAACAATGTAGTCTGCCATTATCTGTATCACTGTTCCAGGGCTTTCTCTGAAGTCCTGGAAGAAAAGTGTCTTGCCCACTTCAGGCAATCTGGAAGTGCCTGAAAACTAGCTTCCCCCTGAATGGAGTTGTGTGTGAATGTCTGAGCCCCTCATCCTTTCGGGAGGGTAACTGGGGAAGGTCCCTAATCCTTCCCAGAACTTCCCTATGGGATTAGGCTTCAGGCACCTGCCATGGTCACGGGCCACATAACACACACTTTAGAGCTGCCTCCCCATCCCTGTCTCATTTCCCAACAGACAACTTACCCAGAATCCTTGCATCGGGGCCCACTTCTGGGGGAACTCAAGCCATGAAAATGATTCTCTCTAACACGCTCAACGTCCTGGTGACTCACTGTGGAGCCACATCCACGGACCAAGCCTCCATAAAAAGCCGTGTTTCCCCCACATTCCCTATATACACCCCAGAGGAAGAGCATATTGTTCAGTCTGGGACAGAACTTGAGCAAAGAGGAATAAAAGTAGGGATGTACTTTGGAAACGTGAAAATCATCCCAGACTCTGGTTTGTGTTTCTTGGTGTGTGTGTGTGTGTGTGTGTGTGTGTGTGTGTGTAAGAGAGAGAGAGAGAGCGAGAGAGAAAGAGAGAGAGAGCGAGAGAGAAAGAGAGAGAGTGAGAGAGGAATGAATCAGAAAGTTAGAAACGAGTGGACTTTTGGAATCTGTATTCTCATTCTTTGCTGTAGTTTGGATGAGTTTTTTATTCCACCTATTATATGGCCAGTGGCACATGTGAGGTACAAAACTATCTGAAATGATTTACTTGGGTATGTCAGCCACATGTGCTACACTCCTTGCGTGCACAAGTCAGTGTGGTGACTTATATTTGCCCTCTAGTGGCTCCATGGTTATTTACAGAATGTAAACTCCATTCATTCATTCATTCGTTCACTCCATCAGTCAGTCAAGGTAGCGCCCTTACTTTGTCCCAGACAGAGCGCTAGGGGCTGAGGAAATAAACAGCCACGGTCCGTGGTCTCGTGGAGCTTACAGTTCTGTGAAGGAAATAGACACGAAAGCAAATGGACATTAATAATCAAGCAATTCAAAGTAGTAACCACACCTACCAGGGAAGGCAATGAGACACCGTGAGAGAAAAGCAGGACGTATCTCATTTGAAGTGCAGCGAGCGCCAGAGGAAGCCTCTCTAAGAAGTGACATTTCAGCTGAACTCTGAAGGATTAGGGTGGACAAGTGCAATCCTGGCAGAGGGAACAGCATACGCCAAGGTCCTGAGAAGGGAAAGCACTTGAAACACATTTCCAGAGGCAGTGTAACCTAGCAATGAAAGTCATGCAGTGTAGGCAGGCTGGGTCCCCTCTGTCCTACCTCTGTGCTGAGCTCTGTGACCCTGGGCAAGATACCAAACTTCTCTGTGCCTCCTCTGTAAAAGGGGCGTTCCAAGCACAGTAGGATTCTTGCCACGCCAAGCACTCTGTGAGCAAGTGAGCTGAGTAGGCGTAGAACTGGCCAGGTCTTAGGAGGCCACTTCAAACACACACACACACACACACACACACACACACACGCACACGCACACACACACACACACACACACACACACACACTTTTTGTAATGCCTCGGTGTTTCATTTAAAACTCGATGCCCTTTGGGACCTCGCCACCACTGAGAGCGTGGTCTGAGACTCAGCAACGTTGGCATCACCTGCCATTAGAAGTGCCAAACCTCAGGTCCCACCTTCGACCTTCTGAATCGGAATGTGCATTTCCCAAGACTCCCTTCCGCCAGGTGATTCCTGCACATTCAAGGATGAGAAGTGCCGCTTTCAGGGCCCCGCATGCCAAGGCCCCTCGAGGTCAAAATATCAACAGCATGTCATCGTGGAAAGTGCTACCAGGCGACATCTCTCTCCCATTTTGACTTCGACACTGTCACTTTGAGCAAAGAGATGGAACCTAAGACCCAAAGAAGAGAAGAGTCCCTTCCTTTTACCCAGGGGCTGGATGGCTGGGACAAGCACGCTCTTGGAAGATTTGAACAGTGGACTGTCCAGTTCACAAGGGCAACGTAATAATGCAGGGAGAGAGAGAGAAGGGGAAAGGACTAGAGCTTTGTCTCCTTTTATAGCCCCTACTGTTCACCCCATCTCTCTAAATGCCTTTCTAAAAAGTGACGGATGGGCCTTCCTTCTCTCATGTCTGGTCACCACTAGCATAGAAGTTCTCCCTACTCTCATCCACCCAAAACTTGTGATTGACATCACTGTATTGGAATGTGATCGTTATGTTTAACTCTATCGCTGTGAAACATCAACGATATTTGTTAGAAGACGATGAGCCATACCAGCATATGGAACGAAGCTAGAAAGTATAACTTTTTTTTTTTAAAAAGTGATCAGATTTTTTTTATCTGTGTTTTATAAATAATCCACGACTCTGAGATCCTTCTAATGTTATTTACAACACACAGAACAAAACCCAAAGTCTCAGAAGCTGCTAGTATTATCTGAACATCAAGCAAGAATTTTTAGCACCATTTCCCTCCTAAATGTACAATTTAGATTTTGTCACATTTGTAATTACTTTGAACATTTCACACACACAACACAAAAGATTCTGATGTGACATTTCCTTTGATAAACTATTATGTTCATTGCGAATTCGAAATCAAATCTTGTTACCAAATAATACCGCACATTAGAGGTTTCCACAGTTTATTTGCAAAATAAACAAATAAGCCCACAATAATCTCTAATGAAAACAAATCAAGGATGCATTCCTAATAAATCTGCATTACGTTTGATCACTTCTGTGATAAAATTTAGGTGCCATTACAAGAGAGAATTGGCTGAAAAATAATTCATCAGTCGCACAAGCCGTGCTTTTAGTCTTGTAAAAAAAGCTGTGTTTTTAGTCTTATAAAGCACAAGTTTTGGGGCGCCTGGGTGGCTCAGTGGGCTAAGCATCTGACTTTGACTCAGGTCGTGATCTCACAGTTTGTGGGTTTGAGCCCCGCGTCAGGCTCTGTGCCGACAGCTCAGAGCCTGGAGCCTGCTTTGGATTCTGTCTCTCTGTCTCTCTCAAAGATAAACAAACATTAAAAAGTTTTTTTTTTAAAAGCACATGTTTTAAATAACACCCATTTGATGCTGGGTGTCTACCTGTGTTTAAAGGGCACTCACTAGGAGATTGACGGATTGCTGTGAGGCGCTCTTGAGAAAGGACCCCTCCACCTCACCAGGAGATAAATCCGTGTCTCCATAGCAGAAGTAACAGGGGGTTTCAAATTGTTTAAATATTGAGCATACTCGATACTTTTCTCCTCTGACCTCAGGCTGGAGTCTGTTGGGACCGTGCAAAGGGTGCGTGCATGAGGAGGGGGCCCAAAGTTTGAGAACTCATGTGTTCATTCAAGTATCTGTGCATCGTTATTCAGTGCAGGGGATCGAAAATAAAAGGTGGAAAGTCTATTAAAACCTAAGAGTTAATCTACACCATATTTTAAGAAACCTTAAAAAAAGAAAGATACACAGAGATGTGAAGAAATTTCCCCCAAAGTCACACCATCCCACTCACAGGACTACTTTTCTATGCATTCCTGCAGCGTAGTAGGTTTGCAGTTTTGTGAGTGTGCCTGGCTCTCCTTCAGGAACGAGGCGTGTCTCGTTCACCTTCGCTCTTGCCACATCTGGCTTGGAGCGCTCAACGGATGTCCGTTGAACGAATGGATAGATGGACAAATGAAATGGGTGGATGGACAGAAGGAAAGAAGGATGGATGGTTACAGACTGTGCTATCTCTGCAATTAGATTTGACTGGTGAAAGGGCAGAGGTGAGAAAAAATGGAATCAGGCTGCTTTTTTTTTCTTTTAATTTCACGTAACAGAAACCCAAATCAAACTAGCCAGAGCGCGACAAATATATGTGTCATGTAATTGTGATGACCCAGGAAGGAGCAAGGGGTGAGCTCTGCTTCAGGTAGGGCTGGATCAAGGTGTAAGAATGACATGACGTTCTTGGGGGCTTGACGTCCTCTGTTCCGCTCCACGTTGGCTTCACTCTTAGGCAACCTCAGGTTTACATGGTCATTGCAGCACTTGCTCTCAAAAGGAGAAAGACCGTCTTGCTCCCGGTTCCTCTCTCCTCCCATCCCCTGTCTCCCACTCCTCACTTCCATCCCGGGCACACGCACAGATACACCAGGACCCCTTAGAGGTATGTCACGATCTTTGGAGAAAAATACGAAAGCCTAAACTCATCGGCGATAAACTGAAGCGATATAATTTTAAACTGTGTTTACCAGTCAAAATATAGGATTCCCTTGTGGGCTAAAAGAGACGTGTTTGTCTCCAGAAAGCTTAGGTATGATTGCACATTGCTATCTCCATTTTAGAGAAATAACATGTTAATGGCGATTAAAGCACAGAAAGCCTAATTGACTTGCGTTAGGTCCCACTGCTATTTCCTGGTCCAGCTGGAATGCAAACCTGGAGGGGTCCGTAAGCAAAGCAGGAGCTCCTAACATTTCTGCTTGGCTGCTAAGCTCATTTCCTCACCGGTAGGGAAAAAAAGCGGGGCGGGGGGGGGGTGCGGGTAATGATAGCACCTACTTCTAGGGTTATTGGGGGGATTTTATGAATGAAATACATAGTAAGTGCTTGCAATACTGCCTAGCACACAGTAAGCACTCAGTAAGTGCCAGGAGTTTTTATGTTCTCAAGCCAGGGATTGTGGACGGCTGGAGGGGAAGACAGGAAACCGAAGCATAATTAACCAAGTGTTCTAGTTAGTAGGGTTCTGGCTCACGGGTATTAGACAACATTGAGTTGATGAATGTCAAACATTCCTCCACGAGGGTTTAGTTCGCCACGTGTTGAAGGGAGCTCTGGTGTTTATGATTTTTTTTTTACCCAGAGACCAAGCCTCCACGAGCAAGCTCCCATAATTGGGGACTGCCTTTTCCAGCCAATCACAATGGAGATTCACCCTGCAGCTGAGTGTAATTTTAATTCTGTTATGGAAATCGTATGAGTTCCGTGCAATAGAATTCCAAATGTTTCGCTTTGTAGTTAAAAAAAAACCCACATATACCAGAAAATAAACATGTAGGCTTCTTAGGGAAAACTTCAGACCCCAGAGAATATAAGCATTTGACCTCCGGGCAATTGATAGGATCTCAAACTGAGATTCCCCTTATATGTACCAAACTCTCTTTCCCGACCCTGAGGACCTGCAGGGTTTACCTTTCTGTGTGGCGAGAGAAACTTGCTCTCTAGCTGGCAGTTAAAAACCTGCACAAACAACACAGTCACAATTAATGCAAAACTCCCTCCAACCCCCCATTTCTCCTTCCAAGAGAATGTATTTCTAATGTCACCAAGTATTCTACTATAAATGATAGATTAATTCCTGAGAGGCAGACATAGGGGTCCCTAGCAATGCAAGGATTACTAAAAACTTTGGGGCATCTTTCTAAAGAGGGACACAAGCTGTTAACTGACACTGACATGTATTAGCAAAAAGGCCAAAGCAGGTGTCTTGCTTTGCCGATTCAGCACAGAGGAGAGGATTCAAGCATTATGATAACAGGGCCATTCATGTTGCTATAGGCTATAGTTGTGTGTTCACACTTCCATAATAAACCTATTTTCAGGGGCTTATAATTCAACCGTAAAAATCTGCTCCGTGCTCAAACTTGGCTGAACAAAATCTCTGACTCCACGCACAGAATCCCTCCCTCGCTTAAAATATTTTTTAAAGATGTGTTTTGGATGGGTTTAAATTTACAAAGTGCCAAAAAATATCAGGGATTTGAACAGCTATTTCTCTTGAGTTGATATCTAGAGACAACTAATCCGTTCCTATGTAAAGAAAGCTCTGGCTTTTTTGATCAGTTTTGCCTGAAAGGTTGTCAAGTTGGAAAGAAGCTAAACACCCGTCTGAAATGAATTAGAGAGCATTAGACAATAATTAAACTGAAATTAGGGCATCATTTATTCATCAAGTTACCACTAAGAAAAGAATCCAATCCTCCCAGACACCTTTAAAATATTTAGATATCTTAAACACCTTTGCAAGTAGGGAGAGAAGGATGGGATTTTTTTCCTGCTCACGGGGATTTGCTGGTGACAGTGACTGAATTTTGAATGTCGTCGAGCCCAGGGGGTGGGGAGGGTGGGGGTGAAGCCACACTTCAAAAGCTACCTTCCACCTTTGTTGACGAATGGAGGTAGTGACTGATCTCAGGCAAACTCCCATCTCCGTAAGATGCCCTTGGTCCCAGAATCCCCAGGGTCGTGCGAGGCAAAATCAGCAGGTCGATGACATCCTCCTCAAGCTTCCTTCTGTGAAGCTTACTGCCACAGACAACCGGGGTTCGCCCCACTGGGGCGCTCTGAGGAATCATGCGGGATATACCTCAGAATTGTCGCCCCAAAGGAGAGAAGGCTGGGCCATCCACCCATTCGGAGAACTGACTTCCTGAGACTTCGGAGGAAGCTTCTCGGCAGAAAAGAGACGCAACCTCCCTGGAGGTGGGAAGCTGTCCGCTCACGCAGACACTGTCCCCGAAACTACAGCTGAAGTCAGAGGTAGCCCAGGAGCTGTGGGGAGGGTGACCGACGTGTCCTGGTCTGCCAGAGACCCAAGGCCATGCCCCACGACCACAGACACTTCCTTTTGCCTTTTTGTTGAGGTGTCTGATAGCATTTTTCTTTTTCTTTTTCTTTTTCTCTTTTTCTTTTTCTTTTTATTTGAAATCCGAGTCAGCTAATATATAGTGTAATAACAGTTTCAGGAGTAGAATTTAGTGATTCATCAATTACATAAAACACCCAGTGCTCATCCCAATAAGTGCCCTCCTTTAATGCCCATCACCCATTTACCCCCCACCAAGTCCCCTCCAGCAACCCTCAGTTTGTTCTCTGTATTTACGAGTCGCTTATGGTTTGCCTCCCTCTCTGTTTTTATCTTATTTTTCCTTCCCTTCCCCTGTGTTCATCTGTTTTGTTTCTTAATTTCCACATAGGAGTAAAATCATATATCTGCCTTCCTCTGACTTATTTCGCTTAGCGTAATACATTCGAGTTCCCTCCACGTTGTTGCAAATGGCAAGACTTCATTCTTTTTGATCGCTGAGTAGTATTCCTGTGTGTGTGTGTGTGTGTGTGTGTGTGTGTGTGTGTGTAACACTTATTCTTTGTCTATTCATCAGTTGGTAGACATTTGGGCTCTTTCCATAATTTGGGTACTGTTTATAGCACTGCTATAAATATCGGGGTGCATGTGCCCCTTTGAATCAGCATTTTTGTAGCCGTCGGTTAAATACCTGGTAGAACGATTGCACAGACGCTTCTGAAAGTTTTTCCTAGTGAGATGAGTCTACCTGGCGGCCGGGCCTTTCGTGAGTTGGGTCCAGCACTGAACTGCTGGGACAAAAGGTGATGCCACCGGAGGGGGAGAGGGTCCTTATCTCTACCCCACCCCCCACCACAGCATTCAACCCCTCATCTAAGTGAAGGACTAAAAGATACTAATGACTATTGTTGCGGGCAAACATCGAATTTCCCCTGGCCCATATGTGTCCCTCAAGCCTGCCCCCATCTCTCCATGGGGCTCAACCACTCCCTCCTGGTACCCCCAGGCCTCAAGCTTTCCTGACATGCCCCCCTTTGGGAGAACCGGCCTTCCCGTCTAGACTCACGTCAGCGCCATTGGGCCCTTCCTTGTACACCTCTGTTCCTGAGACCTGCTGCTCTACCAGACAGGAAGCTCCTGGAAGGCAGGAACTGGGTATTTTTCGCTCTTGTCACCAGTTTCCACCTTTCTGGGTACTCCATGCAAATATGTGAATCAGCAAATACGTGGATGTTCCTTTTTCAAACCATCTCTGGTCAATGTATATCAGGACCAAGGCAGATTGGTGAAGGACAAGGACACAGGCATAATTCTGGAGGCTGTGAGTCGAGAGGAAAGTCCCTGAAGCCTTCCCACAGCCTGCCTTGCAGCCAGGCTTCTCAGAAAGTGTGGACTCTCGATTCCTAGAGGCTTTGCTGATTTCTTTTTAAAAATTTTTAGTGTTTATTTATTCTTGAGGGAGAGAGAGACAGAGTGTGAGCAGAGCAAGGGCAGAGAGAGAGAGGGAGACATGGAATCCGAAGCAGGTTCCAGGCTCTGAGCTGTCAGCACAGAGCCCGACGCGGGGCTCGAACCCACAAACCACGAGATCATGACCTGAGCCCAAGTCGGACGCTCAACCGACCGGAGGCTTTGCTGATTTCAACAGAGCTTCTGTGAGAACTGGAGGAAGGCCTGCAGCGCTTTACAAGCCCCTTTTCTCTTCAGATGGAGAAACCGAGGCTCAGGAATAAGACGTGATTTGCTTTCAGCCTGCGGCCAATGAAGGAGCAGGGCTCGTCCCTGTTAATCACTGTCCCCTGTTTTCTGCCCCCAAATGAAGCTTCATCCCCTAGGAACTCAGGATTGGAGAAGACTAAGTCATCCGGGACCGGCTACTCCTAGCGCGGTTCCTGGACCAGCAAGCCTGGGCCTCAGCCTAGAGCTTGTTAGAAATGCAGAGCTTCAGGTCACATCCCGGCTCCCAAGCATCAGAATCTGCATTTTAAAAGCAGGCCAGGTGCTGTGTGGGCACAGAAAGTCTGAAAAGCACTGAGAAAGTCTGCCGGGGCTCTCAAGTGTTGACACAGCCCCCTCCCCCCCCCACCCCCCCACCCCCCCCCACACCTCCGAGTGACTCCAATCACCTAGGGAGCTTTAAAAAATATGGATGCCTGGGGCACCTGGGTGGCTCCGTCCCTTAAGCATCCCATCTTGGCTTGGGCTCAGGGCATGATCTCACAATTCATGAGTGTGAGTCCTGACATGGGGCTCAGCCCTGCTGGTGCCGGACCCCCCTTGGGATTCTCTCTCTCTGCCCTTCCCCTGCTCTCTCTCTCTCTTTCTCAAAATAAATAACTACACTTTTAAAAAATCTTTAAAAACACGGTTGCCCGAGTCCCCTTCTAGCAGGTGCAGCCAGTAATTAGGAATGGTTTTCAAGCTCCCCCAGGGGATTGTAACGTGCAGCTGGTCTGGCCCATCACATCCACTAGCCTCTGCTTGAATCGTGCCAACAGCAGAAACCTCACCACCTCTGTGGACAGCCCAGTCCACCTTTGGACACTCTGGCCCTCTGAAAAATAGAAAAATGTTCTTTGGAGGTAATCTACCCACCCAGGTTTCCCTGCCTCGCTGCTCGGTTGCTCGCGTTGGTCTCCGGCCACAGTGGAGACACTCGCTCATGAAGGGACGGCATACCCAGCACAGTGGCCAGATCTAGTTTATTTCCTGCTCCCACCATGTGTCTTGCGAGTATCATATTAGACGTGCCTCGTCTCTCTGGTTAGGATTACTATTGTTGTCTAGAAACAGTTTTTTTCCAATTCCTTCATATCTGGAGGGGCGCCGTTCTGTAAGAACTAGCTAGAATGATGGCGGCGGAGGCATTTTGTCTTTGGTGTTAAATTTAGTGCTGTTGATGGTTTCTTTGCTTTCAAAAATACTATTTAAAGTAGATGGATTTCCTAAGAGAATCTTTAAATACTTTTGTGTAGAACCTTAAATCTTTTCATTATGTCACTTTGCTTCCCTGGTGCCATTAATCATTAATATGATTATAGTTTTACGACTTATCTTGAAAGTAACTCAAAGAAAAGCTTATATCCCGGAAAATACATACAGCGAGATTCAGTTGGAAGTGAAGGTGGGTAAAAATAGCCCTCTCACTCTCTCTCTCTGGTCCTTTCTTTGTTTCTTTCTTCCTTGGGTGGCTTGTTGGCTATCTTTCCAGCCTATTTGTCACTCTGGCCACTGAATCGTATGCACCTTCCAGTTGTGTGAATGTAGAAAGAAGAGCCGGTCCCTTCTGGTGAGCTGAGAAGTCCCATCAGACGATTAACAGATGAACACCAGAAAGTGTAGCATTTCAAAGCTGCCCAAATGTTGCGGAATATTTTACATTTCGGTGGGTGCATCTGTTTAACAGCCATCGTTCGCCTGGTGTGCGCCCCTTCGGGACATGTGCTTTTGGTTTGGTCTTTATTGGGTTTGTTCTTTATTTCCACTCTTGCCTTTACCCAGGCACATAGGAAATCATGACTGAAATCATATTCAGAAAGTGATGTATGGTGGGAATCGAAACAAATATTCCCTTTCTTCGGAGGAAGACGCAAATCTAACAACGGTTTGGGGTGATTGACCATCTCACTGCTGGCGTGGCTTTTGAGAGGTGTGGAGGGGATGGTGATGGGGAGGGTCTTGATTAAAGAGCTTCTTCCATTCTGCTCCATGAGGCTCAAAAGGTTCCAGGAAGGTTAAACCATGGTAATATCTGTACGACTGCCGTAAGGGCCAAGCTGGTCGATTTGTATTCTGCTGTACATCCAAGGGAAACTTTCTCCATTTCCTCTCCCCAACTCGAAGTGTTTTAGGCCATGTGGAAACCTGAGTCCCTAAACATACTCATTTGTGCTGAGGTAGGCATTTGTTTTAATGGCTTCCATAGAAAAGTCCAGGCTTCTTGTGTATGTGTGCGTGGTGTCCACAAATCCAGCCCGGAGGAAAGCTGTGGGGAAGTCTACTGGGAACAGAGATGTTGCAGAGAACAGGGTGAGAGAAATCCTTGATTATAGTTATAGGAGGAGTTAAATAAAATGAATATCCTAAATATCAGTGTGTGTGGGGGGGGGGGGGGGGCGGGAGGGAGAGAGGAAGAGAAAGGTTATACGCCAATAAGGAATATCAGCCTTTTTTCTAAAATTTATTTTTATGAGTACTGATGGCAATCACTCAACTAAATTAACATCCAGTATTGACTGGCTAATTCGCCAAAGACAAGGAGTTCACAAGCTTGAACCTGTGCTGTCCCTCGAGCCCCACTGACACACACACTCTATATACATACAGAATGTGCACTTTGCTGTTCATCGGATTACCTATAAATGTCTCCTTTTCCCATTTCATGAGCATGTCTGCCTGGCATGCTGGGGGTGTCTGCAGGGGCTACGGATTCCCCGGGCAGAGAGGGAGGCAGGAGGGTGGCGCCGGCGGGGAGGGTGGGGGGAGGGGCATTCTACATGAAGCTACGGGCACCTTCCTAAAACAAGATGCGGTCCTTAGAATCCCCTCCGTTCATGGTGCTAGGTATTGAAACAGCTTCTCCCCGCCTTACAGGCAAAGATCTTACTGAGTTATACACACAGGAAACCCACTAATCCTAACCGCACCGCAATGATGCTTTACACAGTTGTACACCCGTGCGGCCATCACTCAGATGACGACACAGAACCTTTTCAGCCCCCACCGCTCCTCCCTGCCTCCTCTGGGTCGATATTCCCTCCCAGAAGCAGAACACTAGTGACATCGATCACAACTATCTACCACTGTAAATTGGTTGTGAAATGGCAGGAAGTTAAATATCCTAGAGAGAGGCAAGCAAAATTAATTAATTAATTAATTAATCATGCTGAGAGTAGCAGAAACCATTCATTGATCATTTACTATGGGGTAGGCACTGTGCCAAGTCCTTGGACATCACGGTTGATCTTCATTTCACCCCTGTAAGGGAAGCATTATCCTCGTTTCGTAGATGAGGGCGTTTCAGCTCAGGGAAATTATGTAATTTGCTCAAGGCCACACAACTCGGAGAAGGTAGAGCCGAGATTTGAACATGGTTTTATCTCTCCAAGGCTTTCGCCCCGAACCACGGTGCTTTGTTATCAAGAAGTGTCACGCTGGCTGGAGTTCAACTGGGTATAGGATAATATCCTATCGAGCCACAGGCCTGAAACAGTAAATGTTATTTTAAAATTCTAGGTCAGATGTGGATTAGGTGAGACCATATGAAATTACTAATATACGCCTGGTTTTGATCTGCAGGATGGTAATTTCATACGGTTTAATCTCATTCCTTAATGAACACCAAGTTTTACCAAAATACATAACTAAAGTCCACTAAAATCACAATTAACTGGAATTATTGCTATTCACTCCTGGTTTATTCGTTTAACGTATATCTATTTGACCTTGCCTCTATATATGCGGTGTGAGAGGCACTGGGAATACAGAAGCAAACAAAATAGTTTATAATCCAGCGTATCCACTTTTTTAAAAAACAACTTTAATGTGTTTATTTATTTTTGAGACAGAGCACGAGCAGGGGAGGGGCAGAGAGAGAGGGAGGCACAGAATACGAAGCAGGCTCCAGGCTCCGAGCTGTCAGCACAGAGCCTGACTCGGGGCTCGAACTCACAGACGGTAAGATCATGACCTGAGGCGAGGTAAGACGCTTAACCGACTGAGCCACCCAGGCGCCCCAGCATATCCACTTTTTACAGACAGGTCAAGTAGAAAAAGACAACTTCATGAATCAGAAATTTTCTCTAAAACAAAATCCTTTTCGGTACAAAGGCTTTCCTAATTTTTATAATGGTCAACAGCCCCAGCTGTCAGAGATTGAGCCTGTGATGTTTATTGTTTTGTACCCCTGAGGTTAGAAAAATGATTAATAATTTTCTAAAGATTTGTCACAGGGGCACCTGGGTGTCTCAGTCGGTGGGGCGTCCGACTTCGGCTCAGGTCATGATCTTGCAGTTTGTGAGTTCGAGCCCCGCGTCGGGCTCTGTGCTGACAGCTTGGAGCCTGGAGCTTGCTTTGGATTCTGTGTGTCCCTCTCTCTCTGCCCCTCCCCCACTCACACTCCATCTCTCTCTCTCTCTCTCTCTCTCTCTCTCTCCTTCAAAAATAAACATTAAAAAAAATTTTTAAAAAGGTTTGTCATAAAAGTTTTTCCGAAAAAATACCCCATATGGTAAAACTTCTGTTTATTTGGGGTTTTGTTAAATAGTATAAACAGTAACTCAATATTTTTTTCAAAACGTGCCTGAGTTCTTGATTCCAAGCAATTAGATGTTATTTTGCATATTATGTGTATATTGTTAATGTAATGTCCAAATTAACTGAACTCAGTTTTCTCCACCCCACTACATACCTTATACTCTTTCCTCTTCCTGGTTCTAGTGTTCTCACTCAGCTTGAGAAGAAAAGAATGAATGAATTAGGATTTTTTCAGGGGCATCCAGCTAAGGCTACAGTTGTTTTCCTGGCTGATGGAATTATTTTTTAATACATTTTACTTTTTAGGGCAATTTTAAGTTCACAGCAAAATCAAGTGGAAACTACAGAGTTCCTGCATACCCCACCCCCCACATGCATAAACTCCCTGATGGAGTTTTTTATTTGTAAAGACGTTGGATCAGAATATATACATAGAAAAGAAAGTAATATACTTCCATGAAAGGAAGTATTGAAAATTGAGTCATTTGAATCAAGATCCCAATAAATCCAGACCATAGAAAAAAATGTAAGACCACCATGATTTATTTCATGGAACTAGAAAAAAACACAAATCTTATAAAATAGTACTAAAAGAGAAAACTATAGACCCAATTCCCCGTGGCTACATATTGAATTCAGCAATGCATTTTAAATGTTTTAATGTTTATTTATTATTTTGAGAGAGAGGCAAAGAGAGAGGGAGACACAGAGTCCAAAGTAGGCTCCAGGCTCTGAGCTGTCACCAAAATGCCCATCGCAGGGCTGGAACTCACGGACTGCAAGATCATGACCTGACCGGGAGATCGTGACCTGAGCTGAAGTCAGACGCTTAACCGACTGAGCCACCCAGGTGCCCTGAATCCAGCAATACATTTTAAAATGAAAGCATCGGGGCACCTGGGTGGCTCGGTCGGTTAAGCGTCCGACCTCGGCTCAGGTCATGATCTCATGGTCAGTGAGTTCGAGCCCCGCGTCGGGCTCTGTGCTGACGGCTCGGAGCCTGGAGCCTGCTTCCGATTCTGCGTCTCCCTCTCTCTCTGCCCCTCCCCTGTTCACACTCTGTCTCTCTCTCTCTCAAAAATAAATAAATGTTAAAAAAAAATTTTAAATGAAAGCATCATGACTAAGTACGTTTCACTCCAGGAATGGAAGGGGATCTAACATTAGAAAATCTAATAATGTAACTTGTTACATTAATAATTTAAAGGAGAGAAAATACGATTACATTAGCGTTCAATAAAATTTAATAGCCATTCTGAACAAAAAAAGTTTGTAAAATAGAAACAATTTATGCCAGACTTACAGAAAGCGTTGTAAGTGGCAAAATACTGAAATCACTCACATCAAATAAACAAACCAAAATGTTTCTTACCCTCATTATCATTTGAAATGACTTCAGACACTTAGCTATTGTAATAAGACAGGAAAATGAAACAGTTGCTATCAATGATGACAACGGAGGGATAAAGCTTTCTCTATGTATACTTGACACAAGAGATTCTATTAAAAAGACTTTTAAAATTCACTTAAGGGAATTTGCTGTGACTGGATGCATGATACCTCTATGAATCTCGATAATTTTAAAATTAGTGAGCACAAGCTTTAGGAAAAATAAATCTTGATTAGTCTCAAAATAGTTTGCCCAACATACTTATTAATTACAAAGAGAAAGGAGTTACTTTATAGTAGAGAAACTTGAATAGAAATCACTTAATGTAGGGGTGCCTGGGTGGCTCCGTTGGTTAAGCGTCTGACTCTTGACGTTGGCTCCTTCATGATCTTGGTTCGTGGGTTCGAGCCCTGAATGGGACTCTGCACTGACATTGTGGAGCCTGCTTGGGATTCTCCCTCCTTCTCTCTCTGCCCCTCCCCTGCTCTCTCTCTCTCTCTCTCTCTTAAAATAAATAAATAAACTTAAGAAGCAGAAGCAGCAGCAGCAACAGCAACCACAAAATGCAACACAGGTTCCTGGACAGGATTGAAGCAGAAAAAGGACACTAATGAAAAAACTGGTAAGATTCAACCCAGGTCTGTAGTGAATAGCGTTGAACCAATGTTAAGTTCCTGGTTCTAATAATCGTCTCACAGTTACGTAAGATATCAGCATTAGGGAAGCGGAGCGACAGATATCCAGAAACTATGGCTGCAACTTTTTCCCAAAGTCTAAAATTAGTTCAAAATGTAAAAGTTTAGAGGATAAAAACCAATAGCTTTCCTCTCTACGGACTTTCTTAATTTGGTGGTTCCCCTGCATGACTAGGGGCAAGGATTTGAGGGCAAGGAATTTATTCGAGAAGTGTCCTAGCCAGTGTAAGAAAATATCAAAGACTGGGTGGCTTCAACAACGGAAGTTTATTTCTCATTCTCACATTCTGGTGGCTGGCAAGTCCAAGATCAAGATAGTGGCTGATGGGGTTCCTGGTGAGAACTGTCTTCCTGGCTTGTCGATGGTTCCCCTCTCACCACGTCCTCACATGATGGACAGGGGAAAGACAGAGAGCCAGCTCTTTGATGTTTCTTCTTAAAAGGGCATAAAACTATCAGATCAGGGCCTCACCCTTATGATCTCATTGAACCTTAATTATCTCCATAAAGGCCCTCTCTCCAAATAGAAGCACATTGGGCCTTAGGGTTTCAACATGCAAATTCCAGGCTGGGGGAGTGGCTTGGGCACAGAAACTCTGTGAGCTCCTGAATGGGGATTCTGATGGCACAGGTGGGAAAGCCAAGCGCCATGCCCAAAATGTGTTTCAGTCTCCAAAATGATAAATTTTGTCACCTCCTCCAAGGGGAAAGGGGTCCAATATAATTAATTGATCACCAAATGGCATGTTTTTCTTCCCCAAGGAATGATACCATACTGAGGGCTCAGTGCTGGTTTCTGCAGCATTTAGCAGCACGAATGGATACATCCACCACGGCAAAAAAAAAAGTCCACCATGACTGCTGCAAACCCCAGGGTGGTGCGAACCCCAGGGTGGTGCATTCCTCAGGGTGCAAACCCCAGGGTGGCCATGGCAGGGGCCGGCTGACATCTGCTGTCCTCCTGGTTGTTTAGGGCCTCCTCTGCAGTGGGTCCCCTCTGCTGGGCACTGGGGTGGGTCACTGTGTGCCTACTCCCTCGGGCCCATCCATACACTATCCTCCCAGATCTCTTTGCTTCTGATCTTCTTTTTTTTTTATTTTTTATTTTTGTGAAATTTATTGTCAAACTGGTCTCCATACAACACCCAGTGTATGATGGTTGTTTATTTTTGAGAGAGAGAGAGAGAGAGCAAACGAGGGAGGGGCAGAGAGAGAGGGAGACACAGAATCCGAAGCAGGCTCCAGGCTCCCAGCTGTCAGCACACAGCCCGACATGGGGCTCAAACCCACACACCACACACTTCGACTATGACCTGAGTCGAAGTCAGACGCGTTAAGTGACCCAGCCATGCTGGCGCCCCACTTCTGATCTTCGAATCTTTGTAGACAGCTTCCTAACCAACCATGCCATTCACCACTTCCTAGGAGTTGATGCTTATCCTTGTATCAGGATGCCCAACGCCCAATGCCCTTCCGTCCACAGCAAGTGTGTGACAAGGTGGACCCCTGCTAAGCCCACTGGGAAGACGTCCCCCGCTGCTGTTAACCCACCCCTGAGAGTGTAAGGCAGCGGCATTCGTTTTTAGCTTGCTGCGACACATCGAGCTGACCCATCTGCGAGCCCCAGACTGGCTGTTTCCCTTTCTACCAGCTGGACATAGAGAATGTCCCGTGTGGCCATAAGTGCGAACCAGGGGAGAGGGGCGGTAGCTGGGGAATTTCTATGTCATTTCCCATCAGTCTCCTAGAGCATGTTAATTCCCTGGCGCTTCGAGAAGGAGGTCAACTAGCAAAAAGCAGTTACAACACAGAAATGAAAACAAAAATCCTGTTCACCATATGAACCAGGAATCGATTTAATAATAAAGGCGTAGAGCCTATATAAAGAGAGCTATAACGTCTTATTAAAGATCTTAAAATAAGACCCCCCAAAATGGAGAAACACATCATGTTCCTGATAAAGAAAGCTTAATATCGTAAAAGCATCATTCCTCAAATTAACTAAAAAAATGAAATTCCATTCAATTCAGCATCCCAGTGCTTTTCTTTGAGGGTGGGGGCATTGAGAATGCTTGAGACTATTTTAAAGTTTATACATAGTGATAACTATCTGAAAGTGACCAAGAAAACTTTGAAGGAGAAAAATATTTGGAGGGCTTCCCTTACAAAATAATGAAACCCATTATATTACACTATAAAACACACACACACACACACACACACACACACACACACACATGCTGCATCATAATCGAAACAATATGCCAATGACAGAAGAATAAATTAATAGATCAGGATCAAAATGGAGAACCAGAAATCGATCACACTGTCTATGGGGACATCATGCATGTAAAAGGTGGCATTTGGATCCCTTGTGCAAAGGACAGTTTCTGTACCAAATGACCCAGGGATAACTGGTTGGCTAGAGGGGTGGCGGTGAACACAAGGTCGCAAACTTCGCATCATAAACAGAAATAAATTCCAGATGAAGCGCTCAAAAACCATAAGTTTGGGAAAGCCTCATACTTCCCACCTGAGAAGTGGGGCCCTGGGTTCTATGCCCAAGAAGCAGAGCACCAAGCTCCCCCTTGCTGCCAGCTGGGGTCTTCCACCATCCATCCCTTGGCAAACTCAATGATTGGAATGGCGATACGAACGGGTATCGTGTCCCAGAGCACTTTTGCAAAGTGAGCCTGGTCCCGTACTGCGACGATGCACCATTTCATCCCAGTTTTGCCACATTGGGGCTTTCTGTGCCTCGGAAAGTCACTTCGTGTTTCCATATCTCAATCTCCTCCTTCGTAAAAGATCATGAAGATTTGATGAGGCCACAAAGGTAACGCACTTAAGAGGCTCCTGGCACCTAGAAAGCACCCAATAAATGTTAGCTATTATGATTTTTACTATTATTATCATTAATAGAGTCCTTGTTTCCCTCTGTCGAGGTATCAAGTAAAACCAACTGGTCATTACCAGAAAACATCCTCCTCGAACATTCTAGACATCAACTGCTTCTCATCTAATCATTAATGCACGGGCATGGGGCCCAATAGAAACAGCTAAAGCAGTGGGTCATGACCGCATCCGTTTCCAGTAGCACCTGCTTTCCTGTACTTATTATAGTTATTATTATTCTGCCAGGTCCGTGACTTTAACACATGGCTATTTATTTTCCTTTATGATTTTTTTCAAAGGCTGTTATCTCACTCTTTGTGAAAATCCAACCTAACTAGGTCTACTTGTAGCCTATCATTTGCTAATGCATTTTTTCTGCTAAAGAATTTTTCTCTGCTAACTTCGAGAGGTAAGTAAGCTTGCCTGGCTTGACCCTATCAAGCTAGGCTAATCCCTATATCATATTGTTCTCTTTTAATGAGACTTCCCACCAGTTTTCCCAGTTTCAAGACGAGACTCCTCAGGGATCTGTGAGATCTGAAAAAGATTTTCCATAAAATAATCTTAGAAAAGCAGAAGTCCTGAAACACATCTGCTTTTGCCCCACAACTGCAGAGCTTTGCCCTAATGGGAGACCAGCTGTGACCCCCTGCTATATCCCAGACTTCCTCTGGCCAGATCCGGTGGTCCCTTCCTAAGCTGTTTGAGGTGGCATCCACTCTTACACTGGAGATGTTATCTCTTTGGTCTTTTAAAGAGATAATGGGCTTTCCGTAGAGGAAGTTAACATTTATTAAACACCTACCTGCTGGGTGACTAGGCACTGTGTTCAGCTCTTTACATGTGTACAGAGCGTTAGCTAAGTATTTGAACCGCTTCGATTTTTTTTTTTCAAATAACTTTGTATTCTAAAATAGTTTCAGATTCACAAGGAGTTGCAAAAACGGGCATACAGAGTTCCCAGGCAGTCTTTAGCTTAGCTTCCCCAATGATGAGAACCACGGATAACCATAGCACATTGTCAAAGCCAGGAAACTGACACTAGTGTAATACATTAACCCAGGCACCACCCTCGTCAATTTCACTGCATTTGATTTCATGGATTTGCTTGCGTTGGAGTCTGGAGCCTCATTAGTTTTGAGCAACTTTGGGAGGAACCCTAACATTGCTCTATTTTACCTCTCTTATCTGTAAAATGGAGAAAATAGTCATGCCTACATCATGGGATTACTGCAAGAATTAGATATGATTAGCTAATATTATTTGTGAATCCTTATAACAGCCCTCTGAGGTAGACAGTATGGGAGGCCATCTGGCTGTCGTGACTCTCTTTCCTTTCAGACTTTGTATTTCGTCCCATCAAGGGCTACATACTGTCTGTTTCCACACCCTTTGGGGAGTTTGGCTTCGCGACCATTGCTTCGGCCAGCGAACATAGCTGAAGTGGTGATGTGCCAGTTTAAAAAAATTATCTTTAATGTTTATTTATTTTTGAGACAGAGACAGAGCACGAGGTGGGGGGAGGGACAGAGAGAGAGGGAGACACAGAATCCGAAGCAGGCTCCAGGCTCCGAGCTGTCAGCACAGAGCCCGACGCGGGGCTCGAACTCACGAACTGTGAGATCATGACCTGAGTCGAAGTCGGACGCCCAACCAACGGAGCCACCCAGGAGCCCCAGTGATGTGTCAGTTTTGAGCCTATTATCTTAAGAGGCCTGGGTTCTCTCTCTTTCTCTGAGTACTGACTGCTTCCTCCATATGAACGAGCCCAGGCCAGCTTGCCTCATGAGGAGAGACAGCTGACCCAAGTCACCTCTGTCACCCCAGCAGCCAAGCCCCAGAGGCAGAGGGGCCTCGCCGACTGACCTGACCTGCAGCTGACAGTAGACATATGGACGCCCCAGTAGAAATCCTAAGAATGACTCAGCAGAGTCCAGCCCAAATTTTCAACTCACAGTGAACCAAGGAAATGGTTGTTGCTTACCACTAAATCTTCAGGGGTTGTTACTTATTCCAGATCACCGACCCAGGCAGTAGCACAAAAATACTGATGATAGTGATTACATTACTGGATTGTGATGAGACTTCGTGAGATAATATATGTAATACATTTAGCATATGGCCCATGAGAAATTCTCCATAAATGGTAGTTGTTATCATCACCCCCCTTGTCGTCCTATTTTGCAGATGAGAAAACTCACATTTGACATGGGTTAGGAAGTTTGCCAATAAACATCTGAGCCTGTTTTCAAACACTGGTCTCACTCCAAAGTTGTGCACTTTTCCCTCTAGGAAAATGTCTTTGTTTCCTCTGTCCCCATGTCGTCGGTATACGTAACGCGGAACTAATTCACCAGAATTGAAATAGGGATACATGGTGGAATGGTTCTCACCCTTTCCCTTTTCCCTGTGAATCTGTAACAAACTTCTGCATGAAAATCTGATAATATGAGGAGCACTGAGCATCTGATTCTTGATCCCAAGATCCTGGGATCCAGCCCGGTGTCAGGCTCCACACTGGGCGTGGGACCTGTTTAAGACTCTCTCTCTCCCTCGGCCCCTCTCTCCTGCTTGTGCTCTTTCTCTTAAAAAAAAAAAAAAGTGATAATATGAAATATTTACATATATGCATATATATATATATATATATATACACACAAAGGAACATGTTTGACATTTTCAATTATTCCTTTAAAATGAAAACACTCAAATTAGAATTGTGAAGGAAATCCCAAGTTTACTTCAGGTCTTCATCTGTTAAAATATTCTAATAGCAACTGGCTTACATCTCAGTGTAGGAACAAGTGCCCCTGGAATTCTCCACCACTGTTATCTTTCGGAACATTCTGGAATGCTGGGCAGAAGTCAGTTTACTGTTGCTGTGAAAAAAAAAATTCAAAGGAAATTAAATCTCAGTAACTGTTAGTTCTGTGACACCATGATACATGTTTTTTCAGGTGAAGTTCACAGGGTGAGCCCATGCACCTGCGGGTGAAAGTGTTGACGTCAATGTACTAATGTAAACGAGTAGACAGAACTGCATCAAAATCAGCGAGAGAGAGAAAAAAAATGAGAAAATGTAGTGCTGGTATATACTTTACCAAGAAGCCAGGCGTCGTGTGAGTGGACCGTTTAGGAATAGGACACGGGTGAACGATGGTTTTTATAGTGTCACAGATCAAGCAGAATCGTAGCTCAACTGTACAATGTACATTGTTTTGTCCATCTTCTTTTGATAAGCCAATTGTGTAACCATGTTTATGGCTGCTTTATAACTTGTCACTCCCACTCCCAGAGGAGTGACAAATGTGCCGCTGGGCACTCCACATTAGCTTGTATCCCAGAGTAGAAACCGGAAGGCAAAAAGCCAGCCTGATAGGTAGGGGGTCCTTCAGCCAAGGTGGGAATGAAGAAATTCTTCCCCGGAATGAATGAGAATGTCATGCCTCATGGCAGAGATGGCTGGTACTTCACCCAATGTTCACCTTTCCCCTTTTCATGCTAACAAAACCCTGATTTGGTTGAGGGGAGCCCTACGCCAACATGAGAAAACAAACAAACAAACAAACAAACTGTATTTCCCAACCTTCCCTGCATGTGACTGGCCATATGACTAAGTTCATGAGAGTGGCATGAAGGCTGAAGCTATTAGGTGAGGCTTTTGTCACTTTGCTTCTCCCTTCTTCCTTCCTGGGATACAGTTGTGATGGCTGGGGCTATAGCATCCAGTTTGCAATCATTTAGTGTCTTAGTGTCTTGAATCTCAGTCCAAGTTCCCTCACTCTGTACCTGAGCAATGAATCTAGCTTTGCTGTGCCTCAGTTTCTCATCTGTGAAATCGAGATAACAATAGTATCTAGTCATAGATGGGGTTGTATCCCCATCTATACTAGGAAGTATGGAGCTACGAGGAGTTTAGCTTTTATCCCATGAAAATGACATGTTGAATAATACTAAGCAGGTGAGTGATGTGACAGCATCTGGATTAAAGGAGAGCTCAGGATAAAGTCAAGAACTATGCTGGAGATGGAATTAACTCCATTTGGTGCCAACTGTTATATCTAGAGGCAGAGGGTATTAAATGGGAGGAAGAATGACTATTTGCTCAGAACTTAACTCGTCCTCAGTAACACTAGAGAAAGGGGTTTATTAAGCCCGAGGAGGACTCCCGGCTGTTCTTCTGCAGGGCACTCTGGCCCTGTGGGGCACATCCCTAAAGCATGACTTTCCTGTGCTTTCAGGGTGAGCTCAGGCACCAGTGAGATTTTTTTAAAGCTATAGTTGGACACTAAATTGCCTCAAGAGACTAAGACATTTTCAGTGGCATCGGGCTGGCTCAGTTGGTAGAGCGTGTGACCCCCAATCTCGGGGGATTGTAAGTTTGAGCCCCGCATCAGGCGTAGAGATTACTTAAAAATAAAATCTTAACGTTAAAAAAAATTAAAATAAAAACTTCTCCATGTTAAAGGAAACTAAGTTTAAAAAAAATAAAAAGAAACGCTAAAAAATTTTTAAAAACTTCTCAACGTTAAAGGAGCTGTTTAAAAAAATGAAATCTTGAAAAATGAAAATAAAAAATAAAACGTTTCAAATTCCAAGCATAGAAACCACAACTGATGTAGACACCACACCACTTGAGTTATTGGCATTACTGAAAATATTATTTCGAAGTCCTTTTATGAACTCTGTGTGTGTGTGTGTGTGTGTGTGTGTGTGTGTGTGTGTGTGTGTGATTTGCTATAGAAATGTTCTATGTAGAGATTGTAAGACATCAAGAGTTAAACTGAGTTAAATTACTGAAACGCCTAATTTAAACTACATAAAAAACATTACTGAGCAGTCTTTTTTTATTTTTACTTATTTTGATATTACTTATTGGATATTGTCTGTCAAATGGGGTGCAATGAACCAGACCGCGTCTGAGGTCTCTTCCAACCCTAATCTAATTTGAATCCAACCCTAATTTGAAAACCCTAATAGTTTAAATAACTCCCAGAGCGTTCTTGCTAAGTATCACCTCATCTAATCCTTAACACCGCCCTCTGGGAGCGCCTGGGTGGCTCAGTCAGTTAAGTGCCCAGCTCTGGTTTCGGCTCAGGTCATGCCCTCACGGTTTGTGAGTTCAAGCCTGGGTCTAGCTCTGTGCTGACAGTGCGGAGCCTGCTTGGGATTCTCTCTCTCCCTCTCTTTCTCTCTCTCTCTCAAAAATAAATGGATAGACCTGAAAAACAAAAAACAAAAAACAAAAAACAACTTTTAAACAGCCCTCTGATTTAGGTGGCTAATATTACCCCATTTTAGAGATAAGGACATTGAGTTTTCCAGAAAGTTAAATAAATTGCCCAAGTGGGAGACAATGTCATGTACAACGTGAGTTATAGCGCAGGAAAAAGAACTTGAGTCCACATCCCTGTGGCTGGCTGTGGGCGTCATCTCAGCAGGTCTGGGCATCCTGTCCTGGCTGTGTCGGTGTCTCGTCAGGAAGCGCTTAGGCCAGCGAAGAACATTTGGAGTCATCCTATAAGCACCAGGCTTCGGCTCCGTAGTTTTTCTGTCCCCCTCACTCTACCTCTTTGGCCACCAACACAGCATGAATGTCTGCCAAATTTGGGCGTCTACTTTACTGCACAATGGCCAAAGTAACCGCAAAACACATATGGAAACCATGAGAGGGACCATGAGAGGACTGAGGTTTCGCTAGGGGGATGCCTGTGGCTGCCTCTAGAGTGAGGATCCCCGTCAGCCCGGGAGCTCGATCAGCCACGTGCTCCCAGCTTGACCTTGAGAGGGTGGTCTCTCCTCTCCAGGAAATCCAGGCTGGTGGCCGCCTCCTGGTGCTGGGAGAGGCACCGGGCTTTCTGCGAGGCGCTAGGAAATCCTTTGAGGTCAGGGCTGCAGGTGCTCAATACTCAAAGCGTGACCAACGACAGTAGCATCCCCAGTGAGGTGGTGAGACATGAAGAATATTGGGCCCCAGCCCGGATCCACTGAACAGCCCCTGCATTCATTTCGAAGAGATCCCCCGGGGGAAGTGTGCACCTGGGAAAGTTTGAGAAGCTCCGTAGAACAAGATGGTTTACAAACATTAAAGCGATAGTTGTCACGTTAGAAAAATTCTGATGTCCGGGAGCCTGGGGGGCTTAAGCATCTGACTCTTGATTTCGGCTCAGGCCACCATCTCACGGTTCGCGGGATCGAGCCTCCCGATCAGGTTCTGCGCTGACAGCACAGGGCCTGCTTGGGATTCTCTGTCTCCCCCTCTCCCTGTCTCTCTCCTGCCTGTGTTCTCTCTCTCAAATAAATAAACTTTAAAAAAAATGCCGATGTCAAAGTAGACCAATTAAATCAAAATCTGTGGGGGTGGTACCCAGGCATGGAGATGTTTCAAAGCTCCCTTGGGTGACTTTCATAGGCAGCCCAGGTCAAGAGCCACTGCATAAGCATGACCCACCCCTCTTTTCTTTTCTTTTCTTTTCTTTCTTTTTCTTTCTTTCTTTTCTTTCTTTCTTTTCTTTCTTTCTTTTCTTTCTTTCTTTCTTTCTTTCTTTCTTTCTTAATTTTTTTAATGTTTATTTATTTTTGAGACAGAGAGAGAGAGAGAGAGACAGAGCATGAACAAGGGAGGGGCAGAGAGAGGGGGAGACACAGAATCTGACGTAGGCTCCAGGCTCTGAGATGTCAGCACAGAGCCCAAGGCAGGGCTCGAACTCATGATCATGACCTGAGACAAAGTCCAACGCTAAACTGACTGAGCCACCCTGACGTCCACCACCCCTCTTTTCTAAATCAACCCTACATTGGCCATTTCTAGACACTGGTTGGGAAACCGATACCATTTCATAGCAAAGAACACACAAATCTTTTATTAAAAGAGGAAAAAAGGCAACATAATGAGCTTTTCATAGACAAAAACTCGTTTCCTTGAAAGGATTGCTTTTATTCTAAAATTTTGTCCTTACTATTATCTTTTTGTCAGTTTTAAAAATGTCTTTTCTCTAGCCAAATTATGGAAACACCCTAAATGTCCATCAACCGACAAATGGATAAAGAAATTATGGTTTATATACACAATGGAATACTACGTGGCAATGAGAAAGAATGAAATCTGGCCTTTTGTAGCAACGTGGATGGAACTGGAGAGAGTTATGCTAAGTGAAATAAGTCAGGCAGAGAAAGACAGATACCATATGTTTTCACTCTTATGTGGATCCTGAGAAACTTAACAAGACCAAGGGGGAGGGAAAGGGGGAAAAAAAAAGAGGTTAGAGAGGGAGAGAACCAAAGCATAAGAGACTCTTAAAAACTGAGAACAAACTGAGGGTAGATGGGGGGTGAGGGCAGGGTAGGGGGGTGATAGGTACTGAGGAGGGCACCTTTTGGAATGAGCACTGGGTGTTGTATGGAAACCAATTTGACAATATATTTGATATTTAAAAAATAATAAAAATGCCTTTTCTCGTATGAAATGTCAGAGAAGATCAACTTTGCCCATTACAAAATAAAAAGCAACTAACTCTATGTGGTACCTTGAATTTTGTTGTTAATCCAAAAGCCTAAGAATCACAACTCTAGAAGATTGATTTAAACATGTCCGTGGATACACTCCCCACTTGTCACCCCCTACTTCCTTAAATTAAAGCAGAAATTGCCCCACTCAGTAAGGTACCACATCATGAGTCACAACTCAGGAAGTGATTCTAGCTTTGTAAATATGCATTTTGGTAAAAGGTAGACAGACATAAAGTCAGGTTAAATCACCACGGAGGGTGTCCATTATGTATCGTGCTGGATTTTTTTTTTTAATGAATGGCGATGTTAGGATTAACAACTCAAACTGGCCATCTACAAGGACGTTCTTAGAAGTGTGTTGGGTCAGTGGTCCTCAAATTTTGGCATGCTTCAGAATCACCTGGAGGGTGTATTAAAATCTAGGTTACTGGTTTCACCCCTGGGGTATTCGATTCAGTAGGTCTAGAGTGGGGCCTGAGAAATCTGCATTTCTAATAAGTTCCCAGGTCAAGTTGCTTGCCCAGGGAACCTCACTCTGAGAACCACTGCTCTAGCCAGAGAAAATGTGAGTCACAAAGATAAAAAAAAAAAAACAAAAAAACGAGTGATATATTAGTCGTAGAGTTAGAATAGTTGTATATTGGTATATATTAATTATTATAGGTAGTTACTAGATAGTCGTATATAGAATTATATATAGATTCGTTTGTCTACATAGCAAGAATGTCATTTGAAGGGAATGATTTGCAGGGATCTTATAAGAGGATGTTTTGAAAGCAGCATCATATTAGCTGCGAATTCCTCGGTGGGAGGGGGACTCCCTTATGTCCCCGCCAGGTGAGTCATTCCACGGGCAGGGGTCTCGGTCCAGGCCTGAACTTCACGTCCGGCGGTATCTTCCGGAACGTCCCTCCCCCTCTCCATGCGGACCTCCGGCTTATGGAACAACTCGAGGAAGATGCGATTTTCCCGAAGGCTGGCCCCCTTCCCATACCCCGTCCGGTGCTGACAACAGACCCACTGAATTTAGCAGCAGTGGGGAAAAAAAAAAAAAAAGCCCATGCGGTCCCACCCCGGGGGCTCACCTGCGACCCGCTGAACAGTCCCCCAGCCTCCAGACGGTGCTCAGAAAAAAAATTAGGCTATCTTTCATTAGCTATCTATCATGTGGCCTCCACCAGGCTGCAGGATATGAGGGCCATTTAATTAGGCCCTGCACCGCTCTCTGGTGTGAAAAGGCTCTCCGACGCTTTGATTCCCCACTGCTACGCAGCAGGAAGTTGTTGGCGATAATTGACATAGGATTTCCTTGTTAACCAGCGGCAGACATGCCGGATTAAAGCGACAGAGATCTCGAGAAGAAAGTGAAAGAGATAAGAAGCTCGGGAAGACTTCTGCTTATTTGGCACTTGAGGACCAGGAGGAAGCGGCAATCACCCACTCGAGTGGAGACTCCCAGAGTGCAAGGGCGTCCCCTTATCAGACCCATTTCAGCTTGGCTGATCAAAGATTGACGCCCGTAAAAATCACATAGGCCTGGGGTTTGTTAGTTTATTAAGCGGCAGGTTTGAGGAATTATCACAGGTTTAAAGATGGATTGCAGTTTATGTGAAGGGGGAGAGGATTATCGGGTTTTCATCTTAACAATTATAAAATATCACAGCTGAAAGCTTGCTTGCAAATGACATAATTTTCCACCACCGACTACACAGGTCATTGTGGGGCTGCATGTAAGCGTTCTCCACGAGGGAGGAAATGCAGGCAAGTTGACTCCGGGGAGGAACGAGAACGAGGGGGCCCCAGACGCCTTGTTCCACTCGGGAAGCTGGCGCGATCCCATTCTGCCCTGTGCGATTCCGTAGGTAATTATATTTAATTTCTTACTGGGGCCGTTCAGGTCGGCTTGCATTCAAAGGGAGGGACAAGAGAAGCAACCCACCGAGATGGTTCTTAAAAAGCCGTTGTGATAAATGATACCGAAATAGATCCACATGAGCCGAGTGAAATGAAACGTCTACTTTGGAATAGAGACAATTATTGTCTATCACTTAATAACTTAACCTTACAAGAGCACATGTGGCATTAATAAAGGGCTGGGAGCCGCAGCAGCGCGTGATGGGACCCCCTTTTGACAACTATATACAAGGCCTGGAACAGCGGAGTGAGACAGGTTTGCAAGGGGGCTCGTCGACGTACTTGACCGTGGACCCGTGCAGCCGATTAAATATGTAATTGCAAGGGCTTTGCATCCTTGCTGATTTTCACAAGTAACGTTTATGGAGTTTGGGGGGGGGGGGGTTGTTTGAGTATCAAAGAAATATGTGTTTAAGGCAGAAAATGTAGGAAATAGGGCAAAATATCCAGAATGAATAAAAATAATCCCCCACCACCACCCACTGGTGAGCACATGTGGGATTTGTGGTTACCTGGACGCAAATGTGTAATGTGTCTTACAATCTGACTCACCGCTGTATTTTCTTAAATGCGTAATTTCCTTAACAATAAGCTGTGATCTCCCCTCCCCCCGCCCCGGATTTAGTAAATATTATTCGAAGGTATGGTTTTGGATTGTGGCATGACGTATGGTAACGGAATTGATTTAGATAATCCCCAATAGTTGGACATTTAGATTGTCATCAGTGTTTTGCTTTTGTAAACAAAGCTGAAATGACTGGCCTGGAACATAGATCTTTGCATGTTTTGCTAGCTGCTTCCAAGAATTAGAGGTAGAATCTCAGACTCGAGGGGCAGGGACCTGTTTAAGGACACTGATACCTACCCAGGTTTGCAGATGTTCGACGAGCTTGAAAATGATCTGTCCGGTGTTGCAGTCAGGAGCATTTTGTGCCGTCCACCCTGGACTGAGCGCAAAGGACAGCGGCTATTTCACCAAAAGAAGATCAGTCATTCTGTCTCCGTCACTTGGGTTCTTTCGTTCTGATGCGACCTTTTGCCACGAAGCTCTGTGACAGACTAGGACAATAAACAGTGACCCAGGAATCAAGTTAATAGGGCCAGACTCTGAAGAGAATCATGTCAATGTTAACAACTTAAACATGGAGCACATCTTTTATCCAAGAAGTTCAAGTTCCTCTGAAAGCACCAATTCATTATCATTCACAAGTGCAAACGGAATTGGTTGGAAAAACCACAAAAACAAAAACCTTTAAAGGAAACTGAAAGGGAGGCAGCGGGAGGAAGGAGGAGCAGCTGATTCTGGACGGAGCTTTTTAACAAAATAACCCTCAGCGCCCGATCTAGTACAGAGAAGAGGCTTTTCTCGTTTTCTTTGTAATTTAATTTTTTTTTTTTTTTTTAATTTGCTGCATAAACGCCGGGGCCATCAGGCATCAAGTGTTTGAGGCTATTTTGAAAACGACAAAACAAACATCATCTTTGTTTTTTGTGTCCTTCACATGAGTCTCTTTGGAATGGGGTTTCAAGTGATAAGAGTCTGGTATTTCCTCACCTGGGGGACCTTTAACGTGCAGATGGTCGAGATGATCTGGCACATTATATTATCCCTGAATGGAAGTGGTCTACATAGGCAAAGTGGATGCTACTATAGGATTTTTCTGCTTAATTTATTCATGAAGAAGTTGCAAAAAAGATGCTTTTAGTGGACCTATAAGCTTTGGAAAATAGATGTTATCTGTGAAAAAAAAAAGTGATCCTTTTTTCTATACATATCTATCCATGAAAGATCTTTTCTATCTATGGTCTATCGGAAATAGTCTCTCAATTGACCTATTGTTCTTAACATATGTATTTGTGAACTTATTTCTATAAAACCCAGTGGATCCATTGTCTAGCTGGGGAGATGATGTTATAGGCAGTATTTAACTGTTCATTATTTTGAAGTCACTAACGTTTCTGCGTCTGTGAGCAAAGAAGAAAATGGTTGCTCACCTCCTCGTACCACAGAGTAAAGCTCACTATGCTGAAATCGCATTGTGCCCAAACACAGGGTACTGTGTGCCAGAAATGAGCCTGTTTGGGCCTGGGGCAAAATAAACCAGCATAAATCCACATATCCCAAATTTAATTTTCTTCTCCTTTTTATTTTGAGAATCTTTGTTTTATAAGGCAAAACACAATGAAGTTGTTATCCACAGTGTAGCCTGCTGAACTGAGGCATTTGTAAGTTTATAAGCTGTTACAGTGGGTAACCCCAACTTTCAACACTTTGACCCATCTGAAGGGCCTCCTTGTCCCTCCATCCTGCTGATGGAGATTTAGGAGTCATTTCAGCAGCCAGGGCTGCTTTGCTCAGACAAACATCTCTCCGGGGGAGGAAAGGAATATTGCTAACTGAAATAAAACACAGCGTGAGCATCACCTTCTCAATCTGGTCCCCGGGGCGTGCCTTGGGAATGACGGTCCCCAGCATCCCGTGTAACTTAGTTAGGGTGCAGAAATCAGAGACAAATGGATCTTGTAATAGTTTTCTCACTGCCATCTTGGGAAATTTCCAGCAAGGTTTGGGAGAATAATGCAATGCCTCTGATGCTAGTCGTGTAATCTCACTTGTAATTTCAGCTTTCAGGGCACCCTGGACATAAATGAAAAATACATTCCTAAGCTCCAGCTTCGAAAGGATATCCATAAAGGAGAGCCCCAGAGAAGGTCAGGGAGCTCTTGCTAAACAGCAATGATCAATTCTGCTTTCCAAATAAGAGTTTGTTCTTCTGTCTTCTACACAAGAGAGCCCTAATTTTCAACCTCTTGAAATTTCCCTTTGGGGCTCAACAAAGCAATATGCGTTTTCAATTTTTTTTCCATCAAGGCAGGCCTAAGGACTGCTGTTGTATTATGAAGTCGCACGTCCTTCATCCATGAGATAAGGGGCGTTCTGTTATATACTGACGCATATACATCATTCGATATATCTGATACGGTGAGGTCATAATGTGTTATAATGATAACATGTAGAGCAAAAGAAGAACGGAAAAGGGATGCACGTGGGAATTTTATACATTGCAATTTCTGATTAAAAAAAAAAAAAAACCCAAAAACAAAAACCTTCCATGGAAGACGTCTGGTGAGACGATTCCTCTGTTAGGTACTTCATCTGCAGACCCAGCCACGACCGCTTTCTCAAAGGGGAGCCGATTTCTTAACACCCGTCACGAAAGACATTCACATATACCAAGGGCTTCCTATGTTGGGTCAGGCACGGTTTGAAGCATTTTACGTGTATGATCTCGCTTTTGTCTTTTTTAATCTCATTTACTTCTCACACCACACTGTGTTTGAAAACAAATTTCCCAGAAGAGAAGCCTCCGTTTATTCAATTGTTTAGAAATAGGCATTCACTGTCTACTGTCTGTCAGGCGCTATGCTAAGGGTTGAGGGTTGGAAGACAGAACAAGAGATCCCGAGCACATGTGGGGACTAGAGACCCACAGCCAAGGCAGCGCGATAGCTCATCATCATCAGGAGGCAGAGGGCAGAGTGGTCAGTGTGTGGGATTCGGACCCAGGGGGACTGGACAGGCTCGATCACTGACTACCTTGGGCCAGCTATGTGACTTCTCTAGGCACCGTTGGCTAATGCAGACAGTGACCAGGATAATACTGATTTCATAGGTTCTTGCAAGAATTAAAACATATCAGCACAGCAAACCCATTGTAAAGAGCTGGCATCCAGCATATACTAAATAAATGGTATTATCTACTTAATATCATTATCATATTTTTATTATTTCTATTTCTGGTTGTGCTGTAACAAGTTAGCAAAGTGTTATGGAATAGTCCCAAAACTTTTCAGAACGAGCGGTTTTCACCCCTAACGTCCATATCGGTCCTCACAGATTTTACCAGATCTTCCTGTGGTTCCCAAAGATCATTCACGGATAAGTGACAATAGCTTCTTTAGTCGGTGGAGAAAACACCTCTGGGTTCTTTCTCACAGAAAGGAATAGTTCCTTTCTGAGGTTGTGTTCTTTCAAAATGTTTATGTTATTTTAAACTGTGTGTGTGTGTGTGTGTGTGTATGTGTTAAAGTGTCCTTTCTTTATAGGATGATGGACACAATATAGAACACTTGCGGGGGGATATTTACTTGGCAAAATTAATTTAATTTGGCAAGGCAATGGAGACCTCCCCTTGCCACTTTTTTTTTTTTTTTAATTTTTTTTTTTTCAACGTTTTTTATTATTTATTTTTGGGACAGAGAGAGACAGAGCATGAACGGGGGAGGGGCAGAGAGAGAGGGAGACACAGAATTGGAAACAGGCTCCAGGCTCCGAGCCATCAGCCCAGAGCCCGACGCGGGGCTCGAACTCACGGACCGCGAGATCGTGACCTGGCTGAAGTCGGACGCTTAACCGACTGCGCCACCCAGGCGCCCCCCTTGCCACTTTTTAAAAATAGTTTTGTTGTTTCGTGAAGTCTGGGAACCCCTAGATTATACAAAGTATTCTTTTTTAACAAAAGCAGAAGTCAATCTTCTGCCTCGAAAAACTGTGGGTGTTTTAAAAAATCTTTGTTTTCTTTCTTTCTTTGGTAGCAAAAGGGGGCTTTTGTGGTGCCTCTTTCGGTGGCACTGGGGCCTCTGAATAAAAGACTCATTTTTCTAAGTGATGCATCTGCTTTTAATGTCTTAAATTCTAGGAAAGAACAGACATGTCTTTCTGGTCTGGGTTTTCTTAAATAGCCAGAAGTCTTCACGGTAAAGACAGCAACCATCTAATAGAGAAATAACTCTCAGACAGAGTGCTGTGCCGGCACAGCGTGGCCTCCCTGACAACCTATAAATGGACCATATTGATGAAGTGAACAAGATTCTCTCTGGTCATTTTCAACTAGAAACTAATAACCCCCGTCATGATATCAGGCATACAACCTCGGTTAAAACTAGGTTCATCAAATAAATCACTCAGGAATTTTTCTATTTCTTTCTCTGGACACAGTGCACATCTGCTCAATGAGAGGAGAAAAGAAGCAATATTTCTTTGATCAGGATTTTTTTTTAATATCCTTGTATCTGTCCCTCGGGATGCTATCTTTTCAAGTGGGTGCCGATAGTACATCGCTTTCTAATGAATGCAGAGAATTTATGAATTTAAGCTATAAAACCAAATACGAGGGATTTTAGTTTATCTCAATCTATATTTTACATTGTCATGAGAAAATAAACCGGACCACAAAGCTGTATTGTGCCCAGTTCACTAAATCTCCTGATCTCCCGTAACCTTTTCAATGTGTTCCATTTGTGGCCACATATGGGAGAGGGATACAAACAGATGATCGCTTTGTATGTTTCCCCAATATGTCTAAATACATGTAACACTTTTCATACCCTCTGGCTGCGGCCAGTAAAGAGCTTGGCCGAAGCATCAGACATCAGCCACAGCTAATATTGTCATGTTAACATCTCACTGATGCTGTTAATACTTTCTAGGTATTTGGATGAATTTTGAAATTTGCAAAATGGACACGGTTGTCATCCTGTGTCCCGAGGATCTTAAAAGCCCTAGGTCAGCTCCCGGCGTCTTAAGGAATTATGGAGAGAAGACGTCTTTTTCTGCTTGTGGGATAGAAAAGAGTAGAAGCTGTTTGAAAGGAAAGCTACCCTTTCCTGAATGTGGAATAAAAAGTGAATGAAAAGGCAGGGGCTCCAGTTGCCTGGCCGCTTCTGCTGGTATTGAAAGAAAACTAGTTTGGTAGAGAGAGCACAGGACTGGGATCCAGCGGACCCACATTCAAATCTCAGCTCTGCCGCCTGCCAACTGGGTGACGGGAGGATTACACAGACCTTGAGCTCCTCATTGGTGAGCTTGGGATAAGGATACAGACCTTGTAGAACTGTGCGGGCGCTAAAATGAGTTAAGGTTCGAGGGACATTTGGCATCTCGCCTGCTACATGGTAGGTGCTCGATGCCTCTGAGTTCCCTTTCTTTTCCTGAGTTCAGGGGACTCAGCCTTGCAAACTGTGTGATCCTGAGCAAGTGACTTAACCTCTGTGACCTCCCGCTTCCCCCTCTGCAAGACAATTATAAAATGTCCTGTAGGGTAGTCACGAATCAGAGGACATGTGGAAGCACCTGAAACAGGGCTCAAACTGTGTGATTTTGCTTACTGTGATTTATGAGTGTTACTTTTGCAATTCTTACTGTGATTTCTATTTTGATCACCAGTACTTTTCCTCCTCTTGCTTGTTTTTCTTGGGCTTCTGTTTCTTCAGCTGGAAAATGAAGGGGTTGGACCAGATAATACTTCCATCCCTTCCAACTCTGAACTGTCATAACTCGATGTGTGAAATGACATTTGTAAGAGGCTTTTACCATCTACGAGTTATCATACAACCTCAGACGGACGTTGTATAGTCTACATTTCCTACCGGTGATTTCATCTCAAAAGAATAGCCATCATCATCATCATCGATTGAGCCATCATCATCATCAATACGATTGAGCCATACTGGCTAGTATGGGGCCAGCATACTTTTTTTTTTTTTTTTTTTTTTTTTTTAGTTTGGAATAATTATCGATTTACAGAAAAGTTGCAAAGACAGTACAAAGTTCCTAGGTACCCTTAGTAGGTGGTAGTTTTGGCGAACGTTGCCATCTTACGTTACCATGACATGAACGAAGACACCAACATTGATATATGCCTATTAACTGAACTTCTGACTTTATTTGGAATCATTTTTCCCGTTAATGTCCCCCCACCCCCCCGCTTTTTTTTTTTTTCTGTTCTAGAAAAACAGTGACCATGCCTCAATCTTTTCTTGCTTTTCATACCCATGCGTTTGGGGAGAAGAACTCTACAGAGGTGAAGTGCCCCCTTATCACATCATGTGACATTCATGCGACATCACACGTGATGGTACCTGGCATACCTTTGAGGGAGTGGGCCCCTGCATGCATCTGTCACAGGTTACCCATTCCACCAACTGAGGGATGTGGGAGGTGTTCTCAGCCTCAGCGATTATGAATAAAGCCTCTGTAAACATTCCCCTAAGGTTTTTGTGTTGTGTAAACATAAGCTTTTCTTTCACTTGACTAATACCTAGAAGTAGGATCGTTGAGTCTTATGACAAGTGTATATTTAATTTAATAAGAAACTTCCAAACTGGTTTCTAAAGTGGCTGTTACCATTTTGGAGCCCGCTGGCGGTGGCTGAGATCTCTGCTTCTCCATGTCTCTGCAAGCACTGGGTATTGTCAGGAGGTTCTTTCTTTCTTTCTTTCTTTCTTCCTTTCTTCCTTTCTCCCTTCCTTTCCTTTCTTTCCTTGTAGCCATTCAAATAAGCGTGCCATGATTTTTAAATTGTAGTGTTCGTGTTCATTCTCTAATGACTGAATTTAAGCATCTTTTATAAACTTATTTGCGCTGTGTGTCGTCTTTGGTGAAACTTCTATTAAAACATGGTGTTCATTGAAAAAAAATTTTCTCTCCTTGTCTTTGTTGGAGAGCTCTTTATTTGAGTTCTGGAGACAAGTCTTTTATTATTAGATGCAGGATTTGCAAATGTTTTTTCCTAATGTGTTGTGGTTTCTTATTTTTCTTTATTTTCTTAACTGTCTTGTAAAGAGCAGAAGTTCCGACTTTTGATGAGGTCAAGCTTGTCCATTGTTTTTGTCCTTCCGTGGATCATGCTTTTGGTGTTGAAATATTTGCTAGCCACTGTCACAAAAATGTTATTATGGCTTCTTCTACCAGTCTTATACCGTCACATTTTATATTTAGGTCTATGATTCATTTTGAGTCCATTTTGACATAAGGTTGAGGTATGGATTGAGGTTAATTTTTAGTAAACGGATATTGAATTCTTCCAGCATCACTCATTGAAGAGACCATCCTCTCTCCATTGAATTGCTCTTACACCTTTGTCAAAAATCAATTCACCCTATATGTGTGGGTGCCTTCCTACACTCTCTATTTTGTTCCATCGATCCATATCTCCGTCTTTTCTCTCTCGCTGTTTATGTTTTGCTTTGCGTTGGGGCCAGCCTCACCTGTTTCTAAACAAGACGGTTTCCACTCATAAGCCAGAGCCCGCACAGGAGCCTCTCTCCTGTCACTGTTGGCCAGAGAGAAAATTAGTCCCAGGTTCATTTAAACTAAGCAATCTCATCACTGAAGTTCCAAAGAGACCTTGATTTCAAAATGAATCAGTAAAACATAGCGTTTTTGGGAATGTAATCCCATGGCAGAAAAGGTTAGAAAGAGGGTAGAGAGTAGGTCCAGGGTGTCCATTCTGTCTGATCTGCCTTCTCTGGCCCCCTGAACACTCCAAAAGTAGAGGCCACACACTCTCTCTCCAATAAGACAGACCCGTGAAATACCATGACCACTCAAGGGTTAACGGTGATAGCCATACAATTCCTTTTATAACCCTCCAGCGCGAGCTTTGAGCAGGGCCTTGCAAAGACGGGGTGTTGGAAAAAGTACCCCTCAGGACCTCAAAGCTCTCTTTTGTAAATCATTATTGAATTCAGAAGTGCCCTTTAAAAATTGTGACCAACATAAATTCTTTGAATCTGTCTGGCTAGACTGTATAGAAGCCTCCAAATTCAGTACGTGTTTATGCTGTTAAAATAACAGATACATTTTTTTTCAACGCAAAGATACTCTTCTGCAATTTAACAAAAGCATCATAATTCATGTTTTTTCATGCAAGATACCTGCGCCAGATAACTTCAAGTAGCCAACTTAGAATATAATCTCCAGCCACAAAATCCAGTGTGTGGTAAAGGGCTTTTGCCCCAACGAGCCTGTTCTAAGAGCGAAACCTCTCCTTACCGATGAAATAACAATTTCTTAAAATAAACATCCAAACCTCTCTGGTTTGGACTGATGTTAAAGAAAGATACATCTTGGGGCGCCTGGGGAGCTCAGTCGGTTAAGCGCTCTACTGCAGCTCAGGTGGCGATCTTACGTTCGTGAGTTCGAGCCCCGCATCCGGCTCTGTGCCGACAGCTGGGAGCCTGGAGCCTGCTTCACATTCTGTGTCTCCCTCTCTCTCTGCTCCTTCCCCTTTGCACTCTGTCTCTCAAAAAATAAATAAATGTTAAAAAAAAAAAAAGAAGGATACATTTTATCTGCCCGTCTTTAAAGGAAACGCATCACAACATCTCTGTCGCCTATGGATTTGGCGAGACTGTGAGCCTGAACATGTTTTCTGAAATTTAAGCATTTTTACTAAGAACCTGATATGACCCAGCTGAGCCGAAAGACACCTGTTAGGCCTGTCCCCCAACACCAGAATGACAAAGGAGGTCTGCCAAACACAGAGGGCCTTGAATGAGCCCCACAGAACACACCTTTGTAGGGGCCCTCAGGGATTCTGGCTTAATGAATAAAAAGGAGTGATTTATAATTAGCCCAGCAATTGGGCCTGAATGGGTGTTTCTAAAGTGATTGAAATTTTCTGCTTGGAAAACCTATTTTCTGTAGACAAAGGGAAAAGGGGTGGGAAGCAGATATTTCTTAAGAACCTACTATGTGTTTGGCATGTTGCATTCATGACCTCATCCGAGCCTCACCGAAACGCCCAGAAGCAGGTAGCAAATTCCAAATGGGTGGGGCTCAAAAATGAGGTTTGCTATGTTTTCATTTCTCCTGGAAAAATGACGGCATTCCCTAGAAATTGTACCTGCCTTCTAGGGTCATTATAACCCCTAGTAAGTGCTGTTTCAACGTTTAATGAACAGACACACCCGGGAATGTACGTATTGTGAGTTTCCATGCAGGTTAGGCCGTCTGTCTGGTGCACCCCACCCCCTTCCCCAGGTCCCTAGCCCTCTGATGGATGAGATCATATATTTTTATGATATTGCTACCAAGGTCTGGCCCAGGGGCCTTCACATCCCGCAGATTTACCAAGCACATTCTGAAAAAGCCAGAGGGAGGCAGAGACTGGCAAAACTCAAAAAACAAACAAACAAACAAACTTGTTGCCCTTGAGCCGTTCTGTCTCTGTTCACTGACATCCACATCACCGCCCCACTTACTGGAAATGTTGTCTAAATGTATTTATTTATGCTTTTGAGAGAGACAGAGAGAGTGTGCGCGGGGGACGGGCAGAGAGAGGGAGCGTCTCAAGCAGGCTCCGCGCTGTTCGCGCAGAGCCAGACGCGGGGCTCGAACTCACCGGCTGTGAGATCATGACGTGAGCTGAAATCAAGAGTCAGATGCTTATCTGACTGAGCCACCCAGGCGCCCCCTTCTTACTTTCACATCCTTCCGGGACCGCCCCCTGTCCCGACTGTAATACAGACCCTCGGCCATGGTTTCCAAGGCTCTTCATGACCTTAACTCTTTCTGCCACTGCTCTGCCCTCCACACTCCTGCCCCTCTCTCCCTGGGGTCTCTCCAGCACACAGACCCCTTCCCTAGCCCTGTTCCTGGGTGCAGCCCTCTCCTCCTGCCACACTTGGCCCTTCTCATCCTTCAGCTCCTGGCTGAAATGCCACTTTGCCCGGGACTCCTTCCTTGACTATTTCAGGTAGGTGCCCCTCCCATTATGTTCTGTTTCACACCCTGACTTGCAGCTTTTATTGCTATTTGTAAGTACACAGTCCTATGTCTGTAGGCTTGGTTGCTTGCTTTTGTTTATTGTCTGTGTCCCCACTAGATAGAACCCTCTATGGGGGCAGGATCGTCATCCATTCTAGTCCCCAGAGTATTTTCATTTCCTGGGGCACCGGGCGCGGAGCAGACGCCCAGCAAACGTTGGCTGAATGGTAAGAAAGGGAACCGGCACGCTGGGGTTGAGGAGTGCGGGGAGGACGTCCAGCCCCAGGGCACAGCCCCGCTCTCCCTGGGAGCTACCGCACTGCCCTTCGCGGGTGTAATGGCAGATCATTCCAAGTCGGCTTCTGTCATCTTTTTGCGTCATCGCAGGCTCCGGCCACCAGGCCTCCCTGGCCATGACAGAAGCCCGGGGGTAGCCCCTGTTGGCACCGATGTCCTGCTTTTGGATCTGAGGAGTTCTGTACATGGCCACAGGTCCTCGGGCCCTCGATCGTCTCCCCATAATCAGACGGCTTAGCCGTGGGGTTAGCCTTGTCGGGGGACAGTCACGCTTGCTGCTGAGCCTAACAGCCAGGGTGCCCGAGGGTGGAGGCGTAGAGGTCTACCGAAACTCTTAGCCAATCCAGGCAAGAAAGGAGAAGGGAGGCTTCCAAGAGGAAGAAGAAAGAGGAAGAAAAGGAGGAGGGGAGGGAGAGAGAGAAGGAGAGAGGAGGGAGAAGAAGCCCCACACTAAGTGGGTTTTTTTTTTAGAGTGTATTTTGGGAGAGAGAACGAGCAGGGGAGGGGCAGAGAGAGAGAGGGAGAGAGAGAGAGGGAGAGGGAGAGAGAGAATCCTAAGTAGATTCCACGCTATCAGTGCAGAGCCCAAAGCAGGGCTGGAACGCACAAACCATGAGATCATGACCTGAGCTGAAATCAAGAGTTGGGTGCTTAACTGACTGAGCCCCCCGGCACCCCAATCTCTATGTGTGGTCCACCATGCCAGAAAAGGACATATATACATATACATATATATATATATATATATATATATATATATATATATATCTCCCATTTGTGCTCCCCACTCCTCTATGAGTTAAGAGGACACCAGGGCTGACAGAAATGATATAAGGTGCCTAAAGTCACATAGTCACTAAGTGGCAGAGCTGAGATCACATTTATTTAAGAAAATGCGTTTTGTTCAAGCAAAGCCTCTTGGCTGAGAGGTTGGCATTCTTTTGCACACCCCAAGGCATCCTGCTTCGCTCTGCTCCCTTTACATACTGCCTTTTACGGGGCACCATCCACTCTACAAGTCCAGAGAGTAGCTAAAGAGAAGGCAAAAAAGTGCTTTTAGGGAAAGGGAAAAACCAAATCTGGGTTCTTTCTATGGTGACCGGACCTTTCTGCTCCTGCCAGGGCACTGGCTACAGAACTGATAATGGTGGGGGTGCCTGGGTGGCTCGGTCAGTTGAGCATCTGACTCTTGATTTCGGCGCAGGTCATGATCTCACCGTCGTAGGATCGACCCCCTCCCTCCCCCCCCCATCAGGCTCCACGCTGGTCATGAAGCCTGCTTGGGATTCTCTCTCTGCCCCTCCCCTGCTTGCTCTCTCTCAAAATAAATAAGTACACTTCAACAACAACAACAAAAGGAAATGATAACGGTGAATGATGACAGCAGCTTGATTTAGTGAGTATTCGCTATGAGCCAAGCTCTAGAAGGGAGGACTACTCGAATTAGCCCCATTTTACACATGCAGAGACTGAGGCATGGAGAATGACACAGACGGGAAGCTAGGCAGGCTTAGGGGCTGCTTCATTTCCCCACAGCAAGAGCCCATAATTACTACCCCCCAGTGGTCTGGGGGGAGTGATCCAAAGGAAGACCTGTGACCCTTACAATTGCTGTTATTGTCCAAAGTCGCCTTACGCTTGAGCCTCCAAAGCATCGTGTCCAGGAGCCAATGACCCCAGGCCACCCTTGGATCCTATGCACCCACTGGAACAAGCTGTCCCAAACCTGCTATCCTTCAGGAACCAACTCAACTGCCGTCTGTTCCTAGAAGCTTTCCCAGAGACGCCCCCTCCCCCTTGGAACAAACTCCTCTCTCCTTGGGGCCCGCGGCCAGTGGTGATGTATGCCGCATTCTATTCGTGCTTCTCTGTCACCTCCTGCTCCAGCCCACCATCTGGCTGAGGGCAGAGACCGCGTTTTCTTCACTTTGATATACTCTGCTCACTCCTCGGCCCATAGCAGGTGCAAAGAAAATAATCCGTGTGCGGGTTGAACTAAGGAATAGGTTTAGGCATGGAACCCGCTGCAGAGACGGCGGCCCCCGCCGTGCTGCCCGGCAGTGTGCAAAGCTAGTGGTAACAGCATTCAATCATAGTGGGCAGGCCAACACTGTCCCCCGGCTCCACAGGCTGTTTATTTCTTCCTCAGGGCCACGCGGTACGGGCTTCCCATCTGACCCAGCGAGACCTAGATTCCACTCTGCCCCTTCTTGGCTAATCGATTTCATCTGATTTCTTCTTGTCAGTTTCCCTGTCTGTAAAAAGAAGTATAATGCCACTCATAGGTGTGCTGAGGGTGGAGTAAGGCATAAGCAACAAGAGTTCTGCCCTTGTAGACCTTAGCCGTTGGCATTATTTGCATCTAAAGCCACACCAACTAGCTTGTCCCAGGGAAGCCAGATGGGCTGGGCGGCTACCCACTATCAGGAAACTTGACCCAGTATACAGAGCTCCCTATGCGCCACATGGCCCCCAGCAGTGGCTGTCACTGCCTCCTGGCTTACAGGCCCTGTATTGTTCAGGCTTTGACTCCCAGACCAGGAGTGAGGGCTGCTCAGCCCTTCAGCAGCCGCCCTGCCCACAGAGGCTCCTGCCAGCTGTGGGCTGCAGGAGTTGGGCAAGGGGGCAGCTGTGGAGTGACTCACCTATGGGACCTGCCCTGGGGAATTCCCAAGAGCGAACTCCTGGCTGACCCTTTTTGGGATGGGCTGACCCTTTTGGGCTACATGGCAAAACAAACCAAAGCAGACCGAGGCTGACCAGGAGGTAGAACTTTGTTCCTGGGTTAATTTTGTCACCGTTGCCAAGAAATCATCCGTGTCCTGGATGTGAGGGCTATCTGGCTGTGACATCTGTCACCCCACTGATCATTAGGGTGGCGTCGGCCCATCCGGCTGGCCAACGGCCGGGCACCTGGCAGGTGTCACCTTCCTCTCTCGCTGCCGCACGTGTGTCCCTCCTGAAGCTGTGTGCTCGGTCGAAGAGGACGGCCTTCCCTGACAGAGGAGGACCATTCTCTTGGGTCAAGGGTATATGAGATGAGTAGCCGTGCTCTCCTCCTAGAAGCCCCAAACAAGCTCTTCAGGTTCGTTAGTAGGAGAACGTAGGGCAGTCAAGCTTCCAAGATTCCAGACACATCCTAAACGGGGCACTGCATGGGGCCGTCTGCCTTTCATAAATGAATGAATGAATGAATGAATGTCCTGATCCCCTCTGTCAAAGTCAACTTCTACTACATGCCAGGTGGCAAGTCACCACCAGGAAGGGGGGAGAAGGAGACAGGTAAAGAACAATAGTCATGGAAACAGGTCAGAACAATTTAACCCAAAGGGTAGAGAAGGGGCAAGGTGTCAGCAGTGGCTTCGGGAGGAAGGTCCTCGGAGTTTCCTTCCTGTCCCGGCTTCAATGAACAGCTAATTGCTGCACAGGGAGCAAGGAGGAGCACCAAAGCCTCGATTATTCCAGCAGCCTGACCACCGGGGTTTGCTTGGGTTCAAGGCAAGGGTTCTGGAGTCAGGCACACCCAGGATGAAAGCCCTGCTCCCCACTTACTACTTCTATAAGGGGGACGAGTGCCTCTTCTTCTCTGAGCGTCGGTGCCGTCACTTACAAAGTTGGGAATCACGGGGGCTCCTGCCACACCACTACGTGAGACACTGCAGGCAGCTTATGCTGGCACATAATAGAGTAGGCTGTTTTGATTAGAAGTAGGCAGCTGGCCCTTTAAAACTCTAACCAAGCGGGATCAAACAGTGGGCTTCTGCCACCAAGGCTGTGTGACCCAGCAGGCCAGCCGAGCCCAAGGTGGGGAGACATCCAAAAAAGCAGGCAGGCAGGCAGGCAGATTCCTAAACCATCCGGGGGTGTGGATGGCTGACGGAGGCCAGATTTGAAATGAGGGAGTGGTGGGGAGACAGGAGGGGAAGGAGCTGCAGGAAGAAAATTGCAGTGAGTTGCGGGAGGCACACTGTGAGGAGACAGAAATGGACAGATGACGTGTGATAAGAAGGTTGGGGGGCCGCTGAGGGCGGACATGGGCAGGAGGTGCGAGGCAGTACGGAAGGAACGGTAAGAACTTTGCTGCTGGGACCAGGCGGATCAAAGGTAATGAAGTGCGAAGGCGAGAGAGGTTGTGTGGGGAGACAGGAGGGCCGAGCTGGGCCGACCAGTGAAGCAGGGAACCAGGAGAGGATGTCCCACAAAGATCCCACGCCCACACGCGTGAGCACACGCACAAGCACACGTATAGTGTTCGTGTATCCGGTTTCATTCACCTAAAGAACCCAGTGTGTGTGTAATTTCAGGTCTACAAGAGCAACATGTGCTACTGCATATAATAAGCATCGGTGATAATAACATCCACAATAACAATAATAATTATTACTAGCCGCTAATGTGCTAGCATCTGGGCTGTAAGACTTCAATTTACTTGACGATCTCAGGCTTCGATAACAATCCGGTAGAGCGGCATGATCATTTTCTCCATTTTTTTTTACAATTTTTTTTTTAATGCTCATTTTATTTTTGAGAGAGAGACAGAGCACGAGCAGGGGAGCGGCAGAGAGAGAGGGAGACACAGAACCCGGAAGCAGGCTCCAGGCTCTGAGCTGGCAGCACAGAGCCCGACGCGGGGTTTGAACCCACGAACCACGAGACCGGAGCCGAAGTCAGACGCGTAACTGACTGGGCCACCCAGGCGCCCCCGTTTTCTCCATTTTAAAGATAGGAATCGGGCTTAGAGAGGTTAAGTTACTTGCTAGAGGCCACACAGCTCTAAGAGGCGATGGCAGATGATAGCGTTTAGCCCCCGCTTACAAGCAGTTAGCCAGGAGCCCAAATTCTCCAGCTGATATTCCCTAAAATAATGTCTGATGTGGCAAATAAACAGAGCTGGTAGAACATACGAGGCCACAAGGCTGGCAAGGGTTTGCAAGTTAGGACCAATGTCCTGTACATTCCCTAAGAGTGCTACGGTCTGAAAACGTGAATCAGGCCCATGTTTCACACCGGCGTCCACAAACCGTCCCGTGGATAAGGGCAGCAGTCATGCCCAAGGCCGCTTTTCTACCATGAAAGAGTGAAGCCACAACCAGCTGGCAGGCTATCAACTACCCGCCTTGGCAGCTACTGGAGAAGCACGTTTTTGCAAATGTAGTTATTATACCTGTTACGCATAAGAAAAAACAAAACATGTTTTAATGATGCAATGTTGCTTTTTCTGCAAGGGCATCCAAGAAGGCCCTTACAGGGCTTACTTTATTCTCAGGGCTGTATGAAGAGCTATGCTAAGCCCCATGTTAGATAGCAGGAAATTGTCTAAAGCAACTTTAGAAAAGCTCTTCTGTTTTGATTTGAGTCTTTTTGTTTTTAATGTTTATTTATTAATAAAGTGGGGCAGGGGCAGAGAGAAAGGGACAGAGGATCCAAAGCAGGCTCTGTGCCTCCAGCCCGATGTGGGGCTCGAAGTCGCCAACCGCGAGATTGTGACCTGAGCCGAAGTCAGTCACTCAACCGACGGAGTGCCCCTGATTCGAGTTTTTTTTTTTTAATTTTTTTTTTTTTTTACATTTATTCATTTTTGAGAGACAGAGAGAGACAGGGCACAAGCAGGGGAGGGGCAGAGAGAGAGGGAGACCCAGAATCCGAAGCAGGTTCCAGGCTCCGAGCTGTCAGCCCAGAGCCCGATGCGGGGTTCGAACCCACAAACTGCGAGATCATGACCTGAGCCGAAGTCGGACGCCCCACCGACGGAGCCAGCCAGGCGCCCCTGATTCGAGTGTTGATTGCAGCGGTTGATGGTGCATCTTGTTTTCAAAATCTCTACCTTCCAGCTCCATCAGTGTGGGGGCAGGAAACACTTGTTTCTCTTGGGTGAGGTGAAGAACGGATGGGCCATATCCCCAAACCGTGCCAATCACATCACAAATGCTTGTCCAGCACGACCACGGGCCGCTATGCTGAGCGCTCTACATGCAACACCTCACCCTACCCTCTTCACCATTCGACGGATAAGGAGCTGCGACCTACCATTCACATTTTCTCCTCTGGGCCCACCGCTGTCCTCAGCGGTAATGAGGCAGAGAGAATAATTGGGCAGATTTTCAGGGCAGAGCTTTTGTGATATGTCGAGCAGGAGTTTTAGGGTGTGGCTTTGGGAATGGGGATAATCAGGGTAACGAATTCATCGGGCCACTGAGACAGTGCTCCGAGATGATCTATGCCAAAGGTCCCGTCACAGAGCTCTGCACTGGTTGAGCAGTCAACAAACGGTGCCCAATGACTAATGTCATTGTAATTTGCTTCCTGATGATGATTTGGTATGTTCTAGGCTAAAGCTATACCACTGAACCCATGTGTTAATAGTGTTAACAGTACGGTGGCATTTTTTATTTTATTATGCTGTTATGTTTAAGGATTGGGGGTGCAAAGGTAATTAGGAAACGGGGTATTCCTTTAAAAGGGTCAGCTCCGATCAAAGGCAAAGGCTGACAAATGCTGTGAAACAAAGCTATGAGATCAGAACTGGAGTTCATGGGAGGGAAAGCCTACTTCTACAGTAGGCAGTTAGGGAAGGCTTCCTGGGAGAGGTAGTCCTTGACCAGGAAGAGTAAACAATGTTGATATGAATGGAGACTCTAGCGAGAGGAGAAATGCTGGGAGTAAGACGGAGATGTGCCTACCGAAGGCACAGAGGTGGGAACACCCTGGTTACTCAGAGAAGTCTGTGGACTCTGCCCATGAACGACTACTGACAGCAGCTTATCTGTTCTGCCTTTTCCTTAGAGTTTTTCTCAACGCTGCTTCCTGGTACACCTGCGATAGTCAGGATAGGCTAATTACTGTGCAAAAAGAGCCTCCGAGATCCCAGCAGCTGAATACAGCTAAATCTTATGTCTTGCTCCCATCAGTGTGCTGGGGGGAAGCTGGACGTAACATGGGCTTCTAGGGACCAGGTCTCCTTCCGTCCAGTAGTTTCATCGTCCCTTAGGACCCAGAGCCTTCTAGACTGAATCCAGCTATGTAATGAATAAAAAGATGATGTGGCCCCCACCCAGAAATCGTCAGGGGCCAGGCTTGGAAGTGAGGACTTCACTTCCACCAGTCCTCCCCCGGCCAGAAGTCAGTCTCGTGGCCCACCTTGCCGCAAGGGAGGCTGGGAAATGGCGGCTTCCTGCGTGCCCAGAAGAAAAATAAAACAAGCCTGGGGAAACCAAACATAATATTGTCCCTGCCACAATTTCCTAGATCTATAGACATTTTGGCAACAAGTTGAAGATGGGAATAACAAATCCTCAGGTTCATTTAGGTACTCTTTTGAACGTATAAAATGGCTTTGCTGCGTGTTTTAGTCTCATGCCAAGAGAGCCCTGAAGTGTCTCGCACAACAGCTGTATATGAGCCCTGTATAGACTTGTTACGTAACATGCTTCCTTTAACCTCAGGAGAGGCAGACAGGACAGGTGTTGATCTCCCCATTTAACCACTGAGGAAGCCAAGGCAGAAGCTACTTCTGGCCTCAGGGTTCTTTCTTCCCATCGATCCAACCCAATGTGTTCCAATGAGGAAATGAAATTATGAAAGGGTCACATTCCCTCTGCTTTCTGATTTTAGGACAATGGTTCTCAAATAGGGACAGATCCCCCCCCCCCCCAACTGCCCACTCCCTGAGACATGCGTCATCAATGTTTGGGACATTTTGGGTTACAACTGGGGGCGGAAGGGACGCTACTGGCCACGCTATCCGGTGGGTAGAGGCCAGGGATGCTGCTACAGGATAATGCACAGCCCCCACGTCAAAGAACGAGCTGGCTCAACATTTCAATAGCGATGCAGTTGAGCAGCTCTGCTTTAAAGATGTCTCGGAGAGAGACCAAGTATCAGGCACTTAAGAACACTTCACGTTCCCACTGATTTTCTCTTTTCCTTATTAATTTTTTTTTAACATTTACTTACTTTTGAGAGACAGACCATGAGCGGGGAAGAGGCAGAGAGAGAGGGAGACACAGAATCCGAAGCAGGCTCCAGGCTCCGAGCTGTCAACACAAAGCCGGAGGTGGGGCTCGAACTCGCGAACCGTGAGATCAGGACCCGAGCTGAAGTTGGACGCTTAGCCGACTGAGCCACCCAGGCGCCTCTCCCACGGGTTTTCAAAGAAGAGCAAAGACCTAAAAGGACCAGGGGTTGAAGTGTGGCCAGGGGCTGGTGTGGGAACTGCGTCCAGAGCTTGTGACTGTCAGGACGTGAGCAGCGCCTGGCTGTGATGGCAGAAACAGTCGGCAGCTGCCGCCGAAACTCTGTCAAACACCCACATATCAGGATTATAATCCCTATTGCCAAACCAAACATGTTAGTAAGCAAGTCAGGCCTCCTTGACAATGTGTATCCATAACCACAAGCAGCGCTCAAAACATGTCATTTAGTGCAAGTTGAAAGGTTGGCCAGTACATTCTAAATACTGTAAGATGCACAGAAAGGAGCCGGGGAAGAAGTGACAAATGGCTCAACACGGCCGTTCCTCAAGGATGACAGGGGAGTATTCAGGCTGCTGTGTGTCTTTCTGAATGTTCCAAAATTTCTGAAATTCGTCTGTATTTTCTTTTAACTTTTTAAATGTTAATGTCATTTCAAACTTACAGCAAAGTTACAAGAATAGTAGAAGAAACTTCCAGAAGCCCCGTACACAGATTCACCCAACGATTCCATTTGACCCCGTCTGCTCTTTCATTCACTCAACCCTCTCTCTCTTCCGCTCTCCCATTTGGGCACCAATTGGGGCCCTCGAAGCTCTTTACTCCCAAATGTGCAAACGACATGCTTATCAAAATAAGGAAATGCATGTGTCGTTCCCTTTGATCTGCAACAGTTCCTTAGCCCTTCTTGTGTTTCTTGACCTTGACCTACTTGAAGATTATATGCCAGTCATTTTTTGCACAATATCCCTCAACTTGGGTTTGTCTGACTTTTGCTCATGATTAATTCCGGTTGCACACTCTTGGCAGGAATACCACGTGATATTGTGTCCTTCTAAACATGCATTGTTTTTTAAAGAAAAAGGAAAACACTAGCAAAAGAAAGGCTTCATACATGGATACAGCCTCCCTCCCCACTAGTCCCCGCTCCCTACATCCTCCAAGGGCAGGAGCCATGGCCGTGTCTTACTCATCTTGACAGTCTTGGCAGGTGTTTAGCGTTAATCTTCTGTATATTTCAGTTCGCTCATTTGTCACACATTTCTGGAGCTCCTAGGACCCTGTACTCATTTTTTACTATTTTCGTTTCATCTTCTCACGTTCTAGAGCACAAGCTCTGTGCCTGGACTATGGCCCAAGTAAGGTAGGCAAGAAATATTTGCAGAATTAAATTCCACTTTCCTGCCTCCTCCTAGTAGATTTGTGAGCTATCCAGGGTGCTTTCCCGTCAGTCATGACCACGTGGCCATCTTTTCCTACCTCTATCTCAATGCTGCTGAGACCCAATCAAAAGTATCTGTTTGTCTCTGAGCTTGTCTCTGAGATGCTCGAGGAGAGAAACCCTGCTATGTTCGTCTCCACGTCCCGGAAGCCTAGCCCAACGCACCAAGTGGGTGTTTCATACGTGTTTCCAGAATAAATGGCCTTTACATAACCACCCTGCATGGATGGGTGACGTCTCACTTTAAGAGAATTGACTCAGAGTGTTCATTCTGTTTAACTAATGACTAGATTACCCTTACAAAGAGGCCAAGAGCCACCCAAACACAGCAGAAACTCACGGTAGCTATATACCCCCCCCCACACCCACACGCACTCACAGCTCATCTGGGGGGATTTGGAGTTACTATCAGTTCAGAGAGGGTATTTCTCTAATCAAAATGGCCCATTGCCGGGGTGCCTTGGTGGCTCAGTTGGTTAATCATCCAACTCTTGATCTGGGCGCAGGTCATGATCTCGCAGTTCGTAGGATCGAGCCCCACGTCAGGGGCTGTGCCGACAGCACAGAGCCTGCTTGCGATTTCTCTCTCTCTCTGCCCCTCCCCCACTTGCACTCTCTCTCAAAATAAATAAACTTAAAAAAAAACCCAAATGGCTCATTGTGCCCCAAACTGGCTAATTCTATTCTGCACGTATCTAGGAAATCGAGCATCATATTGTGTTATTACGGCCAAGTCATTTGAGAGTGGCGGCTCCAAGCTGCTCCGTGAGCATTCGGAGCCTCACGTCTTCATTCCGTGACTACTAGTTGTCCCGGTAACTTTCTTTGCTTTGAGCTCCAAATCCAGGAAAAGTAAATGGGAACGAGCCACTCTAAATTAAATATGAGAAACAATTACATGTTGACAGCTTAACTGCTTTCTTTCTCCCAGCCTAAGTTCCTAAACAAGATATTGCACTTATCGAGGACACCGACTGTATTCTTAGATTCCCTTGCAGTTGAGAAAGCATCCCTAAAAGAGGCAGAATAATTGGACTAAATGGTTACTTCTTGAGGGAACTATAATAAGGAATGGATGCCGAGCCATTGCATTCATCGTAGTTAGCTTTTACGCACTGCGGACGGACAGAGGCTCCTCTTTGAAACCACAGTCTTACTCTTCATGCTCCCCCTTCGGTTCCCCCTTGCTGACCCAACTGAGTGTCCAGAAATGCCTTGGCGAGCAAGGATTGAGGCTTCATTACTCTGTGGCCTGTGCACCCCAAGGTGGCCCCCAGAGGTGGCCTCATTGGTACACCCACCCAGTGGGGGAAGAGTTACCAGCCAACTGGGGGAAATGCCTTCAGCATCTGAGAGCTGTGGATGCATTTGGAAGATGATATGGCTGCTGCTAAAATTCCAAGAACTGATTCAAAATGTGCAGTGGGATGGGGGCCTCTGGGTGGCTCAGTCGGTTAAGCGTCTGACTCTTGGTTTCGGCTCAGGTCATGATCTCGCGGTTCGTGGGTTCGAGCCCTGCGTTGGACTCCACGCTGACAGTGTGGAGCCTGCCTGGGATTCTCTCTCTCCCCCTCTCTCCTCCCTTTCCCTGCTTGTGTGCGTGCACTCTCTCTCTCTCTCTCTCTCTCTCTGTCAAAATAAATAAGTGAACATTTTCAAAATATGCCGTGGGGTGGGAGAGGGATATAGAGTTAAACCAAAAAAATGATCGATACCAAACTGTACAATCTTAGTTGGTACCATCAAGATGCACATAGACTGAAAAAAGATGGAAAGGATATACATCGAAACATTAACCACTGGCTGGTGGATGAATGGGGAGCTTTACTTCTTTATCCTTTTCTTTTATAACCAGAAAACCCTAGGTGTTACACAAATATCTATAGGTTAGGGTTGAAATAGCACAGAGTTGAAATCAAATTCAGAATGATAATCATAAGAGCACCTATATTTGATGGCACCTGTTATGGGCTGATTTATACCCCCTCCAAAACCCATCTGTTGAAGCCATAACCTACAGTATCTCCGAATGTGACCCTATTTGGAAATAAGGCCTACAAGTTAAAATGAGGTCTTTAGTGTGGACCCTAATCGATCATTCTTCAATCCTTATAAGAAGAGGAGATTAGGACACAGAGGCAAGAGGATGTGAGGGCACACGGAGAAGACAGCCACCTGCAAACCAATGAAAGAGGCCTCAGGAGGAGATCAACCTTGCTGACACCTTGATCTTAGACATCCAACCTCCAGAACTGTGAGAAAATGAATTCGTGTGGTTTGAGCCCCCAGATCCGTGGTACTTGGGCTACGGCGGCCCAAGCAGACTAGTACAGCCCCATTCCGTTCCAGAACAGCTTTATGAAGTCGCGACCCATGCAGGTGGACAGGCCCTGTACTCGGGAGGGCCCCACAGCTGTCTCAGGGCTCACCTGTTGCTGTCCTACAATTCTCTTTTTTTTGAAAATAGAGAATTTTTCTTTAATGCTTATTTATTTATTTTGAGAGAGAAAGAGAGGGAGCGTGCAGACGTTGGGGAGGGGCAGAGAGAGAAGGAGAGAGAGAGAAGCTCCACACTCAGTGCAGAACCTGATGTGGGACTCGATCTCATGACTGGGAGATCTTGACCTGAGCCGAAATCAAGAGTCAGACGCTTAACCGACTGAGCCACCCAGTCACCCCAGGTCCTAAAATTCATCATGAGTTTTAAACGAGCAGCTCCACATTTTCATCTTGCTATGGAGTCCATAAATGGTTTAGTCAGTCCTGATTGTACCCGTTAGTCCGTGTATGTCTTCATTCTTCAAGGGAGGCTGCGTAAGGGCTCCCTGATTTACTAAGCATTTATTGAGCAACCACTGTATGCCAGGCATTTTGCTCTGACACAAAAGAAGAGTTAAGTTCAGATCTTCTCTAGAAACTTGAGCTACAGAGGGGGAAAGACTTGTGGGCAAACAGCTCAGTGCCTATAAGTGGAAGAGGCAAAGGGCTATGGGCGGACCAAGGAAGGTGTGTCCTCGGTCTGGCTGGTTTCACACCAGCCTCAGTCCCCTCTACCACCCTGCACCCATTCTAGAGGCTGGGAAATTGAGGCTGGCCTGCCCAAGTTCAGCCAGCCACTCAGCGACAGGCTTATACTCTGGTCTTTATCTCTTTCCATGAGGCCCTGCCGCTCCAGAAATGCCCTATGTGACTTCCCAGAGTTAGCACACATACAAAGTGAACCCCGGGCAGGTGCGTGGTTTATTCACACCCGAGGATTAGCAAGGCTGCAGGTACTTTGTGAAGTAATTTTAAAGGCTCATGTTTTCAGCATGGGGCTCATGACTCACATAAGGTAGACAGAGCATGTGTGGACAGAACAGCCCGCAGAACAGAGAGCCTGAAGCCAGGGGCAGATATTCCTAAAAGGGAATTCGAGTCCGCCCTGCATTAAATCATTGGAGAAACAATAGTGTCTGGGTACCCCCCCCCCCCACCTTTTGGGGGAGAGAAAATGCCCACTCCCTCTTTTTCTTTTTTTAACATTTATTTATTTTTGAGAGAGAGAGAGACAGAGATAGAGACAGAGTGTGAGCAGGGGAGGGGCAGAGAGAAGGAGACACGGAATCTGATGCAGGCTCCAGGCTCCGAGCTGTCAGCACAGAGCCCGACGCGGGGCTCGAACTCACGGACCCCGAGATCATGACCTGAGCCGAAGTCGGACGCTCAACCGACTGAGCCCCCCAGGCGCCCCGAGAACGCCCACTCTCTTAAAGTGTCTGCTCAATCATTTCCTTTCCGTTGTTGCCAACATAACCAGTACAGGGAAGCTCTGTGCTGAGAAATCATACACGTTAGGCTAAAGTCTGCATGATCCGCAACTATAAGGTAGACGGTGTTGTTTCCATGACAAATAATGCCCCTGGGTACAGGGATCCCTCTCCGTGCTCTAGTCTGAAGGATTTTGTTCAACCTCTGAGAGCACCTTCCTCTTTGGCTCAATTTCTGCTTCTTTCGTGACCTCATCATTTCAGATACCCGTCATTTAAACAGGACGAAGCGACCGGTGAGGTGCGTTCTTTTCCAAACTTTTAAGCGAGTGCCGCTGTCATTTTTTAAAGCAGGAGGGAAAAGCCATCTGTCTTGCATCTGCACCAACCCATCCCTGAATCCGCACCGGCCCCGCCTGGCACGCGAGGGGTTTCCCGTATCCCGCTGGCAAGTTCAGCACCATTTCTTCCCAGATATCACCCTCTCCCGGGCCTGTTAGCCTGAGCGCCCCACAGGCCATCAAGAAGAGGTACCAGACTCCATTATAACATCTCTTAGCACTTTCTGCACTTTGGAGCCGTGCCGGTGGGATACCTGGCTGTGCGCAAGGGACTGCAAATAGGATTGGAGACAGAACATCACCTTGCCTGTCCCCTCCAGCCGGGCCAAGGAGGAGGCGGGTCTCACTAAGCAACAGGCACGTCCCGTGATTTTCTCGGAGGCCTCCTCCCAGGCCTGTGACCCCTGACTGAGTTCTCAGACCCCAACGCTCCCCAACCGGGGGCTGCCACTGAGCACCTCGATGCGCAAGCCAGGCTGGGTCACCTCCTTTTGGCTTTTGTTTTGGGGTCACGGCAGTGATGAGCATGTGTGTGTGTGTGTGTGTGTGTGTGGGTGGGTGTGGGTGTGTGTGCTCTTCTAGTCTCTCCCGAAGAAGAACATGGCACTTTCGAGAGGGGGAGCACGGCGTTCCAGGAAAGCAGAGGACGGTCAGATGATGCGGGCATCTGGGCCAGACAGGCAGAAAAATGTCTCAGCAGTTTATAATAAGGGAAAGAAAAAAAACCCCACGAAAGTGATGGAGTCACCCGCCTGGCCTGTCCAAGTTCAGCAGCGTTGACAACACTGGGTTTTGCTCGGTGCTTTCTGGACTCTGCCCGAAACCCTTCCAACTGTCCCAAGCAGGAGAGAATAGGCCCTCTGCTAATTACCCCAGAGGCCAGCTTTCTGCTCCTTTGAAGAGCTCGCTTTGATGTGATGCAATCCCGCTGCCAGGCCTGGCTGTGCCCAGATTAAGCACATAATGAGCAATTATCAGCTGAGCTCTAGGAGCGCGGCCGAGGCGGCCGGTGGAAACGAGGCCTCTGCGCCCGGGCCGACTACTCCAGCCGCCGCCACTCCCTCGGCGGCTCGAGTAATTCACTTAACCCGCTTCTCCCCTCCACACCTTTGCCCTCCGCCGCAACATCCTTCCCATCTGTAGAGTGGGGCTCTCGGGACCTCCAGGGACCCTGCTCAGAGCCCGCCGGCTGGCCGGACATGCCTGCTTGAGCCGCTGCTCGGGGCACCGAAGTCCCAGGAGACGCAGCCTAGGCTAGCCAGAGCTCGAGGGGGCGGGCGCTGTGGTCCAAGGCATCGGTATAAGCTGTGCGATCTTGGGCAAGGGACCCGTCTCACAACGCAGTTCCCTCATCTGGAAAGGCAAGGCGTGGGGAGGACCCACCTTCGGGCTGGCAGCAGCAAAGGGCGCGCTGGCTATGTGACCGCTTCTCAATACCCGCTTGCTGGCTTGTTCACGCAGCCTGTCACATGCCACAAGGGGCAGATCGGGAGGCTCCTAATAAGAGAGCCGCAGCATGGACTGACAGAGGGACCCGTAACCTGTGTACCCGAGAGACCAGCAAAGAAATCTGAGCCCAGTTTGGAAGAAACAGTAAGGAAGCAGTAGGTCATTTAGTGGGATCTGAGCCCTACCCTCCTTCTGAAGGTCCTTAGGAGTAAGATCCGGGTTTTGCACCATAACACTGAGTTCTATTCTGGCAGGTTTCTTCAAAGTATAGGGCAGGGCTCCCGGCTAGGAGGAAAAGCCCCTCCCAGAGGGAAGAGCCTTCTCTTTTCACACGGAGCGTGGGCTCTTCCGCATGAAGAGGCCCCCGTCCTTCCAAGAGTCTCCTCCCTGCCCCGAAAATCCCTTTTGTCTCTCCATCAGCTATCAGGCTTGAAAAACAGAGCTCCCTGAAGAAAAAAACACGGGACTTCCCTTCCAGATGGTTCTCTTAACCTGTCACCAGGTTAATCTGCAGAAATCCACCTCCTACAACAAGCCCCCATCCATCTCCCCTGGTGGCCACATGGTTTTCTTTGAATTTCCATAATTCCCTCTCTTGGGCCCTTATCTTGCCGATGGTTCCATGTGGGCAGATTAAGGAGGCTGTGAACATCTTGGGGCAGAGATCACGTCCTCTCATCTCTATCCTGCACAGGTACCTAGAAGGAGCTTTTTATTTCCTTTCCTCCCTTCCTTCCTTCCATTTTTCTAGATTTAAGCCAATGACCTGAGATTATTTCTTGAGAGCAGAATTGGTGGAGAGGGGTTGGGGGTGAGCACAGGCATCTGGGGGGAGGAGACGGCCACAGAGGGAAACACAGCAGGGAGGCCACATCACAGTTTTACGTAAAGCCAGCTTTTGCCATCTTGGCGTGTTCTGGAAAGTTCTTTCTGCTTCAACCTGAGGAATCCCGCCCTCACTTCAGCCCTCTTTTCGGACCCTCAGATGAAGCCAACCCTCTCCTGTTCCTAGTTCTTCACACATGCCTCTTTTCTCCTTTGCCTGGAACTACTTATCCCCAACTCCAGTCCTTTAGGACTCAGCTTCCCCATTCAGAGACGCTGCCTCTGGCTGCCCAATCCGCGTAGGACACCCTCTTCAGCTCTCGTTGTATGTAGGACACCCTCTTCAGCTCTCGTTGCGCGTCTTTACTTTTCCTTCGTGGTCTTTATCCCAGGGTTGCCCCAAAGACTAATCTGTGGGAATATCTGACTGATATTTATCTCCGCGATACCCACGGATCTTTACATTCCTAGCAGGCAGGGACTCACCATTTGGCCACCATTGTGCTCCTGGTGCTTGGGACACGGCAAGTACTCAATAAAGAGCTGGGAAGTGAGTCAATTAGCAAAAGTAACTGACTTTGTTTGGGGTCATCAATTCTACCCTGAAGCCCAGGATATGTGACCTAAGCTGCAGGGAAAGAACAGGTCTGGCTTCTGTCTGCTCAGCTGAGGCGCCCCCCCTGCCAAAAGCAGGCCAGCCTCCACACCACTGGACCTTGTACCCCCAGGGACCTCAGGCCTGTGTTCAAGAGGGCCCTTGACAACAGCCCACGCTCGCAAATGCTCCCTTCAAATAAAATGCCCTCTACCCACATGTCCAGAACACTTGCCTCCCTTGGGAACAGCCTGAGCACCCGGCGGAGCTGGCTGAGCCACCAGGGCTGGCCTTGCCTCCAGCTGAAGGCGCTCTCCCCTTAGGGAAGGCTGCAGAAAAGGGCAGAGGCAGGGGGGACACAGGGAGGGGGCGGCCAACAGGCAGTTTTCACATGTCAGGATCTGAAATGATTGCCTTTCTCTCCTCTCCCTGTGGGCGGGGAAGTGTGTTATGAGCTGGTGACTTCAGGCTGGGCCTGGCGACCCGGCGGCGAGGCGCACACTTGTCAGGCGCGACTTAGCGAGTCCTCCCGTACCCGTCACCACGGGCCCGATCGGTCCTCCGCGGCCCGTCCGCGGGATTTCCAGGCCTGCGCCGCCCCGCGGGCTCATGCCAGGGGCTGCCCGGGGGCAAAGGGCCGGCGGCCAGACAGGGGAAAGGGAATAGCCCCCACAAAGAAGGAGGGCAGAGCAAACCCGGGCCTAACCCCGTGGGCAGTTGCAAGGGTGAGCCGCCGAGGAGGGTCCCCACCAGCGCCCCCCAGAGGCCGGGGGCAGAAGCCACGGGCCTCGCGGAAAACCGCATCCATGGGTCCTGGGACTTGGCTGGGCTCACCGAAGGTTCTGGGATTGCGTGACGCCGTGGTGAAACGCGACGGAGAAACGCGGCGTTCGGGGCCAGGGTGCAAATCCACACGCGGCCACGTGCTGACCAAATGACCTTGCACAAGTCCTTGATCTGTCTTAGCTCTATCTCGTTGCATCCTCCTTGATCTTCCTCGTGGGTTAAATGCGTCCCGTACAACATCCGAGAGAGTTATGGGTGAAGTTATGGTGCTTTCCACACATAAGCACTGTGCACACACCAGCGCCTTTCTCCATGGAAGAAGAAAACGTGTACCTTGGCCAGGAATCATGGCCCTAAGTGGGGTCTCTCTCTCTCTCTCTCTCTCTCTCTCTCTCTCTCTCAATTTCTTTCAACCTAAGATTCATGCCAGTGTCTGGAACCCAGTCTAATTCATCTGAGGATTCACCTCCCCCCCCCCCCCCCCGCATTCTTCTTAGTGCGTTCGCTTGGATGGAAAAATGACAGTGAATGGTTAGGATGAGAACAGACAGCAGAGCGTGACTTTTGAAAGGTGCTTCACCGTTGGCAGGAATTTACATACAGTCTCGCGTGGCAGACGAGGAGTCTTGTGGGGATGAAACCCACCAAGCAGGTGGCAGTAGGCAAATTCGTGTTCTAGCAACCCCGCCTGTCCAGGAGTGTGCGCGAGGCTCGGGCTGGCATCCGTTGCCTCGCACTTGCTCTAACGGCAGCGTGCAACAACGCTCAGCGGCCTTTGGGAATGCTGGGGTGAATGCCAGTCCTGTGGTTCTTTAAAAAAGGAGGAGTTCCATAGCGACCACCAGGCCCCCGAAACTCCGCAGTGACGCCTATCCACCGGAGCTATTATATTGTCACGCTCCCCTTGCTTCAACCTGTCTTTTTAAGAGGGACTTGGCGTGAATTACCAAAGGAAAAAAACGCTAGACACATACATGTGTTTGTACACGTGCACACACTTACCCGTCCGTATGTACGTGCACACACCAGCACACACACACGCACGTGCGTATACAGTTCACAAAGGAATGAAAGAAATGGATGAAGAGATCAGGGGAAAGGGGAAGTCGAAATTGTAAAACCAGATTAATCTAAGGATTTTAGGCCACGACGCCTGGAGCGCTTGCTACAGATGGGGACCTTCTGATACTAAACTCTCGAGGGCTGGAGAACTGGGCTTTCTCTACACTCTTTGCAAAGACGTTCTTTTATTGCACCCCCACATCCCATGCCCAGGGCCACCTAGTCACCCACGTGTGGACATCAATCTCACAAATCCCCTATGTGGTGCTGTCTCTCCTTGAGTCACTGGCTTACACTGAATTTGTTTCCTGGCTCGAACCCCTCTCTCCCTGTGGAGCCATTGCCCCCATCATTGCCCGCCTGGGGATTTCTAGCTCGGGTATCAGACAGCAGCCTGGTCTGGGGAAGCAGTCGGTCTCGGCCTGTGAACAAGACCAGGCCCTGCGTCTTTGGAAGTTTCGGACAAGCAGGGGAGGTATTTGCTCAGTGAAATTGCCTTGTTCCAAAGTCCCTAACCCTGTTGTGCGCCTACAGCCTTTTTGAGCGCCCCCACCCGTGACGGGCACTAACGTTGTGCCTCCTCTGGATGCCAGAAAGACACTCCGCTGCAATCTACAGAGAAACCAGTGCATCCCATCGACAAGCCCCATAGTACATTTTTATTTTTTCCCTTTTAATGTGGGAAGGCGCTGCATTACCCCAATGGGTTCCTTTTTTTTTTTTTTAATGTGTATTCACTTTTGAGAGACAGAGAGAGACAGAGAGAGACAGAGTGCAAGCAGGGGAGGGCCAGAGAGAGAGGGGGACACAGAACCCGAAGCAGGCTCCAGGGCTCCGAGCTGTCAGCACAGAGTCGGGCGCGGGGCTCGAACCCACCAACCATGAGATCACGACCTGAGCAGAAGTCAGACGCTCAACCGACTGAGCCCCCCAGGCGCCCCCATCCCAACGGATTCTTAAAGACAAGTTCACTAGAAGAGATAACGGGAAATGACGTTGTACGGTTTTATCACTTACTATCAAATCCAGATTCGGCGGCCTCATTCTTTATCGAGTGGCACAGCTACGAGCTCCGGGGTTTGCGCCCCCACCTCTGGCCTTTCCTAGACGCATGAACTTGGGCAGACCTCCCTGAGCCTCGACTTTCTCACCTGGAAAATGGAGTGATAACGATACCCACATAATGGAGATATCATGAGGACTAAATGCGAGAATGTGCGTAAAGGTGTTAGCCATCTGCTAAATGTCAGCCTCTGGTGTTCGTACTATTAATTTCGTGGTGACAACGGTGATGGTGATGATGGTGGTGGTTGTGATGAAAATACTGTAAAGTAACGGTTCTCAAGCAGGGATGACTTTGCCTCCCCGGGGGATATTTGCCGTGTCAGGAGATGTTTTTGGTTGTCCTAACTGGGAGGGTGACTGCTCCCAGCAGCTAACAGATAGAGGCCAGCATGCTGCTAAATTTCCTACAATGCACAGGACCACACCCCGCCCCCACCCCAGTGATCCAGCCCAAATGTCAATAAAGCTGAGGTTGAAAAGCCCCCTTTCAAGTATAAAAACGTCTTGTTCAGGATTAAATTCTTGGTTTTTAGGAAGCGTATCACATCGGCTAGAGAAATCACAACAAACAAGAAAACAAACAAACAAACCCTTTGCCAACCGGCTGCGTAACTTGACATCGTTTTCTCAAGCCTCGGGGATGCCATCTGTAAAATGGCCCGGTTGCGCTAGTCGATTTCTAAGCGGCCTCCTGGCTCTGACCCTCTCCACGACTCTAATGTTCAGTCATCTTCTTTTGTGCACAAAGGAAGGGCCGAGGAGAACCCGGCTGCATTCTGGATACAGAAGAGCACAATAGAATTCCTTTTGGAAATAAATCATCTTTTCATATAAAGTCTTCTGAAGACCATTTCGAGAAGAGTAATAGATCTGCCAGTCCAACACCTGGAGGGTGGGTAATAATTTACTTAGCCCACTGACTTGGGGGCGGGTCCTCTTCTTGATAAATGGCCCAATTAAGCATCTGTTAATCACAGCATTATCTCATCGGAAGGTGGAATACCTACTTCTCTCCAGCCGTTTCTCAGTGAGATAACATCACAAACTCCCTAAGCGGCGAAGGGCATTTAAGGGCGCAGGGAAGTGTGGGGGGGAGCAGTGCCTCTCTCCGGGCTTTGGCCCCAACGGTTGCTGGGAATATCCCCTGTGTCCTATCCTGGCCCTTCCCCCATCAACCTTCCTATAACCCCAGCTCCTGAACTCTCCTGTTCGTCTGAGGCCTTGATAATAAAGCAACATCTGCAAAACCTACAAGAACTTTACTGCAGTTAATTGAATAATTAAAGCAAGATGCAGGGAGAGGTGATCTATGGAGCTGAGTTGAGGGCTGGGAAGGGAGACAACGGATTTATTGCAAAGGCCGTGGGCGGCCTTGGGTCCGGGCCCTGGTTCACGGGAAGTTTGAGGTCATGTGGGATTAAAATATCTTTAAAAACAAATGGAATAATTTGACTGAAATATCAGGAACGCTGTGCCAGTTTATGCCAGGAGGCCAGGTGTGATTTATTTACCTTGCGCCCAACACATTTTTTTGATATCTGCCCCATTAGCCTAAATTGATAGATTATGGAGCAAAGAGATATTCCTCGCCTGTGTCTGTCTGTCCGTCTCATCCCGATCGTTAAGGTGAAGCCTGGCTTTTGTAGTTCAAGATAAGTAAAGAAACCAGAGCTTCGGAAACGACCCAGGCGGTAATTGGGGACAAAGATATTTGCAGTCGAAGCAGTTTATTTGCTCAAAAGAGGCTGGGTAGGGCCAATGTGCAGTTGGTGGTAGTATCTCCTGGTAATCTGAATAAATCCATAAATCTTTACATTTACGCGCAATTCACCACCTTGAAGTCATTGGGTACGATAAACTGTATTTCATGCCAGATACACACGTTGTAGGTACATAAAATCACCCATGTGAGGGCCTGGCATCAGATATTCCTGGCAACTGGCCTGAGCACACGCCCCCAGCACACAGGAGGAATGGCTTTTTGGAAGGTTATTACTGCTTTTGGAGTTTCTCCGCTGCTTTATTAAATCCCAAATTCCTTGCAAAACTGTACAATTTTAATAACTCAAATCCGTGCGGATCATAAAGCTGTCTAAATACACCTAGCGCCCTGGGTACCAGACAGATCTGCGGATGATGATGTCACTGGACCTGATTAACCGGAACAGGTCACCCGACAAGATTTTATTACTAGTGTCATTTAGATTTCTGACAGCTTTACAAGGCTTAATGGCTTTTTATTAAATACATTGTGTTCAAGGAAGCTGACAGTTGGGGATGCCTTGTAAATACAATGCAATGGAATTTCCTTAGAAGCCGCGTGAGAGAAAGCAGAAGGAGAGTGGGACATCCCTCCCTGTCCCCAGCCTCATTGCTCAGGAGGCCCAGGGTTCATTGTCTCCCGAGGTTAAAGACAAATGACCCCCCTGAACGCCACCCCCGCTAGCTCTCCAAGCCCAGCAGATCTGCCCCAAGTCAGCCCAGATGTTTCCATCTGAGCCTCTCCAGAGAATCAAATTCCTTAGCCCAGAGGGTGACCCGCTCCTGCCGACCCCCCCCCCCAACCCTTCCCGTCAGCCGGGCTTCCTCCTAGGCATCCGTGAGGCTGCCCTTCCCGACATTCTCTTCGTGAGCAGTTAGCTAACTTCTGGTCGTTTCTTCTCAGCAGGGCTAGGTCCACTGGGAGGGGAGACGCGAGGAAGGACGAATGGGCTTACGATCCTGCCAGTCCCAGGTGCTGGGCGCTGTGCTCGGTGCTCTCGGTAAATCACCTCATCCAATCGGACAACCACCTTGCCGAGCGGGGGCTCTTACTCCCCTTTAACAAGTGAGGAAATACAGGTCCAGAAGGATCAAACGGAAGAGGGGGGAAGAGAAAGGAGCGTGAAGCATTTCTTATGTGCCTAGCTTTGATATGCGCTGGGTTATTTCTTACCCTGCTCTCTGAAGGAGGTACTATTTCCCGGCTTTTAAGATTGAAGGAGCTGAGCCTCACCTGACTCCCCGCACCCCCACCAGTCAGCCCAGACGAGGGCACAGTCACGGCTCTCGTGAGAACGTGACCACTCATTGTTCTGTCTGGGGGCTGCACCAAGCGCTTTGCCAGCACGAATCTCTACCTCCCCAACCCCCGGGGGGACCGGGGGTGGGAGGACTGAGACCTGGGGAGTTTCAGTCCCTGGCCCAGGCTCATGTTGTCCGTCAGGCTCAGAGTCAGGATCCAAACCCAGGCAAGCTGGGTCCAAAGCCTGTGTTCTTAATGCCTGTGCACTGACGAGTCCTGCCTTCCCCAGCTCGTAACCCATCAGGAAAACATGTGAACTCTGCACGTCCACGCGATACGAGCTGCTTCCAAAGCACTTCGTGTAGCCCCCTCGTTAGATCGCCACGGCAGTGTTCACAGGGGAGGAGATGGGCAGCGGGACCCCCATTCTACAGATCGGGGAGCTGAGGCTTGAAGAGGTGAAATACCTTGCCAGGGTCCCGTGACTTGCAACCTGCGAGTCCAGGGCCGACATCAGTGGCTCCTTCTCTAAGGCCGGGGCTTCACCCGCCTCCTGGGCTCCTGCTCCAGCATGGACGGCCGCAGAGATGGTAAATGGACACAACCAGAAATCTCAGGGCAGCTTTTGAGAGCAGAAGGCCAGCAGCCAGTGAGAAATGAACAGGGCGACTGACCTCAGCAAGCAAAGCACAGTCAAGCCTCTTTATTTGCGGGTTCCGTAGTTAGCAATTCACCGACTCACTGAAACGTGTTTGTAACCCCCAAATCCGTACTCACGATGCTTTTGCTGTCATTCGCAGACGTGCCCCGAGCAGCCCCAATTTGGAGTTACTCAAGACGCACATTCGAAAGTGTTCTTTTTGAGGTGTAACTGTTGTCATGGTTTTCACAGTTCGTGCTTTTTGTTGGCGATCTCGCTATTTAAAACGGCCCCCAAGCAGCCTAATTACTGCCTGGTGTTTCTATGCTCAACAAAGCGGTGACACGGGGGCACCTGAGTGGCTCAGTCGCTTCGGCATCTCGCTCCTGCTTTCGGCTCAGGTCACAATCTCACAGTTTTGGGGATCGAGACCGGTGCCTGGCCCCACACGGACAGCATAGAGCCTGCTTAGCCTTCTCTCTCTTCCTCTCTCTCTGCCTCTTCCCTGCTCGCTTGCACGCTGTCTCTCAAAATAAATACACGTAAATAAAAACTGTGATGTGTCCTGTGGAGTATTAATTAAGCTTCACTCAGGCATGAGTCATAGCATTGATGGCCATATATATATATATATATATATATATATATACATATACGTATTAGTATACATATATACGTATATATATATATATATACATGTATTAGTATACATATATACGTGTATATATATATATACGTATATATACGTGTATATACATATATATACACGTATATATATGTCTTTAAACAGAAACACTAAACAGGATTATATATTGATCAGTTGGCAAAAATGTAAGAAGTGGTTTGCAAGAAACTACCCCTAGGAGCAATGGTTCAGGATTCACTAATTCACTGTCTGTGGCAACCTTATAGAACATAACTAAACGTGGGGGCGCCTGGGTGGCTCAGTCCGTTGAGCGTCCGACTTCGGCTCAGGTCCTGATCTTGCAGTTTGTGGGTTCGAGCCCCGCGTTGGGCTCTGTGCTGACAGCTCGGAGCCTAGAGCCTGCTTCGGATTCTGTGTCTCCCTCTCTCTCTGCCCCTATCCCCCCCCCCCCCTCACCAAAGTGAGAGAGTAGGTACTACGTGCACAGCCCTCTGCCTGTTGCTCTTGCGGGGGGAGAAGGACAAGCCCTGTGCTTTGCCCTGAGGATTCCTCGTCAGCATAGTGAGAGATGCACGGAGCGGGAGACTATCTGGACCAGCCCGGGATCCAGGAGCAAACTGGCGTGCCCACGTGCACCAGAACTGGGCCAGTGCTGTCCGCAGAGAAAAAACAAAAGCCACGGATGTCCTCTTCAATTTTCAAGTAGCCACATTTACAAAAAAGGAAAAAGAAACCAGCAAACTCCATTTCAGTAATCTATTTTTATGTAACCCGACACGTGTAGAGTTTTATCACTTCGACACATAGTTACTACAAAAGTATTAACGACATGTTTTGCCTTCTCTTTTTGGCGTGGTCTTTGAAACCCAGTGTGCGTCCGGGGCCCTCCAGCACATCTCAGTGAGAACCAGCCACATTTCGAGTACTCAGTAGCCACGTGGGGTTAGCGGCTGCCGTTTGGACATCACGATTCCGAAGGGCAGAACGTGTCATCCCCAGTTGCACCCCGAAAAAGGATCTGTGCACAGTGGGTATTCATCAAACTCCTTCTGTGCCAGTGTGAAGTCAGGAGAAGTGGTTGTGGACACAGCTTCTTGGACAGGTCACTTGATCCGTCCGAGCCTTGGGTATTTAGAAAAGGTGGTGACGGTAACACCCCTCGCCCTCCCTGGGAGAGAGTGAGATGAGACAGCGTTGTACGGCGAGACCTTGGTAAACACTGGCTGTGACTACGACTGTATTTCTGTTATCGGAATGGTGAACCCGGTGGTCTGTGTCATCTGGAAAAGGCCAGGGCAGCCTGGAGGGACGGCCCAAGCCACCCTGTCTCATCCATCATGTCACCTGTCAGCCTCAGGGAATGGACACCTGGCTCGGGCCCCTGTGCCCACCCCCAGCCTTTGGGTGGAAACTTGGAGCTAATTCCCATAGCACTAAATCCAGCACCCCCCCCGCCCCCAACACACACACACATGACAAGCCAGCCCTTGTTTTCTTAGCATTTGGGGGCAGGTTGGAGTTTTCGTGTTCGTTTCCTTTTTTCTCCAAGTGCCCCCTTCGGATAAAAATCTCCACGGCGGCAGGTTAACTGCCAAATAGGTATTTTGGAAATATCCCACGTACCAAAGTGAGAGAGTAGGTACCACGTTGACGAATGGCAGCATCCACTCAAAATTAGGGGCTTACAGCACATTTTTATACAGCTTCTAAAACGGACCCCATCTGCCCAAACTCTCTCCTTTGGGTGAGGCCCCCACAGTCACGGGGAAAGACACACGGCTTGGGCTGAGTCAGAAGTAAGCGAGCACCCGACTCTGTGGCTGAGATTTGGGACATCATGTCGAAGCTGCGAGCCTCGGTGCTCTGCTCAGTAAAATGTGTCGCGCGTCAGCCGCCCCGGAGGGACTCGTGAAATAACCAGGTTGTTTGTGCCTGGCCCATTAACTGCCTACCAAAGGACCCAGCGCAGAGTAGAGGCTAGGTGCCCCCCCCCCCCCACCCCGCCGCTTCATCCCTAGAACTCACTGTGAAATCAGAAGGGGGTCCTCTCTCTTTCTGGCCATCCCCAGGACAAAGCAGTCCGTTCGGCTAACGCGTCGCCCAAAAGGATGCTAAACGTCAACTTTTCAGAGATGGTGGCAGACGCCCGTTGAGCGAGAAGCGGTGCTCTCCCCACTTCTCTCAGGTCAGCGTCTACCCTCAGCTCCCTACTGTGGCAGCCCGCTGTCCCCGTGGCCGCGGGGATCTCTAGAGCCACAACGGCAGAGAGGCGACGAACGCGTCTATGCTGTTCACCCCTAGCGTCTGCCGCCTCCGTGGACTCCTTCCATTCTCCTGGCCGCGGAATCCGCAAGACAAGCAGGGAGGAGGGTGGGCTCGGGTAGGCAAACGTCTCCGCTCCTCTCCCAGGCTCCACACGCAGGCAGTGCCGCATTCGGTGTCTTGGGGAAGGCAGGTGTCTGGATTTGGCCACATGAACAGCATGGTCAGAAAGCAGAAGTCGGGAGTGTGCGACCCAAGCTGACGAGTCTGCCTTCCTGTTCGACGGCCTGGTAAAGAGAGGGGCCGCAGAAGGTGTGGAAAGCAGGACACTGTGCACGGAGGGCACCTGACTTCTCCGGGGGGCCTCTTCTCCCAGGAACCCGCGTGCCTGCGCGTGTCCCTAACGTCACTGCAGACCCAGATGACTCTCCAATGCCCCCCCCCCCACCGTGCCCCCTCAACCCTGGAATGTCCCAGCCGTGGCTGGATTTCCCTGTCATGCTCTGAGAGTTCTCAACTCTTCCGGAGATCAGCCGTGAGACCTGCACCGATGATTTACTCTCTGTCCCTCAGTTTTCCCAGCAGCGGAAGTGAACGCACCGGCACCTGCTTCTCAGAGACGGGGGCGTTAAATGAGCTAATATGTGAACGCATGCAACAGAGCCAGGGAAGAGTAATTACTAGATGAATGTGTAAAGATAATGGTGGGGGCGCCTGGGTGGCTCAGTCGGTTAAGCGTCCGACTTCGGCTCAGGGCGTGATCTCACGGTTCACGGGTTCGAGCCCCGCATCGGGCTCTGTGCTGGGAGCCTGGAGCCTGCTTCAGATTCTCTCTCTCTCTCTCTCTCTCTGCCCCTCCCTCACTCGTGCTGTCTCTCTCTCTCTCTCTCTCTCTCTCTCTCAAAAATAAATAAAAACATTAAAAATAATGGTGACGTTCACCTTGAACACCGTTTTTGAAAGAAAGAGCCTAGAGTCTCACTAGGTATAGTGAGATATCTGCCTGTCTCACCACACGTCGTGAGGAAAACAATAGTCTCCGACACTCAGGCCAAGACATCTTGATGCCTGACAGATGCTCCGTGCCCCCTAGGGCCACCTGCCATGGGTACCTGTCCATGACTGCCCTGGGTCGGCTCATACCTGATATGTGTCTAGAGTCTGAGGGAAGTTCTCTCCTCGATTTTCAGTCCTCAAAGCCATCTAACTCCAACAAAGTCAATCTGACTAGACTCAAAAAAGGAACACGCCCTCCCTCACCTGTCCCCTGAGCCCTCTCTTCCCCATGACTGTCTGTAGTTCCCCGAGTTTCCATCTCTGGGTAGAAGCCCCGTGGGTTCAGGCTCAGATGTCAGGAGGGCCGTGCCTTTTGTGGTTCGGGGAAGGCCCGTCATGTCCCAGAGCCAGGTCTCCTGGCAAGATCTCCCCCACACTCCCAGGCCGTGCACCTGCCCAGATTAGGTTTGGCTTAACCCCAAATGCCCCCCTCAGCAGCGCCCCCTGCTGATGTCAGACGGGTCTGGGTCTCCCTGCTTCCATTCCTGTCCTTCTCCGCTCTGCTTTCCACACTTGGCCTTCTAGAATACGAATCTACTCGTGTTACCCACCCCTTCTCAAAACCAACCAATGGCTTCCGTAATCCTGGGGTGAAATTCCAAACTCCTTCCCAGGTTTTAGAAGGTTCTTCTGAGCTTGCCTTTGCTTTTCTGCCCATCGCTCAGCAAACTCCTACGCAAGCTTCAATTCTCAGTTTAGGTGTCACCTCCTCTGGGAGGTCTTCCCTGATGTCCCGCCTCAAAGCTCCCACAGCTGCCTATTCCTTCTCATCCAAGCACGTATCACACCTCGGGTGCGGAAATTGCCTGTGCACCTGTCTCTCCGAGTGGCTGAAAGAACCTACTCCTGCTTCCCAGTACCCGGTACGGTGCTGAAAACTGTGCAGAATTCATGAGTTAATGGATTTGTGATGACTACTTCTGGAGACTCTATCCAAAGTCCTCTCAGCGTTCGGGCAAGCGGCTCAGAGCTCCCCCAAGGCCTGTGGCCCAGCAGAGGTCTGTGGTTTTACTGCTAATGGAAATTGGGCTCGCAGATCAAAGGCCGTGACTCCTACAGTCCAGACTGCCAGCAGCCCGCACCATCGAAATATCAGTTGAATTGGTAATTCAAAATTAAGTGGGTTAATGATTGACACAGATTTGTAAAGCTGGCCCACCAGCTCGCCTCTTGCACACGGGGCCTTTCCTATTCTGGGTTGTCTGGGAGAATGGAGCTTCCCAAACAGGAGTTTATTTAGCGCCCCCTGCCCCGCCCCCACCCTACCCGACTTTAAAGGGCCCCTGTTCTCAAAACTCTACCCCATGCCTGCGAGATGTCTTAGAAAAGGCTTAGCACCTGAGATCCCCTTTCAGAAATAAAAACGCACACATTTGAGCCAAGGGAGAAAAGCCTGGCACAACTTTGCACCTGTAACACATGAGTCACTTGATTAGGAAAATACTCGAAATCAAGTTCGTGATTCTCTGTGTGGGCTACAGGAAAGTGGGGGGGGGGGGGGGCACGTGGAGAGCAAGAAATACCTTCAGCTGCCACAGCTTTCAAATCCTAACCATGATCTAAATCTGCTGGGCTGTCCCCATTTTGGAAAATGTCTTTTTCCCTGCTGGCGCCTCATTGGGCCAAAGGGCAGCGCATATATGTGAACAGCCGTGGGAAGATTTCAAGGCCGCCCCAGCACGGGGCAGGCAAGGGCTTTGTGCAGAAGCTGGGGAAGAGAATGGGGTCCTCGGGGGGCGGGAGAGTGTCCACCTGTCCAATGGGGGAGACCCAGGCGGAGCCTCTGGTGGATGTGGAATCCTAAACGCTCTGACAACGCACAGAGAATCCGTACGAGCAAAAACGTCCTTTGTGAACGCTCCTAAGCCTGCTGGGGGGCCGCGGGGCCACTGTGCGGAGTTCAAGTCCAGATAAGGCACACACTGCCCAGTCTAGTCTATCCACACCTCCTGGCATGCTCACCGGCATGATTCCAAGGAGGCTGACCCACGCTACGGATGCCCTAGGCACCCGAGAGGGAAGGACAAGGACAGTTCCGGGGCCCCAACTTAGCACCTCTAAAATAGGGATGATCACCCCTTTTCTTCAGGTGAGGTGAGGATCCAGTGAGATCACTTACCTCCAGCAGCTGGCCGAGTGCCCGGCGCCCTGCCCACCCGCAGCTCTCCTGAGAGAGTCCTCAATGACTGTGACTCACGTGGTCACCTGGGGTCACTCTAGGAAGGCTATTCCCTGCTTTTTGCTTGTTTTATGCCTTTCTGGAAAAGAGGCAGAAGAGCTGGGAAGAGAGGAGGAAGGTGCTTTGTCACGTGGGGTCTCAGACAGGGGGACAGGAGGACAGGCTGGGACGGCTCCCTCCCCAGAGCTCTCGCCCTCCCACCCCCTGCCCAGGCTTGGATGGAGGGCACATGGGAGGGCCAGGGGGCCGAGGGAGGCCAGACGACCAAAGGCCACCTTCGTCCTCCCCCTCGCGTCCTTTGGCCCGACTGCCCCTCAAGTTTGTTATAAGCAAGAGATCCTGGGCTGCATATGAATAAAACAATGGAATTTTTATTTCTTCTTCTCATAAATTACATAATTCAAACCTTAAAACACCTTTAATGAACAGTGACTGAGCATGTGACACTTAATAAAACTGGGCTCAGGTCAGTTTCTGCTTGACAGGCTAGCAGCCGAGAATGTGCCTTACGAGTAAATGATTAAGAGGCGGGGATCTTTCCTGGGCTCTACTATTAAACACTTCAAAGGTTTCCAAAGTCAGATAAAATGAAAAGCAAATGTGTTTCACTGCCTCTCAAATGCCTCAAATGTTTTAGCAGGTGCAAGCAATGAAACCTTCCATGGTGACAGCATTTTAGGGGTCTGCAAAGTGCACCCGACTGAATTCTGGGAATTCTGGACTGGCTTCATAAAAATTCATGATTCCCAATGAGGAGAGATGTTCGTCTTCAGGGCCCATCTACATATGTGGCACAGAAGGCAAATATCTCTGGGTCCTCCAGGTCATGGATCAGCTTAACCCTTTCTGTTCCAAGAGAGACACCCCCCCCCCCCCCCCCGCCACGGATCCCCAGCTGGAGTGGTCAGTCTTGTGCCAGCAAAACACGGGAGCAAATCTCTAGACTGGCCCTAGATTTTCCAAAGGTACGTTAAACCCAAGGTTTAACCCAAGTCCTCTTTTTCCGTTCATGAGTACGTTTTTATGGGATCTAGGAACGCGTCACAGACTACGAGAGCCAGAGGGCTTCGTACGTACAGACGAAGATACTCTGCGCAAATGATTTCACCTCTCTGTACCCTAGTTTCCTCATCTGTAAGATGGGGATAATCACAGCACCTACCTCACAGGGTTTTTGTGAGGATCAAATGGGTTAACATCATAGAAGCCCTCAGATCACACAGCAGAACTCGATACGTGTTCACGATTCTTATTGTCCCATTAGGAAAAATGAGTTTGAAAAGTTAGCATTCTACAGCTTGGCCATTTGAGCTTTTCATTTAAAATTTGCTGTAACTTCGCTTTCTCAGGCATAGTAATCTCTCACATAGACGTATAATATTTTATAGTTTACAAAGGACGTTCTGAGACGTTACCTCACTCCAACTTTTTAGCCGTAAACTGTTAAGTCAAGGATGCTCGTCCATGGTCCCAGGATGGGTGCCCGGCTCGGCCATGGCTCTCGTCCATAGAGCTGGACCCATCACTTGGACCTCTGAGCCTGTGAAACTCAGACAGTTTCCCTCTGCGAAACAGAGAGGCTCCCACCGAATCCCAGCACGTGTCACCCTCCAGAACTGGCATCGCCAACATCTGCTGAGTTATCAGAGCTATTGGCTCCATTCTTATCCTCCATTTTTCTTGTCTATGAAGGAACTCGAATGCACCTAACACACTATCTCGGTAATCTTGCAAGCGGTTGTTTATGAGGATCTCAAGTTTTTTTCTCCTTCCCCTTTCATAATGAGGAGGGCCATGAAATGGCATTCCAAAAATCAATGAGGGAGAACCCCTTAGTTCTTTCCTCAGGGAATAGCTGAGCAGCGATTGTTATCAGAGAACATTCTCCTGACTTCCCGCCCATACAAAATTATTCACCTCCCCCTCGACGATGCCCAAACCTCAAAGCACATCTCTGAAAAACTCTGTGGGCTCTGGGTCTGTGAAACTGGGATGCATCTCACAGCCCCTTCACCGCATGGCGGGTACTCCAGGTGGACACGGGTATAAGCATCTCACTAACCAGCCACCCAGTCCCTGCCGGCTCCACCCAACCGCCCCGCCAGTCAGCACACGGTGGAGATTCCCTTCCACAACATCATGGTCGGTGTTTTGGCCCAGACATCTCTTCTCTCCTTCCCCGGCAAAACACACGTTGGACCCAACTTGGCCTCCACTCACTGTCTGCAACACACAACACCCATTAACTATGCATCCACACCTGTCTCACCATCCTATCTCAGGACATAACGTTAAGATGCAAGTGAAGAGAAAATTACCAGGATGTTCTTCACAGCATTATTTTTAAGAGTGGAAAATATAAAACATCTCGAGTGTTTAGCAGTAGTAAAATTTGGAGCAGCCATGTGCTGAAGTACTAGGCAAGCATTTTATTTTATTTTATTTTATTTTTATTTTTATTTTTATTATTATTTTTTTTTATTCCCAAGTTAGTTAGTATAAAGTGTAGCCTTGGCTTCAGGAGTAGAACCCAGTGATTCATCTCTTACATATGACACCCAGTGCTCATCCCTAAAAGTGCCCTTCTTAATGCCCGTCACCCACTTAACCCACTCCCTCACCCTCCACCCCCATCGACCCTCAGTTTGTTCTCTGTATTTAAGAGTCTCTTATGGTTTGCCTCCCCCTCTCTTTTTATCTTATCTTTCCTTCCCTTCCCCTATGTTCGTCTGTTAAGTTTCTCAAATTCCACATATGAGTGAAATCACATGATCTCTGTCTTTCTCTGACTGACTTACTTCTCTTAGCATAATACCCTCCAGTTCCATCCACGTTGCTACAAATGGCATGATTTCATTTTTCTTCGTTGCCAAGGAGTATTCCATTGTATATAGAAACCACATCTTTTTTACCCATTCGTCAGTTGATGGACATTTGGGCTGTTTCCATCATTTGGCTGCCGTTGAAAGTGCTGCTATAAACATTGGGGTGCATGTGCCCCTTCGAATCAGCATTTTTGTATCACTTGGACGAATTCCTAATAGTGTCATTGCTGGGTCATAGGGTGGTTCTATTCTTAATTTTTTGAGGAACCTCCGCACTGTTTTCCAGACTGGTAGGCAGGCATTTTAAATGAGCTTGACGTGAAAAGAAATTCACGTATCATGCTAAGTCACAAATAAGTATGTTGTAATGCCATATGCCTAGACCCATTCCATGTTTACCAGTACAGATTTTATATATAAATACTAAAAACATATGTATGCCTGTTTCTCCAAGCCTATGAGGGTATACATAAGTTGGTTAATAATGTTTACTACTCAGGAATATATTTCAAATTTAATTTTGTTTTCAGTTTTTATTCCCAGTACTGTGATTTCAGATGCAATATTTCATTCACTTTTCCTTTTTTTAGCCCATCTGTATTTTCTACTTCTCTATGTGAAACATGATTTCTTTTGTTATATATTTTAAATGTTATTTAAAAATTTTTTTTAACATTTTATTTATTTTTGAGAGACAGAGAGAGGCAGACTTGAGCAGGGGAGGGGGAGAGAGAGAGACAGACACAGAATCCGAAGCAGGCTCCAGGCTCTGAGCTGTCAGCACAGAGCCTGACGTGGGGCTTGAACTCACAAACGTGAGATCATGACCTGAGCCAAAGTCGGACGCTCGACTGACTGCGCCACCCAGGTGCCCCTAAATGTTATTTTTAATTTAAAAAATACCTAGCACTTCATACTTGAGAGTAGCTTTGGAATTCATCCAGTGCAATTAGCTTGTAGATGGGTAAACTGAGGCCTAGAGAAGCGAGTGACCTTCATGAGGGTCCTCAAGGTGTTTGGTGGCAGACCCCTGACCAGAGACCAGCTCCCCATAACTTACCCCAGTTCTTTTCAAGAGACCCTGTGACGTCCCTGAGATTTTGAGAAATATGGAGGAACCATTTCCATAAAGCCAACTGCACGGAACCACCTTTCCTCAATTGGCTTAAAAGCAAACGCGCCTCATACTGGATCTGTCTACACCCCTTACCCCCAGGCTATAGAGCCAATGGCAGGGTTGCAAATCAATGGCACTTGTCCATGTATGTGCCAGGACACGGGGTGAAGTGTTACGCCAGATTTCAACACATTATTCTTGTCCGAGCTTCCATTGTGTACGCGGGACAAGTGTGGGACACTGCCCTGCCCTCAGCCTGCTCCACCCCTCGGCTCATCCTGGTCCAGCTACACGGTTAATAAACAACGTGGCCAAATGAATGGGTGGAGATTGTATCAGCCTGTTTCAAACAAAGATTTTTTTTTTTCCCTAAACTACCCTAAGCGTTTGTGGTTTTCCTTCTCATCCATCATGACTCATTCATTGTTGATGTTAAAGTGGAAGGTGGTTGTTCTGTTCAATTGCAGTAATTTTCCCATCAAGGAAAATAAAGAACCGATGTTCCAAGGAGTAACTTTAAGTGAGGCCGAGTATCCCAGTGAGACCACAGCAGCAGGTATGGAAAGGGGAGGAAGGCTGGCTGTAGCTGAGTTCCTGCCAAGGCCTCCGAGGGCAAGTTCAAGCCGGTGCTAACAGCATCCGCCCCTCCTAGGGCGTGGGCCTCACCTTCACGTCCTCACAGGGATCTCCAGCAGTCCTCTGCACCTGACCCAAAGGGGATCCTTGGCAGGTGGAGAAGACTAAAAGGTGTGCAGAGAGGCTGGGTTCATTTTCAAGGTCACGGGCTAGTAAGCGGTCCCTGCCTCCTACTCCTTTTTTTTTTTTTTTTTTTTTTTGCCTATACTAGCCTCAGGGAGAATTTGAATAGTTGTAGGCCTCACTGTTCTATCTATAGGAGGCAGAGGGAACACTCTGACCCACTTAGGAATGAGGGAAGAAAAATTAAACTCACTGAAAATGTCCCAACAGCAGAAGCCCCAAGCTCGGGGCCTCTATCACCTACATCATCTGTCTTCCTTCTCTAATATTTTCCCTTTTCACGCTTCAGTGTTCCCAAAGTCTCAGAATTTTCACTCCTGGGAATCTATCCCACGGAAATAGAAGCACAGTTCCCTAAAGATATGGATCTACATGTAAACACATAAGGATGTTTAGCACAGCATTGTTCCTTGTCACCAAAAAGAAAAAAAATGAATTCTCATCAGTTAGAAGAGTGGCCAAGTAAATAAGCGTTCATGCCCACTATGGGTGAATGACCCTGTTGTCAGATTTGGGGGTCGGATTTCCATGAGACAGGGTACAGGATGCACTGGGGCATCTATGTGAACACTCTGTACACGCGTTTATGTCTGTGTGTCTGTGTACGATTCTATCGCATTGAGAAAGGTGAAGAAGGACACAAAACAGGTTGCCAGCACGAGTTGGCGGTGGGGGGAGTTGAGGGGAGAAGCAAGTGAAAAAGAAAGCCTGCACTAAAAATCAGCATATGTGATGAGATTCTCAATGTGCAAGTTGTATGTGTGTCAGTGCATACAAACTTCCAAAAACAAAAAGATCGGGGGAGATTCAGGTTAGTTGACCCGCAAAGCCATCAACTATTCGAAGCAAGATGGGTTGAGAAAAACTTATAAAGGAGGACTGCATTTCCACGAAAACAAGTAGAAAACTCCTAGGTATGCGTTCGGGGACGGGTGTGTGAGAAGAACAGTGTGGCAGGTCTCATGCCCATGAACGTCGGCTATTGGCAGAGGTTGGTGTGGGAGCAGGTGACTGGGACGGTCTTCCTTTATGTACCTTTTGTCTTCTCGCACGCAATGCTTTAGAAAACATTTTTGTTTGTATTCTGAAAGTATCCAATGGACATCGTTTATTACTCCAGTGTGCCTCTTCTCTGATGACTTTACCAGAAACGTGAAGTGATTCCGTTACCCGAACAGTGGTGTTCTGAGCGGATGGCTGTCCCTGAACGTGGGGAAGGCTTGGGACAGGCACTGTCTCGGGATTCGGGGCTGGGCAGCTGGGACCCGCATCAGGGCAGCTGAGTGAAGAAGGGCTGCGGTGACCCCGGCAGAGACTCAGTGAGGCCCGGATGTCGTGCCTTGACAACGCGCTCCTCACACACACTCAGGGAAGGCAATACGCCTCTGGACTCCTTGGTGGCCAGACAAAGCCAGTGTGGCCCCGCCCCCCACCCCCGCAGCAGGGAATCGCACTGTCACCTCCCTAGGCCTGGGGGCTCTGGAAGGCCCAGTATGAGGCACCACTTTCTGAAGAGGCTGAGTGGGCGTCCTGAGAAAGTGACTTGCCTCACATCGTGGGGATTTCGGTCTCTCCCGGTCAGCCCGGCCTATGGCAATTGAGATAAACACCGTGCAGGTGAGCAAGTGGGCAAACTAGAGGCTGACGTGGGTTTCAGCTCCTGGAGAGGTTTCAAGTGGAGGAAAAAGCACGAGGTAGAAGGTCTCCAGACTCGACCCTAACCGGGACAGGAGAGGAGGAAGGCAGAGGTCGGCCATCAGCTCCCCGCAAGCCCTGTCCCGGGGAGGAAGGTGTGAGGGCTGCTGTGGACGTCAGCCAGGGTCATAAGTTCAAGGTCAAGACTCGGTGCCCTGTTCAGGCCCAGGAGCGAACATAGCAGCCCCGCCACCCAGCCCCACCCCTTCCCTGCGGTTTTCTCGGTGGCACCTAACGGCCATCTGCCATGCTCTGTGTTTTACTGATTTGTGGTCAAGTTCCCTTTGGGGAGTTGTGAGCTCTCTGGTCACCGCTTCTTGTCGGTTTTGTGGCCTGCTATATTCTCGGGACTCAGAAGAGTGTAAATGGAGCTGCCCAGCAGTTACTCAATGTGCGAACAAATGCACAGCGAACGAGCAAAGACGAGAAATTCAATGAAAAACTGAAAATATAAATGTTGAACAATGGAGGGAAAGAAGTAAATAAAGTGGGGTGTATCCATTTGAAGGGATATCATAGAGCCACCAAAAATGCTTTGGATCAGGGGCACCTGGGTGGCCCAGGTGGTTACGTCTCTGGCTCTTGATTTTGGCTCACGTCATGATCTCACAGTTCGTGGGTTTGAGCCCCGCGTCCGGCTCTGTGCTCACTGGCAGTGTGGAGTCCTGCTTGGGATTCTCTCTCTCTCTCCTTCTCTCTCTCTCTGTCCCTCTCCGGCTTGCGTGCACGCACTCACACGCTCCCTCTCTCTCTCTTAAAATAAATTAACTTAAAAAAAATGCTTTGGATCATGGAATGTGCCCCAAACCATTCACAGGATGGGTTTATGGGAGGTGTGGTGACTTTACTTTTTCCTATTAGGTCATTCTTTTGGGGGGCGGACGGGAAGAGAGAGCGGCAGAGAGAGAGGGAGAGAGAATCCCCAGCAGGCTCCACACTCAGCGCAGAGCCCGATGCGGGGCTCAATCCCACGACCCTGGGATCCTGACCCAAGGTGAAATCAAGAATCAATCAGACGCTCAACCGGCTGAGCCACCCAGGCGTCCCTCCTATTAGGTCATTCTGAAATACTGTTTTGCTTCGTATTTCATTTATTAACGGAAAAAGAAAGACACACTATGTAACGTAGAAAAGGAGTTGAAGGTTTCTGCAATGACATGAGAAGACAGATTTGAAGCAGAGTTAATTTTTTTTTTTTTGAATCAAGGTACAAACCTTTACATAGAATAATCCTATGTATTTCTGTGTTTCTGTGCCCAGAAAGGAAAGACAAGGAGGAAACTCTAACAACGATTATCTCAATTTTTTCTTTTGTTTTATACTTTTCTATTCTTCCGAATTACCTACAATAAGTGTATGGTCATTAAAAAAGAAAAAAAACCCTTTTATCTAAAAATGAAAACGTGGCTATATTAACGTAGCTGTGTTAGACTGTGAGAAATGCGATGAGGGAGAAATACGAGACGAGAAACGAAAAGTTTAATTTTTTTTTTTAATTGTCCGATCAGACGGAGTCTTCCGTCTGCAGTGAAGCCGGTGCCTATTACTGTTCAGAAGACAGAGATGTCTGATTGGTTCTTCAGGGTTTTCGGGATCGGACGGATTCTACTACCTGGGTCAGAGGACCAGTGTTTCGAGATAAATTACCCTTATGTCAAGTCAGCCCTTCCTGAGATCTAACTTAATTCCATCCTGCTTCAAAAGACAAAACAAAACAAAACAGCCAGTAATCTCTATGGTAATCAGAAGTCAGGTGGTGTTCTTACCAAACCCCTCTGCAGATTTGAAAGCGGGTAGTCACGAAGCCCTTCCCAGCTGTCTACACCGGCCCTCCTGGCCCTTCCCACTCCCCCCGCCTCCCACGCCAATGCAAAATACTTCTAGCTCCTTTAATCCCGCTTTTCAACACTTGCACGTGATGGCTGCCTCCCTCTGGCCTCTTTCCAGGGTCTCTGCATCATTCCCCAAACCGGGTGCCTAAAGCCGAACTCCGGAAAGGACTCGGCCAAGTTAAAATGGCTCAGCGCTTTACTCCATGGGCCTTGCAAAGCCCCCTCCCGTTGGTTTGTTCCAACGTCACTGGCTTAAAAGAGACCACGGAACACTGTTGATAGGGCTGCGGGCAGCTTCCACCGGTTACAGAGCATTTGGCGACTGCCTCGGTGTCCCTCATTTGTGAGGCCTCACAGCCCCGATTCCTGGGTCTCTTTGCCTTTTGGGGTTCCGGATGGCTGCCCTCACGCTGTCCCTTTCTCTTTGCGCCACTTGCCACGGTCATCAGTCACTAACCGCCCCATGAGAAGAGCTGCCACTGAGCTGGTGGGCAGGTTGTTTTTTTTTTTAATGTTTATTTATTTTTGAGAGAGAGAGAGAGAGAGCGCACAAGCAGGGGAAGGGCAGGGTAAGGACAGAGGATCCTAAGCAGGCTCTGAGCTGTCAGCACAGAGCCCGATGTGGGGCTTGAACTCGTGAGCCACAAGATCATGACCTGAGCCGAAGTTGGATGCTTAACCGACTGAGCCACCCGGGCGCCCCAACAGTTATAAGCAGCATTTCCATGGCCACCAGCCCACCACTGTCAGACATCCCGAGCAACTGTGCCACCTGGACCGGAGGACCGACAGGGACACCGCGAACAGACAGCACTTCTGGGCACGGGCGGGTGGCCCCCGTGCAAATGCCCAGCTGCTTGTTTCAGAATGGTCAGGCTGAACTGCGCGTGCGCGCGCACACACACACACACACACACACACACACACAATATTGCTGAATTCAAAAACAGATTTAAAACACATTTATGGAGTTAACAGACTGTGAGAGTTTTTTGTAATAAAATTAATTTGTAAAGGTTTCAAGATGTTAACAAACGATCAATGAGACTTTCATAATTGATTTAAAAAATTCATTAGGTATGCGGTGTGGCTTTCTTATTAACTTTTATTTTAGCTTCCCGTTGAGCCCTTGTTGCGCTCGAGTGGATCCAGGAGAGGAATTCTTGTGGGTGCCTGGGTTTGAGCCTCACCCTGGCGGCCCACCCTTTGCTTCAAGGCTTTGGGCCAGGACATTGACCCTGGGATCAGGTTTAGTCGCCTTTCATGCCGATGAGGAGGAGGGGGGCGGATAGGGGGCTTCAGGAGACTCAGGGGGTCCCCTAGTGCCCCCAAGCCTGCCTCATCTTCCCCAAAGTATCGCTCATGAGCAGTGGGCAAATGCCAGGGTGAGGCACCCACACTCCCAGAGTTCATCTCTCCCCTAGATGGGTGCAGGGTTGTCCTCACCCTCCAGCCCACCTCAAAATATTCCCGGATCAACACCTTTTCATCCATCCACGCACCCATCCACCCATTCAGCCATCTCTCCATGCATTTATTTAGTCGGTGTTCACTGGATGCCCACTAAATGGCAGGCACTTTGCTAGACACTAGAAATTTCACTCCCTATTTGTCTCTTTTCACTTGCTTCTTTCCCAAGAAGAGGACAAAAGAAGGAGTGCCGGGGTCTCTATAGAAAGTAGGCTGCCAGTGGTGACCAGTGACTTCCGAGACTTCCTGTCCTTTGGAAGGACATTCTGGGAGGCAAATCTATAGGGTTCCCTGAGGTTTTGATGGTGAAGCCTTCATTGCCTATCACTCTCTCCTCCCTTTTCCATGTTGCTTTATTTTTCTTCATGGCACTGACTATTCTTGACATATTCTACATTTACCTGATTTCTCTTTTATCCTCTCTCTCCCCCCCACCAAAATGTAAGCTTCAGACAGGTAGAGATTTTGTTTTGTTCACTGTGATTTCCCTGGTGGCCAGATCAGGGTCTGGCATGTAGTTGGAACTCAAAAATAGTTGGTTTGGGTGGATGGATGGGAGGATGGACGGATGGATGGATGGAGGGTAGATGAATGGGTGACAAATGGATGGGTGGATGGATGGATGGATGGATGGATGGAAGGTGGATGAAGGATGGATGATGGATGGATAGATGAATGGATGATGGATGGATGGAGGATAGATGGATGGATGGAAGGATAGGTGAATGGATGAAAGGATGGATGGATGGATAGATGAATGGATGATGGATGGATGGATGGATGGATGGACGGAAGGTGGATGTAGGATGGATGATGGATGATAGATGGATGGATAGATGAATGGATGATGGATGGATGGATGGATGGATGGATGGAAGGATAGGTGAATGGGTGGAAGGATGGATGGATGGATAGATGAATGGATGATGAATGGATGATGGATGGATGGATGGATGGATGGATAGAAAACAGATATGGTTCCTGCCCCTGTGGAGTTTTTAGTTTTGTGAAGAAGACTATGAATTTAAGAGTCATGAACAAAAATGAATGTAAAACTGCAATCGTGTCAAATGCCAGAAAGAAGAAAAAGGCAGCTTCCGTGAAGAATCTAACAAACGACTTTGGCTTGATCTGGAGGGGTGGGGCCCTTACTTTGAGGAAGTACTTCCCTCTTTCTAACAATAATTGCGCAGATATGATAGACCATGGTGGGGTTGCAAAACAAGATTGAAAATATAACTTTAGCCAAATGGTACCAGCTGGGGAGAGAGTTTTTTCTGACTTAAACAGAACTTTTGAGAACCTAGGAACCAACTGACTATCTCCTCTTCTCCTAGTGCCCTATCAGTGCAGCCTAGGAAAGAGAGAAGAGCACTGAAAATGGTGTCCCCCTCCTTGGTTCAAAAACTTGCTTTGCTACCTCTCACCTGTGTAACCTTGGGGTATGTCACCCTCCTCAGCCTCAGTCTTACCGTCAGTGGAATGGGAACGATAGTTGTAAAAGTGTTTTCTAACACAAGTCAGTAGGAACTTAATAAATATCTACTGTTTTTTATGATTAGTGGTCAACTATCCTCACAAAAGAATTCTCACCGGTGCCAATTGTCCATTCACTCAAAAAAGTAACTATTGGCCGTGCTGGATGCACTGAGGCCACAAAGACAACTCTGGTGTGATTTTTGCCTCCAGATATACAATAATAGAGTAAGGGAGATCCATGGGCAGTCATGGGCAGAGCAGATATCTCTACTTGGGGGGTAGAAAGAGTTCAGAGGGGAATTCATAAAGGGGCCAGAGTACTGCAGCAGAGGGAATCCCGGAGGGCTTCTTGGAGGAGGTGAATCAGAACTCACTAACTTTAGTCCACAAAGAAGCACCTGGAGCAGGTAGAGGGAAATGTGGCAAGTCAAACACTCCATCTTCAAAGCTCTGCCAGGAAGTGACCCGCGTCCCTTCTGTCCCCAGCCCGCTGGCCAAAGCAAGTCGCTTGTTCATGCCCAACTTCAACGGGGGTGGAAAGACAACCCAACCTTGTGCTTAGAAGGAAGGGAACGGACTGCAGGTGAACAGCCCCAATGACCATCACGTTATTGTCCCCGAAAAATGCCAGCTCTGTGCCCACTGCTGGGCTAGCAGCCCTGGATGTCAGGAGTTGGGGGGCCTGGTGGAGCAGGAGACCGTGTGCATAAAGGAGGGGACCCAGGCTCTGTCCTCAGGGCTCACAGAGCCCGCTCCCTCTCTCTTGACCTCCGGCCTGCATGCCTGCTGCTGTATCTGCCTGGACCCCTCCCCTCATCCCTTGAAGCCCCGACTCTAATTCATTCTGCGGGTCTCAAGTCAAATCTTACGCTGTCAGAACTCCCTTAGCTGCCCCCTCACAACTATCCAAACGGGGATCCCCACTTTTATTCTGTCAATCCCCTCCATTCTTTTCCATCATAGGACAGATCCCCATTTGTCATCATACATTTATTTTTGCGCAGGATTTTCTTGGCAGCCCTCCCCCCCCCCCCGCCCCCCTACCAGGCTAGAAGCCCCATGAAAGCTGAGATCACATCTGTGTTTTCATAGCCGCATCCTTGGCACCTAGCACAGGGTTGCACACAGAGTAAATACATACTTATCAAAAGAATTAACATATTAGGAAGGCAAGAAACACATGGAACGACCAGAAAGGAAATTAAGAGGATATAATAATCCCCTCATATTTGTATCATGCTTTTCATTCACACTGCCTTTTGCCAAGCATGAAGGGAGGTGAACCCGGACCTCAATTTTCTCATTCCGTACCCCTCTCTCTCATAACTGTGTTGCTGCCCTAACATCCCTGATACCAGAACGAGGATTTTTATCCTCAGCTTAGAGATGGGAGGTCTCAGAGAGGGACAGTGACCTGCTTTAGGTCACCTGGGTAGTATTGATTTGAGATCCTAAGCTTTGTCCTCTTCATAGGCCTTCCAAACACAGGCTTTCACCAAATGCTCACAACTTGGGCTGGTTGGTTAAATGCAGCCACTGCTAAGTTTGGATCCAGAGATCAACCAGAACGACTATGGAATATTGCAAATGAATTGAGTTCATGAACTTGGTTGATTTTCTGCTTTTTGTTTTTGTTTTCTTTTTTAATTTTTTTTTAACATTTTTATTTTTGAGACAGAGAGAGACAGAGCATGAATGGGGGGAGGGCCAGAGAGAGAGGGAGACACAGAATCGGAAGCAGGCTCCAGGCTCTGAGCTGTCAGCACAGAGCCTGATGCGGGGCTCGAACTCACGGACCGTGAGATCGTGACCCGAGCGAAGTCGGACGCTCAACCGACTGAGCCACCCAGGTGCCCCTGATTTTTTGTTTTTTCAGCAGACTTCCATGTCTTCCTCTGGGGGGAGGGGGGAACAAAGTGTAACATTGGAAAAGGGCATGGGCGGGGAGGGGGGGTTCTGGAAGGAAAGGTCCTGAGAGCTTAGGGTTTGCTCCGCAGCTCTGCCTTACGGTTTTATCTTTTCTTCGTCGTCGAATTTGGCCAGTTTTGCGTCTTCGCCAAGGCTGGCAAGTCAAGCTCACCTTGACAGTGGCTTTAAGGATCTGGAGAAGAGCGCAGAAGAAGGGCATGAGGAAGCCCTGCCCTTGAGAAGTCCCCAGCCCTGGTGGGAAGGAAAAGCTCTTATAACACAAAGTCAGCCCCAGGCGCCGCTCAGAACCTGCTGGTGGACCCCGAGAGCCAAAGGGAGGCGCCCCTCTCACTCTGGGGACAAGGCTGAGTCTAAGCCTTACGGTCTTCCTCAGCCTTGAGATCCAATGCCTGGTGAGCAATGGAAACTCAACTCAAATTGGCTCGAGGGGGAAATACAAGGGAAATTGTGTCTTATGTCATTGAAAAATCCCGGAGTAAGGCTTGATCCAGCTCCTCCAGACCCTGCCTCTCCTCCTCAGCTCTGTTTGCTCTGAGACAGCAAGGCCTTCTGCCTGTGGTGCCCCCGCGGCACCTCCCACATTCAAGTCCACTGCGAGAGAAACGCGGCTTTCTAGAACCTCCCCGGACGCAGCGCCACGATGTGCTCTGACTCCTTCTGATTGGGCCTCAGAGAGGCCAAAGGAATGTGAGGCTCTGATTGGCCAGTCATGGTCACGTGGTCACCGCAGCTCGGTGTTGGAACCAACTTCCACCCACCCCCACCCCTACCCCTCCGGTGAACAGAGAGCCAAGGAGCGAGGCTTCTGCGCGGAGCTTTGGAGGCTCTGATCGGAAGAATGGGAACTAGCTGGCAGATGTTCACCAGGGAGAGCTGTGATTATTATTCCTGTCTCAAAAATGAGAAAATTGAGGTCCAGAGAGTTTAAGCAACTTCCCCTAAATCACGGAGATTTGGGGAAAATAGTCTGCATTGTTTAACCATCGTGCTCCAAATAGTACCCGTGAGGCTGGGTCACCTGCTGCTATGTCCTGAAAACTCACCATTTCTGTCTGCATTTTTGGGAGACAGGTTCTAAGAAGGATGTTTGTAATTCAGTAGGCTTTAGTCTGAACAACTACGCCATCTGCCCTGTGGGCTAAAGAAAGCCCCACATCCTTCTCCGTGAATAGAGCTCGGAGTCGTCCTCCCTCTACCCACCCCACCCCTTTTTTTTTTTTTTTTTTTTTTTTTGCTTTTTACTTCTACTGGGTTGGAATTGAAACATCGTTGTAGCAACTATTAGTTTCCAGGAAAAATTGTAATTGCTCCTAGATGCGCTCACTGGTTTCAAGAGCGCTTTAACCTTTAACTTTCTCAGTACAAAAGGAGGCTTGCTGTGCAGTGAATCTAACAAGACCATCATTTATCGCTGGCAGAGTTCATTAGTCAATCGTAACAGTTTAATTATTAGCATTTTAATGCATGAGCGTTTAACTAGATGGAACAACAAGCTTTGGCGTACAGAACAAGACTTCTTAAAGGGAGCTGAATTAACCCACACAATTGTTTGTATTGTGGCGTGTTATTAAAACAAGATGATTAAAATTCAAGAAACAAATAGTTCCATATATTTAGCCAACAAACCAGCATTTGGCTTCACGGTATTGAGAGCAGGCTTTCTTTTTGAGCTTGAATTTTGAATTTTGAAATCTTTGTTTTCTTTTTCCTGCCCCAAATTATAAGCTAAAATGATATCAAGAAGATTCACTTTGGTCCACTGATTGTGATGGGGGGCTTTAGTAAAGAAATGGATGGGAATGCGAGCTGGTGAAGCCGCTCTGGAAAACAGTATGGAGGTTCCTCAAAAAAACTAAAAATAGAACCATCCTATGACCCAGCAATGGCAGTACTAGGCATTGATCCAAGGGATACAGGTGTGCTGTTTCGAAGGGCACATGCACCCCCATGTTTATAGCAGCACTATCGACAATAGCCAAAGGATGGAAAGAGCCCAAATGTCCATCGATGGATGAATGGATAAAGAAGATGTGGTATATATATACAATGGAGTATTACTCGGCAATCAAAAAGAATGAAATCTTGCCATTTGCAGCTACGTGCATGGAACTAGAAAATGTTATGCTAAGTGAAATTAGTCAGAGAAAGACAAAAATCATATGACTTCAGGCATATGAGGACTTTCAGAGACAAAACAGATGAACATAAGGGGAGGGAAACAAAAAGAATATAAAAACAGGGAGGGGGACAAAACAGAAGAGACTCATACATATGGAGAACAAACTGAGGGTTTCTGGAGGGGGTGTGGGAGGGGGAGGGGCTAAATGGGGAAGGGGCACTAAGGAATCTACTCCTGAAAACATTGTTGCACTCCATGCTACCTAACTTGGATGTAAATTTTAGAAAAGAAAAAAGAAAGTTAAAAAGAAAAAGAAAAAAAATGGAGACCCAAAGGAGAAAGCCTATGAATGGTCTCGAGTGGCCCAATCTGGGAGACCTACTACTGTTATGGGTCCACAGCCCCAATTCTGGCTTCATGAAAGAATCATCTGGAGGGTTCTTTAAACTCCACCTCCAGAGAATCTGGTGCTCTGATGGTGCAGAGTGGTTTCTTGAGTTTTTGTGGGTTTTTTAAAAGTTTATTTATTTATTTGAGAGAGAGAGAGAGAGAGAGTGAGTGAACAGAGGAGAGGCAGAGAGAGAGGAAGTGAGAGCATCCCAAATAGGCTCCTTGCTGCCAGTGCAGGGCCGGTCGTGGGACCGTAACTCACGAACCATAAGATCCTGACCTGAGCCAAAACCAAGAGTTGGATGCTTAACTGACTGGGCCCCCCAGCCCCCCCACACTGAGCCAGCCAGGCACTCTGTGTTTTGGTTTCATTTCTGTTTTTTGACTCCCCAGGTCATTCCGACATGCAGTCAGTCAGAGTGGGGATCCAGGCTCTGCCTCCGTGAGACAAGGTGGGTCACTTAACTGCATTTGTCACATAAGTCTTGCCAATGTCCGTAGCAGCTTTCTTCACAATGGCCAAAAGGAAAAACAGTGCACATGTCCATCAACGGATGAACGGATAAACAAAATGTGATGTCCGCATACAATGGAATAGTCAGTCAGCCTTCGAAAAGAATGAAATTCTATACATTCTGCCGCATAGATAAAACTCGAAGACGTTATACTCGGCGCAAGAAGCCAGACACAGAACGAGAAGTATGAGTCTACTTCTGTGAAGGCCCGAGGGTAGTCAGGTTCGTGGAGACAGAAGGCAGGTCAGAGGTTACCAGGGTCTGGGGGGGAGGGGAGGATCAGGCCTTAGGGTCTAATGGACACAGAATTTTCATTTGGGGTGATTAAGAAGCTCCGGAGACGGATGGCGGTGACGGCTGCACGATGTTGTAAATGTACTACGTGCCGCTGAAGCTTACACTTAAAATGGTTAAAAATGGTAAGTTGGATGTTATGCATATGTTACCGCTATAAAAAAATGGGGGCAAAAAATCCTCACATTGTAGAATCAAAACGTGTCCTCAAACCAAATCGTGGATAGAAAAGCCTTTTGTAAGCTTAAAATGGCGTATACATTCCAAGTGGTAGTAATGGTCTTTAATTATTTGTTTTAATCATATTGTTTTAATAAGAGGCTACAATATAAACAGCTGAGAAGGTTAATTAATAATGTCAAACCTAAACGAGTATAATTAATGTCACTCAGTGAAGGCCTTCACTAGGCTCAAAACATATTGTCTCCTGGGGGTAATCGTGGCCTGATTTTTCGAAACAGCTTCTCTCCTCCGACTGGGAAGGGGGAACTAGTGGAGAAAATGGGAAGAGGTGGAAAAGCCTCGCATTTCTCACTTGAGGCCAGATCCCTGTTCCGGGGATCAGGTTCGGGGCTGCAGTCCCTGGACGGCCTCTTCTATGACAGGCACCGAAAACGGACAAAGCACAGCCAACAGCGGTCATAGAAGCTAGCGCTGAGCGAGCCCTTCCTAAATGCCAGGCTCCTGATGGAAATAACGTTGGGGGTAGTTGGAAGGATGGATGGGAAGAGAAGAGGTTGGATCCCTCCTCCCACGGCCGGGCAAAAACAAACTCAAAATCCCAAAGAATATTCCATTATTTCTTCGCTTCTGATTCAAGCACTATAATCTGACCCGGTGTGTGTCTGGACTGCTGGGGATTTGGACCTGATGGCTGGACTGTGAAAATGTCACTTGCCCCTCAGCAAACGGAGCAAATCCCCCCTTGTTCCTGCCTCTCCTGCCGGATTCTCCTTAGAAAGTGACTTTGGTTCTGGGCTGATACCCGGACCGATAGGCAGCAGAGGTTCTAACAAATTCACCATCTGACACGGCTACTCATTTTGCCTGAGGAGTCTAAAAGCACAGGGAACCAAGTCCCACATAGGTCTCCTGAATTTTAACTCGGTAATGTGCCCATCTCCCATCTATGATTGGGCAACAGAACTTCCTGGAAAGTTCTTCAAGCCAAACTAGTTGCAAAATGAACTCCATAGGCAGAATCAGGATGTAGGCACCACATACAGTGATTTTTTTTCCCCTCATTTCCCATTCGCCAACCTCCTCAGCAAAGTTGGCCTAGGGAATGATGGCAGGAAGGGTTCCTCTTTCTGCTAATCCCAGCAACATTGATGGGCTTTTCTTAGCACTTACTGAGTTGTGGGCCACAGAGTATTCTCTGGATGCCCTTGGCCCATTAGTTATTGTAGTTTGCGTTCATGAAGTTGGATGAGTTTCCTGCCCATGACTGGGGTTAGCATTTTTCATGGCCAGTATTTGCAAAGCTCAAAACCCACACTGCCTGTCTCTCAAAATTCCTTCAGCCCTCAACGGGCTACCTTAACGGAGAAGAAGCTGGTGCAGGTGTCCCCTTTCTTGTCAACCCTGGAATGTGTCCTCACCCTCCTTCTTGAACACATATGAATCCTGCACTCCATGAAAACAAGATTTTCAGTGTGAAAACATTCCTTCTTTACAGGAAGTGCCCGGGGCCCAAGTGTGCTGACTTCCCTGGACCACATTGTGGGAACAGGAATGGTTTCTAGAGAGTTCCCTGTTCTGCCTTCAGGACCTAGGGGAATGACTGGCAAATCGTATGTACTTAGTAAAAATGTGTATAACAACAGAACCCGTCTTAGCTCTTATCTCTGACCATCTCCATAAGGTGTGGTGATGGAGTGAAGAAGCTGGAGAAGGAAAGATCCTGATGTGCACACAGAGAGCTGCTCTGAGGAATTGGAGAAAATACTTCCCTTCGACACTGGTACTACAAGAAGCAGCAGAAGTTTCAGGAACCGTCTAGTTGTATTCTCAACACCGTATCAAGAACAGCTGAGAATGTATTTTTTTCCGTTTATTTTATTTATTCTTGAGAGGGAGTGAGTGAGCATGAGCAGGGCAGAGAGAGAGAGAGGGAGAGAGAGAATCCCAAGCAGGCTCCACACTGTCAGTGTCACAAACCAGGAGATCCTGCCCTGAGCCGACATCAAGAGTTGGACGCTTAGCCAACTGAGCCCCCCAGGCGCGCCCCAAGAGCAGCTGATCATTTTAAAAGATCAGAGAAGAGGAAATTCTATCAGATGCTGAGGAGCACAGTTGCCGAATTGAAAGCAACAACTAGCAGCTGGAAAACTTGAAAAATTATAAGCCAATGAAATACAAAATAAGGTCAAGAAATTTTCCCAGAATAAAGAGATGAGCATTTTAAAAGAGAAGATTTTTTTTTAACGATTCAATAAATTCAATTACCATTTATCAGGAATGTCAATGGAAGTAGTAAAAAAAGATGGTAATCTAACAAGTAATAGAAGAAAATCATGTAAAACTTAAAAAAAAAGAATGATAAGTCTTTAGATCCCAAGTACTCCCTGAAAATCAAACAATATTAATTAAAATAGCCAATATATAGAAATACTCTGGAAATCTTGTCTTAGTCTTAGGTAAGGGAAATTCTATAATCCTACCCAAGAAAGGAGAACGTGGCTGGCCTCAGAATTCTCCTCAGCAATACAAAGCAAAAAATCATACAACCCGAGCCATTGAGGTTGTTATTTTCTTCTTGGAAAAGAAGTAAGAAGTAATGTACAAAATTTGAAGTACACAAATTATAAATAAACGGCTCAATGAATTTTCAAAAGAAAAACACCCATATAATCAGCACCTACTTAAGAACCAGAACATGACCGTGGGCCCTGAACCCACCTTCTGCCCTAATAACCACTTCATACCCCAAAGAGTAACTGCCACCCTGACTTTTAACCCCATAGGTGAGTTTAGCTTATTTTCGAATTTTATATAGATGGACTCATTCCATGTGTGCTTTGGGTCTGGCTTATTTTGTTGAACACAATGGGTTTTTTTTTTTAATATTTTTATTTGTTTTTGAGACAGAGAGAGACAGAGCACGAGCAGGGGAGGGGCAGAGAGAGAGGGAGACACAGAGTCCGAAGCGGGCTCCAGGCTCCGAGCGGTCAGCTCAGAGCCCGACGCGGGGCTCGAACTCACAGACCACGAGATCATGACCTGAGCCGAAGTCAGAAGCTTAACCGACTGAGCCACCCAGGTGCCCCGAACATAATGTTTTTTTGCATGTAGCTGTAATCTTTTCATCCTCGTTGCCATATAGGATTCCACTGTATGTATGTACGAATAGACAGTTCCATGGAATCGTCTATTCCACTGCCGGTGGGCATTTCATTAATGAACATTAATAGTCTTTTGGTGAACAAACGTGTGCATTTCTGCTGGGTATATACGTACAAGTGGAATTGCTGCCTCATAGGTAGGTGTACGTTTCATGGATACGGCCAAACCACTTTCTTCTAAACTGTACCGATTTACATTCCTCTCAGCAGTATAGGAGGGTTCCAGGGGCTCCACATCCTTCCAATACTTGGTATGTCTGTTGAAATTCAGGCATTCTGGCACGTCTGTAGTGGTATCGCGTTGTGGTTTTTTGCATCTCCCTGATGACCAGTGAAGTGTACAACCTTTTTGTATGTTTATTGGTCATTTGACTGTCTTCTTTCGGAAGGGTCTGTTCAAGCCTTTTACCCATAATACCCCTTGGCCTAACTACTATCGTTTTATAGTAAATCTTGATATCTGGTAGTGTAAATCCTTCCCTTTTGTATTTCTTCTAGAAAATCGCCTTGGCTTTTCTTGGCTCTTGAATTTCCATACAGTTTTAGAATCAGCTCATTTGCTCCACAGAAAATAAAAGTTTTCTGGAATTTGTTTGGGATGGTATTTAATTTATGGATGAATTTTGGGAGAATCAACTTCTTTACAATATGCAGCTTTCCACTTCATGAATATAGTATATCCTTCCATTGCTAGATATTCTTTCATTTCTTTCAATAGTGTGTTGCAGTCTTTCTTGCGTACCTTTTGTTAGATTTATGTCTGAGTATATAATACTTTTTGAATGTGGCATTATTACAAGGATAGACAAATAGATCAATGGAGATTCTATTCTATTCTAGAGTGTTAAAAATGTCTTATATCTTAATCTGAGTGTTCTCACAGATGTGTACAATTGCCAAAACTAATCTAACTATACTCTTTTCTAATATACTTTATCCATTTTCCCTATGTTTGTTTAAGCACAACAAATCAGTATGAAAGAGAAAAACATAAAAGATACGGCAGAGAATTCAAACTAGGAAAAAATTATACTACTGATAAAAAATGTAAATTACAATAAAGTATGATGATTTTTGACAAATTAGCACAACATTTGTCTCTTTTTGATAACATTACCCGTATAATAACCATAAGGGTACAAGAAGGCAGATACTTTTATATACTACTAGAGGAAGTAGAAATTAGTGTAAACTTACTGGAGGGCAATTGGGCAAAAGATTTAAAAATGTACACGCAAGTCCACTAGAAATTCCACTTTCAGAAATTTATTTTAAAGACTAAATCATGGATATAACATAAATTTAGCTATTAGAATGTTTACTACAAAATTGTCTATGAGAGTCAAATACAGAAATCTATCTAATAATAGGGAATTAATAAAATAAACTATGATATATAACGATGAAACAATATCAACCACTGAAAACTATGACATAGAAGAAAAATTCATGATATAGGAAAGTATTCTCAATGCAATAATCTGGAAAAGAAAGCTGCAATAGCAGTCATTCAAGAAGTTTCCAATTTGAGTTTTTAAGTGTAAATTTATATATCTCATCACAAGAAAACAGTTGTAAGTGTGTGAGCTGATGATGTTAACTAAACTTATTGTAATGATCATTTCACAATATAGACACATGTCATTAAGTCAATTAGATCTAAACAAAACTAGAAGAAAAATATATATGTTGTATATATTTATATATAAATAATATTGATCTATTTGTCTAATATATATATATATATATATATATATATATATATACACACACACACACATATATATAAATCTGAAAGAGAGGGGGAGAGAGAGAGAGTGGGGGGAGAGTGAGAGAAGGGAGACAAGAAGGATATACAATTAAATGTCAGCAGTGACTTTCTGTGTATTGAGATGATAGGTGGTATTTTCATTTCTTCATCTCATGCCTTCACTTTTTCTAAATGTTTAACCAGTCACATGTATCACTCTTGTACTGATAAAAAGAGTATTTTAAGAAACTATAAAAGAAAAATAGTATGTACATTCTAATACATTGGAAAATGTCGATGAATGAAACTGTTCTCTTGCCAAGAAATAGAAATCGACGCAAGAAAAAAGTATACATTTATATACAGAGAAAAACACACCAGAGTTTTATAGGGATTGTGGGCGACTTCTTTTTTTCTTTCTTAACACCCATCTTCAGTTTTCAAGCTTCCTCCAGGAACTATGTATTCATTTTACAATCTGAAACAAGGCCATGCAAATGGAGAGGAAACAGGGCAAGAGCGGGAGCCCCCAGTGCGGTTGGTGGGTTGGTCTTTGTGCAGAACGGTAGACGCCTTGCAGAGCTCTGGACACAAATACACGATCACCGTCTCTACTCAAACTCAGTCCCGGTGCCTACAAGCCCTCCCAGCAGCTTTCACCCTCAAACTTCACAGCCCACAGAGAGAGACCTTACTCTTCAGATTTCTACAGGTGAGGAAACTCAGCCCCAACAGGATGGTCACTTACTCAAAGTGGCCCAGGAAATATAAAGGGGAGGACAGATTTGAACCCAGGTTGACCGGCTTTCAAAGTTCATGCTGTTTTCGCTACATGAGTACTTTCTATTATCATATCACAACCAAGACCACCAAAAAGTTGTTATAAACTCTAAAGCCACGATGCACAAGGGCCTCCTTCAAGATAAATACAATCTGTTTGGAATGCACCAGCCTTATTGAAAAATATTACTGAAATCAAAGCATTTTGCACTACTTTATTCATTATTTTTATGGTACTCCAGGATTTTTGTGGGATTTGTTTTTCATTTTACTTCTGTAAGCCTGCCAATGCTTTAAAGCAATATTTCAATTGAAGGGGAAAGGGCGGGGGGGAACCAGTTTTCCCAGAAAAAACTCAACAGGGCTTTCCATCCTTTCATTCGGTTTGGGGAAATCCTATCCCCCTTCCCCTCCCTACCCCCTTTCCCCAGCCCCCATAAAGTGCAAATTTAACACTGAAGCTACTGTTCAAAAAAAAATTTTTTTTTTATGTTTTATTTATTTTTGAGAGCAAGAGAGACAGAGTGCGAGTGGGCAGAGAGCGAGGGAGACACAGAATCTGAAGCAGGCTCCAGGCTCTGAGCTGTCAGCACAGAGCCCGACAGGGGGGCTCGAACTCACAGACCATGAGATCATGACCTAAGCCGGACACTTAACCGACTGAGCCACCCAGGCACCGACCCCTGATGGGAAAACAAACTGTTTCCCTGGTGTCTTCCACGTCTGTATTTTCCGAGGTGCCACGGCCTGTTGGCCCTTGAGAGGCTTACAACCAAGGTTTGGGTTAAGACAGGTCAATTTTAGAACGTGGATTTTATTCCGCCGATGTGAAGCAAGCCCGTAATACTGTGGTTGCAGACGGTGCTCCCTGGAACTCTGGGGAAGCCTCAGGGGCTGGGGTTGGTGGGGGGCGCCCTGAAAAGGAGCAGTGGGCGAGGTGAGGATTCTTTGCCGACAGTCCCACCCTTGACTTCAACCGCAGTAGCTCTGCTGTGATCTGTTTCATGTATTTGGATTCCCCATCAGTTTTATTTTTGGACGAAAGACAATGTGGTTAAAAAAAAAAAAGGTTTGAAAAGAATCCCTGCTTTCATGCGCGGAAACACAGCAGAAAAGAACAGGCTTCTCTGCGCATCAGAACGTTGAAAGAATGAAAGCACCTTCTTTCAATCTGCAACCGCTCAGAATGACCCTCCTGGGCCGAAACGCCTCTTTCAACAGCTGAGGACATTGCGGACCAGAGCAAGGGAGAGAGAGACGAGGTCAGGGTCAGAGAGACGTCTCCGCGAATTGCTGTTAGCAAACACTGTAGCTTGCCCGTCCGACAAAACTTAGCCACAGGGTTTTAGTAAGCGGCTCACATTTCCAAAATGCATTTCTTGACTTAAGTCCTGCCCCTTTTCATAACCAGAAAGAAGTAGGAGGAACCACCTGAGAGTGAACATTATTATTGAATGTTGAAATTAATTTGGAGCTTCCTACCAGTCGAGGTGAAAAGAGAAACCCACAATGTTCCACAGTTCTTATTGAGGGGGAAATACCAATTCTCTTTTTATGGGAGATGATTTCATGAAGAAACGTCCTGATTTAAACGTACAGAGAAAAAGACTTGTGTTCCCTTTGGGATGGAATAAACCAGTAAGTCCGAAGATTACTAATTTTCCCATTTAGACTGACTTCTATGATCGGTTTATGGGTTAACATGTGAATTCACCCATTGGCCGCAGACTTCCACGGACATTATAAGTGAAATCATTGGTTTTGTACGTCGAGATAGTAAAAATTTGTTTTTCCTTTTCTCGTTCCATAGGGTTATAATTTTCCCCCAAACTTTGCATTCTGTGTTCCTTGTATCTGCAAGCAAGAAGTGGAATTCTTTGGTAAGAACAACAGTGGGGGAAAGAATAAAAATATTTGTGGGGCGCCCGGGTGGCTCAGTCGGTTGAGCGTCTGACTCTTGATTTCGGCTCGGGTCATGAGCTCATGATTTGTGAGATCGAGTCCTGCGTCGGGCTCTGTGCTGACCCTGTGGAGCCTGCTTGGGATCCTGTCTCTCCCTCTGCCGCTCCCCCACTCTCTCTACCTCTCAAAAATAAATAAATAATATGGGGCGCCTGGGTGGCTCAGTCGGTGAAGCGTCCGACTTCGGCTCGGGGCACGATCTCGCGGTCCGTGAGTTCGAGCCCCGCGTCGGGCTCTGTGCTGACAGCTCGGAGCCTGGAGCCTGCTTCGGATTCTGTGTCTCCCTCTCTCTCTGCCCCTCCCCCCTTCATGCTCTGTCTCTGTCTCAAAAATAAAATATTAAAAAAAAATTTTTTTAAATAAATAAGTAAATAAATAATAAAAAATACTCGTGATCTGGGGGGGCACTGAGTATTCCCAAGCCGTCTCACGAGACCGCCCGACGCTATTGATTCCTACTCTGTGTCACTTACCTCCTGTACTCAGTGAAATTCACCCTGGGTTTCATTTTTATCTTTACCACCACACAACCCTTTAACATGGTTACTGGTATCACAGATACAAAAAAGCCAAGGACTAACCAGGCTCACAAGTTTGCCCTGGTGACAGGGATCTCCGGTCCCATCCACCTGCCGTAAGCCAGGCGCTGATCGAGGCACCCCAAGTCCCAAAACAACGCAGATCACACCTCTGCCTTTGGTGACCTCGGTCCAGCGGCCAGAGACAGCCAGCGGTCAACGCACACAGAACAGCAAGCAGACGAGAAGAGCACAGGCTGTGTCTCACGCTGGGAAGGAAATCAACCAGGGGCAGTGATGGAAATGGGAGGAACCGGCATGGCGTTTTCCATTGGTGATCGATCGGGCAGGGCCTGCCTGAGAAGTGACAGTTAAGCTGAGCCTGGAAGATAACAAGAGGCTGGTGGGCGGGCAGAGTCTGGATCTGCACCAGGCAGGTCAGGAGGCCTCGCGACCCCTCTCGTCTACCTGCTCCGACAGCCCTACGAGGTCAGCACGTTCTTCCCTCTCATAGGAAGGAGGCTCAGAGAGGTTAAGTGATTTAATCCACATCGCACAGCCAATACAACGGAGCAAGATTTTAACCCAAGAATATCTGGCCCAAATCTGTGCTCTTAGCATTGACTTCATTTGATCTGACTCACGGATTTACCAGCCGCCGCCACTGACAACTCGATTTACTACGGGTCAGTTGGATAACTAGTGAGCTGTCTATCCACTTTTATTCATTCTCAGCCTCCTTCCAAAGAGGGTTTGAGCCCCCGGATTCTCTGTACTTGCTGGAGTCTCCTGCAAATAGAGCCCCCTGCTCCGGCTGGGTCGATGGTTCGGAAATCCCATGAGAATGTCTTCTCAGGGTGCTCAGACTTTTAGAGAAACTCACAGACAAGGAACGTTCTCACCCTCTATCACCTTCTTCTCACCTCATCCAAGCTGTTCCCCTTAGATGCTGTCATTCAACGTTCAAAAGGTCCTACAAATACCTCAATGCTCAAGCCTCCCTTTATCAGGGCAAACACCAAACAAACAAACAAAAATCCTCCCACCTCTTCTGGTCATGCAGCGAACGTCCCCCTGGAGAATCAAGGGGGCCCGTGTGTCCTGCTCCTCTCCCTGTCTCCGTTGTCACCATTTTGGACACGGATGGATGTCACCACGGAAGGAAGCCTCCCTTTGCGCCCTCCCGGCCCTGACCCGGTGAGAGCAGCCTGCAGTGGCGGAAAAGGCTCTTTCTAACCCCGTGGCTCACTCCCAAGCCTGCTGGTTGATGAAACCCATTGCAATGACTTCGATGAAGTACAGGAAAATGTGTCCCTCCCTGAATGACCACATCTGCCCAAAGTAGGCATGTTACATCATTGCCACACAGGACCTGACTCTCTCTCAACCAGGTGTGCAGTCTGGGGGTTTTTTTCTAAATAATTTGCCAGCTGAAAAAAAGAGGCTGCTATTCAGGGAGCCCTTATTAGCTCAGAATAACAGCCAACACGTGTTCAGCCTTACCGGGAGCCGGGAACTGCTCTCCGTCTTTTACCATATTAAGTCCCGGCAGCCCGGCCGGGGTGGGAGGCAGGTGTCATCATCACTATCTTCCAGATAAGGACGCCAAGGCATATTCCTTGCATCACTTGTGTGAGGTCTCCAGCTGGAAGTCGGGGGGTGGAGGAGACTGGATCCCAGCCGCCAGCTGCTCTCTCTGCTGGGTCTCATGCAATGAAACAGCTTTTCAAAGTCATGCAAGGCTTTCAGCCCGTTACTCATGCAAAAGTCAGAACCTCATATTTAGCTATTAGTTATGGACAAATAAGGAAAGGCAGGAACGTTGGCGATGATGTCAGCAGGTTGTTCTCAGATTCCGGTTTCGCTTTCAAACATGCAAAAATCATGCATGGCCAAAAAAAAAAAAATTTTTTTTTTTTTAAAGAGGGGAGGCTGGACATGGGTAGTCAAGATCAGAGACGATGTTAGAAGTCTTCAACGATAGGGCCTGAATTAGCAGCTGCCTGTGACAGGTCAACCCCCAGGTTCTGGTGGCCCTGTCGTTTGCAGAGTGACAGGTCTCAGTTCCCCAGACCCCCACGTGAATTCGAGCCAGATCCCCTGGACGACCAGCCAGGAGCCTGCACTGCCTCGTGGGCTTTGCCAGGGTCTCGCCCCCTGGGTTCCTAAACACCCAGCTCCCGAAGGAAATGCCACCCCCGGCAGCCATTTTTACTTGGGGGGGCGGGGGGGCGATGCGTCAGCTCAGTGAGGAGCTCTGGGCTGAAGACTAAGTTTGTTTCCTTCCGGTGAGGCTATTTCAAGAAATGGCATTTTCAGCATAGAAACGGATGATCTCTGTCGGGGCACTGCGTTCTGTGTCCTGCTGGTTCTGAGAGAAGGAGAGGGAGAGGGAAGAGGAGAGAACACGCAGGGTCCCTGCTCATCCTGTGCCCCAACCCAGGCAGACAGGAGGCCGGAGACACCCGGACCTCTGTCTCTCCCTGCTCACCGCCTCCAGCACTGGGGGGAAACTGGCCACACAGGTTCCCCGGGGGACGCGCACAACACATGCAGGGACGCGGGTGGCTCAGTCGGTTAAGCGTCTCTCGGTTTTGGCTCAGGTCACGATCTCCCGGTTTGTGTGTTCGAGTCCCGCGACGGGCTCCGTGCTGACAGCGCGGAGCCTGCTTGGGATTCCCTGTCTCTCCCTCTCTTTCTGCCCCTCCCCTGCTCGCGTTCTCTCTCTCTCAAAATAAATAAAGACAAAATTGTAAAAACAGAAAAGAAATAAAATGTGGGCCACATATGTCATTTTAAATTAATAGCCATATAAAACAAAGTAAGGTGAAATTAATTTTAATAGATTATTTAACCTAATATATCCAAGATATTATCACCTTATATTGATCTGTAATCAATTTAAAAATTGTTGAGATATTCTACATTCTTCTCTTATACACTAGGTTTTTGTGTATTTTACTCTCCTCGTACATCTGAATTTGGACTAAGCCACACTTCAAATGCTCAGTATGTGTGGCCAGTGGCCTCCACACTGGACCACAGAGGCCTGGCTCATTGCTCTCTCTGGATTATCACGTACCTTCTGCATCAGGCCCCCCAAGGAACCAGCTAGCTCCCTGCTACCCAGCTGTGGTCATTGGCAATATCAGCTTTCCCTGGGACCCCTTAGAAATACAGAATCTCAGGCCTCACCCAGGGGCTGTTTAAATCAGAATCAAGGGGCACCGGGGTGACTCTGTGGGTTAAGCATCCGACTCTGGATTCAGGCTCAGGTCATAATCTCACGGTTCATGAGTTCAAGCCCCACACTGGGCTCCATACTGGCCGTGTGGAGCCTGCCTGGGATTCTCTCTCTCCCTCTCTCTGCCACCCCGCCACCCCAGCTCTCCCTGTCTCCCTCTCTCTGTAAATGAAAAATAATAATAAATCAGAATCGAACTTTAACACTCTCCCTGGGTGATGGTGGCACAGAAACTCTGAGAAGCCTGTTGTCGTCTCTAAAGGACATCCGGGGGCAGGGGGCTCACTCTCCACGCCCAAGGAAGCTCGTGCCATCGTTAACTGGTTCCAATGATTAGAAAATCACGGATCCCTCTTTTATCGAGTGTTCTCGATGAGCCGGGCCCCGTGTTAAATGCGTCATACAAATTATCTCATTTAAGCCCAGGACCGCCCTCTGATACGGGGGCTAATTTTGGCTCCTTTTTTAAAGATGGATAAACGGAGGCCCCACAAACCAAAATGACTCACCCCAGATCCTGCAGCCGGCCAGCAGTCTGTCTCAAGGCCCATTTTCTTAGCCACTCACTATACCAGCCTCCTTCCAAAGAGGGTTTGAGCCCCCGGATTCTCTGTACTTGCTGGAGTCTCCAAAACTTCTTCCTGCCAGCTGCACCGAGGTGTTACCCAGAGCCGATTCGGAGCCCGGGACACTTTCCCGTCTCCATAGCAAAGGCAAGTGTTGTCGGGACTCAACCGAGATGGTCTTTGGTACCACGGCTTAATTTTTTGTGTGGGTTTCTTCTATTCCTGATTTCATTTCTTTTCGTTTAATATTTCATTTATGGCTTGAGCAAACTCTGTTGGTAGCTGCCTACTCAGCATTTCCTTTCCTCATCAAGATTTAGGACAAGTTTAGAAATTGGCAACTAAGCAAATAGGCAGAAATTAATAAAAGTCATATGATGTCATTAGATAGCTCAAAGGTTCCCGGTTTCCAATTAAATAAGGTAGATGGTTAGAGCAATTATGTAAGGTACACATATTACGTGAGGGACCCCAATTATGCGAGGTTCACGTATGGGTACCCTGCTGAGGACGATCCTGAACTTGCACAAGATGTCACGAGATACCAGCGGGAAGGCAGTGTGATCAGACGGGGCCAAGTGAAGTGCAGTAAGCAAGCTATGAGTTTTTCCCCTTAACCGCTCTGTGTCAGGAAAAGCCCCAGAAAACCGGAAGAACGTTGCTTTCCACCTGTCTTTCCACCAAGGGCCTGGAAATGCCAACTGCTATTGTTTTGGAAACGACCTGTATTCTCAGTGCAAAAGAAAAGTCATTCATCTTGAATAATAAAGGAAACCATCGGAGGAAGGATCAAGAATCTGACTTTTTTCTTTAAACAATTTGATGCTTTTTTAATGACGACTACCTTCTCTGACTTTCCAGAGCGTCAAGAATCTGCGTGTTTGAGGAAAGGGCGGGGCAAGGACACGGGAGGAGGGGGGAAAGGAGGAAGGATGATGTGGCACCACCAGGAGGCTCTACACATCAGACCTATGGAAATAAAATCCCACATCACATGAAATGCCTGCAGTGATTTTCTCCAAATTTAGAAACTATATCTGGGGTGGTCAAAGAAGATAGCGACTCTGTGGCAAACGCAACTTCATGTGGGTCGGTGGGGGGGGGGGGTGCTACGAGGAATCCCAGAGAAGTAGTCATCCTCCTGAGCAGTGGATGGTAACCAGAGGACCTTTCTCACGATCAGTTGATAAAGAAATGTCAAACCTATCCAGAAGTCACAAACAGAGAAAACAAACAGCAGTTTCAGAGAGGAGTCCCAAGTTAGCGTCCTCACTGCAGACAATCTGAATTGCAGCCCATGATTTGTGATCTAGAGCCTTCTGACGTGGGCATTTCTACACGGCTGCGGGCACCGGTTGATTTACAGATGGTTAATGATCGCCCAGCACGATGATCCGGGGACTACAGTCAGTTGTGAAATACACCCCAAACCCCACCGCTGGCACCACCAGAAGCAGTCTCCGCTCCCTGGTCACTGTTGTTCTTGTGCTCACCAAACACCTTACCTCCACGGTCGGGGTCCCTCCTGCAGGACGTGGGTCGGGGTCTCCAGAATAAGTGAGATCCCAGCCAGCAGGAAACTGGTATTTGGGTAACGTGCAACAGCTTCTCTGGGGTAGAACCGACCTTTGTCACCACTGCATCCTCAAGACCTAGGATGATGCTTTGCTCCCGGGGCGGGCGGGGGGGGGGGGGGCGTTCAGTATAAAGTTGTCAACCCACCATCCTTGGAGACCTCACTTCTCTGTTCTAAAGCTCTTCATTGACAGCAGTGGTGACCACGGCAGCTAACGTTTACTGGAGGTTTATTTTGTCCCAAACGCCATCATAAACACTCTACTGACTTTACCCAAACATCAGATACCCCACCAGTGTGATGAGACCAGGACCATGATTCATATCTGAAACACAAGGAAACCAAGGCACCAGAAGATTCGGTAACATGTTCGATACCGCCTGCCAGTAGGTGGCAGGACCAGGATTTGAACTCAGATCAGCCAGCCTCCTTATTTGGAACCACCTCGCTATAATGTTTCATTTTTATTTGTATTCTGGGCATCCAAAAGCAAACAGTAACCCCAGACGCTCCTTTGGGGAAGGGAAAAGAAGGGCATTCTGCAGCCGAGGACGGCCACCCTCGAAATCTCTAGCCACCAACCCCACCCCCTCCCCACGACCCCCAGCAGCTCCACTCAAGGGCCCAAACATTCACTCATTCTGAAGTCCTGCTCTCCAGGAGTCAGGAACTGGTGGATGAAGGGAGGAGAATGTCGATACAATGTAGCATTGAAATAAACTTCTACCCTACGTGGCCAAGCTGGGAGCCCCAAGCTAGGCACTGAGCAGGGAGTGGGGACATGGTACGCGCTGTCATCCAGCGGCTTCCAACCTGTCTGCCCCCACACAGACGAGGAGCTGGCCAGTTCTCATTTGAGCCCGATGGCGGGGTCAAGACGAAATGTGTTGGAGGCATGCAGAGGGGGTGAGATCATTGTGAGTTGAGGTCATTGCCGTTCTTAGAGAGATGAAAGCAAAAAACAGCCCTGACAGATGACTCGAGTGTCCCTGTCATTTCTCAGCATTTCCCTGGAGATGCTTATTCAGAAGAAGTGGGATGGCAATGTTTCCGCGGCCACATCTGTACAGCAGTCCTAGGCCGAGGACGCCCCCGAACTGCCTTTAAGCTCCCAGGGTTCCACTCTGGTTAGAAAACCTCAGAGGAATAGCATCTCGGTGAAGGGTGCGCAGGGCTGGATGTGGTTAGTGGCTGGGGATCGCTGAGGTTCAGTGAGGTCAAGTAAGCTTCTTGAACTTGGCTCTGTCTTTGAATAACACATACCAACCGCTTTAACACTCCAAAGGGTAACCTCTAGTGCAAATAGCCTGGAGATCTTTTTCCAGAAGGGCCACAGGGGCACGCCCACTTCTCAGGGCCCTGCCCAAGGCTCTAGGGAGCACTTCCACCCTTCGCTGGACCAATTTTCCAAAGGGCTCTGTAATTAAAGCCTCCCAGAAGAGATCCTCCCCTTGTCACTGAGAAGAGAAAAATGGAGCATTCCTGCAACCGTTTGGTACCTTGGGCGGTGGGGCTTCATTTGTAGCCAGTTCAAGTAAAGGGCCACGATGGGAGCAGTAGTGGAAGGCAGTATTTTACAGGACAGCCCATCGAAGGCCCTTCAAGCATGTTCATCACCTTAAAATTTTCTTTAATGTTTATTTATTTTTGAGAGAGAGAGACGGACAGAGCATGAGAGAGGGAGGGAGGGGCAGAGAGAGGGGGAGACACAGAATCCAAAGCAGGTTCCAGGCTCCGAGCTGTCGGCACAGAGCCAGACGCGGGGCTCGAACCCACGAACCATGAGATCATGACCTGAGCCGAAGTCGGACGCTTAACTGACTGAGCCACCAGGTGCCCTGCATGTTCGTCACCTTTAAAGTGCAAAGACAAAGGGGGCGCCTGGGTGGCTCAGTCGGTTAAGCGTCCAACCTCAGCTCAGGTCATGATCTCACGGTTCGTGGGTTCGAGCCCCGCGTCGGGCTCTGTGCTGACAGCTCGGAGCCTGGAGCCTGCCTCACATTCCGTGTCTGCCCCTCCCCTGCCCACACTCCATCTCTGTCTCTCCCTCAAAAATAAGTAAACAACAGAAAAAAAATTTTTAAGTGCAGAAGTAGAGCTGATGTAGAGTTTGCTCTAAATAGAACAATTTGAATTGATTTTTTTCCCTGTGACACTTTTGCAAGAGAATAGCTAGTTTGGCCTGTGTGGCACCTGGCATGGAGCCCCTTAAGCATAATCTGTTTCTGCACAGCGCATGGGTTCATTCATTCATTCACCAGGTATTTAACGAGCACCTCCTAAATGCAAATAGAGCCTGGAGAAAAAAAGACCAACAGGCCCTGCCTTCGTGGGGCTTGCGTTCTTGCGGGGGAGGCAGACAGAAAAATAATAAGATGTATCTGTTTATCCCATAATTTGTGATCCATGCTGTGTAAACAGAGAAACAAAAAGTGACTAGTATGAGGAAGGAAAAGGTATAGGTTGGGTTCAGGCTCAAGAAAGACCTTTTTGCACAGGGAAGCTTCATACTGCATTCAGAAAGGAGCCAGTCTCGCCAAGGGTGGCGGGGGGAGGGGGGGGAGATCTTTCCGGTCTGAGGAATCGCTTGTGCCAATGTCCTGGGGCAGGATGGGGCACAGCTGAATTGGAGAGGCTGAGAGAGTAGCAGTGGGGCTGCACTATAACGAGTGAGAGAGAAGAGCCTGAGGGAATAGGCAGAAGCCAAGCCAGGTGCTCCGTGCTCTAAAGGTAGCCTCTCTTCTCCAACCTTCTGCCGGGTTTCACTCGGCATCTCAACACAACAGACCGGCGCCTAACTCCTCCCGCTCTCCCCCATTTAGCACCCCAGGAACACTGTCCCGTGGCTTTCAAAGAAAAACCGGCACCCTCTGGCCACCCTCTGCTTTGTTCCAGCAGCTTCCACAGCGATGAAAAGCAGGCTCCACAGAAAGAGCTCGGGTGATGTCCCCCCAGCGCGCATGTTCTTTCCACCCCATCGAGCCAGCCCGGGGTGGCTGCACTCAGTATTCTGCCACAGTCGTTGATAATAATTGTTGCATTAATTGGTGCTGTCCGGACCAGACAGAACGTAAAAGATCCCACTGTGTCCAATAATTAATGTTTTTCCCTCACTGCAACGCCATTAATAAGGGGCCCTTCCAAGAAACGAGTAATTGGCTGGTTGGGCGTCATTAGGGTATTTATAGATAAGCTTTGGTCTGAAGACATAGAGGAAAGCTGATTATGTTTATTTAGACTCTATTATCTATCGCTAATGTGTTATCCTGCGTTGCGATCATCCCCATTCTCTGGGTCCTAATGATACAGGGCACACTCACAATGTGATTTCAGTGATCTGCAACGTGGCTTTATCTCTGCTGCAAGGCAGAGAGGGGGGACAGAGGGGACGGCTGTTCACAGGTTCTGCGTGCTCCCACTCATCCACCGTGAACCTTCTCTTTCCGCTGAGAAATTTAGAGCAAGGCTCTTGGAAGTACTAGAAAGACAGTTTCTCCTAATTAAACCTCAGAGGAGGGGAAGTTTCTTGGGTTTGTGACTATCTGAAGGGTTTTTGAAGATGTAAATCTGGTTGGGGAGACATCGCTTTGCAAAAATCGAAGGAGGAAGAGGCCACCTGGAATTGAGACGATCTCTCAGTGGCAGCGAGTGACGAAGTCTCGCAGCTGATAAAACCTGGCCGAAATATATACGTCACACGAGATAAACGCATAGGCTTCCAAGCGCTCTCTGGACCCCGGGAAGCGGGCACGGTGGCGTGGGGGGCTGCTTTTTCTCCCAGAAGCCTTCGATCCACTTGTCCGTTGCTAAAAGTTTTAGGAAAGGTTTCTTACGTAATTTTTAAAAGATAGATAAGCACAACAGGGTGAGTGTCCTTCATGTCATTGGATTGTACCGTTAAAAATGACTAAAACAGTGCTCGCTACGACAGCACGTATACTAAAATGGGAACGATGCAGAGAAGATTAGCACGGCCCCTTGTGCAAGGTTGACGTGAAAATGTGTGAAGCTTCCATATTTGGGGGTTTCTTTATGTTTCCAAGGAAAGGATTGAGTTTTTCTCATCAAAAACTAGCTCTTTTCACAAATAAATTATCAGGTTACACTTGAAAAAAATGATTAAAACGGTAAGTTATATATATATATATATATATATATATGTATATATGTATATATATATACACACGTATAGATATACACACACACATATATATACATATATATATACACACGTATATATACACACACATATATATGTATATATATACACATGTATATATATACAAATGTGTGTATATATATATACGTATATATATACATGTATATATGTGTGTATATATATATATATATATATATATATATATATCCCATTACTAGAAGAATAAATAGAATAATATAATTTGTAAGCAGAATTCAAAAGCATAAAGAAGCACTGGGCTTTTTACTTTATAACTGTGATGTATCCGATATTAATTTTAGCAACCAAACACTTCTAAATGGTCCCTTCTGCACATGAAACGACCCTCATGTTAATATTCCGAAACCCTCACCTTCACCACAAAAAGCCGGGGCGATTATTTTGCCGGCTGACTGAGCTGGACTTTATGGGGGTGCAAGAGCGAACTCAACCTGCCTCATTTTTACCACTTCCTGTTCCACTTGTTCTGTGGACGGTTCTTTATCCCCTCCTGGCTGTTACTCTCACATGGGTTCCACAGCATTTTGTGACTCTTATTTATAAAGAACCCAGTTCCATCTAATAAAGAAAAGTATAGCCCAGTGGGGATGTGCATCTGCGTGCTGCACACGTGTGATGAGCTCTAGACATCATAATCACACGTCTCAAGGCACGGTGGGAGTCTCCGGCCCCGAGGCCAAGTTCAGGCTCGGCCCATGTCTCACAGCATGCTCAGCGGTGCAAGGTGCATAACCTCGTTAAGCTCAGGTTCCACACCTGTGAGGTGAGGGTGCTGCTGTTGCTCTTGGAAAGATGTGAGATGACGTCTGTGGAGGCAGGTGCAGACAAGGGACCCTGGAAATATCCACCTCTCCCCATCTGCCCTTGTACATGTGAAAGCATCCGACCCGTACGGCCCTCCACTCACCGCCCCTGCCCTTGCCCCCGTGCTGTCTTCTCTGTGAAGAACGCACTCGGGAGCCCTGACCCACCTCTGGTTTTGAAATAAGCTCCCAGAGAGTGGACCTGTGCACGAAGGCATGATGTAACTTTGCAAATTAAATGTGTAAGGCTTTTAGAAAAACGATGCCCTTTCCTCCCCAGCTCCCCACCGCTGGGAGCAGGTAATTTGTGGGCACATCTGTTGCAGGTGTTGGGGAATACTCTTGGAGATATTCTCAGATCCTGGCCTGGGGTCTAAAGGTTGAGAAGCTGGCTCCTGGGACCCGGCGATGCCTGCAGCGTCAGAATAACAGGAGTGAGGGGGAAGGCCTGGGAGCAGGGCTGGGGCTGGGCAGGTGACCAAGGTGGCTGGGTGGGTCAGCAAGCGGGGAAGCCAGAAAAGACCAGGACCGCTGTCAGGGGCAGGAAAAGGAAGCAGGGGCAGCAACCCGAACATATACGTGCACCGTGTTCACCCAGATGCCATTTACCGGATTTCTCTGGCCCAGGCAAGCCACTTAACCCCTCTTGGCCACAGGAAGAGTGCCGGCCTGCTTCGCCCCCAGGCTGAGGTTGTGTTGGCTGGCAGCACTTTAATTTACAGAATGCCTTCTGGGCATTCTCATTCTGCCAGGTGCAGGAGGTGGAGGCGGGGAGGGTGCAGGATCAAAGAGAAAAAGAGGCAGCCTTGCCTGAAAGAACCCATCACTCTTCTTCCGGTCTTGCCCGGGCTCCTCATTTTTCTCAGCACAGAATCCAAACTCGGATTCGAGATGCGCACGCAACTTTGGGATCCGGCCCTGGTGCCGCCATCGGGCAACATTTTGCAAATGCTCCTTTGCTACCCCGAGACAAAATCCGGAGGTCGCACGATTTTTCCACACGCGGAACCACTGATCGGGGTTTCAACCAACATAATGCCTTCACTGTAATATAAAGGTGGGAAAAGAGAAGTCACAGGTAGTAAGACAATGTGAATTTCATCAGGTAAACTCCCTGGCCGTGACTTCACTAGTCAACATAAGGACCTGCCTTTGTGTGTGAAGCCATAGCCGATGCCACAGGTACAAACGCACGTGACAAGAGACGTGTTCCTTGGGAGACTCAAATTCCAAAAGCAATGGTGTCACGAGGGTGACATGATTTCCCAACTTGGTGAACATTACTGGGTCGCGTTCCAAACAGAACACACAGGGCAACCTTCCCTTAATTTATATGATAGTTCCATTCCCAGACAAGGCCGTGTATGGCTGATACCCTGCCCAAGTGACCTTCAGTTTATATGAACGGGAGAGTTAAGTCCAGGGTAAGATGGCTTGCCACTCTCACCAGAGAAAGATCGTCTTTCTCACCAGACTGGGGTCAGCAAACTTTTCTGTAAGGGTCCAGAGAGCAAATAGCTTAGGCTTTGCAGGCCGGATGGTCTCTGTCACGGCAACTCCACTCTGTCCTTACAGCTCAAAAGCAGCCACCGACCACATGTGAACAAACGAGCATGCCCGTGCACCGATAAAGCTTTATTTAAAAAAATTTTTTTTTTAATGTTTATTTATTTTTGAGAGAGAGAAAGAGCACGACCGGGGGAGGGGCAGAGAGAGAGGGAGACACAGAGTCCGAAACAGGCTCCGGGCTCTGAGCTGTCAGCACAGAGCCCGTCGCGGGGCTCGAACTCACGGACTGCGGGATCGTGACCGGAGCCGAAGCCGGAAGCTTCACCGACTGAGCCACCCAGGCGCCCCACCGATAAAGCTTTACGTACAAAACCCAGGTGGCCGTCGGGTTTGGTCCACGGGCAGCAGTTTTTCAACGTTTTTTTTTTTTTTATTTATTTTTGGGACAGAGAGAGACAGAGCATGAACAGGGGAGGGGCAGAGAGAGAGGGAGACACAGAATCGGAAACAGGCTCCAGGCTCCGAGCCGTCAGCCCAGAGCCTGACGCGGGGCTCGAACTCACGGACCGCGAGATCGTGACCTGGCTGAAGTCGGACGCTTAACCGACTGCGCCACCCAGGCGCCCCTAGGCAGCAGTTTTTCAAACCCAACACTAGCCTGTAAGCTCCTTATCTGTCCAGTTTCCTCTTGAATTCCTTGAGTCTGGCACAGTGTGGAGCCAATGGGAGGAGCTAGAAGAGTGTGTGGTGAACACGTGAGTTTGTGGTCCAGCTCGAATGAGGAACAACCAGAAAACACAAGAAAGGCCTTCCAATTCTTAGCACGTAGGGAAAGCATTTACATGCCGGTCACCCATCCAGCACTGAAGGAGTCTCGATAAGGAAGGGCAGGAGAATTCAGGGAGGGCTTCCCGGAGTAGGTGACCCTGAACAGCAGCTGAAGGACGGATGGGATTTGGACCATGGAAGTCGTGGCCCTCACTTGTTCAATCATTAATTCATTCCCTCATGGGAGGGACTTGTGATGACCGTCCCAGCAGGTGCAGAAAACACCAAGATGCACACACAGCTCTGCCAGGGAGGGAGACGTCCCTTGAGACCACGAGTGACAGCTGTTTGCTCTTTGAAGGAGTCACTGGAACTCCTTCTCTGAAACAAGAGTCAAGGTTATTCCCACTCTTCCCTCTTGGTTTTCTTCCCTCCAAAGCCCCCGGCCCTGCACTCCCTGCAGACCTCCTAACTGCTTGTCCTTCTTCTCTCTCTGCCTTGGCTTCTCAGAAACTCAGAGCCACATGGATGGTGCATGGAACGTTCCACGTTCTGTGGAACGGATGTGGCTGCCTCCTTTCCCTTTCCCTGGGATTTCTCGTCAGCTCTTCAAGTTGTAACAGACACACCTCTGCAGGGCAGCCCAAGTCCTCTCAGAGGTGAGCCAGGTGGCTTCCGTGTTTAAAAAAAAAAAAAAAAAATGCAGAATATTCCTCCTGTCTCCCCACCTGCTCCCACCCTGAGCCCATTTTATTAACACTGAGCTTGTTTTGAAGTCGAATTTAAACAGCCCAAGTGATTGTTGGTATTTCATAACTAGTCCATTTTCTAGCTGCTAACAGCGGGTAACAATTTACGTACTTCTCGACACAGTATCGATACTGCATCATCAAAAAAAAAAAAAAGGAAGAAAAAAGAAAAAAGGGTCCGTATAGGAACTCGAGGCCATGATCTTGTAATCTCCTCGGCTCTGTGCCCTTGCGGTGACCCTGACTCACTATGTGAGGCGGGACAGGCCCTCCAGCATTTCTGCAGGGAAAACGGTGAAAGCTGGAGGCCACAGCCCAGAAGATACTAATGGTCACAAGTGAAAAAAATCCCCGAAGGGCTGCTGTTGGCCGAGGGTGACCCAGAGTCAGTCTTTGGGATCAGAGAACCCCTCATGCGTTCCTTCGTTTGTTCGCCCATTCAATAAATCAAGTACCTTTCAGGTCAGACGCCGAGCTGAGCACCGGGGGTCCGGTAAACAAGACCAGGAAGGTTCGTGTCGCCTCCCCCCGGCCCCGCCGTACCCAACCCCCGAGTTGAGTAGAGTGGGGAGGCCACGATAAGCAAGGGAGCTACCAAGTGAACAAGCTCATTGCAAACCGTGCCGGTATAACAATGAGCAGAGGGGGAGGGGGGAAGGACACATCAAGAAAGGCCTCTCAGAGGAGGTGACCTCAGAGCTGGTTGCGGAAAGGGCAGGGGAAGCGACAGTCAAGGAAAACAACAGCGAAAGTCCAGAACAGGAAAGAGGGTGCACGTGGAAGATGCCGGAGGCCAGGGAGGATTCCTGCCTCCACCTGAGAGGTTTTGGGGCAGAAAGGCAGTTCTCAGGATGCCTGGGAAACTGGCCCTCCCTATGTGCCTGTGGGGACAACCGGATGTCCCTCCCCTCACACGGGAGGGAGGAGAGGACAAAACACTGATCCGAACAGTGGGAGACCCAAAACAGAACAAATTGGGGCGCCTGGGGGCTCAGTCAAGCGAACGGCTCTCGGTTTTGGCTCAGGTCATGATCTCACGGTTCATGGGTTTGAGCCCCGCGTGGGGCTCTGCGGTGACCGTGTGGTGCCTGTTTGGGATTCTCTCCCTCCCTCTCTCTCTGGCCCTCCCCTGCTTGTGCAGGCACATGCTCTCTCTCTCTCTCTCTCTCTCAAAATAAATAAACTTTTAAAAAAGAACAAATAAAAAGTAGGGGTAGAAAATGAGCCAAGAACCCCCTTTCTCTAAAATCAGCAGCCCCTGTCCAAGTGGGCACGGCTGAGATGTCCGTCAGCCAGTGCCTTCGACTGCCAAGGGTCCGGCCCCTTCCAGACTTCACTGAGGACCCCAGGCCCCTGCCCCAGACCACGCCTGGAGGCTCCGGGTCCTTCGCGGTGCCATCTGGAGGACCGTGTTGGGAATCACCAATGATCTTTTATTAGGTGATGAGCTAAAGCTCTTCTCTCTGCTTGCTTCTCGAGACAATGCCATCATGGGCCCGCCTCGGAAGAGAGACGAATCCACTTGATAAACAACAAGGGCTTGTGGCCCCATCAGCGAGTGGGGGATGCTTTCAAGCCTTTCAGAACATCGTCACCCATGCCCGCAAGCCGGGGGCACTCATCTGGGGTCCGCCAGCGACATCTGAACACCAGGATCATGCAGTGACAAGCAGGGAAGGCACAAAACTCTACCTCGTCACCTTTTTAATGAGTAAAATCCTCTGGCTGCTGCCGGGGCCCTCAGAGACCAGCTATTAATGAGCGCTTAGAATAGATTGTGCTGTTTTCTCCATGTACGGTGGCCTGGGAGAGACACTTCAATTTCCATTTTACATCTGCTGCCATGTTCAAGTGTCTCCTTAAGGGCAGGAAAACACTTGGGCACATTCTGTCTTTAAAGAGACATGTTCCAAGAGAGCATTCCTTCCCCACAGCCGCATTCTATATGTGAACGTTTTCAATTTCCAAAGCATATATTTAGATTATGTATATGGAAGCCTGTGACACCCGGGGGGTCGGGGAGGTGGCGGGGGGAGAGCAGGGCCTCAGCCGCACACGCAGCCCTCCCTGTCCCTTGGGGCTCAAAGAAGAGGGCTTCTGGTTTTGTCCTCAGATTCGGGGGCTTCACTCACCGAGATGGGGACAAGGACAGCCTAAGTTTTATTCCTATTTATGACACTTGGTCCCAGCCAGCAGACACGTGGGTCCTAATGTGGGGAGCACCACCATTTCCACAGGGCTGCGTGTGAGTGCAGATTGGGGAAGGGGGCTGGGCCCCGGGCCGGGGCCACGTGGGGCCCAGAAAGGAGACATGGCTGACCCGGGCCCACATGGGGGCCAGGTGATGGGGCTGGACTCCCACAGGGGTCTTTCTAAGACGACAGGAGCGGAGGAGAAAAGAGGAGGAGGGGAGACAAGAAGGACCTCTAGACCACAGCCCGTGCCCGGAGGTCTCTGTGATGTCCCCGCGGTCATAGGAGTCAGGACCCACAAGGGGAGTGAGGGTGAGTTTGGGGAATGCGCCCAGTGTCGGGGCAGAGGGCGGGAGAAAGAACAACCTTGGGCTCTCGGTAGTTACCAGCTGTCTTAGCTCGGCCACCATAACAGAAACACCACAGCCTCGTGGCTTAAACAGCAGACATCAGTTCCTCGCGGTTCTAGAGGCTGAAGTCTGAGGTCAGGGCGCCAACACAGCCGGTTTCTGGTGAAGCCTCTCTTCCTGGATTGTCGACGGCTGCCTTCTCACCGCGTCCTCTGACGGCAGAGCGGGAGAGAAAGCTCGGCGCCTTTCGCCCCTTCATGAGGGCGCCAGTCCCATCATGGGAGCTCTACCCTCACGGCCGCATCCAAACCTAATTACCCCCTGAAATGCCCACCCCGCAAACACCACCACACTGGGGATTAGGGCTGCAGCATATACATCTGGGCCGGCGTTGGGCGGTCGGGGGGACATAAACACTCAGTCCATAGCACCAGCTGTGTGATCTCGGGCAAGCCGCTTAGCCTCTCTGGGCCTTCACGTTTCATCTGTAAAATGGGATCAGAGTCCCCCTGGCTGTCGGTCTGTTGTCAGGATGGTGGGACCTGCCACGTGTATAGTGCCTGGTGCGTAGACAGAGCTGGCACAGTGACGTCTGTGTTCGTTTCCAGAGCCCGGTGATCGTCAGCACCCTGCAGACCAAGAAACCCATTCCTCCAATCCACCTCGGGAGACCCACAGCAAATGTGTCACGAGGAGCAGACATCCAGAGAAATACAACTTATCCACGCTCCGAAAAGGGACCGTGTGGGACAAGCCGCTGACAGGTGTGAAGTACCATTGATTCCATCATGGTGGCCGTCCCCAGAACAAACAGCCCCAGAAAGCACAGGGGTTGCAACCCTAGGTCTGTGGCATTTCCAGTTATCTCAGAGCGCATCTAAGATTCTCGACAAAGGTGGCTTGAGTTTTCTCTCACTCAAAACGCCACCTCCCTCCGCCATCCGCCCTTTGGCAAGTGGCCAAGGTGGCCCAGTTGTGCTGTGGCAGAGTCTGGTTCCCCGGCACCCATTCTGCCTCACTCACAAGCGTCCACGGTCTTGAGGCAGTGATGCGCCCAGTTACAGAACCTGCTTCCCGTCCTGTCCCACAGCCTGGTGTGGCCACACGACTGTGTTCCGGCCAGTGAAGCAAGAGAAGCTCCTAGGAAGGGAATTCTGGAAAGGTTCTCTGGAAGGGAGAAGAGACAACTAGAGAAAGACGCTTTCGATTTGCCCTCTTCCTGCTTCCTGCTACCTGGAATGTGGACACGATGGCTGGAGCTGCAGCAGGCATTCTGCAACACTGAGGACAGAAGCCAAATGTGGGGAATGGCGGAGCAGGCGGAGGGACACAGCCTGAGCCCGAGATGATCGTGAAGCTACCATACCAGGACCTCTTGCACATCAGAGGGACACCTTTATACACTTAAGCCACTGTGATTTGCATTTTCTGTTAGGTACATTTTCTGTTAATCCTAATATATATACTTAGTTACTAGAGGCTATGAGTGTGTGAAAGAGGAGCCCGGGTCCCTAGCCACCGATCTGTCCTCGGCAGGAGACACAGGTGGGAGGGGGGACAGGAAGGGGACAGAACATCATGGCGCAGGGTGAGGGTCCGGCACACCTCCTGGCGGGCGCCTACCAAACTTGGCTAGTGCTGGACCCCAGGTGAGTGATCCGTCTCTCCCCGTGTCACCTTCTGGAGACTTCTAGCATAAGCAAGGCTCCGGCCAAATGGCAGTGGTCCACCTCTTCCCAGGTAGGGTGAAATCCTCTCTAGGGTCCCGAAGGTCACTCCCAGCTGAACTAGAAAGAACTCAGAAGCAGGAAGGAGGAGCCGGCCGGCGCCTGTCACTGGCTTCCTCACTAACTGGCTGTGTGACCTCAGGCGAGTCACTGCCCCTTTCTGGGCCTCAGTCTCCCCACCCATGAAATGCGGCTGCCAAACCCCGTGCCTCAGACCCCTTCCAGCATCAAAGCACAGCCCTCCCGCGACGCAGAGCGTCTGGAAAACCAGGATCGGAACAGCCAATCCGCCTGCCCCACTTACGCCTGCTGCCGATCTTGCCCCCACCCTCCTCACCCCTGCCAGCCATTCTCGGATATTCTTTCCAATCGTACCCTATCATTTTGACGGCCTGCTTCAGGGAGAAACATCATTTCTGCAGGCAGTAAGGCTAGATCTGAGGATAGGGGGCGAGAAGAGATCTGAGAGAGTAGTTTGACTCCCTTTATGCAAACGTGATGAAACAGTTCAGATGTGCAAACCCTATAAATTGGAAGACGGTCGGCTTGTAAAAGAATCGTCTAGAAATACAAATAATCTTGCTCATCCGAGCCTTGCTCCTATGGATGATGGGAAGCAAATTACGTTGAGCGTTAGCTACCGAGCACGAGGCCTTAACCACGTACTTAACACGCATCACTAATTCAGCCCTTGCCAGGAGAACCCCATCAGGCAAGTGCTCCTGTCCTCACTCTGCCAGCAGGGTAGAGAGACGGCAAAGTTACAGATCTTGCTTAAACTGAGGTCACGCTGACAGTGCTAGCACCAGGATTCTGATCTTGGTCTAATCTAGGCCGTCGCCATCACCCCATCATACCTGAAAGAGAAACCCACGAATGGGATGAGGTCGGGCAACAGAACAGAACTTCGTCCTCGAATCAGCTGTCAGCGGCTGGCTGTGTGACCTTGGGGCAGTCTCGGAGTCTCTCTTTGCCTGCGTTTTCTCATGTGTCAAAGGCAGGCATTGGAGAGCTCAGAGCCCCGCTCTGCAGAATGGCACCTGCTGCTCGATCTCCAAGCTTCCAGGATGCTCCGCCCCGCTCTGTACTCCATACACCCCGGCTGCCACGGGGAGCTCCCGCAGCCGTGGAACAGTGCCCTGCTCGGGGACCTCCGGATGGACAGATGGCGGGCGACCTTGACACACCTTCCCTTCCCTGCCCACCCCTGCCCAGCTCCAGAACGCCACGGGTGCCTCCTGGGTCCCCCAACCCAGGCACGTCTGCTTACAAACCTAAGCGTGTAACACTGCCCACTTGGGATAACAACTCCCGTCCTAGAGACTCTGTTTACCCAGCGGTGTTAGGGGGTGGGCAACCCTCGCCTGCATCACCCTTCACCTGTCGGCCGTGCGGTGCCAAAGTCTCGTGGCATCCTGCGAGACTTTTGCAACGGGTAGATGGTGCTGCTGTAAAGAATTTAACAGGCCTGGGGCGCCCGGGTGGCTCAGTTGGTTAAGCGGCCGACTTCGGCTCAGGTCACGATCTCGCGGTCCGTGAGTTCGAGCCCCGCGTCGGGCTCTGTGCTGACAGCTCAGAGCCTGGAGCCTGTTTCGGATTCTGTGTCTCCCTCTCTCTCTGACCCTCCCCCATTCATGCTCTGTCTCTCTCTGTCTCAAAAATAAATAAACGTTAAAAAAAAATTAAAAAAAAAAAAAGAATTTAACAGGCCAGCAACCGACACCCGAACCCCTTTGGATCCACCGATGGGTCTGATGCCCGTGAGTTGCCAAAAGCATTTATTGTCTCGTAATTTGATTTACTTTTTTCCACGCTGCTCCCAGCGCCTGCAAGTAGGGGCAAAATGGCTGATGTCTCCAGATGCCACAGAGGCTAATAAAGCTTGCTGTGCTCCCAGCATGCTCTCTGCTGTCAGAAACCGGCAATTAACTTAATAGGGTTCTTGAAATGGAGTCGATCCGGGAAATGTGGCATGTGTTGACACTCTCCCGCTGATCCAAGCAGCCTCCCACCATTGACTTGCAGGGTCTGTTTGCTATTTGAATTATTTAGGAGCTTGTTATGTGAATTAAAAAGCAGCACTTTGCAGCATTAAGTCTAATATTTTATGATCTTCAATTGATTAGGTGGGCTTTCAGGATTACACGGAAAGGTTAAGATAGAACTCGCCTCGGACAGGAAGCTCTCACCAGTCTGCTTTGCTCTTCCAAAACCTAGATGAGAACCCAAAAGGAGCCTGCCTCCCTTTTCCCTTCCAAAGGGAGTCTTCTGGAACCTGTTTTTGGACCATCGAAGAGCTTTTCCACCCCGAGGATACCAGATGCCCTGGGTTCTCAGGACCAAAGGAGGCTGGTCCCCCATTTCTCTACCTTTCATTTAGGTCTTTCTTGGCACAAAGATGCCACTGATGATGTGACGCCCAGAGGGACTGCATCCCAAGCCTGGGCCTGCAAAGGGAAAGCCCTGCTGTGGGTTCCCAGCCACTCAGTTGGGCCTGGATGGGCACCATTTCCACGCCTGCTCTTGGCCAAGGGTGTGTCTAGGAATACCTCCCTCTACCCCACGAGTGCCAATTCATGCTTTCCTTGCCCTGCTAGCTGTCACCACCCTCTCCCCTGGCCTATGGCAATAATTTTCCGCTGGGCTTCTCCCATCGCCCCCCTTCCAGTCCACCCTACGTTCTGCAGCCGAACCTAGTTCCAGCTGTGAATCTCCCCTGCTCAACAGCATTCAATGGCTCCCCATTGCTCGTTAAGTATATACTCATCAACCTGAGCCCAGACTCTCTTTCTAGCCTCATCTTCTATTGCTACCATATCAACCAGCCAGATTGAGCTCCTTAGTATTCTTTTTTTTTTAATTTTTTTTAACGTTTATTTATTTTTGAGACAGAGAGAGACAGAGCATGAACGGGGGAGGGGCAGAGAGAGAGGGAGACACAGAATCGGAAGCAGGCTCCAGGCTCTGAGCCATCAGCCCAGAGCCCGACGCGGGGCTCGAACTCACGGACTCACAGACCGTGAGATCGTGACCTGAGCTGAAGTCGGACGCTTAACCGACTGAGCCACCCAGGCGCCCCAACTTAGTATTCTTTAAAAACACCTCTCGCTTTGCTCAGGGCGTTCACTTGATGTGTGACGCCTCTCTTCACCCACTGAAACTCTACTAGTCCTTGACAATGAAAAGAGTAAATAAGTACATAATACAGAGCTTTCTTTATTCCAAGCACCTTAAATGGTATTATTTAGCGCCATTTAACCTAACCTGTAAGGTAGGTACCTTTACTATTTCCATTTTACAGATGGCAAAACTGAGGGTCAGATGAAGCTAGCTAACCACCCCAAGGTCACTGGGCTAGCTGGGATTTAAATCCAAGTGGACAACGCTCATCTCAATTCCACTTCCGTGGTAAAGCCGTCCCTGCCTTTACCCGGGCGCCCTTTGTCCTCTGAGGTTTGCACCGTCCACATTTGCCACCGCACTGACTTATTCAGGCAGCAGGTGCAGGCACACAGCTCTCTTCTCTACCGGGATGGCAACGCCTTGAGACTGGGCCTCTCTCGTTTTCCTCGCGGGGCTTAGGGCCCGAGTTTGCGCAACACATAGGAGGTGTTGACCCAAGCAGGCTGTCGACTTGCCCAGAAGGTGGTTCCCCACCCCAAAGTCACAGCCCCTGGAAGAGTATTTACCTGGTCCTCACTGCGCTTGCCACACGGTAGAAGGAGGCATTGCCGGGTGCCCAGTGAGGGACGGCACAGGCTGTAAAGAGTGACTGCAATTTGAATCCGGGCACCTCCTCTCTTAACCATGAAACCTTGGGGTAACGAGTAAATTAGCCTCGCTGAGCCGTGGTGTTCTCACCTGTAAATGGGAATAACGATAGTCCCCACTCTGTAAGGAAATTATCAGAATTAAATGAAATAATTCATCAAAAGCACTTGAGAGACGTGGTCCCTAGCACACATTGGGGGCCTAGAAAAAGTCTGCTCCCAATACCTTTGGACTGACCTTGATTGAGCCCATAAACCACCTCGTGCAGCTGTGGACCCCGGCTCTGGCCTTTCTACGCCTCCACCTCCCCACCTGGAACACGGGCTATGAAAAACTCACCTGATAGGATTATGGGGAAGGATTTAATGAAATAACAGATGGGCCCGGAACAGAACAGACATTCAATATAGTAATAACAATATGTTATTTTTAATTAATATAACCTTCGCCCAAGCTGAGAATATTTACTTTTCTAGCACGCCATGACGATGGTCCTTGACCCCTGGAATCAACAACCTTGTGCAAAACAAGTGACACCTGTCGCCCCCCAACCCTGCAGCCGCTGTGAGGAGAAAGGCGAGGGCTGCCACACAGCCCCGACCTCCAGGGGGCGCTCAACTTAACAGGGGGGGCAGGACAGAAAGAGCGGGTCTGCTCCAGTGCGGGAGGGCAGGGCCACAGGCACGGGGGCCCTGAGCAAAGTCCCAGAGACTCAGCCGGGAGGAGCTGCTGACCCATCTGTCACCTGTGATCCATCAGAGCTGCTGGTCGTGCCACGGGGATGAGAGGTAGCACTTTGGCATCGGTGGCGTGAAGGAGAGCGCCTGTATGATTAGTGATGCCTTCTTGGGACACCTCTGCCCTGAGACCCTAGGCTGCCACTAAGCCACCTTAAGTAGGGAGTCGCCTTCAGAACCTCTCTGCTGCAGGGAGGCCCTGAAGCCGGGAAGTTGTTCCCAGGACTGTTTCACCACCACACTCTGCTAGGTGTTATTCTTGAAGGCAGCTGAGGTCCTAACCTTGGGCCACGTGGACACGTGGACCAGCTGAAGGGGAGCTGGGACCCAGAAAGACTCTCAAATACGTGCAAAATCCTGTATGAATGTATGGAGGGGTATACGTTAGGTAGAGGTTCTGTAAGATTCTGTATATGTCAGGATAGGCTAACCTCTAGCTGCGGTAACAACCCCTGCATCTCAATGGCCTGATGCAACATGTCACAGCCCCAGCAGACCGATAAAGAGTAGGTGACGAAGAGCAGGGCTCTGCTGGGTGCCCGGGGTCAGGATGCTAAGCGTCTGACTTCGGGTCAGGATGCTAAGCGTCCGACTTCGGCTCAGGTCATGATCTCGCGGTTCGGCCGTTCAAGCCCCGCGTCGGGCTCTGTGCTGATGGCTCAGAGCCTGGAGCCTGCTTTGGATTCTGTCTCTCTCTCTCTCTGCCCCTTCCCCGTTCACATTCTGTCTCTGTCTCTCAAAAATAAAAATAAACATTAAAAAAAAAATAGAGCAGGTCTCTGCTGACAGGAGCTCCACCGTCTCCAGCATGGGGCTCCCCAGGTCACCCTGAGCACTGCCATTCAGTGGGCAGATGGAGGGAGGAAAGGTGCATGAAAGATCTTACAAGAAACTTCAGGGGCCAAGCCTGGAAGCAGCATATGTTACTCCCGCCCACATTCCACTGGCCAGAACTCGGTCACATGGCACCCCTGATTGCAAAGGAGGTTGGGAAATGTAGTCTTCCTAGGTACCCAGGAGGGAAGGAAAACTGGTTTGGAGAACACATAGCCTTTCAAAAAGGACTTGAACGGGGTCGGGTGGGGGAGGATGAAAGGTCGAAAGAAGAAGAAATACCATTAACTTTATGTACATTGTTCATTTAGTCCTCACTCTTAGTAGATCTTTTATTTAATATCCATTTTATAGGGAAGGAAAGCGAAGGTCACAAGACTAAGCCACTTACAGAGGATCACACGGGGGTGAACGGTGGAGCCCAGTATTACACCTCACGCCTGTCTCTTGTCACCACACAGTCTCGAAGGCACTCCATTTTGTGCCTTTCGTGTCTGACGCATTTTGAGTGGGAAAGCAAACGTGAACGGAGAAGATCATTTTGAGCTTGTACTTTGGGGTCAGCTAACACGTATGGACGTACTCTGTGCCAGACGTCATTCAGAAGGCTTTTCCACGCATGGCATCGTGAGCTCCTCCCACCGACCTTGTAAGATTCATCTAGCTGTTATCTCAGCTTGATGGATGAGCAAATGGAGGCGCAGAGAAGTTAGCCAACTTTCCCAAGGCCCCACAGCTAGTAAGCGGGGGGCACAGGGACCCCGACCCTAGTGACGACGCCAGTTCTGTGGGCATGCCCTCCCCCGACCCGTGCATGCACTCATTCAGCACCCGGTTGCTCGAGGCCACCCACGAAGTCGAGGCAAACGGAGAAGGCGTCTCCTTCATTCTCGTGCCCCCGCCATGCAGCCCAGGCCTGCCCCCCTCTCCCTCAGAAGTCAGAGCCTGACCGTGGGAATCCACCCAAGGACACGTGGACACACCAGCAGAGTCACCAGCCACTTGTCTGGGAGCACCACGACCGAGCCCAGCAGCCCGTGGAACATGGCTGCCGTCCCCTCCACAACCCCATTCGAGCCTCCTGATGGTTTCTCGAAGGTAGGTGTTTCACGGTCTCCAGCCACTGCATCACTTAAGCCAAAACAAATTCGGTTAATGGGGTCAGGAGCAGATCTGGGGCGGACGTGGAGGGGAACCAAGGCAACACCACGTCTCCTCAAGCCACCCTGGCCCTCTGAGGTATTGTTTCACACAGGGCGAGGCCCCTGGGGACGGGAGAGCACGTCCCCTTGCTTTGCGCCTTGTACGAGGCCAAGGTGTTGACCTCCAGCGGACCCCGAGACTCAGGAAGGCGGGGTGGAGGGTGGGAAAGCACCGAGGTTAAGGGACGTGGACACCCAGACAAAGGTAGAACTAAGGCCAAACGTTCAGAAGCAGGGGACCAGAGGGAACCACCCCCTCCCACCCCCCACCCCTGCCCACGTCAGGTCTGCACCTGCACCCGTGAAACTGTGGCAAAAATGCCGACACAGGAGTCAGCGCGACTTGATTCGGGACCAGCTCCTCCATTCACTAGCCCCAGTTGTTCTACCCCTCAGTTGCTTGGCCTATAAAATGGGTGCAGTGTCAGTCTCACATCACAGGACTATAAGAAGGCCTGGGGGAGTGAGCACGGGAAGCACCAAGCACGGGGTCTGGCATGAAGCCAAATAAATCCAAGTGTGGGCCCAGGGGCCTTTGAATGCAGTCCTCTTAGAAACCAACAAACAGGGGCGCCTGGGTGGCTCGGTCGCTTAAGTGTCCGACTCCCGCTCAGGGCACGATCTCGCGGTCCGTGAGTTTGAGCCCCGCGTCGGGCTCTGTGCTGACAGTTCGGAGCCTGGAGCCTGTTTCAGATTCTGTGTCTCCCCCTCTGTCTGACCCTCCCCCGTTCATGCTCTGTCTCTCTCTGTCTCAAAAATAAATAAAGTTTTTTTTTTAAAAAAAAGAAAGAAAGCAACAAACAAAGAGTCCCTGACTGTAACCGACTTAATTCTCTAATCATCTGTATCACCAAACGAGACACCTCATTATAGTCCTTTGTTTTGCAATTAAAATAACCCCCCCTTCATTTTTCCCCGGGCCGTGTGGCAGGATCTTTGAGGTAGGCCGGTCACTGGTTCCCACAGTGACCTCGCGGACCAGCGCCCACAGAACTGAATGTTTTCTGAGGCCAGGAGTTTGCGCTTCACGGCTCACGTCCCTGGACATTATCGTCGTTAATCCTCACGGTGGCCCTGGAAGACAAGTAGAGCTGGCCTCATGACCCTCATCTTACAGGAAATGGAGACTCCCCAGGGGTTTCAGTGAGCAAGCAGCCGCCCCCGGGGCTCGAGGCCAAGTCCTCTGGCTCCAAATGCCGGGTGTTTTTGGTGACACCGAAGGGGCTCAGCATTCTCCTGGGCACCGGGACTTTGAGGCTGAGGCTTTCCTTACACCCGGCAGGGATCAGGGCAGGGGCCCCGGAGCGAGGCTCTGGGGGTTCTGCCATTTACCGGCCCTGAGACCTTGGGCAGGCTGCAGGACCTCTCTGCGTCTTATCCGTAAAGTGGAGGCGATGTGACTTCCTGCGTCTTAAGGTGCTGTGATGTGTGGAGACCAATTAGCACAGGGCCTGGTGGATCTAGGAAGAGCCATTACGTAGCACTACTGATACCCTGTGCGGGGAACCACAGCCCCTCACCCCCCTCCTGTCTTTGCTTCTGATGCTCCATGACCCCGGAGGGCAGAGACTGAGACAGAGGTTCAGTGCAGCGTGGTGATTAGGAGTGCAGGCTTTAGTTCCGGGTTCAGACCCCATCCGTCTCCGGCTGTGTGACCTTGGTGAGCTCAGTGTGTGCTCTGAGACCATCCCCCTCTGCTCTCCGGAGAGCCAGCGGTCTTCAAAGTCTTTCCCAAAGACGCGACCCCGGCATGGGAGCTGGCCGCCAAGGATGGTGACCTTGTCCGAGATACTCATTGTTTATCGTGACCTCACCGAGTAAATAAATAGCGTGAGATGGGGAGCCAGGCCCGGGCTTTCCAGAAATACTCTGTCCCTGGCTCCAGCTCGGGCACGGAGACACGGTGACCCCAGCCAGTTGACTCATCTCCCCAACATGAGCTGAGATGCCGAGGCAGCCCCACCCAGCCTCTCTCGGCCCTCACTGGCTCCTTCACATGGCCTGGCAAGCCCAGCAGGAGCCCGTCTAATAGAGGCGCTGGCTCTGGGGAGGGCGAAAGACAGGTGTGAATCTGCGATTAAAGCCAAAGAGGGGCAATGAAAAGAGCAGAAAAGCTCTGACTGGGGGAGGTTGAGGACAAAAGGCCCATGGCCCATGATGCAGCGGGTAGCTTGAGATGAGGCTGGGACATTGCTGCGCCGTGGGGTGGAGGTCTACAGCGGTCCTGGGCCCTCGGGGAAGACGTCAGGACTGGGGAGCAGATCCAGAAGGACCCCTCCGTCACTTCCCAGGTTCAGGGGCCACAGGGAGAGCTCAAAAAAGAACCGACTCCAGCCTCATGGTCAAAACTAGTCACAGTGGAAAGATCAGGACACCGAGTAAAGTCTCTGATTGACACCCTTCTCGAAAACCTGAACCTCGTTCAGAAAATTACTGTCTTTATTTTATGTAAAAAAAAAAATCTAACTAATATGCTGACAACTCCTCTCATTGAACGACAGAAGTAGGCACTTAGACACGAGGTGGTTCAACTACTTTGATGTGCAGGCCAGGAGATGCGACTCCGTTCACCCATCTACAGTTTTTACCGAGTACTTCTGCTACATAGCAGACACTGGCCAAGGTGCCGGGACCTGCAGAGGACGAGACAAACAAGATCCCCATCTCCTACAACTTCTGCTTTGAGGAGGAGACAGACAATAAGCCCAGAGCAAATAGAGAAAAACATTCCGATCAGGATAAACATTAGGAAGAAAACAAAGAGCTTTGTAATAGTGATGGGTGGGATGGGAAAGGCAGGTGGTCGCCAAGATGTCTCAGAGGGGACCGCTAGGCTGAAGTCTGAAACAGAAGCCAGGAGAACAAGGGAAGAGCTCCACCTCCAAGTGCAAAGGCACTGGGGCAGGGACTCATTTAGGGAGGTCCAAGGAAAGGAAAACATGTATGTGGCAGGGGTGGGGTGAGACCCGCTAACATTTGTAGGCACCCTGTGCCTGGCACCATGCTGGCACTTGACTGGCAGTTCATTAAATGCCCTTGAGGACCCTTGAAGGCAGGGTTCCATTAACAACTCCAATTAAGTCGTGGAGGCTGAGGCCAGAGAGGTTCAGCAACCCGCCCAGAGTTACCCACGGAGGACAGGGCAGGCAGGATTCCACCCGGGGACATCCCACATCCAGAGTTCACTGGAGGAGATCCCAGGCAAGAGCTAGAGGACACAGCCCCCGTGGGCCTCGGAAAGGAGCTGGGATTTTGCTCAAGGCCAACGGGAAGCGACCAGTTCACACAGTATGTCAGTGGTCAGGTCAATGATTGTTGGCAGCCTTCTTGTGCACCAGGCTGCCGGCGGTGAGCCTGCGGACAGGACACTGGGCAGGCGCCCCTCTTCGGACAGACACTACCACCCCGCCAGCCCCGGCTACCCGCCCCCCCCACACCTCCTGGGCCCATCCCCTCGCCCCACCCCTACCCCGCGCCTCCCTTCCGACCCGGCACCATGGGTTTGGGGACGAGACCCGGCGCTGTGCGCGCGCGGCGGCTCCGGTCTCGGGCCCCTCCGACCGCAGGGACGCGCGCAGACCCCAGCCATCCAGCGCCGCGCCCAGACGGGGCTCAAAGATCGGCCTCCCCGCACTCCTCGCTCGGCCACGCCGCCTCCTCCGGGAGCCCTCGGGGCGCCTCTCGGGGCGGCCAGCACCGCCAGGTTACCGGGGAGCCCTTTCTGCCGTCAACTCTGCCGCGCAAATCCAGCTCTGCAGGCCAGCCCGGGGGCCACGGAGCCCAGGGCGCCCCAGCGGGGGGCGCCCCGGCCCGTAGCGCGCAGACGCGGACCCCCGCGGGCACCTCGGCCCCGCGGGGCGGCCCCGGGGGGGAGGGGGAGGGGGCGGCCCCGGGCTCCGTGACCCCCGGGGGCCGAGACACCAGGAGGGTCCATCCGCGAACCTCCGCATCCCGACGATTGCCGGCCTCGAGGTGGCGCGGCCTGATTGGCAGGTCCCCCCTTGGCAGGGGTGGGGACCGGGGAGGGCTGTTGTGCACAATCGCTGTTTTTACTCCTGCCACCATTAATTCAACTACTGACAGAGAAAGGAGGGTCCGCCGCGGCTTTGTGTCACGCACTCACTGTAATTTACTTGAAAAGAATTAAATCACATTTACCTGCCATTCGTTTTGCATAAGACAAGCTGTAAGGGGCCGGGACAACAGCCCCATTGTTGCCCTGTTGGAACAATATTTCTCAATTCGAAACTTGGAACATTCGAATTAGCAGCTTCGTTTGACTACGGCGGCCCACGGATAGCAAGGCTTGCTTTGCGCCCCACCTCGGACTCCAGACGTCACAGTTAACGAGCCTCATTTTCATTCATCTAAGTCTAGACCGATCTTTTAAAATCGTCGCATTTACGGTACAAATGCACCTCCCAAAATGTTGGAAAGGAAAACGTAACCTTTTATCTGTTACGTAGCCCAATTGATAAATTATCTAAATGCCATGAAAACTCCTCTGGCTGGACCTAAAATCAGAGCAAACCGTAATTAACTCACTTGAGATTTGTTTAAATGTCTAAAGAAATCACGCTGCTTCTCAAATAAAGTTACTTCTGTTCTCCTTCCTCCCCTTTCAGATCTGGTCAGCAGGTAAACATGACTGATTAGCCTTTAAACCAACGCTTTTCAAGTGTATTTAAAATATTCAATTCTGCAAAATTACATCACCGTGAACCTGTGTGTTCAGCAAATTTGAAGCCAGGCTGAGTTTTTAACAACTTCTGTAAAAGTAAACTGCGGCTTCGAGTGAGCTGTAGTTTCCATTAGCATTAATAGTTTTTCAGTAACAAAATGTAACTGTTCAATCAAGCCTGAATGTTGAAAAGAGCCCAGTTACTAATCGTAAGAACTCTGGAACCATCAGGAAAAATAGCAAATAACAGAAATACAATTGGTAACATCCAGAGTTGTGCGCAGGGAGGACAACATACTATAGCAACTTGATGCATCTGAAAATAAAGGAGTCACAGAAAATAAGGTTGATAACAGAAAAGATGACCAGAAAGGTAGAATTTTTAAATCTGAGTAGTAAAAAAATAAAATAAAATAAAATAAAATAATAAAATAAAATAAAATATAAAATAAAATAAAGTAAAATAAAATAAAAAATAAAGAAAAGCTGAAATGCAGATTTAGTGCCGAGAATAATTAGAATGTGAAATAAGAAAACTTACGACCTAGAAAAGCAAGTCAAAAAAGGAGTGAAAATGCATTTGCTGTAGTTAGCACTGGATTTTCCTAATTTTAAAAAATGCAATTTTGTGGTTGAAATGTTATTAGTATTTAAGAGGTTTTTTTTTTTCTTTAAAGAGTGAAAGCTGCTAGCTGACATTTTTTTAGTGAATGGCCTTTTCCTTTAAAAAAATATTTTGTTGTCTGTGCTCTTTCATTTTTTTAATGAACGTGTGAGTTAAAAGGTTTACTTTTATTTCCAGTGGCTTAAAATTTTTTAAAGTCATTTTTCCCTTTTGTGTGTGAGACAGAAAATAACCGTTTGGCCTCAGCAGAAAACAAATGACAAGTGGATCAAACCAAGGACTCAACTCTATTTTCATGACTGGGTTTTTGAAGAATAATCCATAGAGATGGGGGAGGAAGGGATTCATCAGGCAAATGAAACAAAGTCCCTGATCTATATTCCTATTCTGATATCACCTCCTGGAATATCCACAACATTTTAAGTTCCAGCCTAAGCCACGAATTCCTTCAGAACAAATCAAATGTCTTTAAAGAATATTTCTGTTTGAAAAGGAATTAAGCTCTCCTGAAAGAATTTTAAAGGTTGTGATATTCGCAGTCTGATAAAGCAGCACCTTTAATGAAATTCTAATTAGCAATTTCATGCACTTTGCTATTAGTCATATCAGATTAGTGCACATTTTCACAGCCTTCCTTTAATTAAGTGCACTTATTCCAAGTTTCAAACACTTTCCTTATAAGATGAAAACTGTGCTGAAATGTTATTTAGTAAACAGAGGAAGTGTGAAAGTGTAGGTGTGCGTGTGTACATGGGCGGACATTTTTAACTGTCTACAAATTTTTTTTTTTTACATTTATGGAGTTGGTGAACTCAGGTTTTCATTTCTTTTTTCTTGTATTCTCGGTGTTGCCTTGGGATTTCCACAGGACCTATTCAAATCCTTAGCCCAAGTACACATCATGTGTACTTTGGCTTAAAATGTATTTCTGGATGTGTATATATGTGGGAGGAATTTTTTGCTTAAAACATCTTTTCTGTATGTGTGTATGTGTGTGTGTATTGTATATGGATAGTGTATATACATATATGTGGGGGGAGAGAGAGGGGAAAGAATCAGAGAGGGGGAGAGAGAGAGGGAAACTATACAACGTACAATATTGAGTTTTTTAAATCTCTGACAAGCAAAGGAAAAGCATTCGCCCATAAAGCAGCCCCCGCCCCTCATCACCTTTTGCAGGCATCTCTTTTCCTTTGAAAACAGCAATATGATTTCTTTCGACCTTCTAAATTTCATTCTGAAGCTCCAGCAAGGAGCAGGCAGCTTAGCTTGGTGAGCCGGATCCATGCAGCACAGGATATCTTCCTTCATTTTAGACCCTACTTGTCTCCACTGGGAGAGTTCAGCAGTCAAGCCAGCCTTTTCCAGGCAAAGCAGGGACCGACCTCGTCTGGGGGCTCAAACCCTACAAAGCCCCGAATCCCGGGATCATCCCCACCCCCCCCCCCCCCAGCCTGCTGGAGGGTTGCCCCAATTCAGGCAGATCATATTGTCTGGGAATGAAGCTGATCTTATCTGTAGCCTTTTGTCAAGCGGAAGTTTTTGTTGCCTGTTTTGCTCCGAGGTTGAAACTTGTAATATATTAACTAATTGCTCGCATCTCTAACACATGTTCTCCTGTTGGTGTCATTCATTTATACTGTAACATTTTTGACATTTTTAGATCGTCTCTTGGGACTCCTGGGCCTCTTAGCAGTTCCCTCCATGAAGAGTGTTTGCCTAATGATTACTGACTGACATCTCAATAACGAGCAACGTAGGAGTTGGGTACATCTATTGAAGAGTTCTGGGGTGTGTGTGTGTGTGTGTGTGTGCGTGCGTTTTAATTCATGGTCCACTTTGTCAAGTCATGTGTGAGCCATAATTTAAGCTAATAATTACCAGACATGAATTCAATGAAACATTGGTGTCTACACTTAAAAAAAAAAAAAAAAAAAAAAAAAAGTCCTGAATTTTAATGCATTCAGAAAACGTTTGCCTAGGGCCAGGCTGGGTCCAACACACATATGGAAGCACTTTAAAAGTGATAAATGATTTGGAATCTACCCTGTCTACTGGTGTGCTTCTCAGGAAAGAAAATTAGAGCTAACAGGTGTTAGATAGGGAATGCTGGGGCATTTTAATAGAATTGTCAAAATGTTGGTACCAGATGTTGACATTAATGCACACAACTCTGAACGTAATGCCGGGCCGCCATTTAAATGATTATTTGTTTAAATTTCAAGTCGCCAGCAGGAAATCCTTACTTTGTTCAGCACCTTTCTCTACACAGCATCCCCCTGCTCTTTCCCCTACGATTTGCATCAAAGTGTGGTGGTTGCTCGGCTCACATATGCATGCTTTAAATAATCCATGCCTGTCAAATTTCATTTTTTCTTTTCAGATCGTCCTCATCACGTCCCCATCCTCGCCGGCCTTGAAGTCTGCCTCCATGTATTCGTTTATGAGGGAAAAAATGATTTAAATACTGCCAGTTACAGGCTAATTAATCTTTGAACTACTCGGCAACTTCAAATGTATATACCAAGGAATCTGCATGAACTTGTAATTACTATGTATTTATACGATATTTTCCATGTAATCACCAAGTCGTTACATGGCTATGTGAGCCTTGTAAATCACGGTGATAGCAGAAAACTAATCTTTCCCGTGCCACTGCAGAAAGCCCATACAGGAGCCGCTGGTCTCCACCACGCTCGATTAATCGAAGGATCCAGAAAGCCTCTGTGCTTTAAAGGACACTAGAATGCTTGCCCGCAATAGAGTCCCAACCTAAAGAAATATCAGGGGATTGAGAGACGGGTGAGGTGGGCAGAGAGCAGTCTTTTCATCCAGCTTTTGTACAAAGACGATGATTGGTTTGGGGCATTTATTCCTGATGGGGTTGAAAGGCAGTAAGAAAAAAAAAAAATGTCTAGGCCAATGCCGCCATCGGTTGTGCAAGCAGCGTTCTGCTGTGACTTGGGGAAGGTCCTGAAATAAATTCCAATGTGAGTTTCGAGAGCAAACCCTGAGGCAGACTTGGGCTGTCATCTTTTTGAACCCAATTAAAGCAGAGGCAAAACCTCCAATTTTTCCAGACGGGGCTTCCTGTCCCCACTCTTCAAAAGTAACTTCCTTCATAAACAAACTGTGTGTGTGTGTGTGTGTACATATGTGTGCATACATATGTATTTGCGTGTCTGTGTGCGTGGGTGCGAGAGCTAATGTAATGTCTTCAAAAGCCACTTTGGACCGCGTGGTCCCTCTTCTTAGAAAGCGATCACCCCTGTGGGAAGGCCCGTTCTCTCCTCCTTGGGAGGTGCCCCCCTTTCTCCTCGACTGGACAGCCGAGGTCTGGTTTTCCTTGGCACAAGGACAGATGAGGCTGTATACAGAACCAAGGCCCTTCTGGGAGCTACAAGGACCCACTCAGAGCAGAGCAAGGGGGACAAAGTGGCCAAATCTCTGCTGGACTCTGAATTTCTACAGTCGCGGGCTTCCCTCTTATCTCAGCCCTACTCAGGAGTGTGGAGGGGGACCGAGGCAGCGTAGCCAGAGGCCCCACCAGGGCCTGCAGCCCCGCCCACCCTGCCCTGGACCCTCGCCTGGCTCCCGCACAGCCCCGGATGACATCCCCAGCCCCCTCACTAGCCACAAGTGGCTCTGTAGATAATTAATTAAAATTAAAGCTTCTGTCTCTTGTTGCACTGCCACATTTCAAGTGCTCAAAATGTGTCCCGGGGCCGCCATATTGGATGGCGCAGGTACAGACTATGTTCAAGAGCGTTGGTCTAAAACTCTACGTAATTCTCTGTTCTCTGCCCTGATGTTTCCCTGCCCAGAGACGGTGGCATTCAGCAGGATCAAAGGACAAGACCAGAGAGGTTTCCCTGGGCCCATGTAGAGGCTGGCTCGCCTCCCCAGTAAGACCTTTCCTCACAGTACCTGGCCTTTTGGTGCGGGGTCAAGGTCAAACCCGGGGCTACTGTGTTACCCAGAGCCTGGTGGGCACTTGTTATGAGGAACAAAATCCCCAGATCCCGCAGAGCCCTGGAAGGTGTCTGAGACCATAGAGGCCTTAAGTGGCTAGGGGCGAGTTCTGTTAGCCAGATTGGCATTTGCCTCATGGAGATGCCGGCTTTTGCCAGTGTAAACCTGGGATGCCTCTCTGCCTCCTAAGGTAAGAGATTCCTAACTCATTAGCCGGGGAGAAATTCTAATTATTCATTATCTTGCACGGCACATGCTGCTCTTGGATGCTTGATTGATATCATATGCGACTCATCATTGTGGCTGTTTTTCCAGGGCTACCCCAGGCCAGGCCAAAGGCATCTTTCCTCCTCACTGCAACCCTATGAGGTAGAAACTGTGATCCCATCTTACAGATGGGAAAAACTGAGGCTAACTTGTACTTACTGCCTCCGCTGAAGCCACACGGCTCAACAACGATGGATCAGGGTCCCGAGCTCGCCCCCTTCACCATCCCCCCCACAGGCCTGTTCTTCAGCCCTGTCTCTGCTCCTCACAGGCGGCCGGGAGGCTAAGCGGGATGTCTGGCCTTCCAAACCCTCAGCATCGCTCATCGTCAGCATGTGATTCTTTATCCGATTCGCTCCCCTAACCGCTCGCTGTTGGTGGACTAGTGCAACAAACAACATACCGCTTCTAAGAGCGGGTCTCGATAGACGTGGAATCCTTTCGAATCCCGCCGCCACCATCTAAACGGCTAGCCTGCTGGACAATGAGAGCTAAGTGGCCCAGTTGTCCCCACTGCCCCGCTAATAGCAGGCCAACCTCCAGAAGCAACGCCACCTCGTTGACCTGCAGCTCAGCACAGATGCATACTCAGGAGGGAAGACGGCCCAGCTGAGCCCAACCGAATTTGTTGACCCATAGACTCACCAATTAATGGTGGTTCAGTCACTCTATCTGCAAATGATTTCTCAGCCGGTACGAACTACGACACGCTCTCTGAGTCAGACGGGTTTTCCTGTGATCTAAATCTACTCCTGTTGTGCCCTCCACCTCTTTGATTCACTGGTTATCTCTCAGGGCTATGTGAGAGCTTCTGCTAGGCGCCCCGAAACCCATCAACCAGGCAAGATTCAATAGTGCTCCTTCTGTCCCCCCTCCCTGAGCATCATGAAACCCCTTTGCTCCCTGAGCAACCCACAAAGAATTTTTATTTAAAACATCTCACTCTGCGAGGGGTGCCTGGGTGGCTTGCTCAGTTAGGCGTTTGACTCTTGGTTTTGGCTCAGGTCATGATCTCATGGTTTGTGACTTCGAGCCCCACATCGGGCTCTGTGCTGACAGCGCGGAGCCCGTTTGGGATTCTGTCTCCCTCTCTCTCTGTCCTTCCTCCAGTTGCTCTCTCTCTCTCTCTCAAAATAAATAAAAAATAAACTTAAAAAAAAGATCTAACTCTGTGACCATTGGACATGAGATTCATTCCCACTTTTGGTTCTGATCTTGGACCAAGCCACAAAACATCCCACATCCACCAGGATGCTTGCCTTGATTTTCTTTCTGGTTTTCTTTCTGTTCATAGCCAGGAATCCACAGGAGCATGCCAGTCCCTCCCCGACGCATCAGCAGCCAACAGAGCTGACTGAGACTTTATCCAACCTATTTTCCATTTTCCCATTGGATCCCCGGGTTCCGGGCCTTCCGAAACCTGGAGTGGAACTCACATTGGAAATCCTGTGGGGCCTCGCGTCTGGAACGGTGCTGTGGAGCCCACAACGCGTTCCATGCAGCTGGAACCGAGATGTGGGAAGCTGGGTCATGGCCAAGCTGGGCTGTTTCAGCCACCTCCAGAAAACTTCAGTGCTCAGGGCTTCAGGTTTTATGGGTTTCCTCCTTAGAAATGAGTCCCTGAAATTTCTATGCACGTTACACCCTGCACTCCTTCAATATGTAGGTCTTGGTCGCCTACTGTGTGCAAGCAAGAGTTGGGGGGATAAAGCGGGGAAGGAAAAGATACCTCTACTTGGAAAGAGCGCACGCGTGGGCAGGTATAAAAATGACGAACAAAGTTGAAAGGGGGAATCGAATGGGTGTCCCGCAGAGGACAAAAAAAATGAATAGCTGCTATTTATGGACACTCAGGACTTGCCGAGCACTCTTCTAATCCCAAGCATCCAAATGTTTGAAACTCCGAAATATTAATTAAAACGTAGACAAAGGCATTGCTAATGTAATTCCTTACACCAAATCCTTGACCTCTTGGCTGACCTGACGTGTGTTTATAAAGCAGAAGGAGCCCGTTTTAATCTGGGCCAGGAGCATTTGTTGAGAAGCAAACATCGCCGCAGAGCCAGAGGGACCAGCTTGTGAGCTGAGAGGCTCCGCATCTGCCGAGCCAAGCAGGGCCTGGGAGCTGGCACATGGCTTCTCCCCCGGAGCTGGGTGTCCTCGGGCTAATCACGGAACCTCTCTGAGTCTCATTTCCGCAGCTTAGCGTGGATAACAACTTTCCAGGCTTCCTGGGCTTTTTGTAAGGATCAATTCGAATGGTGGGTCAATATGTTGTCGACCAGTTGTGCGAACCGCTGAGCACTTATGCTTGGAGTCACGCTTCTCAGAGTGTGGTCCGTGGACCTACAGCATTGGCGTCACTAGGGAAGTGATTAGAATGCAAGGTCTCAGGCCCCAACCCTGCTGAATCGGAATTGCTGAAGGCAGGGCCCGAGGATGCCCTCCGGCCATCCTGAGCGTGGTAAAGTTTGAGCGCGATGGCCGTAAGTAACGCCAGTTCTGCAGGAGGGTCCCGGGTCACAGCCGTGGTCCCAGGAGAATCGTGGAGAATGGCCTTTTGATGGCACGGGTTTCTCAAAGTGGATGGTAAACTGTATGATCCCGACGAAGGGTTCACATGAGTCCAGCAGCCTTCCTGAGAGATGGAGATCACATAATCACCATGGAGACAGGGCTAGGAAAAGGGAGGAAAGGAAGACAGGTGGGCAGGCTTTCTCTAGGAACCGCCTTTAAGACAACTAGAGACAACTGGATTTAGAGACCATGGTCATAGGCCCCAAGACCTGAGTGGTCCAGAGAATCCTGCCTGCTGGGGCTGTTTCTATGTGGACAATCAAGCCGCCACCTATATGCTAGTTGACTCACTGGGCCTTGCTTCCGCGGATCCTGGGTGGGGCCTCGAAATTCTCCTACACACAACGCTCCTTGCTGCTCCTGCGCATTTGCCAGACCTGACTTAATCCCTCCCCTTGCGCCCTAGAGATGAGCAAACCCAGGCTCAGACCACTCTCCCGTGGCGTGCAAAAGTGTGTACAGAGCTCCCGGTGTCTCCCAGACCCAATTCTTCCTGGCCCTTTGCAACTACACGCACCCGAGACTGAATCACCTCAGACCGCCGGGCCTGCCGCGAAGGAAAAGGGAGCGAAACATCGCAACTTTGGGTGAAGCGAGCGTGAGCTGTCCGGGGGGAGCTAGCCCCAACTTTAACCTGACCAGGCAGAGATCACCCATTTTTCAGATGAACAAATGGAGGTGCAGTGAGATTACCTGGCTTGCCGTGGTGGCTAAGGGGAACCTTACCTGAATTTCCTGCCACTACGTGGTCCTTGGATATTGGATTTGAAGTATGGATTGCCTTAGACCTAAGGAATCTCACTTCCTGCTGCCCTGAATTTTTTTCCATTTATTTATCTATTTACTTATTTAAAGAGAGAGAGAGAGGGAGAGAAAGAATCCCAAGCAGACTCTGTGCTGTTAACACAGAGCCTGACGCCGGGCTCGAACTCACAAACCATGAGATGGTGACCTGAGCCGAAATTAAGAGTCGGTCACTAGGGGCGCCTGGGGGGCTCAGTCGGTTGAGCGTCCCACTTCAGCTCAAGTCATGATCTCACGGTTCGTGAGTTCGAGCCCCGCGTCGGGCTCTGTGCTGACAGCTCAGAGGCTGGAGCCTGCTTCACATTCTGTGTCTCCCTCTCTCTCTGCCCCTCCCCTGTTCATGCTCTGTCTCCCTCTGTCTCAAAAATAAATAAAAAACATTAAAAAAAAAAGAGTCAGTCATTTAACCAACTGAGCCGCCCAGGCACCCTTGGCCTGGAATTCTTATGCTGGGGACTCGTTTCAATGGATCTGGAGAACCATTTGGTCTTTTAGAGTCTTACCTACAACACTAGGGTCCTATCTTGTCCGAGGTCGGCAGTGAGCCAAGAATAAGGCTGTCTCGCCGTTTTGGCCATATCTGCACGACTGTCCTTTATCATTTACTCAAAATTTTACTTTACGTTGATTTGCTTTGTTCTTGATCACTTTAATACATCCATTTTAAAAGAATGCATCACATGAGTATTGCTAATAGAAAACCAATTCCACTCACCGTAACCCATTAAAACAAATACACAACCTTCGAAACGTAAAAATGTTCCTCAGTGTGATACCTCCAGTCGGTTCGCCCGGCACCAAGCATGACACACAGCGCATATGGGAAAAGCCCACGCACAGGGAAGCGTGAGGCTGGGAGAGGGGAAGGGAAAGAAATTCCCATTTCGGCGCTGAGGATGCGTGGCGCCTTTCCGAGAAGTCCCAGGGAGTGGAGGGAGGGTTGGACGTGGCCTTGGTTAAGCCACGTCCACCGCAAGCCTCAATTTCTTCAGCTCTAAAATGAGGCTAAGCGTGATCATGCTCCCCCCCCGCCCCCACCCCAGGATGCCTGGGGGGATGAGTAATTGGGATCGTGGCTGCTCATGAGCTTTATAAATAGTGACCCAGCACAAAGTTGAATGTTTGAGATTTTTTACCATTTCATTTCATCATGATAAGCGTACTCCTTAACCTTCACTCCCTGTTTTTCCCATGCCCCCCACTCACTTCCCCTCCAGTAACCAGCAATGTGTTCTCTGCAGCGAAGAGTCTTTTCTTGGTTTCTCTCTCTCTCTCTTTTTCCCCCATTGCTTGTTTGTTTTGTTTCTTAAGTCCCACATATGAGTGAGATCATATGGTATTTGTCATTCTCTGACTGACCTATTTCACTTAGAAATGTTCGAGATCATTGTTCTCAGCTCTCCCCATCGTGTTGAGATGCCAGTCCCCAGCAGATGAAGGTTGCACAAGGGAGGTTGCTGTCGGAGGAAACTTTGTAACATTTGTCATGGCAACGTGTAAACATAAAAGGGAAACAGACCAAATGCAAATAAAGCAGAGACCATCAAGACAAGGACTAAAGCAAAGAGGAGCCTGCAGGTCATAAGGGATCACGTGGTTCCTCTGATCTGTCTTCAGATTTAACGCTGAGCCTCCTGGTGGCAACAGGGAAATGGGAAAAGGGAACACTGATTACGAAGGAGGGAAGTAAGGAAGCATTGTAGCCTCTTGGGGAATACAGAGCTCTTTCCAGCCTTGAATTTAAAGAGTGAGTTTTTCACACGTGGTTGAATACAGGGACACCTAGGTGACAGAAAAAATAGTCCTATCCCAGGGCTGTCCACCCTGCCTCAGCAGCCCCTGTAGATCCCAGCGCCACTTCTGAATCTGACAATGCATCCTGACGGCTTTCAGATTCTCTTTCAGGTTGTCACTCTCTCTACACGGAACATAATGGGAAGAGCGCTCGCTGAGCTGGGAGCCTGAGAACCCCAGCTCCGGTCCCAGCGTATAGGACCCCACACAAGATAGCTAATTCCAGCTCGCCAAAACTTCCCCGTCTCGGGTGCAGCGCCGAAAATCAGGTTAGGAGAATTGCGATGGACGTGCACCAGAAATGCTCACAAGACAACACTGAATGGGAAAAAGGCAGGGTGCAATATCGTAAGTACGGCATGATTTCACTTATATTACAGACGTATAAAGAGGCCACAGGCAGAGTGGTTAGGACATAGGACAGGCGGCAGAAGCAGTCAGTCTAAGTTCAAGTCCTACCTCTCACTGCCGCTGTGTGGCCTCAGGCAAGTCAAAACCTCGGTGCCTCTGTTTTCTCATCTGCAAATGAAAGTAATAGTTGTTTTGAAGAGTAAAGAAATTAATATGTAACGAGCACTTACAATAGTGCCTGGCACACAGTTCGCTTGCATGTGTGAGTACGTGTATGTGCCTGCATGTGAGTGTGTGTGTGTGTGTGTGTGTGTGGCTATGGAGAAGATCCAAAAAGAAAAACTCCAAAACGGTAAATATCATCTGACAGCGATTTTGTTTTTCTTCTTTACTCTTTTCTTTACTTTTCAAATGATCTTTCTTTATTTTACTTTTCTCCTCAGGGGTGCGGGAATATTTTATGTTTGACTTTCATCACCTGCAAAATCAGGATCGCAACATCCCAGGGTCACTTCGAGCTTCAAAGGAGACACTAAAGTCAGGGGAAGTCAGGGGTTTCTAAACTGTGAAAAGCTGTCCCAGGCGGTGGGGGTGGGGGTGCGTTACTTGTATAAGCAGACTGGAGGCTTGAACCTCTTTGGACAGAGTTCCCCATGAGTGAGTCCTGTGGCTGTGTCTCTCTCACACTCTGGCCCGGGATCTCGGTTGGGGACTGCGTCCCTCACTCAGGGGAGTCACCTCTGAGCCCCCTCTCCAAAAGGTCCCTTGAGCAGCAAAGACATTTCCCCGTTCAGCCATCAAATGTTCACCAGCCCCTCGTGTTTAACAGCTGGCTGGTCCTTTATCGTCCCCTTCCTGGTGGAAAGAATATCTTTCCTGCACCCTCCCACCGACACGCACCCCCACTCTGACTGCAATCCAGCCTCCGAATGTTTTCCATTAAATTCAGTGACTCTTTTATTTTTTTTTTTAAAAGTGCAGGGTCTCCTTCCTCGGGCATTTATCCCCCAGCGTAGGGGATATCTGGAGCCAGCCCTCTTCCTTCGCTTCCTGATCCAAATCCATATCTAGAAATGCAATTTTAAAATAACCAGGAGGCCCTCCTGTGCTTTTCCATATTTTCTTCTTGAGTTGTTTTTGTTTTTTTTCTTCCTTAAAGCAAATCTGGCATCGTAAGCGAGATACCACCGTATATTTATGGGAGTTTAATAACTTCTTCCATTAATAACATAGACAAACTAATTTACCCAAACGTGTCTGTTTTAAACTCTGGGAACAAAGGTGGGAGGATGAAAATCAATCTTTCCTTTGTACTTGAGCCACTGACCCGTTAAAGCTTTGAAGATCATTTCTTTAAGAAATTGTGAGGAGTTATTTAACTACAAACAGCGGCTACCTTCCCATTCCAGCTGCGTAATCAAGCATAATAAATTAGAACTTAAAAAAAGTGGACTCCATTTTTTTTTTTTTCTGGATAACCGAAAATCCTTCAGAGCACTTTGACAAATCAGCTTCGTGGCAGCCACTGGTGGACTCGCCTTGCACTGGGGCTGGTTAACACCAAGCCCCAGCCGTCTGGAGACAGTCCTGTTGGGAGAAACCCAGGTTTTTTTACCTTTGAAGCAGGGACTTGCTAAAAACTCCTGTCCCGGGCAGGAGGCGCGGTGGCCGTGGGACCCAGCCACCCTGGGCGGTAATTTCCGGCCCCGACCTGAACCCCCACCAGACCGAGGGGGCGCTCAGTGAGCGGGAGTGGCTCGGGCCCGCCCCTGGGAGCCCCAAAGACCCCCGTCCTGAATCTGGTGAGCACTCCTCCGTGCAAACCTTTCTGCTACACTTTGATAAAAATCAGTCTCCGTGGGTCTTGAAAGAGTCAAAGGCCCTTCTTAATCAAATGATCAACTGTTCATTTTGAAAGCTTGACTGGTTCAATTAAGATCACAGGCAGGAGACGGGCCGGTCATATTACCCTCCTTGCCAGCTGGTCTGGCCGGTCGCGGTCCCCAAAACCTACCTCTGACCAGCCTACTCCTGTGCCCGCCCGGAATGTGCCATCACCTCCCCGCCATGAAATCTGACCACGCTTCAAGGCCCTGTTCTACGCCCACCTCCTCCCTGAAGCCTTCCCTGGTGGAACCAGCCGGCCGTGACCTCTCCTTCCCCCGAAATCTTGCAGCCATATTGTGTGTCCCCTCACTCAGGCATCTTCTAAGCTCTGCCCTAAGCAGCTCTTAAGCCTCTTAGGAGCAGTCAGACTGTAAGCTCCCTGAGGAGCCTCCCAGTAGAACAGGGCCTCTGTGAGCACGTCCGGAGCCCTTTCTCACCCCCGTGTGGGCTTGCGAACGGGCAGCCCTGGATGACACAGGATTGGTTTCCAAACATTTATTTGTGAATCACTTGTTGGGAATTTAGAATGTACTCTTTCAGTTTTTCCAGAATAACGATGTTCTAAAACGATGCAGTGACATTCTGGAGGGGGCCAGGCCGGGGGGCTAGCCCACAAAGTCCTCTTTTGTCTGGAACATAACTGCGGTGCTGTTCAACAGACACACTCCAGTTACCGGTGTTAATCCACTGTGAGCTCGATAACCTTCCACGGGCTAGCCTAGGAACTTGACCCCATGATCCACTAGAGGGAAGTGCTTTGGTGAGAAACACACTCCCCTCCCCTCGCTTCCCCCACCCACGCCCTGTCACAGCGGCTGGAGGGGTACGGAACGGGGCAAGGCTAGGAATCGCCTCCCCTTGTGCCGCCTTCCCCTGATCAGGTCAGCCCGGATGCACCTAAAACAGAAAGAGAGGGGGCTCAGAGAACTCTTGTTGGCCAGAGCCGGCCCCTGACAGCCGGGGGAACAGGAGTGGGGGTGGGGGCTCTAAGGTAGGGATCTTGAGGAGCGGTACCTCCATCACAAGTCCGTGCGTGGCCTCCCAAGCATGCCCGAGCCCAGCCTTTGGATAGGTTCTCTCCCAAAGGCATTATTTTAATCGAGAGATACAGCAGAGACGCCCGTTCACGCCGATGTTACCTTAACTGGGGCTCTACTCTTCCCCCTTCTGTCCCCGGCACACGGCCGCACCCAACAGCACCTCCCTGCAAACCCCCAGCCTCAGAGCACAAGGTCAGACCATGCCGGGACCCCCTGGGCCCTGCCCCTGCCCTGCTGTCTACGGGTGGCAACTAGCCACGCGGAATTTCTATTTTTTGAAACAACGACACTGGACGGGTAGAGCATTTCCGGTCTTCCCGCAAGAGACAACGCCCCCTAATCGCTCCTTTCTGTACAACGTGTGCGTTTGCAGACAATATCGTGTATATGTCTCTTCTGATCAAGTGACCAATATATTAGGCTCCTGTCCGCTCTTTTTTCGAGAAATGTCTCCACCCAGCCTCTACTCAGTTCACGTGACCCCGGAACACCTTCTGCAGGAACATATGAACACCAGGGAGGTTGACCGCGGAAAGAGAGCCAAAAGAGGCCTGTGTCGTATGACTGTCAGGAAATCCTAACGGCAGAAGCCTCAAAAGGGAAGCTCTCAGAGCCGCCTTACCTTGTGGCTATGCCACTTTGCAGACGCTGTGTTAGAACCCATTTAAAGCATTCAAGCATATAATCAAATTTCAGTAATGAGTTATTAATTAAGCAGGGGCAACCAATTCTCTGCTAACTGCCTCATAAACAATCGACAGGAGATTTGTGAATTTTGACTTCCTGACACTATTAAACAAATCAATATTAGGTTTCAGACACAGCAATTCAGACAGTTTTCTCTGTTATTTGGCAGCCGTCTGCCTGGAATACTAATGAAAGAATTAAGAGCTGGAGATTTTGCATGTGTTCCATCAAAAAGATCCTTATCTGTGGGGAATTGGGGCCTGATTTGCATGGAAGAAGTCTTTGCTTTTGTAGGTACAATTTTTCTCAATATGTCACTCATTAGTATTTATAAAAGCACTGGGCAATGGAACGTCCACCCGGCTTCATAGCAAGCAGCCGGAGCCCTACCGTAGCTCGGAACAAAGCAATTCATTTATTTATATATTTTGCAGACTGGTTAATTTCTAGCTAGCCTAACCCGCGGAAAACTTGGGTCTAAGAATTCAGCCAAGCTTCTTACTCAGCTTTTGTTTTTTAGAAAGATCTGTTTGTTCCAGGGTAGAAACAGCCAACTCAAGGAGGAAGGTAGAGTTTTGCAAAATCGGGGCAACCCCTAAGTGGCAAAATGCGGTCACCTACGACACTCACCCTTGACCTTCTCGCTTTCTTTCTCTTCCCTTTATTTCCCCTCAGCGTTCACTTAGTAGCACTGCTGTTAAAAAGGGCTTGTAGAGACAATGACAGAGATTCAACTCCGTTTATCTAAGGAAGAAATACAGCACGGTGGTGGGCGTGCCAGGGATCTCTCAGTCCTTCCCCCATGCACCCCACACCCGGAGTGGGGGATCTGCTCAAGGGGCCACGCAGCGTGTACAATCCATCCGCTCTGTGGCCTCCTGGCTTAGTAGACCAGAAAGGCACCAATTAGGAGTCAATGTGAAGGCTTGAGGCTTGGGACTAATACGGGGATAAGGACCTTTTCCAGACACGCAGAGATGGAAGGTCCCCTGCTTATCATATATTTATCTAAATTCTTTGAAGCCAAAAACCCCCACAATTGTGAGTGTTTGTGTACACACACACACAAATATATATAGATAGATAGATAGATAGATAGATATGTCAAGAGGATTTGATAGTCCAAGACTCGATTCACATATTATATTTCAGATGTACAGCAACTGGTTGTGTTATATCTATTTACAGATAGGTAAGAGGTGGGGGGGTGGGGGAGAGGGAAAATGGGTGATGGGCATTGAGGACGGCACTTGTTGGGGTGAGCACTGGGTGTTGTGTATAGGCAGTGAACCACGGGAATCTACCCCAAAACCAAAAGCACACTTTACACACTGTATGTTAGCCAAATTGTCAATTTATATATTATATAAGGGTATAAATATATAAATATAGAATATGGAATTATATCTAAATATATAATTTATAAGGTATATATACATTTATAAATTTATATAATTCATAAATATATAAATTTATAGATTTTTATAATTTATAGGATTCATATAATATATAATATACATAATTTATAATATAATATATAAATCATATTAATATAATTAATTAATATAATTAAATATTACATAAATTATAAATGTATTATCTTTAGAATATATTTCTATATTGTATAATATAGAATATATTAATACATAATATAATATAATAATAATATATTATATTAATATATAATAATATAATATAATAACAATATATTATATTAATATATAATAATAATAATATATTGTATAATAATTTATATTAAAATAAAATAAAATAAATAGGTACCAGGAAGCCAAGAAGAGGGATCTACCATGAGTTGGGTATTTATGACGTGCTGGGCCCATTCCCGTACGTTGTCTCGCTTAATTCTTACCAGACAATAAAGTAAGCCAGGTAGATATTCTGACCTTGTCCAAGGTCACCCAAGGACGCGGAAGAATTGGGATCTGGGGCTGGTTGACAGCAGAACCCGTTCTCTGTCTCTGCTCTGGTTTGTTGTGAGATGTTTCACACTATTTCTTTGTCATGCAGAATCCCTGTTAATCTCGCCCAAAGATCATGTTTTGGTTTTTCACTGAAAAGCAGCAATTAGAACAATATGCAAGATTAACTATACATATGGTTTGCTGCTTGGGGACACGAAAGTCTCCTTCACTGTTCTGTAGAATTATAACTTGAGTTTCCACTCTCTTTTTTTTTTTTATGCCTTTGCTTTTAAATTTTAAAATACCTGTGTTATATTCACAGTCGGCATCTCTGAGCGCATCTGCACTATGAGTTTGAAATTACTACAGAATTTATAGGCAAAATCAAGAGAAGACCCAGAAACTATCTCTGTTCCCCATTAACCTTATCTCTTTCCTTGGTAGGGCAACCTGGAAACATATTATTTCTTTACAGTTATGTGAGTTCAGAGCGCCGGCCACATGACCACGAGCAACTTGAACCCCTCGAGGCTGACACTTCCAACAGCCTATTCCCGGTTAATGCCGTGTCAGCCTTCGAATATTATTTCTGGAGAACAGAACCGGCTCCGGTTCGTTTAAGCAGAAAGGAATTTATTCGGGAGGATTGAGCCGTCCACAGAACGTCTAGGAGAGCTAGAAAGGCAGATTTAGATGCTGCAAGACACATGGTAGGCAAGGGCCCGCTCTGCTAGGAGAAGCCATGGCCACACCGCACGACGGCTCTGCTGTCCAACCCACTCGTCAGAGGCTACGCTACTGAACGATGGACTCCACGAGCTCCACCGCAGCCAGGTCCAGATACGGGTGCCTGCACTCCACCCGACGGCACGTGTCATCCCCCCGTGCGCGGCCACCAACATCTGTGGCTCTCTTCACTTCCAGGATTTGGGTGGCACGTCTACTTGGCAGAACCCGGATCGGACGCAGGTTCCTAGCTGCAAGAGAATCCGGAGAGTGTGGTTTTGCTTTTGGCTGCGCAGCGTCTCTCATACGAAAAGAGAAGCTGGAAGGGGGGTGTGAAGAATACCAAGCGAACGCCTCCCCCGAATCGGCCACAGTAAGGCTCACAATACACCCACCGTGTATAGGAAGACACATCTAGAATCTAATTAAATTCCCACAGAAATCCCCTCCGCCAGGTACTGATGATCTCATCCTCAGATGAGAAAACCGGGGCTTAGAGACGTCGAGGGATTTTCTCAACATCGTACGGATTGTGGCCAGCACAACGGAGCTTTCCTTTGCCGCGTTCTAGTTCAGCCAAAGAGCTGCTACGGTGAAACCCTCCCAGAAGCTCAGCCACTGGGGAGCTCAGGGACTTTCAGTGACTTTTCATTTGACTCCCTAAGCCTCACGTTACTCATCAGAAAGATGGACATCTTTCCTATGTCACAGGTGGAGGAGTGAGAATGAACTCAGATAACGGACGTACATCCCCCACCTTCACGTCCAGAATATAATACGTCTAAGATAGGTGTTAAATAAGTGCCTGGATAAAGAAACTTGGAAAAACAAATCAAAAGAAAACAAAAAACAAGAAGGAAGGTTGTTCCACCTTTTCACCCCTTGACACCCATCCTTCTTCTGCTGAGTGGGACATGATTTACTTCATAATCTGCCTAATGCAGGAAGGTTTCATGGCCAATAGCTCAATGTTCAAATAGGATTATGTGCCCAGGGAAAGGGAACCTTTTATAGTGGCAGCCGCTCACTTTAAAAACAGGAGGGCTGTTAACACTCAGACTTAATTAAACTGATTTCTTGATGAATCCGGTGTGACAGGGGCCAACACCTTTAACTGTTAACACGCAAGCAACCCCCGGCTTTCCCTGGGGAGAGGGAGAAAGGGGCATTTTAAGACCTGTTGTTGAGGGTATTCAGGGGCTCCCCCTTCATGTTTTTGTGATGCTGTAAGTCAAATTTGGAATTCCTTTTTAATTAGTTCTGGCGGATGGATCGTGCTTCTGTAAATATGATCCTATATAGACTGGGTCACATAGGGACTGATTACTATTTGGGTTACACTAATGTTTAGAAACTTGGCCAACAAGGCAGTGGGGGCGGACTTATTTAAAGGTTCATCACTTATGAGTTTGGGGCCCTCAGAGGGTGGAGGATGGGGAGAAAAATCTCACAAGAAATCTCTGCCTTCCATCGTTAACCAAATATCACATACGGACCCGATACAGGATATGCCTCAAACGCACATATATGCGCAACGAGGTTTCTTCTTCTTATTGAAAAACTTTTTAATTATACAAGTCATACACCTAAGTCTTGTTGCAAACAGTTCGGAATGAAAGACCCCTTCACCATTCGTTTTATCTAAAGAGAATAAGAAAGCTCACGCTGTGTACCTGCTTGTCCCGGATAACTATTCTGAGTACTTTACATGTATTAACTTATATTCTCCTTTCGACAACCCAAGGGATTGCTACAATTATTATCAACATTTTGCATATGAGAAACCTGAGGCACAGGGAAGTTAAGAACTTGTCTGAGGCCGTGCGGCTACCATGTTGGAAAACTGGGATCTCAACCCAGGCCATGCTCTGGGTTGAGAGCATGTAACCACCACAACATACTGATTTGCTCTGGGTTGAGAGAGTAACCACCACAACATACTGATTTCAATCCTGTTGACCTCCACGGAGAAAGATACTGGTGTCACTTCGCTGGGGTGCCTCCCAGATATTTTCCTCGTGTTTACAAACATAGGCAAACCCATAAAAATATCTTCCAAATTGTGTGTGTTATATGTTAACAGAATGGTTCCTAAAATGTGGTCCTTTCTGACCGGCATCACCTGGAAACTCGTTCAAGTGCAAATTCCCAGACCCGACCCTAGACCGACTGAATCAGTAACTCCAGGGCTGGGGCCAGCAACGTGTGTTTCATCAAGTTCTTCAGGTGGTTCGAGGGCACGCTGGAGTTTGAGAACCACTGCACTAATAACACGCAATGCATATTCCAGGAAGTAGATACCAAAACAGGGCTAAGCGGGTACAATTTTCATTAAGGGAGGTCCCCGGAGGAGAGACTATCGGGCAGGCATGATGTAGGAAGGGAAGAGAGTGGAATGAGGAGGAATTCTGGGGAAACCATCAGACAACATTGCAAGACTGGCCCCAGGGAAGGAAAGGAGAGAAGGGTAAGTGGAAGGAGCCTAGACTTCTGCTGAGGAGTCCTTGAGCAAAGTTGGCCATTGAAGGAGTCCCGTGTCTCCCGGGAGCAGGTTTATTTTAGTATTCTTCCTATACCTAGTCACGGCAGGGAAACAGCCCACGGAGAGCACGGCCTTGACTCAAACACAGGGATGGATCTGAAAGTGCAACAACTAGGATCCTCAATCGACGATGCCACCTGGATCCTTCTTATGGCCGCCATATAATATCACAGGGAACATTAGCTTTCTGTCGCTTGCTTGTTCATTCTACTCAACAGTATGTCTGGAAGTCCTTCCCCCTCAGTATATATTGTCTGCTAACTCAAGTTAATAGCTGCGTGGTATTCCATGGTATAAATATCCCATTTTTGGGGTAATCATCGCTGCACTGATAGACATTTAGCTTATTTCCGATGTTTTGCTATTTCATACAGTGCTTCGATGTTCATCTCTTCTTGTGCGCTAGAGGGAGTCACCAAGAAGTGACCCCAGTGTGTGCGGGGGAGTGTATGTGTGTGCGTGTGCACACACACAAACACACACACACGTGACATTTTAACGTTTCCCTCCAAGTCGATTCCCCTGCGTCAATTTCTACTCCCATGAACGCAAAATACATAAAAGTAACCATTTCTCCACACCCTAGACAATCCTAGATAGCATCAAACTTTTAACTTTGCCTATCTGGTGAGTACAATGATCCTCGTTGTTGTTTTAATTTGCATTTCCCTGCTGACTAGTGAGATTGATCATCTTTTCACATAGGTATTGGTCACTTGCATTTGCCCTGTGAATTGTCTATTTTAACTGTATCATTATTAATTTACAGAGGTGTGATAAATAAAACACAGACATATGTCCAAATAGTATTAAAATGAGAGTATCATCATTTTTTATCATTTTGTTTTTCAGTGAGCAGATACTAAAAATATCTTGCATTTCTTTTAACGTTAAATGGGCCCCTGTCTGCCAAAGGGCTTAGAACGAGTAGATTTGGTGCATCCTGGGCTCCAGAGAGCTCATTGCCTGCTGCAGAAGGTGGGAGGTGCTGAACCCCGGCTACCTGGAGGTTCCAGGCCTCCCCCTTCCAGGCTTTTACAGACCCTGCAAACGTCAGCCCCGCAGAGAACGGGTCCCAGACGCCCCGCCAGCCCAAAGATTGCCCGGAAGGGTCTCTCCACGTGACGTGGCAGCAAATAGGAGTGATCGAAGGAGGGAAGGCTTTCTTTCCCACCACGCTTTCCATCCGCTGTCCTGCTATAAAGTCAGATGACAACAACTGGAACGTTATCTCCACTCCTGAGTCTGTGTGTCAAAGCTCAGGCCGATCGCGAAACCTCTCTGAGCCTCCACTTTCTGATCTGTAACATGCAAATCAACATACCCTTCATAGAGTGGCCATGAGAATCCAAGTGCAAGAGGGGCCCCCCGACTCAGAGAGGAGCACATTAGACACCCCAGTGAACGGTTGCTATCACGACTGTGAAAACGTTTTCCCATTGCCAAGCACCGTAAAGAAGAGAAAGGGGTCAAAACACCTTCCAAGCCACTTTGCGTTACAGAAGGAGTCTCCAGTCCTAACCTTACATAGGAACCCTGGCCAGTGGCTCTTCCCACAATGCACGTCGGCAGCCCCTTCTCCGGAAACCCCCCAAAGCAAAGCCTGGGACTCCCACTTGCTGTTGTCCCCCCCACCCCCCCAGAAGCCTGTCACTCTCCCGGCACCCCGGCCAGGCGCAATTTGGCACTGACTCCTTTGTCTCTCGCTGCCTGCCTTAATCTTGTGACGCCAATTAACTTTAATGAAAGTTACATGGGAAAATTGCGGGGTGTAGACACACAAATATGTCTTTAGCAGGGAAACAAGGACAGGCTTAGAACCGTGGTGATCTCCAGGTGGAAAGAAACGTGGAGCTTTCTGTCTCCTCCGGGTAAAAGAGGATTTGCGAAACCCAAGGAGAATAACTCTTGAAGCAGAGGTCTGAACTGTGCCAAGTTTGTGACACAGAGGAAGCCGCTCCCAGAAAGGAAGTTCTGATTGAGAGTGACAGCTTTGCTGCCACTCCCGGGGGGGACGGGAAGGCATTTCTCTTGGACAGGTAAGCGGGCTCCACCCACCCACCACATGAGCCCGAGCGGGGCTGGGGACACACCTGACTGCGGGTGATGGATTTCCCCCACTTTTATTTAATTACCCTAATTCCTCACATCTGTAGAGGCTTTCAGAATTTACAGCACACCCATTATCCTGCTTTGGACTCATAACCACCCCTGAGAGGAAGAATTGTCGGGGTCCTTATTTTGTGCGTGGGCAAAAACGAAGCTTCGCGAGGCGAGGAGATTTGCGCAGGGATGAAACCATAGAACGGAGGTATCCCCCTCCATCATGCAGCCTTCCCCTTGACCACGCATGTCCCGCCGGCTTTCTCCCTCACGGTCCTCGAAACTTACTTCCTGGCTGGGACGAGCAGCACTTAGCAAGGGCATGAGAACAAATTCCCATTGCCCGACGTTCGTCGCCGTGGCTTCCCGCCGTTGCCAAATCCTTCGACCCTCCTATCTGAGGGACGTCTCTAGGCTGTCTATACCTCTTCTAAGACTCCACCTTGAGATGTACCTGACGTTGCCTTCTAGGCCATAAACTCCATAAACTCCCTGAGTCTCGTCCAAACGTTTGTGACTGGACCCTTTGTTTTTTCCGTACCACCCTGCCCCACCAAAGGACCAAGTAAACGGGCGTCCCGATTACATTATTATAACATTCATTTTAAAAGAATTCCTTTGAGATTATTACATAATAGCTCCCATTTCTCAAGGGCAGACTGTACGTCAGGCCCCGTGCTTTGCACGTTATTCACATTACCTGATTCAGTCCTCACCCCAGCCCTCCGACATGGCTCCTTGTGGTAAGACAGCTAGATATCCACCAAAGAGCAATCTCTCCTTCTTCCATAGAAAGAGAATTGTAGCCGAACGCACGGGTGTCCAGCCGAAGAACTACATTCCCCAGGCTCCTTTGCAGCTAGTCTGGTCGCGTGACTACATTTAGATGAGTGGGATGTTACTGCAAGTTATTTGTGCGATTTTTGTGTCATGTTTTTTTCACTCCAACGGCAAGCCCCTTACTTATCTCTCTCTCTCTTTCTCCTCCCTGCATGTTGGTTTTGACCACGTGGATGGGAACAATGGCCCAGAGGAGGCAGAGCAACAAGATGGAAGGCGTTTAGGTCCTGGAATGACCACATGAGCAAAACTGCTTATCAACCGTGGCCATTCACCCAGGAGCGATGCATGAGAGGGAAGTAGACATAACTTTTTGGGGGCCGCTGTTATTTTGACAGCTCTTTGTTTTACGACGATAGCTTCGTCTTTAACTAATGCAGTATTATTACGTCTGTTTACAGGTAGGGGATCTTAGGCTCATAAAGATTAAGTGCTTTGCCCAAGTCCACACAAATATAGAGCAAGGAGTCAAGCCCACGTCTGTTGGATTCCAAAACTTCTGTTACGTGATTCATTCGCTCATTTATTCGTCTAAGCTTTCATGACTATCTGTGTAATAGAAGCAGAAATCCCAGGGTTTTGCTGGTACAGGAGGATCAGAAATCCTCGTGTTGCCTCCTTCCCTTCCACTCTCGGGAGAATGCCCTGCTCAGGAGACGAGTTGCTTTGGGATGCAAATTAGAGTTATTTTGAACTTCTACCTGGTCCTTGTGAAGCTCTAGGTGCACATGGCCCTGAGACGGGTGCCAGTTCCTTACACAGACGAATCCCAGCAGGCAGGCTGGGACTGGCCAAAGAAGGATTAAAGGAAACTGAGACCACCTTGATTAACATCCAGAAGGCTTTTCCCTTGGAGAACAGGAGTCCGTGCAGATGAGGTTGCCTTGGGGGAAATGTCTGCACCCCTTAGAATATTCTAGACTGTTTGACCTCTGAGAATTAATATTTGTCATTGAAAGAGATACAGGTGTGTGTGTGTCTGTCTGTGTGTGTGGTCTGCTTATGTTCTCATATTTGTGTGTACGTGTGGTTACATGTGTGTGGGTTTGTGCATATGTATAGATGTACGTGTGATACACACATCTATTATACGTGTGTTGTTGTGGTAGTGTTTGCTGTGTGTGTGTGTGTGTGTGTGTGTGTTCATTCGCGAATGTATTTATGTTTGGGGGTTGGGGGGATATTGTCCCAGGTGTCCACAGGATGACTGGGAAGAACTATCCCTTCACGCCTCCCCCAGTGGGCAAGACCTGAGTTGGTGTGGCCAACCCCGTCCCAAACTGTCCCGTTCAAGTCCCTCTGGTCTTCTACCAAACACATACACACCTACACACACATGCACACACATGCGTACCCACTTGTCTTTTTCAAACTTGACCAAATCACCCGGGTCCTGGGAATGAGCTTCAGGGATTATGGAAGCTCAAGGACCGGCTGCCGAAAGGAGGGGGTGAATCCCAGGGCCGGGCCGATCCTGCCAGCAGAGCACGGAGCTTCCCTTGTGACATGCAGAAATTCATCTAGAAGGTTTACAGGTAGAGGCAGGCTCTCAGGCCAGGGAGGATCCCAAGACAGAGCCACCCTGGCTAGGAGCTCACACCCACTATGCATGGTCATCTTGGTGCTTTTCTTCTGGAGAACCTTTGTGGGAATCCCATGAATTGCACATCATCCCCTCCCAGTTTTGCAATTTCTGTTATTTACTCCCATCTCTCCAGTAAAGTCTGGCCTAGCTGTGCAGCATTAAGTGACAACGTTTCAGGGACAGAGAAACAGGGCCGTACAAGCCTTTGTGTCTTCTGCCTCGCCCTCACACCCCAGAGGTTCCAGGCCCCCTCCGCTTGACAACCTCATTGCCCAAGAGCATCAAGCGGTGACCATCGCTGAGGCGCACAGAGGTACCCAGGATGGGGAAGTTAAGGCAGGCTTCAGTGGAGAGGAGGCTCGGGCAGGGATGTCTGAGGGGCAGCAATAACCTGCCAGGTGAAGGAGGGGGGCAGAAGGAGAAGTGGGCGGTGTCCCGGGCACCATCAACGGTGCAGAGGTGACAACATGGCATTTTTCAAAACCCCTTTTTACTGTGACTCACGGTGACCCATGGGTCATACACCGTGACCTGGTGCACCTGTACATACTTACCGAGACCTAGATCCCTGAATCAGCACTTACCCCTGTAACAGAGGATGAACTTTAATATTTTCTGTCCTATTCCACACCAAATTTTATGAGTGCTGTGTAAAACATCCTCAAATTGGTTTTGGAATCCGCTGGAAATTCATAATGAGTGGCCTGAAAAGCGCGCTCTAGAGAAAGTTCTCCGGGCGGCCGAGGTCCGAGGATCAGTGGGGCCTCACAGGTGAGCAGGGCCCGGACGAGGAGGAGGGAAGTGAGATGCCCAAGGTGGAAACGTGCGGAGGCACTCACTCTGGGGGTGGGGCAAGTGTAGGGGCGGCATCCGAGGCGGGGGCCTTACATTTTGCACCCCACATACCTCACTTGCCACAGCATAGTCTCAGCCTGGTAACCGAGCACCTATTCTGTGCCAGGCCCGGTGCCAGGCTAGCATGCATCATCGCATTCGATCTCCCCAGCTCCCCTCTTTCCACTGAGGAAACTGAAGCCCAGAGGGCAGCCCAGGAAGCAGCCGCTATGACTATTGGCGGCCCCCAGAAATCTCGGGTGACTCAGAGGCATCGGGACAAGGAAATGACAGGAATGGCTGGGGCGAGGGGAGAGAGCCAGCAGAGGGCCACCAAGAAGGAAGCCTGTCCTCCACGCCCGGGTGCCCACGTGCCCGTTGATCCTGAAGCCCCAACACCCACATGGATGTTCCGCAGGGCAACTTCTCAAGACCACTTTCTTTGCCAGGTGCACGGAGCTCAGCCCGGAAATCCTCAGCGGCCGTCTCCTCCTGCGTCTACTTGAAGAAAACGAACCTGGGCTTCACCAGAACAAATAGAATCGTAAAAAATACATCCGAAACCACACTGGGCTATCACTACACGCCCACCAAAATGGCTAGAGTCCAAAAGACCGACGCACAAAGCAGTTGGTGGGTTCGTCGGCCAAGTGGACGTCTCACCCACGGCGGCTGGGTGTGTAAATGGGCACCTGACTTCAGGAAACGTTTCGTCAGTATCCGCTAACGTTAGGACATGTGTGTCCCGTGATGTTGAGATTTCCCTCAACGGAGACGTAGGAACACGCGTAAGCGCGTTCACAACAGCAGCCTCAGAATGCCCGAACTGGAAACAACCCAAAGGTCCGTCGCTAGAGGAAGAGACAAACACGCTGCGGAATAAGTCCTATCGTAAAATACGGCAGCACAATGAAAATACACAAACCGTTGGTAATCTAGATGACTCTCACAAATACCTTGCTGGATAATGGCAACCAGACACAGCTGAGTCTACACCGTGTGATTCCAGGGCTATGAAGTTCAAAAACCAGGCAAAACAAAGCTGTGCTGCTTACGCACATCTGCTTAGGTGATAAAACAAAAAAGAAGAGCAGAGAAGTGACTTCTGTAAGAGAATCGGGTTCATGGCTGTACCAGAGGGCTGTGAGAGTGGCTGGGAGGAGACATGGGGGGGGGCGGGGGCCTCTGGGGTATTCATAAGGGAACGTAAGTGGAAGCTACGTGAGTGTTAACTTACAGTAATTCGTTAGCATGTAAAATGTATGTATTATGGACTTTCCTATACGTAAATTGTGTTTCGCAATTATATATATATATATATATATGTACACATCTACATCTACATATATATCTTTAGTGTTTTAAAAAGGTGGCCCCAGCATCTGTGAGCCATTTTTGTTCAAGGGACCCTGGAAAGCTGCCAGCCCAAGGCTTCCAATAAGTTGGCCTTGGCGTCTGTCTCTTGTGGGTTCCAATCCTCACGCCCACCTGTGGCGCGTCATGTGTTTAGATGAGTTCCACAGCTTCTCTGAGCCTCGATTTCTTGATCTGTCAAATGGCAACGAAAATACCTGAGAACTAAAAAGTCGTATCAAAGAGCGCACATATTTCTAGAATACTGGTAGGAGGTCCGCAGACAGTATCTTACAAGCGGAGGTGAAGGTTAAGAGTGACTTGGAGTTCTGCTTGCACCAACGGAGAAGCTTTACAATGATCGGGGCGCCTGGGTGGCTCCGTCGGTTAAGCATCCGACTTCGGCTCAGGTCATGATCTCACAGTTCTACAGGGCATAGGTTCGAGCCCCGTGTCGGACTCCATGCTGGCAGCACAGAGCCTGGAGCCTGCTTCGGACTCTGTGTGTGTGTGTGTGTGTGTGTGTGTGTGTGTGTCTCTGCCCCTCCCCTGCTCACATTCTCTCGCGCGCTCTCGCTCTCTCAAAAACATTAAAAAAAATTTTTTTTAAATGAAAGAAAAAAGAAAAGCTTTGCAAGGAGGAGTGCACACTCCAACTTAGCTACTAGGGTTTCCTCTATTAACACCCTTTGTGCCAGCATCTCAGGGTGCCAGCCAGGACCACAGCTTTGTGTGTGTTAAAAAAATGCAGCCCTTCTCTGGGCGAACGCAGTGCACCACCCTTCAGAGCCCCCCGGGGGGTCGTCCGTACAAAAGTCTCCTTGTTAGGCATTTAAGGGTCTTTAAAGCCCTCCCTTTTGAACCAAGCTCTACCTGGAGAAAACAGGTCAGATCCCACCCCAGCACACAGGCAAATCCCACCAGTGAACATGGCCATTCACCGACTCACATTGCCAAGTTCAGCAGCTACCTTGATACGGTTCGTGGGACTCTGATGGAAACTGTTCCGAATAGCTATTCTGTCTCAACCTCAGGTCCTGGGGGGCCGGGCTCCCCGGCTTTCACTTGGAGAACCAGCATGAGATAGAGCCTCAAACTCGTCCCGATCAATGCGTTTGTCTACAGGGGACATGTTTGAGGTCCGTGCGGGGAGCAGGAGGACTAGAGCGCTGTAACCCCACCCGGCGGCACAGTGGGCACTCTCTGTGTATCCAAGCTCGGGGAGACTCTTACACGCCCGGATGATGACCTAGTCGGGGACGCGGGCACCACCGTTAGACATTATTAGACGCCCGCCCCCACCCCCGGATGCGGCCGCCCCAGAGAAGAGACTAGCTTCCTGGCCCTGTCTAGAAAGGGAGTTGTTACTATGTCCCTGGAAAGCTGCTGGGGCCTGGGCCCCAGGAACCCTAATCATCCGAAAGTTACTAAAGATATCAGGTAAAGGAAGTGCCCCCTCTTCTGAGCCAGGACTTGACAGGCCCATAAAAGCTGCCTAATACCACTGAGCCCGATGTGCTTTTGATATCATGTCTCATTTTCTGCATGAACGAGAGACTCAGCCAACGTGAAGAAACCTTGAGTTTTTGTTTACAGCGCACGAAACCTCTCGCTCACCGGCGTCGGCAGCCCGGAGGCCGCGGGGCTCGCCCGGCAACCACCAGTGGGGCCTTCCAAGCGGCTACTTAGCAATTTAACAGGAACCGCGCCAGCCCCTTACCCTCCTGAGGATGGGTCCCGAGACTAGGTTGCACGGCCCGAGTCAGTCAATGGTGAGCCCTGATGACCTGGTGCTTTGTAAAGGAAAGGAATTCCGGGCCCAGCCGTGAGGTTGGCCCTTGGGAAGTCTGTTGAGTTTGGGACCCGTGCCCCCCCATCTCCACATGCAGGCCCTCACTCTCGCTCCCTTCAGGCAAAGGATGGAAGGGAACAAAGGAGCAGACACATTTAGCCCCTACTGTTATCAGGCTGCCTGCCAGGCTCTCCACCTCCGGTCTTTCTTTAACTATATTCCCATTTGACAGGTGGGAATACTGAGTCAGAGCTGGAAAGTGTCAGAGCCAGGTTTCTCACCCCCTCACAGCGCCAGCAACCTCTGGGATCTCCCTCCTCAGTCCCCACCTTTAAACTCTCAGCACCTGCTTTCAGGAAAGTATCTGATAACAGCCACTTACACCTCAGGGCAGAAAGGTCTGTAGGGCACAGGGGGCCGACATCTGGAAGGAAGGGGCTGGGATATAGTCTTGAATGGTGCACATGCGAAACAAGGATCTAGGGTTGGCTCAAATCCAGAAGCTTCCACTGAAGGACCCCTCACTGAACTTGTGCAGTCTACATCGTTTAATGCATGTGAAATTCTACCCACTATAGTTTCCAAAGTCACCTTGGCCAGACCGGACTCCTGGGCTCCTGGCCTTATCAGTGGGTCTCAATGGCTTCTGAGTCCATGTGCTGTGGCCCCGCCCACAGGCCTGTGCAGGGTGGGGGTGGGAGGGGTAGGGGGAAGGGCCGGGCTGATCCCCCCCAGGGGTCCACATTTCTACCCAAAGTGGGAGAAGCCGATCAAACAGACTATCTTGGGACTTCTCTTATAATCCCCCAAAACTCAAGGCTCTCCTGCATAACAAAGGAAGCTGGAGGTTCCCAACTTCACCAGTCACCCCATAAAATATGTCTCCTTGAGAAGCTTCCCCTGATTTCCTTACTTGCTATAGATTGAATGTGTATGCACCCACCCCCCCCCCCAAATTCTTGCGGTGAAACCTAACCCCCAATGAGACGGTATTTGGAAATAGGGCCTTTGAAAGTTGATGAGGTCACGAGGGCACAGTCCTTATTTATCATGGGATTACTGTCCTTATAGGAAGCGACTCCAGAGACCTCTTTCATGCCTTCTGCCATGAGCAGACACCGGGGGAAGTCAGCTGTCCGTGAATCAGGAAGGTCTCACCACACATCAAATCTGCCAGCACTTGATCGTGAACTTCCCAGCCTCCAGAACCGTGAGAAATAGATTTCTTTAGTTTATAATCCACCCGGTCTATCGTATGGGGTTGTAGCAGCCCAAATGGACTAAGACACCATGTCTCTCCCGTCACTTTCTCTCCCCACCTCTCCTCCGTCCCCCTGCCTTCAGACTCAGCAAGATTTATCCAGGAAAATTCCAGAAAGAATAAAGGAAAATTGGCGACCATCCATCCATGTGGCTGACCCTGGAAGTTGACTCCCAATTATCCACGGTCCCCTTTTTCCTTACTCACAAAATCCCAATTTTGTTCAGGGTCGCAACGTGCCTGGCTGGAAAACGTCACTTCCCAGCCTTCTTTGCCACTGTGGATAATCATGTGACCGCACTCCGGTCAATGAGGCAGAAGCGAAAGCTGCTTTGGGGAAGTTAGAGGAAAGCCCTTCAATAAAGGGACCTCTCAGTCAACTTACACTTTTGGCCCTTTGCCCCGAGCCCTCTTTCTGCCTTGAATGCAGAAAATGACCCACCTAGTGGAGCAGTCACCCGGACAAACCAGTGACAAGCCTGAGGACAAAACTCACATGCTCAGGCTGGTGGAATGCAGGTGGCTCATGGGGTCAGAGAGCCTCCGATGCAGCACTGGCTGCCTCCCCCGGATTTCCTGCTTATGGGAGAAAGCAACACCGCACTTGCCCGAGCTGATATTTTCCAAGTTCTCGGCGACGTCCAGCCAAAGACAACCTCAGCTCTACAGCTCTCCTCCCACCGCACACATACACATGCTAACATTTGCCCCATTTCCTTCTAGGCCTTTCTCTGTGTAGAGGCACACTCCCTGTCTTTGAATTCGGGCTCCTTCACCAACCAGGTAGGTCCCTAAAGTAAACCACTTAAGCTCTGTGTATCTCCGTACTTGATTTGTAAATAACAGTAACTTCCAAGTGGCATTTTTGAAGGCTCCGTGAAATGATATGTAAAGTGATGAGCCCAGTGCCTGGAGTTTAACATGTGCTTAATAAATATAATTATTACTGATATCAACATTTTACATCCTGCTTTTTTGGGGGGCCTGGTATTATACCATAAGCGTTTTCTCTTGTTATTAAGAAGTCCTTGTAAACACCGTTTTAACAGTACTGAGAACTTCATGTGCACTTAACAAATGTTAGTTACTATGGTTAATATCAAAAAATCACGTACTTTCTTTTTACTTAACATTATGACATACGCGTGACAATAAAAAAGTCTTTATTCATTGTTGATGCTTGCCTGGCATTTTCTCATATGGCTCAACCAGGAGTCAGAAGATGTTTTATTAAAGGGCCAAAGAGTAATATTTTAGGCTTTGCAGGTTATGTGGTCCCTGTGGCAACTACTCAACTCTGCCATTGGGGTGCCAAAGCAGCCCCAGACAATACATAATGGAATGGTCATGACTGTGTGCCAATAAAACTTTAGTTACAAAACCTGATGGAGAGTGGGGTGCCCGGGTGGCTCAGTCGGTTGAGCGTCCAGCTTCGGCTCGGATCACAATCTCACAGTTTGTGAGTTCGAGCCCTGCATCGGGCTCTGTGCTGATGGCTCAGAGCCTGGAGCCTGTTTCGGATTCCGTGCCTCTCTCTCTCTCTGCTCCTCCCCCGCTCGTGCATTCCCTCTCTCTCTCTCTCTCTCTCACTCAAAAATAAACATTAAAAAAATTTAAGAAAAGATTAAAAAAAAAACCTGATGGAGAGAGAGCAAGATTGGCCTAAGGGCCATAGTTTACCAACCTCTGGGCTGGATCATCATTTATTGAACCAATCCCACTCACTGTTACAGCTTAGGCTGATACCCAAGTTGGATACCATCGTACTATTCGTAAATAAGTGCACAGAGAAGATCTTAATGTCCTTGACTGCATTTCTGACTATTTCCTTAGGATAGTTTCTCAGAAGAGCAATTACAATTTTAAGGCTCTTGGGTCATATTGTCCAATTCAGCAGGCATCATTTGTTTGGTCCTGTATCTTTGCCTGCCCCACCACTCTTTTCCAGCTATTTCCTGAGCAAGAATTCTGTCTCTTCCAACAGACTTCCAGTTCCTCACGTATAAAGATGTGACGTCTTATTCTACTGCTGTATGCCTTGTCTCCACTTTACCATCTTCCTCCCACCTCCAAAACACACACATACACACACACACACACACACACACACACCTGTGCAATGTCTATTGTGACCACACGCCTGTGATGTACAAGGGAAACTACGTAGGTGGCTGAATGAATGGACCCCACATGATTAAAAGCCCAAGGAGGCATGAGCCACATATACACAGCCAATCGCTGAGATTGGAAGGTAAGAGACCTTCATAAACGAGATGATAAATAAGCTTACCCCTTTCCCTCACACCCCATGGCAAGATGCCAAAGAACACAGTGATTTGTCCCAAAGTCCTACGTCCCTCTTTGCTTTTCCAGAGCTTGGTGTCAGCCGTGCCTTGCCCCTTCTCCAGAGAGGCCCTTGGAAGGACATTAAGGGCACCACATGGCCTCTCCGCACCCCTTTCGTTTTCCACCTACTTGTTTTGCAGTCCTATGCCACGGTGGACCCTCTTGCCATTGAGATTGACGAGAGTTCCCACCTCTGCCAAAATCCAGTTCACGAAAACTAGAAAATATTCTCTTACATTTCTTTTCACCTAGAAGTTTTCATGAAACCAAATGGCAGTTTCCAAAGGTGAAAAACTGTGATTTTCCCAGACAAATTCCTGCGAAGTGAAAATTGCTAGTTTCACACACCTCCACCACCGATAACTATTATTACTCTGGGCACTAGGTTAGCACAGTTGGTTCAGGAAAAAATAAAACCTGGGTTATATTCCCAGCAGGCCTTCAATGTTCCCGTGGCCAGACTTTCACAGACCAGGAGCCAGAGGGAGGTCTTCCTGACGTTCTGGTCACCAAGCCCAGCATCACCATTCCTGTGGATGCCTGCAGAACACAGACCCCCCCTCCCCCGGCCCACTAGACACGGCCAGACTCAAGAACAGGCCACTTATCCTCCCAAAGACAGGGACGTAGTCCCTGGGAGACCACAGGTGCGTCTCTTCTATGAAGAACATGGACTCAGACTCTCTGAGAGGAGATATACGATGTTTCCTCGTCATCTTAGAGTGGAATAAGTAGGATTCCTTAAAATGGTGACCCGTAGGGGAAACTGTTCCCCTCTGCTTTTATGATATTGGTTCATAGGGCAGCCTTGACAAAGTACCACAGACTGGGTGGCTTAAACAGAAATTTATTTTCTCATAGTCAAGGAGGTTAGAAGTCCGAGAGCAAGGTCTTGGCAGGTTTGATTTCTTCTGAAGCCTCTCTCCTTGGTTTCTAGGTGGCGGTCCTTCCCCGCCGTGTCCTCTCCCGGCCTTCCCTCTGTGTGTGTCTGTGTCCTAATCTCCTCTTCGTGGGACACCAGTCATATGGGAATCAGGCCCACCCTAGTGATCTCATTTTAACGTAGTTATCTCTTGGGGCGCCTGGGTGGCTCGGTTGGTTGGGCGTCCGACTTCAGCTCAGGTCGCAATCTCACGGCTCGTGAGTTCGAGCCCCGCGTCGGGCTCTGCGCTGACAGCTCGGAGCCCGGAGCCTGCTTCGGATTCTGTGTCTCCGTCTCTCTCTCTCCCCTCCTCTGCTCATGCTCTGCCTCTCTCTGTCTCAAAAATAAATAAACATTAAAAAAAAATTTTTAACTTCATCATCTCTTAAAGGCCCTCTCTCCAAACAGTCACATTCTGGGGCCCCGAGAGATAGGACTTCAGCATATGAACTTTGGAGGGACACAGTTCAGCCCCAAACTCTCCACATCCCCAGCCCGGCCATCTCACCATCGCTTCAGAGACCATCCGCGGTAAAAGCACTTTGTGGGCTTACTTAGTTCAGTGGTTTTCCAACTGTGTTCCATGGAGCCCTAACGCTTCCTAGAGTGACCTTCAGGCTTCTTGCACCGGGAAGGAGGAGAGCGAGTAGGACTCTGGGGCTCCAGTCCTGCCTCAACCAAATCAGCGCGGCATTTATCCGCCCTATACTGGGGCTCCATTTAAGACTTGGTTTGGCCAAAGGGATCTTTGTTTTACAAAATGCTTGGAAACTGCTGACTATTTTCCAAATGACCGGACCGCAATGCCGAGAGGCCAGGAGAGTGCCTGGGACAGCGCAACCCCCTGCTGGCATTTCTGGGTTAGATCTGCGCTCTTCCAGTCTAGTTTAGAGTCCCTTCCACGACTTCATACTGAGGCGGCACGTAAGCGAGACCTCCAGAACCACGGCACCGTGTAAGGACCTTGGAGATGCCACAAGGTGAACAGCCTGTTGGAGTCAGGGGCAGAACTCATATACCACGTAGCATCATCTTAGATGTTTGGACATGTGGATCTGGGCTTAAGTGTCGGAAAGTCTGAGTCATCATTATCCTGATGTCAGATGTTGCTTGGAAATTTTTACTTCAAATGGGAAGCGAAAAGGGCCCCATTTAGGTGCATTTGGGTGTCTCATCTAGGAGTCACGTGGAGGGCTGAAAAGTGACAAATATCTTTGGCAACAGCTGTGGATAACTGGGTTTGCACGCTTTCCCGGGTGTCGGGCTGTCAACGGCAGAGACAGAGAGGAGGGAAAAGCATCAGCCGCCGCTTAAAAAGAAAAGAAAAGAATAATAATTAAACCTCCCAAAGCCCAACACGCTGAGCTCACGGGAGAACACGAGTTTTGTCACACGTACGTTCTGAAGACATGCCCTGTGCTTGGGATATCCCAAGAAGTTCTTGGCTTTGAAAAACAAAGTCAGTATTTTTACCTAGAGACAGGACAGGGTAGGGGGTGGCTTTGGGGTAAGAGGAAAAGGTCTCTTCTGCAGCCATACACTGCTGGTTGGCTTTGGAACTTTGGGGCTGGAGATGGGCGTTGAAGCTGAGTCAGGTCAGCGCTGTCCTGGGCTCCAAGATAAAATGGATGAGAAAAATGGGAATCCTACCCAAAACCAGAGTCCTGACCCCAGCAATGGGAAGCTGCTTCCCTACATTTTTCTTCGGAACGTCCTGGTAGGGACCAGGCCAGGCAGTTGGGGCCACCCAATTCGGTTGGTGCCCTCATAAGACCTGAGCAACTCTTTTTTTTTTTTTTTTTTTAATATTTATTTATTTTTGAGAGAGACAGAGACAGAGCATGAGTCGGGGAGGGGCAGAGAGAGGGGGAGACACAGAATCTGAAGCAGCTCCAGGCTCCGAGCTGTCAGCACAGAGCCCGACGCGGGGCTCGAACTCACGAACCGCGAGATCACGACCTGAGCCAAAGTCGGAAGCCCAACCGACTGAGCCACCCAGGCGCCTGTGAGCAACTCTTTATAAGTCCTAGAGAGAGTTCCTGGAGAACAGCCGGACTCACACAATGGAGCGAGTTTTACCACCTCGCAGGCTGCTCCTCTGCAAGGCCCTGCTCCCTGGCCGGGCCGCGTCTCATTGTGCCATAGCCTGGCTAAACCGGGCCCTCCACCGGGGCTCAGCTGGGGTATCGCTCTTTCCCACCCACTGCCCATGACCAGCAGTGTCAACCTGCATTGGGAGCAGTCTCCTAACTGCTAACAGAATCTCTAAGCTGCCCCACACCCGCCGAACCACGATCTACATTTTTGCAAGATCCCCATTGAAATTTGAGAAACACTGGTCTTCTGGAAGTTACCTTCAGGGACTGTTCTAACTGAGGCACAGTGAGAGAGAGAGAGAGAGAGAGAGCCCCCCGTATGATAAACACTGGGCAGTAGCAAAGTCCATCAGGACGCTGGGTGGACAGAAAAAAACTGTGAGGGACGCCTGGGTGGCTCAGTCGGTTAAGCGTCTGACTCGGGATTTCAGCTCAGGTCACGATCTCGAGGCCCGTGGGATTGAGCCTTACATCGGGCTCTGCGCTGACAGCACAGAGCCTGCCTGAGATTCTCTCTCTCCCTCCCGCTGCCCCTCCCTAGCTTGCACTCTCTCTCTCTCAAAATAAATACATAAACATTTTTTTTTTAAAAAAAAGAAAACCTGTGGTTTTTAAGCCCTAAAGTGAGAGTCACAGGACACACTTCGGTCAAGTGTTCAGATTGAGTAGCAGAAAACTGGACGCTTGAAGATGGATAAGGACTTTCCAGGCTCCGCTGGAGAACGGAGCTGGCCAGTCAAACATACCGTGTCCGGGCATCGTCTAGCCATGCCCGGGCACTGAGCTAAATGTTCGATGTGTTCTGCATACATTCAATTCTGGCATCAGCGCTATGAGACTGGCGTCTACATTACAAATGGAAAATGGAGGCTTTGGGTCCAAGCATTCTGAAAAATCGTTTGGAGTCATCCCATAAAGTTGAAATCTCTACTCCCTAAGACCCAGCAATCCCACTGCTATAGATCCATCCAATAGAAACTTACACACGATGCAGTAGAAGACCCACACTAAAATGTTCATAGAAGCAGGATTAACAGTTGTTTAAAAAACAAAACAAAACTGATAAGACTCAAATGCCCATCAGAAGGAAACTGGATAAATAAATTGTGCTCTGTTTTATATTCAGACCATAGGATAGTGTCTAGCAGAGACAATGGGTGAAACACAGCCTCACACAATACCAAGGATGAATCTTAAAAATAGAATTTCGGGGCGCCTGGGTGGCTCAGTCGGTTGAGCGTCCGACTTCAGCTCAGGTCACGATCTCACGGTCCGTGAGTTCGAGCCCCGCGTCGGGCTCCGGGCTGATGGCTTGGAGCCTGGAGCCTGCTTCCGATTCTGTGTCTCCCTCTCTCTCTGCCCCTCCCCCATTCATGCTCTGTCTCTCTCTGTCTCAAAAATAAATAAATGTTAAAAAAAAATTTTTTTTTAAAAATATAATTTCAAGTAGGAAAAAAAGCAAGTCCCACAGACCTCCGAGAGTGTGATACAACCTTTCTAAAGCTCAAAAGAAAACACACACACACACACACACACACACACACAAGCAAAAATAAGCTCTATATTACTTAGCGGTACATACGTAAATAATAAAAAAATTGTTTTTCATTTTTAAGTAATGGAACCGTAGACACTTTTCAGGATCGTGGTTATTTCTGTGGTGGAAGGAAGGGACTGAAGGAAAGAGAGCCACCCAGAATACAAAGATATTGGAAAGGTGTATTTGGGGGAAGTGAGTTCACAGGGATTCATCGCTCACTTGCATGTTGTATGTGTGTCCTCTTTTACGTGTGCATTAAGTTATGATTTCTAAAACACATTTAAGTGCTGAAAGCCGAGGCTCAGAGAGGCTGAAAAGCTTAGCCAGGTTTACACAGCTAGTAATTGATCGTGCCGGGGTTTGAACCCAGGCCACTGGCTACAGACCACAGGCAAACCGCTGAGCCCTGCCGCCTCCTATGCACTCGGCTTGTCTCAAGGGCAGGTGCACATATCTCCACGTGTGACTACAGGGCACAGAGGAACCGATACTAATGACTCATCTCTCTTGGTAAGGAGACGATGTAGACTTCGGATACCTGAAGCCTTCGGGGTGAGGTCAGCGCTGGCCTGTTCTCTTCCCCAAGCTGGTTTCAGGGACCCCAGTCTGCCTCTCAATCTCCCGCCTGCCTCATTGCACGGGACACATGGCGACCCCAGCTCACCCAGGAGTCTCCGAAATCGGCCCGCCTTTGCTCCAAGTTCAGACTCTGTGCGGTCATCACAGATTTGTAAAATAAGGAAGAGAGCCACAAAAGTAGGGGAGTCCATTTCAACTTCAGTTCATCATTTCAGCTCCTGACCGTTCCGAACCGGGAGTCTGAGTGCCTCGCTTCGGGACGGCACCTCACAATCGCTGAAAGGCCTTCCGTTCTCTCCTGGCTTCCTAACGCTCACCTCTGGGAAAGGAGCTCTTACCGCTCTCCCTGTTGACAAATCAGTGAGCACATCGCTCCAGGTCAAGGCTGTGTGACCCTCAGCTGATCATTTCCCCTCTCTGGGCTTCGATATCCTCGTCTGTAAAACAGAAGGGTTGCCCCTGGTGATATGTAAGGGGCCTTCCGGTTCTGGCAGTCTGCAGTTCTCTGGGGTGCAAAACCGAGGGGGAAAAAAAATCCCCTCGCCCAGTTTTACGGTTTCTTCAGGAGGGACTTAATGACTCGAGGACCTCCACACCAGGAAGACAGCACGAGTCCAAATCAACCAAAGAGAAAAAGGAAAAGACAAGAGAGCATCGCAGAAGGAGATTTAAAAAAGAAGAAGAGGAAACAACTCCTCCTGCTCTATTTATCACTTGGGTCAGATTCTCGAGGGCCTAAGCCAATAATTTGGATGTCTTGTCCGTTGCGTGGCTCCGAGAGCAAACGGCCTACGGCCAAGTGAACACAGAGGAGAGAAGAAATAGAACCGCGCTGTCAGCTGCATGGCCAGCCTCGTGCAAAGACAATGGGCGCTGGTTTAATTTCCCCACCGCCTCCCAAACTCTGCTCAAAGCAAAGTCAGATGTCTTCTTCCCAGAAAGTGGAAGAGGAAAATATCAATCTGTTTCGGGGAAAGTTACGAATTGCGTGTGCCTGGAATACTTGATATATGACTGTAGCCTGGTGAGCAACAAGTGATTCTTGCTGTTGCATTTGATCTCGGGATGGTAATGTGCTCTCCTGACATCATCCAAATGGAGAATGACTGAGGATGTTTTATATAAGATGGTTGCAAACTTCAAAGGCCACTCTTAACCCCGAACCACCCCCCACTCCCTCCCTTTCTTCCTCCCTTCCCTCCAGGCCCTTCTCTCCCTTCACCCAGCAAATTGTTTCGGGGCCAAAAGTGATTGTAGGACGATCAGGAATCAAGGAACTTGTGGCAGGTGGTACCACCTGCGTCTGGGCAACAGCCTCACGGACGGCATCTGCTCCCCAGTTGTGGAGGGAGGGAGGGGGCCGCGTCGGAGCTGGATTCCCAGACAGCCAAGCCAGCAGCCTAGGCTGCCATGGAGGGAAGAGGGTAGGGGGCCCTGAGAGACGGAGGAGGGGAGGTGCTCCCTGGGGACCTGAATTTCCCACACATAAGGAAACTGAGGCCCCAAGAGGTGAACCCGAAGTTCCCCAGCACTGAGGGGCAGGGGCACATGCAGACCCCAGGCAGCCCGACTTCCAGCCCGGAATTCTTCCCCTACACTCATGCTTGGCTGGATGAGAAAGTCATCCCCTTCACCTTCTCTCTCCCTGGAGTCAGTGGGAGCTACCGTTTACCCGGGGCTTACTCTGTGCCGGGCTCTGTCCTCAGCCTTAACGCGGATTAACTCATTTTACCATCACGTGAACCCAGTGGTTTTTGACTGCCGTGATTTCACCCTCCAGGGGACATGTTTATGGTCATGATTGGGGTGAGAGGGTGCGATCGGCATCTAACGGGGAGAGGCCAGGGATGCTGCTAAACATCTAGCGATGGACAGGACAGCCCCTGAAAACAAAGAATCTCCCAGCGTAACATATCAGCAATGCTATGATTGGGAAACCCTGTATTAATCCTCTGAGATATGTACAAGTATGTGTATTATTATTATTATGGTAGTAGTTGTTGTTATTGTTTTGATGGTGGTGGTCCTGGCAGTTATTCTCATGTTACAGATGCAGAAACAGAGATAAGTCCCTTGCCTGGGGTCACACAGCTCATAATGACAGAGCCAGGAGGTAAATCCAGACAGACTCCTAGCCAGGACCCAATTTTCCTCTCTAATTATGCAGTGAATGCAAGAAGCCAGGTTCATCTAAAAATTCCCAGAAATGCAGATCAAGCCAAAGAACCCTTGGCCCTCACCCAAATTCACTTCCCTCCCCACAGCAAGCCTCACTCCCCAGGTGGTGCATATTCCTTGGCCTGTTTCCGTCCACGTGCACGAACACGGAAAGTTCCACCGTCCTGTTGTATGGCTGGAGAGTACTTAAATGCAGCTATCCTCTACTTATCTTGTTCAACTTGCTTTTTCTCACTTGCCCACGTCTTCAAAATCATTCCGTATTAGGACATGCAGGCACACATGATTTTTAAGCAGCTACTTAATATTCCATGGTTTGGATATCATCACCCCCCTGTTGGTGGACATTTGGGTAGTTTCAAGTTTTCAGCTCTTTGAAGTATATGGTACAGGAGTCAAAAGCAGAGGCTTTGGAATCAAACATACGTGGATTCGAATTTTGGACTAGCTGTGTGAATTTCAAGGAGTTCCTCAACCTCTCGGAAACTTGGATTCCATGTCTGCCAAATGGCAACCTCGCAAGACTGGTGTTTAAGTTTTCAATGACATTGTATAAGCAGGGATAAATGCAGTGGCTGGCACATGGGAAGTGCTTAAAAGCGGCAGAACTTGCTGATATTATTATCATGCAACATGATAACATACAATCATCATCCGTATCATCATCACCATCATCACCACCACCACCACCACCATTTGCATTATTGTTATTAATCCAATTAGTAGTCTGCCCAAGCCAATTCACCCAGAAATGCCATAAAAATCCTCGGGGCCATCGTATTTGTGGATACTGAGGAGGGCACTTGCTGGGATGAGCACTGGGTGTTGTATGGTAACCAATTTGTCAATCAATAAATTATATTTAAAAAAATCCCCTGGGTCAAATGGTGCACGATCCCACGTCCAAAGACTTTGAACGCTTTCCCTGCATTAACTGACTCAACCGTAAGGTCATCCATCAGGATCCTGGGGGCTGGAGAGGTTCATGCTTCCAGGGTGGGTTCAACGTGGACCACTTTCCAACTTAGCCAACGAAGGAGTGGCAGCTGCCATGAGGAGCCTTGGCCAATGAGTGCACACGGAGATCCAAAAAAAGGACAGGGGAGTTCTGTGCCCAGCTGACCCCTGCACCAACTAGTTAAGACGTGATACTTGACAAGCTCAGCTCATGACATAGCGGGGTCCTGTGGGGGCAGAAACCCAAAGCCTGCACCAGTATTTCTGGGAGTGCACATGTAGAAATGGCTCAGAGGCTGAGGTTGGCCTCCAGCTAAATTTTGTAAACAGGGTTCCATGTAGTTCCTTCTTGGGTATGTCCCGAGAACAGTCCCCCATGTCCCTTGGAAATGGGGGGGGGGGGGGTGGAGGGATACCTCTTTTAGGAGCCTGAAGGAAAGGTCTTAGAACAGAAGTTTGCCAAGAAGCTTGCAAATTGGGACAATTATGCCAAGAAAAGATCCCCAGCTACTCACTGCCTGTTATTGCCCATATCCTGGTGGGGGTGGGGAGGTGGGAGTTGGGGGGCATCAGAGGCCGATTGTAATAAACACCTGTGGTTTCTTTCCCCACTGTTTCTCCCTCGGGGAATCCCTGAGAAAGATACTGACACTCTGGCCTGGGAAGTGGGGTCACACCCACGGTAGACCAATCACAACAGAACCTCACCTACAAACAGTGATTGTGCCTAAGGCTGGCACATTGACTCGAAATGAGCCAATCAGAGATCTCCTTCATTTTTTTCCCCCAAACTGGGAAGAGAGGTGGCCTAGCTTTTCTTCCTAAGATAACAAAGCCTGTGGGTTTGTCTCTTGAGTCGCCGGCCATCGGGCAGGTGTCTAAGAGCACAAGACCAACACAGACACATCCGTGGAGAGGTGAAGAGGTCATCTGAGAGCCGTCCAAATTCCCAGAAGCACTCTTCCCCATCCTTCCAATTACCTAAACCAATTGATTTATTTTTGCTCAAGCCTGTTTGAGTTGGGTTTCTGTTATTTGCAAAAACGGGGCGGGGGGGGGGGGGGGGGGTGGTGAGTAATGCATCAACTAAACCCGATAACGCGGTGCTGCAGCTGGGTGCTCTTTCCGGGCGCATGAGTAACATCTCAGTGACACCTAAGTAAGGCTCGTAGACCGGGAGCTCCAGAAGACTTCCCGGTGATCATGTAAGCCAGTGTTTCTCAAAGATCGTCACCATTTTTCAAAGATGGAAGCTGGTTCCACCCAAAACACGAACAAAACAAGCATTGCTGAGCCCCCCCCCGCCCCCCCTCCGGAAGTCATGCCAATAAGACTCAGCCTGGAGTCAAGGGGGGACCTGTTAACAGATCTATTTGGGAGGCGGACTCCGCAGGTCAGGCTTCCGCTGGCCTGCCCTGCACACACAGGCTCTCTCGAGGACAGCGGCTGTGTCTGGTCACCTGCCAGGCTTGGCCCCCAACCAGCTGTATGTCCGGATGAAGGGTAATGTATGCGCACTACACATGCGTGTGTGCAAATGTGAGCGCACGCGTGCACAGGAACTGAGAGGCGCCTGAGATGGGGTCCCTGGGTGACTTGCTGTTCCGTGTGTGTGCGTGTGTGCCGTGTGCACGTGTGCGCGCGCGCGCGCGTGTGTGTGCGTGCGCGCACGTACGCGCCGACCTGCAACAAACCAAGCCGTGAAAGAGAGGAGTCGGGTTCGACCCGTGCAAGTGAGGGGGTGGGGCGTCCGTGTGCCGGGTGCTTGCTGGATAAGGAGGGGTGAGTGCCGAGGGGGGCGAGCAGCTCCGGAGGAGAAGCCCATCTCCCTGCCAGCCCTGCCCGGCAAGGCACAGGGCAGGTCCCCACGCAGGCCGCCTCCCAGAGCGCGAGCTCAGGCCAGGAGGGAGGACGACGGCGGCAGGTTGGCCTACTAGAGGCCCTCCCGGGCCTGGCAGGCTGGCCACCGGCAGAAGTCCTGCCCAGAGAGGTAAATCCGGCCCCCCGCCCCACCCCCACCGTGTGCAAGCATACCTCCTGTCGGCCTGCGGGCTGCAGACATGAACTTGGTGGGAGAGACACCCTGGTTTGCTTTTCCGGTCCTCAGGCAGCTCCCCCGTGCAGAGGAGAGAGGGTATGAACAAGTTTCAAGGGGTGGTAGGTAGCCCGCTGGGGGCTTTCCTGGCGAGCCACCCACAAGGACCTTCAAGGCGGCTGGAAACACGGTTTTGAAGAACGAAGAGCTGTGATCTCATGGAAACAATCACCCGCCGTGGATGGGCCATACCGGAGACACTGGCACGTTCCCAGCTCTACAAGGAGGGTGTGGGAATCTCGGGGGGCTCTGCCAGGCACACCTCAAGGAGGCCAAATCTGAGTCACCTGTCTCTGGGCTGGGTCCCCAGGCACCTTGCTCGTGTGAGAGCTGGACCAGGCCCGGCCTTGGTCACATCCCGACTTCTGCTTCCCATTCAACCCCCGCAGGCCAAGCTGCTCGACTATTTCCGATTGTCCATTTTCTCGGGCCTTTTCCACCCGAACCAAAGGACGCTCTTCCTCCTGCGGTTCCGGCCGGCCCTGGGACTGACACGGCCAGCAGCCAGCGGGAGGCGGGCTGCACTCTGGTTCACAGGAAGGCTCCTGGGGGAGACCCCCACGTCCCCCCGAGCTCTGTGCGTGACCCACATCCCGATCCCTTCCTCCCTCCCCAGTGATGAAATCATAGCCTCAATCTGGACCTGTTCATGCCACAAGATAAATTGTCAAAATGTTTTCATCTAATTGAGTCTTTTTCAAGTCAGCTGAAAACCATCAGGCGGGGAGCCAGATGGGGCTGGTGATTAATGAGGGACATTTGGTTGCTTCTCGACATCCATCATGGAGTCCCACTTGGGCGGGAGTGTTCTAATCCCCCACCAGGAATGGGTATGCCGGGGCAGATAACTGAGGCCTCTCCTCGCTTCCATGGGCTGCGAAGTGTGGCCTTTTCTCCACAAGGCTCCAGAAACTCAAATCCAGAAGAGGCTGCCCATGACTGGGTTCCAGACTCATAGATGGTCTCTTGTCCCCAAGCGGCCCCAGCTCCATCATGGGCCACGGCGACGCAGCCATGCTCCAACAAAGGGGTCACGAGGGCACAGAGTGGAAGGGAGACAGAGGTATCTGTCAGCCTGGAGGAAGTTCCGGCTGTCCCTCCATCAGGGTGGGCAGGGTGCAGGGGCTCCGAGGCTCAGCCTGGGTGGCCACCCTCCCTCTGTCTAAAAGGTATCTTGCCTTCGAGTTGACGGGCTGAGGGGTTTCAAGAGAAAGTTCCCCGTGCCCAAGGAAACAGCCCCATAGGCACTCTCTAGAGGGCTCATCCAGGCTGGGCTTCCCACTTGCTGTGTGACCTTCTGTGAGATTTACCCCTCTCTGAGCTTCTGGTGCCTCCTAGGTAAGATTCAAGTAGAGCCCAGCCCTCTGGTTCTCTGGCTGTAGCTCGAGTTGTGTCCTCCACCAAAGCCATGCATGGAAATCCACTGGGAGCGCTATAACAACACGGATGCCGAGGTCCATCCCAGCAACTGAATCGGAATCTCTGGGGGTATGTCCCAGACACTGGCATTAAGGTCCTCGGGTGATTCTAAGACGCCGCTCAAGCACAGAACTCACGAACTAGAGGAAAGTGGCATCTTCAGCCCAGCTGAGCCCCGCTGACAGGTGAACCCGGAGTGTCAGGCCTTGATCTCATCACCCGAAGATCGGAGCTGTTCACATCAGCCCCGTAGGAACGTTTAGAAGGTTTAAAGGCAAGGGGAGTCTCAGAATACGTTGAATGGTTTCTTAGGGAGAAGGAGGCTGAACAACTCAACGTCCTCACCGTGGTCATATCCGCAGTGTCTATGTATTGTTTATTCACCCAACAGACACGTCCTGAGCACCTACTGTATGCCAGGCATCCCTGGGGATGCAAAACACAAACCGTCTCTACCCTCGAGAACCTTGCAGGTTCATGAGGGAGGTTGACATAGATTAGTAACGACACAAACGTGTGATGGCAATCTGTGCTATCTGCCACGGAGGCTGCGGGAGGGCCAGGGTGAGGGCCGAGGAACTTGGAAAGCTTCACCCAAGAGAGACCTGCACTCGAGAAGGGGCAAAGCAGGCCACTCAGTGGGGGGAAAAGAATCTAGGCTCAGGGAACAGCATTAGCTAGTGACTATTGTTACTTACCAGCATTTACTACTTAACGTTTTCATTCCTTGATAAATGCGTTGCCTTTTACTACATACACATATTTAAGAGCAGGAAAAGTGCCCATGTAGACGCTAGGGGTGCCACCTCCCTCTGTGTTCTAATCATCCTGAGATCTGTCTCCCCAGCTGCACAGGCGCTCCTCATTCTGCAAACCCAGGGCCTGCCTGGCATGGTGCCGGGAACACAGTAGGTGCTTGGTTTATTTGTACTGGCCGGTGGATAAATGCGCAAAATCTTACTTCTGTTCGCATACGTGCCTCTACTCCAAGCCAGGCCTCTGGGAGAAATTACAGGAAACTTCAGCTCATCTGGGGAAGCCATTCTGCCCACACCACCCAGTGGTCCCCTGTCCTGTGTTCTGAGAACCTTAATGGAGGGGTTTGAATGAAGAGGTTCTAAGGGTAGGATAAGTTACTCTGACTGGCAAACTCTTAGACATCCTTTAAATGCTAGCTCGGAGGTCCCTTCCTCCGGGAAGCCTTCCTTGATGCTCTAGCCACCAGTAGATCTATCTTCCACGATGCCGTTGTCACCTGTGACATACTGGTTGTGTATCCACCCTCCCCTCCCCACATCTCAGATGATAGCCTGCGTGAGTTCTGGGGCCTGTGTGGTTTGCTCACCATCGCATCTCCAGCACAGGACAGGTGTTCGGCAAATAATGACTCAATTAGCCTCATAAGACCAGTTGTAATTATACTCAAAGTTAATCTGCACGCACATGGAAGTCTTTTGGCAAAGCGTGAGGATGAAGAAGAGAAGGTGGCACGGGATTGACCCTTTGCTTCTGCAGAAGACCTCACAGAATGGAATGTTACGAACCCTCTGGCTAAGTCAGGCCCCTCTGGGCCTGGTCACCCCAGTGCCAGGAGCTGGGAGGTAGCGGCTCGCGGTCTTTTGCCAGTTCTGCTGGAAAACCAGCTACGCACTGCCTGTAGGCACCTGGGGATGGGCAGCAAGAAGACTGTTTTCTCCTCAAGGAGAAACCGAACATAGTCTCTACTCTGAGCAAGTTGTCGGATCATCCCGAGTCCACAAACTTGTCAACTGGTGTCAGCCGCGAGCAGACCGCCCTCGCTCACTGCCGCCCATCTGCCCAGCGGAACACTCTCGGTTAAAATTTCACACTCATGCTGAAGTGGTTCCCAAGCCCCAGGATTTGTTTTTCCTGATGATCCTTTCCTTTGATCAGCCAGACCCACTGAAGTGGGATTTAGTGCCTAATTTATTTTAGGTAGCGGGGAGGTTGTCTCTCATCTAAACGGTCATGGGTCCCTCCTTCCCCAGACTCAGGCGGCTCTCATTCCAGGGCCTGGCCGCAGAACCGGGAGAAGCTGGAGTGTCGATGACAAGGGCCTTGCAATCGGAAGATCTGGCTTCCGGCCTTGCCCCCGCCCACTTCCGGCGTCTGTGACCCTGGGAGGGTTTTACCTGGTCTCAGAGTCTCTGTTTCCATATCGGTACTAGCATCATCGTATCTATCTTCTTGGGGTTATTGTGAGGCTTGAATCAAACAATGCTTGTGACAGCCCTTTGCCTTTGTAAAATAGACTTCCTGGTCGGGGTCGTTATTATTCTGTCTCTTCCAAGGGGAGCAGAATGGTTGACCCCGGAACCCCGGAACGAATTTCCTTTCTCATCTCTGAAATTCATTTAGTACAGGATATCTCGATTTCAGCTCTATTGACAGTTGGGGTAGGAGAATCCCTGTTATGGGGGGTGTCCTGAGCAGTGTAGGGTTTTTAGCAGCACCCTTTGCCTCTATCCCTAATGACAGTAGCAGATCCCCCCACCCCCACCCCACTCCCCCCATCCCGAGTTGTGACAGCTAAAAATGTCCCAGATGTGGCCTGATGTCCCCTGGGGAGAAAAACCATCCCGGATCAAGAACCACTGTTTTGGTAGGACCCATGGTATTTTTGCCCCTAGACATGATGGATTTTTCTGGAGAGAAGAGGCACAGTGACTCCAATATACACCAAGGGTTCTGTTTCTGATGAGCGATGTGAGTGTAGCCAAGTCCTTAACCTCTGTGGGCCTCAGTATATTGTTGGTGAAAAGAGGGCAGGAGCTGAGATGCCCTGAAGGGTTTCTTCACCTGGTGCTGAGTCCTTCTTCCAGAAGCACTTTTGTCAGAGTGGGGATGAGGGTGGGGACTTGGTAGGCAGAAGGCATGGGAAAGAAGTGTGGGGCAAGAGAAGATTCCAGATCATGAAGCCACCATCTTCCCAGAGTCTGGCCCCACAGAGGACCCAACTGTGGGCTCAGAGTTTCTTCGCAGGAGAGGAGGGAGTCACAACATAATAGTAACACCAGAGATCATTACTGCCGATCGTCACTGAGGCCCAGCGATGAGGCATTGTGTTGAGCTGCCTACACGATTATTTCATTGAGTTTCCTCAACAATCTAAATGGCCCTCAGAAGCAGGTGTAATTATTGGGGAGGGTGGCGACCAGGGGTCAGGTTTACCTTGTCTACTTGCTGTGTGGCTTTAAGCAAGCCACTTCTCCTCTCTGAGCTCATTCCTCGCCCGCAACCTTCTTTCAGACACGGAGCCAAGCACTGGGCACAAGGTAGTGGGCAAAATAGTATGATCTTTGCCCACATGAAATTTACATTTTGCTGTGAGAGACAGCTAGTAAACAAATACATATGCAAATGAAAGAGACATGGCTGACATGATAAGGGAGGGACTTACTTGGTGGAATGGTCAGGACATCTGGTTGTAGAAGGTGACATTTGATGACAGCGATGATGACCATGATGATGATGCCAGTTGTGATGACGACGATGGTCATGATCATGATGACAATGACAGTAGTGATGCAACAATGATGATGATGGTGGTGACGGTGACATGATGATGGTCATGACAACGACGATGTTGATGATGACAATGACAATGACAGTGGTGATGGAGACAGTGATGATGATGATGGCTATGACAGTGGTGATGATGACAGAGGTGATAGCAACGACGATGACGATAACAATGACGATGCTGGTGACAGTGATGTGGAGAGTGGTGATGGTGATGATGGTGGTGACGATGACTATGATGATGATAGTGATGACACAGGTGATGGTGGTGATGATAACAATGACAGTGACGACGATGACAGGGATGATAGTGACAGTGGTGACGGTGACAATGATGTCGATAATGATGATGATGACGACGACAGTGGTGATGGTGACAATGGTGACGATAATGACGACGATGATGATGGCGCTGTGCCAGAGTTTTACATTCGGTATTTCATTTAATTATTACATGACCCTCTGAGGGAGATTTCATTATCCCCCTTTTCGGGCCTCTGACTATATCTGCCAACAGAGTCCAGAGCATTTCTGTTGGGTCTTGTAGCAAGAAACTACCGTGGACGATATTTTAACCCTAAGGCATCTCCTTAATAGTAAAATGTCAGCTATCTGGTAGGTGTTTAGGCAGCCAACCCAGTTGGGGAACGTGTGACATTTTGGACCCATTCAGAAGCTTCCAGCATCCCTTCTCATTCCTGAAGAAAGGGTAGAACCAGCAGGCTTAAAGCAACAGCAGTGGCATCATTAGGTCTGTGGGTTCTGCATCGCGAAATCTGGATTCGAATCCAAGTTTACTGTGTGACTGCAGTTGGAATGACACTTTGTAGGTCTCCATTTATTCATCTGCGAAATGGGAATGATACCTACCTCAAAGGCTGGTGGACAAATTGAGGTGAGAAAATGAAGAAAACGTGTACATAACAAAATAAAATGAACGAGGAGAGAGCCCCGAAGGAAACAGACAAACCCACACCGTATAATTTCCACCTGACTTTGACTCATTCCTCTTTGGTTCTCCTCGCTGCTCTCCCACTAAACACAAAATCTACCCAACCCCTCTAAGGCCTGGCATGCCCCATCCTCACTCCAGGACAGAGGCAAGAGGCCGCCACTGCCCCCCCCGCCCCGGCCTTATTTCAAACTTTTCCCACATGCTGAGCCTTAATATGTTTGTACCTCACTTAGCTTCTTTCCCTCCCACAAATATACTTGGGGCTATTTTGGAAAGATTTGCCACGGCAGACTCTGAGTGCTAATGAGTGTGACTTCAGAAGAGAATTTTCCATTAGTAGGTAAGAAAAAAAGACGAATCACCTTGAAATCTAATAAGCAATATCGGGCCCTATATTAGAGTTCTCCAAAGAAACAGAACCAGTGGACCATATAGTTGCGTGCATGGGTGTGTGTATGTGTATACACACACATATGGGAGGGAGAGAGAGAGAGAGAGAGAGAGAGAGAGAGATTTATTATAGGAATTGGTTCATGCGATTTTGGAGGCTGAGAAGGCCCATGATCTGCCTTCTGCAAACGGTAGTGCAGGGAAACCAGTGTGCCCAGTACAAACCCCAAGGCCTGGGGAGCCAATGCGGTAAGTCTCAATCTGAGTCCAAAGGCCTGAGAACCAGAAGCACTGATGTCCAAGGGCAGGAGAACATGTACGTCCCAGCTCAAGCAAGAGAGCGAATTCACCCCCGCCTCTGCCTTTTTATTCTATTCTGACCCTCGACAGACTGGATGGTGTCCACGTTGATGAGGGCAATGATGTCTACTCATCTGCTGGTTCGGACACCAACCTCTTCTGGAAACACCCTCACAGACGCACCCAGAAATAATGTTTCACCAGCTATCCGGACATCACTTGGCCCCGTCGAGTTGACACCAAAAAATGAATCACCCGTCCCTTAGCTCCTAACAACGTCATATGTGATAAAGTGCAGTCCGACCCGACGCTCACGTTCAGAACTGAAGCTGCTTTTGGATTATACGCTTTATTCAACAAATGTGTCTTAGATACCTCCTACATGCCTGACATTGGGCTGGATGAATAATGCTGCCGATACCGTGGGGAAAGGACACGGCCCCTGATCTCCGGGGACTTCGTAATCTCCGAAGACGGCACATATCACAAAACATGGCCCGAGAACAAGAGAAATGCAGATCCATGGGAAGCCTTCCTGGCAGGAAGAAGCCTTGAAGGACAGCAGGTGGTGTCCCACTGCCGGGCCTCAAATCTCATCGCTGCCATTCACCAGCTGTGTGCCCACGGTCTGGGCCTCCCTTTCCCCAGCTGTTAAATGGGCACATCAAGAGCACCAATCCCCCCCCCCCCCCCCCCCCCGCCCCGGGGTGTTGCGGTGATTCAGGGACTTAACACACATATAGTACAGGGCCTGCCGCACGGTAAGTTCTTAACAAAAGTTAGCTATTAAATTCTCATCATCTGTGAGATGGAGCTAAGACCAGGGCTTATTTTGATGCCAGGGCAAAGAGGAGAAGATTCAAGCCGGGGACTTAGCACGAGACCTCGCACAGGGTAAGCAAGCTCTAGATACTGTTGCTATTTGTTCTTACGGCCCGTCGTGTCGGCAGCAGGGGTGGGGGAAGGGAAAGGGGGAGTGCGGGGGCAGACAGGGCCAAACATTAATTAGCTCCCCCTCCTCTCTTTCCGGGTCTCAGGCCCACCGTTTAGCCCCACGCCCTCAGCTGCCAAGTGTGGTCTCGGGCTCCCCGGCCCTAAATCCACCCCCCCCCCCAACAACCTCCCCCCGGAAACCGGAGCAAAGGCGAGGCTGGTTTCGGCCCCTCTCCTCTGTTCTCAATCAAATGTGCCGCTTTTCTGCCTCGCTTCACACATTGTAAAAAGCAGCCGAGTGCGGATGGCTCAGTGTCCACACGTCGAGATCCTCCTGACCCGCTTGTTCGCCCGCTGATGGCTCCCAAGCCCATTATTGTAATGGATTTGCTGTTGGAAAGAAGAAGGGGTCGTCAGCCCGATACCTCCCCGCCCCTGCGGCTCTGTTCCAGCAGACCCCAACCTCCACAACCACCTTCCCCCTCGCCGAACTGTTTAGTGATTTCTGAAAGGCAGATAAGCTGTAATGAGTGGCCCGAGATACAGGCAGGACCCCGCTGAACCGGAAGAAGACGCACGAGACTTTTTTAGAGGAATAATTAAGTTCTCTCTCTCTCTCTCTTTTTTTTTTTTTTTTTTGTCCACCTTTTTGAAATCATTGCGATACCGTCTTGCTGTTAGGTTTTTAAAGTTGTGGGGGGCCCGCTAATGAAATGCACAGAAAAGTAAAAACATGCCATGCAAATTGGACACCTTTGGGGATTTTGAAAAACTCGTTTGAAGGCCTAATTAAGAAGCTATTAAAAATCATTACTAATAATCTGCTTCTCCCAAATTCTTTTCAGCTCAGAAAGGGTAAAGGATCCATCTTTGCTGGGCTTTTTAAAACCTAGAAGCTTATGTAGCTGCTCCTTCATTTACCTGGGAACATTTTCTGAACGTTTTAACGATTTTCTGCAGGGAATCCCATTTGTGGCGTGCCTTCCCTGGGTTTTCTCTTCGAGCAGGAGCCGGCTCGGGCAGCAGATCCTTCAGAAAATGCAGCCGACGCACCATTGCAGGGGTGATTCTAAAGTCTCGCTGGGAGAAAATTGTTGTGAGTTACAGGAAATTAAAAAATTCTTGCAATGCCAACCCACTTCTCAAAGTCAATCTGTGGTATCCCAGCATCCACTCGACTCTGAAGTCAGGCCAGAACGATTTTGGAAGAGTAATTTCCAGCCTTAGAAAGGGTCACATCGTGTATTGAAGCCATATTTGCTTCTGTGTTTTGTAAATTTCGAACTCATTACTAAACTTTTGTCTCATCTACCCCCGTGTCTGGCTCTCACCTCGCCCTCATCAATCTGAGCCTTAAAAATCTAATGAAAAATGCCGAAACACATTTTGCGTGTGGAAATGGGACAAAGCGCAAATTGTTACGAACCTGAGGAGAGACTGGCTTTCGAGGATGGGCAGGAGAGGCCCGGCGCGGCCCTTGGAGTCCGCTCACCGCTCCGTCTCTGCCAGCCCCCAGGAATAAAGAGGAAAGAACGGGATCTTTCCCCTCCTCTCTGAGCCCCTGGTCCCTATCTTTGACGTAAAGCCATAGGCGCCTCTGCTCCACGAGATTCCCAACTATTTATGCCCTCTGTGGCAGGGTAGAAGACTAGCCGTGTGGCACTTTCCTTCTAGAAGGCCTGTGTCCCATAGAGGTCTCCGTGTTCCCACAGAATGGTGAGGGACACCTTGGCAATTTCACATGGTGCCTTCTGAGACAAGAACCCCACCACTGAGCTCCATGATTTGGGAAATTGATGAAAGCATAGGAACATCTCCCAAACACACACACACGCACACACACACACACACACACACACACACAGCCTCCCTCCTTCCCTCCCTCTCTCTCATATTTCATTTTCAAGAGTCCACACTAAGATCTTCTGATGCAGGCAAGCATCACACTTGAGCCCCCTTCAGACGGGAGTCAGCTTGGAAAACTGAAAGGACACGAACTTTGGAGGCAGGCTGACGGGTTTGCCTAAGCTCAGCCCTGCCATTTCCTAGCGGTGTGGCCTTGGAGTAGTCACTTTACCTCTCTGGGCCTTGGTTTCCTCTCATGCAAAATGGAGATGGTAGTACCCGCTTCTCAGGTTTGTTCTGAGAACGGGCAAAAACATGGGCAAAGGGCCCAGTGCTGAACGCGACGCACAGTAAATGGAGGCTGTATTTTGGTTCCTATGATTGTAGGCTCTGATTTGGGAAGGGGAGGTGAGTCCCCTGAGGTGGTGGCTAGGGAATTAGTGCTACCCTGATTCCGGGAGGGAACAGCTCTGTTCTTTAACACCCAGCCTGACACCTCCTAATGAAATGTAAATGAGGGTTCTAACAAGCCTGGCATTTGCTTTGGGGAAAAAGGTGTGAGCAGACGATCACAGACTGGGCGGCCATTTGGAGTGAGCACGGTGTCTGAATGGGGCTGGTTTGCAGAGAGGGGACCTGGGCTTTCTCCTCTGAGGGTGCCCCGATGTGGGGTTTCTCATGAAGCTTGCCCTCTCCCCTCTCCATGAAGATGAGTTCAGCCCTCCTCTGGGCCTTCCCGTGGATCATCATCACAGCTGAAAGGCCTGGTGACCCGACAGGAAGTGGACAGTCCTGACTCAGGGCGTCAAGCAGGCCCTCCTGACTCCTGCCTCCCTTGGGCAAGTGGAGGCGGGGGTGGGTCTCACGGCCCTCATGAGAGCTGTGCTCCTAGACCCTGGATAGACACAGCTTCCTCAAGCCCAGAAGCTAAGAGGCCAAGGCCCACGAGTGACCCCACCAAGCGAGGCTCCCCTAAGGGCCCCTGTCCGGCCGTGGCTCCCCTCAAATGTGAATTCTCCTGTCCAGGAGAGGAGGTGGTCCTTGAGAAAAAGAAGTGTACTAGGGGCGCCTGGGTGGCTCAGTCGGTTGAGCATCCGACTTCAGCTCAGGTCATGATCTCACGGTTGGCGAGTTCAAGCCCCAGGTCGGGCTCTGTGCTGACAGCTCAGAGCCTGGAGCCTGCTTCGGATTCTGTGCCTCCCTCTCTCTCTGCCCCTCCCCTGCTCGTGCTCTCTCTCTCTCTCTCTCTCTCTCTCAAAAATAAATAAACATTTAAAAAAATAAAGAAATATACTAAAGCTGACCTGTGTGCACAGTCCCCAGGGACAGAACCGCAGCGGAATACGAGGCTGAGCTGTTCGGAGACAGCTGATGGTGCAGGGCTCCTACCACAGCTCTCTGGAGCTGTTCGCCAGTAGTCCAGGAGGCTTTGCTGCATTTCTGTCATTTTTCTAGGGCTGGACCGTGAGAACTATGTTTTTATAGGTAGCGCACCTAGCCGACCGCCCGGCACCCACATCTCAGCTCAAGCAGCATTCCGTGCTCCTGGCCGTGTCCCAGCCCTAGAGATTCTGGGCACGCTGTGCCACACTGGGGGGGTGGGGGGGAACCCAGAGGGGAGCTGGAGAGATTCCTAACTCAAAATGCATTTAGCACCATACTTATAGACTCCTAAGGGTCAGAAGGGATTCAGTGAGCCTGACTGCATTTTGTTAGGGATACTGTCTGCTGTGAGGGGAGAGTTGCTGAATTTGGGGTGCCCCAAAAATGCTTCACACAAAGATGTGCTCTAACTAGCTTATTATTTTGTCCTGATGTATGCATCTGTCTTCTTTTGAGGGCAAGAATGGAAACTTATTTGCCTATCTCCCCTGCGCTTAGCGTGAAATGAATGGTCCATACATTTTTTTAATGTTTATTTATTTTTGACACAGAGAGAGAGAGAGAGAGAGAGAGGGACAGAGCATGAGCGGGGGAGGGGCGCAGAGAGAGGGAGACATAGAACCCGAAGCAGGCTTCAGGCTCTGAGACGTTAGCAGCACAGAGCCCGTCCCGGGGCTCGAACTCGCGGACCGAGTGATCACGACCTGAGCCGAAGTCGGACGCTCAACCGACTGAGCCACCCGGGCACCCCCCAGCCCATACATTTTTAACATAAAGGAGTAAAAGAATCGCTCACGGAAAAACCTGGCCAGTGTCCAGCCTGGGAGCAGGCATGAGCTAAAGCTGGTGGCCATGATGGTCCCCATGGCCCTGTGGTCTCCATCCCCAGGAAAGGCCTGGTGCACCCCAGGCAGGATGGGGTCTGGAATGGGGAAGGCCGTTTGTGGCCCCTCAGATGCCATCAGTGCCCAAGATTCCACAGATCGTTCCAGGTCCCTAATGTGCTGGCTTTGACTGCCCCAGCCAGCCAGACCCCTGCCTCCTGGGGAGCAGATCCACAGCCTGGCACCCAGGGAGCCGGGCCCTGGCCCAGACGAGGGACGCGGGCAGCCCCATCGGGGCTCCGCTCAGACCCGGGAGCCCACACGCTAGGCTGACGGGCTACTGACCGCTGCTGGGTGCCTGCCCCCCTCGCTCCGCCTCTGCGAGCCCCACTCTGCCTGGGCTCACCTCTCTTCTCACTCAGACCTCAAATGTCACCTCCTTCCCTGCGCCCCAGCCGGGACGGCCCAAGTCCAACAAGCCTTCAGCACGTGATCCGAGAAGGCGCTCATTTTGATCTTCCCAGCGCCTCGGAGCTGCTGCGGAGGAGACGATGGGAACGGAGTCCCCGGGGAGCCGTCGGGGCCTAATGCATCACACGTGCTGAGAGAGGCCAGCCCAGGGCCGGACATTTGCAGCTCAGCTCCCAGCCCTCCCGGGGCCCCCCGCACTCCGCACCTCGGCTGAGCTGGGAGGACAGGTGGGAGGCAGGGCAGGGAGGCCCGGGTCCTCCCGGCCGAGGCCACGAGGAGACACAGGCCCACTCTCTCCGGGCTGCCCCGCCCACGGCAGCACACTCCCGGGCAAGCTCCCGGTGGATTTGAACCTCCGCACACAGTAGGCATCTCTTCCCCACTTGTAAGCTCAGCACCGAGAGGGACTTTGAAGATGCCGGCCCTGCGGGCTCAGCACGAACCACCTGAGCCGTTGGGGGTTCAAATCCAAAATAATGCCAACCGTAATCCACAGACTCTGGGCCCTCCCACTAAGCCAGGTGCCTGGCGAAGGCATGTTAAAGGCACCGGTTTCACCTGCCGTCAGAAGCACACATGTGCACAGGGAGCATGAAGCCCGAGGTTGTAGGTGCAGATGAGCACCAACCAGTGTCAGGCCCGGGGAAGCCACAGGGGCGGGGGGGGGGGGGGGGGGTAGTTAGCCACGGGGGAGAAGCAGTGGATGAAGCGGAAAAACAGAAACAGGGAAGTATAACAGGAACGAGCTTTCAAATCAAAGAAGCTACCTTGCACTGTCCATCGGCTGTGTGACCTTAGGCCAGTTACCCAAACTCTCTGAGCCTCTGTTTCCTCACCTCTAAAGCAGCCGCAGGAGCAGCTACCCTCACAGCAAATGAGATCGTGTGTGCAAGGTGCCGAGCACAGGACTGGACAATAGAAGGAGGGAGTGAAAAATGGCTGCTCTCCTCACGCCCTCGGCTCCGAATGTCCCCAGTGCATTTGGGGTCTGTCAAGGGAGACATGGTGAACTTGGGGCTGGGGGACGTCTGTGTTCTTTCAGGGTCCACAGTCCTACCTGTTAAGTACAACCCTGGGAGCCCAACAAGCCAGAACATTCCCCAGCCCCCCTGGCACCGACTCCCTTCCCACCCACCCCACCCCCCTTTTTAGCTCACTCGAGTTCTAGGCCACTTGCCCACCTCCCTGTGAAATGGCCTTGGTGGCCCGTCAGTGATTTGGAGATGCCCTTTCTGAGGGGCTGTGGAATTGCCTTCCTTTCTGCGGGGGCTCCCCCTTCTCAGGGACCAGGAACTCAGCTGTAACCAAGTGGTCCAGGGGTGCAGAGCTAGGGTACGGGCCACAGTCAAGGCCATGTGAGAGTCCGAGAAGTCTGCGTGCCTGCCCTGAGAGCAGTCAGTGGAGGGAGCCAGCCCGGGCGAACTGGGGCGGTGGGAAGACCAGACCGGATGCCTGGTCTGCTGCCTCCCAGCCGTCACACCCTGTGCAGCCTGTCTCACCTCCTCGGGCCCAACACACACCCTCATGGGTGTCCCCAGGTGCCCCGTCACAGCTACCTACTCAGAACTGAACTCGCCACGGCCCCCAGTTCCCCAACCGTGCCCCCGGCCTTGGCGATTGGCAACACCTTCTCCCCAACCTGCAAGTTCCGAATCCCTGGCCTGATCCTAGTCTCCCCTCGGCCAACCCTGTGCCTGGCTTCTGGAGATTCTCTGGGTTTGGCACCTCAGCCTCCAGCTCATCTCCTGAACAGGCCCGTCCTCACCATGCCCGGTGCCCCCAGCCCGGTCTAAGGTCTTGTCTGCTCCCCAGAATCGTACCGCAGCCCCTCACTGGCCTTCCAGCCTCTGGTGAGGCTGCCCCCAGGCCGGCGTGCACGGAGCTGTGTAGGGGGCACACTTGTCATCACGACTGACGATGGTAGTGACGGTAACGAGAGCTAATGCTCTCCAGGGCTTACTTGGTATCCAGTCCCGGCCCCAAGCCCTTTGCCTAAAATTGGCTCGTTAGGCCTCCCAGCGGTTCTGTCGAGGAAGTACTGTTACTGTCCCTATTTTGCAGATGAGAACACTGAGGCAAAGCGTGGTTGGGTATTATGCTGAGGCCACACAGGCTTGGATAGCAGAGCTGGAGTACGAACCCAGGCAGCCTGACTCCAGCCTTGCCTACCAAATACCCTCGGGGGCAGGATACACCTGGCATCAGAACACCCTTCCCGACCTAGTGCGCCCAACCAACCTTCCCGAAAGTACCCTCATCCCTGGACCCACGCCCAGGGCTCCAGCCAGGCCAAAGGACACAAAGACCACCGCTGAACGCGGAAGATGTTTTTATACCCCTGAGCCTTCCCCCTTACCGTTCACTCTGCCCCAAATTACTTTGCGTTCTTCCATTATTTCCCTTTAAGACTCAGCTTCCTTGACCAGGCAACCCTCCTCTGTCCCCAGTCCCTTCTGCTGACCCCCAGCAGAGCACCTGTCTCCTCCATTAAACCATGAGCTTTCAAGAGCAAATATTGTGATTTTAAATCTCTGTATTGCCTGCACCTTGCCTAGGGTATGAATGAACGAGCAGGAGACTTTATTTCCAAAGGTAATAGAAAAAAAAAAAAGTGAATCAAAGTGATAATAAAACAGGGGTTTTGAGTCCGGCTGCTGTGGGTTAGAATCCCAACTCCATCATGTATTAGCTGTGTGACCTTGTACATGCTACTTGACCTCTCTGGGCCTCAGTTTCCTCATCTGTAAAATTCAGGAGAGAGCATAACTTCTTCAAATGGTTGTCCTAAATATTAAATGCAATAAATTCAACAAAGTGTCGAGCACATGGTTAAGGAGAAGCTATTATAATGACGATTATTAGCTCATTATGTGAATCTTAGGCTATTATGTGAATAGTATTCACATGTTATTCACATCTGCCTGTACATGTGCTTCCCTGCACTGCCCAGGGCATTCCTGAGCCCATCTCCCCAAACAGCCCTAAAGTCTCTGAGGTAGGAGTCTCTGAGCAGAAACTTTCCTTTCTGCTCCTCACGTAATTAAGCCCAGACGCCCTTTACCACCACAGGACCTTTGCACATACTATCCCTCTGTATAGGCTTTTCCTCCCTCCACTGTTCTCATGGTTGGCTCCCTCTGATCGTTGAGGCCTAGGCATGAGTGTCACCACCTTGCAGAATCTTCTCAACCCCTCTCCCTGGGCAGACATCCCTGTATTCTCTACCTCTCCCCATTGTCCATCTCGACTCCCACCGGTTTCTTCCACAGCGCTTTGAAAATACGTAAGCATTTTGTGCCTGTGTTCATCCATTTCACACTGGCCCCAAGATGGCCTGGCACCACCACCATCTTCGCTGCTGTGCCCTCCGTGCCGGCACATACCCAACACTGGGTGGGGAACCCAGTAAATAAGTGTTGGGCGACTGTGGAATAAACCGCTTACTTGGGCCCCATTCAGCAGGAGCAGAGAAAAGGTGCGGAGGTTTGCAGGCAAAGCCCCATCCCTGGCAGATGGAAGAGGGACCCCTCCCTTTTCCCGAAGCTTCAGCAAGGCTGCACCTGGCTGCCTGCAGCCAGCAGTGCTCAGAACCAGCTCACCAGAGACAGATTGGAGAGAGTTCAGAGGAGCAGGCCAGGCAGGATTAAGTGGAGGGAGAGGGTGATTTATAGAGAAAGATAAAAGGGCCCAGCTTCCTAAGGCTGGCTGCAGGATTATTTCGATAACAGCATCCAAATGTCGGCAAGGTGTATGTGCCAGGGGGACGGGATGATTCCCCGACAAAGGTGCAGAGGCGGCCACCAGGAGGGATGCAAAAAGTCTCAGCTGAGTCAGGGTCCTGCCCTGGAGCGGGAGCCCAGGGCCAAAGCAAGGACTGGCATGGAGGAGGAAGCTTACCTCCTCACTAGGGCAGTCAGCGACTCACCTTGGAGCACCTCAGGGAGTTTATGCAGCAGAAAGCAGGGGTTTTTATTTGAGAAACCAGAGGAGAAAACCTGTCTTTGCCAAGTTTCTGAGAAGGAAGGTGCCTCGGCCATCTTGTACACCAGTGTCGGTAAGCTAGTAGGTCCTGATGGCTAAATCCGGCCCACTGCCTGTTTTTGTCAATAAAGATTTATTGGAAGACAGCCATGTCCAATCATGTACTTACTACCCATGGCCTCTTGTGCACTCCCGCTGAGTAGTTCCAATAAAGACAGTATGACTGGCAAATCCCAAATGTCGACCTGCGGTCCTTCACAGACGGTTCGCAACCCCTGTGCCAGACCGTTGATTCTGGGGTAAGGGGCACATCGCTTTGAAAAGGGGGAAAAAATGTCCACAGGGCCCCAAGTTTGACCGAAATTACTTTGATTACAGTTTTTACTTAAACACACACACACGTATATACGTATGGTTAGATACCAGCATCTTAAGCTGTTAGCTCTTATACGACTAGAAAACTAAAAAACATTCTTGGAGTGGATGCCAACCAAATGACAAAAACAGTAAAATTATCATGAATGGCATTAAAATAAGTCAGCTGCTGCAGAGTCACTGCTGTTCAGGGCAGGACGGGCTGCTGGGGGTGCAGACGTGCTCGTCCTCGGCAAGGCTGACCCTGAGAGTGCTGCGTGATGACTCAATTTTCCTGCTTGGTTTTCGCTTCTCACCATCGCAAAAACCTTCCATTCTCAGAGAAGCCATGACATCATGGGCCCTCGGTGGATGCAAATACTCAGCCACATCCACTCTTGCTCTCGTTAGTCCGTGAGAACTGGAGCGTGCACTCCTGATTGGCCCCACATTCTCTTGAACACAGCTAACACTCGGGCACTAAAATCTTACGGCCATGCCCGGGTATAAGGTGGCCAACCAGATGGGCCAGAAAATTTGTACATCCATGATTTTGACTAACTAGAAAAATAAAAATAGAATATTTCGAACTATCTCTTGGGATGCCTGGGTGGCTCAGTCGGTTGAGCATCTGACTCTTGATTTTGGCTCGGGTCGTGATCCCAGGGTCGTGGGACTGCGCCCCGCTTCGGGCTCCATGCTGAGCCCTCTTCCCTGCTCATGCGCTCTCTGTTTCTGTCTCTAAAATGCAAATAAGAATAAAAAAGCAGTATCTCTTAAAGATTTTTGTCCACTGGTTTGCAAACTCCCATTTGAAAAGCAGGGATCTAGCCCCCTCTTCACCTTTTCCAAATAAGGAAACTGAATCCCGCAGAAGGAATATGACAGGCACGGTGAGAGCCGGAGCTGAAACCAGGTTTGGACAAGGATGTGCTGACTCTGGATGCAATCCTCTGACCAGAGCATGGTTTTGTCCCCCTGGAACCCAGAAGGGGTGACCATGAGTCAGAGCCACAAGTGATGTGAACGACTTCCTCTGGAGGGGGGAAGATGCCATGGGCAACACCTGAAGCCAGCACCTGGGAAGCGTACGTGGGGGTCCCCAGGCTGGCTGGCTGGCTGGAATGACTCCCGAGAGTGCCTTCCAGAGTTTTAGAAGTGGAAACAACATCGATGGGGCCCCTGTAGCACCAGAAGCCCCTTACTAAGCCCCAAAGAACATCAGTGGGACCCAAGTGAGTTCAGAGAGAATTGGACCGTCTGAACTCGATCGTGAAGCCACGTCTTCCCTGCTCTGGAGAATTGCTCGTGCAAGTGCATCATATGGCTGCCACTCGGGCAGCTGGAGGCCAGCAGGTTCCCGAACATGGTTGTGGCAGCTTCAGCCATTTGGGGAATCTGGCTCTTAGGGGGGCAGGCCTGGAGAGACATGTGGGGTGTAGCCCTTGTTCTCCAGGCTGGTCAAACCCTCATCTGCTTTTGTCTACAGGGAGGATCACCCTGGTCAGTAGGAGAGACAGTGAACAAGTCAACAGCCGCAGACTTCTCGGAGCAGAAAAAGCAGCACGTACATACAGCTTCTACAGGGGTGCATAGTTAAAGTCTTGGGACTGCTTGGTTCAGACTAAATGAAAACATAAGAGATATTCCAGAACAGGGTTCCATAAACTTTTTCAGTGAAGGGCCAGATAGAATATTCTAGACTTTGAAGACCACAGAGGGCCTCTGTCCCATATTCTTTCACTTTTTTTTTTTTTTTTTGCCACCTTTTAAAAATGTAAGAAGCATTCTTAGTTCACATCATGTACAAACACAGGCTACAAGTGGAATTTGATACCCAGGCAGTAGTTTGCTGACTTTTGTTCTAGAATTATCACTAAATCTAGACATTCTCCATAAGATCAACTTGGCCTTCATGGAACTATAAAAGCCCAGGGAACAGATGTGCTGCCATACACACATACACACACACACACACACACACACACACACTCAGCATTTGGTCCATTGGATGCAAAACACTCTTTGAAAATAATTTCTACACTTACAAAGCACATATACGCCCAAAGTTAGTTAATAAGGTCAATAAGTAATGTGCAAAATCACCACATCCAGGGCTGGGAGGCCACTGAGTGACTACTCCCATGGGTACATAAGGTACAAGACAAGATCAGGGCTGGGAGGAAGGACCTTGCCCATGATCTAGTCTGAAGGTTTCCAAATTATTCCCAGAGCCTTGAGACCTCCGAGAAGGGGCCTGAGAAGGTCGCTGCTTCAGGCTGCCACACTCAAACCAAATGAGCTGCCCCACATTCACTCTCATCGGTACTTGATTTCCACCTGAGATTTTGTCTGAAGGAAGGATTTCATGGTGGAAGGGAGTGAGTGGGTGTTCAAAACATGTGCCTAGCCAATTGCCTCATATCTAAAAGTTCTGGCAAGGTTAGCCCACATGCTGGCCTATCCACCAAAGTTGAGGAGAAGAAGCCATCGTTAGACAGGCCAGACGTTCCCTGGTTTGCTACAGTCCCCACCACTCCCTATTGCCCCTACCAGCCTGTTTCACTAATTATTTGAACCTCCCTTGCTCCAGAGGCATTTGCATTTGTGGCCCCTCTCAACACTGTCTCAGCTGGAATTGCTTCCTGAATCCAACAAGTCTTGGGTAACCCTTGACCGTTTCTGATACGTGCTCAGTCTTTTGGACTTGTTTACATCCCACTACATTCCAAAAAGCATTTGAGGCAACTTGTAAACCTATATATAGCACAATAAAATTTTAAAGTAGAAATCTGCAGGAAGGAAAATCAGACTTGAAGAGGCGGATGAGGCCAGAGGAAAGGTTAGGACACGGAAACACAAGTCAAAAAGAGCTGCACGATTTTTAATGGTAAACAGAGATTTCTGAGTTAGGATGGCTCATAGAAGCATATGGCACCATCCTCCCCGAATAGCTGATGAAATTGATAGCATAAAAAAAAATAAAAAATAAAAAATAAAAAATAAAAAATAAAAAAAACAGGGATCAAGGAAAAAGGCTCGGCCCAAAGCCTTAAACTTCAAAAGCGTCAGCCGAGGAAAGAAACAAAAAGTTACGGAGGAGAGTAAAATGATTCAGTGGGGCAAGATGTCTGGCCTCACTCTCAACACCCCTAGAAGACAGTTGGGGGAGGGTGGGTGGGCAGAGATAGTTAATTTTACGTGTCAACCTGACTGGATCACGAGATGCCCAAATATCTGGTTAAACATTATTTCTGGGTGTGTCTGATTCAGAAAAGGTTAACGTTTGAACAGACACACAGAGGCAAGAGGACTGCCCTCCTTAGTGCAGACAGGGATTATCCCAACCTTTGAGAGCCTGACTAGGAGAAAAAGGTGGAGGAAAGGGGATTCTCCTTCTCTCTCTCTCTCTCTCTCTCTCTCTCTCTCTCTGTCTCTCTCTCTCTCTCTGTCTCTCTCTCTCTCTCCCTATTAAGCTGAAACACTGATTTATCCTCAGGGCTCCTGGTGCTCAGGCCTTCAGACTGGAATTAGCAGTCTGGTTCTCTGATTCTCAGGCCTTAGAATGGCACCACTAGCCTGCCCGGGCCTCCAGCTTGTGGATGGCACCCCATAGGGCTGCCCAGCCTCCATTATCACATATAATAAATATAGATATAAGTATAAGGCTCCTATTTGTTCTGTTTCCCTGAAGAACGCTGACTAATACAGGGGCCAACAAAATCCTGGGAATGTTCCCTCGTGCCATCAGATCTAAAGTGAAGCCGGAAGGCGGATTCACAACTTTCCCTCCATTGACTGGAGAAGAGTAGAAAATGCTGCTGGAAGGAAATGAGAGGCAAATGGGGTTATGATCAGGGCCCTGACTGTCTCTGACAGAAACACGGGGGCCAGGCTTCTGTGGTAATTGGGGGAAATGATTCAAAGCCGAGAGGACCTCTGTGGGAATGGTATACACCCCAAAGTGGGTGGGGTGAGCTCGAGAGAGGGCATGTAGCAAAACTTCAGAAGTGGGAGTCTCTCACAGACCCCCCTCTTAATTGGAAGTGTGCCAGACGAGAATATGTGACTGTGATATGAAACACCATTCCTCAAAATATAGCACAGGACAGAAACGCCCACAAAAATAGCTGTACCCAATTATAGAAGCTTTTGTAATCATCCAACACTGGAAATAACCCAACTGTTAATCAACCGCTGGACAGATAGACAAGTTGTGGTACATCCATACAATGGCATAATGCTCAATAAAAAGTTGAGCGATAAATAAATACTAATAAAGCAACAGTAAGTAAAAACTACTGATTCCTGCAAGAAGCGTGGAGGAGTCTCAAGAGCATTGTGCCGCGTGAAAAAGGCTATATCCAAAAGGTTTCACCGTGTGTGGTTCTATTTATAGAACATTCTAAAAGAGGCAAAAGTATAGAAACAGGAAACAGCAGTGGTTGCCAGAGATGGGGGGTGGGGATCTAGGACTGACCACAAGGGGGAAAGATAGAACTTGGCGAGGTGAGAGAAATGGCATATTGTCTTAGTTGTTAGGGCAGCTCTATACATATTTGCCCAAATTGCCAAAATTCGTAGAACTGTATGCCTGGAAAAGGATGGATTTTGCCGTATCGTATTGTATGTATCATACCGGACCGTGTGTATCGTTTAATATCTCCTAACTCGTTACTGACATACCCTGACTTAAAAAAAATAATGTAACCAAGGGGGGGGGGTGGAGAAAAATGGAGCGATCCTCAAGTGTGAGGGAAGGAAAGTCTAGAAGCCAAGCCTACTCTATTAGATCAAAACAAATGTCTGGAGAGAGTTGCTCAGGCACGAGCTAAGTAAAAAGAAACGGTATAGCAATTAGGCAACAAGAGATGTGCAGTCGGTGTGCGTCCCTCCCCAAGGGGAAGAGAAACACAGCAAACAAAACAAGAAATACATAAACGTGCCATGGAAGAAACATTAACAAAATAGCCAAAGAAAATTCTTTACAAGCGCCTTAGCCAAAACCAAAATGTAGTAAGAGCACGAGTCCAATTTTCTTTTAGAGTCTAAGATGGCCACTACCCCCCACCAGAAGGGCAAAATTTAAGAAACACCAACAACACCGCCATGTTGCCAAGGATATGGAGCCACTGGCTGTGAGGCTGCTGGCTGTGGTGCAAGATCATACAACAATCAGAGAAAAGCCCTGGCCGTGTCAAATGAAGCAGACACCGACCCTGCGACTCAACAGTCAAAGAAGACGGGCACAAGAACGTTCCTAACAGCTTTATTCATGATAGTCAAAACCTGGGAACAGCCCAGGAGCCCATCAACAAGAGAGTGATTGGATGAACTGTAGGACGGTCCTACAGTGGAAGACCATAAAAAAAGATGGACCTCGAGAACAGCACGCTGAGTGGAAGGAGCCTTACACAAAAGAATGCATACTACGTGATTCCACTTCTATGAAGTTCTAGCAAAACCAACCCATGTGAAAAAAAAAATTACAGTAGCGGTTACCTCAGGGAAATGGGGCGGAGATGGGCTGAGAAGGGGCATGAGGGAACTCTCTGAGGCAATATTCTGTATTTTGGCAGTGTTTTGGTAGTACACAGTGTGTGTGTACATTTAAGATTTGTGCATTTCATTGCATCTAAACTTTACCCCAAGAGAAGTATGTTACAGCTGTGAGAAAGTCAGCACTACTAAATGTCAATGGGAAAAATATGGCATATACAGTTGCCATAAAAGTCTTGCAACTGTGCTGTGTAGTTAAAGTTTCTCACGGTAAATTCTTGGGAAAAGCTCATGAAATGGTGCACGGTATGCCAAACATTCGTGTATTTCATTGTAGGCAAATTTACCTCAAAGGAAAAAAAAAGTAACTGTAAGCAAACATTAAACCCTACTTGATGATATTCTTGCTGAGTTAGAGGCACTTATGCCAATGTCAACACTTGCTTTTAAAACATAACAAAAGATACGATAGATTGACGGACCGAGGGGTGAACTGATGAACAGATATATCACAAGGCCAGTAGAGCAGACTTTCAATTATAGAATCTGGGTAGTGGGTATAGGAGTGTCCACTGTAATTTTTTTCAGCTGTTCTCTATCTTTGAAACTTCCATAACAACATGAGGAACCATATGATAAAATGACAGAATGAGAGAGAAATGGAGTCTGTAAACCAAAGGAAATAGATAGTGGACCAAACAACAACATTTAAAAGTAAATAACTTAATTAAAATCACCAAGAACAGCACTGATATGAAATCAAGTTATTGGCAAAGAGGAAAAGCCTGGATAATTCCAAAGAACAGAGATAAAAAGACAACAAAATCAGAGCAAAGAGAATCCAACATGAGGGTAATTGGTGTCCCAGGTAGAGAGAAACCAAAAAAATGGAACAGAAAAGTACTGAATGATCTAATACAGCACTGTCTGAAATGCGGGAAGAACAGAATCCACAATGCGTAATGTTCCAGGAAAAAGAAATTTCATTCAGAGTGTTCACGGCCATGAACATCGTGATTAAGTAACCTAACATCAATAAAGAAGTAACAATTCCTCAAGAATCCGAGTATCAAAAGCAAAGGACCATCAAGGAGGGAGAGGATCAGGCTGCTCTCGGGTTCTCCATGACCACATTCAATGTCACAGTGGGGCAAGGACACTGTTCGAAAGGAAAGGGAGGGAGACCAAGAGCGCTATACCCAGTCAAGGCTCTGGGCAGGCATAAAGGCAGCAGGCGTTCTCAGACATTAAAAGAATTAGAAGACATTTTTAAAATTCAGGAGCTACAAGGTCTTTTTGGCAAAACGACCCGACTACGAAACCAAGCTAATTAAGGGATAAATCAAAATCAGGAATTGGGCAATGGAGAAGATGTGGGGAAATGACCAATTGGGACAAGAGAATCCTTTTAAACATAGAATTAATACTAAACCGCTGTGTGAACTGCATACATGTTATAAATCCACAAAGGGTAATGATGATAAAACTAACAAAAATCAAGTAACGAGGGCGGGGTGCAAGGGGGTGTGAACGTACCAATGCCCTCCTCATTCATGGCGGGAAGTAACTGATAGTGTCTAAATTGAAACATGCAGTTAGAAAAACACAATTACCCCAAATGCAATGTTTTTTTCCCCCCCATAATCTCTTTTCTTAACCTTAGAGAGATTCTTTAGAAAAGAATATCTCTGGGGGTGCCTGGGGGGCTCAGTCGGTTAAGCATCCAACTCTTTTTTTCGAATATAATTTATTGTCAAATGGCTTCCATACAAGACCCAGTGCTCATCCCAACAGGTGCCCTCCTCAATGCCCATCACCCGCTTTCCCCTCTCCCCCACCTCCCATCCATCAACCCTCAGTTTGTTCTCTGTATTTAAGAGTCTCTTATGATTTGCCTCCCTCCCTCTCTGTTTGTAACTATTTTCCTCCTTCCCTTCCCCCATAGTCTTCTGTTAAGTTTCTCAAGATCCACATAGGAGTGAAAACATATGGTACCTGTCTTTCTCTGACTTACTTCTCTTAGCATAATACCCTCCAGTTCCAACCACGTTGCTGCAAATGGCCAGATTTCATTCTTTCTCATTGCCAAGTAGTATTCCATTGTATATATAAACCACATCTTTTTTATCCATTCGTCAGTCGATGGACATTTGGGCTGTTTCCATCATTTGGCTATTGTTGAAAGTGCTGCTATAAACATTGGGGTCCAAGTGCCCCTATGCAGCAGCTCTCCTGTATCCCCTGGGTAAATTCCTAGCAGTGCTGGTGGGAATGCAAACTGGTGCAGCCATTCTGGAAATCAGTGTGGAAGTTCCTCAAAAAATTAAAAATAGAACTACCCTATAAGCATCCCACTCTTGATTTCAGCCCAGGTCATGATCTCACGGTCCCTGAGATTGAGCCCCACATCAGGCTCTGTGCTTACAGCTCGGAGCCTGGAGCCTGCTTCAGATTTTGTATGTCCCTTCCCTGCTCCGTCTCTCTCTCTCTCTCTCTCTCTCTCTCTCTCTCTCTCTCTCTCTCAAAAGTAAATAAACGTTAAAAAGCAGAAAAAGAAAAAAAAGAATATCTCTCATGGTGAAAGAACTTTTATTTCAACAATTCCTTCCACTTTGCTTTAGCTTCTTTTTCTTCTTTTAAACTCGAGCAGAATTAACTTTAAGCCATTATGTTTAAAATAAAACACATAATTCATACCATGTCTTTCTCATGAATGGGCTTCCATACATCTAGGAAGGTAGATTAGTGGGTAAGTAAATAAATTGATATAAGGAAGTTTATTCACAGCATTGGTATATAGAAGTACCTACAAAGCAGCATAAGATAATATTTAGAATATTTTCCCCTCATGTAACATTTGGAGTGATTTTGAAACTTTCTTTTTCATACAGGGCTACATTGTGGAAATTTTAAAATTATTACTGTGTTTATAAAATTATACATTTAGGGGCGCCTGGGTGGTTCAGTTGGTTAAGCATCTGACTTCGGCTCAGGTCATGATGTCACAGTCCCTGAGTTCGAGCCCCACGTCGGGCTCTGTGCTGACACCTCGGAGCCTGGAGCCTGCTTCAGATTCTGTGTCTCCCTCTCTCTCTGCCCCTCCCCTGCTCTCTCTCTCTCTCTCTCTCTCTCAAAACTAAATAAACATTAAATAAATAAATAAATAAATAAATAAATAAATAAATAAAATTATACATTTATAAAATGTTATAAATTTTATTGATGTTTGTAAAAATCAATAAAGTGATTTTCAGTTTTTAAAAATATATTAGGAGAAGTCATCCCTGAGCTCCCCAGCAGCCAGGAGAAAAAGGGACGTGCCATCAGTTGCAGCCTAACCATGCACGGTGTTTGCGAGATGAAAACAAACCAAGCTGACTAGACCCGCTGCCGTCCCTCAGCACAAGCACAACTTTTCCCGGCCCTCAGATCTGAGATGCTGACTGGCGTGGAGGCTGGATCCTCACAACCTGCCTTGGGTAACCACCCGAGGCTTTTCAAGAGCATGAGGGCATATGAAGCCCTGGGTGGCCACTGACTTTGGACTCTAGCAAGATGGCCACTTTTTAAGACTCAGTGATGCCAGCCGGTGATTTGTCCCTTGAAGCGGGATCAGGTTGTGGTGAGCCCAAATGGGGCAAGAGTCCATCTTTTCCCTTCTTCCCTTCCCTTCACACACACACACACACAGACACACACACACACACTCTACCCTCCAGTCATAAAATCTCACATACGGTTTTTACACCGTGTCCTCTCGCCTAGAAAATGCTTTATGCTACTGCCGATGACTTTCACTGGGCCGACCACACTCATCCTTCAGGGGTCAGCTTACAGTCACCTGCTCCAGAGAATGCCCCATGATCCCCCCGAGCAGAACGGAATCAGGACCCCGGCTGAAGGACTGAACCTAGGGCGGTGTAGGAGGTGGAGGGAAGAACCCCCGCCAGAGGGTGGGGGTGGGGGTGGGCAACACTCAGACATTCCCAGACCTACCAAGAGTAGGAGAGGACGTCAGGATGCACACCCCACGCCTGGATCCCCTCAGTGAAGGAAAGGTAGGAGCCTCTGCCCAGAGTGACAGCACCTTGATCCTTGCTAATGGAGAGGTCAGAGAGCAGACATAAGGGCTGTCTGTGCGTTTCTCCAGAGACCCCCAAAGATGGAAGGACAGACGTGGAGGAAGAAGAAACTGACACAGGCATTCACACCTAGGGAATCCCGGGGGTGGGGGAGGGGCACTGAGAATCTGTCTGAGCCTCAGGTCTTCAATCTGTAAAATGGGGCATGTAACCCACATCTGACTGCTTCCCAGGAATGCCATGAGAGTCAGTGTGGTCTGCAAACCATAAGAGACTCTTAACGATAGAGAACAAGCCAAGGGTTGACGGAGGGAGGTGGGTGGGGGATGGGCTAAATGGGGGATGGGCATTGAGGAGGGCCCTTGTGGGGATGAGCACTGGGTGTTCTATGTAAGTGACGAATCGCTAGATTTTACTCCTGAAATCATTATTATGCCGTATGTTAACTAACATTGAAATAAAAATTTGAAACAACAACAAGTGAAATTCCAGAATGATGGGATGCACGTACAAACCATATAATGGCCCTAACTATGTGAAGGGTACAATTTGATTTAGTTTTACAGAGACTGCATATCAGCATTGTCATACCAAGTAACTGGAAGTGAGGCTCTTTTTTTCTTTTTTAAGTTTATATATTTATTTTTGAGAGAAAGAGAGCAGGGGAGGGGCAGAGAAAGAGAGGGGGACAGAGGACACGAGGCAGGCTCTGTGTTGCCAGCAGAGGTCCTGATGCGGGGCTCGAACTCACCAACCACAAGATCATGACCTGAGCCAAAGTCAGAAGCTTAACCCACTGAGCCCACCCAGGCACCCCTAGAAGTGAGACTCTTAAAACAATGGCCTGTAGGGTATCCTGTCATTCAAAAATGGAAATCACCACATGTGGTTAGTTACAAAGTAGCCACAAATTGCTCTCTGTCTCTTTTCGCCTCCTTTCATCTGGGCTTGTGGCTTGCTTTGACCGATGGATATTAGCAATCATGACATAAGCTGTGTCTGAAAGTGACTGCACATTGAGGGATCTCTCCCTTGCTGCCCTAGGAACTTCACGATTGCCATGTGGAGAGAAGCCTCAGTCAGCCCAGCCATCACAGACGAGGACATCGTAAACCAGCCGACCGCCACAGACATGCCAGCTGACTGCAGACATGTGAACAAGTCCGGAGAAGACAGGCTATGCCCAGCACGGTCTAGAAGAACCACCCAGCTGAGCCCAGACCAAATGGCCGAACCACAGAATCATTGCCTAAATAAGTGGTTAGTTTCAGCCACCAAGTTTGGGGTGGTTGAATATGAAGCAAAAGTTAACTACACATTGGGGTATCCCAGAGTGAGTCAGGAGTCAAGGACCCCACCTCTAACTGCGTGACCTTGGGCCAGGCACCGAATCTTTCTTGCACTCTAGAATGAAGAGGGTGAACTAATGATCAAATTTAAAAGATCGTTAAAGGCCCCTTCTGGGTCTGTGATTCTGTGATACATTCATTCTGTGATTCTGAATCTTCATAACATGGGGGCCTCAGGCAGTTGAGTGTCTGACTCTCGATTTCGGTTCAGGTCATGATCCCAGAGTTGTGGGATCGAGGCCTGTGTCCATCTCTGTTCTGAGTGTGGAGCCTGCTTAAGATTCTGTTTCTCCCTCTGCCTTCTCCCCCACTTGTGCTCTCTCTCTCTCTCTCTCTCTCTCAAACATATATATATATATTTTTTTTCTAAGTCTTCACAACAAATACTCATGGATGCAGTAAAATTCTATAAACTAAACTGAGGCATAGCTGAGTCTCTGGAGTTTCGTGGCTCAAGGCAAGAGATTCTGAGATTCGGGTACCTGACACGTGAGCATCATCATAAGATCCTTCTTCGGCAATTTACGATCTTGCCGGATTCTAGGCTAAAACATGAAGTTGGCAAAAGCTGCCCAGAAAGAAACGGACTGATCCTGGCATGTGAAGAAAGGAAATCACTATGAACATCTGAATCCCAAAAGACATTCCTGCTGGGGTGTGGGGATTTCGGAAAATGCAAAGGCAGAGCTGGGACTAGACCTCCTTGCAGAAGAACTCCTCCCCGTCGATTGTAAGAGGAAGAAAAATCATAGCAAATCTTAGGAATTTGTTGAAACCCCAAACTCATATTTTTTTACCTATCTGGAAACTAACCAACACTTTTTGAAAGTTACTTAGAGAAAAAAATGGAAACAGGAGCAAAGGATGTGGGTTTTCTTTGATCATAATGAACATCTCACTCCCTCTGAACAGAACTGATAACTTCACGGGCCTGTGTTCTTGAAGCTGGGGCTGGAAGTGATAAAGAGCATATATTAGCCAAGAGTGAATTTATTTTTCGAAGTCAGAATTAGCGCTCACGGGGACCCAGATACGGCTGCTGCCGGTACACCTGGGAACATATCCTCAGGAGGGGGGGTGGGGGGAACTGATACTTTTCCAGAAAAGAGTCACTAACAGGAGTTTCACAAACAGGACTATGTGAACCCTTGCGTTACCACCTGAATGAACTCAAGCCCACAGAAGCTACTTGCTGCAGCTTCCAAGAATGTGATTTTACTCGCAGGGCTGGCTTAGAATTTTCTATGTTTGGTTGGGACATGGGGGTAGAGGGGATATTATTTTTATATAATAGTACACTTAAAATCAAATGCAGAGTTTACAGTAATTTCCCAGTAAAACATCAAAAAGAGTGTCTTTTTCCGTGGCTACTCTCCACGGCCATCAAGAATATTTATGTAATGGTTAAGGGCAAAAGCCCAATATTAGGCGATCTCCAGGGGCTAAATTATCCCCCAAAGCAAGCCACCTTCAAGTGACAGTTTCCTGAGTCAAGAAAATCATCAGAAGCACGGCATTTCCTCTGAGACATGGTCTAGGGCTAAAATGTTGGTTTTTTAGTATACCTTCCTGGATCTGAGAAGTAAGTCTCCTAGAGACAGGCCTGAGTCTCCCAAAACCATGCAAGGAACTTGTTAAACACACCTGCACACATACACACACACACACACACACACACACACACACACCCTCACCCCCGGCTGGATAGGGGCAGAACTCTGGCAAGGGGATCTCCCAGTCAAGGCCAGAAGCAACATCACTTCCTTCTCCCGGAACTTCTTCTCGTGAATTCCCTCTACACCTCACCTCACATACTGTTTTCAGGGGAAGAGTCCTTCTGTCTAAAACTCCTGCCTTCAGGGGAACTAGCTCCTCTCCTTTGCCTTCTCTGCAGAGTGGTAAGCTGGGTTATGCATTCATCTCACTAAACATCCCCAAAGAACAAGGAAAAAATTTCAACAAATCATTACAACGGTTGCCACCAACGTGTGGGTGTCTGACCTTAAGGATCTCAGCTCACTGATGACGGAATGATGTGATGAGTCGAGACCACCCTCCCAAGGTGCCTCTCCTCCCGGCTCTTCTTAGGTTTTCTTTATTTTTTCAGCAAACACTGTATTGAGTCCTGACTCAACCAGGCCTATTGTGGGCATTTACAGTTCAGAAGTCCCTCTCCGGTGGAGATGAGGTCCAAGCTGGGGAGACAACATTATGCAAGTAAGTATACCAACATGTTTACCTAGGGGGCCCTCGTACTCTGGAGGTCGTAGGGGAAGACAAAAATTATCGTAACAATTTGGAAAATATTCATTAGTGAGCCAACCACTTGTAAGATCAGTTTCCACGCAAACAACCTATATAACCTCAGCCTCCATCACGGGCCAAAGAGCTGTCATCACTTTTGATCTGCCTCTCTTCATTGTGGGTTATCTGACGGTATGATGCAATTGTAACGCAAACAAACTACAAAGAGAAATTGAAGACTTCGCCAAAGCTGTAGGATTTTTATAAGGTCCATGAGACAACTGCCAGAACCCCACACCAAGCCAATGACAGATGAGACTCTGGTAACAACAGGAATAGATAACGGCCGGGGGGGGGGGGGGAGGCGGGGGGGGAGGCAGAGGTGATGAACTAACGATCAAAATAGAACGGTTGGACCATCAGGTAGTTAAGAGAAGCCCTTGGGAAAACCTATGGAGCCCTAGACTTTTTTTGCAATGAACAGCTTTCTCTGTGTTTCTGGGAAGCCATATCATGCCATCATCCAGTTTTATCATAAAAATTACATTCTTCAAAGTGATCCGCACCTGATTCATTCTCTCTTCATTCTAAAACTTCGGTATGTGGCTGGAATGAGAAACTAAAATTGGGTAGAAATAAGATAAAAATGAATTTAGTTTCATTGTTTCTAGTTTTGGTTTTTGGAACTTTCTGAATCGAGCCTCTCTCTCTCTCTCTCTCTCTTTTTTAATCCCCTCCCTTTCCCCTGAAATTTTGTCTCCCGTGTTAAGTGGGCTTGGTCTAAGGTGACCTTTCCAGGTACAATTACCCGTGGACAACAAGGCCTCCCACCATCACGCTGGTGTAAGTGCGGTGGGGAGAGTGCAGAGAGCTATGGGACCCCCAAGGGGGACTTAGTCTAGGGAGGCGACATCACAGCTGAGCCCTGATAGATAAGCAGGGGCTGGAGGATGAGGACATGCCAGGGAGTGGGTCCAGAGGCTGGTTGGACAGCCATTCATCATATAAACTGCATCATATATGATGCAGTTCATATATGCAGTTCATATATGATATGCATATGATATGCATATATGCAGTTCATATATGATATGATGCTGTTCATCATATAAACAATTGGCAGCCATTACAGTGTTTTGAGCAGGAAGGCAACAGATCTGTGTTTAAAAAAAAGCTTTTGTGTGGCTACCACACAGGAGATAGGCTCTTACTTTTTGTCAGTGGGAAAAAGCCTCCTTGCACATCTCGTCCCTTCCTAAAACCAAAAGTCTGACCAGATTTCCAAGGCCCGATTCAGACGTCGCGATGTTAGGGCCTCACTAGGGGAGACTACACTGCAGATTTATAAGACAATGATAAGGAAACCCACCGAGACCAGGGCATCCAGCTGACATTTTGAGCTTGAGAGGCTCTGCTCCAAGACCTCTGCTTCCAACCATGACGAAATAGCAAGGACTGATTCGCCCTCTCGCTGTAACCGGGAAATGGACAAGATACGAAAAAGTATTTTTCAGACGTTGTACCTGAGGCAGCTCAGCCAGCGATCCCCAAGAGAAGGGAAATAAACGAGATGAGCTCTGTGATTGGCCCAGCCTACCGCTGGCGAGACGTTCCAGACCATAAGGTAGAAGGGGGAAACGCACACAGAGGTCCACCATCTCCCTGAGTTGAAAAGACCCAGTTAAGAATCTGGGGCAGCCAGTGTGGCTAGAATTGGAATGGCAGAACAGCTATAAGAAGGGAGCAGCACAGAAAGGAGAAAGTTGCAGAAAGAAAACTCTAAGGATCTGCTCCCCTTGACTCTTCAGCCGAGTACTCACCACTGGGCACACGTGAGAAAATTCCTCTGGGAAAATGAGGGAGGGGCTCCATCAAGAAGGACTAAGTGGAACCATCAGCCGAGTTCACACCTGGCTAGGAACTGTCTGTGCTCCCACCAGCCAGAGTGGAGCACCTCAGAAGACAGGGGCATCAGGCCGCGTCCTCAAAAGGGTGTTGTCCGTGCCATCGGAAAATTAACCCAGAACTGAAGACGGTTCTGTTCGCGCCCAACAAAGCTTAAAGGGAAGCCCCAGAAACATCAAATCGTTTCTAAAGAATCTATCTGCGTCCCAGAAAAAGCTCAAGAAGATTTAAGGGAATATGAAAATGTCACACACACCCAACAAGACAAAATTCACAATGTCTGGTGTCCCACCGAAAATCATAAGGCATGCAAAGAAACAGAATATCAGCCGTAACAGGGAGAAAAATTCATCAATAAAAGCAGACCTGAAAACGACACAGCTGGGAGAATTAGTAGTCGAGAGTCCTGGCTCCGCCATCTGAGGACTTCGACCGGGATAACCACGTAGAAAGAGCCACAAAGTTAAGGGGTCTTGCGATCCCCATCCAATTAAAGTCACAAGAACGCAGAGAGTCAGAGCGAGACTGCTCACTGCAGACATTTCACACATGGTTCCTATCTCACCCCAGGGCTTCTAGAACTCAGGGACACTCCTCTCCACAGGAGTGGACGGTTCTGTTACAACTTTTAGACTAAGAGTGGAACTCGCTTCCATCGTTCAGTAATTCGAAACAAAGACCTTCCTGGAGGGACAGGGAAGGCGGGAGTAAGTCCACGCAAAGTCCATTAGACAACCAGTCTATTCAGCAGACTTTTAAAAATTGTATTCAATCAAGTGCATTATCGGGTACTAAATCGGCATTACTTTTTATTAGAAAGATAGCACATTCTGGTTCAGCCGCGACTTCCTTATTCAAACCTCAGCTTTGCTATCTGTTATCTATTCTGCCATCCATATCGGCTGTTTAAATCACGAGGAAAAATTAAGTTACTTGAGAGACAAGCAGTCTGTGATAACTGGAGAATATTCTCCATTGCAGTGATTATATGATTGCTGACTGTGTTAACATGTAAATTCTTTTCTCATGTCAAGTATAAGAACACAACACTGGCAGCCAGCAATTTAAAAATGGAAAAATCTTGTTACATATTCAAAATGACTAGTCGTGGGAATAACCTTTCCCATAACAGGAGCACATTTAATTTTTCACAGCCTCTGATTCTAAGCGGGAATCCAAATCTTCAGCCTTGAGTTTACCTGGTGACTTTATTCCTCTTATTTCCTTCATTTGATTTTTTTTATTACAAAGTAATGCATGCTTGCTATAACGAGTAAATCCATCCAAAGATATAGAAGAAAAATTAATAATCTTCCAGCCACACTGACAACCCGTATCAACATTCTGGAGGGCATCTTCCGTGCGTGCGCAAATACAAATTGAATCACAGACTCACAAATGGCCTTTGGTTTGGTTGGAAATGGGTTTTGCTAAAATAGGGTCATGCTATAAATATACTTTGGAGTTTGGTTTTGACATTTAGTATATCACAGACCACTCCATATCAATACTCTAATTTATTCATCCAATCTTGTTTTAATGGACTTTTAGGTCTTCGTTTCTTCCTTCTTTCTTTCTTTCCTTCCTTCCTTCCCTCCCTCCTTTCTTTCTTTCTTTCTTTCTTTCTTTCTTTCTTTCTTCCTTCCTTCCCTCCCTTCCTCCTTTCTTTCTTTTTTCTTTCTTTCTTTCTTTCTTTCTTTCTTTCTTTCTTTCCTTCCTTCCCTCCCTCCTTTCTTCCTTCCTTCCTTCCTTCCTTCTTTCCTTTCTTCCTTCCTTCCCTCCCTCCCTTCCTCCCTTATTCCTTCCTTCCTTCCTTCCTTCCTTCCTTCCTTCCCTCCCTTCCTCCTTTCTTTCTTTCTTTCTTTCTTTCCTTCCTTCCCTCCCTCCTTTCTTCCTTCCTTCCTTCCTTCCTTCCTTCCTTCCTTCCTTCTTTCCTTTCTTCCTTCCTTCCCTCCCTCCCTTCCTCCCTTATTCATTCCTTCCTTCCTTCCTTCCTTCCTTCCTTCCTTCCTTCCCTCCTCTTGTTACAAACAGTGCTAGAGAAAAACATCCTTCTAGGTCTGCACCCAGGGCAGAAAATCCAGAGGTCAAACTGCCTGTAGGTGAGATTCCCTCAAAGAGTGTTGCAGGGTCAGGTGTATATGCAGAGGTATTCTTAATAGCCATTTTCAGGTTACTGTCTTCAAAAAATGCATAAATAAAGTTTGCAACAATCCTACATGTATCAGAAATGAATCAGAGCCCCTGGATCCTTTCAACTTGTTCCCTGGAACTTGGAGAGAGTTACTTAACCTCTCGGAGCCCCAACATGGAAATAATAGGTACATGTGAGTGGTGCTCAATATACGGAAACTGTTGAGGGTATTGTTATTGCTTTTGTTAGCATCAGCATAGTTAACCTGCAATCTTTAAAACTGGTCAAATGAGGGTTTTAAATGACAAGCCATGTCATGTTGAGGTAAAACAAACTGCATTCCTTGGGGGCAGCCAGAAAAAATGGAAGTGCCAGTGAAATAGTCTTTATAATGTTACAAAAAGTAGCGTTGTTTGAAAGCCTTATATTAGAACAGTTCTATCATGAGTTATCTCTGGTTTTGGACTACTGTTCCACACCTTAACTCTCTTCTGGATTCTTTTTACTAGCGCCGTTTAGAAAAGGGCCTTGAAACTGTTTTTACAGGAAATCAATCACAGTTAAGGTGACCACACACTGAGCCGCATTGATGACTTACACGCACCAGGGCAGTGTGTTTTCTCGAGATTTGTGCCGGGGAAGTCTCATGCCAGCCACTGAGGCAGGGTGTTGAAGGAGAAAAGCCCGGAGCCTTGTGGCTGCGGCACAGCCTGGGCTGAGCCTTGTCCCTCTCCGAGTGTGACCCCCGGAGATGATTTCGCTGTGCAGATTCTCGGTGTCCTCGTCTGTAAACCGAGGGTAACAGCGTCCTCCCCGGCGCTCCGGAGAGCAGTGTGGTAATGGAACGTTCCCTAAGGAAACTGTCTACAGGTGAGGTTGACGTGACCGACGGCCAAGCTTCAGGAGAACAGAGCTGGGACGTGTGGACAGAAGGCCAGACGCTGCGGGTGGGTGCCAGGGCCTCCTGCCCCCCAGCACGGACGCCCCAAGGAAGGGCTGTGCTCAGGGTGACCGTCATCTCTCCTCCAGCGTCTCCCTGCAGTGCTTCCTGGCCTGGCCTTCTGTTTCCCCAAACACACGCGTGGAGGAGAGCGGAGAGGGGGGCCAGGAGACCCCGAAATGCCTCGTGAGCGTCCTGTTCATCCGGTCGGTTGCAGCCAGCTCTGCCTGGTTGAGGTCAACCGTGGAGCCCAGGAAACCGGGCCAAAGGCTCTGATTCCTGGGCCGGTCCTGCCCCAGCTCTTTCCTCACCGGGGACCCCAGGCTGTGACCACTCCCTAAGGAGCAGCCTTTTCCGAGAGCTTGGTATCCCAAAATGGGCCAGGTCCTCTCCCATTTCCGCCCAGGCCCCCAGGGCATCATCAAGCTCCAGGAAGCCAAGAGCCCCCCCTTTGCTTGGGTCTCTGTTGTAGTTTCTGAGGAAACCAGAAACCTGCTTTTTTTGTTACTACACAACAGCCTCAGCCATTTTCTGATGTTTTCCTGGTGCCTGGAATGGCCTGCGGGTGTCATCCAAATGGAAAAGGCCACTGGGGGAGAGAGAGGAATGATCCCTCTCTCTCTCTCTCTCTCTCTCTCTCTCTCTCTCTCTCTCTCCCCCCTCCACCCTCTCTCCCAGAGGCCAGGCCCGTCTCGCTCACCTAGAAGCACGTGAGTTCCAAAGTTTTGGGTCTGCACTCCGAGGCCAAAAAATCTGAAAAATCTGTGGGTTTGAGCTCAGGAACCACCTCCCTCCATCCACAGGCCAGGCACAATTCTGCCATTAGTGAATAATAGCATTGCCAATCCTGAAGCAAAAAGAAAGGGGGGAAAAAAAGTCTCCAAGACTTTGCCTTAGCAGCTGATAATGTAAAACAGGGTGGCATTTGGAGGCCTAGGACGATGCCAGTCTCTGGGGAGAGAAAGGTGTTAACTTCTAATAGCTTTTCAGTAATAGCCAAGCATCTGCTGTCCCCTATAAAAAGGGGGGTTTTTAAAAATTAATAGAGCTGTATGTGCTTCACACTGAGGAGAATGCCAGATTAATAAGTGCATTAAGGGCCGCTTTGGATTGGAAATAATTATGGATGATGACAAGGAGCAGAGGGGGCACGGGTGGCACTCACAGGAATGCATTTTAAAAAGCAGTTTAAAGAGCCTTCAGATGTTGGTATTATCCTGCGTGACCAAATTAAGAGCAAATGAGAAAAGTTTATCTGGCATTTTGGAGTATTGAAAGGCTTAGTGTTATAAATTATACAGGATGAGGATAGGAAATGGTGAGCAAATTCAAGTTAAATATTATTGGCAGTTTAAATAGCAATTGCTTTATCAGGCACTAAATATTTTAATTTGGAATTGAAAGTCCAAACCACAACATTCCGCCACTACCAAAAATATTAAAAGATTGTTTCCGTTACCTATTTGCCAGCACGATAATTAGAAGTCACCTCGATCAGGAATTAATCTCCACCATGTCCAATGTGAGCTATCCGTGTTGGGCAAATGTGGCCGGTCTGTGCCTCAGAATCGATTTAGAACTCCTGAGACGGGAAGTGTGGAAACTCGTCCAATATCTTCATCAGCCATTGGAAGAGCCCACTGTAGTTGCAGCCTGGGTTGGGGTTTCGGTATTCAATCCAGCCTAACATCAGGCCTCCTTCCAGGTGGGGCTTCGCAGAGTGGGAGCTGGCCCCAGATAGAAACCAGAAAATTATGGGTCAGGATTGGGCACGTCCAAGCAAATGCCAGGTTAGCAAGGGAAGGGAGCTCATGCCATGGCTGCTTTCGCCAGAGTCCCAAAGCTGGAATCATGAGCACTATTATCTTTCTGATGGGTAGGCTCACGGTCATTGCTTTTCTAGAAGGCAATTTGGCAACATTTCATACAATCGTTCAAAAGATACACACTTAATCCAGTTTCTAATAGTTTGTCCCACTCAGATAAGAACACAAAGATGTCTATCCATGTATTTATTGACTCATGACTCGTAATCACAAAAAATAATTTTAAGTAATCTGAATGCCAAATAATAGAGAATGGTTTTAACAAGGCACAACACATCCGTAAAATAAAATAGAATGTAATTATTTAAGTATCCTGTTGTAGATTCCTGGTCTCCACTTAGAGATGGAAAGAACAGAAAAGAGCATCATTCCTACTCTTATAAGAAGGAAAAAGCCAGAGAAGATATAAGTTTACTACATTTCTTGAACTCACTGGGGGGCTGAGGTCAGAGGAGAGCCAAGTAACTGAAAACTTGGAGAGAGACAGATACCTAGAGGAAGAGATATGTCAGGAACCCTCACTTACCTGGGTCAGACACAGCCAGACACCTAAGCGGAAAAGAGAGAAAATGAAGCAGCAGAAATGTATGAAGGCTAAGAACTTTTCCAAAAGTAATCACATGCACCAAATGACAGATCCAGAAAGGTCAGACAGCATCAAGAAAGATAAACATAAAATAAAAGAAAATCAAAACAAACTATAGAGGTATATGGGGGGAGGGGGCATGTCCAAGAAAAAACTCGGAAAAAAAAAATAAGTCTTCTTAACTGTAGAGAAAAAAGATAATAATTACAACAGACTTCTCATCAGAACCCATGCAAACAGAAGATAACGAAGGGACATCTTCAAAGTGCTAAAAGGGAGGGAAAAAAAAAAAAAACAACTTTGCCAACCCAGAATTCTAGACTCAGCACAAATATTTTTAATTTTTATGTTTCTTTTAAAGGGATAGGTTTTTTGAAGATTTTTAAAAAATTTTTTTAAATGTTTCATTTATTTTTGAAAGAGAGACAGAGCATGAGTCGGGGAGGGGCAGAGAGAGAGGGAGATACACAGAATCCAAAACAGGCTCCAAGCTCTGAGCTGTCAGCACAGACCTCGATGCGGGTCTCGAACCCAGGAACAACAAGATCATGACCTAGGCTGAAGTCGGACACTCAACCAACTGAGCCACCCAGGCACCCCTTTTTAAAGATTTTTAAAAGAAAAAGATTAAGTAATCTCTATACCCAACATGGGACTTGAACTCACAATCCTGAGATCAAGAGTCATATGCTCTACAAGCTGAGCCAGCCAGGTGCCACAGCACAAATATTTTTTAAATGAAAGAGAAACAAAGAAATTGTCATGCAAACAGAAACTGAGAGAATTCACTACTAATGCACCTACACTGGAAGAAAAGCTGAAAAGAAAGTTCTTCAGACAGAAAGAATACAATCAGACAGGAACTTGGATCAAAACAAAGAAATGAAGAACACTGGAAATGGAAAAGAGAAGGTAAAATAAAATTTCTTTTAATTTTTATCACTTAAAAAGATAACTGGCTATCTGGGGGCACCTGGGAGGAGTCAGTTAAGTGTCCGACTCTTCATTTCAGCTCAGGTCATGATCTCACAGTTTGTGAGTTCGAGCCCCACGTTGGACTCTGTGCTGACAGTGCAGAACCTGCTTGGGAGTCTCTCTCTCCCTCTCTCTGCCCCTCCCCCACTTGCGCATGCAAGTCCATTCACTCTCTCTTTCTCTCTCAAAATAAATAATAAACTTAAAAAATACATACTGTAAACCCTAGGGCAGCTACTAAAACTATTTAAATGAGGTATAAATAATAAATCAACAGGAAAGAAAAATAATATCATTTTTAAATGTTCAATAGCGGAGTTCCAGAAGATGGCGGCGTAGGAGGACGCTGGGCTCACCGCGCGTCCTGCTGATCACTTAGATCCCACCTACACCTGCCTAAAGAACCCAGAAAACCGCCAGAGGATTAGCAGAACGGAGTCTCCGGAGCCAAGCGCAGACGAGAGGCCCACGGAAGAGGGTAGGAAGGGCGGCGAGGCGGTGCGCGCTCCACGGACTGGCGGGAGGGAGCCGGGGCGGAGGGGCGGCTCGCCGGCCGAGCAGAGCCCCTGAGTCTGGCTGGCAAAGCGGGGGGGCCGGACAGACTGTGTTCCGACAGCAAGCGCGACTTAGCATCTGGGAGGTCATAAGTGAACAGCTCTGCGCGGAAAGCGGCAAGGCTGGAGGACAAAGGGAGGGAGAGCTGCTGAGCCCCCGGACGGCAGAGCTCAGCTTGGCGGGGAACAAAGGCGCCAGCGCCATCTCCCCCGCCCATCCCCCAGCCAAAATCCCAAAGGGAACCGGTTCCTGCCAGGGAACTTGCTCGCTCCTCCGCGCAAACACCCAACTCTGTGCTTCTGCGGAGCCAACCCTCCGGCAGCGGGTCTGACTCCCTCCCGCTGCCACAGGGCCCCTCCTGAAGTGGATCACCTAAGGAGAAGCGAGCTAAGCCTGCCCCTCCAGCCCCCGTGCACCTTGCCTACCCACCCCAGCTAACAGGCCAGATCCCCAGCACCACAAGCCTGGCAGTGTGCAAGTAGCCCAGACGGGACACGCCACCCCACAGTGAATCCCGCCCCTAGGAGAGGGGAAGAGAAGGCACACACCAGTCTGACTGTGGCCCCGGCGGTGGGCTGGGGGCAGACATCAGGTCGGACTGCGGCCCCGCCCACCAACTCCAGTTATACACCACAGCACGGGGGAAGTGCCCTGCAGGTCCTCACCACGCCAGGGACTCTCCAAAATGACCAAACGGAAGAATTCCCCTCAGAAGAATCTCCAGGAAATAACAACAGCTAATGAACTGATCAAAAAGGATTTAAATAATACAACAGAAAGTGAATTTAGAATAATAGTCATAAAATTAATCGCTGGGCTTGAAAACAGTATACAGGACAGCAGAGAATCTCTTGCCACAGAGATCAAGGGACTAAGGAACAGTCACGAGGAGCTGAAAAACGCTTTAAACGAAATGCAAAACAAAATGGAAACCACGATGGCTCGGACTGAAGAGGCAGAGGAGAGAATAGGTGAACTAGAAGATAAAGTTATGGAGAAAGTGGAAGCTGAAAGAAAGAGAGATAAAAAAATCCAGGAGTATGAGGGGAAAATTAGAGAACTAAGTGATACACTAAAAAGAAATAATATATGCATAATTGGTATCCCAGAGGAGGAAGAGAGAGGGAAAGGTGCTGAAGGGGTCCTTGAAGAAATTATAGCTGAGAACTTCCCTGAACTGGGGAAGGAAAAAGGCATTGAAATCCAAGAGGCACAGAGAACTCCCTTCAGACGTAACTTGAATCGATCTTCTGCACGACATATCATAGTGAAACTGGCAAAATACAAGGATAAAGAGAAAATTCTGAAAGCAGCAAGGGATAAACGTGCCCTCACATAGAAAGGGAGACCTATAAGACTCGTGACTGATCTCTCCTTTGAAACTTGGCAGGCCAGAAAGGCTTGGCACGAGATCTTCAGTGTGCTAAACAGAAAAAATATGCAGCCGAGAATCCTTTATCCAGCAAGTCTGTCATTTAGAATAGAAGGAGAGATAAAGGTCTTCCCAAACAAACAAAAACTGAAGGAATTTGTCACCACGAAACCAGCCCTACAAGAGATCTTAAGGGGGATCCTGTGAGACAAAGTACCAGAGACATCACTACAAGCATAAAACATACAGACATCACGATGACTCTAAACCCGTATCTTTCTATAATAACACTGAATGTAAATGGATTAAATGCGCCAACCAAAAGACATAGGGTATCAGAATGGATAAAAAAACAAGACCCATCTATTTGCTGTCTACAAGAGACTCATTTTAGATCTGAGGACACCTTTAGATTGAGAGTGAGGGGATGGAGAACTATTTATCATGCTCCTGGAAGCCAAAAGAAAGCTGGAGTAGCCATACTTATATCAGACAAACTAGACTTTAAATTAAAGGCTGTAACAAGAGATGAAGAAGGGCATTATATAATAATTACAGGGTCTATCCATCAGGAAGAGCTAACAATTGTAAATGTCTATGCGCCGAATACCGGAGCCCCCAGATATATAAAACAATTACTCATAAACATAAGCAACCTTATTGATAAGAATGTGGTCATTACAGGGGACTTTAACACCCCACTTACAGAAATGGATAGATCATCTAGACACACAGTCAATAAAGAAACAAGGGCCCTGAATGATACATTGGATCAGATGGACTTGACAGATATATTTAGAACTCTGCATCCCAAAGCAACAGAATATACTTTCTTCTCGAGTGCACATGGAACATTCTCCAAGATAGATCATATACTGGGTCACAAAACAGCCCTTCATAAGTTTACAAGAATTGAAATTATACCATGCAGACTTTCAGACCACAATGCTATGAAGCTTGAAATCAAACACAGGAAAAAGTCTGGAAAACCTCCAAAAGCATGGAGGTTAAAGAACACCCTACTAACGAATGAGTGGGTCAACCAGGCAATTAGAGAAGAAATTAAAAAATATATGGAAACAAACGAAAATGAAAATACAACAATCCAAACGCTTTGGGACGCAGCGAAGGCAGTCCTGAGAGGAAAATACATTGCAATCCAGGCCTATCTCAAGAAACAAGAAAAATCCCAAATACAAAATCTAACAGCACACCTAAAGGAAATAGAAGCAGAACAGCAAAGGCAGCCTAAACCCAGCAGAAGAAGAGAAATAATAAAGATCAGAGCAGAAATAAACAATATAGAATCTAAAAAAACTGTAGAGCAGATCAACGAAACCAAGAGTTGGTTTTTTGAAAAAATAAACAAAATTGACAAACCTCTAGCCAGGCTTCTCAAAAAGAAAAGGGAGATGACCCAAATAGATAAAATCATGAATGAAAATGGAATGATTACAACCAATCCCTCAGAGATACAAACAATTATCAGGGAATACTATGAAAAATTATATGCCAACAAATTGGACAACCTGGAAGAAATGGACAAATTCCTAAACACCCACACGCTTCCAAAACTCAATCAGGAGGAAATAGAAAGCTTGAACAGACCCATAACCAGCGAAGAAATTGAATCGGTTATCAAAAATCTCCCAACAAATAAGAGTCCAGGACCAGATGGCTTCCCAGGGGAGTTCTACCAGACGTTTAAAGCAGAGATGATACCTATCCTTCTCAAGCTATTCCAAGAAATAGAAAGGGAAGGAAAACTTCCAGACTCATTCTATGAAGCCAGTATTACTTTGATTCCTAAACCAGACAGAGACCCAGTAAAAAAAGAGAACTACAGGCCAATATCTCTGATGAATATGGATGCAAAAATTCTCAATAAGATACTAGCAAATCGAATTCAACAGCATATAAAAAGAATTATTCACCATGATCAAGTGGGATTCATTCCTGAGATGCAGGGCTGGTTCAACATTCGCAAATCGATCAACGTGATACATCACATTAACAAAAAAAAAGAGAAGAACCATATGATCCTGTCAATCGATGCAGAAAAGGCCTTTGACAAAATCCAGCACCCTTTCTTAATAAAAACCCTGGAGAAAGTCGGGATAGAAGGAACATACTTAAAGATCATCAAAGCCATTTATGAAAAGCCCACAGCTAACATCATCCTCAACGGGGAAAAACTGAGAGCTTTTTCCCTGAGATCAGGAACACGACAGGGATGCCCACTCTCACCGCTGTTGTTTAATATAGTGCTGGAAGTTCTAGCATCAGCAATCAGACAACAAAAGGAAATCAAAGGCATCAAAATTGGCAAAGATGAAGTCAAGCTTTCGCTTTTTGCAGATGACATGATATTATACATGGAAAATCCGATAGACTCCACCAAAAGTCTGCTAGAACTGATACATGAATTCAGCAAAGTTGCAGGATACAAAATCAATGTGCAGAAATCAGTTGCATTCTTATACACTAACAATGAAGCAACAGAAAGACAAATGAAGAAACTGATCCCATTCACAATTGCACCAAGAAGCATAAAATACCTAGGAATAAATCTAACCAAAGATGTAAAAGATCTGTATGCTGAAAACTATAAAAAGCTTATGCAGGTAATTGAAGAAGATATAAAGAAATGGAAAGACATTCCCTGCTCATGGATTGGAAGAATAAATATTGTCAAAATGTCAATACTACCCAAAGCTATCTACACATTCAATGCAATCCCAATCAAAATTGCACCAGCATTCTTCTCGAAACTAGAACAAGCAATCCTAAAATTCATATGGAACCACAAAAGGCCCCGAATAGCCAAAGTAATTTTGAAGAAGAAGACCAAAGCAGGAGGCATCACAATCCCAGACTTTAGCCTCTACTACAAAGCTGTCATCATCAAGTCAGCATGGTATTGGCATAAAAACAGACACATAGACCAATGGAATAGAATAGAAACCCCAGAACTAGACCCACAAACGTATGGCCAACTCATCTTTGACAAAGCAGGAAAGAACATCCAATGGAAAAAAGACAGTCTCTTTAACAAATGGTGCTGGGAGAACTGGACAGCAACATGCAGAAGGTTGAAACTAGACCACTTTCTCACACCATTCACAAAAATAAACTCAAAATGGATAAAGGACCTGAATGTGAGACAGGAAACCATCAAAACCTTAGAGGAGAAAGCAGGAAAAGACCTCTCTGACCTCAGCCGTAGCAATCTCTTACTCGGCACATCCCCAAGGGCAAGGGAATTAAAAGCAAAAGTGAATTACTGGGACCTTATGAAGATAAAAAGCTTCTGCACAGCAAAGGAAACAACCAACAAAACTAAAAGGCAACCAACGGAATGGGAAAAGATATTTGCAAATGACACATCGGACAAAGGGCTAGTATCCAAAATCTATAAAGAGCTCATCAAACTCCACACCCGAAAAACAAATAACCCAGTGAAGAAATGGGCAGAAAACATGAATAGACACTTCTCTAAAGAAGACATCCGGATGGCCAACAGGCACATGAAAAGATGTTCAACGTCGCTCCTTATCAGGGAAATACAAATCAAAACCACACTCAGATACCACCTCACGCCAGTCAGAGTGGCCAAAATGAAGAAATCAGGAGACTATAGATGCTGGAGAGGATGTGGAGAAACAGGAACCCTCTTGCACTGTTGGTGGGAATGCAAATTGGTGCAGCTGCTCTGGAAAGCAGTGTGGAGGTTCCTCAGAAAATTAAAAATAGACCTACCCTATGACCCAGCAATAGCACTGCTAGGAATTTATCCAAGGGATACAGGAGTACTGATGCATAGGGGCACTTGTACCCCGATGTTTATAGCAGCACTCTCAACAATAGCCAAATTATGGAAAGAGCCTAAATGTCCATCAACTGATGAATGGATAAAGAAATTGTGGTTTATATACACAATGGAATACTACGTGGCAATGAGAAAAAATGAAATATGGCCTTTTGTAGCAACGTGGATGGAACTGGAGAGTGTGATGCTAAGTGAAATAAGCCATACAGAGAAAGACAGATACCATATGGTTTCACTCTTATGTGGATCCTGAGAAACGTAACAGAAACCCATGGGGGAGGGGAAGGAAAAAAAAAAAAAAAAGAGGTTAGAGTGGGAGAGAGCCAAAGCATAAGAGACTGTTAAAAACTTAGAACAAACTGAGGGTTGATGGGGGGTGGGAGGGAGGGCAGGGTGGGTGATGGGTATTGAGGAGGGCACCTTTTGGGATGAGCACTGGGTGTTGTATGGAAACCAATTTGACAGTAAATTTCATATATTAAAAAATAAAAAAATAAAAAAAAATGTTCAATAGCCAAAGAGAAAGGAGTAAAATAGGAAAAAAGGAAAAAGAACAGGTGGAACAACAGAAACAACTAACAAGAGGGTGGATTTTAATACAAAAGTATCACTAACTATATTAAATATGAATGGCGTAAACACACAAATTAAAAGACAGCAACCGTCAGATTAAATAGAACTTTACCAAAATTAAAAACTTTTCCTCTGCCAAAGACACTGTTAAGAAAATGAATGTACTCTCCACGGGGTAGGGAAAAAATTTGCAAATTACATCTCTGACAAGAGATTTGAATCCAGAGTATGTAAAGAACGTCCAAAACCCAACAATAAGGAAACAAACAACTCACCCAAAAATGGGCAAAAGATATAAACAAAAAAGAATGAAAGATTATATAAATGTATATAAGTGATATAAACAAAAGATATAAATGAAAAGCTCACCAAAGAGATATACAGATGACAAGTCAGCATATGAAAAGATGCTCAACATCTTTAGTCACTAGGGAAATGCCAATTGATGAGTTGGCACAATGCATCTCTTAGAATGACTACAATTTAAAAAGTGAAAAACTGACAATATCAGGTGCTAGTGAGGTTGCAGAAAACTGGTGGAACTCACGCATTGCTGGTGGAAATTCAAAATGTGGGAAACAGTTTGGCATTTTCTTACAAAAGTTAAACATACATGTAATACACGACTGAGCAATCCCACACCTAGGTATTTACCTAAATGAAATAAAAATGTATGCACACACATCCCCAAAAGCCAGCACATGAATGTTTAAAACAGCTTTATTTATAATAGTCAAAGACTTGAAATAACCCAAAAGTACTTCAAGCAGAAGAAAAAACCAGAAGAAACAGAAGAAAAAATCAACCTGTGGTACATCCATAAAATAAAACACTACTCAGCAATAAAAAGAAACAAACTATTGATGGAAGCAATAACGTGGACAGTTTTAATATTTTTTTAAGTTTATTTCTTTATTTTGAGAGAGAGGGAGACAGCAAGGGAGGGGGAGAGACAGAGGGAGATAGAGAGAAGACCAAGCAGGCTCCGCGCTGTCAGCACAGAGCCAGAGGAGGGACTCAAACTCGCAAACCGTGAGATCATGACCTGAGACGAAGTCAGGAGTCAGATGCTTAACTGACTGAGCCACCCAGGCTCCCCTACGTGGATGGATTTTTAAATGCACTTGCTAAGTGACATAAGCCAAGCCCCAAAGGTGACATAATGTAGGATTCTGTTTATATGGCATTCTGGACAAAGCTGAAGTCTAAAAATAGAAAACAAATTGGTGGGTTGCCTACAAAGGAGCCACTTGAAGGAATTTTGGGGGGAGACCTGTTCTGTGTGGTACTAGAGTGGTGGAGACACAGCTCCATGAATATGTCAAAGGTCATAGACCTGCACCTCAGTAAGAGGGAAGTTTACTGCACGTAACTTTCAAAAATCAAAACGGGAAGGGTACCCCAAATGAAAGAGCCGGCGTAAGAAACGAAGCGGACCGTATTAAAAACGAACCATCTCACCACAGTAAAGGGGGTCAGGAAGATAAAACTAACCTAAACCACTTTGGGAAGCCATATGTTGACTGGCTGTTTTTAGGCTAAGGATGAAATAACTGTGCCCAAGTCCTGTCTTTGAGTTCCAGTAAGAGTCAGCTAATCTGAAACTGCTTTATGCGTGTAGAATAGTTGAACTGTTAAGTAAACATATTGCAGATAATAAGGGCCAGGTTTCTCGTGTTGGAGAAAGTTACAAAGGAGAGTGAGAACACGAGAATAAGCCTTGTGGTGTTGGATTTGAATAACAGGTTTTAGGAGAAACCCAAGGGTGTTTTGTTAACAAATGAAGATAAATAGATGTGTATACACCAAATAGCTCGTGGGCGCGCACGCGCGCGTGTGTGTGTGTGTGTGTAGGCAGCCCGAAGCACAAATGTCCCACAGCACCCAAGAAAACATGGGGAGATGGTTGCTAAACCTTGGACCTTCCCAAAGCAAAGGGGAGAAACAGTGCAAAGCATTGGTCCAGCCACTTCCTTTATGATAGAATACGGGTGATAAATATAAACATGAGGTATATGTTCAGACATACACCCCCCAAAAAACTAAACCCCCCCCAAATAACTAAAACCGTCATTCAAAATTTTTTTACCATCTGAGTCCCCATCTCCAGGAAATAGTGGTTTTTTCCGGAGATTGACAGTCATTTACTTTATTCATTCTCTTTGGGAAAGTATTCTGCTTGCTCAGATTTACAATAAATGTAATTTTAGGCCCAATATTCTAAGATTTCCAGGAAAAAGCAGATGGCAGGGGCGAAGGCGGGGCTTCCCTAGGAGAGGAGGGGAGGCAGGAAGGGGCCAGATGCCACGATTGGAGCAGCTCTCTCATTACATGACTCCCAATACGGTGGACACAGGGGATGGCCCCTTGGAATTTCAAATCCAACCTCTTGGAGATTTATTTTTCTTATGAAACAATTTCTGGCAGCTTTTGATCTTCTAAACTGAGAAAAAAAAATCAAAGAAATCTGTTTCTCTGGAGTATTAATAGCAAAGGAATTTCTGGATGCTGCAGAATAGGAAAGGAACATAATAGCATCTCAGTTTTATTCATCTTCAAAGCAAACTAAATATAGTTTTAAAAAAATAGAAGCAGGATACCCTACAGATTTCTGAAGGGATGGAATAAACCTCTTTGCACAAGAAAAGACGACATGAGATTTATCTTGAAGGACATTCGCTGGGCTCTTGTCCGTTTAATACCGACACGGGCGCTGTCAGAAGAGATCTGTACGTCACATCAGGAGTAAAAGTACCCGTTCATTTGGGGAACTTGCAAGCTCACCTATTTTCGTCAATAGCGGGCATTGCCTCCCTTGCCCTCCTGGGCTATCAATACCGTCCGTCCCCCAAGACTCAAGGACATTAGAGATTTCAGACTTTTCTTAGAGCAAACGTCTAGGCAACGTGCATGAAAGCCCGAGCCGACATCCTCATTTTCCCAGGACCCAAACTCAATTTACCGGCTTTATCTGGCAGTAAGTATGGGAGTAGTAGTGGAAGGCACGTTTTTATTTAGCTGGGGTGTAGACGGCAAGGCACACGTGTGTGCAGGAAATTGTTATGGAGATGCAGCTACGAGCCAGATGCTTTTCTGAGGCACTAGAGATAGGCAGTGCTTGCAAATAAACAAATGCATAAGCTAATTTCTAACGGGGGCTTGCGCTGAGAAAAAAATAAACGAGATGATATGATGGAGTGTTCTGGGGGATGGGGTCCTGGTTTAGAGATGATCTGTCAGAGGAAGAGAATCAGGGCTGAGAGCTGAGAGCTAAGGTGCCAGCCCTTCAGAGTGCTAGGGAGAAGGCTGCTCCCATGAGAGGAACAGTAAGTGCAAAGGCCCTGAGGCCTTACAGTAGTACCTCCCATATTCCATATCAGCATTTACCTGTCCAGCACACACCTACAGAGCTTCATGCAAGCACCCGAGGGTCTCTGCCTGATGGCTCCCCATTGGATGGTGCCTCGGACAGGCCAGAAGCGCCAGGAAGCAGCTCTCCGGCAATGTTCAACAGGAGGTAAGGGGTAGACACTTCAGTGGTGTGCTGAAGCCTTCTTCCAGAAGCCTCCATCAGGACTGAGTTCCCATGCTCTCAGCAATAACCTGCTGTAATGAGACACACTTGGTTTGTTTTCCTTTCCTTCTCTGCCTTACCCACTCCACCATTGCTGCTTCCTCGGATCATTGCCCACATCAAGTGCCTGCACCTACATTGCTCATCTCAGAGCCTGCCCCTGGGGGATCCAGACTAAGACAGGGCCGAAAAGGATGTAGCTGGTCAGTTGGAGGCAGATAGGCCTTTGAGGGTTCCAGAGAGAACAAGGGGGGCCAAATCGTGTAGGGCGTCGAGGGGGTTAGCGTCTCCATTTGTTTCGTGGTGGGCAGCCTGTCTTCACGGCCCAGTGATAAACTACTTTCAGACAAGGACTGGCCTCGAACTGCTTCTGCTACCCTCCCTTCTCCTGGCCATAGAGTCACGAGCTCAGAGGATTTAGAGACCGTTTAGTCCACAGTCAGCTCCGCGGGGTCAGGAACTTTTGTGTTGGTCATGTCTGTACTCTTGGCGCTTACAACTGTCTGGCCTGCAACGTGTATCTGATAAATATTCGTCAGGTGGATGAATCCTACAAATAAAGAAAACAAGGGTCAGAGAAGGCAAATGACTTGCATCTGGTCACACCCAAGGTTGATTGGAATACTGGGTCTAGAAGCCAGTCTCCTGCCTCTAAGAGGCTTCCATGGTACTCCACGGCTCTCCCAACCCAAGGGTTGATCTGGTCTGATCCATGATCATTGGTGGTAGACTGATGGACACCCCCCATGAAAGGACTCTACAAGAATTGCTCGTCACCTGGGACAGTGGCAAGGCTGGGCAGGGGCTTCATTAACAGGTGTAGACTTGGGAGCCAGGTTGGTGGGTTTGGATCCTGATTCTGACCTCAACATAAGCTCTGAGACCTTGACCAGAGGCTCAAGCTCTCTAAGTTGCTGGGATAGAGAGCAGCCTTTGTTCAAAGTAAATAGCTGATAGAACCAGAGAAGGGACTGTCGGTCTGACTTCTGCATTTTCACCTGACTACTCGTCCCTAGAGGAAGCCTGAATAGCCAACAGGAGGGTCCCCACAATTTTCCCTTAGCAATTACCTGAAAGATAAATACAAATTCATTTGTAACCAACTGTTACCTGTACGCTAAAATTTATTACAGATTTGGAAATAACAAAAGCTTAAAATGATCCTGGTAACATTTTTGTCACAGGGGTTGGGGGGAGGGAGGGATGAACCGACAGAGCGAAGGTTTTGGGGGCAGTGGAAATATTCTGTAGGACATTACGGTCAGTAGATACATGCCATTGTACATCCATCCAAATCCAAAGAACGTGCAGCACCACGAGTGAGCCCGAATGGAAACTGTGGGCTTTGGGTGATGTTGTGACAGCTTAGGGTCACGTCGTGCAACAAATGCACCACCATGGTACAGGATGTCCATAGTGGGGGAGGCCGTGCAGGGGTGTGGACGCAGGTACATGGGGACCCTCTGTATTTTCCATCCGGTTTTGCTGTGAACCTTGAAACTGCTCTAAAACAACAAAAGCTCATTAATTTTTTAAAATGTATCACAAAATTTGGGGCACCTGGGTGGCTCAGGCGGTTAAGCATCCGACTTCAGCTCAGGTCATGATCTCACAGTTCGTGGGTTCGAGCCCTGCATCAGGCTCTGTGCTGACAGCTCAGAGCCTGGAGTCTGCTTCGGATTCTGTGTCTCCCTCTCTCTCTGTCCCCCTCCTGCTTGCACTCTGTCTCCCTCTCAAAAATAAATAAACACTAAAAAAAAATTTTTTTTTAGTGTATCACAAAATGTATTCCAGAAAACCCATACTGGGGAATTATTTCTATAATACCCATAACGGAAAATCCCAACAAGGACTGTCATAACTTGTAAAACTTTCTAAGTGCCAAAAAATGATCAAGGAAGCAAATTGCCACTGTAAAATGGATAAACGCATAAAAATGCACCAGGTATGAAAGAATTGGTACTGATGAAAAAGAAAGAAAATTGGGGCCTGTTTAATCACGTTCTATAGAAAAGTAATCAACCCATTAAATCGGCTTGATGGAGTTGGCTCTAATCTCTCAATGTAAGTACATCTGTTTTGGGATAGTTCCGATTTTCTTTTCTTTTTTGTTTTAAGTTTGTGTTCAAAAAGCTGCAGGCAGAGAATTCTAGGCGTCGACTTGGTATAGTCTGCACATCCACAGGGTCAAAATGGCAAAGGTCCCAACTCCCTGTACCCAGCACGGGGCCCTGGCTGTAGAGGAAACTCGTCTGTTCACTCAAGAATATTTGTTGAGCCTGGGCCTGCAAATTGGATGATTTTAAAATCCCAGTCCCTGAGAGGCCCTGGGTTGAGCCGGGAACCCAGACCGGGGAGGAGGGCTGTGATAGAGCTTAGCGGCAGCTGCAGGGACACCAGGGTGACTCATTTGCTCCGGCAGGGTGTTCGCATGAGGCTTCGCTGAGGACACGACACCAGGGGAGCTGAGTCTTGCAGGATGAGTTTAATGGTTCCAAGATGACAAGGGCAGAAAGAGCCCCGCCTGCTGCCAGTGGGAGCCGACGAACACAACGGCGGGGAGGGCCCAGCGCAGAGCGTGAGGCTGAAAGCCAGGAGGCCAGCACGGAGGCGAGGCAACTATGCATGGCAAGATGGCGACAGGGGCCAAGAGGGAAACTGGGGAAGTGGGCTGGATAGAGCGTAGTGGAGGGGAGGAGGCAGGATGCGAGACTGTGTCCAAGGAACTGGTTAATGTCAGCAGCGGTGAGGGGGGCGGGGGTGGGGGGTGAAGTTCCTTGAGGCAAGTGCGGAGACGCAGCAGAAGTAAGAGCGGGACGTGCACGATCGTTTTGTTCGATTGTGTAGACAAACATTGGCATCAGAACCCTTACAATTATGCCTTACGGGTTTCAACAAAAAGCAAAAACAAAAACAAACAAACAAAAACCAGACCTCTTTGAGTTCCTGAGGTACCCAAAGAGGTGCAGAGGGGAGGCTGGACTGCCCAGGACTGAGCTCAGAAGTTCCAGGTCTGGGTCCGAGCCCATCTTTTCGGCTGAGGCTCAGAGGTGGGGTGTTTCCTGGCCCAGGGCACATAGCCATGAAGGAAGGCTCCAGAACCCAGCTCAGGGGCTCCTGCGGGCCTGCTCCTCCTTCTGAGGCCAGGAGGCTGAGGAATAATGAGGACTCAGCGTTCTTGGCCCCCACTCCTGCCCAGCTGTCGGTTAGGCTGAGGACATCTCGAGCCATCGTAACAGCCTCGCCCCTAGCAGCCGAACTCCCCGGAATCCGCCTGTCCCAGCCTCCTGGATCCTGTCCATGCTCTGGCTGGGGAAGTGCCCCGGATCTGCCGGTTCTCTACTGTGAGGGGACTCTTGCCCTCCTCCGGCGGTCACTCACCGTCCAGAACCTCCAGGTGCGTCTGGCCCAGACGCAAAGCCGACAAGAGGACAGAGTGTACAAATCCCCCGATTTGCTGTCGAGACCTGGATTCTAGCACAGCTGTGCCCTAAGCCAGCTGCACAGCCTCTGCAAGATCGCTGGACCCCTCTCGACCACAGATCCTTCCTCCACAAACAGAAAGCCATCGTGCTGAGCTCCTCTGCAACAGAATGCCATACGATGGAAGGAGGCAGTTAGCAAATCCACACTGTATCCTGAAAAATCTTTATGGGAATGCAAGGGACCCCACGATACTCTCATCTGTCACTTTATCTGCCATAAGTAGCAACGGCTGCCATTATCACCAGCAGCCACCTTCCAAACAACCTGGAGATGTGAAGCAGGCAGAGAGGAAAGGAGGTAGGTGAGCAGGACCGAAGAAGCTTCTCTCCTCCTGTTTGTCCCACCAGACCCTCACTCGGAGTCTATTCACTCTTCCTGCGGGTACAACCAGAATAAACTTGTGTATCTGTTTCCCAGCCCACTGTACTTGAGAAGTGACAAATTAAAAGAGGGTAGGAGAATGAGAAGCAAAAAGTTAGCACAAAGGATGAGACCAAAACACTACATAAAAATAAGTGCAAAAACCCCACTATCACAGCCCGGGGGCATATAGGGAGGTGCGGGGAACCTGGAGGTCACAAGACAGGATTGTTGGTCCAATCCCAAGCCACCAAAAAATAAAACCAGAGACAAAACATAAAGTTGAGTAGAGCACACACTGGGTAGGAAACCATGGCTTTTTGAGATATTCATACCTTTAAAATCAGCAATCCCGCTTCTAAAACATCCATGCTAAGAAAATAATCAGATGCGGCACAGAGGCAGATGCATAAGATTATCCATTACAATGTCGTCTGCAGTGGTGAAAAAACTGGAAACACTCTACATGCCCTTCAGAAGACAATTAGCTAACACAGCATCTTCTATTCTTAAACCACTTTCCAGAAGGGTGGTTATATTGGTATGTCATCCACTCCATGGCTTTTCTTCAAATGGATGCATAAATGCATAAATGCATTTTCTTAGGAAGGAAGGAAGGAAGGAAGGAAGGAAGGAAGGAAGGAGAAGAAAGAAAGAAAGAAAGAAAGAAAGAAAGAAAGAAAGAGGAAGGAAGGAAGGAAGGAAGGAAGGAAGGAAGGAAAAAGAAAGAAGAAAGAAAGAAAGGAAGAAAAAGAGAGGAAGAAAAAAGAAAAAAAAAAGAGGAGAGAAAGAAGAAAGAAACAAAGAGACAAAGAAAAGAGGAAAGAAGAAAGAAAGAAAGAAAGAAAGAAAGAAAGAAAGAAAGAGAAAGAAGGGAGGAAGGAAGAAAAAAGAAAGAAGAGAGAAAGAAGAAAGAAAAAGAAAGGAAGAAAGAAAGAGGAAGGAAGAAGAAAGAGGAAGGAAGAAAAAAGAAAGAAACAAAGAAAGAAAAAGAAAGAAGAGAGGAAGGAAGAAAAAAGAAAGAAAAGAGAAGAGAGAAAGAAGAAAGAGAAAGAAAGAAGAGAGAAAGGAAGAAAAAAGAAAGAAAAAAGAAGAGAGAAAGGAGAGAAATAAAGGAAGAAAGAAAGAAGAGAGAAAGGAATAAAAAAGAAGAGAGAAAGAAGAGAAAGAAAGGAAGAAAGAAGAGAGAAAGGAAGAAAAAAGAAGAGGAAGAAAAGAAAGAAAGAAGAAAAAAGAAGAGAAAGAAAGAAAGAAAGAGGAGAGGAGAGGAAGGAAGAAAAAAGAAAGAAGAAAGAGAAAGAAAGGAAGAAAGAAAGAGGAAGGAAGAAAAAAGAACAGAGAAAGAAGAAACAAAGAAAGAAAGAGGAAGAAAAAGAAAGAAACAAAGAAACAAAGAAAGAAAGAAGAGAGGAAGAAAGAAAAAAGAAGAGGAAGAAAGAAAGAAAGAAGAGAGAAAGAAGAGAAAGAAAGAAGAGAGGAAGGAAGAAAAAAGAAAGAAAAAAGAGAGAAAGAAAGAAAGAAAGAAAAGACAGTGTACCATTCTCAACAGAATATTAGCGTCCATTACCTTCAGTAATGTGTAATTACCTTCAGTAATTACCTTAGTAACAGTGCTAGTAGTCACAATGCAAAGAAAATAATGTTCTTAAAATCTAGCTGGATAAGGTTGCCTGCTTAAGGCTGTGAGTTTGAGGGCTACTTACTTAGAAAGTAAGAAAGGAAGGGAAGGAGGGGGGGAGGGGGGGAGGTTGGAAAAGGAAACCATCAAGAAAGAGGGGAGCCATCAGAAGTGGTCTTGAGAGAGTCAAAAACGTGCTCCCAACAGGTTGGGCTTCACTCCTGATGTAAACAGGGGGCTTGAGGTATAACTGAAATTCACAAATTACGGTCTCACTGCTTGAAAATTTCTCTAGAAAACCAGTTTAAGGAACAACAACCAAATGAAAAGCATTCGTCCAGTTTGGTTCCTGATTCAAACAGAACAACTATAAAAGACAGTTTGGGGACCATCAAGGAAATCTGGTGATAGACCGGTGACCCCAGGGACTCAAGGTTCACTCTGGCAGGCTTACTACTGGCATTTCCTCTGAATAAGAAAACTCTCTCTCTCTCTCTCTTTTTTTTTAAGCATCCTAAAGGATGCAGGGGTAAAATGACAAGATAATTGGATTCTCTTTAAAATATTTCGGCAAAAGACGAAAGTAAAATAAATAAGGGACCGACAAAGCAAATGTGGCAAAATCTTGATAATTGTTGAATCCTAGTGATGGCTATTTGAGGGTTCATCGTGCTATTCTCTCCACTTCAAGGAGTTTGAAAATGAACAAAAAGTAAACATAACAGATAAAAATAGGACAATCCCGGGGCGCCTGGGTGGCTCAGTCGGTTAAGCGGCCGACTTCAGCTCAGGTCATGATCGCACGGTCCGTGAGTTCGAGCCCCGCGTCGGGCTCTGTGCTGACAGCTCGGAGCCCGGAGCCTGCTTCGGATTCTGTGTCTCCCTCTCTCGCTGCCCCTCCCCCGCTCATGCTCTGTCTCTCTGTCTCAAAAATAAATAAAAACATTAAAAAAAATTTTTTTGTTTTTAAATAGTAAGATCCCCTGGTCGTGGGCCACGTGGCTTATAAAGCCCATACCATTCGATTAGCTCAAAGACTGTCATCTGAGAGTCAATCCCTAATTTCTATGCACTTTAATGAACATTTTATACATGGGAAATGTGACCATTTTAAATTACTGTAAGTGAGACTCTACAAAAATAAATAAAAATAATGATGGAAATCCATACGTAATGATGGGGAAAGTGGCCAAGAGAGATTGCTGAGTGGGAAAACACGCACTAGAAGAGTGTGTCTGGCCAGATCCCGTTTATGTAAAACTGTAAAGGCAAATCCCCCATGAGTCTCTAGGCACAGAGAGAGGCTGGAAGCCAGGACGCTGCAGTAGTTATCTCAGGGTGGGGACGCCCTCTTCCCCGGCTTTTATCTTTATGCTTGTCTATATTGTGTAAAATTTGATTTTTTTTCTAATTGAATAGATATCATTCTCATAATCAGGCAAAAGGCTATTACCATTTTGAGGAAAAAAGAAGAAATCAGAGAAACCTTTCTATCTATATGAGGAAATTATTGAAATACACATAAGACTCCTTAACGGAAAATTAAATTTCCATGATTACCCCTGTTGCCTGTGACACTGCACACTCACTCTCAGTGTCTGGCGAAGGTGCTAGAACAGGACTCCTGTAAGCTGATCGCAGCCCAGGGCCATGAGTGAGTCGTAGGGAAAAGCGTCAGGCCCCTTGGCTTCTCCCCTTCGCTCATGCCACGGCCCCTGCCTGGATCCTCTCTTAGCTCTTGTCCGCCTCCCTTGGGGTTCAGTTCCGGGAGAGCATCCCTGAAGGCCCAGTCCGCCTTTCCTCCCGGAGCGCTGCTTTTCCTTCGGCAGAGAGCAACCTCCAGCGCCTCTGGGGGCACCGATCTCCCCTCCACGGCAGCTGAGAGCTGAAGGCTCATTCCAGAAGCCGGGAACACAGCAGAGTTGACGACAACCCGGATCCGCTTCCTGTCCCTGCTCGTCTCAGGTGGATGACCTGGGGGACGTCATGTAACTGCCTAAGGCCTCAGTTTTCACGGCTGTAAAATGGGAATAAGTGGACCTAATGGCTATATGCCTGTCTGCAAAATTAAATGAGATAACACATAGGAAGAGTCGGTTACATATAAGCCATTCAATTACAAAGCACTTGTATCGTTACCAGTGATATATAAATGTTTATTGGTAATGCTGAGACAGTATTAAGGACCTCAATATCCTTCAGAAATCAATGAATCGATGTTCGTTCTGATATTTTCGAAAGTTTCCTAAGGAAATAATCAGAACTTTGTGCAAGAATGCAGGAATAAAGACGTCCGTAGGGTAACACGAACGGTAAAAGAGAGAAACTGCTCCTGTGGCCCATCATGTAGCTATTAAAGATGACAAAATACATTGAGTGACATAGGAAATGCTTATGATACGTTGCCAAATTTAAAAATCTAGCTCCAGAAGAGTGGAATCTATTTTTATAAGAAAGGTAAATGTATACGTATGTGTATGTGCATATTATGTATTTATACCTATACATATTATACAGAGATTGAGAGAGAGAGAGAGAGAGAGAGAGAGGGAGATCTACAGAGAGAAACAGAGAGATACGAAAATCCTCTAAATAGACTCACTCCAAAAATTGTAACAGTGGTTATCTCTGGATTAAGGGATTACAGGTGACTTTTTTTTGTTTCCTGCTTTTTTGTGCATCTGAATTTTCTAGATGCTTCCAAAACTAGCATATATTACTTATGTGACATTTCTAAGTTATTTTTTAACTATCCCCCCGACTCCCCACCGATGTCCCTGTCCAGGAGTTAATGATAAAAGGCTGTTCCCAGGCCCCAGCCTCGGGCCGTCAGGGCCTCCAGGATCATACGACTGCCCCACCATGGGCCCTCAGTGTCTGTGTGCAAGAGCCCGGTGTGATTTTCACCAACAAATGGACACGGTGGGTGAACAATTAGCCAGCTCTAGGCAGAGAAACTGCCTCCCAGGAGGCTCACACAGGAACCATGGCCTTGGGAATAAATAGGAACACTCTCAAATTAACTCCCAGAAGGGGGTCAGTTAGAAAACTTAGCATCTAGGAATCACTCCCGCCTCCAGCAGGTAACCTGATAGGCTGCCTATGAAGGTCCAGGAGCGGAAATAAGCAGATGGGGAGGAATAAGGAAGGAGGGCTGGGCCCATTCCCTCCCGTGCTCTCCTACTCCCCTACGCTCCCCACTCTTTTCCCTCCCGCACTGAGCTCTCACCTCTCCGTGAGCTCCTCCCCAGTCTGTGCCTCAACCCTAGTCCCCACTTTTCTTCTCTCCAAAAAATCCACAGTCCCTTCGGGAATCTTCCAGAGAGATGACACTGTAAAATGTCAGAGCTGAAAATATCATTTTGAGGAAACCGGTTCAAAGAGATTAATCGAATGTGTCCCAAACCTCCCATCCAGTAGGTCTTGAAGCCGAGAAGGGAACTCAGAAGCCTTTACTCCTGGGCCAGGGCGACTCTGTCCTGCATCCTTCTACCTCCTGCCTTTTGGCTGAAGGGAAGCCTGGCGTTATACTTAAGGATATGGACTCTGAGCTCCAAAGCTCTGGCTCCAAACTCCAGCTCTGATACATAAGCACCCATGCGATCTTGGGAGCCCCAGTTTTCTCACCAGGAAAGTGGGGATAAGAAGTGTAACTACATCATGGGTTCATATAAACATTAAATGAGTTAAAGCCTATTTAGAACAGGGCCTGGGACATGGTACGCATAGCATTTGCTAGTTTGGTAATTTTGTCAGCCAATTAGTTGTGCCTACAAAGAAGTCAGAAAAGGGCAGAGATCGACCTAGCGATTCTGCAGAGAAAGCGCAGAACCTCCTCAGAAAGCAGGAGGCCAGACCTCCGTCTTCTTCGGGAACATGGTGAGGTCCAGGCCACTTGCCATCCACCCCTGAAGTATTCACCGAGCCCGCAGAACAGAGTTCAGAAGTAGATGTTCACAAAAATGGTTATCTGGTTTACAATAAAGGTGCATCCGCGATGCTTGGGGCAAAGATGGTCCTTGCACATGCTGCAGGGCCCCACCAGACGTCTACATGGAGGAGAGGCTGGCCGTGACTCCAAACTCACACCATACAGAAAAGCGGATCCCAGATAAAACGGAGAGCTAAATGCGCAAAGTAAACCATGAAGCGTCTAGAAGATAACGTAAGAGAACATCCTCCTAGGCCTCGGATAGGCAAACATTTCTGACCAGGATACAAAAAGCAATCATCATAAAGGAAAATATGGATACGTTGGACTTTGTTAAAATTAAGAAGTTCTCCACATGAAAAAAATCAAAAATTTAAAAAGAAATAATATTCAAAAGGACATAACTCTTATGATGACTCATGGTCTTTTATCATTATTAGCATCTATTAAAATGCAGTTAACTTAATCAAAAAAATTAAGAATTTCTGTTTAACAAAGACTCCTGAAGAAAGTGAGAAGGCAAGCCTAAGAGACTCATGTCCAGAATATGTAAAGAGCGCCTATAACTCAATAAGAAAAATACCAGCAACTCGATAGAAAAAGTTCAAAAGGCTTAAACAGGCACTTCACAAAAAAAGGGTGTCCAAATGGCCAATACACATTAGGAAAATATGCTCGGGGGCTCCCGGCTGGCTGGGTTCGTAGGGCCCAGATCTACGTGTGACCCCTGATCTCAGGGTTGTGGGTTCCAGCCCAACATTGAGTGTAGAGATTACTTAAAAATAAAATCTTTAAACAAAATTACATTAAATTAAAAAATAAAACTGAAGTTCTTTTACAAAAAATGTCCAACACAAAGAGCTGTGGAAATGAATATTAAAATCACACTGATACACCATCACATACCCACCAGAAGAGTAAAAAGAAAAAAAAAAAAGAGATAATACCAAGTCTGGAGAAGGATGTGGAGTAACTGGAACTTTCTCTCTTACACCACCAGTGGGAATATAAATTGGTCCACGAACACAGGGGGGAAAAAATGGCAGGAATTTGTAAAGTTAAAGATACACATAACCTTATCACCAAGGCATTCTGCTCCTACGTATGTACTCAACCAAGATGTATACATATGTGCTCCAAAATACAAGAATGTTCACCACAGCATTTTCCCCCATTACCCCCAACTGGAAATGATCTAAATATATGCATCATCAGTGCAATGGGTAGATACATTGAGTAGAAGCCATACAGTGACATCTAGATAATAATGAGGCTGGCACAGAAAGGGGGCTGTGCAGGCAACCAGAAAGTTCTGGAATGACATACCCCCCCCACAGGGAGTAAACAGTAGATCCACGAGAGCCTCCAGGAACGGACCACAGAGGAAGAGGCAGGACAGAGTGAGAAAGGAGGGGACCCACGAGCGGTCCGGGGATGGCTTCCTTTCTGCCAAAAAGAAGCAGCACTCTGGATCTGGGGGGTTTGTCACCTGACAGCCCTCACAAGCCACTTTGATCCCCTCTTGACCTTGGACCTGTGTCCCTCCAGGGAATCCAACAAAACCCTTGCAGAGCTTATCAAAACGTGGAGCATGAGGCAGGCATGTGAGGTGAAGAGTGTGTGTGTGTGTGTGTGTGTGTGTGACAAAGAGAGAGAGAGAGAGAGAGAGAGAGAGATCTGCTCTGTGGGTCATTAACATTCAAGTGGTAATTAAGATTAAACAGTAAGACCAGAAGCCAGGAGACAGAGCAGAAGCACCTGAGCCACAGAAGCAGCAGGGCTGAGTAGATCCACCTGGATGTGTGGCCCTTAACGTGGCACCTTCGGGATGGCAAGGCCGCCCGCCTATGAGAGGGATGGGGGTGCGCGGTGTTGCTTGGCCCCCCGATTTGATCTGAGCCGCGGTAACACGGTCCCCAGAGCCAGGGAACTAGAACAGTCGGAGGCTCGTGGACACAAGTTCAAATCCCAGCTCTGCCGCCTGCCAGGCAAGGAACTTGAGACAAATGATTCCAGCCCTTCAAGCCTTAGTATCCTCGTGAATGAATCAGGGAAGCCCGCCCGCCTCCCCCATCCCCGTGCGGTAGTGCCGATGAATGGGGTGACGTGCTTTGACACAGAGCAAGCCCCCGAAAACGGCAGCCCACCCTCACTCGTTCATTCGGGGTTTCCTGCGCGCTAGCCGCTGTCTCGTTCACACGTCATTCCACTTAATTCTCGCCTCTAGTGGTTCTAGAAGCCACTTCTCTCACAGATGAGACTAGGCGATGCATACCATGTGCTAATCTCAAAAACTTAGTCACACAGCTAGAGGCAGGCTTTGAGCTCAGCCTTGAACTCCGGAGCTCAGGCTCTGAGCCACTGCCCTGTACTGTCTCCTCCAACGTGCAGGAGTTGTTATGTTCATTAGTAATCACATTTTCATTTCATCGACTTGAATAATTTTCAGCCCCTGTGATTTGGGCACAGAGCGAGAGCCTGATAGGGAGACTGGATCCCCAGGCAGTGGCACAGAGGCGGATGCAAGCGTGTGGTCTTTGCTGTGCTGGGCAGAGACAGGGCCCAGGGGCCCTCCGCTCCAGGGAGCCCTCTCCCACCCCTTTCCGTGCTGGCAGGTCTGTCTGCACCCAAGGCCAGACCAGTCTCCTGAAGTTGTCATCCCAGCCACACCCTTGGCCCCAGGTTAGGAATTTGGGTGTTCTTTTGGATATAGATTGACTCCTTCGGGGACATTAATAAATTCTTGCAATTGTTAGATTTCAATCTGTTTTTAAAAAAAAATACAGTAACACACACGCACACACTCACACATGGATGCCTGTTGCCAAGATTCTAGTCTTTGCTGTAATCATCTCCCAGCTGACATGCTGTAATTTGCTCCTGGCTGGTCCTCCTTCATCTATCAGATCATTCGTCCTCTTCAAAACTTAGCCTCACATTTGACATTGACCCTTCCTGGGCCTCCCAGTTACCACACCGCCACCCATCACCCCCACTAACCCACCTGTTGGGTGTTAGAGGCCCCCCCCAACTGTGGCCCCGGTCTGAAGGACTTCGCTCAGCCCCCTGGAGATACAGCTCAACCAGCCTTCCTCAGTACCCCCCATACCCCCATGCCACTCAGCCATCCGTGATGTCATCTGGTCACCCTGTGCGGTTTTTCCATAATGAGTTCTTCAAACCACTCGCCTCCTGCCTTCCCAATAGAAACATCGGCCAGACTCGCTCGCACTTCACCGGGGACGTCCCCTGTGTGCTCGAACTCCATTGGCTTGCCTCGTATTTTGGCAGTAGTTTAAGCTCGAAAGCAAGATCCGTGGCTGCAAATACCGCCTCCCAGAGCAGTAAGTCCTAACACCTTCCGTCGCGCCCTTGGTCTCGCACCTCCTCCTCTGCAGACCTGTGGGTCCCGCCTCTAGGGCAAGAACAAGGGAATGTCCGCCTTTTGTTTTGTTTCACCAACGAGATTTAATGCTTCCCTTCACAGGGCCAGGTATGCTCACGTGTGCCTAGCACTAGCTCCTGCCCGCCTTTATTTCCGGTGACCAAATGGAAGCCGCTGAGCAGACGGGACGCAGGATGTATTCGTCCCCCAGGGCCGCCATAACCAATTGTCACAAACTTGGCGGCTTCAAATAGAAATTGATTCTCCCACCATTCTGGAAGCCCAAAGTCCACCATCGAGGTTTCAGCAGTCTGCCTCCTCCAAGGACTCAAGAAGAGAACCCTTCGTGTCTCCCAGCTTCTGGCAGCTCCGGGCGTTCCTTTGCTGGGAGCTCCATCGCTCCAATCTCTGCCTCTGTCTTCACATGGTTAGGACACCAGTCATTGGATTTAGGGCTCATACTGAATCCCGGATGATTTCCTCTCAAGATCCTTAACTAATTACATCTGTGAAGACCCGATTTCCAAAGAAGGTCATGTTCTGTGTAGACACAAATTTTGGAGGGGGATGTTATTCAACCCGCTACACAGGATGTGGAAGGATCTGGTGCTTCCTTCCAAAGATTTTAGTCCTGGAATGCCCTGCTCTGCATACCTTCCCCATCCTTCTCCACAGGCAGCTGCGTGATTTCTCTTTGGTTGGTTGTAAAATATTTCTGAAACTACTGGGGGGGGGGGGTGTTTATAGTTACGTTGCAATTGGTGTTAAAGGAGCAGCTGCTTGTCAGTCTCCCAGTCTGTGAAATGGGACCAGCATTGCCACTCTTGCAGGTTATTGTGAAAAGGTAGGAGCAAACCGAGGGGAAGCACCTAGTGCCGAGTGCTAACCCATCGGAGGGGCTCAGGCTGTGGGAGTTCAGTCCCCAGGCTCAGCATCCCGGACACATTGAACTCAACACTGAACAGAAGCTAGAGCAGAGCGTGCAAACCAGGTGCGATCACACTTCCCCTGAAGGGGAGGAGAAGCAAAAGACAACGCCTGAGGGACCATGGGGCTCTATTTCCCCAGCGCCCCAAGCCCTGCTCTGGGTGTTTCCCCAATCTGTCCCATCCCCTGCTGGCCCCGGCAGGTAGCGAGAGCATTATGTCCATTCGGCAGATGAAAAAACTGAGGCAGGGGAATGAGGCACAAGTGGCTTGCCCACGTGTATGTTAAAATCTTGGGGATCCGGTTGCGAGCCAAGGGCCGCAGTGGGAGGTTTCCCGTTGGTTCTGGGGTCTGGATTGGGGTTCTGGGTTGTCAGGGGTCCCCTGAGAGAGACGAATCACAGCATCGAGAGAGATGTCGGAGTCTAATTCTCTCTGCTGAGTTTGCTTTGCAAAGCCCCCTGTGCTCTGGGTCGGAAGCCGTGTCCGATAACGTCAAAACTGCAACAAGAAATGTGGAAAATGAAGCCAAACCAGTTATTAACCTTCATAAAGATTTTTTTTTTTTAAGATACGAACTCAGCCTACTATTCCCCTTTGAATTTAAGTCACTTCTATTTCTACATACAGACACATGGAACCAGAGTTGGAGGGCGGTAACCGAGCCTTAAAAATAGCATCCCACCCAGAAGAGAAATGTGATCTCAGGGGTCCCTGAGTCTTAGATGATCCTCTGACTCTCAAAAGAACTGCGAGGAGTTGGCTTGGAGATTTTTATTTTCATCACTTTGGAGTCAAGGAGGATTTGCGGGGCAGGAGGAGGGCCTTTCTCACCACCCCCATCCCAACCTGTGTCAGCGACATCCACACCTTCGTGCTCTTGAAGGAGACCCCAAGGAACTCAGAAAACTGCAGCCGGGGGCGGGCCGGGGCCTGGGGAGGGCGGGGGGAAGGAGAGTGGAGGAGGGGAGGGTCAAAGTTCAGCCTGCCAGCACTTGATTTTTCAATCCAGACCTCCATGGAGCCAACCGTCTGGCAGAGAAGCGATCAACCCACCCCCGTTTTGCATTTGTTTCCTGTCGGTTTTGTGGTTGCTCATTATGTGTGAGGAGAAAGGAGGGCTTTCGTATAAACACCACGGTTGAACAAGGAGCATATTTCCTCCCCCCCCCCACCCAGACCCACCCAGATCCGTGCCCTTCCCCTTCTCACCACTGCTACAATTTCCTCTGGCACTTGAGACAGACATATGTTCTTCGCAGTTCCACGACTTTGTAGCTTACTCTATCACCACACACATGGCCCCGGCATTGCAAATATAAATACGTGTGGGCGTCCACAGCTCCACCGCTGGACGCGGGCCACTTTCCTCTAATTTTTTTTTACGCCACGTAACTCAAGGGGGTTGTCATCGCAGCCAAGCAGCGTGACAAGGTTCCCCGAAAAAGTCAACGTATTCCCAGCCCCGACCTCCACCCCCCCTCCCCGAAACTCTTGATGTTTGCCACCACCGTCTTGATCCCTCCACCCCGCAAAATCCATAAATGCTCGCCCTGGGCCCGGCGGGCACAATCTTCTAATGTCCCCTTATCACTCTCACTTGATGATGAAAGAGCCTCCTGAATAAATAAATACACCGATTGGGCCTCGCCAAGACAGACATTTCCCCACGGTACTTACCGCGGCAGACTAGAAACCCCTGACCAGCTTCGGCTTTGCGGCTCCTCTGAGCGTCAGAAAGAGATTTTTTGCAAATGCGACCGCGCTGAGCGGGTCGGTGGCCCCTGCGGGTAGCGGTGGGTTTAGGCCAGGCGCCAAGCTGCGGGCAGGGAAGCCTTTCAATTCCCACCCCCTTCCGGGCCTTGTCAGCCGCGGTGGCCTGGCAATGGCACGCGGAGGTAGAAACAGAAGTTGGATTTTTCTCCCAGATCCTGGAGAATTTGCGGATGCCCTGGCTCAGAGGCGACGACGGAGCGGAGGGCGGATGCTGATCAAAGCAGCAACTTGCATTTAACGTGCGCGTCCTCCAAGCCGTGCACCTTCTCTCCTTCCAGCGGCGTGTTTATCCCCGCTTAACAGAGGGGGAAACTGAGACCAAGACGAAGATCTTGGCCCTTTGAGTCTGAGGCTCTACGTGACAACTGCCTGCTAACAAAACATCTAGGCCTGTCCGGTAACGTGTGTGTTTCGTGTTGCTTAATCCAATTTCGCAAAACCCCGTAAGGTAGATAGCGTCAGCACGGAACAGACGGGGAGGATGAAGCTCAGAATGATCCAGTAACTTGGCCCAGGTCACGTGGATAATGAAGGTGCAGAGGTTTGGGAGCATGTGGGCAAACTCCAAAGCCCGTGCCCTAACACAGGAGTCGACAAGCTTATTCTGTTAAAGAGCAGACAGGACGGGGCGCCTGGGTGGCTTGGTCGGTTAAGCTTCCGACTTCGGCTCAGGTCATGATCTCATGGTCCGCGAGTTCGAGCCCCGCGTCGGGCTCTGTGCCGACAGCTCGGAGCCTGGAGCCTGCTTCTGATTCTGTGTCTCCCTCTCTCTGACCCTACCCTGTTCATGCACTGTCTCTCTCTGTCTCAAAAATAAATAAACATTTAAAAAAAATTAAAAAGGAAAAAAAAAAGAGCAGACAGGAGATACTTCCAGCTTCCTAGCTGATCAGATGATCAGATCACCGATACAGCAGTGCAACTCTGACCTTGTGGCTTCAAGCAGCTATAGACCACAGGTAACTGAACGGGAGTGACTGTGTTCCAGCTAAACTTTATTTACAAAACCAGGCAGTCGGAGGGGTTTGGCCAAAGGGCCGTAGTTTCCTGATCTCTATTCTAAAACACGGCACAGACAGGCCATACCCTTGGTCAAGGCCGGGAAACACTGGGCACAGGTCTGGAGGCACAGGAACCCACACACGGCCTTCCCCTCCCGCCCCCCCCCAACCTCATCGTCTATTACTCTTCCCCTTTCTCTCTCTGTTCCAGCCACATGGCCTCCTTGCTTCTTTTCAAACACACCCAATCATCTTACTGCCTCAGGGCCTTTGCACTTGCTGCTGGCCTTGCTGGACCCTGCTGGTCCTTCCTTCCAGATCTCTTCCTGGCTCATCCCCTCACCTCCTTCTGTTCTTTGTTCCAGGCTCAGCTTTCCGTGAGGCCTTCCCTGACTATCCCATCAAAGCTCACAGCCCACAGGCAGGCCAGTGCTTCCTCTCTCCCTCCCCCGCTCCTTCTCTCCAGAGGGCTCATCGCCATCGGCTAACACTATGATTCTACTGATGCATTTTGCTCATTTCCTGTATGTACCTCCCCCCACTAGAATGTAAGCTCTAGGAGGGTAGGCATCGTGGTTTTGTCTGTTTGGGTCACTGCAATATAGTCCCGGATCCTAGAATGATACCTGGTACAGTGAGTGCCCCGTAGAGGTTTGTCAAATGACAGCAAATTAGGGACCGACAGGAAGTCATCCTTCGAGCAAGCAGAACTTGACCCTGGCAAAGCTACTCTGGCTGTGAGGACATCTGGGTACTAGGGCACTACCCACAGTTCAGTCAGGGCCCCTGCGCCTCTCAGTGTCTCGATTTCCTACACAAAGCCCAGCGGTGGTGGGTATGGGGGCACAGCCGTGGGGGAGCAGTGAAGTTGAACCATCACCAAGTGCCTTCCCCATTGATGACCTCTGTCCACCTCAGGGACTGTCCAGCGTTTCTGGGGCCCTTTCAACCCGCCCTTCCTCTGGGCAGGATACTATCTTTCTGGAAGGGGAACATTCATCTGACACCCCGTTAGAGGAAACGGATGAGTCTGGAGGCAAGCTTGGAGGTGTTTCCCAGCAGCCCCCGCCAACCTTCATGTCCGCCAGGGATGGTGGGGCGGTGTGGGGGGGGGGGGGGCACTGGGTCTGTAACCGGACACTTTGGTTTATGAATGAGCTAATTTTCCATAGGCACCTTCAAGCTGGGAAACATCTCAAAGGTGGACTAACCTTTAACATGAGGCGTAATTAAGGATTAGCTATGTCACATGACCCGTGAAGCACGAGAGACCAGGGATAATAAATCCCTGCCATTGCAAGCGTTCCCCATGGGGAGCGCCAGCCTTGAGACCTGGAAGGCCTGGGAGTCCATGTGTAACCCCCGGGGCTCGAGGTGGAGCCTGAGCGCCCGCGGCGTGTGGCCCTCCACGGCCAGAGCCAGGAGGCTAGGCAGAGCCAAGGTGCCAGTTGGGGACATCTTCCACTTTCTTCACTCACGGCGTGGTCACCAGCAAAACGCCGGCACACTCAAGACCGCGCACAGCTCGTCGCGTACAATGTCTCTGTGAGGTCACAACCTATCACCCCCGTTTTATAGATGGGAACACTGAGGCTCACAGGTCGAACGAACTCCTCAAAGTCCCCAACTAGTGAGCAATCAAACCAGAATTTCGACTGGCACCGAAGCCATGTGTTTATCACAACACCTTAGAACTTGAGTTGCCTTTCTGAACAGATTTGGAGTTTATTTATACAGGCACAGAGTGGGGGGATTTGGTTGTTTAACCATAAGAATAAAAAAAAAAAATCTCGTCCCATCCGTGGTGGACAGGGCTAATGTTTCCTTTCCAGATGCCTCTGGAAAAAGGCAGAAGTGTAGAAGTGGAACATGTGAGGGAGGTGATAAACTTCCAAGGCCGCCCCCCCACCAGCTTCAGGGGCATTCCTGTCCAGGCAGAGCCCCCAGTCCTAACTCAGGAAAGGTCCAGCGTGGTCATGGGGGGGGTCTCATCAGACACCACCAGGAGCTCCACTTCTAGGTATACGCCCAAAAGAATTGAAAGCAGGGACTCCTACAGATACGTGTACGCCCACGTTCACAGCAGCGTTATTCACAACATCCAGATCATCCGTGAGCCGATGAATGGATAAACAGAATGAGCTACATACGCACAACGGAATAGCACACGGCCTTAAACACAAACAGAATTCCGACACAGGCTACGATAGAATAAACCTCCAAGACGTGATGTCAGGCGAAAAGATCGCGCCCCCAAAAGCCACACGTGGTGTGATTCCACTTACATGAGGTACCTAGAGTAGCCAAATTCAGAGAAACAGGAAACGTTAGAGGTTACCAAGGGGATTAAATTGCAGGGGAAGAATTAAACTTACCCAGGAGGCTAGGCTATCCCTCTCTTGCGCTAACGGATACCGGTCGTTTCCCTGCGCCCAAAAAGTACCTGGTGGGCGCCTCCAATGTCCCAGACGCTCTGCGAGGCACCTACCCAGGGACACAGCTAGGCACTCGCCCTCACAGCACTGTCTCAGGCAGGAACCACGGTGCCCACTGTCGATAAGGAACAAGCAGGTTCTGTGACTTAGGCCAGGCCTCCCGGCTTATGCGTTAGCTACCGACGTAGTTGAGATTCTTACGCAGGCCCTGTCTATCCAAATCCCATGTGGTTGCTTTCAACAAACCAGTATCCCAGGAGAGAGATGAGAATCCCACCCACAGATAAAAATAAAACTCAAAAAAATAAAAAATAAAAAATAAAAAATAAATAAAATAAAACTCAGATGGGGTATCATCAAGCAGCACAAAGAACTGTCTGCTCTTTTTGTCCCACTGACCCACGCTGGTGCCCACTCTCAGGTACAAAGAGCGGCCCGGGTGGGGCACAGCCCCTCCCTCGGCCCCTTCATCGACCTTGTCCAGCGGCCAAAGGTGTGGCCTCGGAACTGTCACCCCTCTTCCACCTACAGAAGAAAAGAAGACATTGCTTGGGTTCAAATCCAGTGTATGTGCCAACCAGAGACGGAAAGGGTCCAAAGCCTCTTGAGAAACACATTCAACGCTCTGGGCAGGCCTCTAGGTCTTTCTCCATTGTCATGGCACCCAGCTGAGCCACAGACTTGCCAGGTGACCCCAGGCAAGTCCCCAGGCCCCGTGGTCCCTGCGCGGGTTACTAAAGGAGTGGACCCCAGGACCCCCAGATCCCTTCCAGCCCTGGTGTTCCCAATGGTAATGGAGACACAGGACTTCCTCCCCTCCCTCCACCCCCACTCCTTCCTCTTCAAGACCCAGTGCTTCTGAACCGCGCCCCCCCCCCACCCCCGGAGGGATTTGCACAGATGTGGAACTTCCGCACGCCCACCCCATGCAAACAGCACCCTGGCCCTGTCTGGGGGCTCCTGTGTTCGCTTTCTCTCACGTCCGCTGGGCGGGCCCTGGGGAGAGGGATGTGGCCTCCCTCTATGCCCAGGGTACTTGACTGTTAATGATCCCCGGGCACACTTCCCCCACCCTGTCCCTGGAGACATTTCCAGAGTTGTTTTATGAGCGAGGCTGGGGAAATCTATTAATGAGAGCGGTAATTGTTACCTTTGGGCACCCAAGGCTGATTTACAACGGTTAATGCCTCGGATTCCAAAGACATAAATTTCAGCTTTTCCACCATTTTGTCTGGAGCAAAACAAAACAGAGGGAGAGCACATATCCGGGGTTGCGTGTGTTTGGCTGCACAGAGCATTTTTCTAAGAGGGGGGCTGGGGGTGAGAGGAATTGTTTCATTTAATTGACAATATAGTATTGCCAACGCTTATTAAGCCATATGCACCCACGCTGGTGTAAAAGCGTCCAGTGGATGTCGACGTATCTTTCCTAGGAGCAAAGAATATGGGATGGGACAAGAAAGGACACCGGGCGGCGAGTCAGGTTACACCCGCCCGAGCTCTGTCCCGACTGGGTTGAGCACTTGGCCAAAGCGGTGACCCGGCTTCCAAAGCAGCCTCTTCACCCTCAGGGGGTGGCTGTGTGTCTGAGCTGCTCAGCCATGTTCTCGGAGTCCTTTGGGGAAAAAAAGGCTTCCAAGATCAAGGAGAGGCGACCCCATCTGGAGGATGATCAGGTGTCTGTCAGAGGCAAGCTGGCTGACCCCATTTTCCTTCTAAATGAGGATCTGGGGGAGTTGGAAACTCAGAAAAGAATTCTGTTTTTGGGATTCATCCAGTCGGAGTTTCCAGAAACTCCTGTAAGGGCTTTAAAGCCACAGTAATTTATTCCCAAAAGGAAAGAGGAAAAACAGCTACAGCACGAGCAGAAAAACACAAGCCCCACCCCCTCCTTGCCTGCCGGTTGACATCTACCTTTTCACCTTGGCAGACGGATGCCTGGCCCAGGTGGGTAAGTGGCCTTCCCAGGTACCAGACAGCCTGGTCCTGGCCCACAACCTGCCCTTCCGGCTACCCCCTCAGAGACCTGCGGCCGGGACACAAAATAGCACAGCCCGAGTGCAATGTCTAGTTGTATTATAGCTCAAACAGCCCCTGGGATTCCAATCATTCAACAAATATTTGCCGCGTGTCCGCTACGTGCAAGGCACAGTACAAACAGGCCTGGAGGAATTTCTGGCCCATTCTTAGGCCGGTTTTGAGTGAGACTTTAAAAACAGCTCATCGCTGTCTCCTGTACGGTTCTTTACGATTTTTAAACCTCTTATCACATTGGAACATCTCAACAGCACAAAGGGGCCGGACGTACTCATTCCCGCTTCGTAGAGGAAGAAAACGATGTTCAGAGAAGCAAAGTGATTTGCCCAAAGACGCACAGCAAAAATGGTTGGGGAGGCAGGGGCGGGGGGGGCCGCAGAATTGGCACTAGAACTCATGTTTCAGGGTCACTGGAAAGGGACCCGGGGGTCAGTTAACCCACCACCCTGTGAGAGGGGAGTAAATGGACTTCAAGTGTATCTGGACCACGTGGGTCCAACCAAGTCCTCTTTGTTCTTGCAAGTTGTCTTGGTAAAAAGAAACCATCTGTGGGGTTGCCCACGTGTGTGTGAAGGGACCACCTTCAGCCATCCTGAGAAGGAAACATGATACCACTGGATTTCATTCTTAATTCTTGTATTGCCATCGCACGGAGAACGTCTGGGCCACAGAGGGCTGTAGAGTACTGACCCCTTGTTTCAGGAATGGGGGAGCCAAGCCCAGAGACGATGCCAAGCGTCCCCATTCACCTGGTCAGAGAGGGCTCTCCAACCCGGGTGCCCAGGTCACCGCCTTCACCAGCCAGACGCTGCGGATGGGGAGAGAGGAATCCGCTCAACCAACACGCCCAGATTGCTTGGCAGCGCTCTTTTCTGTTCTCTCCTCTGGTCTCTTCCGGCTTCTCTTCCAGGATGGAAGGAAGAGGGAAGCACGTGGCCCCAGAACAGCCCCTCCTCCCAAGAGAGGGAGTATTTTGAGGACGTCTGCGCTGTACTATGGGAAGAGAAGGGTCCTAGGCGAGAGTATCCCGGGCTGCCTCCCGTGGCCAAAGCAGAGGCCCTTAACGGGAAGGAAACACTGCTGTGAAGCAGGGAAATGGGATAGGGCAAAGAGGCGGGAAGCCAGTGGATGGAGTGCCGAGGGATTTCGGGATCGGCAGCTCTGAGGTGCAAGCAGAAACGTTCTCCGAACTAAGCTGGAGTGAAAGGTTCTGGCCTCTCGAAGCTCAGATGCCGCAAAAACCGGAGCATGTGCTCTACTGTGTCTGTCTCCTTCACCCACAGCAGACCCTGCTAATCGATTGCAGCTTTCTGATCCCCAATGGCGAGCAGCTATCACCAGCCCGATGGAGCGGGCTGTGAAGAGGCGCACCCTACCGACCCGGCCACGGAAGCTCGCTCTAGGGTGCGCCTCGCATCCCTTCCTCACACCCTTTCCGCCGGATTTCAATAGGACTGTCAATCAAGGGGCCACGCCTCCGTCCTCTAGGACGGCTGGCCAATCAGAGCACCCCCTGCTCAATCCCTAGCACGTGCTTGGGAGGGGCATGTGACCCAAATCTACCAATCAGAGTTCGCTTCAGAGATAAAGACAAACGAGGGAGAAGGAGGGCGCCATCTTTGTCTGCGACTGCCGGCCGCGCGGAGGGTACAATTCCAAGGCTTACGTTGAGGCCGGAGAATGACGACGGCTCTGGGGGAAGCAGAGAGAGACAAGAGAGAGCAAGACGGGTCCCGGTGACGTTTACGCCCTGGAGGAGGCCAGGTCTCCCCCATGAACTTTCCATTTCTGCTGTGCAGTGCGAGTCGGTACATTCCATGGTTTTTGCTGGGGGATCCCGTAACTCGGCTTTGCCTCCAGGCTGCGGGCACTGAGGCCGGTGGGGACCGGACTGACGGACAGCTCAGTTCGTCCTACTGTACTCTGTAGGCACGTCTGCACCCTCGCACCCTCGGCCGTTTGCACAAACTAGTCCCTCGTAAGGAAGCGCTCGGGGAGCCCCATGCTATCTGACTCCGTCAACCGCATTGACAGCAACCCCCAGGCACTGGCAGAGTTTGGTCTTCACATGCAATGCACCCATGAGGAGGTAAGGAAAAAGTAGGCCAGGGTGTGACGAAGTCCTCTCTCTAAAGAACGCATTTTAATTATTGGACAAGAAAAGATAAAAAGACAGCAAAGTACATAGACAGGTAATTTGCTGGTGCCTTCTGGCTTCATGCACCTGATTTAGTTGGCCGTGAGCTCACAGCTCCACTTTGGCGACTGGATGGTGCTGAGCTCCCCACAGCTACTTGCCTTTCCAAGACGGCCAGCTAACCAGTCTCAGGACGCTGCCGCATTTCAGGCATTGCCAGGTACTGGTCAGACCATTCTGTAATACAATCAAGTTTGAATATGGCGGAAAGAGGTAACAAAAAGGACAGTCATGGGCTGGAAGCATTTACAAATTTCTTCCAGAAGAGATGCACACACACCCATGCTTCTGGAAGAGTGTTGCTTTAAATGCAGGTCTTCCTGAGTCCAGGAAGAAGGAGATCCCATCCGGACAGGTGTTCGAGTAGAGCCAATTGGATTCGTCTGCCTCTAAGGTTTAACTCAATAAACCTTGAGTTAGCCAGTATTTTCTGGATTGCAGGGACATAAACACAAGTCAAAAAAGAAAATGAGGTATTGGTAGGCTCCTATAACTGATAGTTGGAGTGGCCTTCACGCATGGCTGAATCCTGATACTCAAACAATATTATAAGAAATATGTCGGGGCGCCTGGGTGGCTCAGTCGGTTAAGCGTCCGACTTCAGCTCAGGTCACGATCTCGCGGTCCGTCAGTTCGAGCCCCGCGTCGGGCTCTGGGCTGATGGCTCAGAGCCTGGAGCCTGTTTCCGGTTCTGTGTCTCCCTCTCTCTCTGCCCCTCCCCCGTTCATGCTCTTTCTCTCTCTGTCTCAAAAATAAATAAACATTTAAAAAAAATTTTTAGAAAAAAAGAAACATGTCGCTTCCATCTTTGAACTCTTTTTTCCTCTCTGATGGCGTTATCTCAGACAGGCATCCCCCACATGACTGCTAATGGTCCCAGGCCTAAATGGTAGTAGCAGAAATGTGCCTCATTCCCAACATTACCAATAAAAATCTCTGGATTCAGCCTCATCATGTGGGCTCAGGTCACCTGTCCCATTCTGGAACCATTCACCATGGCCGGTGGGGAGTAAGGTGCTCTAATTGGCCAGATGTGATTCATGAGCCCACCCTGGATCAGGGAGGGATGTCAATCCACTCAAACCTACTGGTTTGGGAATAGAAAGGGACAGTTTTCTCTCAAGGGAAAAAAAACACATGGGTTGTGTTTCCCGGGGAAGGTTGAAACGAGGGCTGAGCCAGTAGGAATAAACCAAGGCAACAGAATCATCTACAATAGCCTCCCACCATAGATGCTACGACGTGCTGGGCCAGGTTTCTTATCCACCTGTTCCTTTCTGCCTTGCACACGTGACATCACACGCACTGGCCCTTCTGCCTTCCCAAGACAGGGTCCTGTAGTCATTGAGGCACAGGTGTCTAAGCCTAAACAGGTACACTCGCTCCCGTCTCCATTTCTGTAATCCAGGGACATGTGCAAATCCTAACGAATAGGCTGAGGAGGCACATTTCTTCCCCCAAACAAAATCCCCTAGACTTCTGAAGTCACGGGGATAGCTCCGTTCTCTGCCAGGAACTCCCCGCCAGGCTCTGAGCGGACCTCAGTGCTCTGCCTCAACCGTTGCCATTCCTGGCAATAAGAAGAAACCCTAGCAATCACCCACCCTCCCCCGTCCCCGTCAGGGGTCAGCCTTGCGAGCTCTGCCACTTCCACAGAGGCATTTTGCCTCGGGCAGTGAAAAGCTTGGCCCCTTTGGCCCCCAGGTGCCCCCCAGACCTCTTCTCACGCTGAGATCCCTCCATCCCGGAGGCGCCGAAAGCTAGTCGCCTCCATTCTCAGCTGAACATTCGGCCTCAACTCACCCTCATTCCTGCGAGGAAGAATCGGCCACCGGGATAAGAAGAGCCCACAGGACACTGGAGGGCACTGCATTCAGAGCCACATGGTAATTGCATGGAGTGTTACCGAGTCCCTTTTATGTCACTGCTTTCAGCAAAACCATTGCCTTAAGTGCTTGGTGCTGATGAACCGGTAAAATTGCTCGTACCGGTGCAGACAGAGGCACACGACCCCCTCCCTCCCAGATGCCAGAAAAATACGGATCTTCAATATCACCGGCCAGGCAAAGGGGAGAGAAATTCACAGGTCGGCAAGGCGGCCCAGATACCGTTGTGGAAGTGGACACCTCAGAAAGGGCACCTGGCCTGGGAGAGTCCCAAGGAACTGCGAGCAGCTGAAGTTCGAGGGGCTCTCGTGGGATCCTCACGGGAATCCAGGGCCGGCTGCCGGGACAGGACAGAGTGACGTGCGGGGGCGCCTTGAGAGCAGAGACTAAATCCAAGCTCACACGGGACCCCTGAGAAGCAGTGAGAGGAGGAAGAGCCTCTGAGAAGAGCCTCAGCCAGGTTGTCCTGAATAACGGGTGCCATTTACGAAGTGTTCCCTGTGTGCCGGGCTCCGCGTTGAACACCCTGCCCTCGTTAGCTCAGTTAATCGCCACACAGAGACTGGGACTATCACTGTGCCCATTTTCCAGATAAGAAAACAGAGGTTCCGAGAGGTTTCACCCTTGCTCTGGGGGCACACGGCTAGGGAGGGGCGGAGGTGGGTCCCGTTGGAAGCTGTAGCTATGCGTTCTTCCCACAGAAGATACTTTTTTCCCCGTTACCCTGGCATCAGTCGTCCCTGAGGACCAGACCATTATTTCTGACCTAGAACTGCTTGCGGGCCTCAAAGGTTAGGAGCTCTGCTGTTTTAATTACTCAGCCACCTGACAAAAGTCACCGTAACTAGGAAGGCCGAAGAAAACACAGCCAGCAGGGGCTGGGCCACGTTGTCCCACTGGGCGTGCATCACCTCCTGCTTTCTGATGCAAACGGCTAACTGAGTTTTCCAGAATCTCCCCTGCAGCTGTTCCTTCCCTCCCTTGTGCTCTACCCCTGCCATGGCACGCCTGGACACCCCTGTGTCTCCGCTCTGGACTCTACCTCGGCGCCCCCAATCCATCCTCCTCTTCGTTAGCAGATCGCTTCGTTGCTCTTACTCAGGAACCTTCAGTGGCTCCCCAGGGCCCATGGGAAATGGTGGAGATGCCTTAGTCTGGCAGGCAGGACCTACACGATGCAGCCCCGGCTTCCTTTCCAAGCCCACTGGCCTCTCCTCTCCGGCCCCAGTTCTGCGGCTCAGGCCTCCCTGCTCCCAGAAGGGCACAGAATGTCAGTCAGACCCTGGCCTGCAGTCTGTGCCCATCGCAGAGAGGCTGGCGAGAGAGGCCGTTGGCAGGGATGCTGACAGGTCGTGGAAGGACAGTTGAGGCTTCTCACACGCTGTCACACCTCGGCCCCGCCCCCCGTTGGTCTTCCAAACCTGTGCCCAGGAGTCAAAACACGGACTTTTAGGCCCACTTGGGCAGAGGCCCAGAGTTGGGAAGCACATAGGGAAACTGAGGCACAGTCAGGGGATTTCTCCCGAAATGAATGTGCTGGGGCAAGAATCAGCGTTAGGGATGAAGTCTCCACCCACGAAAAGGCAAGTTCAATAAAGCCACCCCTCTCCCAGCTTCAGTGCCCGCCTCTTCTCCAACCCTCCTAGGGTCCATGCTTCTGTGGCCGCGCCCAGCACCAATGTGGAAGGGCACCCCCTAACATACACAGCGTAGTCTGTGGGGCCAGTCAAAGGCTGTCCCTGCCAGTCTCACGGAAGAGGTGTGAGTAGACAATGGCCATGACTTTCATCACCATGAAGAAATGAGGCTCCATCCAAGGCCCCCCACGATGAACCTACTCTGGATCACCTGGAAGGAGCGGTCTGCCCCGTCCCCCTGCAAGCCTCCTAAGGGTCCTGTGAGCACCTGGCTGGGCCTTGCCCAGTGACCTCCAACCCCTGGGGTGGCCGGTGATGCTGGCTGCCGGCTGCTCCCTCCTGCTGTGCAGGAATGACAGCTGAGTGGCAGCGTGTTGGCAGGAGAGAGGAGAGGCCTGCATTACTGGGGGCAAGGGGAAGAGGGTGCGTGTAGGCACAAGACCACCCTCCCCCCCCACCCCAGGTATTTAAGGCAGAAGTAAACCCAGGCGCCTAATAAAAAGCCAGCCATGGGTCTAGCATCGCCTTTGAGCACCTTTGTGCGTGGCTCGTGCCCCACCCCACTCTCCAGAAACCTGCCCTCCCGTGTCCCACTAACCCACCAGGCACCAGGCACCAACGTCCCGCCGTGCCCTCTGGGTCAGAACCCTTGACCACACCATCTATCTCTCCCCCTCCAGACGCCCGCCCCCCACTTCTCTTTTCTCCATTGACTTGAAGCCTTGGTTCACCTTTAGGAGCCCGGAGCAAGCCCAGCTCCTTCCTCTGTGAAGCTGTCACATCCTGTCCTTCTCCAGACCCACGGCCACCACCCACCCCCCCCAAGTCCCTAGCATGATGATTTCCGGGGTGTCAGGAAAATTCACCTCAATAGGGGGCTGCTCTACAAAGCAGGGAGTACCCATAGAGCGGAATACTATACAGTAGTTAAAAAGAATGAATCAGGTGTATACAGGTGGCAATTTTGCGTGGCAATTTTGATATAAAACACTCTCAAGGCAATGCTGTGTAGGTAAGCAGATATCTGTGTACAAGCCGGGACTGAGGGCCTAAACGAATACCCACCACCTTGTATCTGTGGTTACCTCTGGGAAGAGTGCAAAAGAAGCAAGCCTGGGCATAGAAGGTCAACAGATTTTAGCTTAATCTTTTAATGTCCTAATCTTTTAAAGCCGCATGTATTTACCGTATGGATGATCATTTTTTAACGTTCTCTGGAGACTTCCACCCCTCACTTCAACCAGAGAAACTCTGCCCACAACTGTTATCTGCTTTACCTGGTTGCATGAGTTCAGCTGGGGTGAGGGTAGGTGAGGGCAAAGGTTACGCTGATTTTCGCAGAATATGCCCCTCTGGCTTCCTTCAGTATGATTCCTTAAGGGACCCATGCCACCCTGTGGTCCACAGGTGCCATGAGGCCTCCCCCACCAGCCTGGAAGCCCATGAGGTCAAGGACCACGTTATGTGTCCCCTTAGTGATACCCATCTCCAGCGGGAGAGGGACCCAACCTCAGGGAAACCCTGAGGTGGATAGAAGTGGGTGCCTCTCACCCGTAGCCATTGTGCTTGCCCCAACAAGAAGGAAGTTTAGAAAAACAGTCTGGTCTAAGCCCAGTGAGCCCAAGAGCCCTGGAGTCCCCCCCGCCCCCCATTGACAAGAGCAGTAATCCAGGATAAAGCCAAGCCCAGGTGGTAGAGGCCAATGAGCCTAGAGCCCAAGGGAGAACAGGCCAGCCACGACTCCAGAGCTAGCTAGTGAGCGGCTATGGTTTGTTTATGTTGAGCCTATTGGCTGGGAGGAGGAAGGGGAGGGGGGAAGGGGGAAGAAGTGGACGGAGGTTCCATTGTCTTCTAGCACAGACCCCTAAGGCCCAGCATGGAGCCTTGTGCACAGGAGACCTTTAGTAACCATTGGGTAAAGTTCAACTGACCTACCATATGACTGCACTAGAACTAAGCTGAGCCTCACCCAGAGAACCTGGCAGTCTTTGCTCCTGTCCTATAATTATAACAACAGCAAAAGAGTGCCCAAGTTCCCTTTGATTGCTATTTCTGGCATTTTAGCCCCACCCCAGTCCCTAATACCCTCTTCCCAATGCCCGCCCTTTGCCGTGACTCTTGCCAGAGGCCGCCATGTTGTTGAAGGGGCCGCATGAATCTGTATAGACGTGGTCATCTTGTCACCCTCCTCCCTTCCCCCACCTGCTCTGCATTCACCCCACTGAGGTTTCGAGGCCTGCCGCCAGCTGTGTTTTTTGAACACACGCCTCAGAGACTTCCAGGTCTCTTGGGGGAGACCACTGTTCAACCACCTTAGAATATAGATCATTAAAATTGTGTACGTGATGAAGGGTCACCAGGGAGCCAAAAGATGCTACTATAATTTGTATTTGAACACTCAAATGGATGGCGCAGGATATAGAAGGTGTAGAGACGGTTAGCGCGACTCCAGAATTTAATTGTTTTTTTTTTTTTTTCAACTTAGCAAAAGTATTTTCTTTACAATATAGGGCGTGTTGTTTAGGGTGAAAAGTTTCCTCCCCGCCTACTGGGACCCCCAAGGAAGGAGGAAGGCAATTAGATGTCTGTGTCGGCGAGCGTTCTGAAGGCTGATATCTCAGGAGCCAGAAAGAAAGGAACCCGCCTTTTTGTTGTTTCTATTTGTTTCAGTTTCCATGGCACATTGCCTCGCTGACCCTTTGAGTGAGAAGCTTATCAATTATGTGCCGATTTTTGTTGAGCCAACGGGTGTGTTAGGATATTTTATTTGCATCTCTGGCCTGTGTGCCCCAGACTTTTCCAAATCCAACCTCGTCCAGTCCCTCGCATTTTACCCATCACGAATGGGAGTCCCAGAGAGGACAAGTGATCTATCCAAGATCACACAGCAACGACGTAGAGCGGCCTCGCCTCTCTTTTGGTCCGGCACTTTCCATCGTACTGCCTTGAAATATTTGCAGCTTATTTCAAAACTGCCCATGCCTTCTTTCCGCATTTCCCACGTGTAGAAATTTGATTATGGGCAAAGAGTGACACTCCCCGAACTAGTTCTCTGCCACCATTTCCTCCAGTGTCCCAAAGCCGCTCAGTTTTCAAGCATGGGCTAAAGATAATCCCAAATAATTTTTAATTAAAGATCATCATGTAAAATGTATAATTTTGTCAGCCTAGCGGCGATTAACTACATCAGGGGTTTTGGTGACACATCTCACAATTAAGTGTTTTCAGTGTTGAGCCAATTAAGGGTTAACGGGCTGCAAATACCTACTTTGCACATTTTTGCTTAATGAATTCGTAGTGGGAAACTATTCTCATTAGGTTAATTTGTCAACACAATCAAGTTCTATCACCAGGATTTTTCTTGGAGCTCACAAATTTAAGTGCCTTTGTATCAGGGCGCAGGGTTTTTGCATTTGATTACAGGCTGTTGGAATAAAACACTTTGTCATGAAAAGAAGGGAAATTGACAGAAGATTTTCAGGTGTTAGTCTTAATTCTCACCTTCTAGACATAGGCATGTTTATGTCGTTTTATCGAGCTCTCTGGGGCTTTCTGTCTGTATTTCCCTAGTAGGTTGTCATGCCAGAGAGTAAAACACGCATCTGTGTACTGGTGGAGGGAAGGCTTCGGCCCCTAAGACAGGCGTGATGGCCGTTGGGAAAAACGCTCTCCTCCCTGAACTCGCTGAGCTGGAGAGGGCCGTGGGTATTTCACTCGGCAACTTCAAAAAACACCCAGCCTCCCTCCAAAGACTTCTTCCTTCTGGTAAAGTTGGCTATCATCTTGGCAAGGGAAACACTCTAAGGCTGCCTACACACCAGTTAGCCTGTTTAGCGGAGAACAGTCCCTCCTATTGCCAAGCCTCCCCAAGGGCACGAAATATCGTTCTCCACCCAGATTTGGGGGCACACGGCCTTAGTTGCGTCCAAAGCAAGCGTTGCCTCCGGGAGCAAAGAGAGCAGAGCTACAACAACCTCCGTGTCCAGTCACGAGGGACTGAATGGGAAAGCCGTGTAAGGAATCAAGCAGCCTTTAAAGACGATGCCACAGGGGGCCCTGGGTGGCTCAGTCGGTTAAGCATCTGACTCTTGGTTTCAGCTCAGGTCATGATCTCACGGCTCCTAAAGTTTGAGCCCCACGTAGGGCCCAGTGCTGTCAGTGTGGATCCTGCTTGGGATTCTCTCTCTCCCTCTCTCTCTGGCCCTTTTCTGCTTGTTTTCTCTCTCTCTCTCTCTCTGTCTCTCTCTCTCTCAAAATAAACAAACTTGAAAACCGATGCCAAGGCTCAGAATGTTGTTTATTGATATGGAGCTCTGTCACAGTGTGATGGTAATTGACAAAAGCATATCACCAAGTGTAACTGTGTAATTGTGTAAGTGATGGTGATATTTATTTCCAAATGTGTATCTGGGTCTACCTACACTAAGGGAAGAACTTTCTCAAATCTGAGGGTGGGGGTTCTCTCTCAGGAGCAGGCTTACAGGTAATTTTTACTTTCTCCCCTGTTTTTGTTTTCTCTGGACTGATTTTTTTTTTTCTGAGAAGTATATATTACTTGGATGATCAGAACAGAGCTATTTTTATTGGGGAAGGGAGAGAGGGAGGGTGGAAATCCCAGTGGCCCGGGAGCCAGCGTAAGAGGAAGAATCCACAAACCTAAGCATGAGCCCTGATTTTTTTTTTCATCACCAAAGTTATTTTGACTGATGTTCCACTTACCCAAAACACCGAGTTCAGGGGGGAGGGATTTGATCTGGGGTTGCATTTGGCTTTAATTTAACTAAGTAGCCTCCTCCAAATGTAGCCGGAACACAGAAAATGGGGAAAACGACAAGAAGTTCAAAAACGATTTGTTTGGCTGTTTTTTCACTCCATTCATGCCACGAAGCATGGAATGAGTGCTCCCCACCGGCGGAGCTCCTTGCTTGGGACTGGGGTCACAGAGATGAATCAGATGGGCTCTGCCCCCCCCGTTGGCCACAGTCTCATCCGCAGGTCCCAGGAGCAGAAGGGGAGTATCCATAAAGTGTGGGAGGGCCATCTCTGAGGGGGGGTAGGCGGGGCTACCGAGGGACCAGCAGGATGGACGGAGCCAGCCAGAAAGGTTATGGAGGGCTTCCTGGAAGAGGGGTCCTAGAGCGAGAACTGAAAAACCAAACCAGACCAAGCAAAGTGTAGGGAAAATGTGGCACACTGCCCTCTCGTGAGGGTGTCGCTGTTGACAAAAATTCTGCCTGTGCTGTGCAGTGCTGGCGGAAGGTGGCAGCCGGTCGTACCGAGTCGGGGCAGAAAGGCTGCGACACGGAGAACAGTCTGCCCTCGTTCTAAGACCTGCCCAGGAAATTGCTTTCTTGCGCGAATCCCTGCTTTCAGCTGCTTTATCTGTGTGTGCTTCTCCCTCATAAAAGCAAAGGGCAAAAAATATTTTTTTTTGAGTATTCAGATTTTCCAGTGCAAATTCTGGGTAAACAAAAGGACGCCATATGTATGCGTCCAGTGACTATACGGGACCTCGCCCATCTTCCGAGGGCCCCAGGGCACAAAGAAGCTGGTCCTTGGCTATTTAGTTCACAGTTCAGAAAAGCAGAAGCTGGTAGCCAGCTTTGTATCCAGACTGGGCAATTCCGGAGTTATCAGCATCTGCCTGAGAAACACACCTCTGCCTGCCATTCCCAGGGGTGGGGGGTGACTCCTTGCAAAGAATAAGAGCCCTTAGGAGCTATAGTCACAATGATAATAACTACTGCAATATTTTTTGAGCATGTGCGTGTGCCACGAATGTTACTGACCTCATCTCATTTAGTTCGCTGCTCACATACACCTAAGAGTTGGGTAATCATCACAGCCATTTTATAGAGGAGGACATTAAAGTTTTAAAAGGTTGGGTCACCTAGTCAATGTCATATATGATGGAGGCACGACTGAACTCAAATCCTCCTAAGATCAAAGCCGCAAAAACACCACACAGGCTGTATGCCTCCCCAATGCACGCACGTGACGGAGGGGCAGAAGGAAAGAGAGAGAATCCCACTGTGGGGCTCAATCCTATGAACCTGCGCTGAAATCAAGAGTCGGAAGCTTAACAGACTGAGCTACCCAGGTGCCCCAAGACCAGCTTTTTTTAAAGGAGGAGAGGAAAGGAAAGGAAAGGAAAGGAAAGGAAAGGAAAGGAAAGGAATGGAAAGGAATGGAATGGAATGGAATGGAATGGAATGGTAAAGAAAGGAAAGGAAAGGAAAGGAAAGGAAAGGAAAGGAAAGGAAAGGAAAGGAATGGAAAGGAATGGAATGGAATGGAATGGAATGGTAAAGAAAGGAAAGGAAAGGAAAGGAAAGGAAAGGAAAGGAAAGGAATGGAATGGAAAGGAATGGAATGGAATGGAATGGAATGGAATGGAAAGGAATGGAATGGAATGGAATGGAATGGTAAGGAAAGGAAAGGAAAGGAAAGGAAAGGAAAGGAATGGAATGGAATGGAAAGGAATGGAATGGAACGGAACGGAACGGAACGGAATGGAATGGAATGGAATGGTAAAGAAAGGAAAGGAAAGGAAAGGAAAGGAAAGGAAAGGAAAGGAAAGGAAAGGAAAGGAAAGGAATGGCACAACGAGGCATAGCACGGCCCAGGAATAAGCGAGATCAGTGCAATGTAGGCAGCAAGGGAAGTATTATTTTAGGAATCTTTATTTCACTTGTGCATCTGTGTGTGCATGGCCATGGGGAATGGTCTGCGGGGGTGGGGGGGGGGGCGGCTTCATGCCCAACCTTCCCTCTCCAACCCCACACTCTGACATAAGGCAGCAGCCCCAGGAGGAAAGGGCACCCTTCTGTAGTGTGCACAAAGCCGCCCCCCCGTGTGCCAGTCTGTGTGCTGACCAGCCTGTGTCTAGCCAGTGGCAGTACCTTTCCCTCATACTCACAAAGGTGCCACACGGGCTCATGGTGTCTGTGCGCGTGAGCTGGTTCCTGTCCATTTTCCACCCTTCCTTGCTTTGCTCGGGGTCTCCTTGGCTTTTCTGCTTGCTGGGTTGGGCCTGTGGGTAGCCCTGTCTGAGATCATAAGGCTGCAGGAGCAAGAGGTTGGGTGTTTCCTCCTTCTCTCTCCTGGCTTCAGCACAAACCCTGCCGTGCGCAACGCCTCTAATAAAGGCTACAATTCCCAGGACCACAGCGCCTGCCAGGACCCTCCTTCTCAGCTCCGGCTGGGCTCCAGTAACAGTCTTCCTCGTCTTGCCCCTTCGGTCCTGGGGGCGGTAACGGCTCCCACTGTTGCTAGTGCCCGGGTGCCTCAACAACCATTATGTGTTTTCAGAACCCAGCCCGGATCTCTGTAAGTATCGCTTCAGTAAAGCCTCTTTCTCTGAACCATTTGGAAGAACTCTTTTTCCTGCTGGGGCCCTGACTACCGCTGACCCAGTGTGTGTGTGTGTGTGTGTGTGTGTGTGTGTGTGTGTTTACTGGATCATATTGTAAACTACATTTCTCGCTGAGGGTTACAAAAAATGAAAGAACCAGTGTCCTAGAGGAATTCTAATGCAAAACAGCGTGGGGAATACAGGCTTGCGGGAGCTGGGGAGGGTTCAGAGGCGAGGCCAGGCAGAAAGAACTTGGTGAGAAGAAGCACGGGGCTGGGAGTCAGGACTGGTGGGGCTCTCTCTGCCTCAGTTTCCTTGGCCAAGGTGTGAGTACCGGATTTCATGATCTGTGGGCTCCAGCCAGCGCTAAGAGTCTAAGATTCTGTTCTGGAAACCGATGAACGTGTGCATTCCAAGACCCACATCTATGGCTATCAGACGTATTTTTAATCTAAGAAATCACCAAAGGGGCACCGACCGTTGCTTGTAGGAATTAATGGTCCCTCCCCGCGTGCTCCCTCTGTGGACTGAGTTCTTTCACACCACAGCGGCCCCTTGGATTTTGTGCTGAAACCACATTACATCGCGTGTGTCCCCTCAATCTCCCCAATTATGAGTCATTGTCCTCCCCTGAATATTTTTATACCTAACTCATGAGCAAGCTGCCTTGCCAAAATTGTGAGCAAAGCTGTCCACGGCCGCCCCTCGGACGGGGAGGCAGGCCTGGAGGCTGTGGAGGAACCCTGCACATGCTTGGCGAGGCCCTGGTTCCCAGCCCCGCCACTGCAGAGAAAATGCTTCCCGGGAAGCAGAGCCCCACCCCAGCCCGCAGCCACTGAGGGTGGGTCCGGAGGCGGAAGCTCGGGATTTCCCAGCCACAACGACCAGGGTGGCTTCCTACCAACGGACGGAGCACGCTGTTGTTACCATTAGCACTTTGCTCCCCAGATTTGCATGATGGAGCCCGTGGGTGTGACTGACACGTGGGTGTTTCACAAGGAAGAGGGGCCTGGTGTGGGCCAGAATCCCGGTGCCCTGCGAACGGCTCCCAGCCTGGACCCAGACTGCAAGCAGGTGGTGCGGCGAGAGACGCTTGGGCCTCAGGGGGACCGGAGTGGATAATCCTGTTGTCTCAGCCGTAGGGCACTAACCCGCCCTTTAACATCCGAGCAGCCACGTTCCCATCCATAAAACCAGGGGGATGGTGCCTCCCGCAAAGGGCTGCGGTGAGAATCAAATACGGCATTATGTATACAGTACTCAGCACCTAATAGACAGTCAGTAAATATTTGTTATGAGTGTTTAAACATGGAAGTGCAAGAGTGAAACTACCGGTGATCAAATCGCAGCTCTGCCATTTACGAGCCCTGGGACTCGGGCAGATTACTAAATCTTGCCGAGCCTCCATTGTCTCATCTGTAAAATGGGGGAACCAGCGGTACGTACGTCCCAGGGCCGACTTGCAGGATACGTTAACTAAACGAGACAGAGGGGAAGAGAAACTGTGTCGTCAAACAACGCTCACCTACTTTCACATTTTTAAATTCTTGTCTGGGAGTAATTTCAGGCACACAAAATTTGGGAAAGCAGTACCAAGAATGTCCAGATGGCCTTCACCCAGCTACCCCCGATGTTAACGTTTTCCCAACTTCTTATTCTCCCTCTCGTTTTCTCTCTCATGTACGCACACGTATGCCTGTAAAAAATTAATTTGTGTTTTGAAACTTCCGAGACTCAGGTGGCAACATCATGTCTTTTTATCTCTAAATATTTCTGTATTTATTTCCTTTGAAAAAAAAATGTGGGGGGGCGGGAGGGCATTTGCCTACAGAGCCACAGTGTCTCATCTACAGACCTTTCTCAGATTTCCACAACTGCCCCACTTACTGCCCTCTTCCTGGTCCAGAAGCCAATCTAGGATGACACATTCCATTTGCTTGTCATGGCTCTGTCGTCTCCTTAAATCTGGAACCGTCTTTGGTTATTAGTCGTTCGTGGTCTTGACCATTTTGCAGAGTAAAAGCAGTTATTTTGTGGAAGGCCCTTCAATCTGAGTGTGATCAGGTTAGGGTTATACGTGTTCCACAGGAATAGGGTGGTGACGGTGTCTTGCTATCTCAGAGCGTCACATCGGGAGGGACATGACGTTGATCTGTCCCTAGGACTGGTATGTTAACTCTGATCTTAGTTCCCGTGCTATCTGGTAGCTTCCTCTCCTGTAGAGTTCCCCACTTTTCCTCTCTGTAATTACTGAGTATCTTGGGGAGAGAGATTTTGAAACCATGAAAACACCCTGTCCCTCATCATAATTTGAACCAACGCTTTGAGCATCCATTCATGATTTTTGCCTGAAACAATTATAACTATTGCCGATGCCAAATACTAATTTTCGGTTCCAGCATTCTGTCTACGTCTTATTCTTTGAAAGCTACTGTGATGAAAAGCTTCTCCCCATTTACTGTGTTTATTTACTTATTTTTATTTATATCACAAGTATGAATTCATAGATTCCTATTTTATGCCCTCTGAGCTCATGAATTGTTTTTTTTTAATGTTCTTTTTTTCATTTTTGAGACAGATAGAGCACTAGTGGGGGAGGGGCAGAGAGAGAGGGAGACACAGAATCCGAAGCAGGCTCCAGGCTCTGAGCTGTCAGCACAGAGCCCCACGCGGGGCTCGAACCCACGGACCACGAGATCATGACCTGAGCCAAAGTCAGACGCTTAACCGATGGAGCCACCCGGGGGCCTGCGAGCCCATGAATTGTTACAGTGGGCATTGGGGTGTGCACGGGCTGACCCAGGTTGTAGCCCAAGACCCAGAGGAATGCAGGTGCCCTCTGGTCCACCACTAAAAATACCTCCTATTAATGACAATGGTGACCGCTCTCGCCAAGCACTTGCCATGCCTCAGGCACATGCGAAGCATTTTACTCACATTCTCATTTCATGCTCGCAAGGACCCAATGAGGCAAGTCCCATCAGTTGAGACGAGGACTCTGATGCTTGGGAGACATCACTATGCCAAAACCAACAGTAAACTGAAGAATCGGGACATGCACACAGTCTGTCTCTTGAGTCCTGGCTCTTAACCACTTTCATGTGGAAACTGCAAAAAGCAGTCGAGAGGTGGTTTTGTCCTGGCCCAGCTCCCCGGCCTGGCCAGGAGCCCCAGATGCCTCCCTCCCGCCCTCAACCTCAAGGATCTCAAAAGCTCTGCGAAGCCTGGCCCGGACGGTAGGGACCTTTCAGTTCTCAAAGGCCTCCAGGGCTGTCCCTGGCTTCCTAGAATGTCAGGGTTCAGGGGCCTCTGAGATCCTCCCACAAGCCCCCTCCCCTGACACAAAGGGAAAATAAGTGGAGAGTGGGAATGTCACTTGTCTGGGGTCCCACAGCATGGCCAAGGGTTCTAGTGACAGCGTGAAAGCTAAAGCAAAGAACAGAGGCAGCAGCCATCCCCAAGGCATTTCTGCAATGATGGAAGGCTGTGACACTGAGCCAGAAACAGCCGCTGGTTCCCTCAGCCCCAGCTTCCCTGGCCTGGCCTCGCTCACCACCCACAAAGCATCCCAGTGCTTACCCACCGCTTTGACCTGCCTACGCTTCCTCGTAGCTGCTGGGTCAGAGCACAATGTAGGAAGTGTGTTTCCAGCCACGTTGGACCACAGGGCCCCACTTTGACCTCAGTTAGGACCAAGTGGCTTTTTGTTCTATTGTGGCAAAATATACACAGCAAAATTTACCGTTTTGTCCACTTTAAGTCTACAGTAGCATTAAGTACTTTGACATCCTTGTGCGGCCATCACCACCGTCAATCTCCAGAACTTTTTTGTCACCCTAAACTGAAACTCTGCACCCTCCTCCCCCAGCCCTTGGTAACCTCTGTCCTCCTTTCTGTCTCTGCGCGTTTGACTCTTCTAGATATCTCATGGAAGTGGAACCATTCAGAATTTGTCTTTTTGTGTCTGGCTTATTTCACTTAGCATGATGTCTTTGAGGTTCGGCCACAAGGTAGCATATATCAGAGCTTCGTTTCTCTCTAAGGCTGAATGATGTTCTAGCGTATGGAAATACCACCTTCGGTTTACCCATCCATCCACTGATGGGCTCTTGGGCTGGTGTTGCCGCTTGTGATTCTTCGGGGTGTGTACCCAGAAGGGGAATGGCCGGATCACGTGGTAATTCTATGCTTAATTTTTGAGCACCCGCCATATTATTTTCCAAGGGCCAAATGGTTCTTACACACCGGTGTCCATGCACAGTCCCCACCCCCCACGTCTGCTGTTTTATTTCGGACCTCAGAGCCATTAAATGGATAATAATAACAAGCTTCAGCTTCCACCTCTCAGGGGATTGAGAGAGACACTGAAAACACTACTCTGCCAGAAAGGCCTCAAAACAAGGATCCTGACTGCCCCACGTTTCGGAGAATGGAACTTTGACTCACGGGCATCCCATGGCGAGTGCCATCGTGAGCAGGAAAACACCCTCCACCTGCACCGGGACCCAGAGGGACATAACCCTTCACTTTAGCAGACCTGGAAGGCACAGCGGATGGAAGGGCACACAGAGAGCCATATCCACAAAAATGTGTCTGCTCTGCCCCTCTGTCCAATTATGATCCAGCGTCTCCACACCCCCTGGGGACCGGGGACTTGTTTGTTCGAGCTGGCATATCTATTATTACTCTTTAGGTAGTTAGGAGAATCATTTGCCGCGTTCATTAGCAAGTATCACCTTATGGATTACTAAACAGCAGCTCTGCTTTAGCTAATGAGCCCCAATAGTGTAATACTTTACATATTTTATGGCGAGACAATTAAGCAATGTCTTGCTTTTATAGCAGACCTTAAAATAAATCGTTCAGGGTACAAAGAGGACACACGGAGGTAATGGCACCCGTTGCGTGCTCGTGGCCAGAATTGGAGAAGCTGTGTTCTCCTCTGCCCAAACTCTCGTTGTGCACATATGCACGTGCTCAGTCTACAGGAGAGTAACGGATTTGCAGAGCTCTCTCGCTCCATTTCCCGGCTTCGTCATCACAGAGTACTTGGGGACTCTAAGGCAAGGGAGACGGAGAAGGAAAAGAGAGGAGAAAAGAACTGAGCTGGGCTTTTGTCTTGGCAGGCGGGAACGGGTGCGAGACGCCGTGTGTACCGAATGTCTCCCCTATGCCAGGCATCCATATCCGTCCCTCATTTAATGTTCATGAAACGCGGAAAGGTACGTGTTAGCAATCCTGTCATGTAGGAGGAAAAACTGAGACGTAGGGAGATTGTGGTTGTCTGCTCGAGGCCGCACAACTTGTAAGTGACTGTGCCAGGTCTACGTTGACTCACAGACTTGATTCCTCCAGGACCCTGTGTCAAGGGCAGAGGCAGACTCAGTCCTACCTCCAGTAAAGAGGAGATTTTAGCATTCAGAGATTTCACCACCACACCGCCATCTAGACCTCAGGTCTACCGGTCCACATTTCCCTCCAAGCACAACATACTTCTTAGGGCTGCAGAATGGACACGTATGGGCGAGCCGCTGCCCTGAGCATGGCGATTGCCACCCGCAAGTTTATGGGCAGCAGGCGCACCCGCAGACTCAAAACTCACAGAGGACATGGCTTCCCTCCCTACGCGAAGGCAAGCCCTTTTCTTGCCTTCACAGCACGAGTCTCCAGCCTCTCATGGAGTCTCATGACTGCTTCCATGAGCAAGGACATCGTCCCCAAGGCTGGTCCGAAGTCCTGTTTACTCTAATGGTTCTCTAGGGGCTGCAGCTCGCCTTCCACTCCTGCAGGCCGCCTGCCAGAAGAGAGATGCTTACCATGGATGAGGCCAATGGGGAGAGCCTTCCCGTGCCATGTTTAATATATATTTTTATTTTTATTTATGCATTTCATCTGCCATACGGTGGAATACTATGTAGCTATAAACAAACAAACTAATAAGCAAGGTGTTTCTGAACAGAAATAGAAAGATCTCTAAGATATATGCTGAAGTGAAAAAGAATGAGAATAATTTTATTTCCTTTTGTGTAAAAGGGGGGAAAATAAGAATCGATAGTCACATTCGCTTGTATCTATGTCTTGGTCCCTGAACTATGTATAAGACATCAAGAGGAGTGGTTACCTCTTCTTACAGGTATCTTCTATGGCGGGGGAGGGGGGGGTTGTTGAGCGACCTGGGGACACCTATTAAAACACCCCAAATCTAGAACACTGACAACACCAAATGCTGGCAAGGATGCGGAGCAACAGGAACTCTCATTCACCTGCTGGTGGGAATGAAAGTGTCACAGCCACCTTGGAAGAAGTTTGGCAGTTTCTTACAAAACTAAACATACTCTTGCCATACGCTCCAGCAGTCGTGCTCCTTGGTATTTACCCGCATGCATTGAAAGCTGATGTGTCCACAGAGACCTGTACATGGGGTATTTATAGCAGCTTTCCTCATAACTGCCAAAACTTGAAAACAACCGGAAGGTTCTTGGGTGAGTAAATGGACGAAGGAATGGCGGCACCTCCAGACAACGGCGTATTATTCAGTCCTAAAAAGAAATGAGCTATCGGACGATGAAAAGACATGGAGAAACTTAAATGCGTCCCAGCAAGTAAAGGAAGACAATCTGAAAAGGCTTACTGTGTAAATTACCGTGTAACTCCAACTATGTGACATTCTGGAAAAGAGAAAATTACGGAGTCAGTAAAAAGATCAGTGGTTGCCAAGGGTTGGGGGAAGAGAGAAATTGAGAGTACAGGATTTTTAGGGCAGTGAAACTACTCCGCATGAGACTGTAATGGTGGACACGTGTCATTATACATTTATCCAAGCCCATTTGGAAGGCCCAACACCAAAAGGGAACCCTAATGTAAACTGTGGGCTCTGAATGATGATGATGTGTAGATCCATCAACTATAATAAATATACCAGTCTGGCGGGATGTGTTGATAACGGGAGAGGCTACGCACACATGGGAGCAGGATGCATGATGGAAATCACTATATCTTCCACCTTCCACTCAATTTTGCGATGACCCCAAAACTGCTCTAAAAAATAAAATCTGTTTTAAAAAAGAAATAGTAGACTCAAGGATCTCCACACCTTTGCAGCCTGGGGCCATTTGGCGCTATGACCATGTCGGGTTCACTGTGTTAAAGCTCAGAAATCATTTATGTTCAGAATAAGAGCCCCAAGCGTGAAAGCCAAACACTACGTTCTCTAGGTTCTTCTTAATGAGAAAATAACACTAAGGATGCATTTCCAAATAATTCTACTCAGAGTGTATTCTAAGAATTGGGACTTGGCCAAAACCGGTTATCTGGAACGTTCTCTACTTGGGACAACTGACTACCGTGTAATGTTTACTACCATACTCCTGACAAGGAATACAGCATTAGCCCGCTGCTCACTAGGGGATGAACATTCTCCAGGTAGGACGTTCGCTTGAATGTGTCTCCGTCATACGCTGGAAGGCTCTGCTCTGATCTAGCTGCTCAGCTTCACACCATAAAGAGAGTTCTTTGGAGGTGGGGGAGGCTCCAAGGGGTCAAGGTCCCAGAAGAGAAAGGCGGAGGACGTCCTTGCATAGACATGGATGAAGCCAAAATCCCGCCAGGCGCCAAAAGTGAAGTCAGTCCACACACGCCTTCACAGGCACACGTGCGGATGCTCATTGATGGCATGGACATCCCCCAGGGGGCCCGCATGGAGGAGGATGGCCAAGAAGGGAGCACACCTTCTGGCAGGAACCAGAACTCTTTGCTGTGGAAGTGAGCACTGACCCGTACATTCTGGGCCCAAGGAATCAGGCAGTGAGGAGAAATAAGGTGGTGGATATAATATCAGTAACTGTCGTTTCCTGAGATCCTGCCATGTGCCAGGCACTGTTCCAGGCACCAGAGATTCAGTGGTGAATGAGACGGGCAAGGCTGTGTTTTTGCCAAGCTTATGATAAAGGTGGAGACAGAAGATGCACTTTGTTTATGGAGTTTAATTATTATTGATTTTAAAGAAACTCAAGGATGATACGTGCTATTAAGAGCATGAAACAGACTGATGAGAGAGGGAGACTAGAGTAGCCTTTGGAGCAGGAATTTAGGGAAGACCTCTCTAATGAAGCAACACTCAAAGGCCAAATTCCCTGTGAGGTAGCAGCCATGTTGAGAGCTGGGAGCAGATCAGAGTATGAAGCAAGTGAGAAGCCTAAGAAAAGAACAAACCTATGAGTGTGAGTAACAAAAAGACCAGGGAGGGTGGAGTGGGGTCATTAGGGGAAGGAGTGGTAGAAGATGAGATCAGAGATGTCAGCCAGGGTGCCATCATGGAAAGCCTTGCAGGCCCCAGTAAGAAGCCTGGGTTTATTTCTAAGTGTGATAAACTTTCAGCCACTGGAAACCTTTAATAGGGAGAGGGATATGACCCATCTCAGTGAATAATGGCAGGAGCAGAACGAGAGCACCAAAAGAGGTCATTCTAAGAAGTTAAGGAGCAATGATGATGACCGGGACTAGGGAGGAAGCAATGGGGATGGAAAGAAAAAGTCAGATTTGAAATATATTGTTAGGGTAGATAGTTTTAAGTACTTGCTAATGGATTCAATGTGGAGGATGAAGGGAAAAAAGAGTCAAGTGAGACTCAGCATCACTTTTATATGTCACATATTTCTAGCATCACGCATGGCCCGCTACAGGAACTAGTAAATAGTTGGATGCTTGCTTGTCCACTGCTAAGTTGGTTGGCTGGCTGGTTATCTGGGTTGATTGGGTAGTTGGTTGATGGGAGAGAGGGAGGGAGGGAGGAAAGGATGGATAGGTGCTTGATTAATACTTGGGTGGATAGGTAGTTGACTGGTGGAGTAGATAGGTAGATGGGTGGATGGGTAGATGAGTAGATGAATGGCTTTATGGTTGATGGTTGGATGGATGGATGGGTTGTAGAGAGGTTGACTTGTTCACCAGTAGGCTTAATATATTTCCTGCACAAGCTCTCCTTTCAGGCTCCTTTGCACCCACCCAACTCCCTTGAGCCTAATTCCCTGCCTTGACCAACACCAAGAGTTTTCCATTTTAGCCCAGTGCTTGCTATTTCCCCCATGGCCCTGCATCCTCAGGATCTTCCAGGGCTGTTGAGGGACTAATGCTGAGCTCCAAGTCGTCGAAGATCTTCAGTGCAGTGGTGGATATTCATAGTGGGCCGTAGACTCAGGCAGAGCCCAACTTTGACTTTTTTGTGGCCATGTGGCCTGGGGCAGGTCACTCTACTGCAGTTCCACTTGGTAAATGGAGCTAAGAACGGCTGGCCCACCTACTCACAGGATCATGAAAATCAAACAAGAAACGGTGGATGAGGGTATTCAACGGGTGTCAGGGCGTATTCTCATTAGCCTGCCATTGCCGTTAAGGAGCAAGAGCTTCCTGTCTGGAGCAGGCATCTCCCTTTTTGTTGTCTTCACCTGCTGCTGCTCTCACAGCCCCACTCGGACCTGCAGCTCAGGCTTCTGCCCTCACCCCTGATATCCACACATGTAACCCATCTTGATGGTACGTTGCAAAAGCTCCTGCAATGCCTTCTGCGTTCTGGTTCATTTGAAAAAGAAAGCCTGTCTCCTACTCCAAGATCTCCAGCGCAGCCCATAGTACAATGCCTACACGTAGCGAGTGCTCAAAAAAGTACATGTGCAGGAACAGTGCCTCCTCATTGATTTTCCAGACGTTCTTTTGTCTAGGTGTGTTAGTTAGCTTTGGGTACGTTGAAAAAAAAAAAAAAACCAAGACTGTAGCTGTTTGAAACAACAAGCATGTAATAGCTCTCATGATTCTGTGGGTTGGCTGGCAACTCCTCTGGTTCGGGTGCCTCAGCTGAAGCCAGATGGTCTAGGACAGCCTCGTTCCCGCATCCGAGACTTCTGAGCGGACTGGGACCTCTCTCTACATTGTATTTCGTCCTTCAGAAGGCCAGCCAAGCTTTCTCACCAAAATGGCAGATGAACTCCCAAGCAAGAGGGTGCAAACCCAATGCGCATGCACTTTTTAAGACTCTACTTACGGGGCACCTGGGTGGCTCAGTCGGTTGAGCGTCCGACTTCAGCTCAGGTCACGATCTCACGGTTCGTGAGTTCGAGCCTCGCGTCGGGCTCTGGGCTGATGGCTCAGAGCCTGGAGCCTGCTTCCGATTCTGTGTCTCCCTCTCTCTCTGCTCCCCCCCCCCCCCATTCATGCTCTGTCTCTCTCTGTCTCAAAAAAAAATAAACATTAAGAAAATAATAATAAAAAAAAGAAGAAAAAGAAAGAAAAAATATTAAAAAAAAAAAAAAAGACTCTACTTACATCACGTCTGCTAATGTTTACTGGCCAAAGCCGGTCATGCAGGTAAGCCCAGAGTCATTCTGGGAAGGGACCACACAAGAGCATTGTCACAGGAGGCATTCGATTTATTGGGGGTCATTAGTCCAACAACCTACCACGTTAGGTAACTCAAAAGTGGCTTGACTGCGCCCACATTCTAAAAACTCCTCTGGGAAGCAGAACATTGAAGACCAACGGGGGGAGCCAGGGAGAACACGAAGCGGCTGAGAGCTGTCAGGCATGGCAGGAATTCTGGGAGAGGAACCGGAACTTCCTACTAACATGACACCTCCCCCGCACACACCAGCTTGCAACCTCTGTCTTAGTCAGCTGTTGACACAAAATACTGCATGACAGACAATCTCAAAACATCAGTGACTTACAAAAAAATACTTATTCTCCTTGTTGGCAGGTCTGTGACTTTTCTAAAGTTGCTCCCTCCCACGGTTGACTTTTGGGGGTTTAGACTGAAAGGGCAGTGGCTACCCAGGGCACACGCGTCTCACATCAGCCGCAGAAGTGCGGAGAGAGCGCCCAAGTGCACAATCACATTTCAAACCTTTCTCACGTCACATCTGTGATCATCCCACTGGCTGATGCAAGCCCCATACCTAAGCCCAAAGTCAGAGGGCAGGGATATTCCCCCTCTCCACCACGAAGTATGATAAGGGTGTGGATGTCGAATACTCCTAAAGAGAAAGGCAGAACTGTAATTAACTTTTTAATCTACCAAAACCTCCTCATCGCATCCCTCCTCACCTTCCCATTTCCCCCACTCCAGCTCAGTCGATTCAAAGCTGTAGGTAACAAGCAAGTCAGCCAGATTTTCCCCCCCCCCCACCCCCCGCCAGGTGCCCAGCGCTTTCCTTGAAGCTTCTCGATACTCAGGTGCACCGAAGACGATATGGAGAAGGTTGACATGGCTAGAAACATGACGTGGGCTTAAGTTTTTATCTTGCCACAGAAGAGAAAGCCCTGAGGCCACGGAGCTACCTTTGTCACAGTAGAAGTGCCCAACATTCCCAATTGCGACACTTATCATCATTTCTGGTGTCCAAGATCACCAGCATCTTGTAGTCAAGGCTGAAAACAGGGCTATTGGCTGAGCTCCATATCTGACAGAGACTCGTGTCCAGGACATATTTTTATCATTAAAACTCCTTCTAACAGTTAAAACAGTGGAACACTTTTGAGGCGACTGGGCAAAACTTCCTCAGGAAACATGCTGATTTCAACCACCTGGGCAGAGCAGATGTCCTGATCTTCTTTTTATCTTGCTGAACACCTTTATTGATTTATTACCTTCTCCTAACATGTGTAAAGGGAGATCCTATTCATTTGCTCATAGAGCTTCCCCAGGCCCTAGGAACTGAAGTCGAGAGGAGGTTAAAAAACACGAAGATTTTTAGGGTGCACCTGCTAAGTGCTAGGAACAGGGCCGGGAGACCCAGGCAAGCAAGCAATGACCAGTCACGGCCCTGGTCAACACAGAGCACACGCATGGGAGGCAACCACAAAGAAGAGGAGACAGCATTTGATGCAAATGACAAATCCTCTAGGAGTTTTAAGGAAGAAAAGGTTCCTCTGGGCTGGTTGAGCAGAGCTGATGCACCTTGAGATAGGAGGGAACTAAGATTGAGAAAGGTGAAATGGCTTGCCCAGTGAGGATGGGGAAACCAGGATTAGGACTCACTGCTCCTGCATTTGGGTTCCAGGCATGTCCATTCTGTCATAATGGCTTCCCTCATCAACCACTGTCCAGGGATGTCTTCCTTAGCCATGTCCGAGGTTACATAGATGGAGACGGATTAGAATGAACTCCACAGTGACATTCAAGACCTAGTTTCTAGACCTGGCTTTATCACTTTTCAGTCGTTGAGTTCCCTGGCAAGTCATTCTGTTGGAACCAGGCCTTTTTCATCTGTAGAAAGGGTGTAAAAATCAGAGAATACCAGAATTACAAGAGATCTTGCAGGTTATCTACTCCAACCATCCACAAGATACTTGAATCCCTTTCCGGTGGAGGAAATGTAACCAGTGCTACAATAACTTCTGATGACAGAGAACTCATCACTCTCTGGGAAAGCATTTATCACGTTTGGACAGTTCTATTGGAAAGTCCTTGTTTAGAGTGAGCTGAAGTTTGTCGTCCTGCTTACTCTCCTTGTAGATCTTTGATCTCCCCCTTTGAAATGAGAAGAACCCATTGGCTTTCGCTTCCATAGGATAGGTCTTTCTTCGTCTGGGGAATTGATTCACAGGACCCCTGAGCTTTCTCTTCCGCCTATCAGACACCCCCAGCTCCTCCCCTCACGTCTCACGTCACCTGGTTTCAAGTCCCTTCGGCAACTTGATCTTTCTTCTCTGGACGGGCTTCCATTTTACTTTCAAAGCTCTAAAAGCCAAGCGTGGGAGCCGCTGGTAAGTTGGTACGAGCCCAGAGCAGGGAAATACTCCCCCCTTCCCAGCAACAGCATTTCTAACCTCACAGATAGAAATGGAGCAGCCTTTCCTCCCAGACTTAGGCTTATACTGGACTCCCTTTCAGCCAACTAGGTCTGTTTTGCACATGTCAATAACGCACACCCCCTTGGTTTCTCATTAGGTGCTTGCATGTGGATTAACCCAAACACTGCTCTTACACCTATCTTTGTTATACTTCAACTTCCTTGATTCAACTCTCTGCTCCAAATGTCAAAATCCATTTGTGTCTTTTAGAGGTTATTTTTTCTTTTTATTGATCTTCCTTGCACCGTGGTGATTTTACTTTAAAATTTTAGAGCATGCTGAGACCTAAAAGAGCTGATCCAACCCTCTCATTTATTTATGGTTCTCTCTGTTTTCTTTGAATGATTTTTTTTAAGTTATAGAAAGTAGAGTAAAAGTTATGAATGGATATTTCACAGAAAAGAATACTATTCCTATATACACGAATTATATATATTATAATTATATATAAATTATATATATATATATATATATATATATATATTTATATGCAAGTGGCTCTTGTATATATGAAAAGTTGGCCACTCTGATGCACAATAAGGGAAATGAAGATTACCCACCAAATACGAAGAGATCAAAAAGCTGTCAAAAGCAGAGGAAAGACACATGCTTTTATGTTGTTGGTGAAAAAATAGAAAATGTTATGAGAGTAATGTGAAAATGTTTACTACATTACAAATACAAATATATATGTGTGTGTGTGTGTATATATATATACATATACACATATATATATAATGAACACACCATTTGACATTTTTAGGAATTTATTCTACAGATGTACTCAGATGTGTATGCAATTAATTAGGCATGACTTACCCTACAACATTGTTTCTAGAAGGAATATTGGAAACTACATAAATGCCTACCAATAGGAAACTGGTTAAATAAAATATGAGACAACACATATTGAAATATTACACAGTTGTCTTCACAAAGAGGGTATTTCCACCTCCGGCGGTGATGGAAAAACTAGCCTTTTCCCTTCATAAACAATTAGAAAATCGGGTCCAAACAATTGTTTTCTGACATTGAAAAATAGGCAACGTAGGACTGCGGTCCCTGAGCCCAAGCTCCCAAGCAGAGTATAATGGACTTGCTGAGATAACGAGACAAAGATTCGAGTTCAGAGAGGTTAGGGTAACCGGAATTTGTGGAGCAGAATTCTAAAGAAGAGAAAACCATGCAGAGGAAGTCTCCAGAAACCTTCATGGCGACCTCCTGAGTCTTTGAAGACTAAGAGGTTTATGCATAGAGACTCCACAAAGCTATTCAAAGAACAACTATCAGGGTGAGAAATACTAATGGAACTCACACAGAATTTGAAGATGTGCAAGTACCATGCACTTGTTTGGAGAACATTCTTTCAGTCAGCATCAGAAGCAACATAGAGACCCCCCCCCCAAAAGCCATTGCCTTCAGAATAGAACTAAAGAAGTCCTAAACTAAAGGCTATTCTAGACACGTTTTAACAAATTTTAAAGCAAGTCTTGAAATGATTGCTTTATTTCTCCAAGTGAATTAACTGTCTGGAAAATAAAACACACCACTTTTATTTTTTTTTTTATTTTTATTTTTTTAAATTTTTTTTAACGTTTATTTTTTATTTTTGAGACAGAGAGAGACAGAGCATGAACGGGGGAGGGTCAGAGAGAGAGGGAGACACAGAATCTGAAGCAGGCTCCAGGCTCCGAGCTCTCAGCACAGAGCCTGATGCGGGGCTCGAACCCACACACTGTGGCCAAAGCCAGACGCTTAACCGACTGAGCCACTCAGGTGCCCCTTGCATCCCGGAAGACAAACAACCCAATGAAAAAAAACATGGGCAAAAGGTTTGAGCGGACACCTCACAGAAGAAGATGTACAGATGGACGATAAGTACATGAAAAGATGGTCAACATCATGAGTTATCAGGGAAATGCAAATTAAACGTGTAATGAGATTCCACCATACAGCCACCAGAATTGCTATTTAAGAAAAAGAAGAAAGACAATGCAAAATAAGGTGTGTTCAAGGTGTCGTGCTCAAGTAGAAGTTCCCGCTTTGGGGACCAGAGCGTCAGTGAGACTTTCAGGAGGGGTCTGCCCCAGGTTAGGGTACATGGCCAAAATGATACCTGGAAGGGCCACTAACTTGAGGCTGTGATACCAACAAAAGAATTCTCTGAACAGGAAAACGTGCTGCGCCAATTCAGAAGTGAAAATTATGGACGTTTTCTGACTCAGTCGCCTTGAATATAATTGTATCCACAGACTACGAACCATTTGCAGGGGCTTCCGATATCACCAATCCCGCCCTCTCACTTGACCCTGGAATAGCTAAGTGAGGGGCACACGGTGGCAGTTAGAAGCAAAGTGCTGAGTGACATACACCTAGCCCCCAGCTCTAATTCCATCACTGAGCGGCTGAGACCTTGGGCAAGTTGTTTCGTGTCTGAGCCGCAGTTTTCCTCATCCATAAAGTGGGGATAAGACCACCTACCTCACAGGAGGGCCACGAAAGCTTCTGTGAAATCAAGTGGCGGTTGGCACGCGATGTTCGCAACAGAGGGCTGGTGTCGCTATTATTTGTTAAACCTATCAGACTTTCTCATGGCCTTGAGATACTCTTTTGGTGTTCCAATGTGCAGCGTCCCCTACCATTCTGTGCTAGGATGCAGTGCCAGTACTGGGCCCGTTTGCTCTCAGGTCTGATCTACACCCTCTCCTTGTTCTGCATCACAGCAGGGATGACCCAACAGGCTGCGGTTCCCAGACTCCTGTGTCAGCCAATGGGAGGCACTGGTGAGGGATTGGAGGGCGGGGCAAAGGAAGAAGCCAGGGTATTTCTCCTTCTATCTCTCTGCCCGAGATGTCTTCTCCGGTAGCAGCTCTTCCAATAGCTCCAGAGAACATTCCCTGCACAGGCCTGCCTGATTCCAGATCACCCTGGGCTCCAGTAACACGGTCTCTTCCTTCTGTTTCTCCGGCTTCAGGTGCGAGTGGCTTCCGGCCCTGACTGATCGGAGTTACTTCACTGAACCCTGTTTGTAACAAATTCCCTGTATTACATTCCCTCTGTTATAAACACCTGACGCGGTCTCCGTGTCCCCGTCAGCCCCTGACTGTACAGGTGGTTGGTCACCTGGTATGTAATACCCTTGGGATTTGCAGAACATTAATCGTCATTGCCTGTGTGCTTGTTCAGAGTCCACCGTAAGCGCCAGTCCTCAATCAATCGCTCTGCGGTGGAAGCTTTGCATTCCTCCGATCCTTTCAGCAAAATACCTGCCGCTGATTACTTATTACCCAAGGGGATGGCTTCTCTCTGTTTTCTAGCTTGGTGGCCGGTACCTGGCTCTGTGTGTTTGTTTCTGGGGTTCGCCTCTGGTGTAGGAATGGGAGGAACATTTTCATCTCTTTCTTTTCATTGAGAAGAGTGACTTCCTGATTGAGACGTCAGTTAATAATGGATTTTTTTTTCCTTGCCGTTGGGCAGAAACCAGAGCCCCTCCCATGTAACCCCCACACACCTCTTTACCCTGTCCTCGTCACCCCCACACTGACCCCACACGGCAGCTCAGGGCTGTTGCTGCTGAACAGTATCATTCACCCTGTGGCCAGGGTGAATTTGCACGGCGCTGGGCAGGTTTGTCAGACAAAGGTGCCCCCCCTCTAGAATCGGCTATAGAATTTTCAGGGCCCAGGGCTGAAAGGAAAAAGTGGGGCACCTTATCCGGAGAGTAACAACAGCAGAGTGCTAAACCGAGCACATAGGTCACATGGCCACGCACCGAGCTCTTTCCCCACCTCCCCCAGCACAGCATCATGGAGTTGCAGCCTGCTTTAGGGAGACCGGATTTAGGGAGACCAAAAACAGTGCCAAATGAGACGGGATAAGTGGCCTTGTATGGGCATAGTCCCAGTGATAAAGGACTTCTTTCTGCCAAATGGGCTGCACGGCAAGAAGGACAGTAAGGGAAGAAGAAATGGATGTGCCGACCCTGACATTCAGCCGGGGCAAGTGGACCTATTTTACAAAATAATCACGCTGCGAGTTTGATCTCTATGCGATGCCCACATTGCCCACCCCCCCAGGCACTATTTTGGTCCCCAAAGCTTGCCCAGCTCGGTCACCTTCTTCATGTACTTTAGACACGTGATCTTGTGTTGTCTGGAAGAAGCCACCCAAGACCTGACCAAGCCAAGAGGAAGGGGCGATCCCTTAACCTGGGCCAATAGCATGTCAATTCATCACAACCTATCTGTACGGAAAAAAGAAAGTGATCTCCATAGAGAGACACGAAAATTGACAGATGTACAGACCACATTAAGTCATGGAAAATATAGATGCTGGGGACAACCCCCCCCCCCCAGCTCAGGGCTGGCCTGTAGTGTGGGAGTCACAGACATAGTCTGGACAAGGGATGAATTCTATCTCCTCCACTTGCTATATGGTCTTGGGATAAAAGATTTCATGCCCTTAATTTCAGTTCTCTCATCTGAGAATTGGAACAACATCTATCTTATTGGAGGATTAAACTAACGTACATAAAAATGTGTGGCCTGGAGCATGTGTACTAATTCTCAAAAAACGGTAGTTTGTATCTATGGGTACATGTATCGCGTATATGGGTAAATCTGTATTCACATATATAGATATAAGTATGTGCTTTATGTGTATATTTAGGTAAATGTTTTCATGCATCTCTGTGAATGTGGTCACGTGACCACTGTCCTAAACAACTTTCTCTGACCTCCAGCTGCCCCTTCAAACCAGCTCCACAGAGCATTCTTTCCCTGCCCCTGGGATAAGGCAGGTCCCATTGCGACTCTGGTCACTCTTCGATGACAGCCTCGCGGTCACTTTTAGTCCCAAGCACGATCCCATTTCAGGAATTGAACTGTCAGGCCCAGGGTCGTAATCACTCACCCCCCTACCCTCAGCCAGTGTAGAGCCAGCTGACAATGAGGACAGGCAGTGAGGACGAGGTAGTGTCTCCACGTCCTAACCTTGTGCTTCTTTTCCTCTAGCGCCTAACCACCCATGAGACCGCCAAGTTTTGGAAGAGAGGAGGAAGAAGAGGCCTTCCTCGTTGATGTGATCACATGTTCCTGGATGTTCAAAGCCCGCTCATTCTCTCGGGAGTGCGGAGAAGGGTCCTTTCTCTGGGTTTGGGCGAAACTCTCCTGCTGGGAACTTCTCTCACGCCTGCTCCCTAGGACATCCCATCCCCCGGGCTCTCAAACGTCTCCCTCCCTCCGATATTCACCGTTGGGGTCCCATTGCCCCACCGGCCAACAGCAGGTTCCCTATCTCACGGGGAAAACTCGTGCACCCAGGCTCCCAATACTAGGGGACGCATGTCAACGTTTCTGAGTGGTTCCTCTTGAACTTGTCTCCTCTGGCTTGAAACGAGGAGGAAATACCACATGGGGACCAGCCATGGAGGGCAGACAGAGGCAGAAAAGGTGGTGAAATGGGGGAAATGTGCAACATTCCAACTACTCCCTTCAAAGAAATGCTCTGTCCTGACCTCTTTATCTCAATCCTTTTCTAACTTCTGGGGAGTACCATTTTAGCATCCTGTCGTAGGCAGATGAATTCCCAGATATGGAAACTAGGCAGAGAGTCCTCATAAAGGTCACCTGTGCGTTATAACTGGAAAAAACTCCAATCATGAGGAACATCACCTGGAAAGATAATTAAAAGAAAATCGAAAAGAATATGCGGTGCAGTTCATTTATTCCACTGTTTTCGAGCGTGTGCTGTGCTAGGCTAGACGCTGGCCCTCCAGGAGCACCCCCCCCCACCCTGATCAAGGAGACACCCACTAACAGACAGCCAATGGGGAGTCACAAGACACAAAACTCCAAAGGGAGGATCAGGCCAAATACGTGAGCCTGATAAAGCTCTGGGACAAGAAGTCTGCATGTTTCCCCTAATCACATGGTTTCTCCATCAGGCATCTCTGAGAGTCTGAGGAGGGCAGTTATGGAGAGGGGGTATCTATGAGGTTTCTTCAGCAATTCTAGAAGATTAGCAGGAGCCACGCATTTACCCAAGAAACATCTGCATAGGTCAGTAAGACACGGAGTTTCTTTCCTTTGGGCTGAAATTTCGTTGGTACTTCTCGTCTCCTGCTAATCAACAGGTCCGTTTGGCAGCCACGTGGCTTTGATTATTTGTAAATGGAGACGCGCATTAATTCATAAGCTGTAGAGTTTGGTCTACACTTGGCCCATAGAAAAAAAGTATTAGAAGGGAGTACCAGGGGAAAGGTTTTAAACAGGGAAGCGAGCAGGTCAGACTTGGGTTTTAGAACCGTCTTTGCAGACGTGGTGGGGGAAAATGGACCGAAGGGGTCAAGAATGGAGGTGGGAAAGCTTCTCTGCTCTAGTCACCTGGGAGAGGCTGGTGAGGGACCCAGGCAGATCCTTGTGCACCATCCATCCACCTGTCCGTCCATCCATCCATCCAACAAGTTCATTGAGCAGTTACAAAGTGTCAGGCACTACCCTGCGTGCTGAGGACTCAGCAGGGATAAGCCACAGAGACAGAGCCCGCCCCCCCCCCCCAAGCATGCCATCCACACAGGAGGCACGGTGTGTTATGCCATCGCACAAATGGATGTGTGGTTAAGGATCGGGATGGGTGCCGGGAAGACAAAGTCCAGGGTGCGAGGACAGTAGGACAGGGTCCTGGTGTCGATCACATTATTATGTTTCTAGGGTCTGGGGAGACAAATGACGCCCAGGCAATCCTCCACTCTTGCCCACAGAGTGAGAAGAGACTGCCCGCCTGCTGCGCCCCTGCGTGGGGTCCTGTACTTGTGATGGTTCCAGCAATGGGACAAGTGTCATTTAGTAGTTATTGAGCGCATGAATAGACACCTACATCCTAGACCAAACCCGTAATACAGATGATGAAACTGAGGTTTAAACAGTTTAAGTCTGGCCCCAGGGTCTGTTTATACCCCCACCGTGGCTCTCAACAGGTTGCCCCCAGCATCCACAACACCTGGGAATATGCTGGAAATGCAGATTCTCAAGCTCAGATAAGGTCAGCAGCTCTGTTCTCAAGGAGCCCTTGGGCTGAGTCAAACACCTGCCATAGATTGAGAAGCACTGGGCCACACCGGCGGGATTTGACCAATCGCAAGAATTACCGGTGATATTGTTGAAATTACAGCCTCTTTGGTTTTTATTTTTATTTTGAGAGAGAGAGAGCATGAGCTGTGGAGGGGGCAGAGGGAAAGAGAGAGAGAATCTTAAGCAGGCCCCATGCTCGTGCTCAGCATGGAGCCGGACGCAGGGCTCGATCCCTTGACCCTGGGATCATGACCTGAGCTGAAATCAAGAGTCAGACGCTCAACTAAGCAACCCAGGCGCCCCTAAAACTGCAGCTTCTTAACACCACCCCGCTAACCTACTACTTGGGAGAGGTCCTGGGAATCTGTATTTTTTAACAAAGGCCCCATCAGGCAAGTTTTGGAAACATTCATCCAGAGTTTAACATTTAAAAAAAATTTTTTTTAATGTTTATTTTTGAGAGCGAGACAGAGCGCGAACGGGGAAGGGGCAGAGAGAGAGAAGGAGACACAGGATCCAAAGCAGGCTCCAGGCTGTGAGCTGTGGGCACAGAGCCCCACGCGGGGCTCGAACTCACGGACCGTGAGATCATGACCTGAGCCGATGTCAGACGCTTAACTGACTGAGCCCCCCCCGTCCCTGGGCGCCCCCAGATTTCCACATTTTAACACCACACTGGAGGAAAAGAAAGATAAACCTGACACGGGGAGGGGGGCGAGGGGGCGTGTCCGCCGGGCGGCAGGTGTATCTTTCCTGCAAGTGGGGTCAAACACCGCAGCTCTTCCTGCCTGGAGTCGAGAGGACAGCAGCTCGCAAGCGACGTCACAGGTGTAAACCTCCCCGGCCGGACCCGGCGTGTGTACCGCGCAAGGCTTCCTAATCGCAAGGGCCGATCGCGTCTCCCGCAGGAATGTCAGCGCCTCAGCCAGACACCCACAGATCGGGCTCAGAAGTCCAGTGCTCCAGGCAAAAGCGCCTTTCTTGCTGTCCCTCTGAGAAGCACGGATCATCCCTGCCAGGGATTTCCTGTAATAAATACCTTTGTCATCTTGTCCCAAGAAGCCGTCTACCTCGAACACCTAGGGCTGAAATGTTACCGCTGCCTGCCTCCGTGCGGTCACCTGGGCTCCTGCGCCCTTGGGGTTTGGGGGCAGCGGGGAAGGGAACGAGTCACCCACGAACGCTGTAATTTCCCCCTCCTCCTCCCAGATTTCTCCCCGTTTTCACCTACTGCTGAAACCCAAGAGGGGAACGATGGAGAAAAAAAAAAAAAAAGTGGCTGAGTTGGCAGAACTTTTAAGATGGATGTTTCTACGTTAAGAGGGTAAATCCGGCCCTGTGGCTTTTAACCCAACTCTCAACCGACCGATGCACTCTGGAATGTTCCTGATGCTCCAGCTGCCCAAACCAGATGGAAATGTGCCAGGCTGGGCTGCAGGCGTTTAGGCCCTGCTCTGCCACCAGTTACAGGGCAGGGTGGCCTTGAGCAAGTCCTTAAAGCTTCCAAACCTTAGATTACTTGACCATCGAGTGACGCCCAACCAGCCTACCGCTCGGGCTCGTTGTTAGGACTCGATGCGAAAACGGCCGCGGGGACTGCTTTGCAAATCCCCAAATGCTGTCCACGTGTGAGGGGTTATCATGGCACCAGAGGAGGGGCCCGGTGCAGATCCCAGACCTGGAGGTGTCAGAGGGAGAGGAAGGGGGGGTGGGCAGAGCGAGGGTGGACGAGGTCCGCGCTGTGGGAACAGCTGACTTTCACGATCCACGTCCTTGGCTTCTCCGGAGGACACCCACTGGGCCACCGCCGAACGGACCCCAGGGGATCACTTCTCTTCCCAGAATGATCCGGAGCCCTAGAGTCCAGCTCTGGCAGTGGATACGGCACAGACGTAAGAGGTAACTTGCAGCATCTGCCGGGGCATTCACTCTGGCTCACGAGAGCCACCCGGGGAACGTCTTCCCAACTCCGCCACCAACGACAGCACGTTAGTAGCACAAATTGGCCACACTGGAAACGTGCACACGGCAGAACCGGTGCAACCCTACAGGTCGTTGGCAAACGCGACAAGTCAGAGGGCAAGTTGCTAAACGCTTCCCAGTGCGTCACCCGGGAGCAGCAGGGGTGGGATGTAGCTGTTGGAATCTGGAGGCCACGGCAAAAGCTGAAGAATGGACGGGAAAGTTCCTCCTCCACTCGGGAGTTGGGGGTACCGTTCACTCACAAACTCAACTTTTTTTTTTAAGTTTATTTATTTTTGAGAGAGAGCACGCGCGTGCAAGAGGGGGAGGGGCAGAGAGCAAGGGAGAGGGAGAGAGAATCCCAAGCGGGCTCTGCACAGAGCCCGAGGCGGGGCTCGAACCCACAAACCGTGAGATCATGGCCTGAGCCAAAGTCACACGCTTAACCGACTGAGCCGCCCCGGCGTCCCTACCCACGACACTTCTGATTAATATAGGGACACTTCCTGGAGGGAAGAGCATTTATTTCGTAAATGACTTACACAGGGAGAGACTGCTTTCTCTCTAGGAGACCCTGAAGCAAATCCCCGTCCCCTAAAACACATGCTGAGATGTCAGACCCAGTGCTGCAGCCTCCAGGCAGTCTTCCGATATTGTTTACCTTACTCCACGGGGACTTCCAGCATCATCTCAGCTCCTACACGGACAGTAGGAGGACGGTTCATCAGGGATTGGGCTTTGGAGTCAGAACACTTGACTTAAAAATTCCGATTGGAAAGGCACCTGGCTGGAGGAGCATGTGACCCTTGATCTCAGGGTTGTGAGTTCGAGTCCCACGTCGGGTGCAGAGATTACATACATAACATACGTTCATATGTACATGCGTACATAAAAATAAACTTTTAAAAATTACGATTTGACCACTTACTAGCTATTCATGGGACAGTGAGTCCATCTGTGAAGTGAAGACTCTAGAACCGCCATGAGGGGCTAAGTAAACTAATGCCCGGAAAGAACTAGGCATCGCGCCTGACATACAGTAAGCGCGCGAACCGTGGCGACGGCCGTTCCTCTGAACCATCCTTTCATGTGTCACGGACAAAAGCTCTGCCTCTGCCTCTGCGACTGGATGAAAGTCTCATGAGGACGGGGACCTTGCTTGGCCCGTCCCTCTGTCCCCCACAGTGCTTATAAAGGGTAGGAAGTTTTCTGGAAATCATAGGGGCTTCAGCTAGGCCGAAAGCAGGCAGGTTTCCTTCCTACAATGTGTCCCCTCCAAAATCGGATGAACCGGTGATAAGAAAACGCCCGGGTGGGAACAGGTCAATGGTCAGTCAATAGGTGTCTGTAGAACCCTGTGCAACAGGTGTCTGTAGAACCCTCACAGCTGAGTCGTCGAGAACTTGCCCGCAGCTGGGGGAAGCTGCCTGCTCCAAGACTACCCCCGTCCCGGAGGCAGCCAGTGCTCAGGAATACAGGACCCCACCCTCAGCCTTGATCCCGACACCCCGGGAAGGGCCAGCCCAGCTCCAGAGGCCCCCAGGGGATCCACTGGAGGCCCTGCTACAATTATATGGCAGGCCGGGCTCCCTCTGCCAATCCTGTCTTCTTCCTTCCTTCGTAGGCTTTGTCCTACAGCCTCCTTAGTAGAAGTCCTGTGTGCGCCCCTCTGTTTCAGCCCCAAGGCAACACCCGGCATGTTTGCACCCCTGCCCATCGCCAGGACCACTCCCCAGCTTCCCACCTCCGCCATTCGGGAGAGTGCATGAGATTTCAGCCCTCTAAGCTCACCCTCCATTCTCCAACAGATTCTAGCACGTTCTCAGATGACCTCTTCCCCACCTCTGTGCTGGCCACGGCCGCACCAAGTGTTCCCCTCGAAGGTCAGACGTGAGCAAAGGAACCTCCCCTCCCTCCCTGGTCCCCTTTCTTGTCACAGTCTTGATCCCCAGCCTCGTTCAGACCTGTGTGAGGTGAGGTTCAGGAGCAGACCCCGAGGTGAGAATTCATTGACAAGGGATTTATGACAGAAGCGCTCCCAGGAAAGAGTGGAGGGAAGCCGCGGGTGACGTAGGACCGGGAAGAGAGAGCAGCGAGGCCAGGGCGCCATTCCTGATGAGGTCCCAGTGCCAGCTTGATCTCACAGAGCTCCGCTGAGTAAATCACACTTTGGAGTTTGTCCTGCGAGGGAGCTGGGTTTCCATACTCCTGCTCTGGGCAAATACTGGCTAGGAGCCACCTGCTAACCTTCAGGCACTTTCGGCCCTGTGCTTGGGCAACTGGCTTCGGCACCTCAAAGATCCGTTGAAAGCACAGCACACAGAAGCAGGCCGGTGGTCACACCAAAAGGGCAGGGGGAGTCCCCAAGGTGCTGGGCAGAGTTTCCCTGGCACCCACTGCAGAGTCACCGCGGATATCTAACTCAAGAGAGGAAAGTAGAGACTTTGGGAGAATACTCCGGTATCAGAAAGCTCAGCCCTCCCTGCTCTTTGCTGTGTGATCCGGAGCAAGTCTCTGCACCTCTCTGAGCCACGGTCTATAAAATCAAGATGGTAAGGCCAGCAAACTACGGCTACCTCTCAGAAGTGTTGTGTGGTTTAAGCAGAATTGTGTGGGGCAAAGCGTCTTGTAAACCACGGGGGCTAGATTCCTGTCCTGCAAAAGGCAGCCTGCTGTCACCAACATAATCAAGCCCTGTTCCAAAACGCAGCTTGGGATTTCCTCCCTTCTCCCCGGCGCCCTCCCCCTTGCTGACTTCATTTGCTCTCTCTCCTTAAAGGCTTCTATGTTTGCCCTGCAGGCTGTTAAAGTTCCTGATTCAAAATAACCCGATAAAATGCTCTGGGGGAGGCGGGGGGGGGGGGGGGGGTGAGGGGGGGCGGGGCTTGCTGGTTCCAAATAGAATACACGAGGAGCAGCTTGGGCTGAAACACCAAACCCAGAGCTCCAACCAGGACAGCGGTGAAGAATGCCTCCGGATCGCTGAGCACTCTAGAGCCAGTTCATTAAATCCTGATCACGGGCGGCGCCCAGCCAGGGGGTGAGGGCTGCCCATGAGAGGCGCTCGGGGAGCAAACTCCACACGTCTGACCTGGAAGCCAGCCCGGATAGGACCCCCAGCCTGGGGTCGCAGTGCTCCCACCCCCATTGCCCATGCTGCCCGCTGGGGACCTCTTCCCTTTTCCCTGGAGCCCTGCCTCAAGCTGACCCAGATCCGTGGGGTGGCAACCCAACGCACTCTCTACCCAAAGGGCCGCTCACGACTCAGAGAGCGCATGATCCCCCAGGGCAGGGGAAGGGGACCGAGAGACTGCTGACTTGATCCATTTTGTCCCCGTTTCTGTCAGCCTGCTGAAACGGAAGCACCACAGCAGCACGAGCACTGGCCTGGGAGCCCAGATGTTTAGACTGAGGCCCTCTCTGGCTCTGCCGTGGACCACTCGGCAAGGCACCTCCCGTCTCAGGGCCTCGGTTTCCTCCTCTGCACAACGCGGGTGCTGCTACTTCTCCTGGCGGCAGAAGGAAGGAGGAGCCTGTCGGCGCAGGTGGACGTGGGCTCAGCAGCAGCTTCCAGTTCCGAACCGCCTGCCCAAAGATTCCGCACACGTCCCCCCGGTGAGTCCTGCGGGATAAACATCACCCCTGTGCAGATGAAGAGACAGGCCAGCCGGCTCCAAAACTCGCGCTCTTCCTGCCTTAGAAGAAAGTCCTGGAAGGGCCCCGGTCTGGAGACATCAACAGGCAAGCATTCCATCACTCATTCGTTCAGCGAGGCACATTCTAGAGCCCAACATGCTAGAGCGACAACAGTAATGACATTCTCCCTCCTGCTGAAATTCTGCCTCGCGGGGGCCTGGGGTCTGGTCTCCGGTGGCTTCTACCAGTTTTAGCTCCAGGCCACAGGACAGCGTGAGCAGAGCTGCCCCAGGGGGGTCCTCAACCCGGCTGCTGTTTCACTTTTGCTGGAGAGAAGACTTGACCGGGAACTAACCGGCCACGCTGCAAATCAGCAGGTCCGGGCCTAATGACGACAACGACAAGCACGGCGGTAGGCAGCTGGTGCCAGGCACAGTACCAGGCTCTTTTGACATATTAGTTCCATCACCTCCGCCAGCCTGTGAGGGCATTTGCTGTTCAAGGTCACGCAGCCCGTGAGGAGCCGCGCAAGGCTCGAAGCCTCATCTTTCCGCCTCCGGGCCCCATGCTCTTATCGGCAACTGCTCTGTCCCTGAAATGCTGATGACTTTGAACCAACCCCTCCACCCCCTGGGCCTCAGTTTCCCAATATGTAAATTGTTGGAGCAGGATTGACGGAGATCTCTTTCAACTCTGACTAAGGGTCAGGGTCTAGAAGATGCAAGGCAGAGGGTGGCCCGCGGCTGGTTGCCAGGACCCAGGAAGGGCCTCCTACCAGAGAAGGGGACACAGAGCCCGGTCTGTGCCCAGCCCTCTGCCGAATGGAAGGGGAAGCCTCAGGATGGAGGTCAGCCTTGCCAGACAGCTTCACCCTGGAAGCCAAATTTCTCAATGACACCAAAGTTAAAGCCCCTTTGTGACATTCCCATGGCAGGCTGCTTGCTGTAAGGGATTCCTGCACTAATGAGCTCAGAATGTCAAATTCCATCAGTCCGGCAGTGCAGACAGGAAGCGATGAAACACCCAGCTCAGGGGAGAGGTATGGCTCTCTTGCCTTTTTCTGCCTTTTAGTAACATTTGTCACTGCTGCACGTGAAAATATAAACCAGATGGAATCCGGGAGCTGAAGAAAGGGTCTTCCCCATCCCTGGGCAGTAGGACAGAGCCTGAGGTGGGCACCTAGGGTCCCTGTGAGCCGGGAGGGGCTGCCTATCAGCTTCTCAGCAGAGCGGCCTCCCGGCCAGGGTACCTGATGGCAAATACCTGGGTCTTACCTGTCTCCTCTCTGCTGGGCCTCAGGAGGTGGCTGAGCAGGTGATGAGCTGAGGCTCCCCAGCTCTTCAAACTCCATCCCGGCCACGCATGCTCATATCCTTTTTTTTGTTCCTGGGAGTCTGTCTGTTCAGCCCCCGAGCACACAGCTAAGGGCCACTCACCAAGAGCACTTGAGATTCTCTCTTTCCCTATCTCTCTCCCTCTGCCTCTACCCCATTCATTCATATACACTTTCTCTCTCTCTCTGTCTGTCTCTCTCTCTCTAAGAAAGAAAAAAGAGAGAGAAAAAGAAAGAAAGAAAGAGAGAGAGAGAAGGAAAGAGAAAGAGAGCAAGAAAGAAAGAAAGAAAGAAAGAGAAAGAAAAAAGAAAGGGAAAGAGAGAAAGAGAGGAAGAAAGAAAGAGGGAAAGAGAGAAAGAAAAAAGAAAGAAAGGGAAAGAGAGAGAGAAAGAAAGAAAAAGAAAAAAGAAAGGGAAAGAGAGAAAGAGAGAAAGAAAGAAAGAGGGAAAGAGAGAAAGAAAAAAGAAAGAAAGAGAAAGAAAGGGAAAGAGAGAGAAAGAAAGAAAGAGAAAGAAAGAAAGAAAGAAAGAGAAAGAAAAAAGAAAGGGAAAGAGAGAAAGAGAGAAAGAAAGAAAGAAAGAGGGAAAGAGAGAAAGAAAAAAGAAAGAGAAAGAAAGGGAAAGAGAGAGAGAAAGAAAGAAAGAGAAAGAAAGAAAAAGAAAGAAAGGGAAAGAGAGAAAGAGAAAGAAAGAAAGAGAAAGAAAAAAGAAAGAAAGAAAGAAAGAAAGAAAGAAAGAAAGAAAGAAAGAAAAAGAGAGAGAGAGGGAGGGAGGGAGGAAGGAAGGAAGGAAGGAAGGAAGGAAGGAAAGAAAGAAGGAAGGGAAGGAAAGAGCTGTCCCTACCTTAGGCACCTGTGGAGGTTGGGATGGGACTGCAGCTGGGTCATTCCCACTGTCCTTTCTCTATGTCATTTCCACCCTGGAATAGCAGCCATCGCTGAAACAGCAGGCCTACAGAGTGGTGAGCAGGGCGCTGGGCGATGGCCAGTGACGGAGGAAGGGGTACCAGCTTTCGGAAGACAGTGCAGCCAGGCCTCCCTCCCCCAACAGAGCCCTAAGCACCGTCCCTGACCCTTTCCTGTATTTTCTCCCTTTTCCCCCAAGTCCCCAGCCAGAGAGCATTCCAGATGAACCGCTTGTCTCCAAGCCAGGAGGCCCTCCATAGATTTGAGTCCAGTTCATCTCAGCCTCGGGGCCTCCGGGATCGGATGGCCAAGCATGGCTTGCATCAGAACATCTTACACCTGCTGGGCGTCCTCCACATCCAGTCTTCAGCTTTTGTCGATAGATTACGAACATTCAGCCCTTGCAGAGCCCTTTTTCTAGTTTACCTGGGCATCTTATAGCTTCGGTTGCCAAATCTGGCCACGCTGCTCCAGGGGCCGGGCCTTCTGTGACCACTAACCACACCACAGCACACGCTGGGTGAGGGCGAAGGGGGTGGTTTCTACACAGACCAGCTAAGCAGCTCTGTGTAGGTGTGTGCCCGCCAGTGTGCCTGTGTGTGCCCCAAGCCCACTGGAAGCGTGCTCTGTGTGTGGGCAGGTAGGAGCCCGTCCAGTGCGGTCTCCACCCATCTCTGAATAAAGTAGCACCGGGGAGACTCACCGGGGGTCCGGGTGAGTTACGCTAACAGGGAAGATTTTCCAATCCCCTTTGCCATTGGAATTGTTCCTTTTATCTTAGGATCCCTCCTGCCAGATCCCCCCCCCCCCAGAGAGCTGGTCAGAGGCTCCTCCTGGGGCACCCTACACGTGCTTTCAAGGAACATCACAGACCTACCGGGCTGAGAAGACCCTTTGGTCCGACTCCTTCATTGCCCAGGTGAGAAAACTGAAGCCCGGAGAGGGGAAGGGACTCCCCCAAAGTTACACAGCCATCAGAGAAAGCGCTGGAACTAGAATCAGGGCCCCCTGGTTTGAGTCCAGGACTCATCCTACTGCAAAACGGACTCTTTCTGAGAGGAGGGCACAGTCCAGAGAAAGCTGATCTTGAGTAATCAATGGCAGCCACTCGATCCCCGAACAAGTGTAATCGTGGCTAGCATTTATGGAACCCTCAGCTCTTGCTGCACACTGGGCTCGTTTAATTTACATTTAATTTACACAGCAACTCCATGTCATGAGTTTTACTATTGCCCCCATTCATGGGCGGAGAAACTGAGGCTGAGAGCCTTGCCCCAGGTCACACGCCTGCTGGGTGAGAGGTGCGCACTCCGGGCAGTGGCAGGGAGAGGGCATCCTCATGCTGAACAAGCTGGGCTCTAGAGCCGCTTCTTCGGAGGCCTCAGTGGCTGGCGTGAGGGAGGACCCGTTAAGACGGGCCATAATCGGGGCACCTGGGTGGCTCAGTCGGTTGAGCGGTTGAGCATCCGACTTCAGCTCAGGTCATGATCTCACAGTCTGTGGGTTCGAGCCCCACGTCGGGCTCTGTGCTGACGGCTCAGAGCCTGGAGCCTGCTTCAGATTCTGTGTCTCCCTCTCTCTCTGCCCCTCCCCTGCTCATGCTCTGTCTCAAAAATAAATAAAAACATGTAAAAAAAATTTTTTTTAAAAGAGACAGGCCATAATCAAATCATCAGGGCCCAAAGCCTCTCTCTCCAAGTCAAAGGCAGCTGTGTCTCCTACCCACTTCTCCTCTTGCCCAAGTCATTAAGTGCAGCTAAGATTTTTAAAACTCACCTCACTAAGAGATTTTCCAAGACTCGTGCCCTAGACAGGAGGAGGGAAGAGATCGTGTTTCTAGCTTGTAAGCCCTGCCTTGCAACTCGCCCCTTGAGACAAGACACTTTCTCCTCTTTCCTTCTGAATGGCTCTTCCCTATGCACCCCCCCCCCCCGCCCTCCACCACCTTCCCCCCATCCTCAGCTCGGCCCAGCCACTTAATTCAGCAGCCATTTGTCCCAGCGCCCCCGACCCCACACAGGTGTACTGTGTACTTACCTGCTTTCAGAAAAGTAAGTAGTTTTTTGGTGGGCAGCCAGTTAAGGGGACAGAGAGCAGAACACAGCCCCCTCCCTAGGGGACTGCCCCCGGACATGTTATCGGGTGCTCTTGAAACCCAATGCCTGGCCCTGCGGGGCCGCCAGGTGTGCCCCAAGACAAGGCGGTTTTTCCTCTCCAGGAAGGAGCCTCCCCTGTGGGGAGGGGGTAAGGGGTTCTGCTTCCTACACTCGGGGCTGCCTGGGCTGCCCTGCCAGGTGGGATCTTACCTCCTCCGAGGACCCTCTGACCTGATCTGCTTTTGCTCTCTTCCCCCTCCCCCACCCCAGTGTTTCCCCCATCACTTCTCAGTTCCCTCCTGACATTGCTGGGTCATTCAGGGTTGAGCGGCCTCCGCCCTTCCCAGCATCCTGCTCCCCAAGCCTCCCCTGACTGCTGCTGCCCCGTGAGGTCCCCCTCCCCGCCAAGCCAAGCCTGTCACTCCTCTGTACAGGATGCAGATGGGCTTGTTCAAGGTCAGACAGCGCCTCGGCTAAAATTCCTGCTCCGTCACGTCTCGCTGTGTGACCCTGGGCAAGATTCTGAACCACCCTGAGCCCGGTGTCCTCATCTGTAAAATGGGGATAAGAGAGTCCCCGCAGCTGAGGTTATTACTGAGAGGATCCAGTGACATAAAGCTCTGAGCCCAGCACAGAGCACGTTTAATAACTGTCACTGCTAACACAGAAACCATAATGGTATCTTACAGCATATCCATGTTCTAACTTCCCCCGTTTTGACTCTGAATTCATGGTTTCCGCAGTATTGATTTTTTACAGCTTTATTTTTACCTTATAATTTGTTTGTACTTCAAATGTACCGTGAATTGAGCTCAATCCTATTCCCTGAGGGCCACCTCAGATATTTTTTTATCATGTGGCAGGGAAGACAGACACACAGACTCACAGACACCAGCAGAAATGACCAGAAAGGAGACACAAAAGGGCCAGGGCTGAGAGAGGGAAAAGGGAGGAGAGAGCAGAAGGAGGACTAGAGGGGGGAAAGCTGAGCAGGTCCGGCTAGAGCCAGGCGCTAAGGAGCAACAGGGACGGGCGAGGCTGGCCCTGTCCCCACCCTTACCCCGAGCATCTTAGAGCCCGTTGCAGAGACTGGATTTGCCCACTTCGAGACGGGTAAGCATTTGGGACAGCAAGACTGAGAAATGATGGCAGACTCTGTATGGAGAGAGACCCCGGAGGGCTGGCTGGGGAATCCAGGTAGACTTCCTGGAGGTGGAAGGACTAGAACCTGCCCTAAAAGCACAAGGAAGGTGTGACGGGCCAGAAAGGGGACAGAGAGGGGCATTTTAGGCCCTTGTGAGCAAAGATTGAGATGAGGAACTTAAAGGAATCCTCAGCAGGAAAACTCCCTACCCATCCCCCATCTCCTATACACACACACACACACCCCCCATATACCCATACACACCCATACACACACGCACGCGCGCACACACACACACACACACACACACACACACAGCTCTCTGGAGGGGCCTCTCTCTCCCGTCAGCGCCCACAGTGTCATCCACACACACCTGACCAAGCTCCGAGGCCCTTGTCCTGGCTGCAGCCTTCTCAGGCTTCTCTATCCCCTCGCGTCCCTCCCCCACTGGGCCCCCTGCGTGGGGCACTCGGAGGGCCTGCAGACGTCTCCAGGGGGTCGGTCTAGAGAGTCCCCCAGCTGTGCTCACCCGGAGGCCTGCGAGGCCCCCGAGAGCCCCCCAGGCCAGCCTGGCCCCATCACAGCGCAGACGACCATCTCTCCTCCACCTTCTCGGTGCAGGTAACCACAGTGCTCTGCGGGAAACGTGAGAGGTTTAGCTCCCTTGAAATGGAGAAGGAGGTCAAGAGACACATTTCCTAACTTTCAAAAAGAACTGTTTGGGATAATTAATCAGCACATCACCAACACCAAGGGATTGTTTTATATCAGAAGACATATAATTAAGGAAACAATAGCAGGCTTGTTGTATATTTTGTTCCTAAAGAATGCTAATTATGTTTAGCACCCTGACACATCCAAAGGTTCTCCCCAATATTTAGAAATCAAACGGAACTTGGCTGCGAGGCATCGCTTTGCCTCGGCTTAGAATAGGGAGGGTTGTGGAGGCAAAACAGGCCCCCGACACGTCTTTGAATCAGCTTTTCAGCCTGTGATTGCTACACCAATGAGGAAGGGCTCTTGCCATTGCTAAACCGCACTCGCTATTGCTTAATTACACCTTCAGATCAGCACCTAATTTGCTTAGGGTGCAACTGAGCAGCCGTGGGTGTAATTGCTTGCCAGGACACTACTTAGCAATGCAGCCACAGCCGGAGGAAATTGGAAGCCAGGCTAGGCTCTGCTCGGAGAGGCTGTGGCCCCATGGCCGTGCTTTCCAGGGCCCTGGACCCCTGGAGGCCAGAAGAGAGGAAGGCAGCCCCGGCCCAGCTACTCCCTGGAAGCAAGCTGGCTGCCGGGGAGCTCAGAAAGGTCCCTCTGGAGCGGTTCGGAGAGCAACCCGCCCTGGGCTGACCCTCCTGGTGGATCCCTCCCCGGATGCCCTTCCAAGGAGCTGGCTCTAGAATGTAACAGTAGCCCTGCCCAGGCACTGCTCAGCTATCCTGGTGGACCCTGTTGGAGCCTGGGTCCCAGGGGTACGCCGTGCTGGGGCACAGCAAGAAAAGAGGTGGCTAAAGGTGCTGGCAGCCCACGGGGACAGGCATATGACCACAGGCACCAGACCCCAGATAAGGGACAAAGTTCCTTCCTAAGATCCTCAAGCCCAGTATGGCCAGAGTGGCAACCTCAAGATCTTTGGTCCCCACGAAGGAAGGCCAAAGCACCCATGTTTCCCCCCCCCCCAAAACATACACACAGAGATCTTCTTGGAAGGAAATTCTCCGCATGGGAGGAGGGCATCAGCATCTGCAGATGGGCCTGCCCTGTGTCCCAGAGGGGCCGCCTCTCCGCTCATGCCCCTGGGGAGCTGCCACCCGATAGGGCAATGGTGTATGTCCATGTGTACTCAGAAATCAGTAAATGACCTCATGGAGAATAGAATTATTAAGGTATCATGGTATTGCGGGTTAAGATGCTACAAGGCTCCTGTTAGAGATACATCCTAAAATTGTCACTTGAGAGAAGGTGTGAGGTCGGGAATTTGCTTCAAATCAGCAATGGGGCGGGGAGTGCCTGGGAAAGGCAACCAGAACGACACGGACCTTGAGTTTATCATTTGTAGGAGTTTGCTTAGGCTGCTCTAATAAGCACCCCTGACAGGGCACCTTACACAACAGAAGTGTATCGTCTCACACTCCCAGAGGCTAGAAATCCAAGATCAAGATGTCAACATGGTTGGCTCCTTCCGAGCCCTCTCTCCTTGACCCATAGATGGCATCCTCTTTCTGTGCCTTCATAGCATCTTCCCTCTGTGTGTGTCTGGATCCAGATCCCCTCGTTTTATAAGAACACCAGTCATAATGAGTTTTATAGGAACGCCAGCCCACCTCAGTGACCTCGTTTTAACTTGATTACCTCTGTAAAGACCCTATCTCTAACAAGGTCACCCCCCTGAGGTACTGGGGCTGAGGACATCCACATAGGAACTCGGAGGGGACAGAATTCAACCCATACCATACTTGTTGAAGATGGAGAGTGTATACCTTATACTATTCACTTAACCGTCTATAAGCCTGCATTTTTTTTTTCATAATAATGGGAGAAAGGGGCACGCAAGGGGGGTAAGGCTCCAAATACATGTCAGGTTACCAGAGGAACTCCAAGGAGATAAGACTTCAAAGAAAATCTTAAAATGCAGAGCTGTTTCAGAAGAGATGAGGCAACTTTGGAGGTAGTGAGCTTCCCAACTCTGGAAACATCCAAGCCCAGGCTGCGTGACCACCAGTAGGGCCTTCTGTAGGGTCCCTTATCCGGGGGAGAAGCTGGGCTTCCAACTCTTGGTTGCCAAAAAAAAAAAAAAAAAAAAAAAAGCCAGTGCTGTCTTGGGCCACAATGACAGAAGTAACAGTGGCCAAAACATGCATGAGAGAGTCCTGGTCTATATGGGACTGAAGGGACCCTGGTGCTCCATTCCAGGAACCCCACTGCAAGGGGGACATTAAGCATGTAAGAACGACAGCATTACACCTAGAGGGGGGCAGCCAGGTGCACAGGGAGGTGGAAAGCATGCTGTGACACTCAAAAAGGCCTGAAGAATTGGCTTTTACCAGTTTCTTTTGTATCCTATAAAGATCAGAAGTAACTGCAAACAAATACACACACATTTTAGGCATTTCTTTTAAACTAATGGTACCCCATGCACACTCCTTTTGCTTTATCAGTGGGCATTTACATATCTTGGAGATGCTGCCATTTGAGAACATTTTTTATAATATTTATTTATTTGGGGGACCGCGCAAGGCGGGGAGGGGCAGAGAGAGGGGGGCGGAGGATCCAAAGAAGGCTCTGCGCTGACAGGCGCGGGGCTCAAACTCGGGAACCATGAGACCATGACCTGAACCGAAGTCGGATGCTCAACCGAATGAGGCACCCAGGTGCCCCTAGAACATGCTTTTTAGCTGCTGCATAAATCCTATTCCGGGGCAAATTATTTTACCAATCCTCTACTGATGGATATTTAGGTTGCTTCAAATACTTCCCTACAGCAAATAATACTTACTAATTAACCTCATACATATATCACCTCACATAACGATTATACCTGTGGAATAAATCCACGTAAGTAAAAGGAAGAAAAGAAGAAGGGAAGGAGGGAGGAAAGGGGTGCCTAGACAATGCGTCTGGGCTCCAGGGAATGGCTCTCCACCCTTCCTGGAGACAGATATGGAAACATGGGTGAAAACCACGAGTGGACAGGGTAGAAAGGGCCTAGGGTCAGGGTGGGCTCTGTTGGTTCCTATCTCTTTGGGTGACCCCAGCACAAACCCGGCTTAGCCTCTTTGGCTGGTAGAAGAGAGCAAGTCCAGGGTCTGGGAAAGAAAGACACTGCCCCAGCTGCCCTCCGTCCCCCCATCAGTCTGCATCAGGAAGCGAGGCCAGAGAAAGCAACGGGCAGGAGGTCAGTAGCAAGGTCCTGACGGATGGCGGAGGGAGGGCACGGGCTAATGAAAGGCTTGTAAAGTGCCGGCTCATAGTAGGTGTTTGAGGCGTCTAACCACTCCTCTTCCTCTACCCTCCTGAGCCTGCCAGTGGGTCTGGGCTGTAGCATATTCTAAACAAAATCTCCTTTTCAGCTGGGAAAACTCAAGATTGGGGGAGAAGGGAGCAGGTGTGGGTGGAGGGGGTGGGGAGAGAAGGGCCTTGAAAGTGCTCTGGCTTTCCATAAACGTCAGCACTGACTACCCCCCCCCCCCACCACACACACACACACACACACACACACACACACCCAGGAGGTCCCTGGAGCTGAATAAGTCCCCTCTGTGCTGTCCCTAGGTGACAAGTAGGGAAAGGGACATGTTAATCAACATGGCATCGCTTACAAAGCAGTGGCCTTCCACATAGCTTTAGTCATCACTTCTGTTTCTCATGACGACAGAAGTGCAGTCATTTAGAGCAGGGGACAAGAAGGGGTGGGGGCGAGCCCTTTGCAAGGCAGACCGAAGGGGGCCCAGTGAGGCCAGGGAGCCAGGGCAAGGAAGCCAGCTGTACCCCCAACCCCTTACACGGCTCCCACAGACACACTTAGTTACGCCCTCCTGCAACGGCCACACCTATGCTCACCTACATACACTCTGGGCAGGCTCTCTCCCACGAACACAAATGTTCGCAAACATTCCCGCACTCCCAAACATTCACAGGCACGCGTGCCCTCTGAGTTACTCAGCTTCCCCTCCTCGGTGCACACGTACTGGGGGTTCGCGCCCCCTCTGCATGGCGTGACCTGCGGTAACTCCAGAGTGGCAGATATCTGGGGCTGTGGCATCCAGAACTCCGGGCTGGGAAAGGGGCATTTCCCAGCTAAACGCACGCCAGTGGAGAAAAGACTGTCCAGAGCAAAGCCGTTTCTCGATAATAAAGGCACCTTCCGTAACATCCCAGCCAACTCACAGAATCCCGGCCAGAAGTCGAGTGTGCGGACTACAGAGGGTGCACGAAGGGCCGGAGGAGGGGGCAGAGCTCGCCGAGGCCCAGCTCACACCTCGGTCTCCAAGGCACAGAGCAACCAGTGACCCAGAAGAAGGAATGCCTCTTTCTAAGCTTTGCAGACACAGCCTGGACTCCAGCAGCCCCCATCCCCCAAGACCTCGTGCCCACCGACACATCCATGCGTGCGATCCACATGCTGTGTAAGCACATTCAGGTACAGCCACTTGTGCGGCCGCGGCCACTAGCACGCAAGGTACACAGCCAAACTCAGGCACAAAACTCTCTTCCTTATTATGCTCGCTCCAAGGGACCCAAGCACGGATCCTTCAGCTTCTCCTTGTGCTGGGCTGATGGTGATGATGCCCTCGAACCCCGTCCCAGGCCAGGCGCCCCGTAGGCAGGGCCTCAGAAATGCCTAGGCCCCCGGGAACCCTGCCCTGAGAACAGGATCCGATGAGCAGGATCCCCCACAAGTGACTCGACCTGTCCCCTCTGACCTAGCACCAGGATGAGGCCACTGCCTGCACAGTCCTAGCTGAGGGAAGAGGCTGGGCGCTGTGGAGCCCTCTAGGTGCCCACTCTTGAGTCTGCAGTGGGTGTGTGGGTGTCTGAGGGGAAAGGGAGGCAGGGTCTCCGGGATGCCCTAGTTCCCATCTCCCAAGTCCTTGCAGCTTCTTGGAGCCCCAGGGGAGACTATGTCCAGATCCACCATTTCTAAATAAGCCAGTCCATCTGACAGGGCTGCAGGATCTCACCGCCCCCTCCCCGCCCCCAGCCCCTTGGTGGGCTTTTAGGTGCCCAGGTGGCACAGGGGAAGGACAGGAGGCCAGCCTTGAGACGCCTGGCTTTAATGACCTCTCCCCGTGGTGACTTCTGACTCTTTACGTTCCATTGGCCTTCCTGCGAGAAAGAGACTCTCCGGCCTAAAGAGAGGGTGCCGCCGGCCCAGGAGCCCCCACCTCTGCCCAAGGACGTTGCCCTGAAGAGAGGCAGGGGGAGGAAGAGGAACTGAAGAGGATGCCGCAGCCAACACCCTCCTCCTCCTCCCTCCACCATTCAACTGGGACAGGACGGAGTCCAGCCAGAGAAACACCCGCTGACTTCGGGGAGGGGGGCGGTCCCGGCCGCCCCCCCCCCCTGCCCCCACTCCCCCTCCCTGGTTCCTTGCTGGCTCCTCCGGTTTAGGGGAGAGGGGGAGGAGCACCCACGTTCTCCCGGGAGCAGAGCGAAGCCCCGCGAAGTGACCCCGTTTCTGAATGAAATTGAGCTGCCATTTTCATCTTCTTCCCAAATGTCAGCAGCGTTAGATCAGATTAGGAGCTAATCTCTTGCCAAAATTCATTTCCGAACAAGAGAGGTGGCTGCGGGCGGGTGGAGGTTTGTTGTTTGTTTCAGTATCCCCGCCCCCACAGACACGCACTTTCTCCCCCGCCCCCCCCTACAGGGGTGAAGTGGGGGTAGAGGTCGAAGAGCCCGCCCTGCGGGCCCGAGGGGAGCCTGGGGGAGGTCGGGCCGCGGAGCCCCGGGCGCAGCAGGTCGCCCGCGTGGGGTTGGGAGGGCAGCCGCCCCGGGCCGCGAGCTCCGCAGACGCGCTTTCTTCTCGGAAAAAGCTCGGGCGGCTCCGAGGCCCCGGGATGCTCCCAGGGCGTCCTTCCTCGGAGAGGAATGGGATCCGGGACCAGAGGGGGAAGGGCCCGAGGGACAGGCACCGAGAGGGCCTCAAGCCGGCACCCCTTCCTCCCGGGTGAGACCAGGTCCCTCCGTAAACCCCGCCCACCCCCTCCCCCAGGCCCCCTGCCCCCCAGCCCGCGGGCCAGGGTGGTAAAAAGGAAAGGAAAGGCCATTGCGACCTAAAGACAGAAGAGGAAAGGGGGGAAATAAACGCCCAAACGAACTGGTCAGTACCTTGCAGTCCTCATTTGACAAGTGACCGGAACACAGCCGCTGGCCTGAATGCATAATTACCCCCAAGTGAAAATTCCCCATCTAATTTGATATTTGGTTCTTTGCAGAAGCTATAGCCTTCGTAAATAATATACAAAGTAAGAAACCTAATCCCGCCTGCTAGAATGTTTAATTCATCATTATGCGAGCTAATTGGAAGGTGATTATATGGTAATTGCTCATTAGTGGTGTATATTTATCGCTGTACCTTATGTCAAGGCCATGGGAATTGTGTAGAGTCTGTTCTCTCATTTCAAGGATCAGTTTCAGAAGCAGGAGCGAAGCAGGCAAGATCAAGTTCTTCCTGACGTCAGGTCCAGCAGAGGGCTATGGAGACCCGTGCTATATATAGGGCCTGAAGCCGGCTGGGGGCAGGGGTGGCCTGGGACCGGGCAGAGGCGGGTAGCAGGGAGGTACCTGGCACCCACACCACTGCCAGGAAGCCCGTCCTCCCAGGGAAAGAAAGGAAGGGCTTGAGGCTGGGGGCCCTGGACCGTTTTCCAAACGCGACCCCATCCCCACTCCAGGCACCTCCCGGGCCTTTCAGGTGCGTCTCGACGTCAGGCTTTTTGCTGGGAGAGGAGACCTTAACCCTGCTCTTTCTCTTGGACTCCTCCGGCCGTGTGCGGAGGGGCAGTAGGTTTGGGGTAGAGAAGGGGAATGTCCAGGAGGACGTGGACACTTGGGTAGGAGACGGGGAGCGAGAAGGTAAGGTTGGATTTGGAGAGGCAGCTAGAATTTGAGGCTGGGGACTTGGACTTCCTCCTCCACCTGATCCCGGGAGAGTGGGGCAAGTCCTACCCCCCTGCCTGGCCAAAATTTTCTCTCAACTCCCCACCCAGAGAAGCGGGGTGCTGGCCCCACACGAGTGCGCTGTTGGTGCCTGGGGAGGGAACCCAGAGTCCCTCTGCGGGAAGGGGCGAGAGCAGGGCGAAAGAACTCGAAGCCAGAAGAAAGGCGGGACCTGAGCCCAGTCCAGCCCCAAGGCCTGGGCCTGAGCCGGGAACTTGGGAGAGGCAGGAAGGCAGGCCTGAAACCCCGGGGGTGCGTGGGCTCGGTCTGCGGGCGGAGGTGAGGGCTAGGACCCGGCCGTGGGCCTCCGGCAAATCGGAGGATCCTCCCGGACTCTGGAAGACCAACCTCCGCCAAGCGTCCTTGCACGTGGGCCTGAGCTTTGGCGCGCTCTGGCGCCCCCTCGGAGGAGTGCGACGCGCCTTGCCCTATCGGACCCCAGTCCGGGGCGCCGAGCACCCCTACTTTCGGCCCCCGGGGCCCTCCCAAGCCCCCTTCCCACTCCCGCTGGGCAATAGGCACTAATGAACAAAAAGCCAATTAGACGCAGGGGCGCGGCTGATGAATGGACCTTTCGCTTTCAAGCGTGGCACCGCCTCGGGTTTCCCGTACGGGGTCGCGCCGGGAGAAGCCGCCTCCCCGAGCGGGGTCACGGCTGGGGTCAACGGGTTCTCAAAACTCCCACTTCCCTCTCGCTGCGGCTTTGGTTGGGGGCGGTAAATCCGGCGGCCCGGCGATGGGCCTGTCTGCCGCCCCGCAACTCGGCCTCGGGGCACCCCGACCTCACAGGCCCCTTCTCTCTCCGGCGCGGCCCGGGGCTGCCCAGGGGCGGCACCCACTCTAAGGCTGATTGCCGGAATGATAAAGGCCGGCCTAGAGAAATGCGCAGTTACCAAAAACGGCTGTTGTTTACCAAACTCCCGATCGATCGAGCGGTCGCGCTGCCGCAGCCATCCGGGGAACCCAAGCTTGTCGCCGGACGCACACACGCCTGCTCCCCGAGACAGACAGCTGCTGTCCCGGGTCCGGGCACGGCCGCCAGCACGCGGGGACCTCCACCCACACCCAGAGCCGCGTTCCCGCGGGTCGCACACGCCCCGGGGCCCTTCCCGTTGCAGGAAATGCACAGCTACAGCCGGACTCCCGGATACACAATCCGCGGGAGACTCTGGCACGCGGACTCCGCACTCAAACTGCATTTGTGCACCTCGGTGGCCCCTGCAGCCACGCAGCTGCGCGGTCCTCCCCTAACTCAGTGTAATCTAGAGCACAAGGAAAACTGGACCCCTTGACACGCTCACACCGTCCACACAAGTAGCACTGGCCTCTTCGGCCTCGAACACGCAGTTAGCACAGTTAGCACCCACAGATCCGGACTTAAGTCCTTGCTCAGACGCGCAATGGTATCTCCGCACAAACACAAGTGTTTCGCAGACCTCACTGTTACGCTCAACCTGTGACAAACACGCAGCCACGGGGCTCTCGCTGTAACGACATCCACCCGCTTATTCCGACTTAAAACTGCCCACAGGCGGGCAGCCCCGACCCAGAGGTCCCCACCGCGGAGCGGGCCCGGGGGCCGAGCCGCCAGAGTCCCTCCCCAATCAGCCTGCGAGTCCGAGACTTTGTTCCCTGCGACTCCGAGGCGGGGACGGGGAGGAGCCGAGGTTTCCAGGGCCGCGCGCAGGCCCGAGCCCCCTTTCTGCCAGGCCCACTTGGCGTGGCCGCCCGCCTGTCACAATCCGCCCCTAGCACAAAAGTGGCCCGGCAGGTTCCGGGCCGCCGCCAACGCTCCCGCTCCGGCTCGGCTCGGCTGCCAGGAGCAGAGTCGGAGGGGAGTTGGGGGCACCGGACACCCAAAACGAAAGCCAGAAAGGGGTAACCGTCCCGGAAGTCCAAGGCTGTTCCCACCCCGGGAGTTTCTGGCGTCTTAAAAAGCCACCGCCCACCCCCTCCTGACGCGGGCCTGCGGAGCGGACCCTTGGCTGCGCAGAGGAAGAGGACCCCTAGCAAGAAAGGCACACGGAGCCCACGTGTCCCTGGCAGGCGAACGTAGCTGGGGCACAAATGCATTGTACACTGCGCTTGACTTTCTCAGGGGAAGGCAACTGAGAACGCACCCCAAATCCACTTGGCACACAGGGGTACACGCAGGGAGGGCCCACGAGCCATCAGCAAGGGAGCAGGACGTGGATCAAATGTAACCGGCATCCCCGTTCGGGGCAACGGACGGGACACTAGGCACACCATGCGTGCAGTTCGCCATGTGCAGCGAAGAGCGCAGAACCTTCCCCCCCATGCCCTGAGAGCCCCGCCAGGGGCATCGAGGTCTGGCACCCGTATACTACGTGGGAGGACACAGACCTGGGGCACATGGCTCCCACGTACCCCTACCCAAAGGGCTCCATCCAGCCCAGCATGCGCTCCCTGCGAGGGGGACGCAGCCTCAAGGCACACGCGCCCCGCACCCTGCCCCGCGCCCCGCGCCCAGATAGTCATCGTGGGATGGCATCTCGCAAATATTTATATTCCTCAACGCCACGGCAGCCCGCGTCCACATTAGACGCTCTAATCCTGCCACTTTAAATAGATGAATTAATAAAGCAAACGAGCGGCTAATAAGCTGACTGTCCTGCCTTTTTGAGGCGGGGGAAGGACTCGAAAGTGCGCCAAATTTGTTTGCAGTGGATCAAGGCGAGCCGCCTCTGCTTCACTTTCTTTATCTTAATTCCGACTTGAAAAGATATAATTATCTAGTTTGAACAGAGCTGCTATCAAATCCTTCTTTGGGCCGGGAAGGGGGGCGTTGGAGTGGATTGCGGCTCTCTGAGCCGCTCGGTGCAGCCGGAGATAGCGCGTAATGGAGATATGGAGGCCCGAGATACAAAGGGCATTAACCTCATTAGCATGAAACCTTTTCTTCTTACCATTGTGGGACCCTTTCAGCCGCCTAATCCCCCCTATTTTCAAAGCTTGGTTTGTAATAAAGCTTTTAGGTTTTTTTTTTTTTCAAAGCTAATAGTATTCTCTGATGATTTTATTGCTGTTACACTACATAGGACGTTTACCAAAAAAAAAAAAAAAAAAAAAATCTTTGCCACTTTTTCCCTTTTCTTGTACTTAAAAAAAAGTAGATGGTTGCTGCAGAAATAAGCCTTTTATTAAGATGGGGGGGATTTTTTTTTTTTTTTTCTGCAAAGGCCAGTCAGAATTTTAGCCTGTGCTCCATGTTTGAGGCATTCTGCGTTTGGGGAAATGTGTGGAAAGGAGAAGGTAACTTGTTTAAGAAAAGGGGGTGGGGTGGGGCAGCAGTGACTGCCAGGCACGAGGGCCGGGACAGCCATCGGACAGGGAGGTCTCCCTGTTAAAGCAGCTGGAAACCCAACTTGAGTTTCCAGGATACCTAGGGCAGCACCTGTCCCTTTCAGAAGCACGCCTGGGTCTCTCGGAACAGCTCGCCTCACCCTGGCATGCTCCTGCGGCCAAACGTTCCCCACGATACACACACCTTCCCAGAGCAGTCTGCATGAAAATGTACCGTGGACAGCCAGGGTGCTCCAGAGGAACAGAGATGGAGACAAAAAGGAGGGACGGGGCAGAGATAAAGAAAGAGAGCGAGAGAAACCAAGAATGAATTCTACTTTAGAAGAGAGGAGGGGAGGAAAAAAAAAAGAAAAATTTCCATAGTGCCCTATAGTCCCCACACGTGCATGGAATGTCTAATCTTAACTTTTCAAGGCAGGATGTTAACAAAGCTTGTATTTTTGCCCTGCATTGTAACTTGGCCTTATCACAGTGTAAAGGGTGGGGAGATTGTCCTAAATTATGTCCAGGCAGCCCCCCTGGATCCGTGGATTAAGAGATTAAAGGAGACCACTGGGCAAGGCCTCCTCTTTCCCCTTCATATTCCTGGTATGATAATTGCTTAAACTGATTTGCACTTTCACAAAAGCTCGCAGGACGCTTTGTAGCTCGAACAGAACAGACGAGGTTTCTCTATCAATGGAAATAAAACTGATTAATGCAGCCTATCAGGATAAGAAGCAAATGAAGCATGCAAAAACAACCTCGTACCCCCAGAAGGGGGAAGGAGGAGGGGGAAAAAAAAAAAGCTAAGTTTCCTCCAAGACTGGTTACAACTTTTTCTTTAATGTTAAAATTAAGAGTTGAAGGTTTCTCAGAATGCTTGCCTTATAAGGCTGCTGAGGCCCTTGGGCTTGCCTCATCACCTTCAGCAGACTGGGGCCAGAGAGATGAAGGAAGGAAGGAAGGAAGGAAGGAAGGAAGGAAGGAAGGAAGGAAAGAAGGAAGGGAAGAAGGAAGGGAAGAAGAAAGGGTGGGAAGAAGGAAGGGAGGAAGAAAAAGAGAAGGAAAGGAAGGAAGGTGAGAGGAAGGGAAAGAGGGAAGGAAAGGGAACGGAGGGGAGGGGAGGGGAGGGGAGGGAAGGGGAGGGGAGGGGAGGGGAGGGGAATCGAAGCGAAGGGAAGGGAAGGGAAGGAAGGAAGGAAGGGAGGGAGGAAGGAAAAGACTGATGGGATGGAGGAGCTTGCACTTTGGGGTTTGAAGTCAGAAGCACAATTTAGAAGTCCCAGATTGTGATTCTGCTAAGTGTTTCCTCCAATCCTAGGGGAATATTCTTCAATGCATAACTATATATCCCAGGTTTTTTTTTTTTTTTATCTAGAAAATTAAGAGAGGTAAGCATTTTTAACCTGAAATTCAAACTGATCTCCCTCAGTGAGCCTTGGCAAAGGTCTGGTTGGAAAACTTTTCTCCCATCCCTTTTCTGAAGGACTTAAGTTTTCCTAATCCTCTCCCTTCTCCACCCTCATCTGTCTTTAAAATGCCCAAGAATCCATCAGTCTGGTCCTTTTGTGGGTGAGGAGCCTGGGTTTCTTGAGCCTCGCTGGGGAAGGACCACACTCAAATTATAGATACTTAAAAAAAAAAAAAACTCACTTCAATTTCTCAAAACGACTACTCTGAGGGCATATTGATAAATCTTTATTGACAAAATATTGACATTGACATACTTCTTGGAAGTATATAGTGTGTTAGAATTCTAACAAATTAACACAAAACACAAAAATATTTACATTCTGGTATAGAAGACATTAAGGAAGCATTTGTCACTCTCTTTAGTAAGTCTATGATCTTGGAATAGAAACTCAGTGCTTGAAAACTTGCTGCCATGTCCTTGGCCACACTTAACATCATCCCGCTAACTACAGTCCTTCAGTTTTTGCCACAGATAGATTTAAAGTTTGGAATGGCCTTTACAGCGAATGGTTGAATTTGGCCAATCTCTCCAACCACCAAAAGGAGTTTACTTCGTGGTTTTAAGCCTTCGGGATGTTAGGAAAGGGAATGTTCAAGAAATAGAATTAATTTAGGGTTTTTCTTTCCCAGCACAAGTCCTGACTCCTCTTGTGGGCACCCTCCCCCGCCACCCCCAGCCCCCCATCCTGCTCCCCATTTCTCTGTAAGAGGACCCCTATCGCTGAGCCTACTTCGTGTACCTTTCACAATCACTTTGACGTCAGAAGGTATAAAAAAGTGTTTACAGACTCCACATTCTTAGAAAAAAAAAATCAAAATGAAAAGCACACAGAACCTGTCTTTAAAAGGAAAAGAAAATTACAATTCATTTTCTGTCTTTAGGTACCATTCACCCAACAACTGCTACATGCAATTCAAGTTTTTGAACAGGTGTGGGATGGGGCTGGATATGGAATTTCGATTGTTATTATTACTAATTATTTTTAAAGATGGGGGGGGGAACTCTGTGAAGTGCAAAATAAAAAAGTCCTGTGCTTGGTTGGGGTTTTCTTTCACCATCATTATTATCATTATTTAAAAAAAAAAAAAAAACAACAAATCAGGACTGTGATAAACGGAATACCTGCCAATCATCCTCTCTCGCTGGTTTGGCGTTTGACTGACAGCTTCCCTTGTTCAGAGCGCCTTGGGCTTTGCCACTTTTGGATCTCTCTCTCTTTCTCTCCCTCTCTCTCTCTCTCTCTCTCTCTTTCTCTCACTCAGCTGCCTCTTTAGACAAGGGTTGCATGTTGATCAAGAAGCCTCCGTCCTCTGCCATATCCGCGCAGCCTGGGATCAGGACCCTGCGCCCCCGCTGCTCAAAGTCTGCGATGCACCGAAGATCTCTCTGACTCCCTCTTCCTTTTTTCGGTGAATGTGTGTGTGCGGTTTGTTTTTGTTTTGTAGGTTTGTTTTTTTCTTCTACCCCTCCTCTCCCTGTCTCTGTTTTGCTCCGGGTTGTCCGTTTCGGTTTGTGTTTTTAATCATCTGAGGTCACGTCTATTTCCTCGGGACTCGCCTGCTTGGTGGCGATTCTCCACCGGTTAATATGGTGCGTCCCTTTTTTCTTTTGTTGGGAATCTGAGCCTTCTTCCTCCAGCTTCTGTCTTTTGAATTTCGTCCTTCGGTTCTGAAACCATACTTTTACCTGTGGATGAGATGCAGATTGGGGCGCGTTAGTTCCTCCACAGCGCCCTCCTACCTCTTCCTCCTCCGAGTGGGACTGCGGAAGTCCTGTCCCCCAGCTGCTCTCCAAAGGGCAGGCCTCCCCAAGGCCTCCCTTCTGGGAGCCGAGCTTCTGGTGCTGGCAGATAGGAAGCCTGGATCCCTACTCTTCTGGGCCCTGGCAGGGCGCTTCCCTCAGGCCAGGCGGCCCAAGGTGCAGTGCCCCCCGCTCGCCTGGCCCTGAATGGCACACCCACATCCTGCTGAGAGCAGAAGCCTTGCAAAGCATGGGAAACCCCTACACCAATAATAAGTGAGGAAAAATAAAAAGAGACAGGTCCCTAACTCCCTCCACCTAGCTAGGGCAGGGAAGGCCTCCTTCCAGGCTGCAGCAGCTTTCTTGTACAAGACCCAGTGTGCTTTGTATTTTGTCTGTTTGGGCAGCATTGCCTAAATATAGCACCTCCTCTGAAAGGCCCGGGCCCTGGGTAGGCGGTCAGGATTGACCTGAGCTTCTCTTCCTTGCCCAGGACACTTCTGCAGGTGAGCAGAAGTTGGGGGCGGGGGGGGGGGGGGGGGTGGTGGTTAGTGCTGGAAGAGGCCAGGGGGGATGGTGGGAGGCAGAGGCCTGGGGACCAACCCAGCTGTACCTTTCCAGCTAGGAAAAGAGACTCAAAAGTGAAAGCTTCTGAAAGACCTTAGGATAAAGAGGAAGTAAGAGAGAAACTGAGAAAGAGGAGACAAGAGACGGAGTGCCCTCTCTTCCTTTATCCTGACCAGCCCCAAGACCCACCAGGCCCAAGTTTCCAGCCTTGGTCACATCACTTCCCACCAGAGTGGGGCTGGCGGCCTCATCTCCCCAGAGCAGCTGTTAGATGTCCTGGGGGAGGGGGGATATCGCTGATGTGGGACTGGGCAGCAACCCCATCAACCCCTGGGGGCGCTGGGCAGTGGGTCCCCACTCAGCCACCAGACCAGACAGTGACATTGTCCCAGCTTCCCAGCAGGGCGGTACCACGAGGGGAAATGGTGGCGACAGCACCTCCCTTGCCCCCCGGGGCCTGTCCCATCCGGAAAGCAGCAACCCAGGCCCCAGAAGCCCACTCCGCTCCCTCCCTTTAGAAGGCCGGCCCAGGTCCCGGCTTGCTCTCCCCAATGCCCAGTCCCCCAAAGTGCCCCATGAAAAAGCCGAGCTGGAACAAGGCTGAGTTTAATTTGCTTTGAGTTTGCTAATTGAGGGGAGGACGGTTCATTTCTCCCCGGCGCTCGCCCAAGGCGCGCGTCGGTGCGCTCGGGGCTTGACACGCACACAAAGAGCCCAGGCAGCGTGGGCAGCGAGGCGGACAAAGACCACCGCGGCCTCGGCTCTCCAGGAGAAATCAGCCGGGCCGTGCCTTGTGCCGGGCCCCGCACCAACCCGCGAGGCCCTCCTCGGTTTTGTCCAGGGGGACGTTTTAAAACAAAAGCCTCGACCCCTTTGCGCCTCCCAGAAAAAGTGTTACAACTTAATCTGCCCGAAAATGTTACTGTTTGCCGGGAACTTTGACCCCGCCCTGGGGCTCCACCTACAGTAGCGATTACTGTAGCCCTAAACCCCCTCCCCGACCCCAGCAGGCCGAGCCAGGCCCGCCTCCTGGCCCTGTGGCGCCGCAGGGCTAGGTCCCCGGAGGCAACCCTTCTCTGCAGCCTTCCAGCTCAGTTCTGCTCATTTAAGGACGCACCTAGGATGTCTAGCCTCCACCTCTCGGTTCTCCGATCCCCTCGAGGAGAGTAACAGGAGCCCTCGGTGTGAACCTTGGGTCTGCAGTGGCACAGAACTCGCCCTTAACCCACTCCCGAGACCTCTCTAGACTTCAGCCCCTTGCGGGAGGGTCTCCTCCCTTTCACCTTTCTGCATTCTCCTTCTTCCTGGACCCAGCCGGGTCCCAGATTCTAACAGAAAGTCTCACCAAGAGTGCACAGGTGTCTTAGCCAGGAGCTGTAAGTCCTGCCGAGCCAGACAGAAGGAGCTATTCAGCCCGTCTGTCCAGAGACTGGGGTGGGTCCACTCCCTTGCTGGAGCCCAGGGAAGCCAGGCACCTCAAAACTTACACATTCTGAACCAAACGTGGAACCAGTTGCCGGGTTCTTTGCCAAAGGCCCTCCCCGAGCTCCGCACTTGTGGCCTAGCTGCGTGGGGCCAGGGATGCGGGCTGGGGTGGCCGGGCGCGCGCCTCGCTCACCTGAGTTTCCGTGAGGCTGAGGCTGTGCGCCAGCTGCTTCCTCTCGGCGCCCACCACGTAGTGGTTCTTCTCGAAGGCGTGTTCCAGCCTCAGAAGCTGGGACGGGGAAAAGGCGGTTCGGATCCGCTTCGGCTTGCGGGCTAGCGCGTTGTGCAAAAGGAAGCTCTCCGGGCTTGTGTCGTTCCCTGCCGGGGACAGAGCAGAAGTCCCGTTAGAGAGGACGGTCCTGGCCGGGGCCGCGCGCTTCTCCCGAGCCGGGCTGGCGGCGCACGGCGCTCATGGCCTTCACGCAGCCGGTGTGGCTCGGCCCCTGGACACCCCGGGCCCTCCGGAGGCGCGCGAAGAGGACGCCGGCCCAGCCGCCGGGCCCGGAACACCAGGGCTGTACCTACGTGGCACCCACCCGGCAGCTGCCCCGGCGGGACAAGTCCCCAGGCTCCTGACCCCGGCGGGCTTCGCAGCCGCCCTGGCGCCACGGGCCTCACCACCTCCGCGCCCCGCGCCGGGGGCAGAGGAGCGGCAGCAGAGCCAGTCCCGGGGATTGGCGCCCAAGACCCAGAGAAACTTTCTCTTCTTTCTAACCTCGGGGAATGTTAACCCCGGAGTGGAGAGGCGGTGGGCCGCTATCCAGAGTTTTCTCGGGGACTTCATTTTAAATTATCTAAGTCTCTTCCCCTCCGGGGACGTACAAAGGACCGGCCGGGACCGAAATTTCGCCGGCGGGTGTGGCGGGTTTCCGCAGTCACTGCCTCCCAAGGACGCGGCTTCCGCACTGCCCCGCTCCGGAGAACGAGCAGACGCGAGCGAAGGGATCGAAACCCAGGGGTTGCCGAGCTGCGGGCGTCCTATGGGACTGTGTGGGGTTCCAGAAAATCCCGGCCACTTCGGGCCTGGTGGGGACACCCAGAGCGTAGCTGGCAGAGAATGAGGAAGGGAGCCCTAAACTTTGTGAGCAAAGACCGAGGAGTTTCGGGTTCACTCGTAAAGGTGGGAAATCGATTCACTCAAAACCCAAAGAAAAACCGACAGTTTAGGAGAGAATGGGGGCAAATCGGGTCCCGGGATTAGGATGAAAGGTTGTTTTTGTTTTGTTTTGTTCTGTTCTTTATTGGGGGGGGTGGGGTGGTGGCAACCCCCGGATCTTAGGCTCTGGCAGGAACGCAAAGGGTTAATGAATGGACAAGCCACCGAGTATTGATCGGCTGTCGGGGGAGGTAAGTCTTTTCCCCCCCGGCTCCGACCGCTAAACTAATTACTCGGCCTCTTTTCTGGAGTTTTAACTTTCCTCCTACCCCCGCCCAGAGAAAAAAAAACAAACAAATAAAAAAAAAATAGCAAGAAAGGAAAACACCCAAACAGATCTTTTCATCCAGCCCGTCTCCCGATCCGGTTCATTTCTTTTAAAAGAAAAACAAAATCACAAACAAAAACCAGACCGAACCTGCCTCCCCGCCGAGGACGCTCGGCGCCCCGTTTGAGCAGGTCTTGGCGAGAGCGCCGATCTACCGAGGTTACTACCCGCGCGGGTTCCAGGACCCTCCCCAGGCCTCCAAAAAGAAAAAGAAAAAGAAAAGAAAAAACAAACCCCTTGACTTTGCCCTGGGGGCGCGAGGGTCCCCTCGCCGCCCGAAGAGGGTCGGAAACTGAGAAGTCACGGGTCTAGGCTTGAAGGGGCAAGGAGTGGGCGGCGAGCTGGATCTTACGCAGTCGAAGGCGAACCTGGCGGCCCGGCCGTGGCCGTGCCCCTCGGAGCTAGGGCAGCAAGGGCATCGCGGGGGAGACGGAGAGCCTGGGTACCCCGCGGGCTCCGGGACTCTGAGGCGGCCGGCGCTCAGAGAAGGCAGTCCCAGCCTGGCTCGACCGGAGAGCCGCTCGGAGACAACGTCTCCGTGTACGTCCCTCTCGAAGGGGTCGAGCGGCCCCAGGCCAGCCCCCAAAGCGGCCGCAGCTTCGGAGACTGGGGACCAGCACCACGCCGGGCCCCTCGTCGCCCAGTTTCCGAACGGGGCGCGCGGGCCGGCGAGCTGGGGGAACCTCCTCCCGGGCCTTGCCAAGCGGCCACCCGGCGCAGGCCGAGGGCAGTGCAGGACGCGCGGCGCGCTGCAGCCCCGCGACGTGGCACGTACCTTGGAAGCGGTGGCCCAGATATCGGTAGCGGTGGATGAGCCAGGGGTAGAAGGTGGACGGGTCCCGCTGCTGCGAGGCGAAGAGGGGGTGTGGCGAGTGCGAGGAGGGCAGGGGGTGGGCGGCCAGGGCGTGCGGCGGCGGCACCGGGTGCACGGGCACCGCGGGGTTGGGCGGGTGCGAGACCGCCTCGGCGAACACCAAGTCCGGGTTGGAGTAGACGCCCCTGCCGGCGGCGGCGGCGGCGGCGGCCGAGTGGAAGCCGTTGAGGAACGGGTTTATGGGGCTGGAGTTGGCGTAGCTGAGCGCCGCGGGACGGATGGGGTCCTCAGAGCGCGAAGCGGGCAGGGGACTGTCCTTGGCCACCAGCGACTCGATGGTGAAGCAGCGCTTGGGCGCCGGCTGGAACATGCTGCGCCGAGGAGCGAGCGCCCGAGGCTCCCGGCTCCCGGCGACCGCGGCACGCTGCCTCCGCCGCCCGCTGCCCGCTGCCCGCGGCGAGGACGGACGAGAATTGGGGACTTGTTTGTTTGGGGTGGGGGTGGGGGGAGGAAAGGAAGAAAGAAAGGAAAGGAAAAGGAAAGGAGGGGGGAGGGGGAGGGAGAGGCAACGCCGAGGATCCCGAGAATCTTGCACCAAACGCGCCCAACCTGGAGAGAGGGGGAAAAAAATCCTTCCAGAAGAATTTGCAGGCGTGGATTGGGGTAATTTTTTTCTTTTTTTTTCTTTTTCTTTTTTTTTCTTTTTTTTTTTTCTTTTTTTTTTTTCTTTTTTTTTTTTTGGCGAGATGGCGTGGGGGGGATCGGAGTTAGAGGCAGGGAGGAGAGGGGGGGAAAGTTTCTCGGGGGAGGCAAAAAAAAAAAAAAGTTTTCTCTCCTCTGCAAAAGGCGGGCAGGGCGCCCTAAGTCCAAGGACAATCCATGGAAGTGTTCGCTTCTTCACAAGTTGTGCAAACGATTTGTTAGTTCATGAGCCTAATTAGTGCGGGGATCACATAAACAGCTTCCTCCGAAGCCTGGTAAATGGCTTGATGATTGGTCGCTATTACTCGCCCTGAGGTGGAAGGGGGGAGACTCTTTAAAGTGCGTCAGAGGGAGGCGAGCGCCTGGGAACCCGGAGGCCTGGATCCCGGCCGAGTGTGGAACGGAGTCGGCGCCGCTGCCTCGGCCGAGCCTCCTGCGCCCGCCAGGCCGCCGGCCTCGCCGCGCCTTCGCCCCGCGCTCCCAGCTCACTCGCTCCCGCGGCGCCCGCTGCGGCTTCTCCTCCTCCTCTTTCGCCTCCTCCTCTTCCTCCGGCGTCTTCTCCTTCTCCTCCTCCTCCTCCTCCTCCTCCTCCTCCTCCTCTTCCTCCTTCTTCTCCTCCTCCTCTTCTTCCTCCTCCTCTTTCCCCACCTCCTCCCCCTCTGCCACCGCCTCCTCCTACACTACCACCACTCCCTCCGGGGCACCCCGGTCCCTGCAGAGTCCCCGGCCCGTGCCGCCTCTGCTGCGGCCCCCTGGATCCCGAGCTGGTGGGACAGACGGACGGACGGACACGCAGATGCCTGGCGCCTAGCTCTCGGCCGCCGCCGCCTCCCGTGGCCCCGCGTCGGGGAAGCGGGGATCGCCCCGGGAGCACCGCGAGGGTAAGCAGGCAGGGGTGGGTTCCGGGGCGAAGGCTAACGGAGCTGTTCGGTTACACCAGTTCCCACCCCCAGCACAACTCCCGGCGGTTTCCCAGGTGAGAAAGGAGCCTGGGCTGGGGGCGTGGGGGGGTCTCCAACCACGCGTAGCAACGAGGTCTCAGGGTCGCGGTGCTCGCGATTGTTGACCCTGTTTGTTCGTTTGCAAGTTGAGACACGAGTCAACGACCCTGCCCAGGCGCCAGGCTTCCAACCAGCCCTGCGGGCTCTCACTTTTTCTCTCTGGGAGGGTTCTCGCCTCCTTACCCAAAACAGTTCCTTTGGCAATATCTGGGACCACGGGGTCCAAGGTCAGGGGAAAGACTGATGTGGTGTTACTATTATCGGTCCGTTGTCTGTTGTCGTTATTATTTTTGTTCGTTTTGTCATTATGACTATTGCTGTCCTTTTTGTTATTATTATTATCATTATTATTACTACTATTAGTATTCTCTTATCTGTCGTCCCAGGGGCGGGTTGCTGTGCAGGGATTGCAACTAGGGACTGCAGATCGCGTCTCCGCTCCCAGGCCGTGTCCGCATTTTCGAGCTCGCCTTCGGTTTTGGGATGATTTTAGGGCCGAGTTCCCTCGTCCCCATTGGCTCACGCAACGGCATAATTATGATCACATCCCCCAGGCTGCTGGCGCTGCTCTCTGTTTATTGGTGGTTAAAGATCTATTATCTATTCATCAGCCGCTTCTTTTTTCCTTTTTTTTTTTTCCCCTTCTTGCCAATTGCATTCTTCTAAAGTGAAGTACCAGCAGGTATTTTGCACGTTTACAATTAATGAGAAAAAAAAATCTGGCATCCTTTAAATCTATTACTTAGAGGCCCATGCCATTTCTCTTAAGGAGGAAGAAATGCCTGTGTTTGGTGACTAGGTTGCTGTGAGACCCGAGAAAAGTCGATTGGGCAGTGGGGGGGGAAGAGCAAAGTCCGAGAGAAGCCTGCTACCACCAGCAGCTTCATCAATTGAGGGTCTGGGTTTTTGGACACACTTCCCCGCTTCCCCAACTACCCACCTCACTGTCCTGGGTTCTCCCCGGGCCCTCTGTGGTTTCATCTGATGTATTTTTATGTTCACATCAATTTCTCAACTTGATTTCAGGCATAATTTGCTTTGGGACGAGGAGGGGAAACCTTTTAGGGAAACCCTCCAGGAAAGAGAGGTTAGAATTGTGTTTTCTGGGTGTGTCTGGGCACCTGACCTTAGCTAACAGAGATCATCTGGGTTGTCCCCCCCCCCCCGCCCACCTTTCCCACAGAAGGCACATAGACACACATCCACACCCAAGACAGGTGTGGACCTCAGCTTTCCCCTCATGCCCTGAGAAATCTGACTGCTCCTGTCTCAGGCTTCAGACCTCTGACGCCAGCTCTGGGCAGGGGTGGTGGCTGGGTATTCACCCTTAGCAGGTTCTTGTGGTCGTGCTTTGCAGAAGCATCCCCAACCCCCCATCCTTTTTCCCAGGCCCAAGGATACGGGGTGTCCAGTGCAGCTTCTGGGGGTGGGGTGTATCTGGAGATGTACCTCCCTATGGCCTGAACCACCGACCTCCAGAAATATTGTCTCCAGTTCAGAAATCCCTCCCTCAGTTAGGCGGTAGGGACATAAGCCCCACCAGTGCCCAGGCCAGCAGGGAGCCTGAAGCCACGGAGAAATGGGAGGTCTTCTGGCTGTGCTAACCAGCAAGCCTGGAATGGAGCTAGAGGTCAGCCCTCCATTTCCAAAGCTGGGAAGAAACGCCCAGTTTAGGTGGGCTGTAGATCATGGATCCTGGAACCAGAGGGAGGAGTCCTCCTTCCTGGAAGGCTCTCCAGGAGGAATGGAAGGTCAGGCTTGTCCTCAGACCAGGCTCTCCAAACTTGGCAGTTAGGCTCCAAGTGGAAAAGTAGCAGCACTAAAAAGCCCCGCCCTGGCCACAGGGTGGGGAATGAGCATTTAATTTCACAGTTCGTATTAGGGGTCTTGGCTGGGGGCCTGAGAGTAGATGACCTTGAGGGCAAAGGGGATCCAGTTTGTGTCCGGGAGGTGGGGTGAGGCCCGCCACGGTGTATGAAATGTAAGGGCTTTTAACCTTTTTTTAACGTCTCAGGCTTAGCGCTGAGGTGTTGTTGGTACTTCCTTAAACCCTTTCCTACCTTTGGCTAGGAGTGTCCAGGGTACCCAAGGGAGTGAGCGACGGTCTGGAGCCCAGACCCTCTCCTCCTCCTGCCAGAGGCAGGAAAGTTGGGCCCAGGGCAAAGGGCCCAGTCTCCTGGGAGCCTTGTCTCCCTTCGTGCAATATCCTCTTCAGGCCACCCACCTCCTGCAAACTGCACAGAGGGGCCACGTTGGGCCCAAGGTGTTTCATGGACAGCAGGTGGGCCAGGGTGAGGGAGCAGCGGGGGTCCTTTTCCTCTGCCCCAAGGGCTACCCGCCCCAAGCCTCGCTCAGGCCCACCAGAGAGATAAGTGGGTTTGGGGCTGCTCGCAGAAGCCCTGGAAGCCGGATAATCTATGCTAATTCATGCGCCAGGGACCTGAGGAACTCGGGAAGGTTCAAGCAACCACCCCGACGTGTGGGAGAATTAACGAGGACAGTAACTCATTAACCAGACTGGTGGGTGAGGCTCCACAGGGCACTGGGCATTCTGGTCTGGACCCGGACCCTGAGCCAACTCTACCCCTGGCCCTCGCACCGCCCGGCTGCCGCTCACTTTATTTGAGGCTTGGGCCTCGCAGAATCCGGCCCCTCTTTGTTCCCTAGCTGCCCTAGAGGGATGGGTGATTGGTTAAGTACTGGGAGCCTGCAGTGCGCAGTGAAGGGATTTCGGAGGCTCCATTTTAGAGCAAAGGGCTCCCTTTCCTACAGGCCCCAAACCGCCGCAGGCTGAGCTCTGTAGATTCCGGAATCCACGCTCCGCCGGCAGCTGGACGAGCAGACACCAGATGAAGGTTCGAGTCTCGGATCTGTCACTTACTGGCTGGGCAAACACCACCACCTCTCCCGACCTCCATTTTGTCACCGGTGCAAATGCGGCCAAGACTGCCTGCGAGGCGGTTGGAGCAGTGGAGGGTAGAAGTCAGGCCTGTTTTGAGGCGTAACAGAACCCTTCTACTTTTGGCCACGGTGGTAATTACGCTTCTCTGAGCGTTTTTCAAAACTCATAGACCTGTACACTGTACAGGGTGAATTTTACTGTATGTTTTACAGAACCCGTTCCATCCCCCCACCCCCACCCCCGGTCCCTGCAAAAAAAAAAAAAAAAAAAGAAAGAAAAAGAAAAAAAGCCAGTCAGGTCTGGGTGACTTTGAGCAAATTACCTGACCTCTCTGTGCCGTTCTCTTCTGAGAACTGGAGATAAATAATAGTATCTTGGCCCTTGGGGTTGTTCAAGGAGATAAGCCAAGCAAAGGGCTTATTGTGATTGGCGTAGAATGAGCTAGAATCGTTGAGCTCCTGTCCTTGATGTTGCTGTTATTATTATTACCTGCCCACCTCCAGGGCTCGCTGCTGGGCTTCAAGACTGAACAATATAGTTGTGCAAACATAAGCTACTGCTGGTCTCAAGCTCCTGCCACCGGCTTCTCCGTGCTTCCCTCTCCTCCTCCCCAAGGGTAGGGGACTTCCTTAGGGAGGTGTTGGGGTGACAGAGGCCTGGATTCCCGGCTAGTGCGAGGCAACAGAGGGCAGACCCCATAACTGTCTGCTCTGAGTTTCCTGCCTGGAGTGCATTCATAGCCTCCCTGCAATTCGGGATGGACGGTCAGGTTGCTGCGTGGGGTCACGACCGTCGTGACCACCTTCTTGGCTCTCAGTTTTCTCCTCCGTGAAAAGTAAATCTCAATATCTTAACAGTTGTTGAGAGGCGTCGGTGAGCTCATGTTTGGCACAGCCACCGTCCATCAGACAGGGCTGTTAGGTCACGGCCTGGCGTGGTCGCGCGCACCGGGTGCGCTCCGCCACGTCCAGGGCTGTCCCCGGGAGCCGGCACCCACCGGCGCCGAGGACCAGAGCAGAGGGTGAGCCCTCTCCCCGGCCCAACGCAAAGCGAAGTTTCCCCGGGATGGGGAGGCCTCAGGGCTGGGTTAGGAATTCCTCCAGCCCACTCTGAGAGTCCCAGTCACCTGGCCTCTCCGAACGCGTAGGGAGAGGGTGGGAAAACGCAAAGAAGAACTCATAGCTTTAAAACCTGTTTTTAAAACATTTGTGATTAGAGCAAATTCCCTTCCTGGCGCCCTCCCCGGCGGCTGCTCAGCGGCGGGGATCCGCGTGCGCGCAGCGGCGCCTAGTGGCGGGGGCCGGAGCGGGCGGGCTGCCCGCGGAGCCCCCGAGCCCGGCGCGCCCCGGGGGTGCTGGGGTTGCGCCCCACTGCCGAGCTCTGGCGGCGACCGCAATCTGGGCCGGAAGAGGGGGTTCTACGGAGACGCGCGGACTACAGAGTAGAAACAAAGACTTGGAAACGCGTCCCTCCTCCCTCCATCGGCTCCAGCCCTTCGAATTCCAGCTCCAGGAGTTGGGCTTCTTTTCGAAGTGTGCAAGGAAGGGGGGGGAACGGGTTCGCTTCTAGAAAGGACGGGGCGGCCGTGGCCGCCCGTGCCAGGGCGATGGCCAACTACCGCGCCAATGCACCCACGACGCCATGCCTGAGGTCCCAGATCCCGCTGCCGGACCGCGGCGGTTCAAAGAATGGACCCAGGTTGCCCAGCGCGGGCCCCAGGTGGGGTGGAGTCAAAGGAGCTGGGTCGCGGGGTGCGGCTGTCCCGGCTTTGCGCCCCCTCGTGGGCGGCCGGTGATAGCTGGAGACAGGGGTCCTGGTGGTTATTCCCGAGGTGGCGATTGGGTGGCCGCGGTGGGCCCGGGTGACCGGCCCCTTCCTCTTGGAGCCCGCGGACGCCGTCTGTCTCGGGACAGCCTAGCTTCTCCCGAGAATAATCCTCGCGGGGTTAGCTGGAAACCCCAGCGACAGCCTCCAGGTAACTTCAAAGCGTCCACCTGGGGGCCAAGCCCTCACAGGCCTGTCCGGACCCTGGTCTCGGCCTCTGCTTTCCCAGGCGACTGCAGGAGACCGCTGCTGCCCTTCTCTGGACGCTAGCAGGAGCTCGTGAACTCCTGGGTCTCCCGAGATCTATCCGATTTTAGATCCAACAATTCTGAGCGCGGAACTCGGCATGACCCGTTGGAGCCACACGCAGGAGCTGACCCTAGAGTTTTACTTCCTTCATCACGTTGAAGATCATCAATCCCTCAACACACTGCCTGGACTCACTACTGAAAGCAAAGATGCAGAATCAAAGGAGGCCCCGATTTCTTTCTCCCTCAGCTGCTTTCAAATGAGTCTAAGGCCAAGCAAAGATAGGTGAGGGACAGACTGATGGACACAGACAGACAAGCAGGAGTTAGGAAACGCTGGCCTTGCTCAGGCGACCCCTGCTCCGCAGGGGTGGGGACAGCGCTCTCCTACACGCTCCCCCCAATGTGCTCACATTCCCCTCCATCTGCCCCCACAACCATAGCTCCCTTGGGCCACAGGGCAGTAACCATCTCCAGGTGCTCCCAGAGGCTGGGCAAGGTGACCAGCAGGCCACAGGACCAGCATGGGAGGTGGCAGACGGACCTTCGGACCCCTCTGCTACCACCTCTGGAATCTTTCATTTGAGACTGCTTTTGCCACCTGTGACCAACCTTGTAAACTGAGGTTCAGTCCTTTAAGGAGCTCCTTGGGATTGTCAGCGCCAATGAACCTTCAAGCCTGAAACACTAGTGCCCCCGTCAGCCCCTCTTTTGGAATTTAATTGTCTCTTCTTCTAATACCTTTCTATTTTCTGGACTCTGGGGGCTGCCCTAGGGCTTAGAAAGGGATCCTGGCCCTCCGAGGAAAGAAGGAAAGTGGAGAGGATCTCTTGGAGGCTGAAGATCTCCTTGAAATCTGGAGAGGATGCCTGGAAGGTGTAGAAGTTGTGGCATTTCAAAGCCAGTTTGCTCGCACTCATGATCTCAAGTGAACTTCAGAATCTGATATGGAAGGAATCCTAACACCCATTTCCCAGAGTTAAAAAACTGAGGCTCAGAGGGGTTCCCCAAAGCACTCTCACCTCCTGGCCGTGTATGCAGTGGGCATTCCACGAGGGACCCTGGGACAGCCCCGCCCCCTCCAGTGTTGCCAGACACCTACATTCAAGCCAATGAGAAAAGGAAGCGAGGAGCCCCCCGCAGGCGGACGGGGGCGCCCAAACCGTCTCACGCAGCGAGGCTGGTCCAAGCGGCCCCACGTAGCGGACCCCGGCGCTTGCGTGGAAGCCACTTGCCCACCATTGTCCTGCAGACCGTCTTTTCCGTCCTCAGGCCTCGCCCCGCGCCCTCTTTCTCCTGCCCTGGTCCCCCTCCTGCGGATTCAAGGCCAGGGTTTGGGACGAGAGGGCCGTCAGCGGCTTCTCTGCAGCCGGGGAGCTGAGGAGCTGGCAGGGCAACGCTGGGAGGCCCGGGCGCTCGGAGGCCACCGCCGAGACTCCGTGCACCCCGCACCCTGGCGCTGCTTTTGTGGGCGCCCCAGAGCAGCCCTGAAACCTGCAGCGCAGCGCCCGCGCCTGCGGACGGAAAAGTCGGAGCGCGGTGCCAGCTCCGGTCCCAGCCGGCGAGGCGCCCTGGTCCAGCCACCTCCGGCTCCCTAGCTCTGCCAGCCTGCGCCGACCTAGCGCGGGACGGAAGAGTGTACGGGGGCTGGGAGCTTCCGAAGAGGCCCGCCGAGAGGGGCTTCCCCCCCATCCCGAAGAGAACCCCTCCCGGAGCCTGGGCCCGGCGGCCTTTAATTACCAGCGGCGGCCAGGCTGCCCCCAGGGCGAGCGCGGGAGCCCCTCTAGCTGGGGCCCCGCAGCTGCACGTCCCCACCACACTCACATTTCGGGGCTCCTAGAGCCCCGGGATTGGGCGCACCAGGCCCCGCTCCCCCTGTTTGCGTCCCCGCCGCGTCTGGGCGCGGGGACACGCGGCGCGCCCGGCTTCCCTCCCGGCCCCGCGGCCAGTCCCCGGCGGCTGGAGGAGAGGCCGAGTGGGGCCCGCAGGGACCTCCGCGTCGGGCCTCCGAGGCCTCCGCGCTGGGTCTGCCCGTCTCCCCCACCCCGGCGGGGACCCGGAGAGGCCCGACCGCAGCCGCCCTCCGCTTAGCCGGCCGCCCGCGGCTCGCCGGGAGCAGCGCAACAAAGGGTGGCATCGCGGCGGCGCGGGCAGGGACCTCATTGGTTCAATATTAGCTTTTCATTCCAGTCTATTGTGCCCATCTGAGATAATATTGACTCTGAGGTGAGAGCCCACAGACGACAGAGCTTGTCTAACACTCCGCCGCAGGGCGCTCGAAGGGAAGGGAAGGGAACCAGAAATGGAAAGTTAAAGAGACTGCAAATAAAGGCCGCTCGCGCGGCGGCGCGCCCCGGGGCGGCGGACGGCACCGGCACCGGCAGCCGGGCGCTCTCCGCGGCGTGCGCCCGGGCCTCCGACCCGGGAACCGGGGCTCGGGAGAGGGTCTCCGGGTCCGCAGCCCGCTCTGAGGAGAGGCGCTGCGCCTTCCTATCGAAAACAGCCCCCCACTTAACACACACTCCCGTCTCCCAGACGATCGGTCTTGAGGTTCCGCTTCCAGGTAACTGGAGAGAAACTGGTGCCATACACACTGTTTCAGCTCGCCAGTGAGCCAACGTCGGCCTCAGAGATATTTCCCCCCTTTTAAAAGATGTACCTCTTTAGGGTAACTTCTCTGTCCGAGCGTTTCCCCTTTTTCTCCGGCATAAGCAAAGCAAAACACTCGCGGCAATTATCATTAAGCTTGCTTGACTTGGAAGTGCGCGGTTAATATCAAATTTCTAACTGTGCATTTTTGCTTTCCTTTGAATCGTCTCCTTGCGGCCCGTCCACGGGGTTCTTAGCTGCCTTTCTAACCGCAGCTGTAGAGGGCCTGTGAAACGTCAAGTCTTGCATGTAAAGATTCGTTTCAATTTCCAAATTGCCTCTAAATGCTTACATTGGAAAATGGCACTTGAAGTTGTCTTCCGTGTCTGAGACCGAACACTTAGGTTTACGCTCCGGGGAACAAGCGCCAAACGCTCAGGGCTTGCAGTGAACGCGGGGAAGGATGCCCCGGGGGTCTCCTTTAGGAAATTTGTGCCTCCCCCACCCCCCTCATGGGAGACTGACCTCTGTAAGAGATAATCTGTTAGCTCCATTACTCCAATAAGGAGCTAGCCGTTTGGAATCTTTATGTCCACCCCAGGACACGTGGGCGCGGGCGGAGGTGGGATGGCAAGGACTAGAGTAGTGCCACCAGCATCTGGGAACCGTCCTCTGCCTGTCTCCTTCTCAGGGTCCCTGTACTGAGCTGGGGCTCGGTGATCCCCAGCCCGTTGGATATTTCGGAGGAGGACAATCTTTTTAATATATGTGATCTATAATCTATTATGTATGGTCCGTTTGTATTATATACTATTTATATTATTTGCTATACATAATTATGTATTATATATTATACAATTTAACATATAACATGTATTGTATAGTTTCATCATATTACATGCTGTTTGACGTATATTTAACACCTAGTTCCTATATTACATTATTATATCACTTAGTAATGGATACTATGTTTAATTAATTATACATTATATATTGAATGCTGTATACAGTTTGGGTATATGTGTACATATAGACATGTTTGTTATATGCGTGTGTGTGCAAAAGTATTTGGAAGAGCCTTTAATCTCCCTAAAAGTATATATTTGATTGTTTAATGCAACGTTATAAAGTCCTGATGGAAACCACTTTGACAACAGCTCTGTCGTTATGACAAATATCCTGGTGTCCAGTTTTGGCTCCGGGGAAAGTCTGACGTGAGGGACAACAGGTTCCCCCTCTGGAAAGTGGTCTTGCAAATGCCCATTCCCTGGGGAGGGAGGAGACAACGTTCTGGACCAGGCGACTTCCTCCCTTTTCACTTGCGCTGTGGTGGCTGTTTTGGTTTTTGAGAGGCTGTTTAGAGGCTCCAGTGGCCCCTAAACTGATGTCATGAATTAAAAATGAATTTGGGGAGTGCAGCATATGCTCGGCCGAGGCGTCTGGGCGGGCAGCGGAGGCCTTTCCCGGGTTCTGGGCTCCAGACGCCAGACCCGCGGGCTGGGGCCTCGGCGCCCGGTGCGGACGCGCCGCAGCGCTCAGGTCTCCCGCCTCGGCAGGTCCCCGCTTCTACCGGCCGTCCGCTGGCCGCCGCCCTCCGGGCCTCGCGCTGGGAAAAGCTGTCCTGGGCTCGGACCGCCTGCGGATCAGGTGTTGCCGACTACAGTTCGCTTCTCCTCTCCGTTAAGAGCTAAAATTAGAGGGTAGTCGCCTGCTCGCGCCAGAAGGCAGGGGCGGTGCGGGGCAGGAGAAAAATAAAGTCGGGATCTCACGCGTCAGCACGTGTTCGCCCCTCTAAAAGGGAAGAGCCGCACAAGAGATCCAGTTTTGGGGGGGGGGGGTGGGAGGAAAAGGGAAAAGAAAAGATAATCCAAGTCAGGTATGGCCTAAGACAGCATCGGAAATGAGAAACGCCCTAACGTTACAGCGTGGTGAACAGGCACGGCCACTTCCACTTGTGAGGCCTGGGAGTCCGCAAGAGGGGCTGGGGTGGGGGGAGCAAGGAAGACCGAGGGAAGGGGGCAGAGGTTCAGAGACTGCCAGGATGCAGTGGGCTGTTTCTTAAAAATGACGCCGTCCCTCCCCCCCCCCCACCCCTCCCCCCCCATGGCTATCTGGTGGAACAGAACAGTGGAAGTTGGCAAAAACAAAAACAAAAAACCCACCTCACCAACAGACTTGGGATTTCCACTGCCAGCAGAACCCCGAGCTCTGCTAGACTGAGCCACCTCTGATCTGGGTCCAATCCCCAACCTTGGGGAAAGGTTTTTGCTGCACAAGTCAAAAGGAGTTGCGCGATGCCGGTGGGGCTCCTGGGATGAGCTGGGGGCCAGGAAGTGGGAGGAAGTCTTCGTGTTGCCAAAAATAAAGCAGCCGACCCTCCCCTTCCCCAGTGGTTGCAGTCTCCTGGCCGCTACATGGCTAGGTGTCTGAATGCGCACAGGATGCCAAGCCTTCCAGAGGAGAGGGGATCACAGTGCCCACCATTGGATGTGGATCTCCCCCAGATGGGCTTTGGCCCGTCTGGCACATCTGTAGTGTTTTCTCCATCCAGGTGATCCGTTTCGCCTATGCCCAATGCGGTGGAAAACTTTCTTCTCATTGTGTAAGCATGAGCGTTCCAGATTTCTACCCCTTGCTTCGAGCCCCGCTGATTCTGATTTAAGGGGCAGTTGCCCCGGTGTGCTGGGAACTAGATAGGGTCTATTTCATTGCTCATTCGCTGCCAGGGAATCTTACACGAGAGGCGGGCCACTTCTATCACTGATGGCCCCTGTGTGGATACTGCGCTGAGCATCTATTACAAGGCTCTACCTTAACTAGTCCTCCCAGAAATCCACTGAAGTGTTCAATCTATTCCCAGCTTCCAGATGCAAAAACCGAGACTCTGAAATAAAAGGACTCACCCAAGGTCTCTCTCTCTCTCTCTCTCTCTCTCTCACACACACACACACACACACACACACACATATGCAGCTGGGAAATGAAGGAGTCTGGAGTCTGGCCCAGGTCTGCCTGTCTCCAACTTGCCCTCCCTCCTCCGTCTCCTGTATCTATCAGGATGCTCCCCCTTTGCCCCAGCGAGGAAGCTGAGGAAGCCGCAGTGTGAGGAAAAAGCTAACACTGTGCTCTGAGTCTCCCCAAAAGTCAGCAACCACAGTGGACAGAGCCTAGATCCCACATTCTCTCCAGAGCATTTATTCCAGGTCCGGAAGAGACAAGACAGTGCTGGCACATGGGTAGCATGCGTGGATTACTGACAGCCGGCTCACACCTTGCTTCTGCCGCCTTCCCACACACCCAGGGAGGTGGATACTGCTGTTATTCCCCAGTTAGAGAGGCAGAAATGGGCTCGACTGGGTTGAACAACGTGTTCACTGTCCAGCCAGTTCACGCAGAGCCCTGGCACTGGCCCGGGCCAGCCTGTTCCGAGCCTCCCAGCTCTGCGCACCACATATGGGACCATTTAACCAACAGAGTCAGGCCTTGCATTCTGTTGTGAAATTGCTAGGTTGTTTTCTCTTTAAGCGTTCCTGCAAATATTATTTTGGGATTCAAAACTTTCTCTTCATTTATGCCTCTCTTCTACTCATTCTCTCTCCACGTGTGCACCCATCTGTGTAACGGGGACGTCAGGGAAACAGAACAAGGAGCCGCCCCTTATCTGTGTTCAAATGCTATTCGGAGATCGTAGTGTGCAGATTTGATCTGCAATTGTATAGTTTGCTCTGTAATTGTTTGCTTTATGCTCGTCCCTAAAACTCAAATGTGTCATCAAGAACTTAAAATTGAAAATGGGTGTATCTTTTTTCCATGATTTTAATGGAATTTTGAACCCTTGCTTTAGACAGTCTTTTCTATTTGCCAAGATCCAAGGGGAAGAGTCTGAGACAGAAGGAATCCTTTGGCCGAATGGTTCCATATCCAAAGCGTAATTGAGAATCCAGACAGGAAATGGCTCAAGGGGGTCTCTAACCTGGAGGTGATATACCAATTACCCAACCACCAGGAAGGGCCTTGCCAGGGAAAGGCATGAGCCCTCAGACAGCCAGGGCTGCACTTCTACACCCATCTGAACCTCACTTCTTTACTTTTCCGCAAGAGCCCTGTCCTTCCATGCCATGAAAAAGCTTATTGTCTTTATTATCTCATTGTTATAAAATTATATGTATATTTTCATACTAGACCAGAATGTGTAAAGAAGAAAGTAACAATCACTTGAATTTCCCCTAGCCAGAGGCCACCACTGTCAGACATTTGGGGATGTTAACTTCTGACACCTTGGAAAAGAAAAGAAATCGGATTATGTCTACCTGTGTTCATTATCGCTGTTCTAGTAAAGAAAGAAAGGAAAGAAACATGCTATGTAGTTCTGTTTATGTGACGTTCATAACAGGACATAGAAATCAGAACAGTGGTTGCCTCTGGCAGAGGGTTGGTTACAAAGGAGCCCAAGAGAACTTGGGAGGGTGCTAGAAATGTCCTCTACCGTGATTAGGGTAATGGTAGCACATGTATACAGTTGCCAACACTCGTTGAACTTAAGACCTGTGGATTTCACTATAAGTTTTTATACCTCAATAAAGAAAAAGAAAGTAAAGGAAGGATCTCGGGCAAATATAGCCAAAGACCAAGCTGGGGTGGGGGTGGGGGGGCGGTGAAGAAAAAAATAAATAAATAAAGCAAGCGATGCTCAGCTGAGACAAACCACGCGTGGTGCCCAGAGATTTACAGAGACGGAAACCAAGCTCGGCCCCATATACCAGCCTCTCCCAGCACCCCCTTTTTGCAAGTCTGCAGTTAAATCCGAGAAGACTGGATCATTAAAAGGGTAGTGCGATCTTAAGATCCTGTTGGGATCCACCACCTACTAGACTCTTCTTTGATGCTGTTACTCCTCCATGTTTGTAGTCCGGCCCTGCATTTCCTGCTCGGGGCGGGGGTCCCTTGGAGCATACCAAGAATCTGTGCCTGAGTCAGGAAGGAGGCTCGAGGGCCTCAAGTTTTGACTAGGTTATGTTCCAAAAGTTTCTTTCTTAATCACTGTCTAGGACTCAGAATGTTGTCCCTCACCGTGACAATGTTAAAAATGGTCAAGGTTTCAAGTTTCTCCCCCGCTCCCCCCTCCCCAGCCGCCGCCCCACCAAAATCTAGTAAATGCCTACTCATAAGATAAAGAATTTTAGGCTTGGTAGGAATATAAGTGTGTTGAATTATACTGGTTATGTGCCATGAATAGCAAAATCCTTCCCCCCCACCACCACCAGAAAAAGAAAAAATATATACCTGCTATCTGCCAGACACTGTGCTGGCATTTGGGATTCAAAAATGAAAAATCTCATGATATCTTCCCTCAAGCAGCTCACCTATATAGTGAAGAAAGACAATCTTGTATATAAATAAGTGTAGCAAGATCTTCTAGGTGTAGCAATACAGGTTGTCATAATTAAAGAAAACAGAAAAATAGAAGAGAATGCCAGTTGGCAGGGGAGAACACATTTTGAAGCAGGTTGAGTCGTTGGGGTAAGGAGTTAGTTGAAGCCCTGTAGAGAGACTCTAAGGTCCTGGGACACTTCAAAGGGCAGTGGTCCTAGATCTGATTCTACTTCAATATATATGTCCAGGGTGACTCAGTCGGTTGAGCGTCTGACCTCCGCTCAGCTCATGATCTCAGGGTTCATGAGTTTGAGCCCCATGTCGGGCTCTGTGCTAACAGCTCAGACCCTGGAGCCTACTTTGGATTCTGTGTCTCCCTCTCTCTCTGCCGCTCCCCAGCTCTCTCTCTGTCTCTCTCTCTCTCAAACATAAATAAAAACATTAAAAAAAAATTTTTAATGTATGTCTCCCCTTTCCATGGTAGAGCATGAAAGATCGACTTCTCTGTCACGTTTGGGGTTGGTTGGTTTTGACTTTCAAATTATTTGAAGGGAGTAGAGGTAGGCAATACTTATAATTCCAAAGAGAAAAACGAGAATTTAGGAGGTATGTAAACCTAGGAGAAGGATTTTCAGAGGTATATTTGACCTGGTAGTGAGGGAGGAAAAAGCATAACCCCCAATACTGGGGAAGAAAGAAAGGCTGTTCCCCATTCCATTCACTGGATGGTGAAGTTGGGTCACGATGGCTTGGTTGCTGTCTTGAAAGCAGAGTGGGTTAGTGGACTATCCCCTCAGAAGTATGGCACCACTGAAACTCACATATTTATAGTATTTTGGGATCATTTATTCATTCAAGCAATAGTGTGCATTTACCATTTATAAGGAAATTTGCAACTGACCTGCAATTAACAAGGTTTAAAGTGTTAGCGGATCATGATCCTTGCTCTTAAGGACTAGGTGGGGAACTAGATAACTATTATTGAATGTGTCCAGACATAAAATCCTCTATGTTTTCTCCTCCTGATGCCATTCTACCAGCAAGTTGGGGGTAATAACAATGCAGGATCCACTGACATCACACAATTGTTCTGAGGACAGATGTGATTAGGAAGTAAAAACGCCTTTGTGAAGTTCTGACATTAGGAAAGCATTAATTGTTAAAATGCCTTTCAATTGCTTGCTTGTCAGTTTTTCATTCAACAAATATTTATGGTGCACCTCTGCTGAGCAAACACTGTTAGGGGCCCTGGGGGCGCAGCAGTAAAGAAAACAGACAGAATCTCTGCCCTCATGGAGCTGACATTCCCCAGTAGGACAGTCTGTTGACATGAATTAAAAGATTCATCAGCCACATGAGAGAGGCAGAAAGCTTAAGCCTGAAAATATATATTCACTGAATATATATATATTCACTGTTTGGAATTTTGAAAAATTGGAAACAACCCTGTGTCCCTTATGGGGGGCTGGTAAAAAATTATGTTGTTTTCATTCTACAGAAAATCGTGTCACTCTTAAAAAGATGGGAGTAGCTGTCTATATGTAGTATTATGGGAAGATCTCCAAGACCTGCTAAAGGGAGATAAAGCAAGTTCCAGAACAATACATAATATGACCCCATTAATGTTTAAAATAAACACTTACCGGGGCACCTGGGTGGCTGAGCATCCGACTTCAGCCCAGGTCATGATCTCACGGTTCGGGTCCCGAGTTCCAGCCCCGCGTCAGGCTCTGTGCTGTGAGCGCAGAGCCTGCCTTGGATCCTCTGTCCTCCTCTCTCTCTGCCCCTCCCCTGCTCGCTCTATCTTAAAAATAAAATAAAATAATTTAAAAAAGTAAACAGCTGTTTGTTTCATTCACATGGTAGTATATAGTTATATGTATGTATTGAAATGAGCTCTTAGAGAAAAATTCTGGAAATACACAAGTGACAAGTGTGTTACCTCAAAGGAGCGAAAGGGCACTGGTGGGGGAATGATGCAGGCCGGGGTACATTTTCTGACTACAATGCATACTTCTTGCTTCATTTCTGACAAGGAGACCGCACTGGTATATCGCTTGTGTAATTAAACAAGGTGTATGCATGTGGGTACAATGGAGTAGTGGCAACATGATTATGGATGACAATTGTTGCTCTTTTAATCTCCTTTAATGTTGTTTTAATATGTCTATAGAGAGATATAGACACATAGATGAGACGATGCCAAAACATAAAAGGCGGAATTAAAACATGGTGCCCTGGCTCAGAAATGTTGCCTCTCCCCACCCCACCTGCAGTTTATAGTGAAACCTTTTTTAAGAGCATCATGGGATGTTGGATAAAAATCCTTGATCTCCCAGTTCTGAGGCACATGTAATTATTTCACAGGTAAGTAGCCTCAAGGATCTTTTCGATAGATATGACTTCATTATGAGAGCATTGTGCCTCTCCCAGCAGTAATTGCGCTTTGGCTGGAGCCAATGTGGGGGTTCTGGTATGTGCTGGGTGGTTCCCAATCAGGTTCTCCTGGCTTCCAACCCAAATCAAGTGAGCTGGCCTTCGCTTTGGCTGATCTCTGAAAACCAGCTCATTCAGGCTGGCCAAATCTCTTCCATTGCCTCTCTCTCTTTCTCTCTCTCTCTCTCCCTCTGGGACCTTGGGCAAGTCTTCTGGGTCTCCAATGGAAGGCGATGGACTGCATAGCCTATAACATCATTTACAGTCCTAAGCTTCTCGTTTCTACTGTGGCAAGTTGTTGCAATAGACCACCCGTGTTCACAGGCACCTGCCATGTGCTGAGAACACGCAGAAGCAGAGGAGCAAGGTCTCTGGTTTTAAGGGGCTGCTCATGGCAGAGTCATATTCTTGGGGAAGTTGAATCCAGTGAAACAGCTAGAAAGGTGGACTCCAAAGAGCTGTTGGGAGAACTCTCCTGCACTTCCCTCCAGCCTCTGGCTCTGAGCCTCTTGCATTAGGCTGGCCTCTGCTCCTCCAGCCCCTTTGTTCTGGAAGTAAGCTGGTTAGCGCCCCTAGCCATGAGGGATTGCTTCAGGTCCCAGAGACTGACCCCCCACTCATGTTACAGTAGGGAAAGAAGAGTCTCGGGGTGGGGACAGGGATAGCCTGGGGTCAGGGTGAGATCCAACAGACTGGAGTGGGAACCCAGGCCTTCACGGCCGATCTACTGACTCAGCAAACCTTTGTGGAGCATTTTGCTACAGGCCACGCACTGTGCTAGATTGCCAGAGCACAGGTGCGAAATCAGTGGCACTTGGGGCTTCCAGATCAAGCTCTAGTGATTAGAAGCTTTTCCCGGGGAGGACGATACCCTCCATTGGAGAACCTTCAGATCTGTGCCTTTCTTCGGGGCTCCCCAGGCAAGCAGCCCAACCAGCCTTAGCCACCAAGGAGCAAAAGGCTGCCAGAGGAGACCCAGTTCATCCTAGACGCTGGGTCGGGGGCTACGAGTCAGAAGTCCTCCTCAACTGTGCAGAAAGCTCCACAGTGCTCTCGGTCGAGGCCGATCTCCAGCAAGGGAAACTTGCTTCCACGGGCTGAGGGCGGGTGGGTGCTTTCCCAGAAGAGAAGCAGCCATGTGGCAGGAGTGGAGAATGAACGCCAAGCTGACCCAATGTCTCGTTCCCTTTCCACACCTTCCAGCTGTGTGACCAGGTCTGTGGCTCAGCCTCCTGAGTCTCTGTGGTCTCTTCTGGAAAATGGGAATAGTCACAGTCCCGCTGATTCTCTTCTCAGGAGGTGATTCCGTAGATCAAATGAGGTGATGGATGGAAAAGAATCATAAAGCGCTTTACAATACCAGCTGATGTCGTTAGACACTTGGAGGCCATGCGTCTTCCTGCTTTACCACCTCGACCTCTGCCACCCCACTGGTCCTCCTAGAACCCACAGACGCCCTCACAGGATGTCCCTTAGGAGGCAAGAGGGCCAGCTGGCGCTGGCACTGGCTGGGCGGTCCCATGACTACTGCGGGTTGAGGCCTCACCCTGAAACCCATTAGACCAATGCTGTGTATGCCCGACGGGTGGCAGCAAGTGACGTTTTCAGGGCACCTCAGGGGCCCCCTGGGGGAGGGGGTTCTTCCTCAGCAGGAAGAAGGAACTCTGGGGGCAGAGGAGGCCTGGGCATCAGGAGACCCAACGCCCCAGGTCCTGGTGTGCTGTCAGCCTTGGGGTCACCTCGCCTCTCTGGGCACGAGTGTCAGATGGGTGTTGTTTTTTTATTTTAAAAGTGACATGATCCTAAAACATGTAAATATCACAGAAGAGGCAAGTCAGGGAAGGCGCCTCCCCCACGCCACAATACTCAAATAGTTATGTATGCTCCTTAAACAATACACATAAATATTGGGATCGCAAAGAGCCCTGGTCTCTCGGACCTTCTTTCTATCACCGTGTTCGTAGGATGTCTCCTTCCTTCAACCAACGGCAGAGACTTGTAGCATCTTATCAGGCCATTTTGTATTATTTCCATAAGATAAACTCCCTGTCATGGAATTACAGGATCAAAGATATTTCAGCACATCCTCAATACATTGAGTGTTACCTTCCTTTTTAAACGTTTGAAAGCGATGACTGAGGATGTTATTTTCTCCTAATTTTAAGCTGCTCGTTAGTGAGGTTGAGTATCTTTTTTTTTTGTACGTTTAGCAGCTATATGCATTTCTTCTGCTGTAAAAATCTCGCTTGTGCCTTCCGATTTTTCTATTGGAATGATGGTCTTTTTCTTATTTATTTTTTTAATTTTTTAAAATGTTTATTCATTTTTGAGAGACACATAGAGACAGAGCGTGAATGGGGGAAGGGCAGAGAGAGAGGGAGACACAGAATCCGAAGCAGGATCCAGGCTCTGAGCTGTCAGCACAGAGCCCGACGTGGGGCTCGAACTCACCAACTGTGAGATTGTGACCTGAGCCGAAGTCAGATACCTAATCGACTGAGCCACCCAGACACCCTGGTCTTTTTCTTGTTTACAGCAGCACTTTATGCAGCAAAGCTCTTAATCCATTGCTTGTCCTACAAGTTATGTTATTTCCCTACTTTGTCATGTGTTTATAGTGTTCATGTCCCATACCAAAGACTTAAATATGTATGCAGGTAAAATTGTTAGTTTTTTTCCTTTATGGATTCGGAGGCTTATCTGTTTTTTTTTTTTTTTCAAGGTTTTTTTATTTATTTTTGGGACAGAGAGAGACAGAGCATGAACGGGGGAGGGGCAGAGAGAGAGGGAGACACAGAATCGGAAACAGGCTCCAGGCTCCGAGCCATCAGCCCAGAGCCTGATGCGGGGCTCAAACTCACGGACCGCGAGATCGTGACCTGGCTGAAGTCGGACGCTTAACCGACTGCGCCACCCAGGTGCCCCTTATCTGTTTTTAAGAAAGCCTTTTCTCATTCTCAAGATTATGGAATTGTTTTTTTATCTAGTTTCTTTTCCAGCTTTTATAAATTAAAAAAATGCATGCCTCTTTAATACATTTGGGATTTTTTTTATGAATGTGGCATTAGGTGAAAACCCACTTTTTCCCCCTCCAAATGGATCACTGATTATTCCAACACCATTGAAGCACCAACCTGATTTCTCTACAAATAAGAAATACAATCTTTATCATGTAACATACATTTTATTCCATTAACCTATTTCATTCTATTCTACATTCTATTTTCTTTGTTTATCTATTTGATATTTCTACAACATTATCGTGCTTAATTCTTCTGACTTTAATAGTATCTTTTCAAACCCAATGGGTCAAGCCCCATCTCATTTTTCTTCTTTTATAAAAATTGTTTATTCTCGTGTATCTGGCCTCCTAGATAATATTTAGAATCAACTTGCCAATTGTCTTAATCAGAAATTTTACTGGGGTGCCTGACTGGCTCAGTTGGTAGAGCATTCGACTCCTGATCTCGGGTTGTGAGTTCAAGCCCCAAGTTGGGCATAGAGCTTACTTTAACATAGATAAATAAAAATTTTTGAAAAAAGAAATTTTATTGAAGTTGCATAAAATGTATAAACTAAGTTGGGGGAAGAATTGAGATCTTAGCAATGTTTAGATATCCCAAGCAGACATACAATAATGTATTTTATTTAGACTTTCTTCAGTGTATTCAATATTTGCTTCCAAACAGGTCTTAGGTATCTCTTGCATGAATTAGTTGGTGTATTTTCAGGTTTATGGGTGATTTACGCTTTGTTTTGTTTTTGCTATAGTGAAAGGAATAATTTTCATTTTATATTTTCAACTTGCTATTTCTATTGTATAAGAAAACTAGTTTGTGTCTGGGAATCCTTGCAAACTCTCTTATTGTTTCTATTAAATAATCAGTTGAGTCTCTTCGATTTTCCATTTAATAACTGCTCTGCTTATTACCAAAGAAAATCTTGTCTATTGTAGAACATGAAAACACACAAAAAGAAAGAGACAAATAATACCTGTAAAATCTACTATTTAAAAAAAAATGTTTAAACATTTATTTTTGAGAGAAAGAGAGAGACAGACAAACAGAGAATGAGCGGGACGGCGGGGGGGGTGGGGGCAAAGAGAGAGGGAGACATAGAATTTGAAGCAGGCTCCAGGCTCTGAGCTGTCAGCACAGAGCCCGACATGGGGCTTGAACCCATGAACTGTGAGATTATGACCTGAGCTGAAGTCAGATGCTCAACTGACTGAGCCACCCAGGTGCCCTTGTAAAATTTACTCTTTAGAAAAAGTTATTCTTAACATTTTGATGAATGTTCCACCCCCCAAAAAAAGATTTATTATATATACATATTGTATACATTGTATACATTTATACATATATATATATATATATATATATATATATACTTAAAATAGTATCACACTATATATGACATTGTACATATATCTCCTGAGGTATACAATGTACAGGTCTAAGAATTAAATAGATGCATGTATACGGAGTTGTTGAAATAGCATCATACTATGCATACTGTTTTCTAACCCACTTTTCCTATTTCATAAACTATTACAAACCTTTTCCTACAGTGTTATTATTCTACATCATCATTTCAATAGCTGCATTAAATGTGGGGAAAAAGCAACCCCCAACGGCAGACATTTAGCTAGTCAATTTCTTAATATTATATATCTATAGTGAACATCTTATTACTTAAAGCTCTGTGAATATTCATTATTATTCTTTAGGAGAACTTTCTAGAAGTGGTATCCTGGGTTCAAAGACATGCAGAAATTAAAAAAAAAAAAAAAAAAAAACACGCAGAAATCTAAGGCTTTGGTGACAAGTTGACAAATTGCCCTCCAGAAAGCTTATGCCAATTTATTCTCCGACCTCTACTTTTCAATACATATTTCTTCTTCAGATCCCACTTTCTTCAGTAAACATCATACCATAGGCTTTTCTTAAGTCTTAAACTCACTGGCAACGTCATTTTAACAGTAACAGAGTGTTTTTTCCTGCCACTAGCCCTCTGTCGGAGCCCCCACAGCTCTGTTTCTGGGATAAATCCAAAAGTTCCCAACTTCCAGACCAAGTGGCTTCGTTTGATAACGGGAAACCCCAGCTTTGGGCTCCAGTTTCCAGGGCCATTTTATTTTATTTATTATTTTTTTAATGTTTGTTTATTTTTGAGAGAGACAGACAGACAGAGCGTGAGCAGGGGAGGGGTGGAGAGAGAGGGAGACACAGACTCCAAAGCAGGCTCCAGGCTCCGACCTGTCAGCACAGAGCCTGACGCGGGGCTCGAACTCACCAACTGCGAGATCATGACCCGAGCCGAAGTCGGACGCTTAACCGCCTAAGTCACCCAGGCGCCCCCCTGGGCTTCAGTTTCCAAAGGAGAAATAAAATGGTTAACTCAGCCTCGATTTCGTTTGCTTTCTGCTGCAGGAAGGTGGCCAGGGGGCTCCACAAAATGTTAATCATTCTGAGAGATCACTAGCTATAAGCAGAAGACCCATTTGTGCTTTCAATAAAAATGCCCCATTCCCTGTCATTTTTTATCAGTGAAAACGGTGTCATGTTTCTCCCCATCAGGTGTTCCCTCGGCAAGAACCTCCTAATTCAGAAACCATTCCAGCAAGGGGGTAAGTTTTTCTGCACAACAAATGACTACAAACACATCTGCATTGACAAGTCACAACTTATATCCTTCTATGGTGTTTCTGCTCTTTTGAAAATGTTAATAAAAACTTAATGTGGAAAAAAAACAACTTTTTCCAAATATGTGTACCAATGAGCCCAAGGCAACTCATACTTTCTTATAAAATAAAGTAGGTCACTCACATCAATCATGTTGTCTTAGCACATTTTTTCCAAATTAGGAATTCTCAATCCATCATACCACGTTATGGCATCTCTTTTCCAAACATTTCCTTTTAATATGCTCTTTAACATGATAAGCAAATCTAATAGAATACATTAGTGTCACTTCTCAGTGATGGAGTGTTTCCTCCTGTTGCAATTCATGATGAGTTCAGGGAAACGTTTTTACTAGTTCACCCTCGAACAGCGATCAGTTGTTGAAAATATGACAGTGGCCCCGAAGCTGCCAAGGCCACACTTGGGTGTTAGTCACGGGACTCGTACCTCACCTCTCCATGTGTCCTATAGGTAGAGAACGCGGAAGATGTGTGTGTCCCGAAGCAAAATAATAAATCCGGATTCCGTATGTGACAGGAGTGTTTACGCTTAGCCCGTCGACTCAGGACGGCTGCAGATGCACGCATCCTGTCCTGTGTGGATCAAAAGCTTGTACTGGGCTTCGTTTTAAAACCACATTGCTCGCAGAACATTTCCAAATCTCCTGGATCACGCAGCGAGGGAGGATCCCTGGCTTGATGCGTGCAAGATTCTCCAAAACCAGTTACCGACTTTTTGTACATGAACGCGGACCCCGTGGGAGATGCCTGCTTTGTTTATGACCCACTTGAGATAAATATATTTGCATGTTCCTATATTTGACAACGTCTACCTGGCAAAAACAGGGTGTTTATTTCCACTCGGCTCTCTGGTTCCTGGACTCATGTGTTCGGCGTTAGTGCTTGAGTTTCTTTAGGGATTTTTTTATTTGGACAGAATTTTGGAATAAAATATTTGGGAAAGTTGGGGATGGGAGAGGTTTGTCGAACGCCCAGGAATTCAGCTGTTTCAGGCTCTTGGCCACCCAACAGGAAAACATCTGAATGCAAAGGGGGAAAGTTCAGTCTGTTTTCTGGACCTTTCATCTGGACACGTAGGGTCCTATAGACACTGGTTTATTACCTAGTCTATAAGCCGTAACTCTCCTCATGTCTTGGGGAAGGGGAGTTAAGTTTTGGATTCCGATCAGTGCAGCTTCCTGACACTGCCCCATGCTCGAGCTCGAGCAGAGCTAGTGACACAAGGCTGTGCGTGCCCAGGAAGTGCCATTGACTCACTTATCACAAAAAATGAGGCACAGCTCCTGCCCCTTATGGAGCATGAAGTCGGGCTTGATATCAAGCCAGACATGACTTTCCCCTTAAAGGGGGAAAAATGCCCAGGTTGTCCAGAGGAGGGAGAGATCACTGCCAGGCGGGGGTGGATATCATAAAAGTCCAAGAAGAAGATGATCTTTGAACCGGGCCCTGACCAGGGAGTGGGCTTTGGATCTGTAAGATGGGGGAGGGGCATTCTAGCTCAAGGGCTCCTTGGGAGTAAAGGGACAGGCAGAGCGAAAGCATGCAGGGAATGGGATGTGTGACAAATAATTCAAGACCGAAGGGACACAGGTTGCATGAAGAGAGGCATGAGAAGAAATTGAAGGAGGAGACTGAAGCAAGTGTATGAGGAGCCTTGAATGCCAAGCTAGGTACAAAGGCTCCAGGGATTCTCCCTCTCCCGTGCCTCAAAATCATTCTCATCACATCAGTGCGTTTACCCAGAATAGCAAGGTTATTAGGGTGACAATATTTGTGTTGGTGCATTTGAACCGCCTCAATCTTCTGTCTCTTTTACACCTCTCCTGCTAGACGCAAGCAATAGCCATAGCAAATTCAAGCTTTCTGTTGCTGAGATCGGGAGCGCCATCCTGGAAATTCTCGCTGGCCTCACCACCATTGCTCACAGAGGTCCAGTACCCTCCCAAGTTTCAGTGCTTTCCGTGAGTCGATTAAAATGTGCAGAACTTGCCCCTTTCCTTCTGGCCCATGGACCTGGAGGGGACTCCGCAATGCAAGACTTCAGGTGCTTTGGTAAGCCCATCACTTCGTTCACCAAACGTGCGTTGGGCAACCACCGCGTGCCTCAACATTGCTCTATTTGCTGGAGACAAAGTGTGGAAACGAAACAGACAGGGACCTACTCTCTGGAGGGAAAGACAAAAAAGTTAACAGTCATTCCAGGGTGAGAAGGAAGCAAAGGAAAGCAGCGGGAGCCGGGAGGGGCGACACCCACATCAGAGAAGGTGGCCAGACCGGCCTGAAGGGCGAAGGCTGGGAGGCGCCCGCTAAATGAGGAGCCCAGGGGGAAACTTACACGGGCGGAGGACGCACCAAGTGCAAATGTGTGGCGCTGGACGAAGCCAGAAGCCGCTAAGCGAGGGGGGGAGAGGGAGCAGGTAGGGCTGGAGGGCTGCGGGAGCCGATCTGGGATTTGAGGTGCACCGAGAGTTCCCGCAGGCTTTTAAGCGGGGCAGTGACGGAGCCGTGAATGACAGGGTTCCCCGCTTTGGAGCCACCGCTAGCCGCCATGTGCTTTAGCCTCGCCGTCGCTGACTTTGCCTGCAAAGTCAAAACAAGCGCTCGGAGTGCATCGGCTTTTATTTTTACAGCAATCTTTGTACCCAAACCACCGTAGCATTTTTAATAACAAACTGGCAGGGAGTCAGACATCTGTACTTGAAAAAAACAGCGCAAGCCAACTATTTCTAAATGTTTTATATTTACTTGTAACATTAGAATAACCATGAGGTTGCTTTTTGCATAATCGGAACCATTCTCATTAGGGTTCGACAGATCTCGTCCTTCATGGGCTTGGGCAGTGGTTTTCATTATGGCAGTGACATTGATCTGATGGGAGTGAATCTTTCCTTGAGCGTTTTGGGGGGCGGGGGGAAGGGAGGAAGAAGTTGAGAGAAGCTGGGGCAAGCTAGGAAAATAAGAACTCTGCAAAGATTGCCGTCAGCTTGGAACTGGGGTGCCATGGAAAAAGCCCAGGCTGGGCAACCTTGAGCAAGTCACTTAACCTCTCTGAGTTTCCATCTACCCATAGGCAAGATGGCGACGATGATAGAAGCTATTTCATGGAGTTGCGGTGAGATCTAGACGAAATAACAGATAAAGGGGCCTGGCACGACACTGTGTTCCTGCTGTGTTCCTCCAAAATGAGTATTTAACATGCAAGATTCAGATGCTTTTACTCCCAGCGATTTCTATCTTTTTTTCTAAAGTGGGGTTGTAAGACTTGCCAAATAAAAATACAGGATACCCCGTTAAATTCCAACTTCAGAGGAACAATAATTATTTAGTAAAAGCATGACCCATGCAATATTTGGGACATACTTCCAGTCAATAAGTATTGGTTGTTTATCTGAGATTAAAATTTAACTAAGCATTCTGTATTTTACCCAGAGACCCTATTCTAGAGATTTAAGGGTCCGAAGAGCCTTACCTGGAACAGAACCTGGTAGGTGCTTGATAAAGATGTATTGAATGAACAGCTGAAAGACTGTAAGACCCTGTTGTAAGTCAGATTTGGTAAGTCTGTATGTTTTATTTTATTTTATTTTAATGCTTATTTATTTTTGAGGGAGACAGACAGAGTGCAAGCTGGGGAGGGGCAGAGAGAGGGGGAGACACAGAATCAGAAGCAGGCTCCAGGCTCTGAGCTGTCAGCACAGAGCCCGACATGGGGCTCGAACTCATGAACCATATGATCATGACCTGAGCCGAAGTCGGATGCTTAACCGACTGAGCCACCCAGGCACAACGCCCCCCACCCCCCCGCCTTTTTTTAAGGTAAGCATGTATATTTTAAACACACCTATGGATCAAGCATCTCCTTTCCCCGAAGGGGGTGAGAAGGTGGACCCACTGGCCACTCCAGCCCTCGCTGCCCCCTGCCAGAATAGACCTGGAATCAAAAAGGAGGGCAGGCTGCATGCTCTGGCCTTCTCTCTCAGCCACCTGCAGCCAACACAGAGCCAGATCGGTGCAGTTACGTCTCAGCCCCTGCTCTGAACTCCCTTCCAGGGCTCTTCCCGAAACAACATGGGCTGTAAGAATATTTCACACCAACTCACTTGATACTTCATTTGTTTTATTAAAAAAGAGGAAACAACTTCCGGTTCGGCGTCCATTCTTTTCTCCCTCTTCTTTCTGGAGACCAGGAGACATCTGGGCTGGGCAGTGGGGAATGCTGGGCTTTCGGACTGGGAGAAGCTGTGGAGGGGGGAAGGTAGTCAGGTGTGGCCCCTCCTGGGCTTCCCAGGCCCACGGATGTCTGCATTCCCAGAAAGTCCTGAGCACAGAGGATTTCCCCAGGAATCCGGGCTGGACTTGTAAAGATCTGATCCCAACATCAAGAAAAAGAAACCAGCCAGTAAATTCCCAGTTAGTTCATTTTCTAAGACTTCTGAATGTGTTTTGAATTTTCTCTAAATTAAGATAATCATAAAAGGTTAAGATATTTAAACAGAGTTCCACCTGATCCCAGGGCTTGATTTGTATGCTTAATTAGTTCCCGAACATATGGTTCAGAGCTTCTTATAAAAACAGGGTAATGACTCGAGGTATATTTGGGTATTAGATTGAACGATGTTAAAGGGACATTCAGACCCGTCTCAAAGGCCTTAACCTGCCCTTGATCTGTGCTGGAAGCTTCTGCTGACATCTGTTTCAAAGAGATATCAAAAAAAAAAAAAAAAACCTTTCCAGTGGCCTCATGATAAAACAAAAATCCATACGGAGATAGATATCAGGCATTAAAATACTTAGGATTCAGCATGGCCTGAGGAATGTGTGAGGCCCCAGAGTGTAACAGTGGGGGGGCGAGGTGAGGGGGGGGCTCAGGCAAAGAAGGAGCCGGGGCCTCTGAGAACTCCCGAAAGTGCCGCGCCTGGGCTCAGTATGGAGAAGGAGCAGCTGGGTCACAAATGTCCCCAGGGCCCTTTGTTCTTTTGCGCGGTTCAGTCCCTGATAATAAATCAGGTGCTTCTGTGTGGGGGACACAATTCAGGTCACCAGGAGTCCCTTTCCCGGCTCCCATGCAACCCCGCTTTTCCCCACTCCCTCCCAGAAAGGTACTTTTGGAGACACCCCACCTCTCCGGTGGGAGTGATGTCTTGTGCTGGCTTGTCTCCACCCCCTGGTCCGGGTCTATGACCGGTTCCCACCCTTAACCTCCTGGGCAATAAAGGGGAGATCTAGATATATATTTGCTGTGTGTAACACAGCTTCCAGACAAACCCCGGCCCAACTGCCCATCAGATTTCTGCCCTAAGCCCTCCCTATATGAGCACTCGGGGGCCATTTTGCCCATGCAGGTTTGGGCCACGGGTAGGAAATGACTGCCCTGAGGAGACGCAACCGTCGGAGGCCATACCATGGGCTGCACAGGGGATCGGGCCCATCTCTGATTCGGTGCTTCATGGCTCTGCCCAGATTCATGCGTTCATCCATACAGTCACCTGTCCTTGAGCAAGCACACCCCAAGCACCTATTGTTGGGGGGGGGGGGTCAGGGGGCGCAAGGTGCTATGGGAAAACCAGAGCTGATTTAAGGGTAGCCCTGCCCTCCAGGAGTTCACAGTCCAAGGAGATAAGGCAGACCCAGGAAGACGGGTATTTCGTGAGGCCGTCCCAGGTGCTGGAGAGAGGTGTCAGGGACACGATACCGGAAACCTGAGAGGAAGAGATCGTGTCAGGCAGGGTAGCAATGGCAGCTTCACAGAGGACGCGGCGTCTGCCCTGGGCAAGAAGATATACCCATTTGGACAATGGTAACTGAGGGCGACGGGGCATTCCAGGGGGAGGGATGGCAAGAACGAAGACCCAGAGACGGGAAACCACGGTATGGCCCCAAAACAGTCAGTTGCTTTCCAGATGTCCACAGCCTGCTCATTCGTCCCTCAACCATCCTTGAGAAGTCCATAAGGCAGGTGTAATTATTTCCATTTTATAGATAAGAAAACCAAGATGTATAGGGGTGACACACACTCCCCAGGGTTTCACAGCTCAGATGCAGTCGAGACCGGATTCAAACTCAGGCTTAAACTTCCCAGACCGACCTTAGGCCAAAAAGTTAAGGAAGGGTCAGACCATCAAGGGTCTGAAAAGCTGAGGAGGGCTGAGCTGACTGCTGTCTCCTGGGCAGTCGCTCCTGGGGATCGAGTGGGGACCTTCCAGCAGGGGCTGGAAAATCCTTTGGGCAGCTGGGAGCAGGGAAAGCCAGAGCAGAGGGAGGCGGAGAGCAGGAAGGTGAAGGAGGAACCTTTGATCCCCCAGAGATCCTTCCGTCCAACCCGGGCCGGGAGCCAGAGGAGAGAGGAGAACAAGGACTCGGGAAAGGGGTGTTACGCTTTTGTCATGCAGAAGGCAGGACAGGAGGCTCTAGGAACCGCTGTCGCTGTGCTTCCAAAGGGCTGGCTCCGACTCCTCCCGAAGTCATCTGGGACCGGGACATCAGTGACAGCCAGCGGAGTGTTTACAACGAGCCACCTGCTGTCACATAGATTTCGTCACTTGGTCCCCATAACAACCACAGGAAGTGGCTCATTTTCTTATCTCCATTTTACAGATGAGCAAACTGAGGCAAGTGGTGGTAAAGAAAGGTGGCCACGGTTAGCCAGGGAGGAAATGGCTTCGACCGGAACGTGAACACCTCTCCCCGGAGCCCCTCGGAGACTGAGCTCCCGACTACTACCTACGACCTTCTCCGCTGGGTCTTACGTGCCATCCAGGTGGTCACGAATGGGGTGTCTCTCGTTGCCCATCAAAGCGCGTCTGCCTAGCTGTCCTGGGCACGCAAACCCCTCCCCAGTCTGGCCCAAGGTTACGTTTCCCCCTTGCTACCTCCCCCTGGGTCCCGAGGGATGTTGCTGCCACGGCCTGGCAGGCAGGAGGCCAGATCCAGGCTGTGATCCTGAGAGACAGAGTGAGTCCCTAGAGCTGGGGAACCAGCCTGGGGCAGCACAGCAGGAGACCTCACAGCCGGGCCAAGCTCCGTGGGACCGAGATCAAAGCTAGTGGGGCTGGCCCAGCAACGAGGAACAGAAATGAGCAGGGGTGGGGCTTGTCCCATATCATTCCTGTGGCTGCATCGCTTGGCTGGGGCTTCTTTGAAGACCTGGGACACCCCTCCCCACTTGGGGTGCGAGGCGATGACCCCTTCTCCCCCCTGGATCCCATGTCGGGGACTGGGGAACCAATGAAATGGGGGGTGAGAAGTCTGTGAAAAGGTGAGAGTTCAGTCGCCCGGCCTGGCTGCAGTGACCCCTTGTCCTGGGGCTCCCTTCAATGCGCGGCCTGTGGGTGGCACCTCGGGAGGCTGGGTCCACATCCAGGCTCCCTGGGGGAGCTGCTTGCGTTTTCCTGCATGGGTATGGATCCCTCGTGGCTCAGTCTGTCTGTGGCTGTGGGCACAGCACCGTGCACGTTGTAGGCCTTCCAGAAATCCTTGAGAGCTGGCTGCTGGAGAGACACCGCCTTCGTGTGGCCCGAGATCTGTAAAAGCACCCAGAAGGGACCTTTACTGAGAGCCAGGGTGGTCCACAGCATGGGAAGAGCACCGTCCAGGGAGCCCATGCCTAAGGCTGTACCCTGGCTTTACACAAGTTTCCAGAACAAACCACATCAACTCAGTTTCCCTATCTGTGGCACTAAGGAAAGGCTAGCTGGTCCTAAACTTTCCACAAAAGCTCCGATCTGCCAAGCCAGGGTCACATATCAATGTGTCCTCACCCTCACCTTGCCCTTGAAAGATGGTCAAATGTAGGGCTTCCTCATCTTCACCAACTGGCCACCTCTTGGTCAGTTCTTAGTCCTGGGTCACCTCCTCTGAGAGGCCCTCCTTGACTACTCAGCCTAAGCATCCCTTCTACACCCCAGGCAGTCTCTACTGTCACCCTCTTTGTGGTCTCCATCTGACCTTTTCCTGTCTGGATATTTTCCCCACCTGTTTATTAACTGTCTCCTTGAATAGGATATAAGTTCCAGAACAGCCGGGAGCCTGTCTGAGCTTTGCCTCTGCTGCTCCCTGCTCAGTCCCCAGAGCCCAGCATAGAACCTGGCAGAGTAGGGACTCAGCTGATGTTTGCTGAATGAATAAAGGAGCCATGACCACTTTTCCGTGTCATTAGGTATTCTTCAAAACCATGTTTAAAATGGATACAAAATAGTTCACAGCGTGGGTGTATTACAATATATGAAACCGATCCCTGATTGTGCGACATTTACATTGTTTCTAATCAATTAAGGATCACTTATTAAGCACCTAAGAAAATCCCTTTCGTTTTTCTTCCTTACCGTCTGTCTCCTGCCGTAAGCACATCAGCTCCATGGGAGCAAGTCCCCCGTGTGTCACTGTCCCCAGGCCCAAGGGCACGGCCTGGCACACCGCGCTGTTCAAAGGTATCTTTGTTAAATAAAGTAAGGGCTTTCCTCCCACCAGGAGCACTTGGAATTATTTTGCTCCTCCCTGCGGTTCTACATTTTGAAAATTGTCTGTTTACCAAACGAATGCACTTATTATGAACTAATTGTTTGCCTACCCTGAAAAGTCCGTTCGAGCTGCAGCCACACGGGCACCTTCTGACCGTCACGGGAGACACAGCGTCATCATGTCCGGCTGATGCCATTCCATATCACTGCAAAGGAATGCGAAGTGTCAGTCAGCCCAAGTGACCTTGCCGGGAGTCACTACACGGTTCCCCGAGACTCTTCGGAATTGCAGAAATGCTCAGGAGTCCACAGAATGATCTCGGCTAACCCCGGAGCCCTGGGATCACTGCACTCTACGTCCTCGCTCCTGCCAGGGCTGCTGGTGGCCAAGGGACTGGCCAGCTCCCGTCTCTATCCCTGCTTACCGCTGCAGGCCCCTGAGGAGACCCACAGGCCAAGTTCGGCACTGAGGCCACGCAGGGAGGGCACGAAGGACAGCTTCTGGGGAGCTGTCTGGCCCCTAAACACGTGGAGGACAGAAACCTGGCTGCACACAGAGGCCCCTCTGCGACTGTGCAGGGCTAGTCCAGATAGCACCATATACCAAGAAATCCTGGGGGTGCCAGGGTACCCCTCTAAGGACAGCCACAGAGGTCACGATGCACTTCCGGGTGGAGGGCCGAATGAGCACAGGACCACCTGGTCTTTCTGTGAAGACCTGAGCACAGGTCTTTCTGTAAAGAAAGTACGGTTACCACTGTTAGATTGTGTTAACTTTAATGTGCTTCCGTAGTATCACTAACACTTCTCCAAGGTGCCTTTTGACTCTTCAAAGGCGTCCCGCGGGCAGTGTCACTTCAAGCCTTATTCAGGGGGGTGATGCAGCAGATGTCACGGAGGCCCAGAAAGACGCTGTGACAAATCTGAAGCCAGCCAGCCGGATGGGGGTGGAGAGGCCAGAACCGGAGCCTGGTTACTCGCACCAGGCTTCGTTCAGCCAGGGGACGCAAATGGGGACTCGGCTCCACGAAGCGGCTGCCAGATGTCAGGGTCAGGGTCGCCTCATACAGTTGGGCGGACGGGGCACTGCTCCACGGCAGCCTCACCAAAGGAATGGCAGTCACATCTTGTATATCAAAGATTTGTGTATTTATTCCATTTCTCTGGGTTGCAATAAAGTGTCTATTCTAATAAAATCAGCATATTGTAACATTTTCCATCAGGCAGAAGCGACCCGTCTTGGGCAAGAGGCCCCTTTTCTTAATGTGCTCGTAGGTACTGAATGATTGCCAGCCATCCTGATAGAAGCCGCTTATATTTGGGAAACTGACACTTCCCTGGGCAAACCGGAAGGAAGGGTGGTGGTCTCACTATGCCCCCAGAAATAAAGATGCCCCATTGGCAGAGCAATCTGGGAAAAGGCAGCGTGCAGGATAAAGGACTCTACAGACAAATAAGACAAAAGACAAGCTAAGAGGAAGATGGGCAAAGGCGTGACCCATTGACTAACAGGTGAAGAAAGGGGCATCGAATGTGTGAAGGTTGGCTGTGGGCATTTGTCATTGTTCGTCCCACACAGCATCCTAACCCCATTCCTCCTGACGCCTGGCTGATCTTTCAGGGCACAGTGGCCTTTTCCCCCTTGCAAGTTGTCCCCCATTGCAAGGGGGACCTGCTTCCCCCCTCCACTATGGAAATCTAAGGAGGCAATTCCTCCTTCTCTACACCCCTGGGGCCATGGGGCCAGGCATAGGAATGTGCTTGGCATGTGGTCATTGGGCTACCCGACAGACGCCATAGATGTCACGCAGATTCGGTACCCAGCTCCGTGCAATCAAGGGAACACAAATTAAATCAACAAATACTATTTTTGCACCCAGGAGAATAACACAACCACGATAACTGTAGCGAGGCTGCAGGGAAACATGCTGTCGCGCACTGACGATAACATGTCGATTGCACAGCCTTCACGGAGAAGAACTCGACAGCATTTCTCATAAAGCGCCCGTTCTTGAAATCAGTACTCACTTCCAGTGATCCCGCTGGAGAAGAGGTCATACGTGCACAAAGACACAAGTAGCAAAATATTCATTACCATAGTGGAAATGTACAAACGAATCCAACATTCAGGGGTGAGAAACACTGAGATTGCTGTGCGCACGGCCATAAAAACGTGTCAGAGATACGTCTGCAAACGACACTGGGAAACGCAGATTCCTTGTACGTATCACCTCCTAGGAGCACAAACACGAGAGGGTCCTATTGCAACTGTACCCATGTTCCAAACACAGGGAGAAAGGTCTGAATAGACCCTTCACCAGCTGTTGACAGTGATTGAGGCTAGGAAGAAAAGTGTAATTTTGCTGCATGTACTCAAACGTTCACAAATGAGCCTTTCCTCTATCTGCGTGCTCCTAGATAGCCAAGTGGTTAACCCCATTGACTCTGGGGTTGAGCTGCCTTGAGCCCAAATCCGGATCTTGCTGTTTTGTTAACTGCCTAACTTTGGGCCCGTGATCTGAGCGTTAATTTTCGTAACTGAGAAAATCCACATACTGTGCTTAGTACAATGCCTGGCCCGCGGGAGTGGCTCTCTAAATGTTACTCATTATCTTGGTATCTCTGCTCTCTCTTAGCCCCTGATCTTTCAAAGCCAAAGAAGTTGCTAATAAATGTTTGCTGAATGAATAAGTTTGGGGATGGTTAAGACTGTCTTTCGGAGGTCTAAAAGTCCAGAAGAGAACAGGCTAGGGGCCAGACCTTACTATTTTCCACAGTGTTTTTCACACTGTGGGTCATGATCGTTAGTGGATCCTAAGTCAATTTGGTGGGTAGCAACCAGCATTTAAAAAGTAGAGAATAGGGGCGCCTGGGTGGCGCAGTCGGTTAAGCGTCCGACTTCAGCCAGGTCACGATCTCGCGGTCCGTGAGTTCGAGCCCCGCGTCGGGCTCTGGGCTGATGGCCCAGAGCCTGGAGCCTGTTTCCGATTCTGTGTCTCCCTCTCTCTGCCCCTCCCCCGTTCATGCTCTGTCTCTCTCTGTCCCAAAAATAAATAAAAAACGTTGAAAAAAAAAAAAATTAAAAAGTAGAGAATAGAAAATGTCAAAGTGTAAGGAAGAACGGGTAGTATTTCATGAAATTCATTTTGTGGGTATGTGTACTAGGTGGCAATGTAAAATGTATTTCTGACCGTTGACCACAAAGTCACAGAGGGAAACCCCGGCGTCAAATGCAGCCTCCCGTGACAGTCTGGGTGTGCTGTCTCCAGCCCTCTGCTGCCCAGTTCCACGTTCAATGTCACAGCCAGGGAGAGGCAGAGTCTCCTGTGGCAGCCCCACGGGCCTGTACGGTGGACAAAGCATACTAGCACCCACATGGCCGCCTTCTCCCTCCCTCAACCTGCTGGAGGTCCTCCCCTCACCCAGATGGTGCTGGCACTCGGGGGGGCAGAAACCTCATGCCTCATCTAAGATTCCTAGGGGTGCCATAACCAAGTACCAGAGACCGGATGGCTTAAAGCAAGAGAAATTTATTCTCTCACTTTTTAGGAAGCTACAAGTCCAAGACTCAGCTGTCATCAGGATTGGTTCCTTCCGGAGACGCCGAGGGAGACTCTGTCCCATGTTTCTCTCCTGGCCACTGGCACCTGCCGGAAATCCTAGGCATCCCTTGGCTGGTGGCTGACGTACAACTCCAATGTCTGCCTCCACCTTCACATGGCCTCTATGTCTGTAGCTGCCTCTGTTTCCGAATTTCCTTCTTCTTATAAAGACATTGGATTAGAGCCACCCTAGTCCGATATGACCTTGCCTTAACTTGATTATATCTCCAAAGACCCTATTGTTTTTAACGTTTATTTATTTATTTATTTTGAGAGAGAGCACAAATGAGCGGGGGAGGGGCGGAGAGAGAGAGAATCCCAAGGAGACTCCACACTGTCAGCGCGGAGCCAACATGGGGCTTGAACTCACGAACCATGAGATCATGATCTGAACTCATGAACTGTGAGATCATGACCTGAGCCTAGATCAAGAGTGCGATGCTTAACCAACTGGGCCACCCGGGGAATCCCCAAAGACCCTATTTTCAAGTAAGGTTGCATTCACAAGTTCAGGTGCATATAAGTGGGTTTTTGGTTTGTTTTGTTTTGTGTGGGTTTTTGTTGTTGTTGTTGTTGTTGTTGTTGTTGTTGTTGTTTTGGAGTAGGGGGAACAATAGTCAACCCTGTGTCTACAGCTGCAAAGTAAGAAAGGAATCAGGTTGATGCTTCAGTCGGGGAGGACTCAAGTTGGAGGTAATAGCAAGGTTCTTCTCTGGCCCCCGTGTTGTGACCTTCATCTTGGGATTCTAGAACTCAAGGCCCTTGGCCTAGAAGGACAAGCTCCAGTCTGTGAAACCTGTGTCCACACTTTTGGAACAGCTGGAGTGGCTTACCTAGCCGGCAATAAGATCTGGGCCGTTATTATGGACGCTGAAGATTTTTGCTTGAAGGAGAGAAATCACACCCACTATCTTCTCAGTCTATAATGGAAAAAAAAAAAACTGAAGTCAAATTATGCTCCTGAAGTCCAACAGTTGGGATTGGTTGAGTCAGCCCAAGAGTCCAGCACTGGACTCCCTTCAGTGCTCTGTGTACATGACGTTTGTCTTTAATACTTAATTCTAACAATACTGGTGTCACCTATGGGTAGCTTGCAGGAATGGGAGAGACTTTATTTTTAAGTTTATTTATTTATTTTGAGAGAGAGAGAGCACATGAGAGCGCAAGTAGGGAAGGGGAAGAGAGAGAAGGCGAGAGAGAGAGAATCCCAAGAGTGCAGAGCCACGTCTTGGGCTCGAACTCACAAACGGCGAGATCGCGACCTCTGCCAAAGCCGAACGTCTAGCCGACCGAGCCACCCCGACGCCCCAGGAATGGGAGAGACTGTACATCCTCTATAATCATCATCAGCCTCCTTCACCAGCTCAAGGCACTTCAAATTTAAAAATGTTACCATGTGATATAGACCTGTCCTCAACCTTATGAAAGTGTGAATATAAGCATCTTTAGAGAACTCTGCAAATATCTTGAAACTAGAGCACACGACCAAAGCTGATGCAGTAGGCGTGACACCCGAATGTTGTGGCTTCAGTACATGACCCCTGCTCACCCCCTCCCTTTCCAACCAGATTGTCTGGCCAGCCCCTTCCAGCCTGGAATTCTAGACTCTAATGGAATAGTGGCGATGCCTACTTCCGTCTCCTCCGTGCCTAGGACATGCCAGGCTCCATGCTGAGAGCTCTACACAGATTATCTCACTTTTCTTTCCAAGAGCCCTTTGAAGGGAGAGTTTCTGTCCCTGCTAGTAGATGGGGAAGCTGAGGTCAAGTCCAGCCCGCAGGCATGTTCTGGGTTTCCTTAACCTGAATGTCTCTAGTGGGGCAGGCACTCCCCAGCTGTCACAGGCACTGACATTTCTGCTATAACCACATTCGCTCAAACACGGAAGAGAACGTTTTCTTTTTCTTAGCAGCGTTATTGTGATAAAAGGCACACACCCCACAATTCACTCATTGAAGGCATACGGTTCAATGGTTTTCACCATATCCGCAACGGTTTTTACTACATATTGATTGTGCAACCATCAATCACCACAGCCCATTTTAGAACATCTTCGTCGCCTCGTAAAGAAACCCTGTACCCTTTTAACCATCACCTCACGACCTTTCTATCCCCCTCCGCCAGCCCGCAATAGTCATTAATCCACTTTCTATCTCTATAGATTTACCTCCTCTGGGCGTTTCGTGTAAGTGGGACCAGGTAACGTGTGGCCTTTGTGTCTGACTCGTTCCATTTAGCATCGTGTTGTCCGGGTTCGTCCGCACAGCTGCGTGTCTCAGCACCACATCTCTTTTTTAGGACAGAATAATATTCCGTTGTATGGATATACCGCATTTTCTTCACCCAGTCATCAGTTTGGGAGACGTTTCCTTGATCCTACACTTTCGATGCCTGTTACACATGTTCCATGTTATTTAATCCTCATAGAAGCGCTATGAGGAAAGTGTTATTATTACCACTGTTTTACAGAGAAGGAAACTGAAGTGCGGAGAGATTGCCTAACTTGCTCAAAGTCCCCATGGCTAGTGAATACTCCTGCTCGGCCATTGCTCGGCCACGGAGTTGGTCATTCCCAGCGACACCTGCTTCCTCCTTCGTCAGTGTGCCAAGGCAATGCATACATACCTCAGCCCGCTCACGTATCCCTCCGTGGAATCCAAATTGGTGTGCCAAGAGCCCCCCCTCCTCCTTGCCGCTTCCCCACTCCTCACCCACACCCCTGTGCTGACCCCCACCCAAACTTGGCTCCTTCTCCAGCCTGCTCAATTCACTCCCTCACTCAGGAACCTTCCGGAAACCCACTTTTCAAGGCAGACAAACCCCCTTTATTCGACAAATGACGTTTGGTCAACAAACCCCTTCAAGGGGTGTCATTTGAGTGCTGTAAAATCCTCATTATTTGGGACCTCACTCATTCAATATTTGTGATCCTTTCAAGAGGCTCTGCTGGGCTAGCGTATGGTTCAGTTAGCAAGCTTTCCTCCGTTGTGAATTACGAATTCATAGCGTGAACAAGATTGCAGGAGGCATGTTTCGACAAAGTGTTTTCAAACCTCTTCAAAAATTGCGGAAACACCCAACAGAGACCCAATAGCTGAGATGCAGACCACACACAAGTCCTACCCAGTCTTTAAACAGGTCCCCTAACCATCCAACACACAACCTTACTAAACGGGAGAGTGGAGAGACTCTCAGTGTTCAACACACCATGACGGCCTCCCTCTAAAATACGTGGCATATAAGACTCACTCTGATTCTCCAAACCAGTCCTGGTCCTCAGCCTCGCTTCTTCCATGGAAAATCACATTCAGCAGAACAAGACAGTGAGCCTCAAAGTCCCTCTTGGGCCACACAGGGCTGAGAAGCATTTCAGATGGGTCTTGGGAAGGAGCCGCAGGAAGGGAGTTTTGGAGAGAACTTCCAAACTTAGAGATGCCTCCTTCCGTTCACACAACCATTCATCTTCCCACAGAGAAATTGCACTTAGCTGAAAAGTCTGAGGACCGTGTGACCACCCCCCGAGACAAGCACTCTAAGCCTTCAGCCTGCCGAGTGCCAGTTGCCTTGGATCCTGTGGTCCAGCAAGTGAAGAGAGGTGGGAAAGACCAGAGTGCAGAGTCTCTGCTGACCCTAGTGTTTCCAGAGTGAAACTTTCCACTTCTTTCTAGAATCTTAGACTCCAGGCTGTCAGATATTGTGGGTTCAGGCTGCCCCACCCTATCCTGGTTTAGAAGCTAACTATTTTATTTTTTTTATTAAAAAAATTTAATGATGTTTATTGATTTTTGAGAGAGAGAGAGAGAGAGAGAGAGAGACAGAGAGTGCAAGCAGGGGAGGGGCTGAGAGAGAGAGAGAGTCCAAAGCAGGCTCCAGTCTCCCAGCTCTCAGCGCAGAACCTGATGCGGCGCTCAAACCCATGAACCGTGAGATCGTGACCTGAGCTGAAGTCGGTCACTCAACTGACTGAGCCACCCAGGCGTCCCAAGAAGTTAACTATTTTAAAGTAACGGAGAGATTTCAATCTTCTGTAGCATTCCAGGGGATGCCTTTTATCCTGCCTGCAGAGCAGTGTTAGTGACATCCTTTGGGGGTGGCCCGGGTAGGGGTGAGAGAGCAAACTCAGCCGAACACAGAGGTTTATGACCCCCTGAACCTTGGCTTCCACCAGCCCCACTGGTGTGGATTCAAGGACTAGTGGGCAGAGAAGTGGGAACTGTCTTCCCAACTGGCTTTGTAGCCGACTTCCCTCTGAGCCCGTCTCTCCTGCCACAAAATGGAACACTTGGCTGGAAGGGACTACCAACAGCTTTCAACTCATGCCCTAATTCTGATCTTTTGGTAGAGGCTGCCCAGAGAACTGTGTCCAGAAGGGTTTTGAGGGTTTAGGGGAGGGCGAGAACTGGGACCAATTAGCAATGTCTAAGGAAGGAGAGTCGTGGCACCAATTCCTTGTCAGATGTTGCCACTCCTGACGTTGATATCCAAAGCCTTCTTTGGCTCCAATCTCACGTGATTTTATACTTTTTCTTGACTGTCACCGTTTTCTTTGCCTTCCTCAAGGACCCATTTCGAGGGCCGTTCCTACTCCCTGGGAATTGACAGTGGTCTACAGACAGTTGCTTATAGGGTAGGGTTGGGCCACGCAAGTTAGGGACAAGCAAGGCCAGAGGAGGCCAGCTCTCCTCCGGCCCCTAGTGGAGTCTTTCTCTGTCGACACCGAACTGGAACCCACAGGGCACGGAGCACAGCCAATGCGGATGACCTGTTCCAAGATTACCCAATATGAGACGAACGTAGATTCGTGGCCTCTCTCCGCATGGTTTAGGCATAGAGGACTAAGAAAGCCAAGCACCATCCGAAAAAAGTGAAAATAATTTCGAACAAGGACCGCTAATAATGGGGATAGTCTCCCTGTCCGGAAAGCGGAGGGGTTGTGGCAACGGTGCAATGAGGTGACACGTGCCAAGTGCTGCGCACAGAGCCTGGTACCAGTAATCAATACCTGATAAAAAGCGATCCAGGGTTCATGGGATTATTCCCTAAGGTCACTCTTCGGTGGCGTTGGGCCCAAGGATATTAAATCTATTCCGAAACCAGCCCTCCCATCGGCAGGGCGGGAGCCCGCTATCTCACCGCCGGGGCCCCGCGTTGGCCAGTTCCAATAACACGATTAGTCATTTTTCATTCCTGAGATGTCTACCCATGGGTGGGTGCATGTGTGCATGTGTGAGTGCGTATGTGCCTTTCAGAGCAGGGGAAAATCCATATTCTCTCTCTTCTGACCGAATTAATCAAATAAATCTTCTGTAAGGAGCTGCTAAATGAATCACAGATGGCTCTGCCCTTTTACAGGTTGCAGAAAGCACCCGTTACAGTTCTTTTAATTTATCAGAGGAAAAAAGATGCCCTCGTGTGCCCCTTCCCACTTGCAATAATAATCAGAACCAGTCTATTTTCCGAGGGTCCGAGACTCATTTTCCAAAAATGTGTATCAATAGATGTAACAGCGGGGAGATTATTTTGCCAAGTTCCAGCCTCCAGCACAGCAAAGGTGCCCTGGCTGGGGAGAGCGTTTATAAAACCACATTTAATAAAAGAGAGTGTTATATTAAGTATGTTTGCTAGTGTATTTAAGCATATGGTTTCCATATCAGCCGTAAAGATGGCAAACACATGCTTTACCTTCTTTCTAACCTTTCCTGGAGACGTCCTTTCCAGGGGGTGGTGGGACGGGAGGATTTGGGGTGGATGCGAGTGTGTGTTTTGTTTTGCTTTTTACAACTCAGGCGCACATGGGAAAGCACCAAGGAATGTTCAGAAAACATGCGAAGACTCTGACTTTTCTATTTATGTAATTAACCCAAGAAACTTGCTTTGCGCACTTCCTTCAGCGGCCCCAACATTCTCCCAGCGCCCTGTTGCCTCCTCCAGGGCGCGGGGGGCTGGCTGACTTTAAAGTGTGAATCAATTTCAGCTGCAAAGAACTTAGGCTCCTGGATTTAAACGTGGTAAATAAAGCAACAGCTCCGGGGATGGCTGCCCGGCTTTGTGTCCGTGCGTCCCCGTTCACCGGTGAGCCGCCGGTCTGCCCAAAGATCCCCTTTGGGTACTTGGGTTGGGTATTGGGGAGTCTATCTTTTTCCTTTGCGTCAGAGGCAACGGGCTGTGGCCTGTGGGCCCGGGGTCCCCAGAAAGGCAGCTGGGAAAGGCCTCCGGGGACCACCCCCCTAAAATAGACTAAACGATCCCCTGATTTGGAGACAACCCCGGAAGCCAAAATGCCAAGCCAGGAAGGAGATTGGGTGGGGGCATCTGCAAGGGGGCCGCCCTGCCCACCCCCACCGGCCCAAACAGATTTGCCTGAGCGAGTTATAAATCTACTGGTACCATTTCTTTTTCGTCACTTGCCTAATCCTGTGCCCTTCGTTTCATGTGCTGTAATTATTAACATCTGCTTTCTGAGCCTGGGCCGCGTGGAGTTTGCAAAGGCAGTTTTCAGTCTAGAACAATGGTGACAGCTGTTTCATTTAGCCTAGGGCCAGCACTTCCTGTTCAGTCTACATCTGCCCTCCTGTGTCCAATTTCTGTTTCGGGGTTTTGTGTTTTGTTTTCTGGGTTCCCCCCCCCTTCATCCGACCTTACTATACGTTTACGAAGAATTTCTAACTTAGCACTCCAGCTAGTATTTCTAGCACATATGCTTATTAGATTGGCGAGCCAGAGAAAGATAGGAGAAAGTCAGGGTTGTCTCCAGCAGCTAGCACGGTGGAGGGCAGAAGCAGAAAGGAGGGCTGACCAGGGGCCCAGGGAACCAGACTCTAAGGAAATTCCTGGGCCTTAAGGTTGTAGAATAGGTTGACCTCTCGGGAACTCAAGACACAGGAAAAAAATGGGGTTAGCTTATCTGTCCCCTGGCCTGGTGTCATCTCCACAGCTTATGAGGTAAGGGGTCACCCAAATATCCTCCTGGGGGAACTGTGTTTCTGGGTGGCCACCAACACTCGCAGGCCCTTCCCCTTTGGGAACCATGCAAACTCATCAGGTGGGCCAAGATTCAGAGGCTCTGGATTCACTTTTTCCCCCTGAGGCACCAGCAGCGCAATAAAAACCCCTTCTCTTTTGCACAGGGAGGTCCGTGGGGTGGGGGAAAGGATGCGGTGTGGATAAGAGAGTGAAGGAATCCACCTTCGGACGGTCTGCCTGGACCCTTTTTAGCATATATGACTCCGTGTGACCAAAGATTGTGGAGCGTGTGCCCCGCCCCTGGCCTTCCGTCCACCCCGCTTCTCCTGATTTCGGGTGACGCAAGCGTGGGGTCCCCAGCTCGGCTGGCACGCAGATGCCAAGTTATCATTCGAGACCCCACCCCAAGCACTGGGTTAGAGACAGACGCCAAGATCTGCGAAAGCCGCCCTCAGGCACTGCTGGATACTGATCGCCAAATCGCGCAGAAACCAGTCTGTGCGTGGATAATAGTTTGCAGGGATGGGTTCGTGTCCCGTGGGGGCACAGGGCAGGGCCCGGGGGCCAGGGCACCGGTGTCACCCCTCCGACCAGGACTTCCCGAGTCCGCCTGGGCTTCTGCCCATCTCCGGGCATCGGGACTGGCAAAGCCCCTGGAGATCCGCTGCCCACGGCCCCGTCTTTATTTTTCTCGAGAGATGGAGAAACTGAGCGCCAGAGAGGGGGAGCGCCTCCTACAGTTGCAGCTTGGCGGAGCTTGAGTGTATCAATAGAGGAACAAATGAAGGTGACTCTGTGTTGCTTCTGGAAGCTTCTGGAAGCTTCGTCAACATTTTATCTATCTATCTATCTATCCATCTATTTATGAGAGAGAAAGAGAGAGCAGGCGAGGGGCAAAGATAGAGGGAGACAGAGAATCCCAAGCGGGCTCCACACTGCCAGTGCAGAGCCCGACGTGGGGCTCGAACCCACAAACCGTGAGACCGTGACCTGAGCCCAAATCTAGAGCCAGACTCAACCGACTGAGCCACCCAGGCGCCCCCCTTTTTTTTTTCACCATTTCTAGATGAAGTGTCTTTTTCAATCCCAGACCCTCTCTGCCCTTCTAAGTGGCTCACTTGAAAATAGCTGGGGCCTGGGGTGCCTGGGTGGCTTGGTCGGTTAAGCGTCCGACTTCGGCTCGGGTCATGATCTCACGGTCCGTGAGTTCGAGCCCCGCGTCGGGCTCTGTGCTGACAGCTCAGAGCCTGGAGCCTGTTTCGGATTCTGTGTCTCCCTCTCTCTCTGCTCCTCCCCTGTTCATGCTCTGTCTCTCTCTGTCTCAAAAATAAATAAACGTTAAAAAAAAATTAAAAAAAAAAAAAAAGAAAATAGCTGGGGCCCGACTGCCCCCTGGGAGCAGTGAGCGAGGTCGAGAGCTAGAGAGACCTCAGCTGTGGCTCTCAGTGCTGTAGGCCCACGACAGCTCTGCTGCTTCTGGCTGCCAGCAGAGAGCCGGCCAACTCCAGCAAGTCCGGAAGTTAGTGCTGACTTGAAACCCGGGGTCAGGGAGGTTCCTGGCACGCCGTCGAGGGCCCCCATGTCTTTGCAGGGGTAAGTGGGCAGAAGGAAGAGCTCAGGTGTGAGAGAGGTGGCTGAGAAGGTCCTGCCCCCCACCCTCCCCACCAGGTGTTGGGGGTGCGGAGTGGAGAAGGCCCAGGCCCCGGGGACCCTCACCACTCTCAACCCTTGACTGGAGCCTGGAGTGGCCGAGAGGCCTGATCCGGCAGGGATAGGGGGCACGAGGGACTTTCCTTGAGCTCTGGAATCAAAATGGAGGATGGACCAGATGGGGCTGGGCCTGGGCCCCTTTGCCCTGCAGGAGAGCCTCTCCCCTGTGCCCGCTCTCCCTGCCCTCCAGCCCAGCCCCTTCCCCGCCTCCCCCTTCTCACTCACTCCTTTACTTCTTAAAGTTAATTGCAACTTTTTTCTCAGCGCTCTGATCTGGATAAGCCACATCTCATTAGAAAAAGATTTAGCAGGAGCCAAAGCGGGCTGGAGAAGGAATCCCTAATCAACAGAGAAAAGATTTAGGTGTAATTGCTCTCTCCCGCCTCCCCACCACCCCCCCCCCCCCCCAGCCTCGATCTTTCTCTGCTCATTAATCTGAAAAGAAAGTCGCTGCCCAACGTCTCGATGTTCAAGTATCTGCTGTGGCGGCAAACACATCAAAGCGTTTTGGGTTTTTCTTTTGCAGGGGGTGTCTGTATGGAGAGCTTTGGTTGTCGGGGAAGGTGTGGGTGGGTGTGTGAACCCTTCGGTTGGTCAGGCGCGTATGTGTGCGAAGCTCTTTGGTCATCGGTGTGTGTATATGAAGCGCTTTGATTATTGGATGGGTATGTGAAGCCCTTTGGATTACTGCGTGTGTGCGTGTGTGTGTGTGTGTGTGTGCACGTACACGTGTAAAGTGCTTTGGTTGTCGAGAGGTGCGGAGTAGTGCCTAGTCCCCCTTCAGTGTGTGTATGTGTGTGTGCGCTGTGCTTTGTTTGTTTGGAGGGGGGTGATTCCACATGCACTAACCCATCTGGTCTCTTCCTCTCGCCCCAATTAAATCCCAACAGATGTCTAAGCGGTGATACGCGGCCAATGAATTTAGCAGCAGACCATCTCCCCAGGTAGGACCTTTGGGTCTTCACCCATCCAGTGATGGAATGACAGAACCTTTTCACGCTCTTCTCCCAAATTCGGAAATGTGCTACGATGATCATGCTTTCCTTTGTAAATGGGGTGGGGGGAGGGAGAGCTTTTCAGTGGGTAATTTTTTCATGGAAAAAGGACTGCATGCTCGAAGAGAAGGAAAGAGGCAGTACCACTCCGATGACGTTGAATCTCACGAGGGACGGGATCATGAAAAGTCAACCCCTCTCGTACCCCTGCCCCTGGCTCCCGCCTGAATCCCCGCCTACCAGTAATTTCCGTATCATTCCAACTACAGGCCGCGCTTGTCTGTTCCACAGCGCGGCTGTGGAATTCGCGCTTTGCTTTTCTCACTTAACAAACTATCTCAGAGATCGTTCTGATCTCTAGCAGCATGGATTGACGCGAAGGCTGTGTTTTGAATCCATAAAATTAGTTAACTGAGAAAACCATGAAGGCCCTCTTATCCTGAGCACCAGCCAAAGTGTCGGGAAGTCAGCTGTCTCCCCAGTAAAATCTACTGATAGCCTGCCATGATGCTACCTCTTACATGTATTGCCTCGTTCAGTCCTCAGCAGACCCAGGGAGGGAGTTATTCTCCCATTTGTAGATGAGGACACCGCTGCGAACGGAGCTTGGGAACGTGCTGGAGTCACACTGTAAGCGGCAGGGTCAGAATCTGAACCCAGGCAGTCAGAAGGCAGAGCTCTGGCCCTCAACCACTGCCTTCCAGAAGAAGACAAGGAACTGTCTGGGAGCTGGAGGTAAAGGGGGAGTGGCAGAGTACCCCCAAACCAATGGGAAACCAGAGCCCCAGGACCTTGGGTCTCCCACCCACTTTTCCCACTTTGGCCCAGCCCAGGCACCTGGTCCCCCTCCTGAACCCCAGGGACCAGTGTCAGGGGAATCCAGGCAGAGAGTGGTCCCATTTTCCCACCTCAGCCCCCTGTGGGTGGGCCCTTGGCTGTTTCTCTGAGCACAGCCCCTGAGCACTTGCACCCCTGACCCCGAAGAATTATCGAACGTAAATATTGGCAACAGAGGGGGAGCTCCCTTGGAAAGACCGAGTTTCGGTTCAGGCCACCGAGTTGAGCCAGGTGCAGTGAGGCCATGTTCTAAATTGGAAAGCAAGGACAGCATCTGGGCGCCATGGTGACCAGAGCCCTGGGCCCCAGATCTCACGGGGGAAGGGAGGGCACAGTTCCCGTCACCTGTCACCTCGCCCTCCTCTCCGCTCTTGGTCCTGATTGGGCTTTCGTCTATGGTGCAGTTGTTGTGAACACTCCTGGCGACGACACCGAGGACAAAATGGACACGAAGATTTGCAGAGCGTGCGGAAGTCCTGTGTGTGACCCCGGAGGAAATGAATCTGGGGAGGGAAGGTTTTCAAAGGCACCAGTGACCTGCTCAGAGCAGGAAAGACCTGGGGGTTTATCACCTCCACTGCTGAGCCCAAAGGCAGACCTTCCAGGCCTGTCAGGGTCCCAGCAGATTATCCTCAGGCTCCATGAAGTCGGTCTGTCCCAGACAAGGCGGAGACACACAGACTCTTAAAATATAGAGCTGTGTGCTCACAATATTTATCAAGGCCTAGATCAGTGCCATCCAGGGCAGTAGCCACTTGCCACGTGGGGCTATTAAGCACTTGAAATGTGGCTAGTCCAAACTAAGATGAGGTGTAAGTACAAAATCCACACCAGAGTGTGCAAACTTGGAGAGAAAATCAAACACGAAGTATCTTGTTAACAATTGTATATTGATTAGATATTTAAATGGTAATATGTTGAATATACTGGGTCAAATGAAACCAAATAGAAAAATGAAAAACGGAACATAAATGTACTTTGAGTCACCTGAGCCCTTGACCTTTTTTATTTATTTTTGAGAGAGAGACAGAGCGTGGGCAGGGAGGGGGCAGAGAGAGAGGGAGACACGGAATCAGAAGCAGGCTCCAGGCTCCGAGCTGTCAACACAGAGCCCGATGCGGGGCTCGAACCCATGAAACACGAGATCATGACCTGAGCCGAAGTCGGACGCTCAGCTGACTGAGCCACCCAGGCGCCCTTCCTTTATCTTTTTTTTTAAGTGGCCACTAGAAAACTTCAGATTACGTCTGTGACTTGCATTTGTGGCTCCTGTTACATTTGTGTTAGCACGGGCCTGTAACACCCCCTTTTGTGAATGTTGTTATTCCCATTTTATTGATGAACAAACCCGCTCAGCGGTTGAGTGGCTTGACCAAGAGCATCGGCCAACGAGCCACAGAAGCCGGAATTCACATCACGAGAGGCCAGTGCGCCTGGCTGGAGAGGCTCCTAAATTTGATGAAACTCTTAAACTGAGATGTGTTGTTGTTTTGACAAGAGCTCATGCAGAAGTGCGTAGTGCCAGCAGGGACTGAAGCCAATTTGGAATCTGCGAGCGCAAAATAAAAGCCTGCGACTTGGTTATTGGAGTGGCCTCCCAACACGAGTCAGGGATGGTAAGGTGCAGGATACTTCTTGGTGCATAGAAGCGTGGGTGGGCTTCTCAGTTCTCCGAGTGAACTTGGGCGGCTCCCTCCCCCTCTCTGGGCCTCAGCTTCCCCATCTGCGAACGGAAGGGGCTGCATCAACTGTTCTCTGAAGTTCGTCAGGATCCACAGTGCATCTCAGCAGATGCCCCCCTCTCAGCGGCTGAGAGTGAGCTGGAGAGCAACTCACTGGGTCCTTGGGCAAGCGGTGTCTCTCTTGTGCCATCTGTGAGATGGGGACGAGGACAGCATGGGCTTCAGAGAGCTGCTCGGAGGGCTAATGAGATCACGCAGGCGGTGCCCTCCACGCATGCCTGGCACACGGGGGGCACCCAGTGCATGCATCTCTCGTCCTCACTGTAGCGGCATCCGGGTTGACCAGCTGGCTTGGATAGTTCTGGGTCAGTAGATGCAGATTCACAAGCAGTGTCTGCCTGGGAGCCTCCCCCTAACCTGACTCACTCAAAGGCTGAATCTGATCAAAGGCAGGAGCACCTGATCTTGGCTTCTGAAGACTTGGTTACGGCTGCAACTCATCTCCCTGATGACACGAGTGACGGAAGCGCCCAGGAAGAGGGCGGCTTGGCGGGGGCCCAGAGGACGGTATTGCAGAGCGAGACCCAAGCTTCTTGTAACAGAGCGTCTTCTGGCACGTTCTGAGGAAGCCGGGAAACTTCCACTCCCCAGGTGCCGTGTTAATTTCTAGCGTTCCTTCTTTCCCTCGGTTGTAGCGGTCCAGTGTCACTTTTCCATCTTTTGGAGGAGGGATGTAGATCCGGGGCCACAAACCTTCTTCGCCTCCATTTTCCCCCACCGTGGGAGGACTCTGACCTTGCTTGGTTCTTCTCGACAGCTGTTTTCATTTTTTTACCCTTGAATTGTGGGTAAACAGTCTCTCGTATTAGATAAACGCTTTATCAGCTCAGCAGCTCACCCTCTACCTACAACTTCTTTCTCACAAATGCAAGGCTGCATTAAGAGTAAATTAAACCGGATTTTTGTCTCCTGGGTTGTTATTTTGGATTTAATTGGGAGGAACCTGGAGTTCAAGAGTGCAGGCTCCCAGCTGTCTCTGGCGTGAATCGGCTGCCATCTGCTGGGCAATGCTGGTATGACATGGTCTCCACGCCTGGCACCAGCGGTGAAGAGGTCCATCCGTTCAATCAGGAAACACGTATTGAGGGGGAACCGTGTTCCAGGCATGGTTCTAGGCACTTGGGGTTCATCGGTGAACAGAACTGACACATATTTCTATTCTTCTAGAGCTTACGTTCTTGCAGGAGGTAACAGGCAATCGATAATAAACAATAAAGAATACCATAAGTTAGAAGGGGGTGAGTGCATGGGAAAAAGAGGACAAAGTACAACATGTAAGGGAGGTGGGAAGTGCTGGGTGGGGGAGGTGAGTTGCAATTCTAAAGGGTTTTCCAGGCCAGCCTCATTGAGAAGGTGATTTTTGAATAAAGGATGGAAGGAAACAAAGGCGCCTGCCATGGAAGTATAACAAGCCTTCCTCATAGAATGGATGTAAGTACAAAGGCCCTGGGGTAGGACTGTGCTCTGTGCATTCAGGGAGTAGTCGGGAGGCCAGGGCAGCTGAATGGAGTGAGCCAGGGAAGAGGAGTCAGAGAGGTGCTCAGAAAGGGGGAGACGAGCCAGATAGTGCAGGGGCTTGTGGGCCGTTGGTGGGCTTGACTGGCTTGGGCTACCGTCACAAAACATCGTGGTGGCTTACTCAACAGACGCTTACTTCTTACAGTTCTGGAGGCTGGGAATGCCAACGAAATAGAGTCAAGCCATGTGGGCCGAGGTGACGTGTGTGTGTGTGTGTGTGTGTGTGTGTGTGGTCTGTGAGTGTGTGCATGAGCGAATGTTGGAGGGTGTGTTTGTCGGGATGGGGGGTTGTGTGTAGGTATATGTGTGTAATAGGGAGCAAATACTCAGTGACTGAATGCTTCATTCTTCCTTTACTTATACCACAAGCTTGCTTCCTCAGTATGTCTGCTGGGACAGTTGAGGCTTCTGTCAAGCCCCGCAGTCTCCTTTCCCACCAGCTCAGCCCCAGACCCTGTAAGCGGGAAGGCTCTTGTCCTCTTGGCATATTTACATACAGCAGGCTGACTTCTTCCCTCAGTCCTGCAAATGTCCCTGGACATCTTGTCCCCTGCAACTTCCGCGGCTCGCCCCTCGTCTCGGGAGTGGAGCCCACCCTTCCCCTGGTTTCTTACAGAGGGGAAGACCCACCACAGCCCCGCCCAAAGGAGATGACCATCTCCCGGAACCCCAGAGTCGTGAGTGGGCTCCGTTGCCCAGCGTAGAGAGGTCAGAAGTGTTTGAGCTGTGGCAGCCAATTAGGTGGCTTTAAATCCCACACTTGCCGCTTCCCAACTTAGGGATGGGAGGCGAATTCTTTATCGTCTCCCAGCTGCTGTGCCAATGGGAAGGTCAACGCTCATGGAGTAGGTGAGGGGACTGACGGGATCTTTCCCTCGTGTCCCTGGTATTTTACTGAGCACCTACAACGTGCCAGGTGCTGGTCTAGGCGCTGGAGGAACAACACTGAACTCCCAGGAAGTGTAGATTCTAGCAGGATGTCATGTTAGCTGTAATAAGATGTCAAACTTTCAAAAGCAGGTGCTCGTGTTTCTAAAAGCACGTTCGGTACACTCCCGGTTGTTATAATGTGTGTGTGCGTGTGCATGACACCAAGGGATAGATACTGGAGACACTGAATAACACCATTTGCATTTACTTAAAAAATACAAACCATGCTGTATAAATATTTTTAAGATGTATCTCAATAGTAATATTATTGAAACATTTACCAGAAATATAAACATTAACCACTTCAGGATAACGATCGCTGATGAGAAACAGAGGGGGGAGAAAAAGAGAATGGGATTTGGAACTAGATGTTTAAGCACATCTGTAGCATTTTATTTCTCTGTAAGAAAAAACCCGAAGCAAACGTGGCAAAATAATAAGGTCCATTGACTGATTCTAGATTTATTACACCATCCACTAAATGCAAATACGAGTCCTCAGTGATAGGTCCTATTTCTGATTAACCTATCAGTAAACTGAGGCTCGACGAGTCCTTGCACCAAACAGGAAGCTGGTAATTGAAAGAAAGTGTAATTGAATTTGAAGTCTTAGCTCATTGCATTAAACCATCCTACCTCCTGAATGTAGGTTAGTAGAGAACTAGATGCTATCTGCTATTATTTTGTTGCGAATTTTTGTATCTGAGTTCATGAAAGATAGTGGACTGTGGTTTTCTCTTTTGATTATTAAACTGTATTTTTTAGAACAGCTTTAGCTTCACAGCAAAATTGAGTGGAAAGTACAGAGCGCTCCCATATAACCCCTGCCGGAACACACGCACGACCTCCCTCACCATCAACAACCTGCACCAGGCTGGTACATTCGTTGAACCTACGCTGACACATCATTATTGCCCTAAGTCCACAGTTTACATCAGGGATCACTCTTGGTGTGGTATATTCTAATGACATGTATCTACCCACAAACTGGTTTTACTGCCCTGAAAATCCTCTGTGCTCTGCCTATTTGTCCTCCCTCCCATCAACCCCTGGCAGCCGCTGATCTTTTTACTGGTTCCACAGTTTTGTCTTTCCAAGAATGCCATGTAGTTGGACGAATACAATACGGAACCTTTTCCAGACTGGCTTCTTTCACCTGGTGATATGCATTTCAGTTTCCTCCATGTCTTTCCGTGGCTTGGTAGCGCATTTCTTTTCCGTGCTGCATGGCATTCCATTGTTTGGATGCCCCCACAGTTGGTTCATCCATTCAGCTACTGGGGGCTTATTGTGGTCGCTTCCAATTTGGGACTCTCAGGAACAAAGCTGCTATAAACATCTGCACGCAGATTTTTTTTGCGTGTGGACGTACGTTTTCAAGCCATTTGCGTAAATGCCAAGGGTTTCAACCGCTGGATTGTATGGTAAAGGGTATGTTTCGTTTTGGAAGGAACTGTCCATCCATCTTCCAAAGTAGCTACACCATTTTTCATTCCCACCAGCAGCGAATGAGAGGTCCCGTGGCTCCACGTCCTTGCAAGCGTTTTGGTGGTGTCAGTGTTTTGGATTTGGGCCATTCTAATGGATGTGTGGCAGTGTCTTGTTTTAATCTGCATTCATGTGATGACTTATGATAAGCTTTTTTTTTCTTCTCTCTCTCTCTCTTTTTTTTTTGCCATCTGTGTATCTTCTTTGGGAAGGTCGGTTCAGACCTTCTGCCGGTTTTTTAAAGCCAGGCTGTTTGTTTTCTTATTGTTGAGTATTAGAGTTATTTGAGTAGTAGTCCCTTATCACATGGGTCTTATGCAAATATTTCCTCCCAGTCTGTAGCTTGTTTTTCTCATTCTCTTGACATTGTCATTTGCAGAGCAGAAGTTTTTAATTTTAATGACATCTAGCTTACCAATTACTTCTCTCATGAATGGTGACTTTGGTGTTGTAGCTAAAATGTCACTTCCATACCCAAGATCGTCTAGGTTTCCAGCTATGTTCATCTGCCCTTCTCTTTCTAGTTTCCTAGTGTGGAGGCTTAGATTATGGACTTCACATATTTCTTCTTTTCTAATATATGTTTAATATTATAAATTCTCTTCTAAGCACTGCTTTCCCTGCAGCCCACAGATTTGGGTAAGCTGCAGTTTCGTTTTCATTTAGTTGAAAATATTTTAAAATTTCTCTTGAGATTTCTCACTTGACCCATGCGCTATTTACAAGCGTATTGTTTCGTCTCCCAGTGTTTGGGGATTTTCCAGCTATCTGTCTGTTATCGATTTCTAGCTCAATTCCATTGCGGTCCGAAAGCAGACATCGAATGCTTTCTTTTCTTTTAAATTTGCTACAAGTGTGTTTTATGACCCAGAATGTGGTCTACTTGGTGAATGTGCGCTTGAGAAGAATGTATTCTATTGTTGGAAGAACTTTCTCTAGGAAAGCCCTTGGTGTATTACTCATAGTTCTTAAAAATTCCTGGTCTGATTATTCAAACATTCCTGCTGTATCCGATTCTGGTTCTGATGCTTGTTCAGTCTCTTCAAACTGTGGTTTTTTGTGGGGGTTTTTTTTTTGGCCTGTTAATAAATAGGGCTTCAGGGATGTATTGGTAAGGCGGGGCGGGGTGTAGGTTGTGGGGAAGCAGTCTTTAGTCCTACGATTAGGTCCCAGGCTTTTGGTGAGTCCATGCCCCTGGACTGTGAACTTCACAGGTACATCTGTCCCCACCCGCCCTCGATTTAGGTGGGAAAGGATGGGATAGAGCTAGAGTTGTGTTTCCACGAAGGACTGAACCAGGCTGGAGTTTAGTATTTCTCCTCACCCACGGCGATTAGGCTCTGATAAAACCCCAATAGGTTAGTCTCAAGGAAATAGCTTCTCTCCAGGGCAAGTCTCCTTAAGAACAGAATTATCTTTACAATGTTCCCTTTTTCCACCCCTCCTGCTGGAAGCACGAGGGGATTTTTCTGGGATGTTCACCATGAGAACCTGGTGGCGCTCCTGGAGATAAAACTCACAAAACCGTGAGGGCCACCATGATGGAGCCCCCTGGAGTTTTTAATTCACAGACTGGTGTGCACTGAGCCTCCCACCCTTTGTCCGTTACACTTCCGGGTTCCTCCCCCTCAACCCCCCCTCACTGATTTCCCCAGAGGTTTCTGCCGGTGGGTTCCTGCCCTGGCAAACTGTGATTCTCTCTGTCCTCTGGTCTGTGTCTCCAATTGGGGAGTGTGGAGGGGCACCGTGGTTTGCCCTGTGACCTCACTACTTTGACGGATCAAAGAAGAGTGGTGCATTTTTCAGTCTGTTCGGCTTTTCATTTGTTGGAATAAATTGGTACCTTCTAAACCCCTTCGTTACCAGACTGGAAACCAAAAGTCTCCTCCCTCGTCTTTGCCTGGTTTGGGTACATGAGGAGAGCACTAGCTTTACTACGGGAGTTGAGGAATGTTCCCTCCTGTTCTAGTTTCTGGAAACGATGATGTAAAATTCATGTTAACTCTTTAAACGTTGGAGGAATTCTGTAGGGAAACCGGCAGAGACTGAAGATTTCTTTTTCAGGAGCTTTTTAAATTTTATAAACTCAGTTTCTTTGATGGTTAGATGCCTTTTCAGCCAATCTATTTCATGTTGGCTGAGTTTTGGTAGTTTGTGGTATTTGAGGAGTCGTTCCATTTCTTTTAAGTGGTCATTTATGAACGTAAAGATGTTTAAAGTATCTGCTTATTATCTTTTTTGATGGCTGCAGGATTCATAGCAATATCCCCGGTCTCATTTCTGATACTGGTTATCTGTGTCTTCTTTTTTTTGTCAGTCTTGCTGGAAGTTTGTCCATTTTATTGATGTTTTTGAAGAACCGGCTTCTCATTTGATCTTTTCTGTATTTTTCCATTTACAGTTTCAATGATTTCTGCTTCGACCTTTATTATTTCCTTCCTTCTGCTTACTTAGGTTTGGTCTTCTTTTTCTTAGAAGTGAGAACTTAGGTTGCTAACTTGAGACATTTTCTCTTTTCTATCTGGAGAACTCAGTGTTATAAATTTCCCTCTCAGTTCTGCTTTAGCTGCACCCCACATATGTTGATGTTATATTTTAACTTTTGCTAAAGTTCTTTGTATTTTTGTAATTTCCTTTGAGATTTCTCTTTGACCCATGAGTTATTTAGAAGCACGCTGCTTAATTTGCAAGCAATTGTCTTGCTGTCTTTCCACTCACTGAATTTTAATAACTGTCTCTGATATTATTTTACCTTCATGAGAACCACACTTGGTCTGTTTGTTCTACTGTTATAGCACTAGGGCTGAGAGCAGGACAATAGTGTGTGTTCAACACATAAGGATGAATGAATGATGGAAATATTTAACCTTAAAATCAACAAAGAAAACACTAATTTGAAAAGACATGCACACCCCTATGTCCATCACAGCATTATTTACAATAGTCAAGATATGGAAGCAACCTACTTCCATAGGTTGGGTGAATGGATAAAGATGTTTTATATATATATATATATAAAACACACACACACACACACACACACACACACACACACACACACTGGAATATTAGGCAGCCATAAAAAAGAATGAAACCTTGTCATTTGTAGCAACATGGATGGACCTAGAAGGTATTGTGCTAAGTAAAATAAGTCAGACAGAGAAAGACAAATATTACATGATTTCACATATATGCGGAATCTAAAAAACAAACAAAAAATAAAAAACAAAACAGGAACGGTCTCATAGATAGAAGAACAAATCGATGGTTGCCAGAGGGCCGGGGTGGAGGGATGGATGAAATAGTCACGTGAAGGGGATTAAGAGGTACAATCTTCCAGTTTTAAAATAAATAAGACACGGGGATGTAATGTACAGTATAGGGAATATCATCAATAATATTGTAGGGGTGCCTGGGTGGCTCAGGTGTCCGACTTCGGCTCAGGTCATGATCTCACGATTCATGGGTTCGAGCCCCGCGTCCGGCTCTGTGCTGACAGCTCAGAACCTGGAGCCTGCTTCGGATTCTGTGTCTCCCTCTCTCTGCCCCTCCCCTTCTGGCTCTCTCTCTCTCTCTCTCTCAAAAATAAATAAACATTAAATAATATTGTAACAGTTTTGTACAGTGACAATGGTGGTGGGCTCATCATGGTGACTATTCCATAATGTATATAAATGTCAAAACACTACATTGTACACCTGAAACTAATACAATATTGTATGTCAATTATCTTCAATAGGAAAAACAATGAAGACAAGACTAAAAGCTAAAAAAAGGGAGAGAGAGGTATCAGAACATCGATGGTGATTATCACTGGCTAAGGAAAGACAGTTTTCTTTATTTTCTTCTATCTTTCATACTTTTGGAATTCTCTGAAGTGAGCTTGTACTACTTTTATAATCAGGAAGGGCATTAGAAAAGTGTGAGCTACTATTTCTGATCATTTTCATTCCCTGCCTGGCAGGTTATATCAGAATTCAAATTGCTGGAAAAGCTGAAGACGACGGGCGGGGCTAAAAAGGCCCTCGGGAAGGTTCCGGAGCTGACCTGACCCACGCTCCCTCGGGGGACACAGGTAAGGACCCTGCCAGCCATCACTTTTGCTGGCTTCTGAGATTCCTGCTACAATCACTCTATCATGTACATTTCACGTGACAAGGGTCCATTTCATCCTTCTCACTGCCCAGAGGCCCCTACAGTTCTCGTGAATTAATGTTCATTCCAAGAGATCTGGTTTGCCGTTGGAAAGAAAATATCCATCTGCCTAAGTCCAGCCATCAAAATTCCTTTAACAATTCACTTCAAGGTGTTTCCTTTCAGGGCTTGTGGTGTGCAAAAGATTACAAGGAAAAAAAAATAGGAGGGAGCAGAGAAGAGACACTGTAACCTTGTCTGGGCTTTTTTGTTTTTGTTTTTTTTTTTGGTTTTTGTATAGAGAATCCCAAATAAGCTCTGAGCCATCATCATGGAGCCCAACGTGGGGCTCGATCTCATGAACCAGGAGTTCGTGACCTGAGCCGAAAGCAAGAGTCAGACACTTAACTGACTGAGCCACTCAGGTGCCCCCTCTGATGTGTTGGAGTCTTCAAGAATAGCCAAGGACATGAGAATCTGGAAAATAATGACATAACCCGGTGGGGGGGGGAAAGTGAAAGAATCCATATCTCAGGAGCAGTTCATATGAACTAAACAGGCTCTGCTAAAACTGGCCAGAAATAGATACTGGAATACAAGCCAGTCTGCCCATTAGAAATCATTTGAATTCTACCGTTCCTGGGCACCTGATTTATTTATTCATTTCATTTTTATTAACACCTACCGTTCAATTAAATTCGAAAACATGAATTGCCCCTCCGTGGCTCCCTGATGGACACCATCCTTGCTCACTGTGGGGACTGTTCACCAAATAGTTCTGGCTCTCCGCTTTCTCAAAATGCAAGGATTTTGCTTTCCCTTCCTGTAAACGTCAGGCATGGCCATGAGACGCGCTCTGGCCAGTGACATTTGTCCAGAGTGACACTTCGGGCAGAAACTTCAGCCAGTATGTTACTCACTCCCTCTCCCTCCCTCTTCGGTTGTGACTGTGGATGTGTGTGTGTCAGGAGGAAGCTCTCCTGGGCCCCCAGAGTCAATGACATACAGAGCGCCCCTTTGCTGACCTGCCCTGGACAGGTAGCACGAACAAGAGAAGGTATTTGTTGTGCAAGGCCGCCGAGATCTGGTGGTCATTACTGCAGTATTACTTAGTCCGTCCTCAATGATGTACATGCCCACACACGCACGCGCACGCGCACACACACACACACACACACACACACACTTACTGAGCACCTACATGTGCAAGAGAGGGACCCAGGGGCAATGTGTGACAAGACACAATTTCTATCCCCAAAGTTAACGCGATGGTCTAGGAGATAAGATATCTACACCATGCATTACTGATGATGACACAAGAGTGGATAGTTCAAGAGCAAAATGACAAGGTGTTTGTGTCTCTGTAGCCGCAGAAGGAATTAATCAGATGGGGTCCAGGACGAATGTCGTGCGTCTCCTCTTGGCCGCCCCAGATGCCCTCTTTACCTCCTCCTCCCTGCTCTCTGCCCCACGAGAGCGACTCACCTGTACTACATTAAGAGGCTCCTGATGGGGTTGGGTCGGCGAGGGAGGTGGGGGTTGGGTGAGGGTGCAGCACAAGATCCCAGAGAAGAAGGAGACTGAGGCTGGAGTAGTCATTCCTTTGGCTCCCTTCTCGCAGGGTCACTCAGGCTGGCTAAGGCCCCCAGCCGATGGGCCCATCTCCTCTCAAAATGACCCTCTCCATTCGACTGTCTCCTTCCAGACTCCCGTAACGCTCTCTGCCCTTACCCATTCAGGCCCAGGGTGGTAAGAGTCCCACAGTCATTTATTGGCCCCATAGCCTGTACTATCCCATTTGGTTTCCCTACACCTTTCGTAAATAGTTCTTTTTTTAAAGGAGTTGTTAAATTATCCTATTCTGAGCATGCCATCTGTTTCCTGATAGACCCTGACTAATAGATCTTGCTTTGGAGAGCCAGCAGGAAATGATCACGCTTGGTCTAATTATAGGGTCAGCTGGTAAGAGGCGGAAGGCTTTAAGAAATGATTAACTCTTCGTTAAGAAATGAATTATTCAATGGCTTCGCTTCTCCCACCCAAAATGAAAAACTCTGCTCTAGAGACTAAAAGGATTGGAGGCGAAATACTGGCCTCCTCGCACCTATCGAGAGCACAAGTGGGCCAGTGTGGAGTCTCTACCTTACCAAGCCCTTTGCAAATGCGGGACCACAGGAACCAACTGGGAATCACGTCATCTCCAAAGCGCTTTCCCAATCCCCCTTCTCTGGCAAAGTGACACAAGGTTTCCAACCACTATTTTCAACTTGACTCTGAGGATAGAAACGTAATTTCTGGGTGCTTGAGGAAAATTCGAGACCTTTCTTTTGAGTTCCCACATACAGCTGCCTAGGATAGAGATAGAGCTCTTTGCCATAACCCTGCCAACTGGGAGCTTTTCTTTATCTGCCTTGGGATTCCTGTGGCACATTCACCGGGTTTATTTATTGGTTGTTTCGTTGATTGGTTGGTTGGTTGGTTGGTTGGTTGGTTGATATTCCATGTGAGAAGCCAAGGGAGCCTTTGAAAAAGTTGGATTTGAGAGAGTTCTGGGCTCCATTCTCTGTTCCCCCCTCCGAGGGACCGCACTCCTTTAGCTGTACCCCATTCTGGGAAGAGATCGGAAGAGACTGATCCCTGGAGCCCCAGCAATTTCTCAAAGCATCTGGAATGAGCAGGCACTTGCTTGCAGCTGCTGGGTCTGGGCCCAGAGGGGCAGGCTTGCTTAGGCATGCAAGGATATAAAGGTAGAGGAAGTGGTGCCAGCAATCTGGAAAATTTAGGAGTTCTGGGGCTGTCGCTGGAGTTTTCTGTTTGTCATTGGCTTGTGTTTGAATTCTCTCCAGAGCAGGTAAGAGACGGGGAGAAAGAATGCAGGGAGGGCGTTCTTCCGTGCTAGGTCTGCACATCTGAGCAGGTGAAGAAAGCACAGAGGAGGGGCGCAGGGATTGTCTGGAAGTCTAAGGATCCTATTTGCTCCTGAGCCCCGGAGGGTGCATGCCAGGTCTGGAGCAGTACCCACCAGGAGCAACGGGACAGAGCACAGCAGTAGAGCTCACGTGGACAACTCCCTTGAAATAAAAACGTGCTTTTCAGGGAAACAAATACTGAGTCAATCAGCAAATAGCAGAGGGATGTCATTAAAATGGTAAAGGAAGGCAGGGCTGTGGAGCAGTATAGGAGTTTCAGGAAAGAAGAGGGGAGATCACAAGGCAGGAAGAAGCACCAACCTCCGTCCTGTTGGGCAGCCCCTGGGATGCAAATTCTGGAAGTGGGGAGCAGTGGCAACTGCTAGATGCTGGATTTTTCTGCCAGAGTCAATTAGGTAGATCGTGGGTTCGCCATGAAAGTTGCACTGGAGCAGCGCTCTGTCGCTCTGATACACACACACACACACACACACACACACACACACACTGTCCCTGGGGGTCAGAAACGCAGGTTCTGATTCCATAGGCCTGGCCTAAGGGTTTGCATTTCTAACGAGTTCCTCGCTGAGATCAGTTTCGCTGGTCCATTGAACATACTTGGAGTAAGTAACGAGGCACCAGAGGATAGTGCGTTCGCTCAGGGACGATTTTGCTTTCCCCCAAACTGCTATAAAACAAAAGCAGGTGTAGGTGACCCAACTCAGCAGCCTGGGAAGTTTGGTGAAATGACCCAAACTCCGGGCTGGTGACCAAGTGGCTGCGAGGGGAGCTCCTTGTCTGCAACCCCCTGCCACCTCCCCCAGGAGCGAGCTAGGAGTGTGCTAGGGTTAGTTGGGGTCAGCTGTCCCCAGAGAGAGGTGGGCTGGTCACCAGGCGTATAAGACAGCTTACCTTTGCGGGGGCGCCTGGGTGACCCAGTCGGTTAAGCGTCCAGCTTCGGCTCAGGTCATGATCTCGCGGTCCGTGGGTTCGAGTCCCGCGTCGGGCTCTGTGCTGACAGCTCAGAGCCTGGAGCCTGCTTTGGATTCTGTGTCCCCCTCTCTCTCTGCCCCTCCCCTACTCACGCTGTCTCTCTCTCCTTCAAAAATAAACCGCTCGCTAATTCACCCAATCATACATTCACTGCCTCAAAAAATACTTAGTGCACAAAAAATACCTAGTACGCAGACACTGCCGTCAGCACTGGGGTGTGACAATGAAGACGGATGCTGTGACTTCAAGAAGCTGACTGCAGTCAGCCCCCTGGGAATGGTCCGTTTCTCAAGGGCATGTGGCTGATGTATAAGTTGTTGCAATACTTGTAATTCTGACGGTAGCTTATACGTTTTAAAGGCCTGCCCTGTGCTAGCCATTGGGCCGAGCACTTTACACGGATCATCTTGCGAATGCTCACGGCAGCCTATGTAGCAGGTACTGTTATTAAACTCACTTCAAAGGTGAGGACACTGAAGCTCAGAGAGATGAGGCCACCGTCCAAAGATCACCCAGCCAGTGAGGAGAGAAACTGGCCTTCATGCCCAGGCGGGCTCAGCCCCGTTCGGGCCCCGAGCCTCTGTCCTCACAGGTTGGGTCTCCACTTCCGCTCGTGAGCATGTGCCCTCCGCGTAGGGCTCTGAACACCAGTCAGTGGCTGGGTAAGCTTGGAATCTGATGAAGGGATGGGCGGTGGGTGGTGAGGGTATAGGTCACATTAATCATAGAGGCATCACACTGTAAAACCTCAATGCGCCCGCGATGTTCCTGTATCCCCCCCAGTGGACAGAGCTTTGGTTCGGGCTGGGCACTCACCTTCCTAGACCCCTGGTCCCCTCTGTCCCTTGGTGAAAGCCAGGACTCCCTGCTTGGCTTTGGCTTAGTCTGGCTAAGCAAAAGCAGTGTCCTCTCTCTTTCCTGGGCCTCCCTGGACTATACACACACACACACACACACACACACACACACACACACATGCACGCACGCACACACGAGCTCACACACACTCGCTTCCGATGACCACATTCTCACACGAGAAGGCCGCGAGTCACGCGAAACAATGTCCTCGCTGTTCTCTGCTCTGACCTACTATGTTTGTTTTGCAGCTTAACTGTCAGAAGACCACTTTACTTCTCTGAATCCAGGCCCCGCGGGGGCCCCTTACTCTGACCCAGAATTCCTTTCCGCTCTAAAGCCCCCGGATGGTTCTCTAGGGCTACTTCCCTTGACATCCAAAGCAGACAGAGATCTTAAATGGTCCAGAGTGTTGATGGTTCCTTTAAAAAAAAAAAAAATGCACTCTCAATGGGAGGTCAGATGACTTTGCATCCAGTTTTCATTCATCTCAGGTTCAAGGGCTGCTGTTTGTTTTTTATGTGGAATCTCTCCTAGCCAAATTCCACTCACCCAATGCAGCGGCTAACCTCTGCTTTCTATTCCTGCATAAATCTGCTGCCCGCTGCATGCGGCACCCGTGTCGCTGGCCAGCCTTCCACTGACATTCCTTCCGGCTTTCCAATTTACCGCCTAACCACCAGTCCCAATAATATTAGATCAGAGGGTTTCTGCTGCGCCGTGCTGGTGTTCCAACACTGGAAACGTTACCGACCTGGAGTCCAGTCCAGCCTTAGACCAGAATGTAAACACCCAAGGAGGCCAGGCACAGCTGAGGCCACTGAGTTCCTCCAACACTATGTGCTGTGGGGGTTCCAGAGAACAGGGACTGCATGAGCCTAAGCGGGTGCAGAAGGCTTCCTGGAGGAGGTGAGATTCCCTGATGAGCCTTTGTTTCAGACTGAATTCAGTCTCCCTCGACCCCAGTTCATGTGTTGAAGACCTAGCCCCTGGTACCTTAGAATGGCACCCTATTTGGAAATCGAGTTATTACAGATATAATCAGTCATACTGGACTAGGGTGGGCCCCTAATCAATAGGGCTGATATCCTCACGGCCAACGGGAAATTTGAAGACAGATAAGCAGAGGAAAATGCCAGGTGTGACGGAAGCAAAGATCAGGGCGATGCGTCTACAAGCCAAGGAAGGCCGAAGATGGCCAGCAAACCAGCACAAGCCAGGAGAGAAGCTGGAACAGATCCTGCCTCACAGGAAGGAGGAAATAACGTCGGGACGAACCAACCCTGTTAACCTTAACCTTGGACTTCTGGCTTCCAGAACTGTGAGACAACACATTGCCATTGTTGAAGCCTGGTAGTTTGTGGTCTTTTGCTGGGGCAGCCCGGCAAGTTAACACAGCCTGAAGGAGGGGCGGGAATTGGTGACGGAGAGAGAAAAGAACCTGGCCCCCAGTTGTTGAAAATAATAAACCCGAGCAAGCCCTACCACGGCCACCCCTAACCCTGACAAAGCTGTTAAAAACGATGCAGCTGTCAAATAGCTGCATCAAATAAAAACCTGTCAATAGAAACCTCTAAAACTGAAAATCGGGGAGAACGAAGACTGGACAAATCAGAACAGAGTATCCCCGGACTGTGGGACAAATACCAAGCTGTCACACATGTGTCATGGGGACACCAGAGGAGAAGAGAGAGACTCTGAGCCTCAGCTCCCGCCCCCCGGATGGGAGGAGGTGACCTGAGCTGTGCCCTGGGCTTCCCACGCGAACTGGGACCTTCCCAGCTAACCCCGCGTTGCTCTCCGGGGGGCTGTGGAGGCTGAGGGCTACAGGGGCAGGGTCCCCGCCCAGCCGGGCCTCAGCCCATCTGCCCATCACTGGGAGTCCAGGCGCGGTGCCCTGTGCTATATGGGAGCGGCTAATTTGCTCCGTGTTCTTCCTGTACATGTTGAACTCTGCAGAGATACTCAGGCATTTTGAAACAAGCCAGTCTTCTTCTGTTACCCTAACACCTCCCACTCCCTGCCTGACACATACGTAGACATTTTTTTTTTTTTTTTAATTTTCTGATGGCAGTAAACTTGGCCCGTCGCCCAAACCTCCAAGGGGAGGCCCCAGGTAAAGCTCCCGCCCAGCCGGGCGAGCCCCGCCCCATCCCACCTGAAGGGTACATCTGGGGACAGCCACTCTGATAATAGCATCTGGGGGCCAAATGGAGGTACCTGTTTAGCCAGGGCTCAGCTTGATTCTCACCACTGGACAGGGATCCCCTGGGGGGGGACTCCAGGGCCCAGGTGCAGTGACCCCTGAAGAAGAATCAGCTCAGGATCGGACCCCCGTTCAGGGAGCTGAGCCTGTATACCTAGGGAGGATGGTGATGCCCGGAGTCAGGCGGCTGAGATCGACCTTGCAGTAGGAGCCCCAGTCCGGAAGGCCGCTCGCTCTGACAGACCCGCAGGGTTCCCAAACCCCTCTGTCTGCACGCAAGGCTTGGTTCTTTGGGCTCAGCCTGGAGACGTGGGAGCTGCTGAGGACACGCCAGGGGTGACTGGGACTGTGGCAGGGGTCAGATTCCTGAAGACAAGCTTACCAGGGCCTGGGAGGTCATGCCTGGCCAGCAAGGGGAGACGCTGCCGTTAGAGAGAACCGGGATGCAGTGGGCCGACCTCGTGCAAACCTCCATTTCTTCAGCTCTAAGCTGGAGAGAACCTTCCTGGGGCTACCGCTGAGGGAACAGGCTAACTCGGGAGAAAGTGCTCACCAACTACAGAATGCATACACGCTTGGTATAGCCGTGCCTTCCTCTGACTCTGCACCTGGTGTCTGTGCACCCAAATTCTGGACTCAGAAGGGCCTGCGCTCAACTCCTAGCCTCTCTAGTTATGAGCTGTTTGGCCTCGGGCAAGTCTGCACCTCCTGAACCTGTTTCCTCATCTGTATAATGGGTGCAAACCCAGTGCCGACCCTCCAGGACTGGCAGGCTTGAACGGTTTCTCCTTCCCCTTGGTGCCTCTGTTTGCTGGGCTGATGTTTAATTGAGCACTTCTGGGAAGCTGTGCACAGTGGGGGAATGAGGACAGTATCCTTAGGAAGGACTCAGTCCTAACAGGGACGTGTACGCAGAGAGAGAGAGAGAGAGAGACAGAGACAGAGAACGCACCACAAAGCAGCCATCAACACACAAAGAAAACCCCGCAATTGGCTTCTGTCTCAGGAGCCAAGGACACAAAAATAAATAAGATACAGTGTCTCAAACTGTCCAATAACGTCTAATAATGTAATCCCCTTCGCATGCCTCCCTTCATCAGTAGCCCCGCTTCAGCCCCACACAGGAGGTCCTGTCACCCCATTTTACAGACAAGGAACCTGAGGCTCTGAAAGATCAATGCGGCCAAGGTCTGAATGGCCGCGGCTCGGTGTCCAAAGTGCCCTGACCAGAGCCTGTACACGCTGCCCTAGACGCTCGGGACTGACTTTTCGGAGCAGCGCAGGTTGTGGTGAAGAAAGACCAATACCCGAGCTGCCTCTCGAAGGACCCAGAGAATCTCCAGGAGGCACGGCCAAAGGGAAAGGGAATTTCTGGAGCAGAAACAGCACGTACAAAAAAAGGACCTGGGGCGAAAAGAGTACAGTTAGGCGGTGTGCGTCGCGTGCTGAATTCCGGCATCTCAGAGGCTTCCGAGGTAGAAGGGCCCCGGAAGGTTGTCAGGCAGGGGAGAGAGCATCTGAAAGATCACAGGCCAGTAGAAGTGAGTCATACCGTCAGTATCCCGGGTGACGGGGGGGGGGAGGAGCAGGAGGCAGGGCACTCTGCGGGTCAAGAGGGCCCGAGTAGGCCCAACACCCCAGCGAAGGCAGCATGTCGAGATGCGAAAAGCAGTGGTCAACTTAAGCCATGAAGAGACAACATGAAACCTGGAGCATTTGAGACTCAGCACAGAATTTCCCTGCGCCCACTTCTGCACAGGAACTGAGAGAAACAGCTAAGAAAGTGAGTTATTTATTGAGCTAAGTTCCCATCTCTCTTGGGCTCTCTAGCTCTGATGTTCCCACTATACTTAGATGTTCCAGAATTCTCCCCTGCTCAGGAATTGCCCACACGCCCACCCCCCACCAGAGTGCGCACGTTTCCTGCGTCCGCATCTAATGCCAACCCCACTCAGCTGCCTGTCTGACCCCAAGGCTCGGGTCCCGACAGGAGTCTGGGGACCCCCCTCTTCTCCCCGGGTCTAGAGTCCACAAAGAAGCACCCAGAGTCCGGAGTGATTCTCCTATTGAAGAAAAGAAAGCCTACATTCTTTCTCTGGCTGGGTTTTTCACCATGACTGGTTTTCATTAGCTTCTCAAGCGGAAAATAAATTCTGCCCGGTGGAAAGTTGCCACTTATGTGCCGAGAGTCATTGTTCACCGAATAGGTTTTGTGCCAAACGACCCACGCCCCCAGTCTGCTGGGGCTCTGGCCAGGGCCCTGAGGGAGTGTGCTTCGGGAACCATCGTGGCCGTCACTGCTGGAGGAGCCAGAGGCCGGTCACCTCTCGTCAAACCTTGGGGGTCAAGGAAGTCTGAGAACCTTGAGCGTCTGCTCTGTGCTGCCTGTCCCGTCTGCAGAGCCTGGATCCCTTCCTCGGCCAAGTCATAGCTGGCCTGGCGGAGAAGCTTCCCAAAGCCTCCTCTGCCTCCAGCCTCTCCTCACCCTGGAGCTAAAAAGGAGGGAAAAGAGAAAATTAAAGCAGGAAAGGAGCCCAGCTGATACGGCTCCAAGCAGGGCAGCTTTGTGGAGCCCGAGGGGGCCTCCTGGGCACAGCTCTGGCCCCTGTAAAGGGCCAACTTGGGAAGGGCTGAGTCCAAGAGGGGTCTGGGCTCCCAGGCCAGGGAGTGGCGGGTTAAGACACAGGTAATAAGACTGGGCGGGAGGTAAAGACCGAGAAAGGAAGTGGGGAGACAGGAAATGGAGAGAGAGCGGAGCCCAGAGAGACCGGAAGTGGAGAGACTTGGCCGGCGGAAGTGGCCGTGGCCAGCAGGGGCCAATGTTGCTCACTCTTCCTTTGCCAGCTGGACTCCCCGCGCAAGGGGACCAGGAGAATTGAAGTCTCTACCAGGAAAAACTCAAGCCTGGAGATAATTTAAGCTTTCCTGGGACTCCGCCAGCCATCTCCAGGGTTTCGTCAAATTTTCCACCTACTCCCTTTGCACGTGGGAGCTGAGCCTCCACCTTAGAAATCCCATCGTCCACACGGGCTTTTTTCAGCTTTTTTCGGTTATTCAGGAGGGTCTGTGGATGAAGGTGTGTGGGATAAGGGGTTTGCAGGAACTGGCTAGTGCTATGCCCCTCCTCCCCTGCCCCCATTCACCCTCCACAGACATACACTCTTGTACAGGAGGCACTTCTTGGGGTACGGGCAGAGAATCAGGAATTGGGATGTCCTGCTTTGACCCCCAGAAAAAATCCCAGGCATCCAGGGAGGATATCTTCCCAATGCTGGAAATGACAGTTCCTCCTAAGAGCAAACAGAGATTTTTTTCCCCTACTTTGTTGTGTAAATACAGAACGAAATTATACAATATGTAAAGTATTAAAGGGAAAGATATATGCGAGTTCTCTCTTAATCCCTCTCTTCTGAGGATTTATCATTGATTTTTTTTTTTAATGCTTATAAAACCCTATTGACCTATTGGTTTTTTTCCCCCCAGACAAAACTAGGACACATTATTTCTAAACTTGATTAAAAATATATATATATATATTTAGCACTACATCCGGGGTATTGTTCCAGCTCGTGCGATGTGGCTCTGACTCGTTCTTTCTTAACAGCTGTGTCGCATCCCACTGTGTGGCTGTACCATTGTCTTAATCCATTCAGGCTGCTATAACAAAAATAGCATAGACTGGGTGGTTTATAAACAACAGGAACTTATTTCTCACAGTTCTGGAGGCTGGGAAGTCCAAGATCAAGGCGCTGGCAGGTTACGTGTCTGGGGTTCTGCGATGTCTGTGTTCTCACTGTGTCTTCACATGGTAGAAGGGGCAAGGGAGCTCTCTGGGGTCTCTTTTATAAGAGCGCTAATACCATTCATGAGGGTCCCACCATCACGATGTAATCATCTCTCGAACCCTAATCCCACCCACCCCCCCAATACCATTACATTGGAGGTTAGTTGTCAACAAATGAATTTGGGGGACGCAACCATTCATTCCACAGTAACCGTGATCTTATTAACCAGTCTCCTGTTGATGGACATTTAGGTTGTTTGCAAGGTGAGCCTTAGCTGTTCTGGGTGTTGGTGGTTTTGGCTTGACGTTGCTGTTACTAGAAACGGCCCTGTGGTAATCGCCGTGCACCTCTCGTGGGGTGCACGTGGAGTCCTGGAGTGGATGGGTGCTGAGTCCCAGGAAGTGTGTGTTTAAATTAGAGGCACTGCCAGAGAGTGTCTCAGAAAGATCTTGCAATTCACACTCCTTCAGAATAATCCTCAACGCCAAACCCAAAGGGTGATCATTTCTCAGGGAAAGCCTTTTTTTTTTTTTTTTTTTCCGATTTCATTTCACTTTCAGGTAAAACATGTGAAACTACTTTGTAAACTCGAAGGTACTTTGCAAACCCTGAGATATTTACAGCTCAGACGCCAGCTGGTGAGGACGTGCTCCTTATATTCTAAGTATTAGTGCTCCCTATCCCCATTCTGCCGATGTTCCCAAGTCGGGGCCCAGCCAAGTTTTCTGGAAGTTCTTGGAGGAAGGGGGGAGGAGTTTGAAGTTTTAGGGTCACCTCCGATTCCTTACTCTGGGCAACGCTGAAATGATTTTATTTGGGATCATTTTGTACTCCCACACATGCTGTTCTGTCCCAGGCTTCATGATGTCACATTGGGACTGAGCCCTTTTCTATAGCGTGCACACACACACACACACACACACACACACACAGTTATTCATATGTGTACAGAATACTGGAACCTTGGGAGAACTGGAAGGAGGTACATCTTAGGATGCATAGAAATTACATCAAAAAATTCAATATACCTATTGCTAAAACTTCTCCCAAACATTTTTGAAATGGGGACTCTTGTCTTCTGATTTTCACTTGACCATCTCTTTCTCCCCATATTTCTTCTTGCTTTCGGAAAAATAACTGCCCCAAATAATAATAAATCCTTCCCTTTTCTAATACACCAAAATTCAGTTCTCCCCAACCTCTGTTCCTACATTTTGCTGCAGCCAAAAGGGACTTTCAGACCATAGGATCCACCCTCCTTAGAAAGCGGCAAGCTGAGAGTAGCTAAAAGTTTTTATCCTTTTCCATACCAAACAGGTTCACTCTTTTAATCCACTCTCCACCCTGAGAAGAGTGTTCTTTAAAAAATGTAAATCAGGGGCGCCTGGGTGGCTGGGGTTGGTTCAATATTCAACTTCGGCTCAGGTCATGATCTCACAGGTTGTGGGTTCCAGCCCCACATTGAGCTCTGCGCTGACGGCTCTGAGCCTGGAGCCTGCTTTGGGGTTCGGTCTCCCTCTCTCTCTGCCCCTCCCCCGTTCGCGTTCTGTCTCTCTCTCTGTTTCAAAAATAAATAAACATTTTTTAAAAATGTAAAATCAGATTATACCGCCGCCCTGCTCCGTCTCCGCTAGCTTCCCAAAGCCCTTTCCTGGGCACATGCCTGCACCCTCTCCTGCGTCCTGTGCACACAGCCGGTTCTGCCCTCAGCTATCCAAGCTTATTCCCCCACCCCCACCCCTGCCTCGCTGCTCAGGACACAGGAAGGGGTGGGGGGTAAGAGGAGCCCACCTAAGTAAGGCCTCTTGTTCCCAGTAGCCCCTCTGCCCAGCCCTCCTTGGGGCACACTGGATCTCCTCTCTGAACAGCTAGCAGCGAACTGGCTTGGACTGATCACCGCCTTCCAGATCTTTTGTTCCGTACTTGAACTCTGGTTTTCGAAACTCAAGGCCGAAACCTGAACTCTTGTTCCGCGCATTGTGCTGCACTGGTCCTCTCTCGAGGTGATGATGGTCCCGAGGCCCAGAGTGGGGGAGGGGCACAGGACGATGGAAACGAGGAGAACCAAACATTTTAATGGAGACATTGGCTCAGATTCTCTTGGCAGACCTGCTCTCACGGACGGCAGCTTCCTTCCAGTGACTACTGTGTTCAGTTCCTGCAGATAGAGGGCTGGGGAGGGGCCTAGGGGCCATGCCTGAGGGGTGAGGGCAGTTTCTACCCGGACAACACTTTGCACACACTGAGAGGCGCGAGCACAAGCAGATGTGGGATTGCTCGGGTTAAGGAAGCCATTTCTAGAGACTGTAGATGAGAAAGAAAAGCGGAAACGTGAAGCAGGGAAGAGAAACTTCAAGAAAAGGACAAAGATATTTCAAGGGGATTTCTGTAGCATTTTGTTGTATCGTGACATCTCAGCTTCTTTCTGGGTGACCGGGGCACTGTCCTCACCGACCCTCCCACTGGGACCCTCCAATGCGTTCTTCACACACTGACGGAGTGACTGGTCTGAAGCGCAACTCTGATTGTCCCCTTCCTGTCTAAAACCTTCAGTGGCTCCCCATTGCCCTCAGAAGGAAGCCCGGTGTTTCCAAGCAGCCGTGAGACCCTTCGTGGTGCGGCTCCTCGTGGCCTCTTTCTCTCTGCTCACCTTCCACTCTGCACTTGGCAAAGTGAACTGCTGTCCTTTCCCACCTGCCCGGCCCTCCTTGTGCCATCCATTCCTTCACCACTGGGCCTTTGCACAGCCATAGACCTCCCACCGAACTCCCTGCCTTTTCCCCCTTGGGCTTTTCTAATTCTCACAACCACCCTGGGAGGAGGGAGTCTTTACCCTAGTTTCAGAGAGGAGGAGACCGAGGCTTGGAGCACTACCAAGTCCCCTATCAAGGCCACATGGTTTTAAAAGCAGAGCAGCCACGGGGCACTTGGGTAGCTCAGTCAGTTGAGTACTCCCCCGCCAAGGTTGTAGGATTGAGCCCTGCATCGGGCTCCCATGCTGAATGTTGAGCCTGCTTAAGATTTTCTCTCGCTCACCCTGTGCCCCCCTCCTCTTTCCCTCCCTCTCGCTCTCAAATTTATTTTTTTTTAATTTTTTTTTTAACGTTTATTTATTTTTGAGACAGAGAGAGACAGAGCATGAACGGGGGAGGGGCAGAGAGAGAGGGAGACACAGAATTGGAAACAGGCTCCAGGCTCCGAGCCGTCAGCCCAGAGCCCGACGCGGGGCTCGAACTCACGGACCGCGAGATCGTGACCTGAGCTGAAGTCGGATGCTTAACTGACTGAGCCACCCAGGCGCCCCACGCTCTCAAATTTAAATACATACATACATAAAAGCAGAGGGGGCAGGTATGTGTGTATCTATATAAATTTATTGTCAGATCGGTTTCCATACAACACGCGGTGCTCATCCCCACAGGTGCCCTCCTCAATGCCCATCACCCACTTTCCCCTCCCCCCCACCCCCCATCAACCCTCAGTCTGTCCTCAGTGTTTAAGAGTCTCTTATGGTTTGCGAGGAGGCAGGCTCTAAAGCAAGGCCCGTAGTGTGTCTGTGCCATCCGGTATCATTGCTACCAGAGCTGATATGAATGATGTGAACATAGGATACATCTTTATAGGACAGGGACACTTTGTCGTCCGCTTATTGTGCCATCTCATAGGACCCTGAGGCCAGGTAGTTTTGCCGGCGGGAAGGAACCAAGAAGGATCTAGAGAGACAAATACTGTACGATTCTACTCGTTTGAGCTCTCTAGGCGAGTCGAATCCATGGAGACAGAAAGAAGGGTGGTCGCCAGGGGCTAGGAGCTGGGGGAATGGGGAGGCAGCGTGTCATAGGTCAGAGATCCAGTGTCGTAAGATAGAAGGAGTTCTGGAGGAGGACCGTGGCGATGGCTGCCCAATGGTGTGAATGTCCTGAATGCCGCTGTGTTGTACCCTTAAAACTAATTAAGGTGTTAAATCTTGCGCTCTGCATTTTACCACAATTAAAAAAAAAATTTTTTTTTGCTCACATGATGAAAGTTACCAAGTTCGTGGGAAAAAGTGAAGTTGGGGGATAACATACAGAAATTTGGTCAGTTACACATTTAAAGAAGAAATAGGAGGGGCGCCTGGGTGGCTCGGTGGGTTAAGCGTCTGCCTTCAGCTCAGGTCATGATCTCGTGGTTCACGAGTTTGAGCCCCGCGTCGGGCTCTGTGCTGACAGCTCGGAGCCTGGAGCCTGCTTCCGATTCTGTGTCTCCCTCTCTCTCTGACCCTCCCCCCATTCATGCTCTGTCTCTCTCTGTCTCAAAAATAAATAAACATTAAAAAAATTTTTTTAAAAAGAAATAGGAACCCAATAAAAATGGTAGCACAGTCTTACACGTTAATGGTTAAAAAAATACATAAATACTAAATAAATAACCTCACTTTGAAGGAGAAAAAGAAAGATCCAGAAAAGAGGTTCTCAAACTTCTTGGTTCTCAAACTCCCCCAGCCACCAGCGTGATGATGTCACCACGTGTCGTAGATCCTCTGGAAAATTGTATGGCACACTGGGGTGGGTGGGGGGGGGGAAGTGAAGGGGGAAAAGGCAAAATCTGTCATCACATTCTAGTATGAAAATAGTTTTGACCTTGTGGATCTCCTGAAAGGGTCCAGCGGACTCACAGACCTTCCCAGAACACACTTGGAGAATTTATGATCTGTTCTAGAACTAAGGCAGGGTCTTTAGTGGGGCCGGTGGGGAGCATGGGAAAAGGGGGAGGCGAAGTTATCCCAGTGGGAAGACAGGCACCGTCGGGGAAGGACCCCCGAGGAGCTCCAGAGAGGCCAGACTCAGCCCGGCCCGCGTGACCTGTGCTTCGTGTCCCCCACAACTTAGCAGCTGGATGCAAGGCTGTCTACGCTCAACTGCCTCCTGGGAGTACACCTTCTGGAACTTCCCCAGAGCTCCGGGCAGAGCCGGGCCCCCCAGCTTATTCCCATATTTGAAGTAGGAAGGAGTAGTGATCTGAAAGTGGCTTTCAAAGCCTTGCCCTGCGATGCTCCCGCAGATCCAACACCGGCGGCAGCCAGTTTAATAAGGCTTATTTGAAAACAAAAACAAATCAGCTTATTGTCCGTGTGAAATGAGTTGTGTTCGGCCTTAATCCCCTGTGGTCAGTCGGCACTCAGAGGCTATGCCAGCTGTCCCGGTCCCCACAGACCACCTTCGTGAAGGTTACGTCCTCTTTCTACTGACGAGAAGCAGAAATCCAGTAAATGCATTCAGTGCAGTGAAAACTTAATCCCAAATATCATTTTTACTCATATGAGGAAAAGTTACCTCGCTGAAGATTCAATTCGACAAACAATGTCTCCGAATTGAGGTCATCCATTTACTTAATTGTGACATTGCTTCTTCCCGCACCAGCTTCTGACCAACACCCAGGTCAAGGCTCGCTGATGCATTTTATTCATGGGATTTTCTGGTCCCCTCCTGGTAAGCGAAGCCAGGACGGGGTAGGGATTGGTAGTGGGTGCCCCCTGTGGGTGTCGAGTGAAGCTCCCTGAGTACCCAGGCATTTATGGGTCAGGAGGGGTCATAGGCATGGGGGGCATCCAGCGACATGCCCCTTTGGGAATGCTGGGATTCTGGAGGAGCTTTTGATAGAGGGGGCTCCTGGGCCCCATGGGGGAGATTCTGGAAGGGCTGTGGAGCATGAAAATGGGGCCCTGCCCTGCAGAGTGGGCACTGTATTAGGGTTCTGCAGAAACAGATCCAAGAGGAGGTACATAGAGAGATTTATCATAAGGAGCTGGCTCACATGATGATGGAGACTGACAAGTCCTAAGACGTGCAGGTTGAGTGGGCAAGCTGGAGACCCAGGGGCGCCAATGGTGGAGTTCTAGTCCAAGCTGGAAGGCTTGACACCGGGGAGAACCAATGGTGTAAGTTCCAATCCAAAGGCTGGCAGACCCGAGACCCGGGAAGAGCCAATGTTTCAGCTGGAGTCTGAAGACAGGGAAATACTGATGCCCCGGTTTGATGGAAGCCAGGCAGGAGGAAGGCTCTCTTACTCTGGGGCAGGTCGACCTTTTGGCTCTATTCAGACCTTCAACTGCTTGGATAAGGCTCACCCACATTCAGGAGGATAATTTTTTGCTTTACTCAGCTTTCCTCAGGCTACCAATTTGACTATGTTAATCTCCTCCAAATACATCCTTAGAGAAACACCCAGAATGACGTTTGACCAAATATCTGGGCACGCCGTGGCCCAGTCTCTTTGACACGTAAAATTAACCAGAAGAGGCACTCCAAGAAAAAGAGAGATAGGGTGGCACTCACTGTGAAGCATAGGAGAGCTGAAAGCCGGGTGCCCCATCCCAGGCTGGTGGTGGTTTCAGAGGCTGGGGCTTTCCTGAGTCCTGCAGCCTTGAGGGTGACGACACGAAGACAGGCTAACTTCGTAGGGCCTACGGGGCCTGGGCCATGAAAAGGCCAAACCTCTGGGCAACCATCGCCGCTCCTAACCCTGGGATCGAGGAGGACCTGCCCCCCGCTGCCAGGCCTTTCAAGACAAGGCAACGTTTTAGAGCGAAATGTCTCCACTCTTGATTACATCTCTATGGCTTTATTGATTAATGCCGAGTCTCCAGACAACCGTGGGCGTAAAGGACATTCACCAAGAAGAAAAGGAATGAGAATTCAGAGAACCTGCTCAGAACCCGGTGCAGGCAACACTTGGCAAGTATCATCTCCTTGAACAGATGAAAAGGTCACGGTGGCCCTCCTGTAATTAACTATAATTAATGGGAGTATCATCCTCAACATAACTGAGTCCCTGTGATAAGCCTGACTCTGTGGTCTATGGTCTTAACTCTTTTTTTTTTTTTAATGTTTATTCATTTTTGAGAGAGAGAGAGAGAGAGAAAGCAAGCAGGGGAGGGGCAGAGAGACAGGGAGACAGAGGATCCCGCGCGGGCTCCTCACCGACAGCAGGAGCCCGACGTGGGGCTCGAACTCATGAACCGCGAGGTCATGACCTGAGCCGATGTCGGGCACTTAACCGACTGAGCCAGATGCCCCTGGGTCTTAACTCATTTAATCCATCAGTGACGTTCATTGGCATAACCCCGAAGGTAGGAACCATTATCTTCCCATTCTACAGATGAAGTAAGTGAGGCACATAGGTGTGCACGGGGTCATACAGCTACTGAGGGGGTAGAGCTGGGATTTGAATCTGGACAGTCCCTCCAGAATTACTCCATGCCTCTTCCTCCCATAAGTGGGGTCTCCACCTGGGGCCCCCCAGGTTTGAGTTATGCACTGGGCCCTTGGGATAAACCGAGAAGGCCGGCTGGGTGCTCGCCTGAGGGGACAGCTGAGTGGAGGGTAAAGCAGGCTTCCCGAGGGACAAGGACGGGCGGTGCAGCCTGCCAGCCTGGATCCTCTGGCTCCCGCCTTCCTCTTGCTGTGGCCGCAGGCAGCCTCTGGAAGAATATTACTCGAAAATGAGGAGAAAACAGTCACCAAAGCGAGGCTCAGGGGGCAGAGGCAGCAGCTCTGAGGGCAGGAATGTGGGTGCCCCGGCCTGCAGGGGGCGCTGCCCCGCAGGAACAGGCCCGGCAGGAAGCAGTTTCCTGTCTAAGGGTCATTGAGCCTCCTGAGCGACACTCCCAGCTTCCCCTGTTGTATCTGTAAACGCTGTAGTGACAGGGACTCTGTCTTCTCTCAACACGCAGCACACGGTCCATCAACGCAGCGGCCCCTCTGCTCCAAACGACCACGCCGACGCTTCTCGAGCCAGCCTGGGGCTTTGCTTTTTCCCGGAGGAAAACAGCTGAGTCTGCCCTGCAAGTCCCGAGCAAGCCCTGAATTTTAATTCTGGATTTAATGCCGTGTGGGTTGAGCCAGGAGCCATCGGGAAGCAGATTAGCAGCCCTGACATTCAGCCTCGGGTCTTTGGGAAAAGTGACGTGAACTGCCACCCACTAAGCCTGGCCCCTGTGGGGGTCTCCCTACGACTCAGGTAGTGCTTTTAGGGAATGACCCCTCCGGGCCAGTTTAACATTTTTCTCGGATCACTCTGCCCACCCAGGAGCACGACGCAGCGAGATGATGGGGAAGCCGCCGGAGGGGAAGGACACAGGAGGGGAAGGACGCAGCAGAAATAAGGGCTATGATACCCGCGGCCATGGATCCCTAAAGTGGAGGCTTTTCTCCTCAGGGCCCTGGCTGGACGCCAGCGTATGCCCAAAGTCAAAGGGCAAAAGGGAGTCTGAAGAATTGGGGCTTGTGTAAGGATTCTCTGGAAAAACAGAACCAACAGGAGACATATACCTTGGTCTGCGAGCATAATTCCTTCTGGAAACAAATTTGTAATCCAAAGCACTGGTATATCAACGCAAATTTCAAGAACCATTGGCTCAGGTGTGATCACGTGACATTCGGCATCATGTACTACTCGTGTTGTGAGATATCGCTCATTTATGAAGTTAAAATTTACTAGGAATGTTTGCTCGTCTTGAGGAACACTCGCAGAGCAAGTTACTCGCGATCCGAGGTTTTACTGCATATATCATCCCGAGGGTCTGAGAGCCAGGAGAGCTGATGGTTTAAGTTCCAGTCCAAAAGCCAGCAGGCTCGAGACCCAGAAAGAGCCGGTGTTTCAGTGTGGGTCAGGGAAAGGCAGGGGGAATTTTCTCTTTCTTGCCAGAAGGCGAGCATTTTGTTCTATTCAGGCTTTCAGCTGATTGGATGAGGCCCACCCACCTTAGGGAGGGCAATCTGCTTTATTCGGTTTATAGTTTCAGATGTTAATCTCCTCCAAACCCATTCTCACAGAACAGACGCACCCAGAATAATGTTTGACCAAATATCCGATCCCAGTCAAGCTGACACATAAATTCACCAACACATGGCTCAAGGTAAAAAAGAGAAGATACACAGCGTAAAAACACAGAAGTGCTACGCAAGAAGTCACCTTTGACCCAGGAAGAGGCCAAACTGTCCTCCCATTGCTCCAGAGCACGTGCAAAACCAAGTGACGCTGAGTGACCGTAGATGTGAAGTGGACCCCCCCGCCCCCCCGGCCAGGGGACCATCCCCAGGGGAAGGGCGTGTACAAAACAGGTACAACCGGGGCCATAGTGAATCAACTAATTAATCAATACGTACATTCAACTACCTTCTATTCTCTAAACAAAACTATTTATGCTGAAAGTTCTCTTTAGAGATAAATACTGCATTACAAACCATTCACTGAACCCTTCTAACAATTCCAACTCGTTTGGGGAGTCATTCTCCCCTTTGTTCTGGCGGCCGCTAGCTCGAAGGCCCCTGTCTGAGCCATGGTGGACTACGGGGTCTGCCTCAAACTCTCCCACGGGCCTCCCCATTAGAGTGATGGAACCCGGGTCCCTGGCACCTGTGTTCTTTTGCAGCCAGAGTTGCACAGCGTCCTGCCCACACATCCTGGCTGGTGCGGGTGCCACGTGGCCCGGGTGCAGCCGGCCTCGGCCACAGTGAACGCCCGTCCCACCGCCCGCTTTGTTGCACTGACCAAGGTTGGCTGCTCTCCAGTGGTGGCAGGAGGGCACTCACCTTCCTCTGTTTACTCGAAGCCACCAAAGGCTGCCGGCCTCCTCTCTGGCACCTCCCTCCGCCCTGGACGGCCAGGGCCAACGTCATTTGTGGGTTTATAGTCTCGCGGCTCATCCTTTTTTGCCATCTTGTATGAGAGGATTTCGATATTTTAATCGCAATGAGACCTCACCGGTATGTCCTCCCCAAATCACCACCCTGAGTCAGAAGGACCTAGGGTTTTAAGGAAGGGGGTAGTGATAGAGAGGGAGCACGTAGGAGGGGTTTCCCTACTGGCTAGACAGGACCAGCTGAGTAGGGGAGCCCAGGAATCTAGAACAAAGGCCTCCAATGTCCACTGTAGAGATGAGGAATTAGCTGGAAAGACGAACTAGAAGTACAGGTCTGCTCTGAAAATCTTCTAGACTCTGCACACTTAACCACCCAATGGTAAGAAGTAAGGGTAGAGAGCTGGGCATATAGACCACCTACCATGTCCCCACGCCGTGCCAGGCCCCGTCGAAGGCATTCTCCTAGTAGTTTCCTTTACAATTCTCAAAAAAAAACACCCACCTCTATTCTTTTTAAATGTTTATTTATTTTGAGAGAGAGAGGGAGAGCAGGGGAGGGGCAGAGAGAGAGGGAGAAAGACTCCCAAGTAGGCTCTGCACTGTCAGCACAGAGCCAGATGTGCAGCTCAAGCTCACGGTTCATGAGATCATGACCTGAGCTGAAATTGAGAGCCGGATGTTCACCTGACTACGCCACCCAGCCACCTCCCCCAAACTCTTTAAAGGACGTATTATTAGCTCATATTTCACACGAAGATAGCAAAGTTCAGGGAGTTTGGATTTATTGACTCATGTATCCCGCAGAGAAACACACACTGGGAGAAACAAGCCCTGGGTGATAACTGACCCCGCCAGCCTTCGTGGAGTTCACCGTCTGGTGGACGTTAAAGAAATGAGCCCACAAACAAATGTGCAATGGCACATCCCCATAAAACACGATGGAGGAAGGGTCAAAAGAGCCCCAAGAGAGAATGACAGGGGGGGGACCTCATTTAGACAGACCACTCAGGGCTTCCTTCTGGGGGAGCCTACAGTCACCCGGCCAGTGGCAGAATCAAGCTTCTAACCTAAAGCCTGTCCTCCCCACCAGTTCCCCATCACTAAGCAAATGGGGCCAATCACTTGTTCCTTTGATGTCAGTCTCCACGTCTTGGACGTATCTGGGGCCGCTGGGGCCCAAGGGTGCCACTGCTACACCCCTACGTCTTACCCTACCTCCCTCCTTCAGCGTGAGGGGTTGGGATAGGTCCAACATGGGAGGCTGGCGATGGGACCATCTAGAAAATGTTGAATGGTAGCAAGATGCTTCGAGGCCTAGATTCCATTCCTGCTTTTGCTACTAGCCAAGGAAGAGACCGCAACATTTTGCTTTGAGCAAACCGTAAGGAGTCCTGCCGTGATCAGAGCTGCCATCGACTAAGCACCTACCACATGCCCAGAGCTCAATGGCTGCTTTGAAGGGGCATTGCGGTCTGTGGTGGACCAGCCCCGTTCTTCACGCCTCCCTGCTCCCACGCTCTTGCCGTGGACCAGTTGTGGGCAGACTGCTTCCCATCCCTGTCCCTGGGCTCAGCCTGCGACTCACTTTAGTCCCAGGATGTTAGGGGACGAGATGTAAGCGGTGGCCTGAAATGTGCTTGAGCAGTCTTTTCTTGCCTCTCTCCCATTGTTAGGAGAAGAGATTCCCCCCCGCCCCCAGACAGCTGCTGCCACGTGGGCTGGGCCCACAGGGAGATTCACGTAGTAAGACTTGAGGGAGCCAGACAAGCCTCCAAGCCTCCAAGCCTCCAAGCCGAGCTTCCCAGTACACCCAGCTGCAACAGCTGGCCTGACCAGCCCTTGGGAACAGGAGAAATAAACATCTCACTGTGTCTGTCGCTGAGATATGATGGTTGGTTGTTACACAGCAGTAACTAGCCGATACAGCATTTCAGCCTCACCGCAACTGTCTGAAAATAAGCATTATTCCCTGCCGTTTTATGAATGAAGAAGCTGGCATTGAGGCTTATGTGTTGGCCTGTGCCATAAAATCAGCGAGTGGCAGGGTTGGGACTCAAATCGAGGACTTTCTGGGGCCAAAGTCCAAAATGTGGGTATTGGGACTGCTTCAGTGGAATCGTGCAGTGACACAGCCCTCGTGATGACCTAAATTTGGATGCGATATAGTTGCTGATAGGCCGACAGAGCCTGGAGCCGCCCAGTGCACAGCTTATCCCAGTCCCTTTGTAAACTTATCAGTGACGCTGCCCCGCATCTCGTGTATCTGAATTTCCCCTCCTTTAACAGCATTCCAGTAGGTCTTGCAATGTTACCCTTAGCTAGAGATCAAGAGCGGCTTTTAGAGCAAAACTTCAGTGTATGTGTGGGAAAGAAAGAAAGAGAAGGGAAGGAAATTGATCATATTTAAGAGGATACAAACCGCGTAGAGGAAAAACAAAATTAAAAAGGATGACTCTTCCGGAAGCTGGAAGGGAGCTGTCATTCCACCTGGGACATCAGTGCGGAGGCCCCGGCAGGTAAGCTCAAGGCAACTGGCAATGCTGACTTGATCCGGGGTGGAAGAGTTAAACCAGCAGCTGGAGAATGAGAGCAGACGCTAGGACCCAAGTGCCCTAAAGCTACGCTGTGGAGGAACTCGACAAGTAAGCCAGCTCGAGTTCAGCGCAGTGCTCCAAATTCTTTCTTCCCAGCCAAAGCTATGAGCCACAAAGCCCAACTCTGGGTCTGAGCCACTTTCCAGCTAACTTGGCACCTCACCTCTTCTCCGGCCTGGGGAGGAGGCCCCGAATGAGCTGGAGGGGGGGGGGGGGGGGCCGCCAGCAGAGGCCTGTGTCCTTACAGCGGGAAGGGTGGCCCCAAGGTCAGGGCTCCGCATTTTCCCCAGGGCTCTGCCACGCATGGCTGAGCCCAGGTGTGTTCCCCTCCATCTGGGCCCGTACTGTTTCCAGGTAGACAAAGGACCACAGGCCTGGGTCGAGGCTAGAGAGGTTCCAGAGAGGCTTCTGGTTTGAATAGAGGCCATGTTGGGTTGGGGGCAGGGGGTAGAGGAACACCAGGGATAGGAATCCGGGGTAGGGTTGCTTTGGGTCGGAGTTCAGGCTTCCGTCTTCAGCATGTAAACTGGAAGCCAGGAGGGGGTCTGATTTGTCTGCCAGAGGACGTACCAACCCTTCCCGCTTCACCCCTTCAGGCTCAGCTCTCTAGGAAGGCCTGGGGACGGGATCAGATGCCCTTGCCCTGAGTTAGGCTGTCCCTGCTGGGAGCAGGCATCTGCTTCCTACGCCCTAAAAACTCAGTAATGGAGACTTGAAGAAAAAAAAGGACAACCACGTGCGTCGCTGAAATACACCATGACCACAGCCTCCTTGCCTCCCGTGTCCCTACACTTGGCCCCGGAGGCCAGTTCTACCAGGGACGGGGTGTGCCTTTCCCTCCTGACGCATCTGGGTCACAGCTTTGCGAAGTGTTCGCTTCTGAGCAGGCTGACTTCAGCAGTGACTAAGCTTGGAAGTCATAAAAGCTGGTAATAAACCTGTCAAGGAGGCCAGGATGCAGACCTTAGGTGTCTTTCGCAGCTGGGTAAGGCCTCTCGCTCCAGTTCCTCCAAGGGCCCCGGGCAGTCCCTGCCTGAAATGTGCTGAGATCCACAGAGCTCATCAGGCCCTCTCCGGTCGGGCCAGGACTGTCCAGCCGGGATCCACCTCGGATATAGATCAGGGCTGAGCCTGGGCTGGAAAAGGGGCCGAGATCAGCGTGACCAGATGACCTCGGTTCATTCTCCGAAGCCCTTTCCGAATCCAGGGGCGAGAAACCGTGGGATTTCCTGAAGGGGGTGTCTCTCCGGGGATTTCCAACTCAGCTCATTGCAACACCTTCTCCTTCATCCTGTGGACTGGTTTTCGCAAACAGTGGCCACGAAACCCACAGTCTGAAGAGCCTGACCTCAGCTCAGCTCAGCTCAGCCGTGTGGCTTGGGCAGGAAGCATCATCTCTGTAAGCCTCAGTTTTGTTCAGCTGTAAAATGGGGACGATAGTCATCACCTGCACTGCCTGCCCCGTAGGCATCTGGCAAGGCTGAAACGGAATAATACATTCAGGGGGTTTGAAGAAGGGCAAAGTGCCACCTAATGCTTAAGAGTAACAAGTCTTGAATTCAACCCATCAGACCTTTACCAAGTGCCAGCTTCACGCCAGACAACGTCTGGGGCCCGGAGAGTCAGAGATGAGGACGAACTACAGTTCCTGCCCTCTTGGGGCCTAGCAGTCTTGCCAGATACTTGGAGGACACAAAAACGTATCCTGATAGCAGCACTAACAACATTAATGACATAGCTCGTTCACTGGGTGCTTACTGTGACCCAGGCTTGAGCTAAGTACTTCATACGCTTAATCTTTGAATAGTTATGCAAGACACGCGTTGTTATTTTCATTTTGCAGATGAGGAAATTGAGGTTCAGGGCGGGGGGCGGTGAAGTCATTTGCCCCAGGTCCCTGAGCTAAGAAATGGCAGGTCATCTGATTTCAAAATCTCTCCTCTCCAGGGGCACACCTTTTCTAGACTTATCTGGCATTCCCGCGTTTTACAGAGTGTTTCCTTTTATAGCCTTTTGCGGCACAACTAAAGGGCTTTGTGCTTTATTATATCAGTGTATAAAGGGGGCGTGTATGTAAGAGCCCTGGTTCTGGAAGGTCTGGTTGGACCCATCTCCCAGACAGGTGGGAGACCTCTCTCTCATGTTGGTTCCCATGAGTGGAGGTCTCAGCATGCCCTAGCCCAACCTGATGTTTATTTAAAAACGGACTGCCCTCCTTTTCCTGCTATAAAACCTTGAGCAAGTTCTCCCTTGACCGCACTCTACTGGTTCCTGGGAGAATAGGGACACCCACTTGAAGTGCTTTCATGGGGAAGAAACAGAAGATAGTGGATGGCAAAGTATGTGACTCCAAGAAAGCCCTCACCACCTGCTCCTCCCCTTTCCTCTTGCCCTCCTTCCTGCCCTCTCTCCTCCACACTGGCTTCTAGACCCTCAAGGAAGAGCCTGCCCTCAGCCTTCCCAGCAGACTGAGCTCCTGCTCTGGAAGCTTCTCCTGCTTCTTAGAGGGCTCTGCCCTGCAGAGCTTAGCTTTTTGTACTTGTTGGAGTCAAAGGATAGGGATGAGGGGGCAAGAGTCATTTCCCCTAGGCTTTGGCTCCCAGGAAAGTGGAGAGATTCTCCAGCAACACAAGATGTCGTAGATACGGCTCCAAACAGATGTCTGAGCCAAACATCATCCATTCCATCAACAAGCCCCTGATGGGCTCCTGCTGGTCAGAAGGCTCGGGATTCTAAAGATAAAGCCTTGCTCAAGGGGCCGTCCAGCGCCAGAAGAGACGCATGCTCCTGCCCATGCAATAAAGGGCCACAAGTGCTTCCAAGGAAGTCTTCCTGGGGAGTCACTGGGGCACAAATGAGAGAGGAGGAATGTTCTGCATTGGCGGGGGGAGGGGGTTCAGGACTGGCTTCCGTAACCGGCTCCTCATTGTATGAATTAGAACACGAGATTCGAGTCTGCCAGCTGGGGCATGGGGGGTGGGCAGTGAAAACCATGGCCTGGAGGCCTTCAGGGAACCATAGGGGATTCAGTGCGGTAGGGCAGAGGGGAGACCCCCCCTCAGGGCTTCAGTGGGGGGTAAGCAAAGGAGCCGGCAGAGGGGCAACTGGCTAGAGAGGTTAAAGGGGGCAGATTTGGAAGGATCGTTCTGGGCCATGGGCCGTGGCCTCCTCAGGGGACATTCCACGCTGCCTCTCCTCCCAGCACACGGTGGCTTACCGAGCTGGAAAATCAGGCCCGCCACGGAGGACACCTCCCAGCAGCCTGGCAATCATCACCACGTTAATTTTCAGGGTTGATTCTTTTTGGCCCCACGAGCCAACTGGAACAAGAGCATTTTTCATTTTCCCAAATCACTGGGACCCAAAAGAAAATAAAAAGAAAACGAATAGTCAAGCTTCTCCTTCCCGGAGAAATGGAAAACTTTGACTGCTAGTACCTCGTTTCAGCTGCGTCTAATTCAATGGTTCTCAAGCTTGAGAACGTACAGGGAATCTCTTGAGGTACCTGTTGCCACGCCAACCCCCGGTCCTCCCTTCGGATAGCCTAGCAGTATAGCCCAGGAACCTGCATTTTAAGTTGTCCTGGGGCTCAAGGACTAGACTTTGAGAAACCCGAAGTCTGACATCCACATTTTTCACAAAAGTAGTGAACCAGAGGAGCCTTTCCCCCAGCCTCTCATTTCCTCTTTTTCTTGTGTGACCTCAGCTACCGATTGCATCAGTGAAAGCATCTGATGCCCAGAAAGGAAGAAATCTCCTACGTGTGCTGTAACTGCCCCAGAATCCTGGCATCCAAGAAGGGGGGGGGGGGGGAGGGCAGATGTCGGCTGCCATCCCCGTCCCTGGTCCACTGCCCCACCTTCTTTCTCGCTAAATAGAAGCCCAGCTAGGGGCACCTGGGTGGCTCAGTGGGTTAAGCATCTGACTCCCGATTTCGGCTCGGGTCATGATCTCAGTTTGTGAGATCGAACTCCGCGTCGGGCTCTGTGCTGACAGTGCAGACAGAGCCTGCTTGGGATTCTCTCTCTCCCTGCCCCTCCCCTGCTTGCACTCTCTCTGAATAAAAACTAAAAACAAAAAAGGCCCAGCTCTGTTCAGGGATCAGGCGACCATGTGTTTCATGGCGGGCTGCTCCCTCCCACCTCTAGCCTCAGCCTTCCCCCCTCCCCCCAGGAGGAATCCTGATTGGTCTACATGAAGGGTTTTCAGCATCGGAGTGCCTGGGGAGATTTCAAAGATAGCCACGGATGGGTGTGAGATCAGTTAAAACAGAGTCTCTAGAACTGGGACCCGGACGTAGGGTTCTGTTTTGTTTTGTTGTTGTGTTGTTTTGTTTTTTAACTTCCCAGGTGATTCTCATGTGTAGCCTTCGTCAAGAGCCAAACCAGTCACAGTAGTAATCCCATTCTCCCTGCCAGTGGTTGACTTCAGAATGCGCATATGACATGGTTGAGGCACAAAAGGAGACCTAGAAGGCAGACTGCTTCATATTCTTCACGAGGGATGTGAGGAAAAGATATGTCTTCTTCTGACCTCTTGCCCTTAGACATTGTTGTGTACGGTTGATGGCAACCACCTTGTGACCATGAGGCACAGGCTTACGAAGGTCAATGCTGTAGCTGCCCCCTTATCTGCGGTTTTGCTTTCCCTGGCTTTGCTTGCCCACAGTTAGCCATGGTCCGGAGGCAGATGATCCTCCTCCTGACGTTGTCAGAACACTGACACAACGTCTACCTACGTCCTTTACTTCGTGTCGTCAGGTAGGCGTTTTATCGTCTCACGTCATCACGAGAAGAAGAAGGGTGGGTACGATAAGATACTTGGAGAAAGACGGACTGCATTCATACGTAACTCTTACTACGGTACATTGTTGTAATTCTTTCTTATTATTAGTTATGTTGTTCTCATCCTGTGCCTATTTTATGAACTTTATCGTAAGTATGTGCATATAGGGGAAAACCTAGTACGTACAACGTTCGGTCCTATCTGTGGTTTCAGGCATCTACTGGGGGTCTTGGAATTATCCCCCCCGGGACAAGGTGGGGCTGCTATATGTTGACGATGGCACAGCAGACATATGCCAAGAACAGGAGGCACTGAAGTCAACCTGTCTGAGTTCGGATATGTACTCCATCATTAATTACCTACGTGACATCTGATAATCATGTAAGCCTCCTAAGCCTCAGCTCGCTCAGCTTTGATTTGGGGATAATTTTACCTATTACCCATTTACCAAATTTTTGGATTTGGCATACGGATTTAATGAGATAATATATGCAAAAACCCATTTTACAACAGTATTGGTGCCTGTAAGTGTTACTACTCAGTATTGAGTCAGACACGGGGAGTCTGAACTACCAGAACATTCCCAACTTTTTCGTAAAGATAACTCGGTAGGAAAACTAAATGCCTTTCCATGCTTCTCATTGTAAAAGTCAAGAGAAAGCCTTTGCCCGGCTCTCTCAGTGCCTATCTCAAGCCACGTGGTCTCCATGACTTTCCCAGGGGATGGAACGAGCACAACTTCCTATATCCTCTAACAATAGAGATGAGGGCTACCCCTTGTTCGGTTACCCGGGCACAGCACAGACGTCCATGTCACCACAAACTGTTCTGGCTGCCACAAACTTGGATCCTCAGAAGTCCAGGGTGCCTGTTGTCTGACACATGATTCAGCAGGTTCAAGATATCCCACGGAGATGCCTGTCGATCCACGTGTTTCTGTGATGTCTGTCACCATGGCACTCAGGAATGCTCAGAGCTGGTGCCATTTTTCAAGAGTCACACCTGTGGGAGAAAGTGGCCTCCTGGGCTCTGGGCCCTGTCCTGGGGAGGTGTGGCTGACAGGCTGAGGACCAGTCGAGGCAAGAAGTAGGGTTGCCTCTTCTGGAACATCCTGATCCCAGGCATGCACCAGAGTTACATGTTCAAGGAGTTCCCAGTCCTACCCCCCTCAACAGCAGAACCCTTGCCCCAGCCCCCATAGCCCACAGTGTCTACAACTGGTATCCAGGCCGAGGTCCCCCGGGTACCAAAGATGTCTGCCTGATCTCCCTGGGGTTCCAGCCTTCGCTCTGGCCTCGCCAACAACCACATGCTCACTATACTGTTCCGCGTGGCTAGCTCCGAGGGGTAGGATGCGATCTCAAGTGGCGGGTATGCTCATGTTTTACTTAAACCACATAGAGTTGGATTCGTGGCAGTGAAAAGGTGGTCCGTGGCGTGCCTGGCTGGCTCAGTAGATAGAGCATGCAACTCTTGATCTTGAGGTCATGAGTTTGAGCCCCAGGTTGGGCATAGAGCTTACTTGAAAGAAAAGAAAAGAAAAAAGAAAAGAAAAGAAAGAAGATGTGTTCAGTGAAATACTTCCTTTCCTCCCTTAAAATGAAGGTGGGGATTGGTGGAGAACAGGAGGGTAGGATGGGGTCAAGAGACCCTCCCATGCCTTGTCCGCAAGGAGAGCTTCCTGTTGACCTAACTCAGACGAGGTCTTAGAAGCTTGGGGGAGGGAGTGGTGCCCAGTCTTCTCCTTCTTCTCCTTCCCTTCTTGCTTCCAGACACTGGGTTTGTACCTGTAAGCTGAACCCACCTTTTCCCCTTCAAGTCTTATTTATTCTGTCCATGCAGCTTATTCAGAGCCTACACTCAGAACCTAACACCAAAGCTAATCCAGACCTGGACGAAGCCAAAAGTTGGCAGTCGCTGATTTCCTTTTATGCACATCTCATGGTCTTGCGTTGACACTGTATCTGCCGATGCCTTTTAAAAAGATTTCACATGTGATACTCAGATATACCCCCCCCCATTGTAAAACACCTTGGTTTAACCAATAATGTTGAAGTCTGTCACAATCTCTCCTCCCCCCCTCAAAGTAACCTGAATGTGGTGCCCATCATATACACCAATTGAGATTAAGTCTGGCTGCAGATAACAGAAAACACAAAACAGTTGCTTCAGCGAGGGAGACGTGTATTCACCTTTGTAAAAAGAGATCTGGGGGAAAATAGCTCACAGCTGCTGCGGGAGCTTCAGGACGTCCAAGGAGCAGCCATCTTGAGTTCCACCACCCAAGGCATGGTTTCTTCCTCCCAGACTAAGATAGCTGCCAAGCTCCAACCGTCTGATCTACATCTGAACCAGCAGATGTAGGAAGGAGAAGAGAAGGAAAAAAAGGGCCTGTCGTTTGCCTGAAGCAACTTCTTGAAAGTTGCATGCTATAATTCCTTTACATCCCACTGGCCAGACTTACGGACAAGGCCATACCCAGTCGCACAAGAAGCTGGAAGGTGGAGTTTTTATTCTAGCTGCCTCTGGGACCAGTTGAAAACCAAAAATCTCCTAGAGTGCCTGAATGGCTCAGCCGGTTAAGCGTCTGACTCTCGGTTTCGGCTCAGGTCATGACATCACAGTTTGTGAGTTCAGGTCCTTATGTCGGAGACACATGTGGAGCCTGCTTGGGATGGATTCCCTCTCTCTCTCCCCCTCCCCTGCTCTCTTTCTCTCTCTTTCAAAATAAATAGGGGCGCCTGGGTGGCTCAGTCGGTTAAGCGGCCGACTTGGGCTCAGGTCATGATCTCGCGGTCTGTGAGTTCGAGCCCCGCGTCGGGCTCTGTGCTGACAGCTCAGAGCCCGGAGCCTGTTTCAGATTCTGTGTCTCCCTCTGTCTCTGACCCTCCCCTGTTTATGCTCTGTCTCTCTCTGTCTCAAAAAAATAAATAAACGTTAAAAAAAAAAATTAAAAAGACAAAATAAATAAATAAACTTAAAAAAAAATCAAAAGTCTCCTTCTACGAAGAAAGAGAGTGAAATTAGGGGGTGCCTAGCGGTCCCCGTCATATCATAATCTTACCTAGAGTGCCAACTTAGGACCTTAAATTGTTGATGGTGCCTTTAAGAAAAAGAGCCTTTCTATAGATTTAGTACTTCGGTCAAAAGTATGCAAACAATAAAGCTCAATGAATCTCACAGATGGATCCGGATACAGAATGTCACCGATACCCCAGGAGACCGCCCCCCCCCATGACAAAAATGAATGATAAAATAAACTCCCAGCTTTGTAGCTCTCGCATTCAGTGTCGGCTCGTGAGAAATTGGTCTGCATTAACTCATCAGTCTCCGCGGGGCAGTATTCCTCCTTCTCTCCAGGGTCTCTCCTGATGAATGAACAGAAGTGGGACTGCCCGGAAGAGCCATCCAGACTGACAAGGGGGATGCGGCCACGCGTTTGGTCCTAAGCTGTGTTAGACACGGAGAGATGGCGTTTATTGCACACCTCGCACGTGCCAGCCGTTAGACAGAGTCACGACGCCACGTTGGCAGCCCTCGCCGTTCCTGGATCTGCCCCGGACAGGAGGTGTGCGACGTCCCCTGAGCCGGTCCCTTGAACCGGCTCTGCCTTGGCTTTCCCGTCGGCAGAACGAGGATAACGTCGTTGCTACGATCAAAAGAGGAAAACGTTGCCGAGGCGGCCCGCAAATCGAAAGCTGGGCTTGCAGACCTCGCCCACTCCTCTTGGGAGGCCACGTCTCTGAGTTCCGCCTCCACCATTCTCCCTCCCCCAGCGCATGGCTCCACTGCCCACGGTGCCCCTGGGCTCCCAGGAGACCCCACCACCTCCCATCGCAGAGCTGAAGCAACATCTGGGGGATGGAACCAAAGGCTCGCTCTGTCTCTGTTGCCAACCGGAGGGGAGTCGTGACCCCTTCGGCCCACGTCGCCGCAGCCCTCCCCTAGATTTCTGGAACACTCGGGCTCACTCCGTGCTTTCCTTTTTTCCTGCTTTCCTCCTTCCCCTTCTCACTTCTCACGCTGTGCCAGCCCATATATATTTAGCTCTTTTAACCCTGCTTCATAAATCATTCTTGCAAGTCAAGTCCCTGAAAACGTTTCCCCTGAACTCCCTCCAAACTGTAGCTAAAAGACTTACCTTCCGGTAACTGTATCATAGCCAAGTCAGTGTGTTACCCCTGCCTTCCTTCCCAGGAGGAAGACCATAGGGACACTGCCGGGAGCAGAAAAGGTGGGGCCCTGGCACTCTGTGTAGAGGGCTCTGTGTCCCCCCCCCAGCCCCCCACAATCCTCCCACCCTTTTTTTTAAGATGCTGAAACAGGATTGAAAGGCCTCGGGTGTAATTTATTTTTTGGTCTTCAGCATAGAGGTATAATCTGGTGATGAAGGGTTTAGCATCTGTGTGCCTAGGTTAATATCCTGCCTTCATCATCTATGTGCTGTGGGATCTTTGGCCAAGTCACTTCCTTTGCTGAGCTTCAACATCCTCAGCTATAAAATGGGGATGACGAGTGTTGACCTCCCCGGACAGTTATGAGAAGCAAATGAGATAATGCCTGCAAAGTTCTCAGCACGGCGCCCGGTACTTGATAAGTATTCAATAGATGCGAGCTGTCATGGCAGTATTTCCTGTGGCCTACCCAGTATCCATTGTCTTCGTCGTCATTATTTGTTAGAACCCTGGTTTCATGCTGAGTGCCAATATACGTCGATTTAAAAAGTAGGGATGGTAAGTTTTTCTGGCTTCCCTTGAAGCTGGAGGTAGTCATGTGACCCAGTTCTGGCCAAGGAGACATCAGCTAGAATCCCAGGAAAGATTTTAAGGGGAACAGACAGAACTGGCGTGTGCCTATCTGCCCTTCCCTCCCCCGCCCCCCTGTTTTCTTGTTTAGAGTGTGAATGTGATGGCTGGCGCTTCAGCAGCCATATTTTGCCTAGGATCCAAATTCGAGAATGGCGGCCATGATTTCAGAATGATAGAACAGGAAGATAAAAGGAGCCTGGGTCTCTTCTCCCAGACGATGCTGTGCAGCCGCCACACTAGCCCCACGGTGCCCGCCTGTGGACTTCGTTACCAAATAAATGAGTAAATAAACAGCCCCCTAATCTCTACAAGCCCTTATTTGTCAGGCTCCCATTCCTAGCAGCCATGTCAATTCCTAGGTGCCACAAGCTTTGAGCTCCTTCAGATGAGGGGCAATTCCGATTAGAACTGGATAGGAGCCTGAAGTAGTTTTCAAACTGTGTGCCTCAGAAGCCAGGGGTTCCCCGGAGGCCCCCTCTCAGACGGGAGATTGGGCGTGGGGAGTATGGGACCATGCTGCTTCTCCCTACCCCATCTTTCCTCCCCAACTTTGTTTTAACGTATTATTAGGGAGAGAGGTGGCCCAGTTTGCTTTTTTAAAGAACCGATTCCAGGGCAAAAAAATACAAAATAAAAATAAAAGGTTTGGAAACCTCTGTTCTGGTCCAACCCCCTCATTTTACAGATGAGTGATCTGAGGCCCCAAAAGTGAGGTCATTTGCCCAGTCAAGCTCAGCCAAGCAAAGCCAAGAGGAGAGCCCAAGTTTTCTGCTCTTTCCGGGGGCTCTGCCAAGTGCTGGAACTGCCACAAAAAAATAAAAAAGATCTGAAGAGTTTACAACCACTCAGAAAGCCCCAACCGACCGAGCCCCGATGAGTGGCCCACTCTAGGGGGGATGGACAGACCCTCCAGTTAAAACTAATGAGGGCTGGAAATGCCCTTTCAGGGCTCTGGGCAGCCAGTCGACCCTCCTGCTGAGAGAAAGTTAGACCTAGTTCCTCTCCTCTCTCCACAGCAATTCATTAACTGTTTGTTTATTTTTTTGAAAGCACACACACACTAGATGTGTGGAGCAAAGGGGGTGAATGGACGGTGTGAAATTCTCAATACATAGGGTTCTTTGTCCCTGTTCTTGTAGTTTCCCTTTTCAAAATGCTGGCTTAATCAATTCAGATCAATGGCTGTGAAGTTGCGATTGTAAACACCGCCTCATTCAAGGTTGACCCGGCATTCTACAGCAGGAAGCTAACTGTGGGAGGAGTGGGAGGGAGGGCATTTAGCAAGGACCCCATAAAGTAACTGTTTAGAGGCCCTGTCGTTGCTGATTTGCCATTTGGGCACACTTGAGTGGAATAACCAGATGTGAAAGCAATTCAAAACATCTCATTCTAGGACTTGAACTGGGAACTCTTTTCTTCATCCCTCCATCTGATCCCTCCTTCCATCCACCCATGCAACAAATATTTATTGAGCACCTACTCACGCGTCTACAGCCGGCTCAGAGGAACACAGGCAAAGCTCCTGCCGGGGGCTTGTTTTGGGGGAGTGGGGAGAGACTGGAAACAAAACACGTAAACAACTAGATGAAGACGGGGCCCCCGGAGCCGCCCAGAGGAGGCTGCACTGTCCCCGCTCCCCCCACCCCCACCGCCACCCCCAATTTATCAGGTGTTTGCCCGCTGTCAAGTGCCCAGTGTTAAGTGCTTGCCACTGGCTTATTTTGCTTGACTCTTTCCGGAAACAGGCTTTCTTCCCTCCCTCAAGCCCCAGGCCCCCAGTGGGAGGGAGGATCCTCACAAGCTCTCAGGGAAGTCCAGATATCACAGGGCACTCAGCAGCACTTCCCTTTGTGAGTGATGGGCAAGGCCCGGGGCTGCTTAAAGACTCTCATTTGTGGGGCTTAGACAGTTAAGCATCCGACTCTTGATTTGGGCTGGGCTCCAGTCATGACCTCATGGTTCAGGTTCATGAGTTCGATCCCTGCATCAGGATCTGAGCTGACAGTACACAGCCTGCCTAGGATTCTCTCTCTCTCTCTCTCTCTCTCCCTCCCCCTCTGCCCTTCCCCACCTGTCTCAAAATACACAGATAAACCTAGGGAAAAATAGCTCTTATTTGCAAACTGGGAAGGTTTCAGAACAGCTGTTGAGCCAGAAGAAATCAGCATGATTCAATCTTTCATAAATTCATTTGGAAAATATTTGAAAAGACAGCAGAGGGGAACCAGAATAGACACTGTACTTGGAATTAGAGACCCAAATTCAAATCCTCCTTCCCCCACCTCTGCCCCCTACTGGCAAGCCCTTTATTTACTGAACCTCCTTTTCCTGGTGGTAAGACTGTTCCACTCATGGGCTTGTTATGAGGATTCAAAACTAAAAACCAACCCTGATGCTTGGCACATTTCTGGCATAGAGTAGGGGCTCCACGGACGGTGACTGAACCTACCCTGAGGCAGGAAGAGCCACGAAGACACTGGGAAGGTGGCTTGGGCCAGAGGCACTGAGGGTCTGACCTAGAGCGAGGGCACTAGGGATGGGAACGATGTCTGGAAAGACAATGGAGTGCTAAGGTTGGTGGGACTTGGTAACGACCCAGATAGGGCAGTAACAACCATTCAGGAGGGCAAGGAACTGGGGGGAGCTTGGGAGACTTGCTGGGGGTGGTGCCATTGACAAAGACTGGGACGCCAGAGAAGCTTAGCTTGAGGGTGCCATTGGGCCAACCAGGTAGATATCAGTAGGCATCTGGCAGCTGAGAACTGTAGGAGTCATCTGCCATTTTTCACTATCCGGCATGCACACACACACACACACACACACACACACACCCCACCCTGAAGAATTGCTCTTCCTCCTCTCCCACCATGAGCATCTGGCAGGACCGCCATCACTGCATCCTGTCCCATAAAATACAAGAGCAGACAACAGGCCTAGGCCTCCTCGATCCTAGCACACATCCCCCTTCGCCCCATGATTGTGCCAACGGTGAGCGTACAACCCAACACAGGGTGCTCAAAGTCCTGCCTCGGGACTTTTAATTTGGAACTGGAGGAGAAGAGCTTTGTCACCAGAATTGAGAAACAGAGAGAGGGAAAATCCCGACAGCGATGTGTTCCGGATTCCAGTCCCCAGAACCTGCAAAGCTGCTATGCTGCCTTCGGTTCTCTGGGCTACTCCAGGCATGTACGTTGTTCAATTTCCTGTTCGTTCAACTCACCTGAAGCTGGGTTTCTGCCTCTTGCAACACAAAGAGCCTTGGCTGACTTGGCTCTCGAAGACAGAAAGTTTACGTAGCTATGACTTTCAACACTTTACCATTCATGGACCTGTTTGCAAAGCTGACAAAAGCTATGATGCGTATGAGGCGTCGTGTACAGTCTTAGGAAGGGCGCATCCAAAAGCCTGCCCATGAGCTGCTAGAACCCCTGGGATACAGGAAATAGCAGAGAGCTTAGGACTGGACATTGGAGTGCAGATCTTTTCAGAAGACAAGGAGGGACGGGGGCCAGAGGAAAAGAAGCAAGTGCACAGAGGCAGAAGAAGAACCGAGAAGAGGCATCATGATGGAAACCAAGGACGAAATGTTCTGAGGAGGAAGATACCACCAGTGACGCATGGAGGGTCGGGAAAGGCTATGAAATTTGGGGACCGCACAGTGGCAGCCTGGGGGAGCTCCGCAAACGAAGCATGGGACAGGTCCCCGGAAGCTAGGTTGCAAGGCGTTTAAGCGTGAGTGAACCTCGAAAATATCACGCTGAGTGAAAGACGCCAGACATGAAAGGTCACATGTCCTGTGACTACGTTTACATGAAATGTCCAGGATCGAATCAGTGAGTCCATAGAGACAGAAAGTAGCTTCGTGGCTGACGGAAGCTGAGGAAGGGGTAAATGGGGAGTGACTGCTACTTGGTATGGCCTCCCATTGTAGGATGATGACGTTCTGGGATTATACAGGGGTGGTGGTTGCATATCTAGTGACCACACTAAAAGCAGCTAAACTTTACACTTTAAAAGAGTGAACATTGTGGTATGTCGATTATATCTCAATGAAAAGAAAGAGCACAGCTGATGACGAGAAGGAAGTGGAGAGGATAGACCCTCCTCTAAGGAGCTCGACATGAAATCCAACAAGAGAGCTGGGTGGGTCTTTCAGGATAAGAAACCTGGGCCTTAGAACATGGGTTCTAAGAACGTGGAGGGCAACATAATACCCACCCCCCCCCCAAGATGTTTCTTTCCAAATCCCTAGAAACTGTGAATGTGCTACCTTACATGGCAAAGGAGAAATAAGGTTAAAGATAGAATTAAGGTTGTCAGTCAGCTGGCCTTAAAATAGAGAGATTATCCTGGATTATCTGGTGAGCCCAAGGTAATCCCAAGTGTCCTTAAAAGTAGAAGGAGGCGGAACAGCCAATGGCAGGGTGATGGGAGGACTCAACTGGCCACGGCTGGCTTTGATAATGGCCAACAGGCGCCATGAGCCGAGGAATGTGAGCAGCCTCTAGAAGCCAGAAAAGACAAGGAAATTATTCTCCCCTCCGGAAGGGAAAGCAGCCTGCTGCCACCTTGACTTTGACCCAGTGAGACTTGTGGCCACGGACTTCTAGGATAAATTTGTGTTGTTGTAAGCCACTCAGTTTTTGGTAATTGGTTACAACAGCCCATAGAAAAGTAATATTGAGGGGTTTTCCAAAGATGGGGTGACTGAAAGTCGGGAAGAAGCCAAGCGGATAGGAGATGGTGATAGGAAAAGAGCGTTGGCCAAGGACCAACTGATGTGTGAGACCCCAGACTGCCACTCAGTTGACTGCAGGGCCGTGGGCAAATCATCCCTTTGTCTTGCTGGGCCTCAGCTTTCCCCTCTGTGAAATGGGAGTATTAGGGCACCTGGCCTCTAAGGGCCAGCTCTGTCACTCTGAGTCCACGGGCCGGCCCTGGGCTTTGCAGCCTCAGTCGCTGGGGCAGATCACACCGCGTCTCTCCGCTCGGTGTCACAGAGGATGCGGATTTGATCTTCGGTTTTACACGTCAGTTTGTCACAAAGGCTGTCCTGACAAAGGACGGTGACAAAGGAAGCTGAGCTGCCTTCCACTGAGGCAGGGGTGTTGAGGGCGCCCGGGGGGACTCCACCACCACTGCCACAAAATGTAACTTCCCTGAGCCCCCGAAAGTCCCCCATTGAGTTTAGGCGTGGAGGAGGCCCACTAGGTGGGAGCATTGCCGCCTGCTGCCCTCTCCCCATTGGCCGACACCGCTAATGAGTTGCAGCCTCAGAATCTTCCTCAACACGACGGCTCGTGTGGCCACTGCCAACTGAGCAGAGCTGGTAGGTGAGGCGACGTCTACGTGGGAGCCTTGGGCTGCGGTATCGCTGAGGCTAGCGTCCTTTTTTGAACCCTCTGAAACCTTTTGGGATTAAGCAAGGCCTTAAAATGGTTCGACAACTGCAGGGGGCGCTTCTGGGGGGGCTCGGGCGGTTAAGCGTCCAACTCTTGGTTTCGGCTCAGGTCATGACCTCATGGTTGGTGGGTTCAAGCCCCACGCTGGGCCCCGTGCGGACAGTGTGGATGGAGCCTGCTTGGGACTCTCTGTCTCTCCCTCTCTCTGCCCGCCCCCCCCACCCCTGCTCTCTTTCTCTCTCTCTCTCAAAATAATTAAAGAAAATAAAATTAAAAAAAAAAAAGAAAGAAAGCTGCAGGGTAACTCGTTCACCAAGATTCCAAACTAAAGAGAAAACACCAAACTCCCTCTGAAGCCGTTGGGTTGTTCACAAAATTGAATGAGAAGCAGAGAAAAGAGGCAAGACCGTGGGAGTTAACAGTGAGGACAGTCACAGTCGTGTCACAGAAAAATCTTGATTGAGGCCCCACTGTCGGCCCCACCGGACTCTCCTCACCGTGGCCACTGGACTGACAACACAGCTTCTACTGTCCTGTGTCACCTCTACCTGAGCCCACGACTTTTTTTTTTTTTAAGTCTATTTACTGAGAGAGAGAGAGAGAGAGAATCCCAAGCCCCTGATGCGGAACCTGATCCTTCGAACCACGAGACAGCGACCTGAGCAGAAGTCAAGGGTCGCATGCTTAACTGACTGAGCCACCCGGGTGCCCCGTGAACCTACCTCTTCGGATCGCCCTCCAGATTCCAAGTCCCAGGGGAGAAAGCCAGTTGCTTGAGCACAGGTTAGATGCTGCCCCCTGGTAGGTGAGAACAGAAGGAAGGCCTGGGCCCCACTCCACCTTCCTCCAGGATCCGGGGCCCTGCCTCCCAGCTTCACCCACACAGTGGAAGAGTGCCCCTAGGACCAAGCAGTTTTTACATACTAAATGCCCTTCGATGGGTCAAAGTCCCCTGCATTCAGGTAATTTACCATGGAATGTTCGTGCTGGAAAAGACTCCGGACGTCTGCAGTTCAACACACCTGTTTCAGAAGCTCAAGTGGCCACTTAGCATCGGAGCTGGGGCCAGAACACTAGCCTCCCAGCCCCCGCTCCGGTGGTCTTCCTGCCCCACTGCGCTGTCCTCCAGCCTGCGACTGGGCCGCTCCAGGGGTGGGCATTGCCATGGCGACAGAAAGTCACCGCTTTTCCCCAAGTGGGTGACGTTCTTGAGGGGCCTTAATTCTCTAAGAAGGGATGAGTCGTAGCTCCGTATAATTTCATCTTTATACCTTTGTAAGCACAGCTTTCGGGTGAATAACATTGACAACTCAGGGAAACGACCCTTTGCCGGGTTCTGTATGGTTTTTCTGAGAATACGATTCCCCCAGGGACAGGTCCCTAAACACCACAGCAAGGGTCTCTGGGCGGCAGGGCAACAGGGGGGCCCTCGTGGCTTGAGGGGGAGGGGCGGAGAAGGAAGCAGGAGGGAGGGAGGCAGACAGAGAAGAAGCTGGAACTTCCAGTGACTTCATAATTTCTCATCAAGCGGCAGCCCTGCGTCTTGGCTGGACAGGGCGATTAACAGCTCCCGGGGCTCCTGATGAGTGGTGTTCTTGAGATTTAAGCCGCCTGCAGAGTTTCCCAAGGGAATTTATTCCCGGAAGCTAACTTCTCAAAAGCGGCCTCCCTTGGGTGCACCTGCTCTGAAGGATACTGGGTTTGGCCAATTGGTTAGAAACAGGAATTCTGGGTCCAGAGCCACCACCAGTAATTTGTGATGGGAGGTCAGTAGCACAGCTCAGCCCTGACTCTAGCACTCAAAATTGTACCTGCCAAGGACACTTTCCCTTCCCCTGGGACAGCTTAGGGGTCCTACCTCCTCGCAAGCCTCTTCTGAGACCCTTTTTTCCACAGGGGTCCGCCCTGCTTTGTACCCTAGTTCACTTGGGCATGGACCTAGCCCCCAAAGGCAAGGTTTATGGTCGGCCAGGATCCAAAGCTTTATCCTAGAGCAGAGCCTAACCAACCAGACTCTCTCTGGGGAACTTGAACTTGAGACTTGCAGAGAATTTGTTACTAACTAGTAGCGAGAACAGTGGAACTTGAAGCTGAGAGGCACTGACTCTCTGAGGGAGAGAAGAAGGTTCTTGCAGCATGGGCGCTTGAAAGAATGCAGAAAACAATGTGCCCTGTAATTTGAGATCATCTGAATATGTCCCCAATCTCTGCGACCCAAAAGGTCCTCATTTACACACCCAAACACATGCTCACATAGTCAAGTGGACGACGAGACATTTTTATCCAATTGACTCAAGCCTAGAGGACTCCCACTTGCCTCACACTGAGAAGATGTGGGATTCAGCAAAATTTTTAAAATGACTTCTGCCCACCTGGGGTGCCTGGGCAGCTCAGTCAGTTAAGCGTCCGACTCTTGATTTCCATTCAGGTCACGATCTCATGATCATGGGACCGAGCCTCGCGTTGGGCTCTGCGCTGACAGCACGGAGCCCGTCTGGGATTTTCTCTCCCTCTCTCTCTCCCCCTCCCCTGCTCGTGCACAGGCCCTTCCTCTCAAAATAAAGAAACATTTTTAAAAAATTATTCAAAATGACTTCGGTCCTCACTTTAGTTTGTTAATGAAACATGGACAAGGACAAGACCTAGGAGCCGTTGGTTCTTCAACAAGGAGAAATATTCTCAGTGGAACATAACCCCCTAAAGCCCCAAGCTTTAGCCTTTAATGGCCACTAAAGAACTTTCTTTTTATCCTGGGACAATGGAAGATGGTGGGAGGCCTCTGGTTCAATGGAAAGCACTGACCATAGGTAAACTATGGAGGTTCCCAGAACCACAGTCCTGTGGCCTACAAACTTGAGTGTGGCCTACAATGCATTGGCTGGCCCTTGTGCCTCCAGCCCCCCATCCACCTGCTATGAGCAGCTCTCGCCATACCCAATGCTTCCATAGTACTGTTTCATACCTCCGTATAAACAGTACCTCTATCCAAAATGCTTTCCCAAGACTTGTCTGTGTAGCAAACTCCCTTCCAAACTACAATACTGTAGGAATTAAGATTCTTTGCATTGTAGGATAGGAAAACTGATCCTGAATGATTAGAGGGCTCTGGGATGCCTTGAAGATTCAAAAAAGGAGTTTAACTATCATATTTCAATATGGACAGAGATAAGAAAGCTCATGATTTGAGGAATGCCACTCTAGAGACCTGGGAGTGATTTTGCCCCCCAGGGGACATTTAGCAGCATCTGGAGAGATTTGTGGTTGGCATGACGGGGACATCTGGAGTCATCTGGGACAGGCTGAAGACATCTACTGGATGGAGCCAGGGGTGCTGCTAAATACCCTACAATGCACAGGACAGCTCCTCTCACACAAAAAAATTAATCAGCCCAAAATGTTCAATGGAACCAAGACTGAGAAACCTTGCCCTAGAGGACTACTATCACCATGATTCAGCTTCAGTGATGCCCAACCTGTAAGACTCTCCATTCCAGTGTTCAGTTTACTGTGAGAGGGAACTTGATTGGCTCACCTTGAGGACTTGTTCACCCCTGGATCTATCAGTTCTGGCTAGGGAAACAGAGTCACCTAATATAGACTTGGCCACTGGGGACCTTCTGTCTGCATTGGGGATGTTCCCAGACTTCCTGTAAGCCATGCATCCCAAGAGCAGTGGGACCAGAGCCCAAACAGACATCACCCTTTGGGAAGCCTTCTTGCCCCCTTTAAGACAGAGTTACCCGTCTACGTTCTGGGCTGTTACTCTATCTTGTACATGCTTGGTTTCACTGCATTCTGATTTGTTTGTCCATGTGTCTGTCTCTTCCAAGAGTCTTGGAATTCTCTGTGGATTGAAACTGGGTCTTGCTCATGTCTGGAAGCTCGGTGTCAATGTTCTGGTTACCCATCGCTACGTAACAAAGTACCCCAAAACTTAGTCACTTAACAATCGATTTATCTCCTGATTTTGTGAGTCAGGAATTTAGGCAGGGCTCAGCTTGGTGATTCTTCTGTTGCACACGGCCTCAACTGGGGTGACTCAGTGATACTCAGCTTGCAGATTGACTGGTCTAGAGGGTCCAAGATATCTACTTGCATCATTGGTGCCTTAATGGGACAGCTGGAAAGTTGGGCTCAGCCAGCAACCTCTGTGTAGTCTCAGGGCCTCTCAACGTGGTCTTTCCAGAAGGGCAGCCACATTTCTTCTGTAGCATATCAGGGCTCTAAAAGCAAATGTTTCAAGAAGATATAGGCTGAAACTGAATGGGTCATAAGACCTATTGGAAGTCCCTGGACATCATCTCAGCTATATCCTGTGAGGCAAGCAAGACACCAAGAACGGCCCAGGTTCAAGGGCAAGAGAATTGGATTCCATTTCTTGGTGAGGGGCAACATGAATTGAAAGGGAAGAAGCTGGTGGTAGTCATCCTTACAGATTATCCATCACAGGCTAGTACAGAATTGCTCAACAAGCATTTAATGGGTAAAGTAATCAATGTGAAGACAAGTTAGCCCTCCTGAGTCCACACAGTTGGTGTAATGTTTAAATGCAAACAAAGCAAATGAAAAATGCTTTTGACGCTCTCAAGTGTTACCAAGACGTAAGGGGCTCCTGTTAGAAGCAATCTTGCCAAGCTCACTCTAGTTCGTAATGGATATTTGCAGGGTTCCCTCAGGGCTCTCCTCTCCTTCAGCACAGAGATTCATGACAGGCATCACTAATCAATCACAGCTCTTTCCTGTTGGCACTGGACACCTTCTCAGAATCCTGCTCAGCACAACACCCCAGTCATCTAGTACGGACTGATCAAAATTGACGTAGGAGTTGAAACCTACTTGCTCTCTTTCTTCTTGCCTAAATTCCTATCGCGAAGCCCTCCCCCAAAGCCCAGGCCCTTCGTTTCTTAAACCGTATGCACAAGCTGCTTCTTTTGTTTTCGAGAGGAAAAATAGAAAGTTTAAGCCCGGAGAGAAGATGAAACGGCCGACACCATCACCCTCCAAAATTGGATTTATGATGGAAACAGAAACTGATTATGGTACTCAGCTATGCCATTACAAATTATTTTTTTAAATAACTGGAGGCAAGAATAGTCATATGACATCTCATAAAGGAGAAAATCTGTTTACCTGGACATGTTTTCCTCTGTGCAAACTCCATTTCAAGGTGACGCAAGCCCCAACTTGTATAACTGGGTGAACGCAAGCCTTGCTGTCTGGCCACCTTCTGCCTCCACGCTCCCCACCAACCCACAGACCATCAACACCCCCCCCCCCGAAAAACACCCACCCTGCTGACGACTCCACTCTTTAGGGACTTTGGAAAATACATGTTGACTATTTAACTAACGTCCGGAAGGAAAGACTGAGAGAACAGCACAATACAACCTCCAGTTCTAGAATGACTTTCTACCATCTGATTGTCAAAGACACAAGGCCAGCCGCAGGTCATACCTTTGACAGGGTGCATGGCCCTGAAAACGGTTTCTCTTCCTTTCTCAGCCTCTGGGCTCCCACCACTGTCCCCAGGCAAGAGATCAGGCTGCAAATGACTAAAAGAAGTCAGGGAGCCACCCGTGCAGCTCAAGGCCCAACAATAAGAGTGGCATTGACGGAGGTGGATAGTTCAAAGGCAGTGATGGATGGGACGCTGGGAGCCCTCTATTCATAGTTGTGCCAGGAACCACCAGCAAAATATGGAACAGAATAATCAGACCGTTAGCTTTCCAAATGTCCGCGTCCCAGCTTCCTCAAATGTGGAAAACTCCATGTAACTACCCTTCCCTACGTGGCAGGAATCGGGCCCTTGGGATAGGAGTATTGCTTCATGGAGCTGGCTTCCATACTGTCTGGTTAGAAACAATGGCAAGGAAAAGAATAATAGCTAACCCTTCTAGTTCTGTGCTACATACCAGCTCCTGCACAAAGTGTTTATAAACAAGTCTGTGGAACAGGGGTTATTGTCCTCATGCTACGGAGGAGGAAATGGGGGCACAGAGCGGTAACGTAGCTCACCCACGGTTTCCCAGCTAACAAACGGCGGAATCTGGCTCCGGTAGCTTTAACCTCTAGGTTATGACACCTTCTCCAGGAGATGAAAATGGCTGGAAAGAAAATGGAGCCAAGCAGGTCAGTTGGAAAGATTTTTCTCCCTCTACTTCTTCTCGCGCTTTGTAAGGAGCATTGTCAGCATTATACCACCAGGAGAATCAAGGCGCCAGGGTGGCATATAAAAACACAGGCAAATCTCCTGTGTGATGTCAAGCATTGTGTCGAGTGAAAAAAGCAGAAGGAGGATACACTATGATATCATTTACATAAAGTTTCAAAACATACAGAAGATGAGAGATTATCTAGAGATTTATACGAATATAACAACAGCATCAAGACGTTCCTGGGAATGATGAATATCACTTTCGAGATTCGCCTTGAGGACAGGTGCCTACCGGGGAGGGGTACACGAAAGGCTTCATGTATATCTGTAATTCTGAAAATCAAGTTCAACGGTGGGAACATGAATGTTCAGTAAACCTCTATGCCTTCCTGGATGTCTGAAGTGTTCCTGATTTAAAAAATAAGAATAATTTTCTACCTTAGGAGGCTGACATCCCAATGTGGACATCTGGTTCGTTTTTTTGCCCCTTAGTCTCTATCTGCTTTCACCCCTTTAAGCCAGTCGATTATCAGATGGCCTTGAGCATCTGCTAATAACATTATGATAACTCATGGCTCACATTGACTGAGAGCTTAATGTGAACCAACACTTAAATAGTTGATCAACATCAATTAACTTCGAGTCACAAAAACTCCAAAGGCGGGGACTGTTATTATCCCCATTTCGCAAATGAGGAAACTCAGGTTTAAGGAGATCTGGGGACTTTCTGTGGGACTTTCTGTGGGACCCCAGGCAGAGCTGGGATTTGAATCCATGTCTGTCTGACCCCAGGGCCTGAATTTGAGCAAAAGTCAGGTGCCAGGGGAGGGGAGAGGCAAGCAGGAAGGATGGCCCGGCCCCGACTTCAAGGGGCCTCTGCTCCATCGCGGATGCCATGGGCCCTCATTCCTCCAGCTGCTGGGGATGCTTCCAGCTGCAGCTGTCAGCTGAGTCCCTCTCCAGGACTTGCCCTTGGCCGAAGGAAGCCCAAGGTCACGCCTTCTTCCTGGAACAGCAGCTCCCAGGGACGGTTGACATGGGCTTATAAAAGCCAGCCTTTGCCCAGCTCTGAGGGTCCTCCCAGTTTGGAGCTCCTGGGCCGAGACCTTGACTGTGACTGCACTGCAGCTCTACCTCTCCCTCTAGCCCCTCCTGCAGCCATCACCTTCCCCCATGAGGCTGACCCCGGGAGCACCCCCCCAATAAACTTCTTGCATGAAAATCTCCAACTCAGAGCCTGCTTCCCAGGGAACCGGACTTCTACCGTCCCACAGGGAAGAAAGGCCCTCACGAAGGACATCGGAATGATCCCATGCTACGCTGTGGATATCCCAGGGGGAGGTCAGGAGGGCCCAAGGAGTTACAGACAACTTCTTGCAGGAAGTAAGGACTAAGTTGAACCTTGAAAGACAGGGACATGAGACCAATATTTGGCCATCTAAAGGAGCGAACTACTGATACACGCTCCAACGTGGATGACCCTTGAAAATATGCTAATTGAAAGAAGCCAGGGACAAAAGACCACACGTGCGATTCTACTCACGTGAACCCTCCAGAACAGGGACATCTATACAGAAAGAAAGTAGATTACTGATTTCCTAGGTCTGGTAGCACAGGGCTGGGGGTTGGGAGGTGACAGCTGAAGGATACGGGGTTTCTTTCCGAGGTGATGAGAATGTTCTAAAATTAACTATGAAAAGGTTGCACGTATCTGTGAATCTACTGAACACCATTGGATCTTACACTTCAGATAGATGACTTACATGGTGTGTGAATTATATCTCAATAAGGCTGTTCAAAAAAAAAAGAGAGGAGAATGTGGCTAGGTTAACGGAAGGACGAGGGAATTGCAGCTGGGCAAAAACGTGAGCAAAAGTGTGGCGACCCAAGAGCGTGTGTGTGCGCGCGTGCGCCCACATGGGTGGGTACAGGTGAGACAGGAAGTGGAGAACAACAAAGATGGCTGGGGGGGTGGGGTGCTATGGTCATGCAGAGAAGACCTGAGGTCCACCAAGAAGTCTGTCCCAGAAGATCTGGGAGCAGAGGTGAAAATTGTACTTTCGGCTGATAAATCTTGGGCAGAAAGGACAGCGGGTACCCTGGGGAGGCCAAGAGACCAGGAGGGGACCTCTTGAGGCAATTCAGTATGTGGGCTGGGGGGCACGGTGTCTTGCTACAGCAAGATACTACCTGGTTTAACACACACGTGCACACAAATGCAGACACGCGCGTGTGCACACACACACACACACACACACACACACCCTATACTTCCATGTCCTTTTGTATCTCTCTCAACCTATTGGGCTCATCCCTGTATCTCTCCTGCCACTCGACCTGTCTCACCCACTGAACACTCAACTACATCAATACCCACCTTTCTATAAAGTCCTCTCACTTCCCTTTGAGATGGGGGTCAACTTACAACCGCGTGCAGCCTCTCTGTAAATCTTGTCGCCACCTCAACGATGCTCTCTCACCTCCTAAATCAAAGCTGTTTGGTTAGAGATAAGCGCGATCTTCCCCTTCCCCCAGGACCCCACCCATCTGCCATCTAGGACTTCCTTAAGTCACTTTTATCCAGCGTCAAGGGTGAGCTGCCCACCTTATCCATGGCGAATGAGTTCAGCCAAATGAGGCTACTCAGACCATGCCCCCAACTCAGCTTCCTTTAGAAACACACGGACGTGAAGGGTCCCCCAGTCCCCCTTGGCCATTTGACAAGGAGGACACTGGGGCTCTCCACCTATCGCTAACTAGGTGAGGCAAAAGGGCTGCCCCTCCCTCTGAGTTTCATCACTGAACCAGTCCAGCCTGGCCTTCAACCCCTGACATGTCGAGAACAGAAGTCGGCAGCTCTTACTTCACTCCCAAAATGATGGGTGAGTCTCCCTAAAGAGGCTTTTCTCCTGGGTATTTCTTCTTTCTAAGGACACAGAACTTCCCATATAGATGCTATGAAAGCCCCTGTGCTCATCCAGCAGCCCCTGGGGCCTGAGGTCAAATGTCAGCTGGTACCCCAGCAGATCAGGCCCTACCTAAAACTGAAGTCCACGTTTCCGGTATCTTATGGCGTAAGCCCAACCTCAGTGGCCTGGGGACACAAAAGTGGTAATAGGTATGTACAGACCCAGTTTCCCTGCTCCAAGCACCTTTCTGCTCACAGATAGTAAAAAAAAAAAACCTTATGAAACTACGCTCCACACCACCTGTCATCAGGGAAATGCAAATCAGAACACGCGAGATATCATCATACACCTATCGAAATGGATAAAATCCAAAAAACTGACAATACCAAATGCTGGCAAAGATGCGGGACGCCAGGAACTCTCATTCATTGCTAGTGGAAATGCAAAATGGTACAGCCACTTTGGAAGACAATTTGGAAGTTTCTTACAGAACTAAATGTGTTCTTACCCAGCAATCTCACTCCTTGGTGTTTATCCAAACGAGTTGAAAACTTATGCCTGCACAAAAACCTAGGGGTGCCTGGGTGGCTCAGTCAGTTGAGTGGCCGACTCTTGATTTTGGCTCATGTCATGATCTCAGAGTTGCGAGATAAAGCCCACACTCAGGGTAGAGCCTGCCTGGGCTACTCCCTGTCCCTCTTTCTCCCTCTCTGCCCCTCCCCTGCTTGCTCTGTCTCTCAAAATAAATAAGTAAACACTGAAAAGAAAGAAAGAAAGAAAGGGAAAGAAAGAAAGAAAGAAAGAAAGAAAGAAAAAGAAAGGGAAAGAAAGAAAGAAAGGGAAAGAAAGAAAGAAAGAAAGAAAGAGAAAGAAAGAAAGAAAGAAAGAAAGAGAAAGAAAGAAAGAAAAAGAAAGAAAGAGAAAGAAATAAAGAAAGGGAAAGAAAGAAAGAAAGAAAGAAAGAAAGAAAGAAAGAAAGAAAAGAAAGAAAGAAAAGGAAGGAAGGAAGGAAGGAAGGAAGGAAGGAAGGAAGGAAAAATGAGCTATCAAGCCATAAAAGGGCATGGAGGAACTTTGACATGGTTTTACTAAGGGACCAATCTTAAAAAGCTACATGCTGCATGGTTCCAACTACATGACATTCTAGAAATAGCAAAACTATTGCTGTTTACTGAAGACGGTAAAAAGATCAGTGATTGCCAGAGGTTAGGAGTGAGGGAGAGATAAACACTGAGCACAGAGGAGTTTTAGGGCAGGAAAACCTAGCGGGGGAGGCCGTGCGTGTGTGGGCGCAGGAAGAAAATGGGAACTCTCTGTACCTTGTACTCAGTTTTTCTGTGAACCTAAAATTGCTCTAAAAAATAAATTTTAATAAAAATACATTTGGAAGAGGGGCGCCTGGGTAGCTCCGTCGGTTAAGCGTCCGACTTCGGTTCAGGTCATGATCTTGCGCTTTGTGGGTCCGAGCCCCACGTCGGGCTCTGTGTTGACGGCTCGGCGCCTGGAGCCTGCTTCGGATTCTGGGTCTCCCTCTCTCTCTGCCCCTCCCCCACTCGCGCCCTGTCTCTCTCTCTCAAAAATAAAAAAAAAAAATAAACATTGGAAAATTTTAAAATGTACGTTTGGGAATAAGTATTTTCATGTTTCCTCCATTTCAAGGTTTACAGAGGTGCCTAAGTGTCCCCATGAATCAGCCTTCATCATCGCTTGCCTCAGGGTCCGGGACTATACAGCCCCGTGACTGACCCATCTCTTGGGGTGCCTAAGGCTTGAACTGTCTCCAGCAAGGGTAGAAATTCACACCATACGCCTAATGAAATAAGAGAAAAACACACTCCCTTATGTGCTATGGGTTATACTCTACCTATAGATGACCCACAGCAAAGGGCTCCAGAACAGCACATGTCCACCCGAATTTTCTCCCAAGTCATGTCAACGGTGCCCTGGGCGGCCAGGTCAAAATGGACCACCAGACACAGGGGGCCGTGTTGGTAGGTTTCCATCCATGAGAAAACGGTCCTGACTGTTGTAGGAAGACTGTTTTAAACCACAAACACCCCACGGGGGCAGAGGAGGAGGGCTGGGGGAGACAAGGTCATCTCCCAGGTGGGGGAGAGCAGAATAAGTCAGGGGTACAGGCTGCATGAGGAAAGGCAGGGAGGGTCCTAGGAACTGTGAGTTATCCATCGGGCTGGTCCAGAGCGGTGCTTGTGCGAACTATCGAATCTGCCTTCCCTCTCCAAAATGGTCACCGTGGCCATCTGGGCCAGTCCCCAAGACGCAAAGCTCCTGGCTCTCCCCTTGCCCCGGGTCCGATGCAGACACTTGAACAAGGCCCAGAAGGACCATGGACAAACATCTAAGGCAGTCGGGAAACTCTAATACTTTGGAGGGGAAAGCCCCCCGCTACTCTCCCCTGCCACCAACATTGTGCGATCTTGGCACGCAGACCTGCTGGGTGACAGAGAAAGGAGGTCCCATAACAGAAACCCACCTGGTCAAGTAAAATATGTAGTCACTGCAGGCCCTTGCTTTTGGTCAACATGCTTCCTCCTGTTCCATTTTAAATCCTGGTGCCGATGGCTCTGCCTGGCGTGGGAAGAGGTAGTTATCAGGCATAGATCAGTACTGACACCCAGTGGTCACAGAGAATTGTCTGCCTGAAGCGCTCCACCCCTCTGCCCAGAACCCCCTGTGTGTTCACGCAGAGTAAGGACAAGTGATCGAGGGTGACGGCTCCCACTGGGTCCTATTCACCGGGGGGAATGGTGTGATTTGCAGCTGGAGGCCACGTGACCCAGGCCAAGGCCTTGCCAGTTTGCAAGATACCCCGGGGCTGTCTTGAATGCTGACCCCAGAGTCCTAGGGAGGAACGGGGACCGTCACTGGCAGTGTGGTAAGACCGTAAAAAAGAAAACGTCAGTGGCCACCCAGGACTTGAAGTTAGAAACCTTGATTCGAGCCCTGCTGCTTCTGTGGCAACGTGGGCAAGTCCCTTAAACCTTCTGTGCTCGAACTTCCTCCTCTTGGCAGTGAGGCGGGGTTGTGGGAAATGTCGAACGGGAATGCATGCAGGGTGCTTTGTAAGCTGCAAGCCCAGCCACTAAGGTAAAAGTGGTGATGGAAAGAACAAAGCAGAGCTGGTAAGGAGGCACTAGGAAGGACTGGGGCTCCGGAGGCATGGCCAGATGACAAATCCCACTTCCAAATCCAGTTTCACTCAAGATCTGGAGACTCAGCCTTGGACATTCAGGGTGGCCTCCCCAGGAACGCATTTCCTCTGCATTTTCCACTGGACTCAAGTCTCTTGGGCTAAACATTGGTGAGTAACTCCAAGGGCCATCTCACTTCAAAAATTACGTATCAAGGGGCACCTGGGTGGCTCAGTTGGTTAAGCATCTCACTTCAGCTCAGGTTGTGATCTCGTGGTTCATGAGTTCGAGCCCCACGTCAGGCTCTCTGCTGTCAGGGTGGAGCCCATTTTGAATCCTCTGTCTCTGTCTCTGTCTCTCTCTCTGTCCGCCCCTCCCCTGCTCACGCGCTCTTTCTCTCTCTCTCAAAAATAAATAAGCATGAAAAAAGTGCATATCAAAAAGATTTTTAAAAATAGAGACATAACTCAGATGACAACTGGGAGGCACAGCTCGTTCTCAAGTCAGAGGGAGCTATCGTTAATATCAGTTGGACTAGTAAACCACACCTTTGCTCATTTCCTTATCATTTTTTCCTATGTGTTTCGATTTGTATTTGGCCTAGGGCTTTGCCCAGGGAGACTCGTCTCGCAAAGTGGCTCTAAATGAAATTATGAGATGGCCAGCAATAGAGAAATGGTGTGGACGTAAGAGGGGAAATGTAGAGGAGTGATCTTTAAGACTCAAAGACCACATTCCTGCTTCCGGTCGTGCCATCAGGTTTCAAAACTTACTAGAATGTCATTTGAAGAAGCTGAGTCTCCCCAGTGAGCTTAATTTAAAAGAAACACCCAGTTCTCTCATGCCTCCTAAAGGCGTCAGAGGGCTTTGAAATATCATGCTGCTTTTTCCAGATTTCCAAATAATTGTATCCGTCGAGGGAAACAAAAAAATCCATTCAAGCCCCAGAAAGGGGTTTATTACAGTTTATAGAATTAAAGGAAGGGCTGGAAAAAGGTACAACTTCCAGTCACACAGCAAAATCAGGCCACCGGGGAGAGGTCCCTCTCCTACCATCAGGGAGCTACGTGAGCTGGAAACTTCCATCCTGTGCGGCGGGGGCTCACCACAATTGCCCCAACCCAGCCCGGCAAGCACCCTGCACCCTGCACCCTACAAAGCGAGTGAGTGATTGGACGCTGAGATTTCCAATAACGCTGCCCCAGTTAAACCCCATCCCTCCTCGCCTGTGCTTGTCAGAGCCAGCAGCAACAGAGCTGTCTCTACACCTCACGACCGCTTTCCAAGTCCGATTGGCTAACGAGAAATCACACCCAGACTCCTAGCTGCAAGGGATTCTGGGAGATGGCGTGTTTCCATTTCTGGCTTCTGCAGTTTGGAAGGGATACCAGAAGGAGAGCAGAGTGAATGGATGGTGAGCACCAAGCCACCGTGCCCACCACGATGGCTTAGTTTTATTTTCTTTTTAGTTTTTATATGAATCTTTTCTAGTTGACAAAAGTAAATGCGTGCTCGCTATGAAAGAAACACACATTATAGAAATGAAGTAAGATTGAAAGTGTCCTGCTCCAACCCGATTTTCCGAAGGGAACCACTGTTCACAGTTGGGACCGTAGCTTGGCTGTGGTTTCTGTGCATTTTGGCGGGGAGAGGTTGTACTACCTACTGCTCGGGAATTCGTTTTGTCACGTGAACACATATCCTGGACATCTTGACCACGAAAGGACATGTGATTCTAACTCATGTTTTAGGGGGCGCCTGGGTGGCTCAGTCGGTAAGCGTCTGACTTCGGCTCAGGTCACAATCTCGCGGTCCGTGAGTTCGAGCCCCGCGTCGGGCTCTGTGCTGACGGCTCGGAGCCTGGAGCCTGCTTCGGATTCTGTGTCTCCCTCTCTCTCTCTCTGCCCCTCCCCCACTCGTGCTCTGTCTCTCTCTGTCTCTCCAAAATAAATAAAAGGTAAAAAAAAAAAAAAAAATTTTAACTCCTGTTTTAAAAAGAGCTGTCGAGGGCCCCATCAGAGAGGTGCCCTACTGATGGACATTAAAGCTCTAATTATTTCCTACTATACATAATTCAAAAGGAACAGCTGTTCAAGCCTTTGGAAAGGTCAGACTTCCAGAAGCGATCAACCTATACCATACTTTGAAGCATACTTTGAAGTATCTCCTAATCATCACACGGTCCGCAGGTTTAGTTTAGCTGGCCAGAATTTAAAACCCAGAAAAATTAGCTTAAGCCCTGAAAATGTTTGGCTCCGCAGACATCGACGGAGCTTCGGTTGCTCCATCGTGAGGGTTCACAAACGTGCCCCCCCACCCTCGTATCCCCAAGGGGCCTGCCCTCGGCAGGGAACACACAGGCCTACGCACAGCTGGTTAGTGCCTGGCCCGGAGGGAGGGGGTGAAATGCAGACAGCTAGGAGAGCAAGAGACAGGACGTGGCTTTGACCTCAGTGAGCGGTAAAGTCAAGACTGTCAGAAAGCTAAGATTAAGAATCCTCCCCCGTATGAGGATGGGTGGGTCACACATCATCTGCTGGGTCCCCAGATGGCCAACTAACGTATGTGACATCCCGTGGCAAAGTGGGCACCCCAAAGTGTGTTTCCTCTGCAGTTGTTTGTGTTTATTTTAAAAATTTTTTTAAATGCGGATAGGGGTGCCTGGGTGTCTCGGTCGGTTAAGCGTCCGACTTCGGCTCAGGTCACGATCGCACGGTTTGGGAGTCTGAGCCCCGCACCGGGCTCTGTGCGGACCGCTCAGAGCCTGGAGTCTGCTTTGGATTCTGTGTCTCCCTCTCTCCCTGCCCCTCCCCTGCTCACACTCTGTCTCTCTGTCTCTCAAAAATAAATGTTTTCAAAAATGTCTTTAGTGTTTATTTGAGAGAGAGAGAATAAGCAGGGGAAGGGCAGAGAGAGAGAGAGAGAGAGAGAGAGAGAGAGTCCCAAGCAGGCTCCACACTGCCAAAGCAGAGACTGACACAGGGCTCGATTCTGCAAGATCACGACCTGAGCCTAAAGCAAGTGTCGGATGTTTAATCAACTGAGCCACGCAGATGCCCCCACCCCCTGCAGTTGCTTTTAAAACCTTTGCTTCAGTTTGGCTCTATATGAGCTAGGACTCCCCCCAGCATCTGAGCCCATTTCCAGCCTAAGCCTGTAAACACAGTGGCCTCAGCAGTAAGGGTTGCTCTGGGCGTGTGCTGCTGTGTCTATCACACCCTCTCCTGCTTCTCTCCCCAACCATATTAGACAATACGCCCCCCTCCCGGGCTTATTCCAAGTGGCTGATTTCAAGGATGGACATCTGATGCAGCCTGAGCCATCAAGGAAAAGTAAATCCCAGCACTTGTGCAAAATCCGTGGGGAAAAATATCCTGTCTCTCTCTGAAGGTCTGAAACTGAGGCATGCTGCTACTCTACGGGGAAGGCTGCAGCCTGAAGCTTCCGGGGGTCATTCTGTGAAACCTGAGAAAGGCAGATTAGAGAGGTAAAGAAATGACTTCAGAGACATCATTAGAGCCTGGATCAAGCATCACCTGAAAGCAGCCTTTTCTTTAGACATCTAAATTACCTTAGCTATTATATCAGCTTTATTGTCTAACCCAGTTTAAGTTGGAGTTTTCTGTCATTTGCATTATACAGAGATAGACACTTTTTTACGTATCAGGCCGGCATGATGGTTTTGTAACTAGTATTGTGACCTAGGGTGAGTCACACTACCTCGGCAAGCTCGGTCCTCTAAGGAGTAAATGATGTCATGCGCCTCGCACAATGTCTAAGGCTCTAGTAGCTTCCTCCCAGCATTTGGAATCATTATGGAAGAAGAGTTTAAAAAAATCCCAAGTGTGAAATCTTTTCTAAAGATGTCAGTAGCAGGAAACTTCAAAATGCTGGGCCCCAGACTGAGCGGGTCCCAAATGTCCAAGACAAAAAAAAAAAAAAAAAAATGATGCCAAATCAGCCTTGACCTGAGACCTAATCCAAAGCAAAGAAATGCCAAAGGAAGGAAGTGAAGGAAATGTGAGCCTGGGTGGGCACTTTTCAGCCTCCTCAAGCCATTGTTCAGTGAAGGCACCCAATCCGTATCTTTGGTGCCCGCTCGTGTTCAATGCCACCTTGCCTCTTCCGTTACTTGCGCAGTGCTAACAGGTTCATACTCCTCGCAAATGAGAACAAAACCCTCCCGCTTTCAGTGCTATCAAGCGGCAAGACAAAGATGGGCCGACTGACCTTGCAAGTCCCTGCCAACAAGCCACCTGTGTCTTCACCATGGCAGTTTCTCTCCAGTCCCAACGTTCTCCCCAGCCCGAGCGTCCCTCTGCTCCCCCTTATCACCGGCGAGTCTAACAGGACTAGAGCATACACTCGGCTGCAGAGGATGAGCCCTGGCGCAGGGTGACCCACGTGAGGGAACCGCCGACCAGCAGAGGCGCCTCTGGGGGCGGCCCGATGTGCTTCTCGGCCATTCTCCCGCGGACTCTGGCCCGCTGACTCACCAGGCCCCCCTCACCACGGTCAGCTGCCTGGCAAGGTGAGAGGTTAAGACCTCACGGTGCGTGCAGAACATCAACACGAGATCAGCCCGACGCCAGAGATGGCAGGTAGCAGTTCAGAGGCTGGCTGTGACCCATCAGCCCCGAGTGAGAGCTGCTGGTGCCAGCCCACAATTAGAAAGGGCAGACCCTGGGGCGCCTGGATGGTTCGGTCGGTTAAGCGTCCGACTTCATCTCAGGTCATGATCTTGCTGTTCGTGGGTTCGAGCCCTGCATTGGGCTCTGTGCTGACAGCTCGGAGCCTGGAGCCTGCTTCGGATTCTGTCTCCCTTTTTCTCTGCCCTCCCCCACCATCTCTCAAAAATAATAAACGTTAAAAAAAATTTTTTTTAATGAAAAAAGAAAGAAGGAAAGAAAGAAAGAAGAAAGAAAGAAAGAAAGGAAGGAAGGAAGGAAGGAAGGAAGGAAGGAAGAGAAAGAAAGGACGGGCCCCTTTTGGCCCAATGAGGCCTGGAGGGCAGGGCCCAGGACCACAGAGAGTTAATCACATCTGGCCCAGAGGAAGTCTCTCCTCCTCGGGCAGTACCTTCCCTGTCTTTCAGGGAGGAGAGACCAATGAGGTCAGAGCTGCAAGCACTCAGGCAGCCTGGGGAGGCCCGGGCCTGCTTCCCTGGCTCCTGGGAGCTGCAGGGTTCCCGGAGAAACAGCGAAGAATCCACGGGAGCTGGTCCTAATGGCTGTGCCCTTGGTCTTACGCTTTCTCCCCACCCCCTCCGTTTCATAAAATGCAACTCTTCTGGTTAATTTCTGATTTCCTGTCATTGTTCCTGACTTGTCATCAATCTCAAGGTGTGCCAGGATGCTTTGTATTTACTGGGAATAAATAGCTTGCCTAGACCTGCTGAGTTGGCAATCCTATTAGCAGGATTTTTTTTTTTTTCATTGTGTTTGTGAAATGAAATAAAATAAAAGGCCCTGTCTCCACAGAATTCTTCCTGCCCCATTTCTCTGAACGCCGTCAGGCTCTGGGGTGGGGGTGTCACGAGGTCTTCTTGCCGGGCAGAGGGTGCCGGGAAGGCCTGGGAGAAGGCGTTGCTGACTCCTGCAACCAGGGCCGATGGACGGACAGAAGCCCTGCCTGCCTTCACCACATGGAGGAAGAGACCCCTCACGGGCCAAAGCAAAGAGGTCATTCAGCCGAAATTGTGGCCCAAGAGGTCATGCAGCTGGGGTGCGAGACGGGGGCTTCAAGGTGGGAAGGCTCCTGAACAAGTAATTCAAGCTCTCTCCGAGTCTCATTTTCCTCATTTGCAAAGTGGAGAGAACAATCCCTGCCTCATAGGGTGGCCGTGAGGATTAAATGAAATCTCATATGTATAACGCCTTGGCACGACGCCCAGTGAAAGGCCGGATCCAACAACTATTTCGGTCATTCCTTTTTTGGCATTATATTCTATAGTGCTGTATGTTAGAACATGGCTTCTGATGGCTCAGGGGGCGGCGGGGACCTTGTGGATAATACAGGTTTGGGAAAGGCTCCGAGAGCCTGAGGCACACACATGACGAATGAGAGGGGAGGGCAGTAAGCCCTCCTGAACCTGCTCCCAGGAAGCGACTTATTGCCAAGAAGCAGGAGGCAGAGGTGCTCCAGGAGCACTAACCCGGGAGCACTCCAGAACATTCCCCCGGGTCCTCGAGCTCAGCCTTGCACTCACCATGCTCCACGCGAATAGTGTTTGTGTTAGAACTTATAACAAGTCCATTTAAAAAAAAAAATTGTTTTTAATGTTTTATTTATTTTCGAGGGAGAGAGCATGGGCAGGGGGAGGGGCAGAGAGAGAGGGAGACAGAGGATCCAAAGCCGGCTCTGTGCTGACAGCAGCTTGCCTGATGTGGGCGGGGCTCCAACTCACGAGCTAGGAGATCATGACCTGAGCCAAGGTGGGAGGCTCAACTGACTGAGCCGCCCGGGCGCCCCTATAGGTCCATTCTTCGTGGGCCTTCGCTGCGGCTGGCTTCTCCATCGTGGTAAGCCTGGGCTATGTGCAAAATGAAGGGCTCCTTGATTCATGTCAGAGAGAGAGAGAGAGAGACAAGAGTGCGTTCCCTGGTGAAAGGGCAGGAACCGTTTAAAGCAGTTTTCATAGAAAAGGAAAGCCTCCTACAAACTCCCACTCGGACGGAAATCTTGGTCTAATCCTGCAGTGGAATATTACGGAGTCAGGAAAAAATGCTTGCATTTGAAAAGGTCTGTGGGAAAAAAGCAGAGTATAAAGTTGTACCCACTGTATGATCTAAGCCATGTTAAAATGCCATTTTTACATTTCGAAGGTAAACATCTACCTTCTTATCTTTAGGCCATGGATGCTGAAAGCTTTTTTGGTTTTCTCTCTACTTTTCTGTATTTTACTAATTTTTCAAACAGCATAAATCTTTATAATAATAATAATGAGGGCAAGAAGGAGGAGGAGACAAAGAACTTTTAAAGGCCTCTCAAGCCTCTCTGTACTGCTAATTTCCATTTAAAATCATACTTTCCCTCTCGGGACACCAAGAAGTCACTGGGGAGGGGGGAAGGAGAAAAGAGTACCATGGTGACAAGTCTATGGGCATCAGCCCCAAATCTACAATTGCAGGACCCAAGGCCACTTCCCAGGCCTGCAGCTTGTACTGACAATCTAGGTAATTACACATCCTGGTGTTGACTTTCTTAGCACCTCACATGCCAGAAGAAGAGAAGATCCATGAGGCCAGTGGTTTGCGAAAGGCAATCTTATCCAGAAGTTTAAAACAGCTTACAAAGGAGCTAGGCGGCTTCTTGCAAGGGGGGGATGCTGGAGCTTAAACCATCCCCCCAACCCCCCCATCCCCATCCCCGCCCCCCTCCTTCTTTTGATCTCTGTGCCTAGAAAAGAAACACAGCTAGAAAAAAAATTGTAATATTCAACTGGCCCATAATATGGAAAACAGACGAGATGATGATGGGGGGAAGGGGGAGGATTCTAAGTAATTGGCAAATATATTTTTGCTGAAAATTCATATCTATTTAAATGGCTCCAGCCACCTCTGTTGAAGAAACAAATAATAAGGCTGTTGTTACCAATTTGTCCTCTGGGAAGGGTACAGAATTTGATTTGTGAATTCATTTAAGTCTTTGACTTACCTAGTTGCTACAAGAATCCTACAATTGACGGGACTGAATAAAATCGTGATTAATAGCAGTTGATTCAGGCTAACAATAAGTTGTTTGCTCCCGGTGAGTTCTGTGTTTGGTGTGGTATGGGGTGTGCCTAAATACCCTTTTAGATTTGTTTCTGCCTACAGATTGCTGTGGGTCCTAGTTGTTGTTGCTGTTGTTGTTGTTTTACACATGTGAGTTTGTGTTATTAGAAACTCTTTTGCACATTATGATATAAGATATTAAAGGCATGTGTCTTTTCTCCAGTTTGATTATTTGACTTGACTTAGCACCTTTCTGAGGTCTGGATCCTAGTGCACGGGAAGCCCTCAGCAGCTTTCAAACACACCTGCCTGGCAGTCTGTGCAGCCGCTGGGGGGCCCGAGTGTTTCCTTTCCTCTGTCTCTAAAGAGAGGAAGCCAGAGGCTGCAGGCAGGCAGCATTTGCAGAACATCCTGGTGTGAGAGGGCGTGTATGCAGGCAGGTGCGCTCAAAGTGTCACCATGAGTGCATTTCTGGACCGCCGTGTGCTGTGGGAGCCCCGAAAGAAAGGGTCCACAGAGGTGCCAGCCTTTCCTGTGTCCCAGAGGTAGCAGGCACCTGGCGGGGGACCCTGCACTGGGGCCAACAGCCTGGACAAGTAAAGACAGGCTCTGAAGGAAGACTGCTTCCTCCACCAGCCGCTCCCTGGGTGACCTTGGGCAAGGTTCCCCACCTCCTAGAGACGGCGCAGTCACCTGCAAAGTGGAGGTAATCACAGCAGCTTATTGTGAATCATTGGCGTTGTGATTATGCAAGAGAATGCTTTCAGAGATACTTACAAATTATGTAGAGGTGAAATCATATGAGATCTGGGGTTTGCTTTAAAAATAATTAAGCAAAAGTATGGGGGGGAGTGATTTCATTCACATCAGTTTCAAGAATAAGCAAAACTAATCTGTGGTGATAAACATAAGACTGAGAACTGAAATGAATAAGAAGAAATGAAAAATGACAAGTGGAAGAGAGCACCAGGGAACTTTCTGGAGTCCTGAAAATGTTCTGTGACTTGCTTTGAGTGATGATTACATGGGCATAATATTTGGCCAAACTCATCGACCTGCAAATGGTTCAGAAAATAATACGTGTGTGTGTGTGTGTGTGTGTGTGTGTGCGCGTGTGCACGCGCGTGCATGAGGGAGACTGAGAGAAATATGATAAAGCAAATATGGCAATTTGTTACCATTTGGGGAAATCCCATTGAAGGGTATATGGGGATTCTTTGCATTGGTTTTGCAACTTTCTGTACGAAATTATTATAAAATAAGCTTAGTAACTTATCAAACTTTACACTTAATATCTACACATTGACTATATATAAATTATATGCCAAAGTAAAAGTTAAAAGCAAGATCCTGAAAAATGTAGAATCTTTGCATTGGTTTTGCAACTTTCTGTACGAAATTATTATAAAATAAGCTTAGTAACTTATCAAACTTTACACTTAATATCTACACATTGACTATATATAAATTATATGCCAAAGTAAAAGTTAAAAGCAAGATCCTGATAAATGTAGAATCCGAGTGACAGGTGTCTGGAGGTTCATTATGCTATACTTTCTACTTTTATGTATGTTTGACTACTTTTATTAAAAAAAAATAATCAAAATTTAAAAAAAAATTTAAACGTTAAAAACAACCCAAATATCTTGTCAAGTTCCTGGCCCTGCACCCAGTCCTAGGCAGCTTCCCCCTCTGACAATGACCCCACCAGAGCCACCCTACACCCTCCCTCTTGGGTGATCTGAGAATTACAAGTATGTCATGTGCTGAGGCTGGCATCATCTGTGACCGTGCTTGACAAAATACACACCCCAAACTGGTTTTCTCTGCCCTTCAACCAAAACGAGGTAAAACGAATAGCCAGACAATACTGGGGATGCATATCTTTTCCAAGCCTCCGCTCAGGTGAACCCCTCTTCCCCGGTGTCTTCCTCCCGCAGAAGTTGAGCTCAAAGTAGCCCCAGTCACGGCAAGGCCAGCAGGGAAAGTCACCAAGGTCAAAGCCGGAGATGTGTAAATACCTTGTAAGACAAGCAGGAACCACTCTGGATCTAATTTCACTTTTGCAAGGTAAACATTTGCTGTGGCCAAGACAGAGGGAAAGAGTGAGGACAGGTGACCTTTGAAGTGCATCAGACACATCTCTTAAGAAAGCTTCCATCATTATGAGGGTGGTGGCTGCTTGTTCCCAAGGGCTGAACAGGAGGATAGACTGACCCTGACCCAAGGTCCACTGACCCAGGAGGATAGACGCTTGGGGGTACTGTTCCCAGCTGCGTCGCTAGTAATGCATGTGACCTTCTGTGAGTCACCTCCTCCTTCATAGGCTTCTGTCCTCCCCACACAAATGAGGGTTTGAATCTAAGAAGCCCTTGGATACGTTCCAGCTTTGTGATGCTTTAAAACAAACATCGAACCTTCGGTGGAGAAGGACTCCGGGTCAGGGAACAAGCCTTGTAGGCTTCCAGGGCCCAGACTGGAGACAAGTAAGGTTGCAGCTGGGACAGAGACTTCAGGAAAGATACTGGGCATGGCCAGATCTCCCAAAGTTCTCAGAGAAGCTGAAAATGGAGATTTTTATGTCCTATCTCCCAATTTCAAGTGATAGTAATTAATTCAAATTTTTTTATAAATGCTCTGTAAGTCTTACAAAAATATTTATGAACAGAATGAAGTCCCTGGGCTGGCAGAATGCGCCTGTGGTGTAACATCATAATCTCCTGGCTGGGGGCTGGATCTCGGTCTCCCATCATTTCAACATTCCCTACTTTGGCTCCCCAAGTCTCAGAGATCACCTCCTTGAGGCTGATTCAGGTAAATGCTAAAGACAAATACTTCAAACACTTTTTCCCGTAACCTACAGTAAAATATCCATTTTACAGCCACCAGTGGTCATACATATGCATGTACACATGTACAATTGAAAGAAGAGATTCAGAAAATAAAGCTTGCCTCTGCTACAAGCAATGCTCTCTGATATTTTCCATTCCATCCTATTCTACCTCATTTTTTAAAATTTTGGCGGCCACCCGTTAAACTGATGTCCCAGGTCTTGCTGGGAAATCATCGCTTTAGGCTCTGCATTCATTAATTCTTATTTCATTCTCCTTCTCACCTTAAAAGGTAGGAATCATTATTATGCCCATTTCACAGAACAGAAGAATGAACCTCGACCTTTGCACACCAGGTCGGATTATCTTTGTTCTATTCTTTTAATCAACAAAGGCAAGAATGAGACGAATTAGAAGTCTCCAAAGGGCAAGGTCAGAAAAGAAAAGTCTAGATGCGGCAAAGCAATCCAGGAGGACCATGGGGAGAAATGAAAACTAAAGCAGGTGGATTAAGGCTCTATGTGGTGGGGCATGCAATTTAAAGGCTCCCCTTGGTCTACCCTATGGAATCTGCAGGAAAATAGGCATGGCTCCTTGCGTCATGATGGGTGAGTGGCTTCTACAAGGGGAAGCCAGGTTTGTCAACCAGGTGGCTCCTGCGGTCCCAAAAGGGGTTGACAAGGTTGCTAATAGGTCACAATTATTAACTTGGAGTTCCAGCTCCAGACTTGTAGGGGTGGGTGATTGGTGGTTGCAGTGGGAGAGAGAATGGGTAGGGTTCAAATCAAGATCCATTTGACCATCAAGGCTGGCCTGAGAAAGCTCACCACTCAACTCTACTATGAATTACCGACAAAAGTTCTATGTTTCTTCCGTAGGTGATGGTCAGAGAGGACAAGAGACAGAAGTGTAGCCTAGGGATGTCAGTGGAGATTTAGTTTTTTAAGATGGACGTACTTGACTGTTCATTGGACCAGTCAGCTGGCCTAATACTACTTTTTCTATTCAAGCTTGGCAGCAACCTGGGCTGGGAAAGGGAGCCTAGCATCACCCTGCACACCCCAGCCTGGCCCAGCATGGCTCTGCATAGCCCGGCCTTCGTTGGAGGCACGTCTGGGCCGTTGAGTCTAGTGGCTGAGTCTACCCCCCATCTCTTTGTCTCTCTCCTCCATGTTCTCTACCTCCAGATTCCTCAAGAGAACCAGTGGAGGGGAGTGGCTTGTTTATAAAGTCCAGAGGCAATAATTTCAGACATTTGCCCTGGGTGGCTTTCTGCTTTGTCCAAGTGTGTGAGGCCACCACGATTGCTGGGTAGTGTTTAAAGCCGACGAGTCTCAGATTAGCATCTCAGAAGTCAATTAAGAAGGCAATTTCTTCCCTTGGTTTGTATTTGTATATTATTAATGAACTGCAAGGCCTCCTTGTGTGGTAAATTAACCTAGGTAACTGGGGAGCAGAGTACAAATATTTTTTCCCCTTAATGGCCCCGAACATTTATCTCATACGGAGAAAACGATATACAAGCACAGGGAGGGCTCCCTGCTCTGGCAGCTGAGGAAGCACACTGGCACGGCTTTGATAAATATTGATGTTTGTTTATCCAAATGTCACAGACCATCCTGGCAAGCTGCCACCCTCTCCCACCCTCCGCAGCCTTAACTGACAGCGCTTATTATGCAAGGAGGAGATCTAGGAGCCCCAACTGCCTCTGTTGAATGACCTGTGGACTTGGTTTCCTGAACACGCACACGCACACGCACTCACGAGCGCTCACGCACGTAGAGGAACCAGTTGTCCTGACCTTCGAGTGTTAGGAACGGGACCAAAGAAACCTATGTCCCACCTTTAATCGAAGGACAGAAGTATATACCCCTGTGTACGAGAGAATGGCCATTGGACGATCTCTGCCCTCACTGAAATAGCTAGCTTGGGGACGTGTGAGTGCTACCCTCACGTGCTGCTGTGGTACGAAATCAACGCCATGAAGAAAGAAACTATGCTACGTGTTAAGTACCGGAGCCGTAACGTGGAGATTTTTACAACCACCTGTCCGGGGAGTCACCACTGAGCTCCTGAGCACCTACCAAGTCCAAGGCAGTGTGAACAACACCCCTCACTGAACCGCCTTCTCAGCAACATGGTTCAGCCTCAAAATGTTTGGGGACTAGAGCGGAGTGCACACGAACACGGTCCATGTATTCGTGACTTGACTATTTACTGAGTGCTCAGTGTGCAAATGCCAGGTGCTAGACACAGAATAAAAACTGAAGAAGACGCAGTCCCTCGAGGAGGCCAGCAGCCAGTGGGGGGACACACAGGTAGGCAAAGCACCAGAAAGCCGGCCAGGAGAGAAGAGCACCCCAGGCTCCTGGCACCCACAGGAAGGAGTGGTCCGTGAGGAGTGGCCAAGAAAGTGTCCTGGGGCGAAGCCAAGGGCACCCAGCTCATGGCCTCTGCTTTTCCCCCCACGTGATTCCTGCTCCTGGAGTGATAAACTTCCTCCTCCAGGTGGCCTTCTCTGGCAGACTGGCAGGCGTCAGGTGGGTAAATCCCAGGGAGGCATGTCCCGGGATTTCCATCTTTTCTCTCTAGAGACAAGATCAAAGAAAGCAAAATAGCTCCCTTTTCATAACTTCCTTTCTTACAAAATCTCCTGTGCTCCACCTGTGTAGGCTCCTTTAGACTGAGAGCTCCTTGACACCCTCTAGATGATGCCCTGAGGGAACTCAAGGTCCCCAGGGAGGCCGGAGTCTCTGATGACCCTCTAGGGAGATCTGCGCGGGCTCAGAGACCTGGTGGGAAACCTCACACAGCCTCTCACACCTGCCAATGCACGACTAGAGCATAACCGCCTGATGGTCTCCTTCCTCACAAGGCTGCGGGTCTGCGGGTGTACACGGACCTCTAATTTACATTTTATGGGTTTCTCCCTGGATGGCATAATGAATATCTGCGCGCTTGCCTGGAATATCCCCCGCCTCCCCAGCCCCGTCACCTTCATCTCGTTAACCACCTACTCGCCCTGCAGATCTCAGGAAATGTGCCTCCCCCAGAGAAGCCTTCCCCAACCCCTCAGGCTAATAGCCAGAGTTATTCACTCTCATGTGGCAGGTGACCTTTGACAGTTTGCAATTATGCATTGATTGCACCATTTTCTTTTATCTCTGTCTGTCTCTCCCATGGCCGTAGGCTCCACGTGAGAAGCAAAATGTCCAGTTTATTCCCCTCTGTGATCCTGGCTCTGGCTCAATGCCCAGCACTTAGTAGGCACTCAACCAATTCCCTTTGATCAGTGAATGAAGTTTCAGGAACGGGACTCTGCCCAGAACCCGTCTCTCCTGTTGGGCCGCCCTCCTGCCTGGCTTGGATTTCCATTTGGTTTGAAGCTTTGCTTTGGTGATCAAAAAAAGCATTATAGGCAAAGTCCTTCAACCTCCAGATAACTCCTGTGCCACTCGGCCTAAAGGAGCCCTTTGAAGGCAGCATGAGAAAAACAATAATAAACAGGAATTTTAAAAAATTGAGATCTGAGTCGAAACCAAGCCAAATATTTTATCGATATTAGCACCCATTTGTTGTTTCAGGAGAAGGCTATAATAGATGAAAATCAATAATGTCTTTGTTCCAATAGATTAACTTCATGGGTAGATCAGGAAGAGAATCTAATGGACAGCTTTTCTCCTGCTGTTCCCCTCTCGGTAAAATGATGCCGTTAGGCCAGAGAGAGGGGTTGGAGGAGAGAGAAGGTTAGAAGGCTAAGAACATTGTCTACTGCAGGAACAAAGATCTGGAAATAAGGTCAGATTCTCCCTGACTTATCAAGTTGGTGGATAGATGGAGGTTGTCTGCCCTTCAAACTATCTTTGGCATTCAAATAAAAACCTTCAAAGATATCTGCCAGCAGCCCCCTTACCCTCAGACGAAGGCCCCCAGACATAGGATCTCACCCCTGGACAAGAGTTGATTGGAACCAGGCTGAGAGATTCTGTGCCCTGGAATTTAGTTAGGATCAAGCCACCTGTTGGTCTGTTAGGCACTTCGAACATGTTGTGAAGGCAGGTTGGGTTAACGGTGCCTGTTTTGGCCACAGGCACAAAGAACCAGAGAGAGCCAGCCTTCAGGCAGAGAAAAGAAGAATGACAGGAGAGGAGAGGCCAAGTATCACAAACAAGAGAGCCACCTTACTCCCAACTTTCTAGGTTCTGGTCCTTGTTCTTTATGAAGCCAGCCCGAACTTCTGTCCTTGGAACCCACGATAGCCCCGGTATGGTCCTGGAAGATGCCCTCTCTCCACGTTTCCTGTTGCCAAAGTTAGTCCGAATGCATTTCTGCATTTCTGCATTTCTGTTCTCTGTGCGTTAGTTTCCTGTGGCTGCTGCAACAAATTACCACAAAGTGGGTGGCTTAGCACAACAGAAATCTATTCTCACGGGCCTGGGAGCCTCCAGAAGGCCGAAATCAAGGTATCAGCAGGGCCGCGTTCTCACCAAGCGTCTAGAGAGGAATCTTTGCTTCTCCCAGCTTCCGGTGCCTCCTCGGCTTGTGGCTGCAGGCCTCCAACCTCTTCCTCCACCTTCCCATGGCCTTCTCCCCTTCTCCCTGTGTCTTCTCCTCTTCTGTTTCTCTTAAGGACAGTTGTCATTGGATTTAGGGCACACCTGTTTATTCCAGGATGAACTCATCCCAAGATCCTTAATTATATCTGCAAAGACCCTTTTTCCCAAATGTGGCCATATTTGTAGGCCCCTGGGGTTAGGGCTTGGACCTATCTTTCAGGAGGGCCACCATTCACCTCACTATACCTTGTAGCCCCCTGAGCCCTAAGGTGAGTTTACCAGACATTCCTGATGAGACTTGCAGAGTGTGAGTGACCAGCTGACACGTGGCCCACAACACAAACTATTTGTAGGGGGTTATCGAGTGTTTATTAACTATTACAGAGGACAGATGCATGAAGGAAAAGCCATTTACTTTTTGCATGTGTAAAAAGTGTTTCATGGCATTTTGGTTTCTAATATTCTGGGATGGAGTTAAGCCTTCGTCCGTCACATCTGAAGTCACTGTCTTCTCTAGCCTCTTTTGGACTTTTCTCAACGATGATAGAATTAAATGGTTACTATAATGTATTGAGCACTCGTTAGGCACCAGGACCGGTCCTTGGCTCTTTATGGGGGAATCACATTGAATCTTAACAACAGTGTTCTGAGGGTAGAATTATTATCCCCAGGACTCATACCCAAGTTGGTCTGGCCCCGGGTCGATGTCTTTTCACCATTAGGATGACATTTTTGATGATCTGGCACATTTGAGGGCTGCAGACACCAGAAAGAGAGGATGAGCATCTACTCTGTGCCAAGCAGCATATTTGGTGCTTCGCATTTATCTCATTCAATCTTTCTAGCTCCTCTGTGAGAGACGTGGTGCAGAAATTAGCAGAAGGCCGCTCGCACTGGCCGGGGTTTCCCATGGACGTAACCTGCCGAGTCAATGGGACAAGATGTTCCCTGATGTTCCTACTTGTCGGGGCCAAGGGGGATCAGGCCCACTCATAATAACTTCAGGACATATGACACAGGTAGACACCAGGAGGGCAGGTGTAAACATAAGGTCAAAAAGTACCTCCTGAATTAGAATCTCTTCTTGCTCGCAAAGCAGCTTAATATCACTTCCCAGGCCCTGGGCCTGGATGGGAACTTGCCCTCCAAGGGCAAGACCCAAAGACGAGGTTTCTCTTGGCCCATGTTTTGTCTTTGTAATTTCCCACCCCAACCCCAGGAAAGGATTTCCCTTCCAAAGCCTCACCCTAGTCTCCTAATTTCCCTCTTCCTCCTTACTGTCTATGGCTTCTTTCCTTTCTCTGCCCCTCAGAGTTGAGGACACACAGCTCAGATAAAGATCACAACCAACCTTCCCCCAATTACTACTCTTCAATCAGTTCCACCCACATAGTCACCCAAGGCGGCCACCATGATGTCATCTGCAGCTACTTGAAGAGAGCCACCAGAGCCACCAGCCACTGAGTTCTGTCTGCCTTTCTATACCCTCCATGACTTCCTGTCTCCCCTAACCATCACTGCCCTGGATCAGGTCCCCAGCATCTCGTTCCTGGGCTCAGGCAGGTCCCCCTGCCTCCCATCAGCTCTTGATTTGATCTTGCCACTCTTTTGCTTCCGACTCTGCAACAGTCCCCCATTAACACACAGTAATGGTTTTCCAAATGTGTCTGGAGGAACCCCAGGTTGATGGGTCTTGGTGGAGTTTTAGTGAGCCCGGTAAATGAAATTCTGCCAGGGTTTTGAACAGATTTACAGGTACAGGATTCCAACAGATGGAAATGAAACGATCACCTTTATTACCAGTAAAGCTACGTTGAAGGATATGGCTTAGCTCTGGGCCAAATAGCATGGCAACACTTCCCTGAATTAAACCACAGATGCCCTGAGCAGCACAAACATCTCTCCTTCTTGAGAAGTGATTTTTCTTTGAGAAGAGCGTTCTCTCGCACAGGGACAAAGGAGTATGAATTAATGTGCCGACCCTGAATTACACTCTTGTAAAAATTGTCAGGGAGCATTTCCCTAAGTGTGCCCATGGAACACTAATCTTGAAAAGAGATGATCTGGAAAGAAAGCATTCCATGGTCAAATGCCTTTAGAGAAATCTTCTTGTTCTCCATTGAGAATCAAGTCCACATGAGCATATTAGAGGTTTCCAGATCTGCAGTGAGGAAATCAGACTGATTTGGCTCATCAGAGGTTAGCCTACTGTTTCCCGAAATTATCTGATGAAAAACCCCTTTAAGAGTGGTGACTCTTTTTATATTTCCATGTGAAAGAAACTCCAACAGAGTAAGACTGCTGGCCTCTCCCCCTTGGGAGGAGAAAGAGGTGACTTTCTGATTAAAGAATGGAGGGGGAGGGAGTGTAACTCAGGCCTTTCTCCCTTCTCTCCAAGTAGGGTTTTCCTAAGTGAACCTTTTTGTTCATTTTTGTGGCTTCTATCAGATTGTGGCTCTAAAGTCTCTTCTGAAACTTTGTGGTTTTGATAGTAGAATGAGCAGTTAGGAATGTTTCATTAAAAAGTTTATGGCAGAAGTAGAGGGCATGAGAATTCTCAACTTCACAAACTGAGTGCAGTTTGTTCAAGCTTTATGTATGACCTCCGAACTTGGAAACAAAGAGGGCAATGTAAGGCCATTTGGAATGGCTTTGCGGCTAAAAGAAATATGAAATCCTTGGAAGGGTCCTTTGCAAAGTAGAGATGTGTGGCACAGTTTCAAAGTAGAAGATTCCTAACCTCCATGTTACTTTGGAAATAAGTGCTGGTTTTGTTCATTAGAATACATGAATGGAGAATGAAATGTTGTGGCAGGAAACTGTTCTTGGTCAAAGACAAATTGGCTTCTCTTCTTTAAGAAGGGGATCTACCCTGGGCCCCCACCCCCATAAACCTTTGAGATAACCAAAGAACATGGGAGAAGAAAGATCTGCCTAGCTAAGCGATTTTGTGGGAAGAGCCAGACACTCATCAGTCTAGAGTCTTAATTACTCTCACTCTGATGGGAATAACTATAAAAAAAGCACGTGATCTATACTGGGCAGGATTGATGTTCTCAGCCAGCTCATGAATTGTCTTCAGTCCAAAGATATTTTGGTCTGAGACAGGAAATGAGACAGTAAGGGTAAAAACATCTGAAACACATGAAGATCTTCAACCTATTGATCCGAAGGTATTAGAGGATGTAATGAACCCAAGTGTGGTTTGAAGAAAGTAGCTTTAGCACAAATAAGAACAGAATTTCCTGGGGTTTGAATGAGCGTCTAGATCAATTCCTACAGAGTTCCAGGAAAAGAGGAGTTTTGACAACCATTGGTTTATTTGATCAATACATTCAGGCTCTCAAATGGATTTCTTTTAAATTTGCGTGTATAAACTTGACAAGGCTGTTAATAAACCAATACTTGTCAATGAAACCAATAATTGTCAAAGCTCCTCTTTAGTTTGTATAAGAAAAACATGCCCACATATGTACCTTTCAGGATTAATGGTTGTAAAATTGGAGGCCACCCTTTTACCCATAAGAGTTCACATATGCTAAATGTATGCAAATCATTCATTCAACACACTTTGAATTCCTGTGTCTGGAGTCATAAAGACAGATAAGATAGAGTCCCTGCCCTCAAGAAGTACAGACTAGTTGGAATGACCAGTGTATCAGCAAATTAAAGGACTCTGTGGAATGACAGAGCCAAGAACAGAAGTATGTACTAAAAACAGTGAGGCCCAAAGGAAGGGGTGTCAGAATGCCTGGGGAGGGGATAGAGAGTCTTCAAGAATAAGGGGGGAGTCTGGCAGGAAGGCAAGGGCATTCCATTATGAGAGAATGGCTTATGCAAAGGCCCTGAGGTATAAAGTCTTAGTATTCAGGGAACTGCCAATGGTTAGACATGATGAGTATAGGAACAGACAGGGAAGATAAAGAACATGAAGGTGAAGAAATACAGGGAGTGCTCAGATCATTCACTCATTGATTCAGATAATATTACTGAGTACCTATTATTTATCTGGTAGATGCTGTTTGTTACAACAATGAACGAGACAGAGATAGTTCTTGCATTCTAGTGGAAAACACAGAGAATAGATAAGTTAATAAACCACCTCAGAAAGTGATGAGTGTTTATGAAGGAAACAATCAGGGAGATCAGACAGAGTGATGGGGTCAGGGTCTTTGCAGCTTGGAAAGCATGGTCTTTCTTGGAAGACCATTTAGAGACAATGGCTTTTAAAGATTTAAAGGATGTAAAGTACTCACAGAGGTGAGTACTGAGGACCAAATCTGGAGGTCCCTATAATTTAGAGGACAGAGAGAGGAAGAGGGGGCTGCAAAGAAAACCAAGAATAAAGATTTAAGACATAAGTTGGGAGGCAAGTGAAATGAAATCCAAGGAGAAAAAGGAGTATTAAGAGACGATAATGTCCCACTACATTTATTCACTTTTCACTTGGTATTTTTAAAGCTTATTTATTTATTTTGAAAGAGAGGGAGATAGGGAGGGGGAGGAGAGAGAGAGAGAGAGGGAGGAAGAGAGAGAGAGAGAGAGAGAGAGAGAGAGAGAGAGAGAGAGAGAGACTGGAGGTATCGTCCTTGGAAAGAGTGGAAAACAACAGAGGGTAGGAGTGCTGGAGTAAAAACATGAAACATCAACAAATGTATACAAACCGGTTTATGAGATTCCTCCTGATTTCTACCCTCATTCAGCTCCCAGAACCCTGACATTCTGGTCTTACCTTCAAGGCAAGAGAATCAAAGGGCATTCTCTGAGGAATTTGACGTGTCCAAGAGGAAATGTCTAAAGAAACAACATAAGCAATTGCCCTAAGAATGGTTGACTCAGATCACCCTACAGCAAAGTTCAAATTCTAGGAGCCCACCAACATACTCAAAGGTCCCATCAGCTTTTTTGCCCACTTCTCTTAAACATGTGCAGACAACCAAGGATTACCTGACTGCTGAGAAAAAGCTTCAACATAAAGCTAGAGCCTAAAACCAACTGTAAAAACACAACCTAGAGGAAACTATGAAGACAGAAGACAACTTCAAAAATGACCCTAACTCAGAGAGTGAGAAGATATTGCATCCGTGATACAAAAGCTGGATTCTGTTAAAATGGAGGAGGGGAAGCATTCAGAGGACACTGGAAAAAAATCTCTGAGAAATTAAAAGCATCGAGTCAGAAATTTAAAACTCAGCAAAAGGATGGAAGATAAAGTTGAGAGACATTCCTAGGGAGAAGAAGTGAAAAGAATTGAAAAGTTACAGAGAAAGGGGGAGAAAATTAGTCGACCAAACAAGGAGCTCCCATCTCTGAATAACTCGGGTTCCAGGAAGAGACAACCAAGAAACTTAAAGGAAGGAAGCCATCATCTGAAGGATATGCTTTTGGTTGAAAGCCTATGAGTACTGAGCACAAAGGTGAAATACACTCTTACTGAGACACATCAGTGTAACATTTGAGAACTCCAGGAACAAAGAGAAGATCCTATGGGCTCTCAGGGGGCAAAAACAGGTCCCATGCAAAGAAACAGAATAAAGATAGCCTCAGACTTCACAACACCATAAGGCAGGGGAACAGTCTTCCAAATTCTGAAGAAAAAAATTATTTATCTACCCAGTCAAAATAGTAATCAAGTATAAGGACAAAATAGAGACATTTTCATATGTGGAAGTTCTCAAAATTTTATCTCCCACACAGTTACCATGGAAGGGCCTAGAGAATGCATTTCATCAAAATGAGGGAGGAAAGAGAAAGACATGAAAGATGAGAAAAAGAAGATCCAAAGTAGGAGAGAGGTGGAGGGAGTCCAAGAAGGGGATCAAGGGAAGATCCTGGGTGATATGACTGCATGTAGAGGATGCGTTCAGATCAGAGCCCATCAGAAGGCTCTGGGGGGGATACTTTCAAGATGATGTGAATGAAAGTACTGAGAGGCAGTGGAGAGAACTGGCAGAGAGATAACGGTTGAATTAGTATCACACTTAGAAGACTAAGGATATGGTAAAAACAGTTGCCTCCAATGCATATAAAAAGTTACACAAGGGGTGCCTGGGTGGCACAGTCGGTTGAGCGTCTGACTTCAGCTCAGGTCACGATCTTGCAGTTGACGAGTTCGAGGCCCGCGTCGGGCTTTGTGCTGACAGCTCAGAATGTGGAGCCTGCTTCTGATTCCGTGTCTCCCTCTCTCTCTCTGCCCCTCCCCCACTCATGCTCTGTCTTTCTCTGTCTCAAAAATAAAGATAAACATTAAAAAAAATTTTTTTAAGTTACACGAAAAAAGGAAAAATACTTATATTACTACATGAGTCAACTACAAACAATTGTAGATGATCATAATAATATTAAAGCTGACTATTGACCTAACCAAAGTGGATTGTAATTTTAATGTGTGAATAGGACTGTGGGAGAAAAGAAGAGTGAAATCTTCTTCTTCTACATGAAGACCCTAACAGATAGTGCCTAAAACTGAAAAAAACAAACAAACAAAAAAAAAAACACTTAAAGTAGCAGTGCAACCACATTCTTAGAGAGATGGGAGTAAATATTAAAAGTATCAACACGCTAAGAATAGAAAAGAACTTCATTAGTCTGATAAAGGATGTCTACCAAAGACCCACAACTAATATCATACTTAATGAGGAAAGACTAAATGCTTTCCCCCTACAGTCAGGAAGAAGAAAAAGGTGTCTGCTCTTGCCAGGCCTATTCAACACTGTCCTAGATATTTCAGCCTAGCCAATTAGGTAACAAAAAGAAATAAAAGAAATTGAGATTAGAAAGTAAAAAGTAAAACTGTGTCTACAGATGACATGATTGTGTACATAGAAAATAAGGAATCCACTAAAAAAAAAAAACATTTGAATTAATTAACAAGTTCAGCAACTTGGATATAAGATCAATATACAGAACTTAGTTGTATCTCTATACGCTAGCAATGAATGACTTAAAAACGAGGTAAAGAAAACAATCTCGTTTATAACACCAAAAGAATAAGATACTTAGGGATAAACTGAACAAAAAAGTACAAGACAGCAACACTGAAAAGTACAAAGCTTTATTGAAAGAAATCAAAGAAAATCCAAATAAATGGGAAGACAAGCCATAAGAGACTCTTAAAAACAGACTAAACTGAGGGTTGATGGCGGATGGGAGGGAGGGGAGGGTGGGTGATGGGCACTGAAGAGGGCACCTGTTGGGATGAGCACTGGGTGTTGTATGGAAACCAATCTGACAATAAATTTCATATTAAAAATAAATAAATAAATAAATAAATGGGAAGACAGCCCATCTCCATGGAACAATAGTTTCAACATTTTTAAGGTGGCAATTCTCCCAAAATTGATCTACAAACTCAATGCAATCCCTACCAAAATCCCAGTTGCTTTTGGGCAGAAAATTGACAAGTTGATCCTAGCATTCATATGAAAATGCAAGGGACGTGGAATGGCCAAAATGATCTTGAAAGAGATCAGTTGGAGAACTCATATCTTCTGATTTCAAAATCAGGAAAACCACAATCAAGACAGTGTGGTACTTGCATAAGGATAGACATATAGATCAATGGAATAGAACTGAGTGTCCAGAAATAAACTCCCACATTTATGGTCAACTGACTTTTTTAAAAAGAATATGAGACAATTCAGTGGGCAAAGAACAGTCTTTTCAAAAAAATAGTCTGGGAGGGGCGCCTGGGTGGCGCAGTCGGTTAAGCGTCCGACTTCAGCCAGGTCACGATCTCGCGGTCTGTGAGTTCGAGCCCCGCGTCAGGCTCTGGGCTGATGGCTCGGAGCCTGGAGCCTGTTTCCGATTCTGTGTCTCCCTCTCTCTGCCCCTCCCCTGTTCATGCTCTGTCTCTCTCTGTCCCAAAAATAAATAAAAAACGTTGAAAAAAAAAAATAGTCTGGGACAACTGGATATCTGCATGCAAAAGAATGAAGTTGCACCTTATGCAACTCACACCTTATGCAAAAATCAATTCAAGATGGATTATAGACCTAAATATAAGAGCTAAAACTATAAAATTCCTAGAAGAAAACATAGAAGTAAATCTTCATAACCGTGGGTTAGGCAGTGATTTTTTCAATATGACACCAAAAGCACAAGCAGCAAAGAAAACATGGATAAATACGACTTCATCAGAATTTAAAACTTCTGTGCTTCAAAGGACACCATCAAGAAAGTAAAAAGACGGGTGCCTAGGTGGCTCAGTCGGTTGAGTGTCTAACTTCGACTCAGGTCATGATCTCACAGTTCGTGAGTTCAAGCCCTATGTTGGGCTCTGTGGTGACAGCTCAGAGCCTGGAACCTGCTTCAGATTCTGAGTTTCCCTCTCTCTCTCTGCCCCTCTCCCGCCTGTGCTCCCTCTCAAAAGTAAATAAACATTAAAGAAAAAAAATTTTAAGTGAAAAGAATACTCATGGAATGAGAGAAAATATTTGCAAATTTCCCAGATATATGTATCTGGGAAAAGACTGGTATCCAGAATATATATATATATATATATATATATATATATATATATATATATATAGAACTCCTATAACTTAATAAAAAAAAAAGACAAGTAGCCCAATTTAAAAATAGGCAAAAAAAAATTGTATTGACATTTCTCCAAAGAAGATCATCATTATACATTAAGGAAATGCACATAAAAACCATAATGAGATACTACGTTACACCCATTAAAAGGGCTGAAATCAAGACGAGTAATAGTGAACAGGTAGAGAAATTGGAACCCTCAAACACTGCTGTTGGGAACGTACAAATGGAACAACTTCCTTCAAAGAGTCTAGCACTTCCTCAAAAGGTTAAACATAGAGCTACTATATGACCCAGCTATTGGACTCATAGGCATCTATCTAAGAGAAATGAAAACATATGTTCACACAAATGTTCGTAGCAGCATTATTCATCATACCCAAAAGTGGAAATGATCTAAATGTCTAACAGCTGAACAATGCATTAAACAGACTGTATATCCATACAATGGAATGTTATTTGGCCATAAAAAAGAATGAAATACTGATACATGCTATAACTTACATGAACCTTGAAGACATTATGCCAAATGCAGGAAGCCAGTAACAAAAAAAAAAAAAAAAAAAAAAAAACAACAAAACAACACACACACATTTTACATGAAATGCTCAGATTAAGCAAACAGAGACAGAAAGGGCTGAGTGGTTGCCTGGGGCAAAGGTGGGAGGAAATTGAGAGTGATTGCTAGTGGGTATGGGGTTTCTTTTCAGGATATTGAAATGTCCCAAAATTATATTATTGCTATGGTAACACAACTCTGAATACATTAAAAACTCATCAGCCGTACACTTTCAACAGGTGAATCTTAGAGTATGTGAAAAACATCGCAATAAAGCCATTAAAATCCCATTAAAGATATTGACAAAACATAAACATACTGTAAATATCTTCACAGCACTACATGTTTCCCCATCTCACTACTCAAGGCTCTGTTAGTACGTTTTCAACTTGCAGTGACCTTGTACATTTCACTGGTCTTCAACAGTGAGATAAAATAAGTCAACATTCTGTAATCTGAGGGAAGACGTACTCCAGAGTTCAGTGGTCAGGTTTTTTTTTTTTTTTTAATTTTTTTAATGTTTATTTTATTTTTGAGACAGAGAGACAGAGCACGGATGGGGGAGGGTCAGAGAGAGGGAGACACAGAATCTGAAACAGGTTCCAGGCTCCGAGCGGTCAGCACAGAGCCTGACGCGGGGCTCGAACCCACAGACCGTGAGATCATGACCTGAGCCGAAGTCAGAAGCTCAATTGACTGAGCCACCCAGGCGCCCCGGTCAGGTTTTACCTAATAGGAAAGGGTAGGTCAGCAAGGTTCACATCTTAACAACCTAACACTTTAACACGTGCTTAACTGCATCGTCACAACAAGACTTGTCTTTGTGGGGAAACTGAAGAGTAAGCAGATGTTTAGCCAGGGGTCCTACTGAAGTTTCTTCTGCTAAGGTTGATTTTTTGATTCTTCTGGATGTGAGGTGAAAGGGAGCAGAGAGCCAATATGCCATGGTGGTCACCAGATCAGAATCTGGACATAGATGAACCTGGCTTGGAATACCGTCCCTGCCACTTAGTAGCTGTGCGACCTTATGCAAGACGCTTAGCCTCTCTGTGCCTCCGTTTCCTCCCTTATAAAATGGGAGTTCTATATTTACTTCTGTTTTTATTTGAAGGCTTATCCTATTGTAAGGTACCCAGTAACAGTACCATTATTTTATTGTATTGTATTCATTTTATTTATTTATTTTTAAGTTTATTTTCTTAATGTTTATTTATTTTCAAGAGACAGAGTATGAGTGGGGCAGGGGCAGAGAGTGAGAGAGATAGAGACAGACAGAATCGGAAGCAGGCTCCAGGCTCTGAGCTGTCAGCACAGAGCCCAACGCAGGGTTCAAACTCACAAGCTGTGAGATCATGACCTAAGCCACAGTCAGACACTCAACCGTCAGAGGCATCCAGGCACCCCTTTAAGTTTAATTTCTGAGTGAGAGAAAGAGAGAGAGAGAGAGAGAGAGAGGACGTGTGCAAGCATAGAATGCGCAGACAGGGGGAGAGAGAGAATGTCAACCAGGTTCTACGCTATCAGCACAGAGCCTGATGTGGGGTTTGATCCCCCGGAACCAGGAGATCATGACCTGAGCTGAAACCAAGAGTTGAATGCTTAACAAACTGAGCCACCCAGGCATCCCTTAGTACCTTTATTTTAAAAAGCTCTTAGGAGGCACTTATGAGCAATACTTCTTGGCAATTTTTTCCTGAATAATAAAAAAAAAAAGTGTCACTTTTTTTGTAGATCAGCATCTTATCCATTCATTAGTTCTGTTTTATTCTGATGTGTTTATTATTATTTAGGCAAGAAAAAATTCTTCCTCTACCCTTCAAGGTCTTCTTGCTGAACTGAGAATTAAATTTACATGAAACATTAACAGGAGAAAAAAAAAACAGTTTTATTACAAGGGCACAGAAGTCCAATAATGAAATTGAAACATAAAGAAATGACTAAGACAGGCAGTTTTTCTGTTTTTTAGACAAAGAGATAATATATCTGTGAGAAATTGACAGGGCAAAAAAAACACAACACAACTTTGGGAGCTTCAGTTAGTAAGGAACTTTAAGCAGAATTTGGGCTGAGGTAGTAAATTAGTAAAAAGTAACAAGGTTTGTTTCTACACCCTTCTCAGCTATTCCCTATCACTATTCCCTATTCCCTATCCCTGTTCCCTAGTCCCTATTCCCTATTCCCTATCCCTGTTCCCTAGTCCCTATTCCCTATTCCCTATCCCGTATCACCTTGTATGGGGAGGGTAACTTTCACATGAGAGATTTATTTCCCACTTTCAGAGGGACAGATGTGGGTCCGAGAGTCTTTCTTGCACAGACTGCCTCTTAATTTTTATTTAAAACAGTCAGCATGCCAAAGTGGCACATTTTGCGTCAGTCTGCCCTTGACTCCTCTAGTTACTTGTAAAAGCATTTGCCTGAAACTCAACTATCAATCAGGAAATAAAGAACTAAACCATTTGATTTCTAAGTATTTTGTTACTCAACTGTTAAGGCTGCACTACTACTTAGCAAGAGCATATAGAGTGCAGAGTCAGACTCATGCCTGACTAAGAACCCCATTCTTCTCACGTGTGGCAGGTAGTAAAGGGTCAGTGTAGGCAAGAGGTACTATACCTGTCCTTGGCTCAAAATTGCCTTCTAAGGCACCATTCATCCCAGGGATTCTTTGGTGGTTAAGCAAAGTCTTTGTTACAATGCAAATACCCCCCAAATGACCTATCAGTCAACCATCCAGGGAATTCCTTTCCATACTGCTCTTAGATCTGGACAGGAGAAGAAAGGTCCCCGACCTAGAAGACCCCACATTATCACACACACACACACACACACACACACACACACACACACTTAAAGAGCATACTTGTGCCTCTATCGCTTGGAATCTGGTGCTCAACACAAGCCTATCACTACCTCTAATTCTAAATATCTACTCTTGGGACAAACACTGCTCAGGTCCCAGGGAAAAATTTTTTACATTTTTTGCCTTTGTCCTCAAAACAAAAGCTACTGGGTCTGAATGCCACAAAGGTCTGTAAGTGGCTGCTGCCGGCTTTAGAAATGGACACCGCTTCAGCATGTGGACAGGATTAAAATGGTATGAGCCTTCAGTAATAGAAAAGGCAAATTAATGAATTTGTCAATTTCTTCCTCTCAGCATGAATTAAGTAGATTTTTATATAGCACAGTGTCATTCCTCTTGATGGTGGGCATCTCTTTTTCTTTTGTTTGTGTCTTGTTTGCTGTCCCTAAACTACTCATGAATTAGCATAATCACAACAAAAGCACACATGGGCAGCTGAGAAACATACTATAATATTAATTTATATGACTCCTAATTTTTTTTTAATGTTTATTTTTGAGAGAGACCGAGAGACAGAGCACGACCAGGGAAGAGGCAAGAGAGGGAGACACAGAATCCAAAGCAGGCTCCAGGCTCTGAGCTGTCAGCACAGAAGCTGATGCAGGGCCTGAACCCACAAACCGTGAGATCATGACCTGAGCCAAAATCGGACGCTTAACTGACTGAGCCACCCAGGCGCCCCTAATTTATATTAGTCTTAAATATATTTCTAAGTCTAGGCATAACATGAAAGAAGTGTGATAATGATTACTTACATCAGCAACTAAATTAGGAGAATAAATATTAGAATTGTGAATAGTTTTATTTTTGTAAAAATATTTATTAAGATTTTATTCCATTTTTGAAATTTCAAATAAAAACTGCAACTTTATTTAAACAATTTTATTTATAATTCTTTGTTATTATAATTTCTACTTTGCCTTTTAATGTTATTATTTTTGTGTTTTAAGAAATAAATTTTCTTGGGGCACCTGGGTGGCTCAGTCAGTGAAGTGTCCAACTCTCGGTTTCAGCACAGGTCATGATCTCACGGTTGGTGAGTTTGAGCCCCACGTCAAGCTCTCAGCTGACAGCGTGGAGCCTGCTTGGGATTCTCTCTCGCCCTCTCTCTCTCTGCCCCTCCCTCACGTACTCTGTCTCCCTCTCAAAATAAATAAACAAACAAACTTCAAAAAAAAAAAGAAAGAAATTTTCTTTTACAATATGCAATTCTGGGGTGCCTGGGAGGCTCGGTCAGTTAAGCGTCTGACTTTGGCCCGGGTCATGATCACGTGCAGTTTGTGAGTTTGAGCCCCACGTCGTGCTCTGTACTGACGACTCCGTGTGGAGCCTGCTTTTGATTCTGTGTCTCCCTCTCTCTCTGCCCCTCCCCCACTTGTGCTGTGCTTTTCTCTCTCTCTCTCTCTCTCTCTCTCAAAAATAAATAAACGGTAAAAAAATTTTTAAATAAAAAATGATTCAATTCTTATTTTTACACTTATTTTCATTTACATTTTTAATGGAAATATATCCAAGTTTGATACTCTTGGAAAATAATGACGTGTTCTTTTTAATCCTTTAGATTATTATTGTCAATGGCATATGAACTATGTGTATATTTTGATACAATTATTTATGTAACTAGTGATTTCTTTCTGTCATGAAAACACAAAAATAGGTTTTACGGAATGTACGATAATCCATAAAATAGGGCTTTATTTTATCACACATCCAGATGTTTCTGGGCCTTCAAATAGCACCTGAACAATATAATAAAATTCAGTTATCTTGATATTTTGCCAACTTTTAGTCATACAAAAGTTTTCCATTTTTTCCTATAGTTTTCCAATTTAAAAACAAATTGCCATTATGAGGCTCTATTTCTCCAGCAAGAGAAAGAAGAGAAATTCTATTTGACAGCACGATTTATAATCTTTAAACATGTAGACCATTTGTACTCTAGCCCCGACCCCCAATATTTTAAGCTCCGGCAGCACTCGAATTCAGGACTCATCATCCCAAGCACCACCTCTCCGTTTCCTTCTCTCCTGTGCTCGGTTATACGAACAACTCTTCTCTACCGGCCAACCCCACATTCACCTTCCTCCAAGGTTAGCCACCCCAACAGGAAAAAAAATCTACTTTCTACAGTCTGTATATTCTTTGGAATTGGGCTCTATGGGCCCTGCTTAAATTCATGTCCACCCTTTCTAGAACAATCACTGTTGTCAAAGGGATTGGATGCTACTAATTGGCCAGGCGTGGGTCATGGGCCTGTTCTCAAGGCCAGAGGTTAGGAAGTGAGAACTCCAGGAAAAGAAACTAAAAGTGGGAGTTCCCCAAAGACAGGAGTGCTGGGCAGACAAAAACAAAACCCCAAACAACATAATTGGCCTGTTATATCTGCCTGGGTGGTGCCCACAAGCTTTGTAGGGGAAGCTGCATCGCTCTCGCAGTCAGAGCTGCCTAGACCAGACATCAGTCCCACAGCAGCCTGCACACAGGGAACCTTATCAGCTCTGAGGTGACTCAGCACAGCTGGCCAGCGGGGGCCCTTCACTCGGTGGCTGCAACGCGAAACAGTCAAACTTTCTCGCTTAGAAATACACATGCAAAAAAAGAAGGCCGTTTTGCACTCAGACTGAGATTGCCAATAACACTTAACAATTCGTCCAGGTTTCCATCTAGCTCATCCTTACATCCCTGGGTATAAACAGGACTCCACACAGTGAACCGAGTTGGCTGGAGGAAAGCCAGGCCTGTCTTTCTGTCCTAAGAAATTTGCCCGCATTGATCTGTACGATCTGATGGCCCGGACCTTTCTTCCTCCGCCTTTTAAAGGGAAATTTTTCTGTCACTGAATTTCACACAGCGAAAAATGAGCCACTCTTCTGGCAAGGAACAATACGGCCAACATAAAGCTTCCCTCGTTGGAAGGGAATTTTAAACACTTTGGTAGGTGGCCAGGGGAGATTTAACCACAAGACTTTCTTCGGGGGAGAGGAAGCCAAAGTGAAAGCTCACACGCCTGCTGGTAGTCGGGCAGGCGTCTGGGTTCAAGTCCCTGCTGGGGTGCCGTGGCCAAGCTCCTCTCCACTTCCTTCTGGAAAGTGAAAAATTTCAAAATCATTCATTCATTCTACACAGCTGTGTGACTGGAGCCAGAGGGAAGTGTGGCTGAAGAGTGAGTCAGGTAGAAAGTAGAAGATGAGGGCTGGCAGGTAACAGGTCATTTGGAACCTTGGACTTTGGCTTTTACCTCGCACAAGGGAGGGAACTGTATTAGTTTCTTATGGCTGCTATAACAAATTTCCATGGATTTATGTATCAAAACAGCACACATTTCTGAGTTCTGGAGGTCAAAACCTGACTTCCAGATGATCTCATTGGCCTGAAATTAAGCTGTTGGCAGGGCTGTGCTTCTTTCTGGAAACTCTAGGGGAGAACCTTTTTTTTTTTTTTTTTGGCTTTTCCAGCTTCTAGAGGCTGTCCACATTCCTTGCTCCTATTCCCCCTCCGCCTTCCAAGCCAGTAATGGTGGTGGGGTCTTTCTCATATCACATGCCTTCAATTTCCCTTCTGCCTCCCTCTTCCACTTTGAAAAACTCTTGTGATTACGCTGGGCACAACTGGATAATCCAGAATAATCTCCCTATTTGAAGGTCAGCTGCTCAGCGATCTTAATTTCAGCTGCAACATGACTGCCTCTTTGCTACGTAACGCAACATACTCACAGGTTCTGGGGATTAGGACATGGACGTCTCAGGCGGGGGGGGCGTTATTCTGCCACCCCTGGAACCACTCGTGGTTTTGAGCAGATGAGTTGCATGATCAGGCTTGGGCTTTACCACAGTCACTTTGGCGTCGTTGTTTGCAGAGACAGTGGGTTGGCAAGGGCAGAAGCAGACAGGCCAGTTAAGAGATCACTCCAGGGGCACCTGGGTGGCTCCGTCGGTTAAGCGTCCGACTTCGGCTCAGGTCCTGATCTCACAGTTCGTGGGTTCGAGCCTCGCGTCGGACTCTGTGCTGACAGCTGAGAGCCTGGAGCCTGTTTCAGATTCTGTGTCTCCCTCTCTCTCTCTCTCTACCCCTCCCCTATTCATGCTCTGTCTCTGTCTCAAAAATAAAAAATGAACAGTAAAATAAATAAATAAATAAATAAATAAATAAATAAAACAGAGATCACTCCAATAATGCAGGCCCCAGATGGTGCTTGAACCAGGATGGCAAATGTGGTAAGAAGTGGCTAAATTCCAGGTATATTTTGAAAGCAGAACGAACGGATTTTGTTAACAGAGCACATGTATATGCAAGAGAAGGAAAGGTGTTGAGGATGACATAGGGCTTTTGGCCTGACCCACTGGAGGAACGGAGGTGCCATTAGGGAAGACGGGGAGGACCCTCCAAGGAACCAGTGTGGAGTGGACATCGGCTCAGTTTTATAGACAGTGAGTCGTGCCACACCCGAGTGGAGATCTCTGCTAAGCTGTCGGATATGTGGGTTTCCTAAAGGAGTTTGATGAGGAGGTCCGGAATGAATCAATACATCTGGAGGCATGACCATATGGATAATATTTAAAGCTGTGGGGCTCGTGAAATCACCTAAGGGATGAATGTAAACAGAAGGGAAGAGGGGAGGGTGCCCTGGGGCCCCAGCAGTCACAATGGTCTCCAAACACTGAATCTGGATCTACTGGCAGATCTCAAGGTCTTACCATCTTTGAACCTCTTGCGGCTGCAACCTGTGTATTTTCTCCCATGGTTACCTTTTCCTGTTTCGGCAGAGGAGCAAGGCCAGCAGCTCTCATTTGCAAGGCTGGTTGGGAAATGTCATGTTTTTAAGCTGAACAACTTGCTGCTCTCAGACTCTTCATTTTGCTTCTTGGTATTTATTTAAGTAATCTCTACACCCAGCATGGGGTTCAAACTCATGACCCTGAGATCAAGAGTTGCATGCTTGGGGTGCATGGGCGGCCCAGTCGGTTGAGCATCCAACTCTTGATTTCGGCTCAGGTCATGATCTCAGGATTGTGAGATCAAGCAAGCCCCATGCCAGGCTGTACGCTGGGTGTGGAGCCTGCTTGAGATTCCCTCTCTTGTTCTCCCTCAGCCCCTCTCTCTCTCTCTAAAAAAAAAAGAAGAAGAAATGCTCTGACTTAGCCAGCCAGGTGCCCCTCAAATTCTTCTTTGAAATGAAAGGAGGAATGAATGGATATTAGAGGGGCAGCTAGCAGTGTCTGTTCCAAGGATCAGCATAAGGCAAGAACAGGGTGTTATGTGAGCAGACAGCAGGGGGCCAAATCTAGGCTAGAAAGAGGCAGAGAAACTCTCTTCGGAGGAATGTTTAAGTCTAGACTTGAGAGGCAGTGGTGGTCTGCAAAGAGAAGAGGGAGAGAGCTTCAGGTGGAAGAAATGGCATGTGCAAAGGCCGGGAGACAAGAGTCGTAGTAAGGCTCAAGGAGGAATGACAAGAAGTGCAGAAAGCCTGGCACACAGCCATGAGCAGGGAGACTGTTAGGGATGGAGTAGAATCTCAAAGCAAGGACTAAATCGAGACAGTCTTGAGGGACTGCACTCGGGAATTTAGCACTTTATCCAGAAGCCTATGGAGAGCTGTTGGAAAAATTTTAAGCAGGGAGGAGCTTAACTTGGCTTGGCTGCAGAGGGGTGAATGAAATGAGAGGAAAGTTGAAGGTGGGTAGACCAATTAGGAGGCAGTGGCAGGAATTTAGGTGAGAGATGACAGGGGTCCAGAGTGGAGAAGCATCAGGTGATAGAGAGAAGTGGAATGGCTTAGAGAACAATTCATGGGGGATATAAATGCTGATTAAGTCCTCATTTATCTCATAAGAATCTGATTATAAGTGATCTCTCCATTCTCTGGGTCAATGAGCTTGAGTAGCCTATAGTTTGCTCCTCCTGTATTTCCTGTCTATTCATGGAACCCCCCCATATTCCACTCACTTAACTGTATAACCTCAGTTGTTTTCGAGTACTTCCCCATTTACATAATTTCCAACCAAATTCCATTTACTCTTCCTCTAAAATGTCTCTTAAACCCAACCTACTGTGATTGCCTTAGTCTAGTCCCTGATCAACTCTTGCTTGGATTCAGACCAAAGGTCCTCATAAGTCTTGCTCTCCTTCAATACAAACCCTCTTGCAGTCTCTTAGCAGTTATGTCTTAAAAAGGACCATATTCACTCATCCATTATTCTATCCCTCCATCCCTCCATGCATCCCTCCCTCCATCCATCCCTCCATCCACCCCTCCCTCCCTCCATCCATCCATCCTATGAACATACTCCCTCATAGGTGCTTTGGGGGCCGCAGATACAGAAACAAAAAAGCTATGGTCTTTGCCCTTGAGAAGCTCACAAGTCGACTTCAATTCGGAGCAAATAACAGGGAATCTCAGAACATGGTGAGAAATGCTGTTTCCATGGTGACCTCCAAGTGCACTGAGGGCAATGGAGGAGCTCCTAACCAGATTTAGACAAGGTCAGGAGGGAAGGGGTATGAACAGCCAGGGAAAGGTTCCTGGTAGAGGTGACACTCCAGTCTAAAAAGAGTCCAAGTAAGAATTATTCAGGTAATGGGCAGGTGGACCAAAGGGTGTCAAGGTCAGAAGGAAAAGCACTCACTTACATATCCACAAATATTTACTGAGTAACTACTATGTGCGAGGCAAGAATGACAAAAATAAAGGAGCCCACAAATGGGATTTCATGTGGCTAATGAGCAGGGCCACAATTAGGGTGAGATGAGCAAGGCACTCCCCTGGGGCACAAAATATAAGGAGGTGCCAAAAAACCCAATCATGGAGATAAATAACATTTAATAAAACATCTAAAAGGTAAAAATTAACACAAAATCTACAATAAGCAAAATATCAAGATTTTAAATAAAGACAGGTTCTGACCGCGCCACCCCAAGAAATATTGGAGCCTAAGACAAAAGGAAAAATGTGAATCCCTATATGTACATCTGTATGTATGTCAAATGGCTAATTTATCCTAGAACACTTAGTAGTTGAAGATAGGTTGAAAGTTTGGAAAGTAGGTACGTTAAAGTTCACATGACGTCCAAATATTTCGTACCCCAAACAGAGTTTATCAAAATGTTACTTCCTGGGATTTAATGGCACCAAATTTATCAATAATATCTTTGAAATCTACTTCTGGAGTAGTGAGGAAAAAGCTGAAGTGTAAGCAAAGGCCAGATCACAACGACCGTGGTTTGCCTTCGTAATGAGTTTGGAGGGTCTCCTAAAGGAACGCGGCCCTAAAACGCAAGGTGGTGGGTTAGACAGCTTGTCCAAATCTCTGCTCCTCCACTTACGAAGTTAGTGACCTTTGGCACGTTGTTTATCTGCAATTCAGTGTCTGTTTTCTCACCCTTAAACTGGAGATGCCAGTACCTACCCCAAAGGACAATTGAGAGAATGTAAATGCTTCTAAAGTGTTTAGCACAAGGCTTCCCATTTACAATGCTCTTGATGTATGAGAGACATTATTATAAATATGGCTGTGGGAGCCATTGAAGAAATTTTAGCAATGAAGTGACAGGATCAGATGTGCACTGGAAAAGATCACGCTAGCAACAGCGTGAAGAATGGATATAGGAGGCAAGACAGGCAAAGTGACTAGGGAGGAGGTAACTGAAGAAGTCAAGTCATTGCAAGTGGAAGAGGGTCTGAAATAGACTCTGGTGATAGGGAGAGAGAAGTGGGGACACATTCGAGATACAGTAAGGAGTACAAAGAATGTGGGGGAGTGAGGGGGGCGAGCAAAGTTTGGATAGGTGGGTGGGGAACACAAAGGAAGAGCTGGCTTGAGAAGACTGGTTGTAAGGTGAAACAATTAGGATCAGACTCAACTAAATACAACAGAAAATCCAGGCTGCTATGGTAGCTCCAAGAAGCCATCAAGGATCCAGGCATCAAGCTGCTTGTCATCTTTAGCATATGGCTTCCATCATCAAGGTTACCTCAAGGTCCAAAATAACTGCTGGAGCTCCAAAAAATCTTGACAGCTGGAAGAAGGAACAAGAGGGGAGAGCAAAATGGTGTAGCTTACAGCTGAATCAATTCCCTTTGAGAGACTTTGGGAAGGTCCTACACAATCGTTCATACAGATCAGAAACCAGTCATGTGGACGCATCTAATTCAAGGGAGATAAGAGTCTTTTATAGGTGTATTGCCATTTGTGATAAAATGGGAGTTCTTTTGTTGAGGAAGAAGGGGAGAATGGACAGCGGGCAGGCCACCAGCAGTGTCTACCAGAAGGGGGACATTCAGTTTGGGTCAAGTTTAGTTGAAGATGTCTTGAGAATAGGCAGGAGAGAAGTGTAGCTAGAGAGGTGTGGGTTGAAGGCTTTGGATCCAGGTCATCATCCAAGTAAAGGATGTGGAATAAAAAAAGAAGAGGGCCAACTAGAGAATTGTGGAATCACTCAGAATTGCATGGGCGAGAGGAGGAGCCATAAAAACCAAAGCCGAACAAACAGAAACAGAGAAAGGGACGCACAAGAAGTCATTTTAGTACTGTTGAGTTACTTGGGGTCCAACATGATGTAGCGATTTTTAGAGGTCAACCAGTAACACCCCTCTTCCCTACCTGAGTTCTGAATCGACTAAGAATGAGCATTGGTAACAAATAGATACCCGCGAGGGTGATGGAGAAAAATGCCCAGTTGCTTTGAGGGCCCAAACGAGAACAAAGACCATGAATTTATAGACGCGGAGGGGAGGAAGTAGATGGCTGAACTGGCTTGGGTTTTGCAGGTAGAGATAATGGAAGGAAAGGGGAAGTGGTCTTGGCTTAAAAACCTTTGGAGACTTTACACACTGCAAAACAGAATCTAAACTTGCCTTGACATTCAAACCCTCCCTAATTGAGCTCAAGCCCACTTTACCACCTTATCTCCATTTCTCCTCCGGCCTCCTCGAGCCGAAGCTATTTATATCACCCTCCAGCCATCCTGGTCTCGACTTCCCTAAATGGTTGGATTTCCGACTTCTGAGCTTTGGCCTCCTTCTAATTGAATGCCCTTCTAATCATTAAAATCCAACAAAAATTCCATTTTCCCCAAGAAGTCCCTCACCTTCCTCAGCCAACATTAAGTTTTCGTCCCCTATTGGATTAGAATCATCCATCTATGCTCATTCTCAACCCTTTCCCCCATCCTTGGCCAAGTTGCTCCATACATCAGCAACCAGAAGAAGCAAGCTCCTTGGGCATAAATGATTAGGTTAGTCGAGCCCATCCTGGGTTTCTCTCCCGGCAATTGAAATTGAAACCGTGGGTCACATTAGGCATCAGGAACATAGGACCCTCTGGACTTGTGTGCAGAGTTGGTGCCTTCCAAAGCTGCCCATGGCCTCAGCTGAACGTCTTGCAGCTGAGTCCCTGGAGATGACCCAGTATCTTTAACATGAATCTAATTTCGGTTCAGTTAGCTTGAAGCAGTTTCTGTTCCTTGCGATCTACTGTCCCTATCCCTGAACCAGTAAAGCTCTCTTCCCATAGTACGTCGGGTACTATCTCGTAACATCAGTTATGTAGGTGTGTGTCTGCCTCGCCCGGGCCTGGCAGCCCTGAGGGCAGGAACTCTGTCCTATTCCTGCCTGCAACGCACTGGATGCTGAACAAGTCATTGAACTTGAATTCTGACAGTTCACAAAATCCTGTGATGTATTATCTGCTGGACGATCATTCTAAATTCCTTCATGCTTTCCCCCCTTTTGTGATCCTTGTGTTATTTTAGACCATTTTTATCAAACTGGTTTTCATGCCACTCACAACTCTCCATATTCGCATGCTTTGCTTTTCTCATCCTATTTAGTGGTCAGCAGAAAGGATTCAGACTTTAACAGCAAAAGTGGCTATGCCTCTCTCTAGTTGGGGAGAACGCTGGTCTTATCAGCACCCCACCTTGCCGCAATCCACTGCCTTTACCCATGAAATGGATACTTCCCTTAAAGGCTGTTGGGGCAGTTTAATTTCAATGATGTCATTTGAAACTCATTAAAAGGTCAGCAGGCAGGCTAAATGCAACTTCTTCCTTTGAAAATCATAGGTTTTCAGAGCTGGGGCCAAAGGTTCTTAGACTTTTTGAGTTTCTATGAACTAGGATTGATTTTTTTTTTTTTAAGGTTGCTGCATTTACATTCTTCTAAGGAAGGCCATTACAAATAATAAGCTTCTATTAACGCAACATCACCTCCTGCAAAGCAGGTACCTTAACAAAGAACCTTCTAGCTTCAAATGGCAATAGTGCAGAGGTTAAGAAACCTTGTGTTGGCTGAATGACTTAGTGAAAGGCAAAAGAAACAAAGGTCCCAAGTTGGTGAACATTTGCAGGTTGCAACATGGAGTGGGGTGGCCAGGTGGGATGTAATGGGGTCCGCCAGTCAGGGGTTGGACACATTACCCCACAGGCCTGGATGGGATGGAGGGACAGAGCCTACACTTACAGACAGTTTGATTTTTTTTAATTAACACACTGTTTTAGAGAGAAAGAGAGTGCGGGTGTGGGAGAGGGGCAAAGGGAGGGAGAGAGAATCTCAAGCAGGTTCCATGCTCAGTGTGGAGCTCTACCCGGGGCTTGATCCCACCACCCTGGGATCATGACCTGAATCAAAATCAAAAGTCAGATGCTCAACCGACTGAGTCACCCAGGTGCCCCGGACATTTTTATTATTTTTTTATATTAAATATAATTTGTCAAATTGGTTTCCATACAACACCCAGTGCTCATCCCAACAGGTGTCCTCCTCAATGCCCAGACATTTTGATTTTTAAATGGAATAAGGCACATAAGATGTTTAACACTGTGCCTGGCACAGTCAGTTGTCTAAAAATATTATTATTTATGATAATATAACGATGAAAAATTATTATAAGTGTTCAATAAATGTTAGCCATATTTATTTGTTTATTTTTGAGAGAGAGAGAGAACACAAGGGCCAGAGAAAGGGAGAGAGAGAAAATCCCACAGGAGGCAGGGAGAGTGTGGAGCCTGAAGCGGTTCAAGCTCACCCTACGTGGGGCTCCAACTCATAAACCATCTCATTTTGATCATGAGATCATGACCTGAGCCGAAGTCAGATGCTTCACCCACCGAGCCACCCAGGTGCCCCAAATGTTAGCCATTTTTATTATTATTTTTTTCAACGTTTATTTATTTTTGGGACAGAGAGAGACAGAGCATGAACGGGGGAGGGGCAGAGAGAGAGGGAGACACAGAATCGGAAACAGGCTCCAGGCTCCGAGCCATCAGCCCAGAGCCTGACGCGGGGCTCGAACTCACGGACCGCGAGATCGTGACCTGGCTGAAGTCGGACGCCCAACCGACTGTGCCACCCAGGCGCTCCAGCCATTTTTAAAGGGGAGAAGCTTATCTCCCCAAAAGGTGTGCTGAGCTCACTCCTTTGTGGGTTTGGAGCGTACCCCTCAGGGGACAAGTTTTGCTGGGGAACCCAGTGGCTCTGTGATGGATTGAGAAGGTTCAGGATTCCCAGAGGTAATCTAAGGAGCGAGGAGGAGGTAGGAGGAGGGGAGAAGAGGGAGGAGCCGGTGCGATGGAGTGCGACACTGTAGACTCACTCACTCCTAGAAGGATCACCGACTCCTCTTGGTGGAGGCGGCCAAGGAATTCTTTAAGATGCAGAATGGGTCACGACACAGTTGGAGAATTCTGGATCTCAGTTAACGTATATGAGCTACTCCTTTGCTCCAACCCCACCGCCAGCTTCTGTGACGTTCTTCCAACAGGGCGTGGGTTCTGAATAAGGTTTTTAGTTGAAACTGAGGAAGGGCCCACACTTGCCATTTGAGTTGAAACCATGCAGAACTGAGACGGCAGTGCAGAAGCAGAGGCCAGGAGTCAAAGGTGACCACGAGAAAAAAAGTCGCCCGAGTTCCCAGAAATCCTGGCAGGGCTTCGGACTTCCATAGGATGTGGAATATGGGGTTTAAGCCTGGCTTCAACCAGCAGCACCTGTCTTCCATTCTCCCAGTAAAAGAGCCCTGCTGGTCTCACACCTGGGCATGACTAAGTAAGCTAGGCCTGGAGTTCGGTAGCTGCTCTGGCTGGGTCAAGATGGGGTGCAACTCTGGTTTTGTTCTAGAATCACCCAGATCCAAGACAGTCACTAGGCTGGAGATCTTCCAGGGCTAGAGAGAGGCTGTGCCCTGGCCCTTAGGGCCACCCAGAGTCTTCCTGACTTTCAGGTATGGCATATCTGACCCCTGTAGGACTAGGGGGTAGAACTGTTGTGGTATCCACGTGGCTGGAGCCACAGAAGCATTTACGATGTAAGGACCAAGCAGCCAGAGGACATAGGGAGTGATACTGTTCCGGGTCACCTGGCTTCATTAACTCTATGGCTTTGGTCAAGGTGCTACCTTGTGCAAAATTCCAAGTCTTTCCTGCCCCTCCTCCCCACCTCCCCCTTTCTGTGCACCAGGGAACCAGCAAACCCCCTTACAACTCTAGTAGCAATTTGGTGGTCACGGTGACCCGGGGGGTTAGGAATTAATTTTAGGCAAACAGCCTCTACTGCGTGACCCTAAGCAACTTTCTTTGCCTCTCTGTGCCAGTGTTTGCGTCTGTAAAATGGATGGGGGCTAACAATAACTTCCTCTTGGAAGGGCTAAATGCGGTAAAACGCACTAGGGCTTAACACACTGCAAGAGTTTGACAGTGAGCCACTATTCGTCTTCCGATCATCCGGCAAACTCCTCTCATTCATCATCCCTGCTCGTCCCGGCTCTTTTACTTCGTTCTCATTTGAATCTCGAACATCCACCTTGCCGGCAAAGTTAGTTTGCATCTTACGCCGTTTTTTCTCCGTCCCTCCTTCCCAGGCCCACCCTTCGCAGACGCAGAGCGTCCGCTGGTCGCATTGACGGTCAGCGACGGCGGGCTCTGAAGCAGTTCAGTCTTCTGCTCGGCTCGGGAGGTCTCCGAACGGCCAGCTCAGATCCTCTGCGGCGCTGCCCTGCAGGGAAAGCCGCCGCCAGCCCATCTCTCAGGGGCGCGAGTGGAAGAACCACACTGCAGCAGAGGTAACAGGCAGGGACCGCGGCCAAAGAGCGGGGGAGGGGCTCATCGGGAGGACGGAGATCAAGAACACGCCACGCCACCTACGCCCGGCCTCCTCATCCTTCAACGGGTGGCCCCAGGCATCCCCCCCGGATCCCGTCCGCGGCTCCAGAAGTGACAGCCACGTGGCTCGAGGAGGAATGGAATGTTGGCGTGGGGGGCGGGGCTGGAAGGGCGCCCGGGAGGTGAAGAGGGACCCGAGCACGCGCGCCCGGGCGCCGGCTGCCAGGCGACACCGCCGGGAGCGAGCACGCTCCTGACGACACGCGCCGTTCGGCCAATGAGCGCGGGCCGGAGGGAGTGCCGCGCCGCCCCCTCCGTCCCGCCGCCACCGCGGCCGCCGCCGCCGCCACAGCAGCCGCCTCCGGGAGCGTTTGAGGAGTCGCGGGCCGCTGCAGGCTCGGGCGCCGCACCGCGCCGACCGGAGCCGCCGGACGAGGCCCGGGGAGCCGCTCGCGCCGACCCCGCCGCCCGATGTCCTCAAGATGGAGGCAGCGGGGGCGGCGACGTGAAGAGAGCGGCGCTGTGGGCGCGGGAGCGGGGGCCCGGGCGGCCCGGGCGGAGGCGGTGCCGGGATGGGGCTGCTGCTCATGATTCTGGCGTCGGCCGTGCTGGGCTCCTTCCTCACGCTCCTCACCCAGTTCTTGCTGCTGTACCGCAAGCAGCCCGAACCGCCGCCGGACGAGGCGGCCCGCGCGGGCGACGGCTTCCGCTACATCAAGCCGGTGCCGGGCCTGTCCCTGAGGGAGTACCTTTATGGCGGCGGCGGCGGGGCCGAGGAGCCCTCCGGCGGGCCCCCCGAGGGCGGCGCGACCCCGGCCCCCGAGACCCCCGCCCCGCCGACGCGGGAGACCTGCTACTTCCTCAACGCCACCATCCTGTTCCTGTTCCGGGAGCTGCGGGACACCGCGCTGGCCCGCCGCTGGGTCACCAAGAAGATCAAGGTGGAGTTCGAGGAGCTGCTGCAGACCAAGACGGCCGGGCGCCTGCTGGAGGGGCTGAGCCTGCGGGACGTGTTCCTGGGCGAGACCGTGCCCTTCATCAAGACCATCCGGCTCCTCCGGCCGGTGGTGCCCTCGGCCGGCGGAGAGCCGGACGGCCCCGAGGGGGAGGCGCTGCCCGCCACCTCCCCGGAGGAGCTGGCCTTCGAGGCGGAGGTGGAGTACAACGGCGGCTTCCACCTGGCCATCGACGTGGACTTGGTCTTCGGCAAGTCGGCCTACCTGTTCGTCAAGCTGTCCCGAGTGGTGGGGAGGCTGCGCTTCGTCTTCACTCGCGTGCCCTTCACCCACTGGTTCTTCTCCTTCGTGGAGGACCCGCTGATCGACTTCGAGGTGCGCTCCCAGTTTGAAGGGCGGCCCATGCCCCAACTCACCTCCATCATCGTCAACCAGCTCAAGAAGATCATCAAGCGCAAGCACACTCTGCCGAGTTACAAGATCAGGTGGGAGGGAGGGGGGTGGGGGAAGGACGCCCCGCAGGCACGTGGGGGGGGGGGGTAGGGGGGGATGCCTGGCTGCCGGGAATCCGGGCCTGGGCGGGAGGCTGCCGCCTGCGTGGGAAGGGCAAGGGCAAGGGCTCATCCCCAGCTCCTGCTTTTCCGGGGAGCTCCCCGAGCCTGGCAGGACGGGGAGCTCCCCGAGCCTAGAGGAAGGCGAGTAGGGTGCGCCTCGCTTGCTCCCAGAGTGCAGGAATGTGAGCCAGAACCCTTTCCGCGTGTCCGTGGGCGCTCGGGGTGCTGACGGCGTGGGCAGAAGCAGCGTATTGAAAGTGGAAGGGCAGCCCCCCTGATCCCCAGGAGGCGGCTTTGGGACTGTGGAGAAGCTGTTCCTTTTGTGGCTGCTGCATCGAGGCAGTTTTGCAGCATCACCTTGGCCACGTTGAGAAACTGTTCCTGGACACAAAGTACAGGCAAGAGAAGCGTGCCGATAGCCGGAGGCTGTCACATTTGGCAACTGCAGGCCACTTTTGCAATGGCGCTTTGGCAACTTTCAGGGCAGAGGTGTGGTATCTGCTGTAAAGGATTACTTTTCCCGCAGCGACTCGAAAGCCAGTTGGGACCCAGTACGTAGCGTGATTCGCCGCAGATGTGGTGTTAATGCCTTCTGCCCCTTTGCGGTGGGTTCCCTAACGCAGACCTAGACCCTGCGCCTCTTATGGCAATTCCGGGTGCAAGTTTCTCAAACAGTACCCAGATCACCCTGCAAAAGGAATTTTAGTGATAGTGATTTTAACTTTTTGAAACTCTCCTGCATCTGGTGGCTTAATTGTACGTAGTATCCTGTTCTGATTAAATGGGCAAGGCGTTTTGTAGGGACAGGGGATTCATCTACTTGGGTCTAGTTTGTTGGAGCGGAAAGGGTCATACATGGCAATTCTGAATCAGCTGAATTTTTTTTATCTCACTTTCTGTCCTCTGCTTTTCTGTTCATTAAAATGTTTGACTCTTGGATTTTGTCCTTTCTTATAAAACTATGTCCATCTGGTACTTGCCTTACCTAGGGCCTTTTAGTGGAAGTTGCATATTTCTGGTTCACTGATTTTCTTCCACGATGTCAAGTAACAGCGACCCAGGGAATCCAGAGATATTTTATGTTTCAGTTTGATACGGATTACTGACTTGTGTATGTGGCAGATACACTTCACTAATTATGTTTTGTTTAGGCTTGTGGCACAGAGTGACAGCTTAAAACTGTTGACTGGCAGGAGCAATTTACTTTGTAATGGAAGTATTTCCATAGATTTGCAGAGGGTGGCGAACTGGATGTTCACTGTGTTTGATTTCCTATTCTGTGAAGTAGAACATACTTTATGAAACCGACTCTTTAACTCTGGAATGTAAGTGACTAAATTATAAATGAGTTCTAGTGTTTAGCCAGTGAGATGTTTATTTATAGCAGTGTGTTGCTAAGAAAGTCTTAAGAAAAAGTCACAGATTTTGGTATTCTGTCTCAACTTCAACTCTGATGGTTTTGGGGTAACTTTCAGATAATAAAATTTGGCTCAGTTATAATTTGGGGTTGTGTGCAGATTAGCCAGTGGCAATAAGGTTGGATATCATTTTGAGGTTTTGATTTTTGTTTTTTTTTAATGTAGACTTGCAATGCAGTTAAATCTCAGGGAAATTATGAATAGCATTATGGAGACATTAGTAGGGTTATTGCTTTAGAAGACACTTTATCATCTGTATCATTGAATAGAATCACCATCTAAGGTACAGCAAAATTGCTTTCATTTACTGTATCTTACGGGATTTTTTAAAAACATAGCATGTGTTTGGTTATATATGACAGTTCCAGTTTTAAACCTTACACATTAAATGATCACCTCTAGAAATGTACACGTTTGTGCTCTTTATATCAGAAGGCATTTCAGTGGTCAATCAGTAACTACTGCACAGAACAAATCTCGCACTGCAAATATTCGTCGTACACCTACTATGTGCTTATTATTGTTTAGTGTCAGGGCTTCAATACTGAGCAGCCTCAACCCTGGTGGAGCTTAAAGTTTAATGAGAACTGAATTAGCCGTACGTACTATGACTTAACTAGAATGTGATCGGTGGGGGCTGGGGTTTGAAGTAACAAGGCAGCTGATTTTAGTTTAGTAAAAGAAAATAATAGAAGTGTGAGGATGAAAAGGGCTGCTTCAGAAAGTGTTAAGTTCTCTTGTCTGTGTAGCTCTTCTGCCAGAAGTATTTTAAACTACTGAGGTTGTGGAACGGATTCAAATTTCAGTTAAGAGAATGAATTAAAACACATTTAAGATGTATCACAATTCTCATAACGAGAATTAAAGTAGCTAGTGTTTACCCTTTTATATGGATGAGGGAGCGGTGCTCAAAGTAGTTAAACTTGCTTAAGGTCACACCGCTGTCCTGTAGGGAAATCCAGCCCTGATAAAGCCAGAGCTGCCTTTTTTCCTTCAACTCTGTCATCTTGTTCTCAAGGTTTTGTGTTTTGTGTTTTTTTAAGTGTGCTATCAATATGACATGTGGAAGTACATTTACAAATTAACTGAGAACTCTGAGAAGAGTGTAACTACGAGTTTGTTTCTTAAATTGGAATTTTTTTTTTTAAGTTTACTTTTGAGAGAGAGAGAGAGAGAGAGACAACGCGTGCACGTGCTGGTGGGGCAAACAAAGAGGGACAGTGAGAATCCCAAGCAGGCTCCTGGTGATCATGACCTGGGCCGAAATCAAGAGTCAGATGCTGACTGAGCCACCCAGGCACCCCTCTTAAATTGGACATTGGAGAGCAGATCCTTGAAAGGTTAAATCTTTGGGTGATACCATACATAGTATTTCTATTTTAATCCATTTAAATGTTTAATCTATTTTGTTTCCAAATAGAAGGTCTATTTTATCCTTTAGAGCCGTCTAATCTACTTAGAGCTAAAGCGGTAAAGAAAATTGTATGGGTCTTAGGATCCTTTGGCAGTTATATAATATTCATACTTGACGATTAACATTATAGTCACTTCTCCCCTCCTTTATTTGTTTTTCCATTTCATGTTGCTGAAGTGAAGGTGGCCCATCAGGGATGCCAGTTCCTGACGTCTCAATCTAGAGATTCAAAGTTCAAATGGTTGCTTTCTAAGGATTGCTATGATTAACACTTCATTTTACCCAACTAACACAGTTTGTAAAACATTATAACACTTTTTAAGAAATGAGTTGTAACATGTATACAGTTTCTACGTATTATAATTCTAGTTTTACTGATACAATTCTAAATTCATTTCCCTCAAATGTTCATTTTTTCCTAAAATGTACACTTTAAAATAGTAAATTAAAGTAGTACTTTTTAAAAAATTAGTCCAAAAATTAGTCTTCAGGAGAGAAAGATTACCACTAATATTTTTGACTACATGGAAAATCCACCTTCAGTGTGCAATCTGAGTAATAGTCTGGGGGAGTTTAGAATTTGGGAGTCACATGCTTGAGATTCTTCACGATGTTTTTGTTCCTAGAGTGTTATTGCTGTGTCTTAGCACTGGTTGCATGTAGAAAGGCCAGATTCAGTTTGCAGGTACTTTTTATTCAACCTCACTGTATTTTTTTGTTTCTTAATTGCCAGTATCTAAAAACGGGAGATCTTGGGGGCACCTGTGTGGCTCCGTTGGTTAAGCTTCCAACTTTGGCCCAAGTCATGAGTTCGAGCCCCATGTTGGGCTCTCTGCTGCCAGCACAGCCAGCTTCGGATCCTCTGACTCCCTCTCTCTCCCTCTCTCTGTCCCTCCCCGCTCTCAAAAATAAATAAACATTGAATCAAAATCAAAATAAAAATGGAATTCTGGCTTCTCTTAGGAAACGTTGGAAGGAATGGCCTGCATTCCTTCTAGCAATAACAGGATGGAGAGGGAGGTCTAGTAGCAGCTGCAGGAAGTTCTTAGGCTTAGGTTTTAGTCCCCGCCTACTTGCTAATGGTACTTGTCTGGCCCGGCATTGTATGCATTTGAGACCGTCCCTAAAGGGAGCAGTGCTGTTCATAATCAGTGAAAATGGGCAGAGTTAATAGCTCGATAGTAAAAGTTGATGATTTTTACCCTTCTTTAAGCATTATTATCTTTCAAGGGCCTTGCATTAAGCAATTTTATTTTACAAAAAGTATTGATATGTTGAATTAAAAAAAATCATTCTACCAGAAATTTTTTAAAAATTTCATGAAACATTTTCCGTTTCTGCAGTACAGTGATAGTAAGTACATAGTGGCTGCTTTTCACTTAAGTTTGGTGGCTTTTTGCTTTAGTGTGAAATAAGTCGTTAACTATGTAAGCATATACTTCTCTGATTGACAAATAAGGGGATATCTACTTAATGAGATTTGAATTCAACGAATGCATATGGAACAGTTATTTGGGAGAAAACTTCACTCTTCAAGTTCATAGAATGTCTTCTGAACCTGACTGTTTTTGTCCTAACTGTTCTGTTCTTTTACTCCTGAAAAGCATTCTGCTCTGTATTTGTGGAAATTTTTCAAATATTCCTATAGACTAGAGACCAAAAGGCCGGGTGTGTTTAGTTAGGTAGAGCTTTTTAGCATGTTGATATTTACCTATATCTTCTCTAAATATACCATTCATTTCAGAGGACTAAATTAGGCTTGGTCTGAAAAGCCTCATACTCTGTAATGTGGTTTGTAATTGAATTCCTTTCTCTTTTGTCTTCTGAGATGATGAAGAAAAACATTTACTCTGATTGTTAATTATAGCATTTTCATTTTACTGATTATTTGAAGTAAACATGGCTTTCAGTTATGTCTTAAAATTTTTCAAAGTAAATTCACTGAAAGCTGTCAAAATCATTTGTAAGGTGTAATGTCCTATATTTATTCGCTTTCTCTTTCATACTCTTTCTATATATGGACAACTTTTAAAAGGTGTCTTAGGCTAGAAAATACTTGAAAATAGCCTCTAAAATCCTTAGTGATTATAGGAATCATAGTTTTACTTAATAACAATTAGCAGGAATACAGCCTTTGATTCTTGGGGAAAGTACAGACAAGGACATTATTGTATCACTCTAGCTGTTCTGGAATAATGATGTAGTAGCTAATTTTTTAATTGTCGTGCTTTTTCTTTTATTGCTGCTCAGATGAATATTTTTATATAAATAGAATTGAAGGACTATTGTCTTAGATAAATAAAATCATTTCTAAAATACTTATTTTCAGGGATGCCTGCTCAGTAGGTTGCTCAGTAGGTTAAGTGTGTGACTTTAGCTCAGGTCATGATCTCGTGGTCCATGAGTTCAAGCCCTGCGTGGTGCTCTGTGCTGACAGCTCAGAACCTGGAGTCAGCTTTGGATTCTGTGTCTCCCTCCCTCTATGCCCCTCCCTCCCTCCCCCCCCACAAAAAATAAATAAACACTGGGGCGCCCGGGTGGCTCAGTTGGTTAAGCATCCGACTTTGGCTCAGGTCATGATCTCATGGTTCGTGGGTTCAAGCCCCGCGTCAGGCTCTGTGCTGACAGCTTGGAGCCTGCTCTGGATTCTGTCTCCCTCTCTCTCTGCCCCACCCCCACTTGTGCTCTCTCAAAAATGAATAAACATTAAAAAACTTTTTTTTAACTATATAAACATTAAAAAAATTAAAATACTTATTTTCAATAACTGTTTCCTGAAGACTGTCATACCTAGCTAGTGTTGTGATAGGTATGGTGAAGGATAAAAATGGTTATAACATAGTTAGCTGGTTAGTCTTTCTGGAGAAAACAAAGAGCAATGGAAGCTCAACATAATGGCATTTTGGATGTATTTGAAACCTTCAGTTTTGTGACGAATAGGAAGAGGAGATCAGTATCTCTGCTGATGACTTTGGGCTGTGCAGTATTTTGTAACCTTAGGGTCCCTGGTACACCTAAGTACACTTCAGCTAATGCTGGTTTTACTTCTTGCAAGTTGGGTTTTCTTAAGCTTCTTTGAATTATTATGATCTGGGCATTTATAGCTATTTAGATGGAAAATAATGTATTGATAAATCTTTGCTCTAGAAATTTGATTCACACATTGAAGGGAGAAGAGTAATGACAAGGAGACTGTTAGATTCTCATCAGTAACGTGCAGGTTTGCTGGTTGTCCAGGAAAACTCCAGTTTGTTCCTGGAAATAGCCAAAACAGATCATTATAAAGTAGATTGTATGGGAGGAGCATGCCTGCTGATCAGCACTTCATATTGACTTACAAGTACTACTAATGATTATCATATGAGGCAGGGGCAAGAATCATAAAATCAGTTTCCTAAACTATATGCCAGGCATCGTGTGGGCGGTTCAACATACTTGCTGCCTCACTTAATATTTAAAACTACTTTACGGGAGAGTTGAGTGTCTCATTTTTAAAGATGTGGAAACTTGAGACTTAAGAGGGGTTAGTGACTTTCTTGAAATCCTCAGGAAAGAGAAGAAAAAAGAAAAAAAAGTCTGGACTCCCAAAGCCGGTGCTGTGTTGTTTCGGCAGAGATCTCTAAAACAAGCTGGTATTAGGCCCATGAGTTAAGAATGGTTTTTACATTCTAAACTTTACATTTAAAGTTGTTCAGAGAACAACGTGAAACAGACCATATGCACCCACAGATTCTAGAATATAAACTATCTGGCTCTTTATAAAAAAAAGTTTGCTCTAAACTCTTAAAAAAAAAAAGAAACTAAAAAACAGGACAAAAGCTATGCTTTAAATGTCTACAGAAAAGGAGCAGATGTACATATATGTTGAAAAGTACTTTTAAGCCTTTTTTTGAGGGTTTTATCTTTTTGGAAAGCTAATAAGAACTGTGGGTCTCTGCAGAAAAATGTATACACAGATTTTTGTTTAATTTCATGAAATTTATAGTCCCCTCCAAACCTGCCTGGAGGCCTTAGACTCCAGGTTGAGTAGTAAGTACAGACAGACGGGTACAACTTCGTTGCTGTAAGTATAACTAAAACTAATGTGCTTAAATATTAAGCACTTTAATAATTTTGTTGGCCTTCTTAGAAGGTATACAGGATTCATATGGCTCAGACATTCCTAAAAAACCTCTATTCAAGAAAGTGTAACCAGTCTCTTTTTTTTTTTCTCCTCTTAGTAAAATTCCATACAGCAGGCTGAGCCTTTTTGAGTCAGTTGTTCAGTAAGAATATCTGACATTTCAAGTTAGAGTTTCTACCACTCAATACCATGTTTAGAAGTTAAATATTGCCCTTACATTTCTTCCTATCGTATTCTCCATTTTCTCAGAACAATGTCACCAGGAAACAAGTGCAGTTAAATCCCTTTGTTCTGTTTCTGGAGTCCTAGGACCTACGAGCACTTTTGGCATGGCATCAGAGCACATCATACTTCACTGGAGAGTTATAAAGCAACTACCTAGTTATTAGTAGAAGTTTTACAGAAGTTTAGTTTGAAAATGTTTTCTTGCCAAACTGCTAAGACTCGGATAAAACCACATACTTATTGTAGTTGTAGTAGGGAAGAAGGAGGTATAGGTGTTAATTACTTACCTTCAGATGAGTAGAAATGCAGGTGCTAAGTAGAGACTGCCACTACTATGGAATTATTTTATTCTTTTGGGTTGAGGCCATAGAGAAGTACTTAGTTGTCTGTTTCAGTCCATAGAGCTTTGGGGATAATATGTACCTGACTTCACTCTCCCAAGCAAGAACCCTTGAACAAAGGGCTTTCTCTTCCCTGGTTTCAGTTTTCATATCTGTAAAATGGAAACAAATAGTATCTATCTAATTGGAGATATTAAATGTCACATATAGGACACCTGCTGAATAAACTTCCGTATCTTTGGTTTAGTAACTAAGTGAATACACGTTTATTGATTATCCTATATCTGTCAGACATTTTACTAGAGATATGTCAGATATTTGCTAGGTGACACATTAAACACGTTTCCCCTTTCAAAGGTATGTGTGGGTCTAACTCATTCACCGCTTTACTTCACTCCTGGCCATGTCTCCAGCTCTGACCTTATCTTCTATAACTCTTCTTTCCCTTAGTCTGTTCTGGCCTCCTGGCTGTCCTCACACTCCAAGCATGCGCCCATCACAAGGGCCTTCCTGGTTTTTCTTCAGGAATGTTTTTCCCACAGACAGCCGAAGAGCTCGCAACATCATGTTTCTTGTCCCTGCCTAAATACCGTCTTTTCACCATCCTATAGAAAAAAGCACGTTAGCCCTTTAAATGCAGAACTTTTTTGTGTGTGTACGAACTTACTGACGTGTGTGTGTGTGTGTGTGTGTGTGTGTGTAGATAGAAATTGCCCAGATCCTGAGAGTATGCTTGATAGATTTTCACAAAGTGACCTCAGCTATGTAACTGAAGTGCTGGAGTTTTGAGTTCAGTCTAAAGAATTCTGTATCCTTTGAATTTCATAAACAGATGTACAAAACATTTTAACCTTTTTTTAAAAAATGGTGTAAGGTTGTCATTATAAACACAGTTAGACTGCTAGTTTGTAACCTAAATTCTGATTGTAAACTCAGTATCGAAGAGGAGCACCTCCTCCCTTTGCGCGCGCGCGCGCGCGCGCGCGCGCGCACACACACACACACACACACACACCCACCCACCCCCCCCCATACTACATCACACAACACATACACACAAATAATGCTGATGAAAATCTCCAGCGGTTCACAGTTCTGAGTTAAGGTCTGTTGGGCACCTTATGGGCATCAGCTCTATTTCCACACGCAAACAAAAACAAAACCTGCATGTATTTGCAACCTTCTCTGACCCTCCAGAAGCTGTGGCTTTCAATTTCGTATTCTTAGGAAAGGTCAGTATAGATAAACTGTAGATGGTCCTTTCCTTGGACTGATAAAGAAAAACAACTGATTTTCGCTGGTCTGGTGCATAATTTTTTCATGAAACCAGCAGACTGCTTTAGAACATGTATTTCTTTCTTCTTTAATCAGTACATTGGGTATTTATGCCCATGAATTCTTCGTGTATTGTCTGGAGAATGGAGGTGATGATATGGTGAGTAGAGTATTGAGATGTCTGTGCTTTGGTTTGCATATCTTTGAGAAAAGGGCTAGAAAATGGCCCACTGCCCAGCATAATTAGTTCTTGTTGGCATGCACTTAAAAACAAGAATACTATGATTAGCACAATAAAAATGTTTTGATTGGGTATTTTCCTTTGTATTAAGTACCTATATGCGTACTTGGTTCACTGGCAAGGTACATGCCAGTGAAACAGGTATTTGTGACCTCAGATGTTTAGAACTAAAGCCATTTCTAATAGGATCAGCTCCCACATCCTTCCTGTATAATCTGCAATTGTAAGCGATTTTTGCTGTAAAATCTTAAATAGTGATAATGACATACTTTTATTTAGTAGCTGGCTATAAGAATCTATATTTGAAAAATAACTGTGCTCTGTTCTTAGATACGGCTATTTCATTTAGGCATCAATATCTACTAAATAGTGCCTCTGGTGTTTGTGTTATGTGCTTACTCTCCTTTTCACGCAATAGTCTTTCACGAGTACTGGATTATGCTCATACTCATCACTAAGGATGATTGTGGTTGCTGACTACACAGTCTCTGCTACCTTAATTATTTGGTCAAGCAAGTAAATAATTCAGAGCTTTTAGTTCTGTGAAACTTGCTGTGGCTGAAGTAAGAGCCATTCTATTATAGCCAATTTCACTGTATGATAATCATTTTTATAATGCACTAAAAGCCTTATTTTGTTCTTACCATTAAGTATAATCTGTAAGATTTAGGACAGGTGATGTTTGGTCTATTCTAATATTTGGAAAGGTTATTAGTTCTCAGTATTTAACTTTGGGTTTTAGTCAGGACTCAATTGGAAGCTTTTGACATAGGAAGAATTGAAATGTTTGTAGCAAACTATGTGTCCTTCATTTACTAATACTGGAGTGGCAGATAGTACAGATTGAATTTAGTTCCGGTATTTTGAAATTAGTGAGGTATAAGGAGAAAATTCCTGACAGTGTTAGTCTGTAATAAAGCCCATGAATACAATTTATCTAAACTTTAAGCCATTTTTTAGTAAACTATTTATTTAAAATATTTGAGTAAGTTATTCAAAATGTTTGGAATTCTTGATGCTATCAATTTAGGATTTGGACTCCATTATTCTGAGAATCATGCTAGTCAACAGCATTTATTAGACCAGAGTCTGTGCTGTTAACTGTTGGAGTGTCTTGGGGATACTCTGTGCTCTTACGGTTTCTCCGGAAAGTAGCTTAGCCTCTTTGCCCTGAAACAGTAGGATTAGATGACTGGGAATTACTTTTGTATTTCTGAAATTACTGTTGATTTGTTGATTTAGTGTATCCTTGGGTAAGTCTTGCAACTTGTTATTTTTAAGACTGAATGAAAATTAAAGTTTTTAAAATTTTTAGAAAAAATTATGTAATTATGAGGTGGCATTATTATTCACTTATCTGTTATTTCTGCAGAGGCCTCATGTTTGGATTTCTCTCAAATATACAGGTACAAATCTTCTTAAAAATATTTACTAAGTTAAAGAAATATTTAATAAGTTCCAACCTCAGGTAAGAGAAGCAGAGATACAGATAATATTAAAACCATTTATACTTCAGAATATGCTTTGCTACTTTTATTTGGATAGAGAAAACTTAGGAGAAAGGTGGACAGTTATAACCTTAAAGCATTAACTTTCTCCTCGTTTCTCGTTTAGATCTTTTCCTCCATGTCTTGAATGGAGTTTTTGTCTGTTTGATGCATCTAACTGGCTTAAGAAGATCTGACCTCTGTATTATATACTTCATTTTTCATGTCTTTATCATAGTAGGGAGGTGATAATTTTGCTTTAAGATGTTTTCTCTTCCTCTATCCACTGGAGTTTAGAAGAGATTCAATTTACCCCATAAATGTTTGGTGCCATCTCTGTCCAGGGCACTATACATTGCAAAGAGAATTAGTGGTAGGAGGGAATAAATAAAACACTCCTTCCGTAAATTTTTTTTTTTAATCCAGTAGTGAGAAACAGTGTACTTAAAGTAAGATAACAGGTTAGAACTTAGAATTGAAGAAGAATTGCCATGATAGCTGTTAACTTTTTCTGTTAACTTTTTAACTCTGTAGTTTTCTTTTTTCTTTTCTTTTCTTAAGTGCATTTCTTTATTTGAGAGAGAGATGAGAGCATGAGCTGGTGAGGGGCAGAAAGAAAGGGAGAGAGAGTGAATCCCAAGCAAGCTCTGAGCTGACAGTGAAGGAGCCCAACATGGGTTTGAGCTCACGAACCGTGAGATCATGAGCTGAGCTGAAACCAAGAGTTGGACTCATAACTGACTGAGCCACCCAGGCGCCCCACTCAGTGAGTGGTTTTCAAAGTGTGGTTTGAGGACCGCTTTGGATCTCCACGACCCTTACAGAAGGGGTCTCCTGTCAAAACGATTCTCATGGTAATACAGAAATGCTGTTTGCCTTTTTCAGTGCCATTCTCTTACAAGGTACAGTGGTGTTTTCCAAGAGTCATATGATGTGTGAGGACATCATCAGCCAGACAGTTGATGGAATGTGAGCTTGTGTATTCTTATGTTTAAAAGTGTTATTTTTAATTTCTAACGTGGTAGATGTCTATATAACCCACATAAACAATGGGTCTTTGGAGTCCTTAATAATTTTTAAAATGTGTAGGGGTCCTGTGAACCAGGTATTTGAGAACTGCTGATATAATCTCAAATGTGTTTATTTTTACCGTTTATAAAGGAGGAACCTCTGTTGCCTCGCTTCCTGAGTCAGCTTTAATGAACATTTCAAACATACATTTTCATTTGATCTATAGTATTTACATCTTGGTGTCGTAAGGAGCACAGATTTGAGTGGATCTGTTGCAGTTATGATTGTACCATTGTGATCACCGACCGATCACAGAAAGCCACTTGAACTTCCTCATCCTTAATTTCTTCATCTATAAACTAAGACTTACAATGCCGTATGTTGTTATGAATCATGAGAATCACAGATGTATGTGAAGGCATTATATAATTTATAGGCATGCTAGAAACCAACAAAATAGTAATTTTTATATTTTCTTACTCTAAAGTGTGTGTTGGGGGAGCTGGCAGAGAGGAGTGGGGATTTGAATTTGAGGACAGTTCTTCTCATGGTTCTGCCTTTTTTTTTTTCCCCCCAGCTTTGTGAAAGCTGAGGATTTCAATTTTATTCATCACAGGCTGTGGTAAGGGACCCTCACTTTGTGAGTTGTGATGAACACAAAAACATACGAGATTTATCAAGACGTGGTCAAGAGGATTACTTTGGTTCGCTGAGCGACTCCTCTCATTTGATACTTTGTCTCTCTGGTGCATAGGATATCGGTTAACACTGACTCATCTTTGAGTCACCACCTATTGAGTTCTCTTGTGAGGGACCTGTGGCCTCTGTTACCACTCTCTTTGTTCGGTGTATATGTAAAACTACATCAGAGAGTTGTGAAGCATTTTAGATCTTGATTCTTCTATGCAGAATTAGGAGTTTGTATGAAGTTGAGGGTATATAGATCGTCGGGGGGAAGTTTTGATAACTGGGTTTGTTGTCCTTGTTCGTTTCATAACTGTTCACCACTACTTTTTTCTCCTTGGGAGTACAGGAATTGAAATCCTTTTCCAAAGTGTAGATTTGTCAGTGTGGTGCCCATGCAGGAATTCCATAAATGGAACAATTCTCCATAGGTTTCCTTAAGTCGGTGTCTGACTATATTCAGTTTTCATATATGCTTTAGTTATGTAAGTTATGAAGCTTAATGATGCAGAGGTAGAAAGGGAACACCTAGGGTAGGGAGGCCCTACTGGCTATTGTTAATTTGTTTCCCTGCACTTGCAAGTTGATATCCTCTCAAAGAGCACAATTTTTAAAAAACCAACTGGTATCACGACTGAAGTCATGGCCATGTGGAATCTAGAATCCAAGGAAGACAAACAGCTGTGACTTTGAACATCCGACTTGGTGAACGCAGACTCCCGAAATGGTTCTTTGTGGAAGGGAAGGAGTTGGCCCTGTGTTAAGTCTCTAGGAGATCAGCCTTAAAATAGATAAATAGAAAACTTGATAGGAAGTATTTCTAGAGTTCCTCACTGTGCCTACTGCTTTATGTGAACTTTTTCATCTCCTCCTTAAAATAACCTTATTAAGATAGGTAATAATTATTATCTTACTTTTACAGATGAAGAAACTGAGGCTTTGAGAGTTGAAGTAGCTTGTCCAAGGTCTTAAAGCTAGTAAATGTAAGAACCAAAATTCAAAACCAAGCACCGGCTCTAAAACCTGTGTGCCTAACACTGCTTTAAACTGCCTCGTCAAAAAGAAGCTGAGGAGTGAGGGACGAACAATGCTTTTTATTATTTCACGTAGTCCTTGTAACAGCTCTGAGGTAGGTGTAATTATTATCCTTTTTCATATGAGGAAGCTGAGGCTTAAAGTCACACTGTGCTCAAGGTTATATTACTGGGAAGTGGCAGAACAGAATCCCAAGCCAAGCTGTTCAAGCTCCAGAGTCTGCTCCCGACCCTGTTCTCCAATAGCTGTCGCGTCTGTTTCTTTCCTTCAGGCAGCTGGCGATTTAGTTGGGAGGAGGGGGTGGTGTGAGGGAGAACCAGAGAGAAACAGACATGTAAACAGGGTGATTAGGGGCATAATAGAAGCCTGTAGAAAGTGCTTTTGGAACACAGGCGAGGAAGCAACAGCAGGTGGAGCCTGCCCTTTACAGAGAGGAGGTGAGTGGTGGAAAGGGGCTCACCACGCAGGACTACCTCGGGAATCACAGCGCTTAGCAGGCAGTCTCTCGGGAGAAATGATGGGGCAGTCCTGACCTCGGTAAGCTTGGGGGAGCTCGGTGTGCGAATGGCCTGTGATGTAGTATCGATTGAATTGTCCAAGTAAAATTGGAACTTTGAAATGTAGGTATAGAAAAGTAAGAGTATTTTGAGCCACACGTGCTTTGTTTTCCCTCTAGCTTACATGGAGTTTTGTGTTAGTGTGCCATAGTTTGCACAATAATGCGCACCAGGGAAGTTACGGGCAGCTGAGGTTTTGTGATACTTAAATAGTCATTTTTTAAAGGAATGCTGTGCTACCTCTGAAGAAGGGTAAGTTTTGAAGATGATCACCCCTGCTTTATCTAGTTTATATATTTGGTTTAGGAGAATTTTTTTTTTTAAATTTTTTTTTTTCAACGTTTTTAATTTATTTTTGGGACAGAGAGAGACAGAGCATGAACGGGGGAGGGGCAGAGAGAGAGGGAGACACAGAATCGGAAGCAGGCTCCAGGCTCCGAGCCATCAGCCCAGAGCCTGACGCGGGGCTCGAACTCACGGACGGCGAGATCGTGACCTGGCTGAAGTCGGACGCTTAACCGACTGCGCTACCCAGGCGCCCCTGGTTTAGGAGAATTTAAAGCACACTTAGGTTTTCTAGTTCCTAATGCGAGAGAGCCAAGACTGTCAGACTGAAAGGCAAAAATCACACAATTCCCAGTTGCCTCTTGAGAACTGCTCGTTCTACTCTCTTCCTTAGGCAGGATGTAGTGTTGTTTATATTCCCAAGCCTGAAATAAGACTGTGGTCTTTTGAGTCTGTAAGCACATTGGTGGAAAGGGATGAGATGACGTTTGGGCTGACCAGTAAAGGATAGTTTATCTTTAGACACGGGGTGATGGGATGGAGGTATGGTTTGGTGGAAGAAATAGCAGAAGGAACTGAATCAGGACATTGGATGGTATCTTTAAGGATTCCCTGAGGAAGCCAGTTTGATGAGACTTGAGCATAGAGAAGGAAGAAAACCAGGCTTTGTGTGCCTATTACATGTTGGGAGCCCCACTATTTCACGTGTGAACTCTCTAAGTCTTTGTAATTGTCCTATGAAGTAGCTTTTTACTTAAAGAAGCAGAAGGCTTTTGTTTTGGATTTAAAAATACTTTTTTTAACGAAGAGGAAACCTGACTTCAGAAATCCTAGCCTGGTAAGTCACTAGTGAAAACCCGAACCAGGCCAATGGGGAACACCGAACAAGAGTGGAAGAGACATCTCACCAGTACGTAGAAGGGAATGGAGGTGGAACGGATGGGTTGCGAGAAGGGAAAGAGTAAAAGGTAACTTCGGGTTTCCAAGTGTCTATGAAGTCGGTGGTGCCAGTAAGAGAAAACAGGAGAGAAGGAGCCAGTTTCAAGAAAAGGTGTCTAGTTTACTTTTAGGCATCAATATATAGAACTTGTAGAAGCAGTGAGAACAAATGATGTTGCTAAAGAAAGTGTAGAAGAGAAAGGAGAAAGAAGAGAGAACTGAAATTGTTTTAGTATACTGAACAGACCTCTTCTAATTCTTCATTAGGGAAGATTTAAAACTTATTCAGAAGTTAAGAGAGTAGTTCCGTAAACCCCCATAGTTTGTAGCAGACAGTCATTAACTTATGGCCACTTTGGGGCATCACTGCTCTCCCCTGATTATTTTGAAAAAAATCTCTTGGAGTTGGCCTTGCATGATTCTTATTTTTGTGTTTCTTTTCATGACACCTTCCCTCCTTGACAAAACCTCGTCCAACCTCTACCTGAGTATTTCTAGAGATAGAAGGTATGCAGTGCATTGAGATAGCTGTGCCTTTTTTTTTTTTTTTTTTTACTAGCTCTAATTGTTAGGAAGTTTTCCCTTTTATTGAGTTGAAGACTTGAGCAGATTTATTACTTTGGCAAAGACACAGAGCCCATGCTGAAGTCAAGAGTAGATTTAGACCTCAGACTATTTTTATATTGGGTTTGTAGTAAACCCTTTTTCTCTAAAGATCACAGTGTTTGCAAACAGTTTTATTGCTGCCATGTGACAGAGATGTCACCAGCTGGCATTCAGGGTGCTTATAGAGCATTCTTGAAGAAACATCTTAGAGAAAAAACATATTTTAGACATTAAAAAAGATTCGGATCCACATATGAGAAGAAGGCTTGGCTTCTCTTGTAGGTGTAAAATTTAAATACTGTATATTTTTAAAATGTTACCAAAGTAATGTACATTTTTAAATTAAACATGTTTTTTTTAACTTTTACTAAAATACAACTCACCACTTAAAATGTGCACTATTATAAAATTCATTTCAATGCATTTTTACAAAGGGAACAGAACAGCATTCAGAACAAGCGATAGAATATTACCAGCAACCAGGAAGTCCCTTGACTGCCACCCAGTCACTACCCTCCCCTCTCTCAGCGTAGCTCTCTTGACTTCTGTCACCGTTGCTTTTGGGTTGGTTTTCTTTCTTTCTTTTTTTTTTTTTTAAATCTGTTTTTGAACTTTATATAAATTGAGCCATGCTGGGTGCACTCATCGTTTTTCTGGCTTCTTTATTTAGCTCAACAGTATGTTTGTGAAATTAATCCATGTTACCGTGCACGGATGTAGTTTGTTCATTTTATTTGCTGTGGTGTATTCCACTGTGTGATTGTACTCAGTTTATCCCTTCTACTCGTGATGGACCATTGGATAGCCCTGTTATGAATATTCTTATACATGTCTTGTGGTGACCGTTTGTGCACATTTCTATTTGGATGTATCTCAGAGTAGGCTTGCCGGGTCATGGGTTATGCATCTGTTCGGGTTTAGTAAATATTGCCACAGAGTTTTCAAAGTAGTTACGATAGTCTACACTAGCAGTTTCACATCTTCAACATTTGGTATTGTCTTTTCATTTTAGTTAAAGTACATAATTTATTAAAACAATTTTTTTAAATTTTTTATTTATTTTTGAGACAGAGAGAGACAGAACATAAGCAGGGGAGAGGCAGAGAGAGAGAGGGAGACACAGAATCCGAAGCAGGCTCCAGGCTCCGAGCTGTCAGCACAGAGCCCGACGCGGGGCTCGAGCCCACAAACCAGGAGATCATGACCTGAGCCGAAGTCGGACGCTTAACCGACAGAGCCACCCAGGCGCCCCAAGTTTATGTACATAATTTAAAAATCAAATTAAAAAATCACGTATGACAGGACTTCGTATGAAAGTCAGCAGTCACTTCCCTAAATCCTCTACTTTCCTAACAGAAGTCATACTCTTCAGAATCAACCATTTGTAACTGTTTCTTTAGCAGCTTTTAAGAGGTGCTGATTAATAACACAGATTTGGGAGCCTGACTGCTTTGATTCTTATCTTGATTCTTACTGCTTACTAGCTGTATAACTTCTGTGTCTCCGTTTCCTCATCTACAAAATGAGAATTCATTACATCTCATAGAATTATTAAGAATTAATCATTGTAATGCTTGTTATACAGTAAGTACTTGGTAACGTTAGCTATGCTAATTAATCATGGTGTTACCTCTTTATTGCTCAGCAATGTCCCGTTGCTGTTCTTGATTTAACAACGTCAGACACTGTTGATTGACGTCATTCTGAGGTAGGTGAGGATTTAGCTAGGTGACGGCCTCTTGCATCTTCCCTCCTGCCTTTTCCTGATCTAGCTCTATCACTGTTTGCAGTTCATGCATTGAACTGCATCCTTCTTTGTACATAATCAATAACATTTATGTTCTGTTCAGAGTTCCCTTCCTTGACCGGTCTATGTATTTACGTTGTTACTACGTCTGCATAATTTTCCTTTATTGTACAGCTACCTAATATGCAGCTTTATGTTTCCTTCTCTGTGTTCCAATTTCAAACTCTTGGTGCCACATTCAAAACAATGTCCCCACAGTCAAGTTTGAATTTTTTTAACTGAAAAATTAACCTCTCCCTTCTCGTTCCTTCTGCCTGTCTTATTCATTCCCCTCATTTCCTAGAGATCTCCTCAGAGCCTTCATCACCCATTTCAAACCAGGCTTGTCTCTTGGCTTGCCACACACCTGTCATCTGGGTTTAGGAGATCATTGCTTTCTGGACTTGGATCGACTCTTTTCCGGATCGCTTCTTTCTTGGTTTATGCCCTCATTTTGCTGGCATTTATTTTCATGTAACTTTTTAATAAAGGATGCAGTCTCCAGCAGTCTCTTTGTTTTCTTCTGTACCTGTTTCCTTATCTGTGTGAAATGCAGAAGTGATTTGCAGACTGTGCTTCCCCGTGTTACTTTGTGGATCAAGCACAGTAATATACGTGAAACCGTGAGCGTCCTTGCCGGGTACCTTCAGGCCAGGTTTAGTGTGTTATTCCAGCAGAAAACTGGGTGGAATCAGATCAACCTCAGGGACCACAGACCAGGCTCTGGAGTTAACATTTGCATTCTGTTGTGGACTGAATTGTTTTCCCCAGAATTGGTATGTGGAAGCCCTAACCTACTCAGCGCAACGGTATTTGAGGTGGGGCCCTTAGGGAGGTAATTAAGGTCCTTAAGTGAGGTCATAAGGATGGAACTCTAATCCAGTAGGACCAGTGTCTTTATAAGAAAAGGAATGAACATCAGGAGTGGGTGTGCAAACAGAAAAGCCATGAGAGATTACAGCAAGAAGGTGCCTGTCTGCAAGCCAAGGAGAGAGGCTCACTAGAAACCAAACCTCCTGTCGCCTTAGTGGTGGACTTCAGCCTCCAGAACTAGGAGAAAATACATTTCTGTTTTTAAGCCACCCAGTGTGTGGTATTCTGTTTTGGCAGCCCTAGCAGGCTAATGCCGGTTTTGCCTTCAGTGTGTAGGATTTATGAGGCCTCTACGACTGTTGCTTTATGTACAGTGTGCTAATGCCTTGTTTGGGGGCTGTCGTAAGTATTAGGTGAGCCAATAAATGCTTTGAGTCAGTACCTGATATAGTAACTATTTAATAAATCTTTGTTTTTCGTAAGCCTTAAAAGTGGCTGTAAGGTTTTTTAACAGAGGTGTGTCGTTTATGGTTTTATTTCTTATTTAAATACCAAACATTTACATATCAAAGCAATGACAAAAGAAATTATTTCTGGGTAAACTGGGTTGGGATTTTTCTTTTTTCTTTTTTTAATTTTTTGTTTTATGTTTGTTCAGTTTTGAAAGATAGAGACAGAGCACAAGCAGGGGTGGGGCGGAGAGAGAGGGGGACACAGAATCTGAAGCAGGCTCCAGGCTCCGAGCTGTCAGCACAGAGCCTGACACGGGGCTCGAACTCACAAACCACGAGATCATGACCTGAGCCGAAGTCGGACATTCAACCGACTGAGCCACCCAGGCGCCTCCTGGGTTGGGATTTTTCTTAACAGCTTTATTCAGATATAATTCATATTCCATAAACTTACGTTTTTAAAGCTTACATTCCAGTGACTTTTAGTATATTCACAGATATGTATGACCATCACCACAGTCCATTTTAGAAGTTTTATCACCACAAAAAAGAAAACCCCGTACCCTTCAGCTATCCTTCTCCTAACCCCCCTACCACCCCAACCCTAAATATGAATGTACTTTCTGCCTCTATAGATTTCCCTATTTTGGATTTTTATATGAATGGAATCATATAATTTGTGGCTTTGGGGCTTACTGGCTGCCTCTGTTCTTTCTTTGGTTTTTCCATTCCCCTCTTTCTTTCCTCCTCTCTTCTCTCTCTCCCTTCCTTTGGCACTCCCATTATGTGTGTTGGTGTGCTTAATGGTCTCCTAGATTTCTCTAAGACTCAGTTCATTGTTTGTTGTTATTTTTCCTGGCTGTTCTTTGGCTTGTGTAACTTCTGTTGCTCTATCTTCAAATTCATTAAGTCTTTTCTTCTGTCGGTTCATATTTATGGTTGAGAACCCTTTTGGTGGTGTGCTCTCTTTTTCTTTTTCTTTCTTTTCTTTCTTTTCCTTTTTTTTTTTTTTTTTTTTTTTCTCTTTTATCTTTTAGTGAGAGAGCAAGAATCTCAAGCAGGCTCCATGCTGTAGGGTTCCATCCCACAGCCCTTGGTTGGGATCATGACCAGAGCCAAAATCAAGAGTCAGATGCTCGACCCACTAGGCCACCCGGGTTTAGTGCGTTATTCCCGCAGAAAACTGGGTGGTAATCAAATCAACCTCAGGGACTACAGACCAGGCTCTGCAGTTACATTTCAGGTGCCCTGAAATTTTTTATTTCCATTTTTAGTTTTCAACCCCAGAATTCCCACTTGGTTCTTTTTTTAATGTAACTCCTGTATTTTTTATTGATAGTCTCTATTTGATGTGACATTGTCATAATACCTCCCTTTACTGCTTTAATCATGCTGTTAAAAATGTTTTGTGAACATATTTCTCATGGCTCTTTTGAAGTCTTTCTCTGTTCAGTCCAGCACCTGGTCATTCTTCCTGGCGGTTTGTGTTGCCTGTTCTGCTTCAGGGGTCATGCTTTCTCGATTCTTTGCAAGCTTCACAATTTTGGTTGGAAATCAGATATTTAGATAATCTATTGTAGCAGCTTTGAGCACCGGTCCCCCTCTCCCAGGGCTTATTATTTATCTGTTTTTTAGTGATTGCCTGGGTTCTTTTAGTGCCATCTACCCCTCACCCTATCGTTTTCAACAGTGCCCTGGGGGCGTATATTGTTCCACCAACGAATCCAGTCAAATTGTGGCTTCTTTCAAGGAATAATTTTTGAGGTCAGCGTTTGGTACTTGTTGTGACCTCAGGAGAGATCCTCCCCCCGTCTTATTTCCTGTGACCAGGGCAGCCTTTATTTAGGCTGCATCTTCGTTAAATCCATGAATCTCCCGGCTGCCTTTCGTCACCACCTCCCTCGTTCTTGAGAGCACACGTAGGGTTTGGGCTTCTCCATATTCTTTGGTGTATGAAGTTAGCGCCTCGGGAAGAGGTTAGGAGCTTTTTTAAAGCCCGCCTTTCCCTTTCCTACCCCTTAGCAAAATCTTTTGAGCCAGGGCTCTGGAGCTGGGGACAACGGCCGGCTTCTCCGTGAGTGAGTGCCACTCCCACTCCAGAAGCTGGGTGCGAGGGGGCTCAGGGGTGGCAGCAGCCTGGCCCCTCTGGGCACAGAACCGTTGGGTCCTGGGGCAGAGCGAGGACGATGAGGGCTCCGGTGCGCTCCGTGCCCAGGGTGAAGTCTCCGGCCCACAGATCGGGGCCTTTCAAGGAAGGGAGCTCCCATCTCTCCACTGGCCTGGCGCTTAGCCTCAGTGCTGGGCAGCGGGGGGCTGGATGAGAAACACTGCCGCCCTCCTCTGTCTCTGTCTCTCTCTCTCTCTTTCTCTCTCCCCGCCCCGGGAGAAAGGCCTCGGGAGTGGAGGTGAGACCGCCATGTGCCCGGCTGCAAGCGGTCTGGAGGTCTGGAGACGAATCTCTTCCTTGCTCAGCCTGCTGGGGTGGGGGTGGGGGGCCCGTCTTGGTTTAGACACCACACACTCTCACTTTTCTTAACCAAATTTTCTAGTCAAGAAAATTGATGAATAGAAGTTCTTCCCTTTGCTGTTTACCATTAGGGCCATTTCCGAGGCTTGAAGTGTTTTGTTTCTGTGTCTATGTTAATGACTTGCATCAGTTTTATTGCAGAGTGGGTCAGTGGATCTCTTTTGCTATCATTTTATTTTTTAAATTTAATTAATTTAATGTAATGTTTGAGAGAGAGCGTGTGTGTGCACACAAGCAGGGAAGGGGCAGAAGGAGAGGGAGGGAGAATCTTAAGCAGGCTCTGGTGGGGGGTGGGGTGGGGGGTGGGCTTGATCTCATGACTGACGCTGAGTGAGATCACCACCTGACCGGAAATCAAGAGGCCAGTGCTTAACCGACTGAGCCACCCAGGCACCACCACCCGCCCCCCCCCCCCCCCCCCCCCCCCCCGTGCTGTCATTTTAGAAGTTGATCTTTCTGGGTTGGTTTTTTAAGGCTTCTACAGGAGGAAGTACAGGTAGCTTGTTCAGGGAACTTGAGTGAGAAAACAGTGACATGTTTGATGGGCTAACACAAGAAAGGCTAATGAATCCTGAGGAAGGATAGTGCGGTCGGATGGGAAGATAAAACTAAGGGGTAGAAGTAGCCTGCTTTGCTGTTTGGATTTCTTTATTGGTTTGAGATACTTAAAGGCTTAGACTTCAAATTTTTGAAAACAGTGTCCTTAGAGAATGCAAATGTGTGGATTCTGTTTATTAGCTTGGTGAACAAATAGCTTTATCCCAGTGTTTAGTGTATTATTTTTAAATGGAATACATTTTTTCTGATTTTAATGTCCTTTTGTGCATAAACACTTTTAGCAAATGCTGCTAGAAGCATTAATAAACCAAATTAGATTTTATTCCATAGAACATTGAAGTCACACACCTGTGGGAAAATATTCTTGATGAATTGTAAGTTTATACATGACAAGAAAAGTTGATTCATAGAGCAGCTTTGATTTAGCTGCGTTATTATATTCAAAGTTGGTTGTGTATATAGCATAGTGATCTTTGTAATGTTTCACAGAGTGACAGTCACATGTTCTACAGGAGCCATGAGGCGTGTATGTTAAAAGCACTCCGCTACAACATTGCATTAGCATGATGAATTTAGTTCCTAATTTTTTTTTCCTATCAAAAATTTGGTGCGAGTTTGAACCAAATGACTTCAAATGCAAATTGAGGAGCTGAAGAGGACTTTCTGTTTCCCATCTAGTTCAGAAGCAGGAGAAAAGCTCAGGACATTGTTTGTGTATCTATCTGTCCCTAAAAAGATTTTCCTTTAATCCTGTTCACGGGGAAGCCATAAAACAGTGTTTCTCCCCCTATGTCAATATCTTCCCGTATGAACTATAGTAGGCTATTATTTTCTAAATGTTTATTTCATTTTTAGCATTGGATTTTTATAAATAAGCTCAACACATATTTGAGTCTTGATGGTGTGCATGAAGGGTACAAACAGTCGTGAGCGTGTCACATTTGAGATTTCAAAGCATAAATGCACAGCAATTTAAGTGACTGCAAAATAAAGAGTGAAAGCAGTGTGTGTGCTCTGCTGTGATCTAGGACCTAAAGCCGATTATGGAAAGTGTTTAGGATTTGTCTAGGCTTGCAGAAGTAGGGAAAACATCCAGTTGGTTCGAAAGACCTGAGAGCTGGAATATGCATGGTATCTTCTGGGTACTTGAGGTGACTACACTTCCTAGAAAAGAAGGTTTCTAATAGCGAAAAATGCCACTGGGAAAATAAATTGTGGTGGACCCTGCATGTGAGAAACCAAGGACTTTTGACTGTCTTTTTTGTGTGGGGTTAGTGAGAAGCACTGAAGTTTGAAGCAGACAAATGCTGGGTCCAGTAACAGTATATAAGGGGAATTGAAAACTATACGCTCCCGAGCCCAATTTTCTCTCATTTTCTTTGTCCTTTGCTTTAATGGAGGAGTATGAATTGTGTTTCAAATTAAAGATTTTAAAGGCTACAGTTCATAACTCAGCACAAGCTTCTCCGTGAAAACCAAAGTGTTAAACAATAAGCACATAGGACAAGCCTGAATTATTCATAGGTAACCGAAGTGTTATGTAATTTGGGCTTTGATGGAATCATACTAGCTTGAATCCTGGTACTGCCACCCACCATGTGACATGGAACAAATCCTTTAACCTGTGAGGCTCGCTGTTCTCATCTGGGGAGGGAAGCTAGTCTATCAGCCCTCTCAGTATTGTGAGCTTGGAAAGCTTTAGCACACTGTCTGGCAAATAGTAAACGATTCTGATGCTATCCTTGCCGTCACTGATTGTTGTTGATGTCGTTGTGATGAGTAATCGTTATCATGTGCTAATTACTATCAATTGTATTCTTTCCATGAAAAATGCATTCTGAATTTTGATCTTGTACTGTAGGGACACTCTTCCATCTAGTCCAGAAAGAATCGCTCTCCTGCCCCACCCAAGTTTCAGGGCCTAATGGGGATCTTCAGATTTTCTTGTTCTTTTTTCTAAGTGTCCTGCCTTGTCACCGAGAGCATGCCAAAAACCCAGGGGGGTCTGGGTGCCACAGAGAAGGTATCATCTGCTGCCAGTTGAGTGTGATAAGCTTTGGATTTATGGGGCACGTGCAGTTTAGGTTTTTGTTTTGTGTTGTTTTCCTACAGATAGGTTTTGTTATTATGCGTTAAGCTGTGGTGTTTCTTGTTCAAAAATTTAGACTTATCTTTACTTTTCTCAGGTTTAAGCCGTTTTTTCCATTCCAAACCTTGCAAGGATTTGAAGAAGATGAAGAAGAACATATCCATATACAACAGTGGGCACTTACCGAAGGCCGTCTCAAAGTTACATTGTTAGAATGTAGCAGGTATGTTCTTTGTTCCCTCATTGCTACATTATGGGAAAGTGTGGTGAAAATTTATGCAAGCACATTTGTGTTTGTTCCCCCATTGTGTTCATTTATGTATGAACTGTAATTCTTTGACCATGAATTTCATAAAACTAGTGCTTTCCGGCTTGCAAAAAATTTAAACCATATTTTAGAAAGTATTCTAATGGAGAGGATCATTTATTCTTCAGTAAACTTTAGATGCTTGATGCTCTGTTGGCATATTTCTAACTTCCTATTGGAGAGTTGTTATATGTATCACATATATAGTAAATGTTACATAGTATAACATTTCTGAGATTTGTTTGTGATCATTGGAAATACCCTGAAAAGTTGCAAAACCAGACTTAGAAACCCCTGTGATTCTTAAAATTTTAGAGCTGAAAGGCATCTCAGAAATAATCTTGCCCAGCTTCCTTTTTTTACTTTCCCAGCCCCATAAGTCTTAGCTATGTTCATATCCTGCTTAAACTACTTACTACGCTAACATCCTTACTTTTTTCCTCATGCCAGTTACCTGTGTCACCACCAGAATGAACTTTTTTTTTTTTTTTAATTTTTTTTTTTTTAACGTTTATTTATTTTTGAGACAGAGAGAGACGGAGCATGAACAGGGGAGGGGCAGAGAGAGAGAGAGACACAGAATCTGAAACGGGCTCCAGGCTCTGAGCTGTCAGCACAGAGCCTGATGCGGGGCTCGAACTCACGGACCGCGAGATCATGACCTGAGCCGAAGTCGGACGCTTAACCCACTGAGCCACCCAGGCGCCCCTAGAATGAGCTTTTTAAAATGCAAATCTTCCTGTCACTTTTCTACTTAAAATTCTTTAAGGGCTTCCCTGTTACTCTTAGAATATAGACGCATATCCTCGCTATGGCCCACGTGCCCCTCTTGCCTCTCTAGCTTCTTTTTCCTCCCAGCCCCTCACTCCTAGTGCCTCAGCCACACAGGCCTTTCTCAGGAAAGAGTTTGGCAAACGTTTTCTCTCAAGGGCCACATAGTAAATAGTTTAGGCTTTATGATTCACATGGTCTGTGTGGCATCTACTCAGCTCGGCCTTGTAATATGAAAGCAATCATAGATAACAGGTAAACGGATGGACGTGGTATGGCTGTGTCTCCATAAAGGTCTACAGAGGAATTTCATAATTTTCATGTATCATGACCTACTCCTCTTTTGATTTTTTTTTTTTTCCAATCATTTAAAAATGTAAAAACCGTTGGTAGTTTATAGGCAACACGAAAACAAGCAGGGGGCTGGATTTGGCCCATGGATCATAGTTCACTATTCCCTGCCATAGATATTTTAAAGAACCAAGCTTCTTGTGTTCACAGCCCACTCTATTCCAGGCCGATGGCCTTACCCCATGTTCTGCTCCCGGAAACCAGTCTTCCTTGCTGCATTTCTGTGACACTTGTTTGTACCACTTATTGGGTACTTATCACTTCTATTTTTATTTCCAGCCCATAATAAAAACAAGTGCCTGAGTACACAGTTCTGTTTTGTACCCAGTGTATTTGTGTCCTTGCTGATAGGTTAATTTTTAATATACTGGTAATATGCTAAACTTTGTTTTGTTTTACCTTGGAGTGATTCAGTATTGTACGTCATTATGTCAGAAAGTCTGGTTGCAGAGGATTTTTTTTAATCATAGAAGGACTAAATATGCTGTAGATTTTATAAAAGGGACTGCATCGTGTGGTAAAATGACACGTACATAAAAACACAGCTCTGCACAAGTCTGAGTTTTAAGTGGCTAAACTAATATGGTATAGTAAGCGTGAATATTAAATACCTAATTAAGATTTGGGCTTCTTCTACTAACGTCTGGAAGGACATTTTTCAAGTGGTCTGTGTCTAAGGAAGTTTTGGCCTGATGTTCCTTGTTTTCTTTCAGTGAATTTTCTTGTACATTTACATTTCTTATAGATTCAGAATCATAACATTGGATTACTTTTTCCAAAATAATCATAGCAACTTTCAAACATTTGAAGAGCAGTTTTGGACAAAATTTCGTGCTTCTCCTGTATCTACCTACTCATCTACCCATCCCCAGACCTGCAAAGATAGCCTTGAAGAAGATTTATTATTCATTTATTCAACATACATTTGTTTAATATGATGTAGAGGAGGTGTAATAAAGAGATACTGTGCTAGGAATTTTTACATATATATTTATTTTTAAAGTTTATTTGTTTTGAGAGAGACAGTGCAAGCCAAGGAGGGGCAGACAGAGTCCTGTAAATTCTCTTTTTTAATGTTTTTATTGTTGAGAGAGAGAGAGGGCACGTGCCTGCGTGCGGGGGGTGGGCAGAAAGAAACGGAGAGAGAGAATCCCTGACACGGGATTCGAACTCACAAACCAGGAGATTAAGACCTGAGCTGAAATCAGGAGCCTGATACTTAACTGACTGAGCCACCCCGGCACCCCTGAATTTTATTACTTTAAAAGTTTTAGGTCTCACACTGTAAAGGGAAGTTCTTTTCAGATTATCTGAAATATAGTTTTGAATTTCCCAGGTAAAACGTTGGCGGCAGAAACACAACTTTGTAAAAATTGGTTCTAACGCTTTTTGTCAGAGTTTAAAAAAAACAGTCATTCTGAATTTTTTTTTGCACTAACGCTGACTTTCAAACCACAGATGAACTAAATTGCTGTATTCGTGGCACTATTAGAAGACTAAATTATTTCCACTTAGTGTTGCAGTCATATTACGATTTTTTTAGGTTTATAATTTATTTTATAAATTCCATCTTAAAGGATTTGAGATACTTTGCAAACAAAATATAGGCCCATGTGCATTTAAATAGAAGATAAATTATATCTAAAACAACCGTATAGAGAAGAAAAGCTCAGGTTTCCGGCAGCAAAGGAAACTTGATGAACTACTTAGCTCTTATTTCGTGGTATACTGTGCGTGCTTTTCGGGGGAAGAGAAATTCTGGCACTCAAGTCTGGAGGGATTTGTCATATACATCTTTGTGTTAAGACAATGATGTAATGGATACATTTTCTTTTCTTTGGCTGGTTTTATCAACCAGTTAGTCACATTTTAAACAAACTAAGATTATAGTTGGTGAAGGCAAAACTAGGAAGTTTTGTTGTGTGAGAGCTCTGTACTCCAAAGTAGTATATTTAGGATAACCTGTCCCTAATTATAGATCGAAGGAGATTCTAATTAAGGTCAGTTCTTCCCTGAGTCACACTGTTCTAAAGTCTGTGTTTTGTCAGCAGCTTCTAAAGTGTTGTTTTGGTTTACTGGCTTCCAAAAATACATCATTTAACATTTTTTCAAGTGTTAACACAAAGACAGAAAACCACAGCAGTTGACATTCTGCTCTATACCAAGAGTCTTCCCTTATTTCCCAATTAACTATTACCAGCATGGATTCATGGATTCCTATTTCTTTCTTTACTGTCCTTCATTATTTTGGTGCTTAAATTGTCCTCTGTGGCCTCTAGGAGCCCCTCAGACTGACTGCTGTATGCTGCCTATGACATAATCCTGTCTTTTTTCTTCTTCCTCTTCTTTTTTTTTAAGGCCTTTATCACTTTGTGGTATAACAGCTCTTCTAGGTTCATTTTCTTTCTTCTCTGTCACAGTCCTGGAATCAGCTGTTTTTCCAAAGAGCCCTAGTTTCTTTTAGTAGAAAATGATAACTAAAAAATCAAGATCTGGGTGTTGGATGTATTCATTGCTACTCATCTATAACCAGAAGCCCGTTTAGCAGACAGTTAGGAAATACACATGTGTGCAGACACTTACACGTATAGAATACATACAACACATACATAATTTAGAAATCATGAATTCACCCAATTCTAGTACTTCCAATTCCGGTTCATTCTCACAGGGCTTTCCTTGTATTAGTTCTTACCCCTTTCGTATTTTTGTCCCTTGAGCCCTGGCTCCCAATAACATCAACAATTTACTCATTTGCTTAATTCTTTTTTTTTTTTTTTTTTTTTTTTTTTTTATTTTTTTATTTATTTTTGGGACAGAGAGAGACAGAGCATGAACGGGGGAGGGACAGAGAAAGAGGGAGACACAGAATCGGAAACAGGCTCCAGGCTCTGAGCCATCAGCCCAGAGCCCGACGCGGGGCTCGAACTCACGGACCGTGAGATCGTGACCTGGCTGAAGTCGGATGCTCAACCGACTGCGCCACCCAGGCGCCCCTCATTTGCTTAATTCTTTAATACATCTCAGATAGTTTCAGAATTGCTTTGTCCATACAAATAGAGAAAACATACTTACGAAAAAGAATCCAGCATTTATTTGCAGTTCTCCCCTACTTTACCCAAGATTAAGGGCATCTGGTCGAGTACTGTATTCATAAATTAGGTTAGTTTTCCCCCTTCAATGTGTTATGTTATTCATTTGAAATATGGTTGGGCTTACTTTGTTGTTGTTGTTTGCTTTTGGTTTCAGTCTCCCTCCCTCACACCGCTGCCTTTCCATCCTTATTGATTCTTATTTTAATATGTATAGCATTCACATGCTTCCAAAATTCAAAACTATACAAAAACATATACAGATAGTCCTTACTCAGCATGGAACTGTGTTAACCAAAACCTTGCATATCAGAACAGTGGAAAGTGGGGACACCGTTCTCACGTGCAGTAGTAACTCAAAGTAAGGACTGCCTGTGTGTATAGTCATTCAGATCTTCTGTATCTTTCCTGATTTTTTTGGTCTAGTTCTATCAATTACTGAGTGAAAAGTGTATTTAAATTTTCAACCATGACTATGAATTTCTCTCTTTTTTGTAGTTTCATTATTACATGCATATGTCTTCTTGATATATGGACGCTTTTACCATTGTGAAGGGCCCCTTTTTGTCTCACAGTATTTCTTGTCTTGATACTTACTTTGTTTAATATTGATAAAGCTGCTACAGTTTTCTTATGTTTATTGTTTGCATGGTTTCTATGTTTTTTTCAATAACCTTTTACTTTAAGTCTTTCTGTGTCTTTATATTTAAATATATATTACAAACGGTTCTTTTATGTGTAGTCTGACCATCTCTGCCTTTTCTTTGGAGTATTTAGTTCATTTATGCTTAATGTAATTATTAAGTTGTATTTCGGTCTGTCATTTTGTCCTTTAGTTTTTCTCTCATCTGTTGGTTTGGTTTGTTTCTTTTGGCTTTTTGTTTTTTGGCTTTTTTTGCTCCTCTGCCCCTTCTTTCTATTTTTCCTGTTTTATGAATCACATATTTTTAGAATTTAGACTTGACGCAGACCTTCAGTTGTCAAAAAACACAGCATCTATAGAAAGCACAATAAAGTGAAGCATTATTATGAAAGCAGATATGCTTGTATTAGGGGAGGCAGCTTCAAGGTGACATTTTGATGTCCATGTTGTATAGTAAAATGTTTAGTTCTTCTGTAGAGAAGGCTGTTAACATTATGGAATTTGAAATTCAGTCTGTTTGAGAAGTTACAACCACAAAGTATTTCTAGCTTGCATTGATTGTCAACCTTTTCATTTAGGTTAGTATTGTTTGATTCTGTTCACTTGTTTATTTTTCACTCTAGTGTTAACTGGTTTTTGTTTGTTTTAATTTTTTAATATTTATTTATATTTGAGAGAGAAAGAGCATGTGAGTGGGGAAGGGGCAGAGAGACAGAGGCAAAATCTGAAGTAGGCTCCAGGGTCTGAACTGCCAGCTGTCAGCACAGAGCCTGATGTGGGGCTCGAACTCATGAGCAGTGAGATCATGACCTGAGCCACCCAGGTACGCCAAGTGTTAAAACTGTTTTTTGTTTTTTGGTTTTTTTAAATCTTTCTAGGGCGGCTGGGTGGCTTAGTCAGTTAAGCTTCCGACCTTGGCTCAGGTCATGATCTCATGGTTTGTGGATTCGAGCCTCGTGTCAGGCTCTGTGCTGACAGCTCAGAGTCTGGAGCCTGCTTTGGATTCTGTCTGTCTGTCTGTCTGTCTCTCTCTCTCTCTCTCTTTCTCTCTCTCAAAATAAAGATTGTCTCTTAAAAAATCTTTCTGAAACAAATAAGGCTAAGTATTAACTTTTTATTTCCTGAGTAGTTGATAAATGGGTGTTGTTATATTATCTGCATTTACTTGTTTGACATTTTATCTCTTTTAAAAAGGGAAAATGTGTAGCTAAATTTGAAGATACTTTTTGGAACATGACTCTGCAAATACTTATATTATTAATAGTATTTATTATGTGTAATATATAATATATAGTAGGCACTTTGCATTCATTATTTCCAACCCTCGGATATCTTTACAGGATTACTATTATTCTATCTACTTTCTAGATGATTAAGATCTATAGGTTACTTGCCCATCACATCCTGGCTAGAATTGGAATCTAAGTTTGTCTGACTCCAAAATCCCTCATTCTTTCTATTTTCTTTGTAACTTAAAAAAAAAAAAAAATCTTACCAAGGAAAACTGGTTCTGAAATTCTTCATGTTATGTTAGAAGTATACAAAGTTTGGATTTGAGGGCAAGTCATTATTTTTTAAATGTTACCTTTTCAAGAAGATGTTGGGACAGAATTGTGTACTAATAATGAAGTATCATTTAGATGAAGGCTGAAATCTTTTCCTTCATGGGAGGAGAGATCAGAAGAAATTAGCTCAAATATGAGAACTTAAATTTGTGTAAGTGGCTGTTGAAAAATGGAAAGAATTTCTTGGAACTGTCGCTGAATATGATTCCTAGAGGTCTTTAAAGCTGTATATGTCTATAACTATAAAGGTCTGTGAATTTGACATAACCCCACCAAATGAATCCGATTCCTACAGAGATCTTGAGACTATCCCTGTATTTATTAGCTGCTAAAGTTCCTCTAGGGGGAAAAGAAAAAAAATCTTTTCTTAGTTTCTGTACATTTCTCTAGGGTAGAGTTAAATAATCCTCCCTATAATTAGGTTGCTTTTAACTAGAAGCAGACTTTCCAGAAGATTCCAGATTTGGAATTTATCTTTGAGATAAATTCCTGTGTTTCTTTTCTTCCCCCACCTCCTCTTCCCTAAGGTTATTGTGTCAGAAAATAGTACCGTTTCTTTTGGAACTGTATATATTTGCTGCTGTTTCATACAGCAAACATAGCTATTTTATTTCCTCTGATGTCTGAATTATAAAGGAATTTAAGAAAATTAAATAGGAACTAGCTGACCTAAAACCAAAACTCTGGTTTAAAAGGCCAAACTCCAGAATGTTTTAAATGTGATGCTGGGTATGCTCTTTACTTATATATGATACCGTCAACAAAACTGAAGTGAACTGTAAAATGAACTGTGGTCAGAAAATAGAATTCAAAAGAAGATCATGAATTTGATTGAATTTTCCCTCTCTTTGTACCATTATGCCATAACTGTCAATCACTGCTTCTAGTGTTTTTTTATTTATAGAAAAATATTTTCCCCCTTTTTTCTGTCAAAATTTCTTGAATTCATTAATCTCACATTTATGTGGCCCAGACTTTCATTCACTCGCTGTGTGATCTCGGGTAAATTACCCAACTTCTCTGTGCCTCAGTTTTTTAATCTGTAAATTAGGGTAATAATAGTGCCTGTTTCATAGAGTAATTGTGAAAACTGAGTGAAATAATAAACGTAGAGGCTTTTAGCCCTGCCCTACAGTAATCGTGAGCTGCCACCACCGCTCCCAGTCCTTCTGTCGCTGCTGCCTTCACTTTGTGTCCACACTGCGGTGAATACAGAAAAGTGGCAAGTCCAGTGCCCGAACTCTTGAAACTTGAAATGCAGGTGGGGCTAACAGACAAATACATAAACAAGCCAACTGCACAAGGCTGTCTTACTTGAAAGGAGGCTTAGCGAATACGTACTATAGAGATTTAGTGCAAGGAGAAAGTATTTTGGAGCTGAAAGTGCTATGGAAAACTTCGTGGATAAGAGGTGTGTCTTCCAAGATGGGCAGACAGACCGGTGGTAGATTTGAGTAACAGCCAATATGATAATGTAGGCAGTTAGAAAAAGAGCCAATAAGACAAAAGTGAGAATTTGTAAAGTATTTTCAGGACCTGTCTGGGTGAAATACAGATGTTTACGTGAAAAATCAGAGCCAGGTTCGCTAGCAAAGTAAGTCCAAGGTAGTTATCCTTTAATCAGAGGGCAGTTACGGAAGGTGTCTGAAAGTGACATTAAGAAGTGCTGTGTTGAGAAGATTGCTGTTTATGAGGCAGATTGCAGAGAGAAAGAGGGAGGTTGAAGCCCCAGAGACTACGTAGTGTTCTAGGTCAAAGGTGATGAGGTACACACTTGAAAGGTCTGTATCTGTAGGGACAGAAAGAAAAGCACGAATAGAATAACTGGGACAGGGTTTCTTGAGTGGCCGAATATGTGGATTCGGGCGGGGGAGGCAAAGGACTGTTAGGATTATGGTATCATTGACTTTGATTTGGTCATCAAGTATTGATTATTTTTTGGACATCGGAGGTTATGAACAACAAGACATAGCTTCTGCCTTTCAGGACAAGTGGGAGTAATCGATGTGTTTGTTTCAGAGGGTAATGAATGCGACTTTATAGACCTTTAGCAGTAGGGCATGGTTAGATTTCCCTGTAGAAAAGTGTCCTGTAAACTTGGGGTTGTAGAAGCAAAACGGGAGAAGAACAAGGACTAGACATTAGATTTGGAAGTCTTTGTCACAGACAGGAGAGTTGAGTTCTAAGTAGGATGGTTTTGTGGGGAAGTGAGGAGGTAGTAAAGGCAGGTAAGCACATATAGGAGGAGGTCAGCTAAGTTTGATTCTTTTCGCAACCTGTGAGTTGATATTTGACTCCCTATCAGTGCAAGACTCTTTTCAAATTAAGCTTAATCATTTAAAAAAAAAATTTGGGGGGGGGGGTGCCTGGGTGGCTCAGTCAGTTAAGCGTCTGACTTCAGCTCAGGTCATGATCTCATGGTTTATGAGTTCGAGCCCCACATCAGGCTCTGTGCTGACAGCTCAGAGCCTGGAGCCTGCTGCAGATCCTGTGTCTCCCTCGCTGTCTGCCCCTACCCCGCTCACGCTCTCTCTCTCTCTCTCTCTCTCTCTCTCAAAACTGAATAAACGGTAAAAAAAAAAAAAAATTAAAAAAAAATTTTTGTTTTTCACTTTTGCTGTAAAAATGAGGTTCTTATAGAAGGGCACATTAGGAATTACTTTTCTTTTGGTCTTGAGTGCTGTAAATTCTCTTTTTTGATAGGTGGTGTTTGTGTTTATATTTAAAAATTTTTTTTTAACGTTTATTTATTTTTGAGACAGAGAGGGACAGAGCAAGAACGGGGGAGGGTCAGAGAGAGGGAGACACAGAATCTGAAACAGGCTCCAGGTTCTGAGCCATCAGCCCAGAGCCCGACGCGGGGCTCGAACTCACGGACCGCGAGATCGTGACCTGAGGTGAAGTCGGACGCTTAACCGACTGAGCCACCCAGGCGCCCCATGTGTTTATATTTAACATGAGGTTGCAGTATACCTTTGCCTTTAAAAAAAAATAAACATTTTGAACTTGGAAAGAGCTTTCATAGAGCTAATAATAGTTCTTTCAGGGGACAGAGGGGTCTAAAGGCAGTTTCCTTTGCCATTTTGTTCAGCAATATGGACTCTTCCTTCCCCCTTTCCAAGTAGTATAGTAAAAAGTTTTTGTACCGTTTATTCCTTATTCAGCATCTATTGAGTGTTCATTTGACTCAAAATATGTATTAGCCAGTGATTGTTACTACTTGTTTCTGGTGATTATATAATTTGAATGGAAAGCCTTTGTTTAACTCAAGATTGAATTGTGTATGCATAGGCATGTAGAATGAAAATTGTTTTAGTGTTTTTTAAATGTTCTGCTTAAACGAAAGCGAATGCTTTCTGCGTTCACCTAACTTGGCTGGTACTTGTGTTTCCGGTAATTTCCAGGAAAATTTCCAGGATTTCTAGGAAATCCTTCCTGGCATTGCTCCAGAAATTTACAAGTTTTTCCAAATCTCAAGAGATACCAGTCAAGAAGTCAGGAAAAGGGGGAAAACGTTAAGCTTAACATTCAACATAGAGTCATTACAGACTGAAGGAATCCAGATTACACATCACAAGCAGGCACAGGCAACACTGACGTAGGAACTGTGTCCTGGGGGCCAGATGCGGAGCTTTAGGGAGGAAACATCATGGTCTAAGCAGGCGGTCTTGGGTGTGGCTTTTGCCTTGTCTTGTAACTGGGAGTGTTCTTGCAAACAAATATTAATAAATTTGTGTACATACTATACTTTATACAAACTAAGAAATAATATCTTTTTTGGTTCAAGAAATAACAAGTTTTCTAAACAAAATAAATCCTTAAATTGACAGTATGACATGTGTTCTGTTAACTTTTCTGGGAGAAACTAAAGTTACTTTGTTAGAGTACTTATGTTTGCTGGCTTTTTCCAATATTTGAATATTGACCATAGGCTACAGTTCTTTGTAAAGTGCTTTGATGGAATAAGACGTGAATGTAGGATGTTCTGACACAGAATCAGAAATTGATCTAAAATCAGGATTAATAAAAGCCGTATCCATTTCAATGGCAAAACCAGGTTCTGGGCAATCAAAATTTTTCCATTATTAAAAAGAGAAAGTTATCTGAAGCAAAATGTACCCTAACATCCAACCTGCAAGTGTTTTTGGAAGTACTTTTAACAGTTGGACCAGTTGACAGCAATGCAAAATGAAAGTTTTCTGTGCCTGGAATATTTGTCACAAAACAAAGATCAAGGTCATCAGGGCGATTTGGGTGCCTGAGTGGCTCAGTCAGCTAAGCATCCAGTTCTTGATCTCAGCTCAGGGTGTGATCTGGCAGTTTGTGAGTTCGAGCCTCACAGCAGGCTCTGCACTGACAGCATGGCTGGAGCCTGCCTCCTGCTTTCTCTTTCCTTCTCTCTCCCTCAAAATAAGCGAATGAATGAATGAATGAATACCTTTAAAAAAAAACATTGTCAGGGCAGTTAATGCTTTGTGTACCTTCAAATGTCATTGTTAAGAAAAACTATTAAATGTTAAATATTTGTGGTACCTCAGTATTTGGAACGATTTTCATTTGGAATATATTTTGTTTCAAGGTACCCTTTTAATATTTTCTGTTCTTGAATATCAGGTAAAAATCATGCTTACATTTTATTGAAATACGTAATCTTGTCACAACATATTGACGCATAGTAATGATAAACCAAGTATTTATTACATCTTTTTGAAACAAATGTGTAAAACTTTTAGTGTAACCCTACCGATTTGCTATCGTTATGATCACACGTTATTCTTTTTTTCTTTAATCAGTTTTATTAAGACATAATTCACATACCATACGATCCATCCGTGCAGGGTGTACGATTTGTTGTGTTCTAGTACATTCACAGGGTTGTGCAACCGTCATCATGATCCATGATCCGATTTTAGAATATTTTTGTCCCTCCTACAGAAACCCCATATACACAGTAGGAGCCAGTCCCTGTTCCCCACTAGTCCTCCTCCCCCAGCCCCAAGTAACCACTAATTTACTTTGTCTCTTCATTTGCCTACTCCAAACATTCCATATAAATGTGGAATCATACAGTATATGGTCTTTTGTGACTGGCTTCGTTCACGTAGCATCTTTTCGAGGTTCATGCGAATCGGAGCATGTATCATTACTTAATTTCCTCTTATTGCCAAATAATATTTCATTGTGTGTATATGCCACGTTTTATTTACCTCTCCTTAGTTGATGGGCCTGAAGGGTTGTTTTCATGGTTTGATTATTATGAATGATGCTGCTGTGAACATACATGTTAAGTTTTTGTGTGAATGTCTGATTTCATTTCCCAGGAGTGGAATTATTGGGTCATATGTTAACTTTTTAAGGAGCTGACGAACTGTTTTTCAAAGTGGCTGCACCATTTTACATTCCCTCCAGCAAAGTATAGAGATTCATTTCTCTACATCCTCACCAGTACTCGTTGTCTCCTTTTTTTACTAGCCATCTAGTGAGTGCGGAGTGGCATTTCTCCGTGGCTGTGATTTGCATTTCCCTGGTGGCTAATGCTGTCGAGCCTATTTTCATGTGCTTATTGGCTCTTTGCATATCTTGTTTGGAGAAATGTCAATTTTAAATTGGGTTATACTAGACCCATATGAGACACACAGTTTGCAGATATTTTCTCCCATTCTGTGAACTGTCTTCTCACTTACTTGGTCATGTCCTTTGAAGTACAAAAATTTTAATTTCATTGAAGTCCGATTTATCTTATTTTTTTTTTTTTTCGGTACTTGTGCTTTTGCTGTCCCATCTTAAGAAACCGTTGTCCAAATCAAGGTCACAAAGATTTGTTTTTATGTTTTCTTCTCTTACATTTAAGTCCGTAACTCATTTTGAATTAATACGTTTTGTGTTATTTTTTTTTAATGTTAAAAAGGTGTTATGAAAAATACAAAAATAGGAAAAAAGTTCCGTGCTTTCAGGGATGGATTCTGAGAATTGCTTTATCGTTCCCGAATCCTGAAGACTAGTATCTTTTGGGAATTTGGGAGCATTGGCTGGTGCATAAGCCTTCTTGCGTGACCAGAAAGGCCCGTAGGTAGTTTGCTCTTTTGAACAGATGGTGGCAGCAGAGCTGCTTTTTGTAAACTCCGTGTTTTATAATTATGAATCTTCGTGATGTTTTTGGCAGTAGGTTGTCAAGCACCATTAAATATCCATTTAAGGTTAAAAACTATTCAAGTGTAGAGATTTCTTTTCCCACGAGTGTATTCGGACTTTTTAGTTTATGAAGCCGGTTTGTGAGGTATGGACATGATTTGCTCAAAGTCTCCAGCCTTAGGACACAATTTTCTCCTATTACTCTAATGTGAGTTTTTTGTAAGTTAATTGAAAAAAAATTTTTTAATCTTATTTTTGACACACACACACACACACACACACACACACACACACAGAATCCGAATCAGGCTCTAGGCTCTGAGTTGTCAGCACAGAGCCCAACACGGGGCTCGAACTCACAAGCTGTGAGATCATGACCTGAGCCGAAATCAAGAGTCAGACACTCAACCAACCGAGTGCCCATCTAATGTGTTTTATCTACTTTTAAAAATGATTATCTCATTTCTACCCCCATGATCTTTGTGTAGACATAAAGTAACAGAGTAGCAGTCAAATGTTGATTAATTCTAAAGCTGTTCTGAAGCTTACTCCTGAAACACATTGGCAGACTTATGTTCTGCCTTAGAAGATAGGTAATATGGAAGCTAGACATCTGGGTAATATTTTTTTCCTTTAGTGGTAAAACTGCTTTATGTCATCTCAAGTTTGGACCTGAGATTTCCTTTTTAGATCTGAATATTAAACAGTAAAATTAGGCGATTCACTTATTCCTTGACAATTATTTTCAAGTTAATAGAAATAGCAAACACTTCATCGAACACTTACTGTTTGCTAGGTGCTGTACTGAATGCTTTGGCACGCGTTGTCTTCTTCTGTTCTCACGACAGCTCTAAGTGGTATTATTTTTGCCCTGAATTTTTCAGAGAAAGAGACGGGTTTTGAGAAGGTGAATAATTTGCCTAAAGTCATGTTAGTAGACAGAGAAGTGTGTGGGTATGTTCATAAGCAACTATGTTGTACTATTTTATGTGTGTGTAATTTTTACAGAGGTGGTATCGTACTATATGAGTCACTCCCTAACTTGTTTTTTAAATTCAACGGTCAGATTTGAAGGTCTGTAGCTTCTGCTACTATGTATAGATGTCTGGTCAGTTTGTTCACCTCGTGAATATCTGCGATTTTTCTGTCTGATCTAGCTGCTGAGAAAAGCTTGTCCTGAATTTCACCTAGTTTTAGCTTTACTTCCCTTTTCCACTAGAGGGTGTGCTAAGTGTTTGACTTAATTTTTTTTTCTGTTACCAAAATTATAAGTAGTAATGGAGTAACTTGCTACTTCTTGGTATAATCAGAAAGAAACTTTTATCTCATAGAACTGGTGTAATAGTCTCCTTGTTTTATTTTTATCCTGCAGGTTACTCATTTTTGGATCCTATGACAGAGAGGCAAATATTCACTGTACGCTTGAGTTGAGCAGTGGTGTCTGGGAAGAAAAACAGAGGAGTTCTATTAAGACGGTAAAGTGGATTTGCATAGTTTTACATCTTCATAAAGTTTGTGTTTTCTAAGTATGCTTTTAATAATGTTTCTCTGTCCCTAGACTTATTTTTGGTTATGTGCAAATAAGTATGAACAGCTCATATTTGTCTTGTTGCAGTACACATCGGTGATAAAATGAATCACATAAAACTGTAGTACTCAGATCACTTGCTCGCATAAGAAACCTAGGCTCATTTTACTTCTAGAACTTTCAAACTGTTTCACAGGGGTGGAATTAGAATAATTCTAAGCCTCTTAGCAGTAAATTTAGAGCATTCTTTCATTCAATAGATGCTCTATGAATGCTTACTTTCTACTAGGCACTGTGTGCTGAGGAAACAGTTCAAATTAAGAAAAGACCCTGTTTTGTGGTGCTAATATGGGGTAGAGGTTTGGCAGGATGGTTAGAAGAGGGGAGAGGTGAACTACGTGTTTAGGATGGAGGTAGAAATGACAATAAATGGGGAGGCCAAAGACATGAACAAGGTAATTTCCAGAGATGGACAGATACTATGAAGAAAATGGGGTTGTGACAAAGGAGATTCTTTAGGGAAAACCTCTAAAAAGATGACACTGACACAGGATGTTCATTCAGACAGAATTTCAGATAAGCAGTGAATAATTTTTTGTTGTTGTTAAAAGTATTCCCCCGGTTTTTATATGCTAAATCTGACAACCCGACACTGGAGATGGGGCCTGAATCATGAAGAGGAGCAAGCCACGTGGAGTTTGGGGGTTGAGGGAGTGCACTCGAAGGCATTTCCAGCAAAGGGAACAGCCAGCGTGTGAAGGCAGGTGGCACACGCTTGGTGTGTGTGAGGACAGAAGCCAGTGTCTCTGGAGCGTGGTACGTGAGGTAGAGTCATGCGTCATCTCGTAAGGAGTTTGAATTTCATTATTTGTGGTGGGAGAGTTTTCAGAGGACAAGTGACGTGATCTTGTGTACATTTTGTACAAAATGTTCCGCTTGTGTAGACCAAGGATTGGAGGAGGATAAGAGTGCACCTAAAGAGAGATCCGTTAGGAGGTGTTTAGGGAAGTGATGTTTACTTTAACCAGGTGGTAGCTGAGGAGATAGAAAAGAATGGATTTGATAGACTTGTGGTGTATGAAGGACTTAGAGTTCTGGTCTCTTTTTTTATTTAAAAAAAAAGTTACCTAAATTGCAAGACTGAAAAGGCTTTTAAAATATTTTAAATGTTAGAATTAAAGATAAACAAAAATAGTGCTTTACTCTCGACATGTTTTAATTGGACGTGTTAGATTCTTTGGGTTCTTAAATGAATAAAAATTGTCACTAGTTATTGGTTAATTTGTTTCTAAAATGAGTTGGTATTTTCTGATATTCTGAATAGCAGTTTTAATAGCAATTATTATGTGCTGCTTGCAATTTGCATAAATCTAGTCTATTAAAGATTTAGAGCATTTATCAAAATGTTGTCTACAGAATTTCTTTATTAAGCCCCTGAAGTTACACAATGGAAACAGAATTCCAGAATGTTATGGCTATAATCAGGGCAGGGTTGTTGGGGTGGGCGAGTCTCTTCCCTAAGGGAACCACAGCCTTTATTTATTTATTTTTTTTAAGCAGTTTATTTAATTTACTAAGCATATATTGAAATATTATGGGCTTGGTAATAATAAAATTCCAAGAGTGCTGCTTGAAACCCCAAACCTCTCTGGAATTACTTTTAGTGTTTTGAAAGCCAAGATCCATTTAGCACATCAATAGTTTTTTGCAGGAATAAATTATAGTTCTGTTCTTTAAAGGTGTGCTTATATATTTAGTTGTTTCTATTAAATTTAACTCTTGGTGGCAATATAGACAATCCTGTGATTATTTTTTGTAGCCAGTATTTGGGAAAACTGTTTCTCTACTATGTCTTCATTATGGTGAAGAAATACTTTTGAACTATGCTACCTAACTTTTATAATAGTAGTAATGGGTTTTGGTTTTCCTAGAATAATGTTATTCTTTGTAGCATTTTAAAAAATAGTCACAGTTCTCAATTTTTTAAATAGATCTATAAGCATATTTTCATGCTCTTGAAGAATGTGACTTTTAGTGGTAATGTGATATTCTTTGGACGTTCTTTTGACCTTAAATTGTTTCTCATTTCTTTCTGTAATAACTGTCGTGAATGTCCTTACATAAAAATTGAGTAGTATGAAATCCTTTTGGAATAACTAGAGTGATTTTGGTCAGGGTGGGAAAATAGGGAGGAGTAAATCGGGAAGAGGAGGATGGGCCACAGAGTGTGAATTTATGAAAGTGGTAGGGAGCTATTGAAGATTCTGAGCCTGGGAATTACATGGTCAAAATAGTGGTTTTGAAGAAAGTCTCCCATTTCTTTGACGGTTGTTCATACCCTAGCTTTTCTTCTAAGTTACTTCTCAAACAATGTGAAGCAACTCCTCAGGAATAAAATAACCAGTTCTGAATTACATGAATACATGGAAAAGCATTATTGTTTTATACAGGTATGAAATGGTCATAATTTGCCATTGCTGTTGGCATTTTCAGTTTCCTTTATTATATTTGCAAAGATATGAGATTAGACATCTTTAATATTTTACAGCAAAGGTTGGTGAGACTTTAATCTTGAGTTATAATTTTAGGGCTTTATATATGTCATAGGTAGTTTTGGAGAAAGAATTCCAGGTTCTAATTACATCTGGTGTTGAAAGTGTCAGCAGCAGTTAAGTGTCTCCAGGCATTAAATTACATATGTCTGAATTTAATAACTCTGGGGAGGAGAATTTATTGTGTTCTTCATAAAACATTGCAGAATAGGATTAGATAATTGGCAATATATTGCAAATTGGGATAGAAAAAAGAATATCAGTAAAAAATAAGTATGTGAAAGTATTTGATGAGTTTGGAAGCTATTTTTGTATAAATACAGTTTTCAGGTTTAAATTAGTTAAAAAACATTTTTTTTTAACATTTATTCATTATTTTTGAGAGACAGAGACAACGAGAGCAAGGGAAGGACGGAGAGAGAGGGAGACACAAAATCCCAAGCAGGCTCCAGGCTCCGAGCCGTCAGCACAGAGCCTGACGCGAAGCTTGAACTCAACGAACCGTGAGGTCATGACCTGAGCCGAAGTCAGACGCTTAACCAGCTGAGCCACCCACGTACCTCTAAATTCGTTTTTTAAATGTTGAAATGGGTTCAGTGAAGTGATCCACTAGTTTGAGTGAAAATGTAGAAAGAAAGAAAAACTAATTCTTTCCATATTTTAAACGTGTCTGTGAGTCTTTAAAGCATTATATGTACCTTATCATGTTGCTGATAGTGGCAGATCATTAATAATAATGCTACACGAATTCTTTAGATTTGTAGGGTTTGCACAAGTGTTGGGAGGTACAGATGAACAGTTTTAATGTATTAGCTGCAAGTATTCGCGAAAGCAAACGAATAGTGGCTTAAGCAAGAACAAGACTTGCCTCGTGTGCCAGGCTGTAAGAACAGAGCCCAGCTCTTAGCTGGCTTCCTCCCCCATCAGGCTTAGCGTGGGATTTTTGTCCTCATGGCTGTAAGATGTCTAGTGCACCCTAGGGATCCACCCTTCAAGGAAAAGGGTGAGGCCTGAAGCCTGCCGAAGGTACATATCAGCCACGTTTTGTCCTTTTTAAATGCTTTCCTGGAAGCTCCTCCCAAGGACTTCCACTTAAATCTCATTGCTAGAACTGAGTCACGTGTTGTCCCCAGCAGCAGGGAAGTATGGCCAATCATTGTTTTTTAGCCTTTTAGAAGTAGAAGTCCAGGGTAAAGGGTTATGAATGTATTTTATGTGCCCAGTCCATAGTCTGACCATAAAAAAATGTTCACATCTGTCTGAGGACTTTTTTTTTAAGGGACTTTTTCTTATATTGGGATAGAAGTGCATAATTAAAAAGAATATGGGTTTCTTCCTGTTTTGATAGGGGCAGGGAATTAGAAAAGAATCTTCTGGGTCCCTGAAGGTTCAGTAGGATGGACAGAAGAGAGATATTGGAATGGTCACGTGTTCAGCATAAATAGAAGCACTTCATGCCTTACATGGCGCAATATGCAGGTAACAGGGAACTGTGGTTGAAGGCATTAGGAGATGTCATGCTATTTTAGATCTGCCTGAAAAATAAGAAGTAATAAGTCCCTAAAGAGCTTTCAGCTAACAGTTGGGGAGAATCCGTAAGTGATCATTTGGAACTCTTAATCGCAACGAGTATGTTCCCTTCGGAGCAACGTGGTGTCAACGGGCAGCTTGTATTCGGTGGCTGCTGTGAGGAAGACCTTAGATCGGGTCAGCCACACCCCAGGTTATGAAAGAGGATTTCGCCTCCTAGACTCTAGGCTTTATCTCTCCGTTTGACTTGGGTGATACCTTTCCTCCTCTCCACTGCTACTTCCCAATCAAAACCTCATTTTTTTAAAGGATCTGATTTTGAAAGATCGGTTATATCAGGTCCCCTCAATTTTCTTTTTAAACACACCCTTATAATTAAAGAGACATTTGAGGAAATGATTCCTACTTTCAAAAAACTGTCAGTGTAAGAAAGGAGGCATAGGAACCAAATATGTAACATGAGTCTATGAAATACTTTTCTCATACACAAAGAGCCAAAGCGTTTTGCCTGTAGGATCTATACTTGTTGCGTTAAATCCCACTGCCCCTAACAAGAACTGAAGCGAGTGGTAGTCTAATAACTAGAAGACAGTTTGGGAGTGGCGGTAGTGGAATCAGTTTAGAACAGAGAAGGAGAGCTCTGGAACTGTAGGGAGATGGGATTTGAATGAAAGGACTTTCCTAATAAGATCAGCCATGCTTAGTTGCTGCCCAAGAACTGAACCTGACTCAGAGGCAATCTCTTTTAGAGCCCAGTGAGTCTCCTTATACCTCCAGAGTAAAGGTTAGGGCAACTGAATACAAGAAACACATGGTGGAAGGCAGGTAATCAGTCGGAAGAAAGTGTGATAATATACAAGGAACTCATTCCCTAGGGATAGGGATTAGATTAGAGTCTAATATTACAATGCTAAACAAGCATATAGAAGAAATGGAAACAGTAAATGCATTTCAACTTTCAGAATGAATTTATTTATTTATTTATTTATTTATTTATTTATTTATTTATGTTGAGAGAGACAGCACAAGTGAGGGAGGGGCGGAGAGAGAGAGAGAAGAAGGAGGAGGAGGAGGAAGAAGAGGAGGAGAGAGAGAATCCCAAGCAGGCTCCATGCTGCCAGTGCAGAGCCCGATGCAGGGCTTGAACACAGGAACCGTGAGATCCTGACCTGAGCCAAAACCAAGAGTCGGACGTGTAACCAACCAACTGAGCCACCCAGGGGACCCTTCAGAATTTTTTTGATGAAGAGCCATACAGAAGGTTCCCATATAATTTTATTAGTAGGAGAATATTTTGTCACAGAGCTGCCTTGTGAGTAGGGATGACCAGGTGTAATACCCTGAATGGTTGAGTCCAGAACTTTGGTCAGTTTTCACCAATGATCTGAAACCGCGCTATCCAAGAGAAATGTACACCATTTAGGTGATTTTAAATTTTCTTATAGCCACATTTTAAAAAGTAAATATAGGGGCACCTGGGTGGCTCAGTTGGTTAAGTGTCCAACTTCAACTCAGGTCATGATTTCATGGTTTGTGAGTTCAAGCCCTGCATTGGGCCCTACGCTGACAGTGCAGAGCCTACTTGGGATTCATTCTCTCTCTCTCTCTCTCTCTCTCTCTCTCTCTCTCTCTCTCCCTCTCCCTCCCCCCCCCCCGTCTCTCTCTGCCCCTCCCCCATTTGCATGCATGCTTTCTCTCTAAATAAATAAATAAACGTGAACTTAATTTTAGTAATGTTTTATTTGATCCCATGTCCCCAAAATATTATTTCAACATATGATCAACATAAAAAAAAATGAGGGGTTTTCTGTTTTAATTTAAAAGTATTTGAAATCTGGTGCATATTTTATAATTACAGCACATCACAACTCAGCCTAACCACACTTCAAGTGCCCAGTAGCCACGGATAGCTAGCGTCTACCACATGGGACAGCACAGACCAAGAAGAAGGACGTACGATGTAATACTGAGATTTGCGTATGGCACTAGACTTTTCTAAGATGCTCCAAGCTAAGAGGTACAAAGTGAAGAAAAAGCTCTTAGGACAATTACATAAGAAAGAATTCCAAACTATGCCTAAAATATATGAGATCTAGGATCCTTAAAGAAATACGTATGTCTTTGTGCCTCCAAAACAAATTCAGCCTTTCATAAGACTGGGTGTCACGAAATCAGGACACTTATTTAAAAACCATGAAATTCTCACCGAATTAATTATTTGCACATTTCTGGTTTCTATAATATAAGAAATCTATGAGAGCTAGATAATGTGGGGCGAAAGAAGCAAAATTAATACGGCAGAGCCACAGATAAATGAATGGGAAAAAGTGTTCTTCAGCTGAAAATACAAAGGTGGGTAAACAATTAATAGAAGCATGTAAATACAAACAGTAAGCAGTAGGATGATTGACAGATATACTGAGTAAGGAACTAGGTCTGTGGGGCAGTGAAGATAAATCTGTGTCCCTGATGATGATCAGGTGATACAAATGCTAAAAGAAAGATACTTAAAAGGTCTTTGACAGTTCTGCGCACCACACTTGCCGGTAGACTTCACAGGGACGCACAGATGCTGTATTCTTTTTATGCTGTGTGTACTGCACGTAGTTGAATCCCTGGTATGTTCCAGTTGTTCAGTTCCTAGGAGGGCAAGGGTAGGGTAAGTGACTGTTCTGAAATACACATCTGATCCTTCAGTTGCCTCCTCGATGTGCCCCCCAAAATACTCTCTGGTCTGGCCTCTATCTCCAGTCTTCCCTTCTCCTCTCCGTCCAGCTCTAGCCGTGCTGCCCACCTTTCACTCCTTCACACGTGCCGTTCTCCGTCTACCGCACAGCCTTTGAACATGTGCGCGCTTCCGCCAACACCTTTTCCACGTGTACACCTGTGCCTGTCCCCATTCTTCAGATCTCTGTGGCAGCCCTTAGCTTATTGGGGCCTTTCCCTACACCGCGTCGTGACAGGGCTGACCGCTGCTGGCAGTATTTCGAAGGCCTTAGTGTCCATTGACTCTCAGCTGGGTTTGACCAATGGGAAGCTCTGATGGGAGACGGGAGTAGACTGGGGAAGCCACGGTATTCCTCCTCTTCCCGTCTGCCTTGGACAACAGACATGTTTGGCAAGCTGCTGTCTCTCCTCCAGGGCTCCGTGCTCCTCCTAGGACAGCACCGTTACGTTTCCTGCTTACGTGGGGGGTCCTAGCTGCTGGCGTCTACTAATACCACTTCCTCCCTCTGTCCTTCCAGCCAACGGTCGGTAGTGACTTGTGACTTTTGCTAGTATCGGAGTCCCTTGACTGTCTCCTGTTTGGCTTTTGGTTCTGTCACTGAGTAGCCATTGCCCTGTTGTGAAGTCCCTCTGTTTCGAATACTTAGGTGTTTTCTGTTTCCTTGTCAGACCCTGACTGATCTATCAGTCAGTCGTCATTCCTCAGGAAAGAAACGTAGCCTAATGAGCCTGAAAGTCCTTGGGAATATTTCTCATAGTTGGGAACTGATACTTATATTGTATGATAATTTGATTGGTGTTATCTCTGCCAAGATCTTTACAGCAGACAGCATGATTGTTTTTGCTTACAGCATTGGCATTCAGTGGGGTATTCAGTAAATCTTTCTGCGAATACTGAAGATGACTGACTAGCCATGAGAGCCTCCATTTACCCTCAACCCTTTCTCTTCTAGGTTCTAGGTTTCAGCATGACTTAGTCACAAATGAGGTTTACTGCTCAACATTCCTTCTGGGAAAAGCCTGGTTTTTACAGTGAGCGTTTTAGTTTACAAATATGGTACATAATGGTATAACGGTATTATTTAAAACATTAAAAGAACCTCTTACTCTGTGTATACAGTTCAGTGTAGCATAGATAAAATGACTGTGTGATCTAAAATTTTACTTGCCTTACTTCCCTTTTGGTTTTGGAGAGCTTCAGAAGTCTTGCTGAATGATAGCTATCCAGATCTATCCACAATTCGTTGAATATATATAGAAAAAGTAAAAAATGAGTTCTGTAAAGAAGTGATTTCAAGTAAGAATATCTGAGACAGACAAATTTGTAAACACATTAGGCTAGAAGCTTCAGAGTTGGCATTTTGGTGTGTTTGCTTAAGGCCAGATGCCTTGCAGATAGCAATTTGGTGTTCCTATTTAACCATTTGCCATTTACAATCTTAATCTTATCAAAAGGAAGAAAAAGATTAAAGCAAATAAAGCTTTTTCGAAAATGCCAGTTTTTATGAAAACTCTGGTTTAGTTCAGTTTGATAGCATTTATGAATACAGTAGGGACTCCGTGGAATTTTAACCATATGTAATGTTCTATAATTTGGCTTCTTAAGTAAACTACCAGCCTTTTAAGCTTTAGTAGTAAATCCTATGTGGCATTTCCACTCTTAAAGTTCATCTCGGTTAAAAATGAGGGATGCGGTTCCCTGTCTCATATTTTCTTAGTGTGTTTAATATGATTGTGAAATGGTGTGAAAAGAGTAGGAATTGGGTTGAAATATAGAAATATCAACTCTCCAAATGAATGCAAGGCACTGTGTGAATATGAAAAAGAAGCTGAATATGAGGTGTAAGCAGTGAGAGTATGGTCTTTTCCTTCAAGGAAGATAAGCAGTGAGGAAATGAGACAACGTTTGGTGAGCATGAGTATTACTATTAGCATTTGAGTGCTCTGAGGGTGTTTCAGAGCAAAATACTAGGAGGTTCCACTGGAGGGGAGATAGCGTTCTTCTAGGAAAACCAAGAAAGAATTGGAGGTGACATTTGAGCCAAGCGTCCCAGGTATATGTAGTATCTTAAGACGGTAGGAAGGGCGTTTCAAGGTGGAGGACATGGGGTAGACCCAGACAGAGAATACGTGTTGCCCAGGTTGACTAAAGAATATGGTAGTGTAGGTAGATGATACAAGACAGTACAAGGGTTGGACCGTATTACAGAAGTGCTTTAAATACCAGACTAAGAAGTTTGGTCCCTACTGTGTAAGACAGTAGGAGTTATGGGAGCTTTTAGAACAAAAGTGGTCTCATCAGAATCTTGCTTTAAGGCAGTCTTGGCTCTGAATTTGAGTCTTAGTTGGGTCACTTATTGGCAGCATGATCTTAGTCAAAGTCCCGAAACCCATCTCATCCACAAGTACTTTTTTCCTCTATAAAAGGGACTGATAGTGCTTCACACGGTTGTAGGAGGGGTAAAGGAAATTCTCCGTAGTAAGATGTCTAGTTTAGTATCTGGCATATAGTATAGAGTAAATAATTGCTTTACTAAATCTGGCAGCAAATGGGTAAGTCCAGGATGATCTGACAAAGAAAGATGAGAAATAGTAGAGATGAGGGGTAATGAAAGTCCGACCAGAATAGTGGCAATAAAAATGGAAAAGAGAATCAGTGTGGCTTGGAGACCACCGGAAGCAAGGGGTTTTTGGAGAGGGAGGGAGGAAGCCATAAAGACTGGAGCCTTGAGGAGGAGGAGAGAGAAGATCTCACTGAAGTCCAGGGTTTATCAAAGGTCAGTCTCGAGATGGAATTTTTGTCATGTGCCACTTTGATCTACTGTTTGTTCTTTTTATATTTTCAGTGCGGTCACTTAAGGTTTTAACATCTAGTAAGTTGAACACTTTATTTGGAATTGTTTTTAGAGGTCTCTCTTTTTCTTTTTCTTTCTCTTTCTTTTCTTTGTTTTTTGTGTTTTTTCTGTGTTTTTTTGTGTGTGGTTTTTTGGGTTTTTTTTTTTTTGAGAGAGTGAGTGTGAGCAGGGGAGGGGCAAAGGGAGAGGGAGAGAGAGAATCTTAAGCAGGCTTCATGGCCAGCACAGAGGCCGACGCAGGGCTTGATCTCACAACTATAAGATCTTGACCTGAGCTGAAATCGAGAGTTGGACCCTTAACGGACTAAACCACCCAGGCGCCCCTGGATCTCTTTTTCAAATAGGATAAAGAGAACCAGAATCATTTCACACAAAAAATAGTATGAATCTAAATATATTTTTTGGAATAGGTTTTGAGAACAAGTTAAGAAAATAATAAAACTGAAGCATTGTTTTTGAAGTCTATTCCTAGGGACCCTCCAGTTTACTGTGATCCAAATAAAACTGATTGATTCAGTCCATACCTTGTCATGAACTAAAGCATCCTGTTCAAGGCACAGTAGCACCTCCCCATAGAAACCCACTTAGCCAACTAGCTCATTTCCTGACTCATATACCCAGATACGGGATGCAGAACAAAGAAATAAACAATTAGGAAAGTGTTGGGTGTTAACAGAGATCCTGCATAGTATACATTTCCCTGCCCACACACGTTCAGTCTAGTGGTAGTTAAGAGCAGTAGCAAGAGCTGAGCCATTTCTTGTGTCAGTCATTTTAAGACCCTATATGCAAAAGCATTTAATTCTCATAGCCACTCCATGAGAATAGGCACCATCGTCTCCATTTCGTATATGAGGAAACACAGAGAAAGTAGCTTACTGAGATCCCCCAGTTTGCAAGTGGTAAAGATAGTGTGCAGACCCAGGCACTGTGACCCCAGAACTGCTGCTCTTAATTACTGCGTCATCCCCGCCAGTGGCGGGTGCAGATCGGAGTTCTTTTCACTCTAGTTCTGTGCCTGTGGAACAAGTTCATTCATCTCTAAAAGAGGTAATAGTAACAGTATAAGGGTAAAATACCTGTAAAACACTTGGCACATAATAACTATAATAGCAACTGTTACTGAATTTGACCTAAATGCCACCTGCTTTGCTGCTATAATTTTAGTGCTGATATTTTCTATATCCTTTTAAATCCTTCATGTAATAAGATGAGGACATAGCTCATGAGGGATGAGGGAATAGCTTCTTCAGTCATGGCGTAGCGTCTGTTTGTTTAAGACTTAAGGGCCCAGTAGTGATTTTTTAAGAATATCAGCCAGTTGAGGGCGACAGGGTGGCTCAGTCGGTTAAGCTTCTGATTCTTGGTTTCATCTCGGGTCTTGATCTCGAGGTGTGTGAGTATGAGCCCCATATTGGGCTCTGGCTGACGGCACAGAGCCTGCTTGGGATTCTCTCTCCCTCTCTCTTGCCCTCCACTGCTTGTGTTCTGTCTCTCTCTGTCTCTCAAAAATAAACATCAGGGGCACCTGGGTGGCTCAGTCGGTTAAGCATCCAACTTCAACTCAGGTCATGATCTTGCAGTTTGTGGGTTTGAGCCCCGTATCAGGCTCTGCGGACAGCTCAGAGCCTAGAGCCTGCTTCAGATTCTGTCTCCCTCTCTCTCCGCCCCTTCCCCACTCGTTCTCTCTCCTCTCTCTCTCTCTCAAAAATAAATAAATGTTAAAAAAAAAAAAGTTTTTTAGGGGGCGTCTGGGTGGCTCAGTCGGTTAAGCATCTAACTTCGGCTCAGGTCATGATCTCACAGTTTGTGAGTTTGAGCCCTGCGTCGGGCTCTGTGCTGACAGCTCAGAGCCTGGAGCCTGCTTTGGATTCTGTGTCTCCCTCTCTCTCTGCCCCTCCCCCACTGTGCTCTGTCTCTATCAAAAATAAATGTAAAAAAAATTAAAAACGTTTTTTAATAGAAATATTAAAAAAAAAAAAGAACTTCTTAGGACTAAAGAGTGTGAATGTCATAGCATAGAAAAAAGCCTAGATAGTCTGTAATTAATAAATAGTTTTAGAACATTTAAGGAGTAGTAGTGTAGGGGACTAAACTGAGATCTCTAGCACTCACTTTTGTATTTTACTATAAATGTGAAGTTCTGTCATTTACTAATTGAAGATACTTTAAAAATGTATAGGCTGAAAGTAAAACTAGGTTGAAGTTTTTATCTTACACGGGCCCAGGGGAAAGGACAGCAATGACCACACTTAACTCCTATGTCCTATGAAGTCAGTCTTTTTAATATTTCCATAAGGTGCTGTGTATTTCTCCGCATAAATACTGAACATGACTGGTTCAAAGTGGCTTTGGGACAGCTGTGTTTCTCATTTGTAAGCATGTTAATTTACACTGATATTGAATCATACTAGACAAATAGGTGGTTATATTTGAAAGTTGCTTATATATAAACAGTATGCTCTATACTAGAAGAGATAAGAATGTTTTATTAATCATTGTAAATAAGACTACTTCTGGGTAATTCATTATATTTCTCTAAAGGTAATCAAGTGACTCGTAGCATATGGACAGATGGCTCATTTTCTAAATGAATGATGTGTGAATGATCTTCCATTCATATATAGTATAAACTGATCAACACTGAGAATGTCACATAAGCCTAAGTGGGAAACTGTGGAGCATAAGGAAGTGTAGGTGTCATGAAGTAGAATTTTAATTTCTGTGTGATACACTCATTTGTGAAAATTTTTTTTTTTTTTTTTTTTTTTAATTTATTTTTGGGACAGAGAGAGACAGAGCATGAATGGGGGAGGGGCAGAGAGAGAGGGAGACACAGAATCGGAAACAGGCTCCAGGCTCCGAGCCATCAGCCCAGAGCCTGATGCGGGGCTCGAACTCACGGACCGCGAGATCGTGACCTGGCTGAAGTCGGACGCTTAACCGACTGCGCCACCCAGGCGCCCCTCATTTGTGAAATTTGAGGAAATGCATATTTAACAATAAAGTCAGCAGTTTCCATAAGATAAAAGTGGTATGTTTGGAAATTGGTAGGAGCTATATATTTTTGCCCCTATGAGAAAACATTCAGAAAGCTATAAAGAAAACTGCAAAAATCAACCATAATCCCACTACCTAGGGAGACTGCCGTTAACTTTTTAGGAGAACTTTATCGAGGCGCATGGGTGGCTCAGCCGGTTGAATGGCCAGTTTTGGCTCAGGTCATGATCTCCCATTTCGTGAGTTTGAGCCCCACATGGGGCTCACCGCTGTCAGCGCAGAGCCCGCTTCCACATCCTCTGTCCCCCTCTCTGCCCCTCCCTCTAGCTCTCTCTCTCAAAAATAAGTAAACATTAAGGAAAAAAAAACCTTTATAAACACAAACACACTGTATTCACAGGTTATGTCTGTGGTTTTTCTTTTTTAAGAATAAAAGGAGATCATGTAACCTGCCTTCTTTAAATTTTATAACCTGCCTTCTTTTCTACTTAACAGTATACTGAGAGCCAATTTTTATTTCCATATACGTGTGTTACTGTTTTTATTTCTGCATGATACTGCACTGTGTGCCAAAATTTATTTAACCAATTGCTTATTGATGAACATGTAGACTTTTCCAGTTTTTTTATGTTGTAAAGAAGTCTATAATGTCTCTGCAAGTATATTCACACACACCCATTCTTTTAAGTTTATTTATTTTTGAGAGAGAGAGAGAGAGAGAGAGAGAGAGAGAGAGAGAGTGCAGGCCGAAAGGGGGCAGGGAGAGAGAGAGACAGAATCCCGAGTAGGCTCCATGCTATCAGCACAGAGCCCAACATGGGGCTCCAGCTCAAACCCTGAGATCATGACCTGAGCTGAGATCAAGAGTTAGACCCTTAGCCAACTGAGCCACCCAGCACCCCTCCAGTAAAACCTCTTTAAAAACAGTCCACAGAACTGGAGAGTGTGATGCTAAGTGAAATAAGCCATACAGAGAAAGACAGATACCATATGTTTTCACTCTTATGTGGATCCTGAGAAACTTAACAGAAACCCATGGGGGAGGGGAAGGAAAAAAAAAAAAAAAGAGGTTAGAGTGGAAGAGAGCCAAAGCATAAGAGACTCTTAAAAACTGAGAACAAACTGAGGGTTGATGGGGGGTGGGAGGGAGGGCAGGGTGGGAGGGAGGGCAGGGTGGGTGATGGGTATTGAGGAGGGCACCTTTTGGGATGAGCACCGGGTGTTGTATGGAAACCAATTTGACAATAAATTTCATATATTTAAAAAAAAAAAACAGTCCACAGGTTGCAGTTTGCTGAACCCTAATCTAAATAATTCTTTGGTCAGAGACTGCAAAAATAAAAGGCTAGTGGCACATATTTCAAAAATTGCATTCCAGCTAGAATAAAGTCCTTAGATTAGATAATAGTATTTTATCAATGTTAATTTTCTGACTTTGGTAATCATGCTGTGGTTTTAATAAAATGTGCTTATTAGGAAATACACACATTTAGGGAGTAAAGGAGGCACTATGTGTGCAACTTACTTTCAGATGGTTCAAAAAAAATATGCAGAGAGAGGGAGAACCAAATGTGGCAAAATGTTAACAGTTGGGAAGTCTGGATTCAGGATAAAATGGAAACCCTTTGTCCTATTTTTGCATCTTGACCATAAGTTTGAAATTTCAAGATAAAAGGGTAAAAAAAAAAAATGTCTCTGAGACTCTAATACTCCCTTAGTAAGATGTAAATTCCACCCCCCACCCCCACCCCCCTTGCAGAAGTACAGTGATAGCCTATGAAGCTGAGGTTTGACTTGGTGATTCAGAATCAGAGCTATTTGGCAAAGAAAGTTAAAAGGGCAACAGTGTTCCATTCTGTTGCTTCCATAATAACCTCAGACTTTTCAGAGGTTTTTATTTTGCTGGAGTGGTTGTATAAAATTTAAATTAGTTTTGAATCAAAACATTCGTTAATGGAGACTTCAGTCAGATTTAAAAGAGAAAAGAAACCTAAGTGTTTTGCAAGGTAGTCATTTGGATGTTATTACTTTCCTAACAGCCTTTGAACGTAGGCAGAAGATCATTTTTAATTTTTGTTCCTTAGATCTCTTTGGTCAGTTGGATTTGTATGATGGACTTTACTTTTTCAGCGTATTTCTAGATCTTTGTTGTCTTTTAGATGAGATGACCAAAGGATGCCGTCCCGATTTATCATCTCGTTGCTTTAGAGACCAGGTTATCGGAGAGGTGGCCAAGCTGGCTTTCTGTTTTGAAGATTGAGGGGCCTCACTTGCAGTTTTGCTCCAGAAAAGAGTCTTCCTCTTCCACCTGAGGACAGATCATGGAAGTGCCTGGATTGTGCTAGTCCTTTATTCCTGTAGTTTCATTTAATTTTGACCACAGCCGGTGTGGTAGATACTGGTATCCCCTTTATGCCCTTGAGACCCACCGAGGCTAAATCAGTTGTCTGAGCTCACAGAACTAGTGGACGTTAGAGCCCGAGTTCAAACCCAGTGCTGAATACAAGCCATCCAGACACTGCAGCTTTTCTTCGACGAAGAATTTCGCCTCTGTCCCAGCGCTGGGGAGGCGCTGACTCCAATGCTGTTTTGTTTTGTTTTGTTTTGTTTTGTTGACTACCATTACGGGCTGGTTACTGAGAGTTGAGGCATTCTACTGATCGACTGTTTACATGTCAAAAGCCAAGCGAGAGAATTTAGGATTTATTTGCCGTACTATTCAAATATGCCCCTTTAAGAACTTTTTAAAAAAATAATCGTTGTCATCATCTGGGGCAGGGAGCATGAAAACTTACTTCTGCACCAGTACTTCTCTTTACCTGACAGATTCTTGTTCATTTACCTGGCTGATGAGTTTAAAAACTGTTCTAATTTAAACATTTATGAAGTAGTTAGACTTTAACAACAGGTCTTGGTAAAGTTCTGTGAGGGAGGATTGTAATTTTAATGCCAAGAGATAAAAAGCAAGGTATTTGCCATATTTCTGTCTCCTTCTTACACCTCCTGTGAAAAAGACAGTACGATTATGTACAAATTGTGAATCCTCTTTGCTCAGACAAGACAGTTTCAGAAAAGACAGCTGGTAAATATGGTATCTCCTCGTTTCTGTTAGATGGTGGCGGACCCGAAAAGAAGGTGACCGAGAATTTAGTTGGGTCTTTGGAAGCATCACACACAGTTATCCAGTAGTTGAGGGTCCCCTGGAATATTTCAGTTTGCATCTTCTGTGTTGTCAAAACTGCCTGTCCTTAAAAGTAGGTTGGGTTGGGGCACCTGGGTGCATCAGTCGGTTAAGCGGCCGACTTCGGCTCAGGTCACGATCTCGCGGTCGTGGGTTCGAGCTCCGCATCGGGCTCTGTGTTGACAGCTCAGAGCCTGGAGCCTGTTTCAGATTCTGTGTCTCCCTCTCTCTGCCCCACCCCCACTCATGTTCTGTCTCTCTCTCATTCAAAAATAAACATTAAAAAAAAATAAATTAAAAAAAAAGTACGTTGGAGTGATACAGAATGACCCTTCAGAGAGTCAGTATTGTCTCCTCTTTTCCCCATGTTTCCATTTTCATTCTAGAATCTGGAAGTTGTTTTATTAACTTCTCAGAATTCTAACTTACGGAAATGTGCTTAATAAATAGAAATTGAGTAATAGTACTCCAGCTCTAACTCAGTCACTTCAGAATTGAGCCAGATGTTACTTGTGTTACTTTACGCTCAGGTGTGTTTGTGTGTTGAGGGAAGAGAAGGGAAAGGAAGAGAGGCGGAGGAGGAGGGAGAATGCCTGTGACGTGAGCAGATGCTTCTCCATGTGATAGGATCGTCAGCTATGTCGGCGGTGTTTTAAAGTGATGGATGGTGAAAATATAAAATCCGGCCCTCGATCTTCAATAGCGTTGTTGCTGCTTCCGGTTGAGACAGATGGGTGAGCTGTTGGTCCCCAGCCGTGTCATTGGTGCCCTGTAACCGTGAGCGAACCAACCTGACCTCTGGTGTTCAGGGAACCCACCAGACTGTCACACCTCTGCCACATTCTGTGCTGAGCATGTTGTACAGAAGTTGCCCTCGCAAACAGCTCAGTGACTTAATATAGAAGTTGTTCTGGTTTTAAAAATCTTGACCTTTCGATTGTAATTCAGAGTTTAGGGATAAATCTTCAATAATCCTAACCGTCTGGGTCCCTGAAACGCAGAATTCAATTGCCAAGCCCCCAGAGCAAGCCACGTAAAAGTAATCTATACAATGGCCCGTCAAAAATGGGGATTTTTAGTCACCCTCTGAGAATCTTAGCATGGAGAGCTGGGGCTACTCTGACCAAAGCATCTGTAGTATAGTCTCAAACACGGTGACTTTAAATTTTGTAAACTCCAGTGGCTTTCTGACAGAAATTATTGCTGCATTAGTAGAAGCGTTTCTGACGACAATTTTTTAAAATTTAAATAATCCCGGAATATCCAGGGTATTCAGTTGGCGTAAACAAATAATTCTACTTTCAGGCATGTAATTTCAAAAACTTCAGTGTATAAGCTAATTGTTTTTAGCATCTCTGTACTTGTTATTCTAATTCTGTCCCTGCTTGGGATGTGTACCCAAGAGGGTACACGAGGGCCCTTCAAGAAGAATCGTGCACTTTCTGGGGTAATAGGAATGAGGAAGCCGGGCCAAACCGTACGCGGTGGCGGGAGAAAGCAGGTCAAATCTCCGTAACCTGTGAGGAAGCGGGGGAAGCCAGAGAGCTGGCCTGGTGCAGAAAAGGTGTAGACAGAGGAAGACAGGGTAGGGGTGTTGACAGAAATGTGGAGTATCCCACGTAAGCTGTGCTGTGGAGGCCCTGGGCCAGTCTGCGGAAACTCACAGTCGAAAGAGTGTATGTTTTCCATTTTTAAAAACCGTGGGCAGCAAAACCACTGCAGATCAACGCAGCAGCAGTGGAGTGCGGCAGTGAGGAGAAAATGCCCTTCCAAAGAGCGTTTCATGATGGGAACCGCACCGTGTAGACGGCTTCTTCTTCAAAGGCTTCCTCTTGTAGAGTCAGATGCCCTTTGTCCCCTAGCTGTCTCCCATCGCCATGCCTCTCAAAAAAGAAGGCTCCTGCAGGAAGCTCTTCTGTTGTTTCAGACCATCGCCGCCCGAAGCGGGCCGCTTCTGCTCTGGCCGCCTGAACAGAGCCGTATTGAGTCGAGTGGCCCTTCTTTGTTAGACCCTGTGGTCCTGGGTCCTCGGTGGACCTTACCCACTGCACGGGAAGGGGAAGGAAGGGAGACTCGGGCAGTGAGTTTCAGCCTGCCGGGATAGGTGGGGAGGAAGTAGTCCAGGTCGTGGCCCTGCAGCCGGGCGAGCAGCACCGCCAGGCTGAGCCGGCCTGGAGACTCGCGGCTAACACTTGTGTCGCCCGCCTCAGACCTGTTTCTGTCCTTCTCACCACGTTGTCCGTCATACGTGGGCATCCTCTTTCACAGCCACCCGTCATGGCGCCAGTCGCTCACCTCCACGGCAGATTTCTCTGAGAAAAGCGAGAACCGTGTGATTTCATTTTTAGAGCCTCAGTCTTCGTTTAGCAACTTGCGAAGTGCATCTTTCTCCGCATTCACGTTTTGGTTCGGTAAATGAAACGTATCCTTGGGAGAATTCCATTTTCAGACTCCTTCAGACTCTGTCGGCCATTTTGTGGCCTTGGGTTTTAGGTTCAGAGTACTTGAGCTTCGGAAATTTGGATCATCTACATCAGTGACCTGTAAAAAGGCAGAGCACTTACTGAATGGTTTACAAATATATGATCTTTATGAAACTTTTTTTGTGAATGGTCTGTTTTACAGCAAATAAACGTTGAAGCAATTTGAAACATTTTTAAACATTTGACTTTGTAGATTTTTTTTTTTTTTTTTTTTTTTTTTTAACAGGAAAAAACCTTCCTCTTTGGGCTGGTATTCGTGAAACTGGGTGTTTTTTAAAGGGGTTTGAGTGGATCAGTGTGGATTAAATATTATTCATATTCAAGACTGCAGTCACATTATAGTATTAAGTAGTTCATCCAAATACTCCTTAAACCATAGTTTCCGTTTGTTGACTTTGAGTATCTTGGGCATAAAATTGGTGGTCGAATTGATATTATGCCTCTTTCTTTTGAAAGGTCTTTCAGTTGAATGAACCAAGATTCCTTCCCTCTTTACATAGACTGAACTTGTCAAAGAATTGGAATAGTAAACTTTCGTTTCTTCAAATATGCTTGCTGGCTTGCACCTCCTCCCTTCAGACCCGCCGCTCTCCTTGTTACATACATTCATTGCCTCCAGTCCTGACCCGGCCTGATAAACTACTAATCCTGCAAGTGTCAACTTAAATTTTCTAGGAGTGCCTTCCTTGCTCTCTGAATGTTAGTTAAGTGCTTCCTGTTAAATCACACATGTATTATGGTAATTATTTGTTCATACCTACCTATTCTGTCTCCTTGAGGCCAGGGAAGCTCATCTGTGTTGTTCAGGGCTGTACGTCTAGGCCAGGTGCCTAAGCATTTGAATGAGTACGTGAATCAGTTGGTACGTTTCTTCCCATTACCTTTCTTTCTCAGTAGCTTTGCTATAGGTTTTGTTAAATGTGGGGGTTTTTTTAGGTCAACATCGATTTTCCTGGAAATGTTACTTGCGTTTCATCTTGCAAAGAGGAGTTACAGAATACACCAATGTGAAGACCATTAGCATCTTTTAAAATTGTAATATGAGAAGAATTCTGATAGGAAAGGTATTGGTTACATTATGGACCAGGAAGACTGAGAATGGTCATTTGCATTTAAAAGCCTGCTGACAGAAGTTTCATTACGTACTGCCATTGTGTCCATATGTGTGCACATTGTTGTGTCATTTCTCCCACCCCTGCCCCGCTTGCTACTCTACTAAAAAAGCTGGGAAATAGTTCCTACGATGTCTTTTTCGGAAATTTATTTGCTGAAAGAATACCCAAAAATATACCTGGTCACAGTAAATTAGGGTCTTTCACTTAGAGATCCTCTTTCTTGTGCTTCTGTTTTTGGGGTTTTGTTTTGTTTTGTTTGGGTTTTTTGCTCAATGTTGAAAGCTTGTGTAGGAGAGAACAGTTTGTAAACGAGCTATATTGATATGTTATTAAAATATATCTTTTTCTTAGCTATTGTATGAAATTATGTGCATGTTAGGAAGGGATTAAAAAATCAATATGTTGTTATCCCCTCAGGTGAAAATACAGCATCCCAGTTGGGTCCAAGGAAGGCTAGAAGGATGTCAGAGTATGAGAGCTCTTCAAGGCTATCTTGGTGTTTTTACTAAATGGCTCTCCACAAGATAGATGCACACACAGCTAGCATTTTTTAACCTGTGTCTTGACATTATTGGTAAAGTTAAATGCAGGCTGTCTGCAATCTCGTGTGTATTGACTTGTGATTCAGCTCATGTAATTGCTCTTTGGTTAGTATGCATCGGCAGTTCTTGACAGTTGATACATTTATTTTTGTATATAATTCAAAAAATATGAGAAATAATATCTCTACTCCAGATGAAATCTACTTTTTTGGTTTTAACAAAATTCAGGCCTATTGACACAGGCTAAGCCACAGAGAAAACACTATTTCCTACTTTTATGATGTATTTGTAGCTTTCCAGGTTAACAGATACAGCACTTTGAGTTTAATGAGATATTGTCTATGATTGTCTCTAACACAGTGCCTGGTAAGCTAGAACTGGTTTGGAACCGATGCCTACTACAACTAGCTGAAGCAAAAAAGAGGTGCTCGGTCTGGGGATACCGTGGTGTTGCATGGGTGCCACAGGCAGGTGTGAGGGCCACTGTTCATGGTTTTGTGGGTTAAGCCCTGCTTAGATTTTAGCAGGAGAGCAGCTCTGCCTTCGAGACAACTCGGAACCAGGAATTAAACCACTGTCAGACTTCTCTCTCCCTCTCCCTCCCTCCCTCCCTCTCTCTCTCTCTCCCTCTCCCTCCCCCCCCTCTCAAAATAAATAAACATTAAAAAATCTTAAAAAAAGAAAAACTTCCCTTCAACTGAGCATTAAATAATTTGTAAACAAACGGATAGATGAATCTAAGAGCGAATCATAGAAGCCATACTTAACATAAATTCTACATTTAAAGTGAAAGCGGTGTTGTTGAAAGAAAAAAAAACCCAGGTAAAAAGTCTATACAAGACAGAAAATGGGATAATTCTCAGCATTACAATAAACAATATTTATATTGTGATAATAATTGTAAATACCACTAATTTTTAGCTTTTACAATCAAACTTGATAGCTTAATTATAGTTTGAAAATTAATATAATAGCTATTCAATGTTGATGGTAGAGTTTTAGAAGGTAGAAGGTGTAAAGAGGAGAGGTGAGGAGAAAGATAGAAGTCTTAATGTCAGAAAGATGAAATAAATAGAAGTATATTGATTAAAATTATAAAGAGGTTACATAGAACTAAAAATGATATAACACTACTATAATTTGGGGAAAGGAATATGGGGCTGCATCGTCTGTTACAGGAAGAAGTCAGCAGATTGTCTAAAATTTGATACATTAGGAAATAATGATGTATTATCTAGAGAACAAAAAGTAATCCCTAAACAACTAAAAGAGTTGGAAGGTGGTTGCTGTGGTGTGGGAGTGAGGGGCTTGGAAAGAGAGGACTGTTGCATTTTGGTAGAAGTTATTTTGTGTATTTGATTTTTTTAACCATATGCATGTATTTGATAAAAATTAAAAGTTTATTCATATTCTTTTTTGATATAACAGTACATAAAACTAAAATTTGGGTTACTTTTTTTTTTTTAATGTTTATTTTTGAGAGAGAGAGAGAGAGAGAGAGAGAGAGACCATGAGTGGGGAAGGGGCAGAGAGAGAGAGGGAGACACAGAATCTGAAGCAGGCTCCAGGCTCTGAGCTGTCAGCACAGAACCTGACTCAGGGCTTGAACTCATCATGACCTGAGCCGAAGTTGGACGCTTAACCAACTGAGCCACCCAGGCGCCCCGAGTTACATTTTTAAGTGTTTTATTTTTCCAGACACATTTTGTTCTTGCTTCTTACATTTATGTCTGGTTTAATCTTGTATCTAGAATGTAGTATTTCCAGCTATCTGTACTTAAGAGTCAGTATTCATTTGATTGACGTAAGTTAAATGGAAAAACTATCTAAATGTTGCTCTCCTTCCTGATTGACTTTAGGACCATCTATATTCATCCCAAGTTGTTCTTATTAAATTAAGTAAATTGGAAAACTAAGGGCTATCCGAATGAATTATCAGTAATCTAATAATATATTTAAAAAGACATATAAGTATCTTAAGACAAAAATGGTATATTGGTTTTATTCGTTTCTGCTTTATTTTTAACAGCTTTATTAAGGTGTACTTTAAATGCAGTAAATTCACCAGGTATACAGTTGGTGAATTTTGGTCATTGTATGCAGTCATATAACCTCCACCCTAATCAAGATGTAGAATATCCCCATTACCTTGAAAATTTTATTTGTGCTACTGTAGGCCTTCAGTCTGCAGTCTCCAGTCCCCAGTCCTTGACAAGTACTAACCTGCTTTCTGTCACTATACTTTTGCCTTCCCTAGAATTTCATACAAATTGAATCATAAGAGCATATGGTTTTTTGGGGTTTGACTCCTTTCACTCCACATCTTTGAGATTTATCTATGTCATGTGTGCTGTATGTAGTAAGCCTTGAAATCAGAGAGTGTACAACCTACATCCTTGTTCTATTTAAGGATGGGTTTGGTTAATTTAGGTCCTTTACCTCTCTTTGACTTTGCCTTTCCAAAGGCCTGTAGAGATTTCCATTTGAATCTGTAGATAAATTTGGGAAGAATTGGCATCTTAACACTAATGAGTTTTCCAGTTTGTGAATGTGGTATCTTTCTCCATTTATTTTGGTCTTCTTTCATTTTCCTTTGCAATGTTTTATAGTTTTTAGTATACAAGTCCTGCACACCTTTCATTAAATTTAACCCTAAATATTTTTTATGCTATTGTAAACAAATTTGGCCTATTTTTTTAATTTTCTAATTGTTTGTTACTAATAGACACTCATTTGTCTTTTCTATATTGACATTGTAGTCTGTGACCTAATTTCACTTATTAGTTCTAATAGTTGTTTTGTAGATTTCTTGGGATTACTCATGTATAAGATCATGTTATCTGCAAATAAAGACCATTTCTTTCTTCTTTCCAATCTTTATGCCTTTCCTTATGTTACCACCTTGCCTGTATCCTCTGGTATAATACGAGCAGAAATCCTTCTTTGTTCCTGATCTTAGGTAGAAAACCTTCAGTATTACGTTACTTGCAGATTTTTTTGTAGGTGCCCACAATCAGGTTTAAGAGTTCCCTTGCTTTTCTAGTTCAAGACTTTTATCATGAGTGGATGTTGGGGTTTTTTTTTTTTTTTGGTTTTGTTTGTTTGTTTTATTATTTATAAATAATCCTGTTGAATTATTTATATGGTTTTCTCCTTTGTTTTCTTAATATGTTAAATTATATTGGTTGATTCCTGGCTGTTTAAATCAACCTTAAGTTCCATGTTAAGAACAAAGAGTAAATCACACAAAAAAAAAAACCAAACCATTCCAAGTGATAGTTTTTAAAATTTACAGTTCTCAGACTCATACAATTTAGTTTCTTGCCCATTTGGTACTGTTAACTTTCTGATATTAGAAAAAAAAATTACATTATAAGTTTTAGTTTTGGCACTCTGTATATTAAGAATATATTTATGTTTGTGGATTTGAAAGAATGCATTCTTAAGGGCTTAAGTGAAAAAACACTATTAACATTATAAGGTAATTATTTACTATATCATAAGGCAAAAATTGGTTGGACAAATGTTTTTTGGAGATTCTAATACATATGTTTTTTGGAAGGGTTGTTTTTTGTAAACCTTTAGATAATCAAAAACTTGACTTCATTTCCCAGTTCTTGAGGATAATGTGATTAAGATTCTCCTTAATCTAAAAGCAACTCTGCAAAATCTGTTAACATCCATATTAAAAAACAATTTCCAGGGACGCCTGGGTGGCTCACTTGGTTAAGCGTCCAGCTTCGGCTCAGGTCAGGATCTCGCGGTTCATGAGTTTCAGGAGTTCAAGCCGTGCAGAGGGCTGTCCACTGTTAGCACAGAGCCTGCCCCGGATCCTCTATCCTCCTCTGTCTCTGCCCCTCCTCTGCTTGCACTCACTCTCTCAAAAATAAACAAACAAACCAAAAAACCCAAACAGTTCCAGTAAGGTCTCTCTTATTGGCCAACACCGTTAGGTAGGAGAATTAAATTTCTAGCTTTTAAGTGGAATTTATTTATTAAAGCAATACAGACCGTGTTATATTTGGATATCAGCAGGTTCTTTGGCAAAGACCCTCATGAGATATCTTGAAGACCAGAACTGAGAAACACAGGCTAAATGACAATACAATTAGACTGATTTGTAATTTAATAAACACAGATTGAATTCTTGTCATCTTGAAAGGATGCGGCGTTCAATTTTTTTTTTTTAATCAGTAATTTGAATGAGGATAGATAACATGTGGTGCTGTCTTTTTAGTTCACAGATAATGTGAATCTGGGACACGCTGAGAAATTGGGTGACCTTTGTTTAGAAAACAAAATGACCTTGATGAGTTAGAAAAGGATATCTCATTAATAAGATACCTCTTAATAAAACAAATGTAAACTCTTTTCTTTTGCCCTCCCAAAGATAATTTAACAATACATCACAAAAACATCTAATGACATGGAAGATATTTCCCATTATGTTTCACAACAAGATTTAGAGGCGCCTGGCTGGCTCAGTTGGTGGAGCATATGACTCTTGATCTCAGGGTCATCAGTTCGAGCCCCACACTGGGTATGGAGCCTACTTTAAAAAAATTTTTAAAAACACAAGATTTAGAGTTACATTCACAACGGGATCTCAATTTTTTATTAAGATTAAGTACAACATAGGTAGCAGTTCTGGATGGTATCGTTAGGCGTGGGTTAATGTTTTCTCACTCCCCTTCCATGAGCTCATTGACTGTTTTCATTTTTTTCTCTTTATCAAAGGTTGAATTAATAAAGGGGAATTTACAGAGTGTCGGACTTACACTTCGTCTTGTCCAGTCAACTGACGGGTATGCTGGGCATGTCATAATTGAGACTGTGGCCCCAAACTCACCTGCTGCACTCGCAGACCTTCAACGGGGAGACCGACTCATTGCTATTGGAGGTAACTGTGCTGATATGCAACACACTTTACATTCATAGAGAAATTAGCAAATGTGGGAGGTTTCCCTACCTTCATTCTATGAGCCTGTTACTTTTATATTGGAAAGAGAAGGACTTTCTTCATAAAAATCTGAAGGGAGCACATACGACATTTTAGTCCTAATTATACATTTTAGTCCTAGTGTATAAATCTTTAAAAGACTTCATCTTTAGACCACTCATCTGTAAACTTCTCTAATTTTCCTTTCTTTCCCACCTTCTACTCCTCTAACGTTTATTGAATATGAAAGAAAGGGCAGGTCAACAATTACTTCTGTATCATTTCCACCTTAACTACTGTAGGGCTAAGACTGACAGTATTAGCACTATAACCCTCATCATTAGGACTAGATAATGAACAGGAGAGAGACTAATATTCCTTGTCCAAGAGGGCACACTTGAACTATCCTATGGCCCCATATTGATGGCTCTATTTTGTCCCTGATGGGCCAGCCATGGCCAGCCATTTGTTAATGTGCTGCATTAGAGTACAGCCTAAATCACTATTGCTGGGGGAAGAATGTGTCACCTGCATGCCTTCCTGTCAGTTGGACTGGTCACTGCATAAACTCTGTTGATAGGCAGATTATTTGGCTATTTATATAATACATATATAATACACATTTATGAATAAGTAGTAGGATTCACTGTACAGACCAACGGGGAAAAAGTCCAAACCTTTTCCGACCTTTGTAGTACCTCTCCCCTACCGCCGCCCCATTCTAGGCTTGTCAAGAGATTTCTTAAACACGTGGTTGGTCACAGCTGAGCTTCTAAAGACAATGTGGTATCTTTCTCTGACAGCTAAGATAATAAACAAGGTAGATCAGTTCCTAAAGCAAGTTTTTCTTAGTTACATGTCAACACAACTCTGCCTTTGATTCAAATCCATCATGACAGTAAAATAATGAAAATCATTTAGTTGCACACCTAGAAGCCCAACTAAGTCAGTGTTTTCACATGGAGATCCTCTGATCATGTCATAAACAGCACTTCTCAACCTTCTTGTGTATTCCAGTCACCCAGACATGGTTTTAAAATACGGATTCTGCTTCAGTGGACCTGGAGGGGGCCCCAGGATTCTGCATTTCTAACAAGTCCCCAGATGCCACTGCTGGGTCATCGGCACTTAGGATAGCAAAGCCATAAAACAGGCCTCCTCTGTTAAATAGTTGTTTAACAGAAACATAGCAGCTTATTCTCCCTCAGCTAAAAACTATAATTCAGTAGAATTTTTTTATATCCACACATACTTGTTCTGGTTTTACCTACAGGATATATATTTTTTTCCTCTATGTCCTTTTATGAAAGGTTTTCAGTTACATACGTAGTAAATATTATCAAAAATAAATAAATCCAAGCAATATAAATGTATACAGAGTGAAAAATAGAGGCCAGCCTTTATAGCTAACATTTGTAAAAACAAAATATTTACTGAGGTAAGGGACAGGTATAATACACATTTATGGTTTATAGTGATACTTTGCTTATATGGGTATATAATTTTTTTAAATATTTAGTAATGGGATTGGCGTAGCTGAAATAAGATTGGCAAAATGCTTATTATATTTGAAGTATGATGATGGAGTTCATTTTTCTTGTTTCTCTGTTTTTCTTTTTTCTCTGCTTTTGTGTATATTTGAAACATAGCAAAAGAAAAGGAATCCAGATTTGGCCAATTAGTCCTGGAGGAACAGTGGTTGTCTCCACAAAGGTCCCGGTGGTTGGGGCAGAGATGAGGGCAGGTGTTAAGTCACAAAGAACAAGTTTAGATTGAAGTTTTCCCTGCTGCAGTTCACCAGGTGGAACTGTATTTCATTTCCGACTACAATTTGGCTGGAACTTAGTGTGGTTAGAGGGAAAGAGCAGCCTGGATGAATCATGAAGAGCCACATTAGAAAGCTTTGGGTCTCAGTGGATGAGTTCATATGCTAAAGATTTTTGAGCCAAAGCTTTAGGAAAACTGGGGAGCACTGTGTTTGGTGATTAAGACAGGGAAGGTCTGTGGGGTGCAAATTGGGTTAATGGGGAGGGTGGCAGGTTGATTCCCATAAGACAGGAGAATGAGAAGGTCATAGAGGGCTTTTAACTATGCTTCAGTTGTCATGTCGATCAACATCCAGGGGCTGATCTCCAGAAGTAGTGAGGGATGTAGGACTAGAGTGAAGAAGAGGGGAGAGCAACCCGAGAAACCACTGAGGTGAATGTGATCCAGGAAGACAGCGAGAAGGAAGGGAACTGTGTCAGACGAAACCATGAGGACGTTTGCGTACAAGGAGCGGATACAGGTGGAGAAAAAGAAAGCAGAGATGGTCAGAACTGAATTGGGAAAACCAAGAAAAAGGTTTTATTTTTTTAACGTTTATTTTTGAGGGAGAGACGGAACACGAGTTGGGGGAGGAGCAGAGAGGGAGGGAGACACAGAACCCGAAGCAGGCTCCGGGCTCAGAGCTGTCAGCACAGAGCCCGACGCGGGGCTCGAACCCACGAGCCGTGAGATCATGACCTGAGCCACCCAGGCGCCCCAAAAAAAGTTTTAAAGGAAAAGGAAAAGAAAACTACGAGCCGGGATAGCTGCTGGAGCAAAGTTCTGAAGGAGATGGGGAGCAGGGTCCAGAGTGCAAGTCTGATCCGTCCTCACAGATGGGTTCTTAGTAAAAATGGGAGCGAGAAAACGTGGCTGCTTGTTGATCTCTTCAGGAAATAAGGACAGGCCACCTACCAAATAAAAGATCTTGGCGGGGGGCTCTGGGGGGCTGGCTGGTGCTAGGGATATGGAGCTGGCAAGCTGGCTCAGAACACCAGGTGACAGAAGAGGAAAGGGGCAGGGCCAAAGAATCCGAAATCTTGATGTGAACCTCAGTGAACTCTTGAGACTAGTACCGGGGAGAAAAGCTGGTCTCCTGGTGTCAGGAGACCAGCTGAATCAGGAGAGCAAAGGAGAAATGACTGGGCCTGGAAATCACCTCAAAACATTCAGTTAGCAGACAGGATTGTAAGAGGTGGGAAAGAGGAGATTGTGGGTAGGGATTAACTGCAAGTGAAAGATGGCTGTGTGGAAAATTCCAAGCGATAACCAGGTCTAAAGCATGGTCTTGCCTGGGCAGCTGATGTAGGAGAGGATCTAGGTTGAGGAACTCTGTGGTCAGGTTGTTAGATGGGGTGATGTTACTCTGATGTATTTAGGGTGGCCCTAAGACCTTTGGAAAGCAAGGACCCCTTCTCCCCTGTTCTAAGTCCTACAGAAAGGGGTAGCTTGGGTAAGTACTGTTTGGGGCAGGGTGGGAAGAGGGCGGGAAACAGAGAGCCTTAAAGATGACCTAGATGAGAAGACTAGAGAAGCTACTAGCTTTGATGGTCTCAGGGATGGGACAGTATGGTTGCAAAATCGAGGCAAAAGGGAGATTTTTCACTCTAAGTCTTTCTGTACCTTTTGAATTCCAAACTGTTAATGCGGCACCGATTAGAACCCAATAAAAGGAAAATTTAAGCTGATACTATTGATGCAGATAGTAACCAGCTTGTTTAACTTTAAAGCAATTTGTGCCTTCCCTGTTCTTTCTGGTCCTGACAAAAAGCTTAGCTTGATGGGTAGGGTTAATAAAAATATGTGAAAGGGCCCGCTGTTCATGATAAAGTATTTTTGCTAAATTTACTTCAAGCGTTGGTCTCAGAATTTGATCGTGCGGCACAATTACGTATTGCTTTTCCAGAATCCTGAACTGATGGCAGTTCGCTTCAGCAGAGTTAGGTGATTTTCCTTGCAGTGATTTACATATTTTCCCTTTTAAAATCTTTCAACAGGTGTGAAAATCACCTCTACCTTGCAAGTGTTGAAGCTGATCAAGCAGGCCGGCGACCGGGTCCTGGTGTATTACGAAAGGCCCGTCGGCCAGAGCGGCCAGGGCGCGGCCCTGCAGGATCATTTCGGACAGCTGGAGGAACACTTCCTGTCGGCCTCATGCCCACCGAACTATGAGGAGGAGACACCTGCCTTGGCAGCGGATGCTGAGAACAGAGATTTGGACTCTGAATTTGAAGACCTGGCAGGTGATGTCCGAGCACAAACTGAGCTCAAAGATGAGGCACCGTCATTAAGTCACAGTCCCAAACGTACTCCAACAACACTTTCTGTTAAACCCCTTGGAACGATATCACCGGTTTTAAACCGTAAACTAGCTGTAGGAAGTCACCCACCCCCACCAAAACCTCCATGCAAAGAAGGAAATAAACCCTCAGCCCTAAAAGCTCCTGAGGTAACAGACCCGACGCAAGTGTCAAAACCCACCCAAGGATCCACTTTCAAACCACCCGTCCCACCGCGACCACAGGTGAAAGTCCCTTTGCCTTCTGCCGACGCCCCGAGTCAGACAGAACCAGATGTGCCCGCTGAAAAGCCAGAAAAGGTGCTGCCGCCGCCTCCTGCAGATAAACCTGCTGAGAAGCAAGCAAAAACTACAGATCACACGGAAGACGCGGCTGCATCGAAGCAGTTTTTAGCAAAGCAGGACGTGGTGAGAGATTTTCCGTCAGAAAGTTCCTGCCCTCCCAAGGACAGTGCAGATGACCCCCGGACATGGGAATCGTCAGAAATCCCTTACCGAAATAAGCTAGGAAAATGGACCAGAAGCAGAGCGACCTGTCTCTTTGACATAGAAGCCTGCCACAGGTACTTGAACGTTGCCCTGTGGTGCAGGGATCCCTTCAAGTTAGGGGGTCTTATCTGTCTGGGGCACGTTAGCTTGAAACTCGAAGACGTGGCTCTAGGATGCCTGGCGACATCAAACATGGAATACTTTTCAAAGTTCCGACTGGAAGCCCCCTCACCTAAGGCGATGGTCACGAGAACCGCCCTGCGCAGTCTGAGTGTGCAGAAGGGATTCAATGACAAGTTTTGCTTTGGCGACGTTACTATTCACTTCAAATACTTGAAAGAAGGCGAGCCAGACCACCCTGTAGTCCCTACCTTAGAGAAAGAGAAAGACCTCCATTTGATCGAAGAGGTTCCCGCCCTACCCAAAGAGGAGCATCTCGTTGGACAGATGGGCTTGACAGAAAACAAACACAGTTTCCAGGATACTCAGTTCCAGAACCCAACTTGGTGTGATTACTGTAAGAAAAAAGTGTGGACTAAAGCTGCCTCCCAGTGTATGTTCTGTGCTTACGTCTGCCATAAAAAATGTCAGGAAAAGTGTCTAGCCGAGACTCCTCTCTGCGGAGCAGCTGATAGGCGGATAGACCGGACCCTGAAAAACCTCAGGCTGGAAGGACAGGAAGGCTTCTTAGGCCTGCCTCCTCGTGTCGATGCTGAAGCTAGCAAGTCAGTCAACAAAACGACAGGTTTGACAAGACATATTATCAACACGAGCTCCCGTTTGCTAAATCTGCGCCAGGTCTCTAAAACTCGCCTTTCCGAACCGGGAACTGAGCTGGTGGAGCCTTCACCAAAACACACACCCAACACCTCAGACAACGAAGGCAGCGACACAGAGGTGTGTGGTCCGAACAGTCCTTCTAAACGGGGAAACAACACAGGAATCAAGTTGGTGAGAAAGGAGGGTGGTCTGGACGACAGCGTTTTCATTGCAGTTAAAGAAATCGGCCGCGATCTGTACAGGGGTTTGCCTACGGAGGAGAGGATCCAGAAACTTGAGTTCATGCTGGATAAACTGCAGAATGAAATTGACCAGGAGCTGGAACACAATAATTCCCTTGTTAGAGAAGAAAAGGAAACAACCGATACAAGGAAAAAATCACTTCTTTCTGCCGCTCTGGCGAAATCAGGTGAAAGACTGCAAGCCCTGACACTTCTCATGATCCACTACAGAGCCGGCATTGAAGATCTGGAATCTTTAGAAAGTCTGTCTTTAGACCAGCCCTCCAAAAAAATAAGCAAGTACACAGATGATACAGAAGAAGATCTTGACAATGAAATAACCCAGCTGATCGACTCCCAGCCATTCAGCAGCCTATCAGAGGGCTTGTTTGGCCCATCCGAGTCTGTTTAACAGACAGCCTGCTTAAATACTCTCAAGCGATTGGGGAAAAGTCGCATCTAAAGTACCACAGATAAACCACGTTTCAAACCCTCTTACAAAGCACTTCGGCCCGCTGCTCCACAGTCATTTGCTTGCGTAGGAACAAGAGTGAAAAAGGTGGTTTTCCAGCGAAAACATGACCAGCTCACTAAAATGGTTGTTTCGGATTGCATTTATAGCTATGCTTTTTTGGGTTTATACTGGGAATTTATTTTTACTAATTTATTTTTAACTTTTTCTAATTATGTAATTATGTAAGCTAACTTTTCATGTTTATGTATGTGTGATGTCTCGTGTTATTTTTCTTCATCTTAGTTTCTGAATTAGTGTTATGTAGGATACTGTCCAAATTCTTGAACTGTTTTCATTTCCATCACGGTTCTAACGAGTTTGCTGCCCAGATTGACAACGGCAATCACTGAGGGAACAGGTTTTGAATCTTTGTGTTAGGAAGTTTATCATCTCCACTTGCTCGAGATTTTTGTTGTTTTGGGGCTTGGTGGGGGGGGGGGGGGGGGGTTGTTTTTGCCAAATGTAACAAAAGCCGATGCTGTGGCTTTAGTCAGTTACACTGATTTAGTATTAAAAAAAGAAAAAAAATTACATATATTGCTTGCTTTCTATTCTGTGAATTTTTTTCTAGTTTTTGTGCAGTTTTAGTGAGAATATAGTTATTAATTTGAAGAGGTTGCATTGCAAAACAAAACGTAATAGGGAATAAAGAATGCAGTTGGGCAAGAATTTTTTAGACAAGATCACTAAAAAACAGTAACTGGTAGGATTTTGAAGTCTAATCTTTTAAATGGAAGTTCTGAACATTTATGATTTTTTTTTTTCCATCTTTAGTTCTCCCATGGGAAATAAAGCATGTCAAGGATGAAGTTTCAGAGGCCTGTTCTTAAAATGACCGTGTTGATAACGGACTTTGGCTGTTTTGTTTTAGAAACCTTTTCGTGCGGGAGGATGTTGTGAAGGAGAGGAATCACACAAGATTGATTTATCGCTTCTCTGACCTGCTGCAGGTTAAAGGAGTAGTGATTCCTCGGGGTGCTTCTGCAGTGCTATCTTCATTCGTTTAAAAAATGAAAACAAAAATTAACAGTACAGTACATAGGACTTGGGGTCAGTTCTCTGATGACAAGGATCTATTTGGATACTCGGTCCGTCGTGTAGACCCCACTAACGCGTGGCCACTATTGGTTATACCATAGAAGTTCTGGCCTTTTATAGGTCCATTTTCCTTCCGTAGGGAACTACTCTGATAATTGATCCATAGTAGAAACTGACATGATAATTTTGAATCCAGATGGGACAGTTTCGATGGCATAGTAAATCAGTAAGGGTTCTGGTCCAGGTCTCCAGCCTAGGACTCCAGATGAAAGTTTAAGTTCAAACTCTTCCACTGGCCACGAGTGAACTAAGCACAAGAGTGTTCTGTGCCAGTCTCCCCCGCTCCGAAGTAGGAACAGACGATACTTTACCTCACAGGATCATCGTGAGGAGAACAGAACGGCAAAAGTGCTCCGAACAGTATAAAGCTATTCAAAAAGAGTACGACTCTTACGGAGCACAGAAACATGTTTGAGGGTAGAAAAGTTATTCCACTTTTAGAATCAATGGCCAGTTCTCATTCTTGCTGTTTTTTATGAAGTGAAATATTAGGAAATACGTTTATTGGCCAAGTTTATAGAACAAAAGTCTGTGTATCCCGTTTTGTTTAGTTAAGCATGCTTGCATTTTAAATGAACGCTGCTGTAGAAGTCTTTATACACCAACTTCTCTGAAAGCTAAAAATGGTTCTGTAACATATGCTTGAAACAGTGTGCCCAACGTAATAACCAACTTTTATAAAGAAATAACTTACCGGTGATAACCTGGAAGGTCAGTGTCTGTAAGTGGCTGGTGTTGATGGACGGATGACACCACAGAAGCTTTAGTGACAGCCAGGCATGCTGCTGAAGCTGGTGCGTTTGAAAAGAGCTGCAGGAATAACGCAAAATCTTGGTTTCCTAAAAATCTCCTGTTTCAAAAGTATTTAACTCTGTAGAACCACGATTACGAAAAGCTCAGTAATGCTGCTGATTATATTTGTAAAATCTACCTTTAATGTAGTGCAATATTTTTATATCTACTGAGGTAGTGGCATCACGGCTGTACTTGAGTGCAGGGGAGGGGGGTCACTACAAGCAGCCTAGGGGTAGTGAGGGGTAAGGCTTCTGAAATAATTGTATTCTATTACATTCCTGATGTAATCTTGCTGCCATGCTATGTTATCAATAGCTAAAAAATAATAAAAAGAACTACCACAGAAAACAAGAATATCTTCATTTGCTAACCTCTGAACGAGGGGATTGGCTACATCTCTGGAATCATCGCCGGGTAGAATTCGGCCACGCAAACAAGGTCTTCACAAAGTCCTCTCTTGAACAAAATTGCTAGTTTGAAATCAGCCTAAAAGCATTAAATTCCGGTGGTGTTTTTTTTTTGTTTTGTTTTGTTTTTTTTCTTAACCCTATTAGGAATTAGACTGTTTTCTGCATTTCTGATGTTTAGATAGAGGATTAGGTTAGACAAGCTGAACAACGTGTTAGCATTATTTGGGAATCAGAATTATGCTGTGAATTATCACTATGCAAAAGAGCTGCGTGATATATTTACTTTCATCAGATGTACTTGTTCACAGCAGTCAGGAAAACAATCTAACCTTAGAAATGCAGGGATAACTTACTGGGCTTTTCCACAATGATATTATGTGACTGGTTACAGATTTCAGTTGAAAGCAAATTTTGTTTCCAGAGCCAAAAAGTAGGGTTTCAGACTAACCTGGAGTGAATTTTACCTGATGCCTGTAAGCAGAGAAGAATAGTTCTTAATTAGGTATTCACAGTCAAGACAATACCTTAAAATGTATTTTATTCCAGCGATAATGTCTGGTTTATAAAGAAACACACACAGGCACAGTAGCGTTCAGAAGATTTATTAAGGAAACGAGCTAAAACAGGCACATACACTTAGCAGTCGAAAGAACTGAGTATTCTTTGCTACCTCATTAGTGGTTTTGTATCTGTTTGCCAGGTACAAACATAACCCACCTCTGCTCAAAAAAATAAAACGTTCAGGGAGCTGTATGTTCTTTGTTCCGATACACACATTAAAAGAAGAAAAAAAAAGCGTCACTTCATAGTCTTGCTAACCCCAGGATATCAGTCCTATAAAAGACCTTGCAATTTTACCCCCTCAGATATAATGGATACCTTTGCTGCTAAAACGGTTTTGAAAAACTCCCGTATCTTTTGTCTTCTCTCTGGAGATCAACAGTGGGCATGCCTCTGCCAGTCATTCTTGAAGAGACTGAAGCCTTAGAGGCAAGAATAAAATTGGAATAAAGCATTGTGGTCAGGGAGAGCCACAAACCCTCTAAGAGAATCAACCGGTAGCACGTTCCCCAAGGGGGTCTCCCCTGTGGGAGAAAACAATCCTGCGGTTTTAGGTTAGCCGTAGGAGAGCGCTTCCCCATCCATCTTTACAGAGTCACAGATTTGTTTTAAGTTGCCCAAGGCAAGTATGTGAAGTTCATTTGCTTCCATCTCTGCCCTTGAAAACCAGATTTCAAATCATTCAAAACCCCACAGAAAAGCTTCCTAAAGCAAATGGAAACCGGATTAGCTACTTCTAGAGAATTACAAGGTTGAGGTTGAGGAGTCCTCGTTCTCAAGTTCTTGGCTCCTTGTCCAAGTTAACAGAAACACAGTATTAGCTTAACAAAGAACAGACATTAGGTAATTTCTGGTTACAGAGCTACAGAGTTCACAAGTATTTGCGACATTCTACACTATCTGCGCACTCCAATCACATCTACAAAACCTGATGTCAACTGACGATACTATTAACACAGTATTTGCTGTTGAAAAGGCACATCAATGTTGTCATGCTTAGAAAAACCACGTCGCACAACACTAGATACGAGAATACATACGCCTTTCTAGATGTTTGGGGTTTTTCTGTCTTTGAAAGGGGATGTGTCCTGACCACTTTTTTTTTTTTTTTTTAACCTGTTTTCCCTAATGTGATTCAAGATTTCTTTCCTCCATCTTCCTTTAAAATTTGTCGATTTGAACAACTATCAGAAGTCTAAAAAATAATAGTTACAGTTGAAAATTTAACAGATACCTAGAAAACACTTGGATGGCCTCTTAGCAGGTCAAAGGTACATGGTCTGATTTTTTCACATCATAGCAGCGATTAGCCTCTTAAATGTCTAAAACTTGAACGAGACGTTAATATAGCTATCCTGCTTAATCTTGTCGGTATAAGGGATCTCTACCCTCACTTTTCTTTCATCCAGTAAGACAATCCAGTATATATCTTAAAGGGAAAGCTAGTTCTACAACTATACTTTGGGTGCTTTTCTCCGCTTTTGAACTATTTTCTAGTTTTCTCCTTCTGGCTCTAGTGCCTGCTGCCAGCCACGTGACTTGTAAACATGTAATTTGAAACCATCTGTTTCCAGGTAGATGGTTACACAGAAAACTAACGCCAGCTACGATTTATGGGTAAGTCCATAAAATGACGGACTCAAGTTCCTGTCCTCTGCATTTGAGATAACTAGCTTTTAACTCATAAATATGTTGATAGTAATTACAAGTTAACCACACGCAGCGTCACTACGTAATATGCTGTCTTATTTGATTCTGTTTTTCAGACTTCCTTCTGGTTTCTCAGTGTTGGAAGTGTCTCGGAGATAATGTGTGCTTTAATTTTAAACACCCATTACCAATATTCAGAAAAAATATATGATTCTTTTGCCCAAGTGTTTATGAATGTAAGTTTTTTAAAAATTATATTTGATTTGGATTCAAATATTTATAGATTTACACTATATTTCGTCAAAATATATTGTATAATATTGAATAAAATCAAATACATAAAATAAAGTTTTCAACACTATTTATACAAACCCCTAGAAAAGCTGCTTTTTCTTTATAAGGCTGTTGGCAATTGATCACAACCACGGAGAAGAATGAATAACCTTTGGTTGTTTGGCTTTCGCCAGGGGCGATGGTGCGACTAAGTTCTGGAGAAGTCATTTCACTGGTAACACTGTTTTGTACAAATAAATACTTTGACGACTTTTGAGGATCTCAGTCACTTTCGGATTCTTCATCCTCACCTATCGGATACGACTGGATGTTATTCTGGGTGTACATCTTTGTCTTAATGGGGCAGTTGTGATCCATGAGAATAGCCTGAAAGACAGCAGAGTGCACATACGGTGATCTTGTTTCACAAAGACAAGACGGTTTTCACCTACCATTTTTGACCGTCACTAGTTTGAAGGCTGTAGATGGCACCACCCCGTGGGAACCAGTCCTTAGGGGCAACTGCCAGGTTGCCTGGCCCAGAAGCTGCGGGGTTGGACGCTCCAGGAGGATCCCAGGCAACAGGAGAGACTGCAGAAGTGGTTTCTGCCTGGGCCACGGGCACCCTAAAGCCATGCAGCAAGGGCTTATGCGGGTTACGTTTAGGAAGAGTTCTTTTGTTTGTTTGTTTCTTTTTCAGAGAAAGAGACAACATGAGTGGGGGAGGGGCTGAGAGAGAGGGAGACACGGAATCCAAAGCAGGTTCCAGGCCCTCAGCTGTCAGCACAGAGCCCGAGGCGGGGCTCGAACTCCTAGACCGCAAGATCATGACCTGAGCCGAAGCTCTACGCTTAACCGACGGAGCCACCCGGTCGCCCCCGTTTAGGAATTCTGTTTGGAATCTCGGAATTGGGGGGATGCTGGAGTCACACGGCGCCAACTGTTCACTGTGGCAACACCCTTAATCGGCACGCTCTGTCCCTAACGAGGCAAACTCCCACGCTGGAAATGTACCTCCACTGTGTATGTATGTGGATCTGGTTCTGATCGCAGCCATCTTCGCAGGCTGCCCTTGCGGTATTTTCAGACCACAGCCACGGTCCCTTAGATTTCCCTGCACTAGACATCACAGGGCCTGTACGTTTTCATAAATGGCATTTCCAGAGCACCTCTCCTCCAAATCCTAGAGGTCTTCCTCTTGTCCAAATAAATGTAGGATTTAAAAAAAAAAAAAAATCCTCTGATGCCCATAAAAATCTTATGCCTTCTCACTGTCACTAAAAATGTAAAAACAGCCCATTGATCCTCAATCGATAAACCCATGCAGTCATTATTCTCTTGAAAGTGTGCAGACCAAGCATGTAGTCTGAGAAGACAGCCGTCCCTTATGGGACCCGGACCACGCTGAGCATTCCTGCCACAGCACCGCAGCTTCACGAGAGCCCCACCTGGTAGGCGGGTAACTCTGTGCGGGCACAGAGATCAAAGAACGTGACCAGGGATGCACCGCTGGGAGGGGACAGATGCGTGCCAGGCAGCCTTCTGCCGCGGTCTACTCTCGCAGGGCTCCAGGGCGGAGGCAGAAAAGGGCCAGAGCACGGCAAGGGGACGCTGCGTGCAACTGAAGGAGATGCTCCCATCAGGTGTGTTTTCTGGACTTTTCTTCCAAGTAAATAATTCCCCCAAGACCTTGTTGTGAGGTGTGAAAATCTACATGGAAACATTTCTCTGTTGATACGACCCCACTGAAACCTATCTTTGTGTTTGTCCACTACTCCCCGCCACCAGCCCCCCCCCTCCCCCGCCCCAGGTCCCGCTCTACACATTTGAGACCTTCTGTAACTCCCCTCAGTGCTAACCCACGTATCATTTCCTGAGAGAATCTACAGTGATCTGCCTGGGTGACATGTTAAGATAAAGGACTTCCGTGACCCTGTAAGTCAGGCCGCCAGCTCAAACTGTCAGCTGCAAAATTTAACACTGTTTTTATACTTTTTGCCAAGTGAATCGATACGTGCATTTAATAAGGAGCTCGATGTCTAAAACTAAGTAACTGAGGCAACAGACATGGTACCCCAGGACCATTCTCCCAGCGTTTAACCCCCAAAGAGCACATCTCATCTCCCCAGGTTAGTGATCCTCAAAGAAATCTCGCGAATCACCAGGGGGCGAGGGGAAGGGAGAGTTAAACATGAAATTCCAGTCGGCTCCCTAACCCTTCATGACGATGGTGTCCACACGCTAGGAGAAGCACCGTCTCAGCGATGAGGCATCATCTAGAACTACAGAGGGCCCTACGGCTGACGACAGCTCGCTGGGCACCTGCTTGCATGCCCCCGAGGTCCTGTGCCAGCAGGTCAGTGACCTTACTGCATAGGAAGGGCAAGTCCCACAGCGCTCACAGGGGAAACGCTTGCTGTGGATGAAGTGCTCAGGGAAAGCTGTACAAGAGACGGGATACCAGCTGAACCTCGAAGGGCGGAAAGGGTGTGCACAGCGAAGGAGCTGGACGTGAGCACGGCATAGCTCATCTACTAAATGAGACACTATGTAAAACAGGGACACTAAGTAAGCCGGCCTGGCCACCACAGAGGTCTGATGATGAGGTACACACAGCGAGATGGTAATTAGAAAGCCCACCCGGCACCAGACTGCAGGGCCTTGAATGCCAGGCAAGGGACCTTGACCTCTGGCCCACAGGCAGTAAGACAGCCTTGGGACGGATGGCCATCGTTCGACCCTCTTCATAACCACCTTCTCTCACTTGGTTCAACCATCATTAGACCTGACTCTGCATATATGCAGACTTAAGGACCCCCGAAACCTAACGCTGGGCACGACTGTATGGCAGTTCTATTTTTATAATAACGTCTACGTGACTAAAGAGGCCAGGCAGCATACGTCGTATTCCCAAAGGGCCAGGAAAAGAGAGGCGTGAACAGGATGCAGCTGGTAAATCAAGTGCATGGGGGGCCACGAGGGCCGCCAGGTAATTTAAGCCGGCTCTCCGTGCCACTGCTGGGCAACAGAGGCGTGTCTGACTCCGGACTGAAAAGAGAAAGGAGGAAGTTCTTTGAACTCAGAGCAGAGCCCAGTCACTGAGAGCTGAACCCCAGCCCCTGCCAGATGCCTGGTTTCTTATCAGACACAGAGTGAGGATCTCCAAAGCGGTAAAAGCCTTGTTGGACTAAATGAAGTATATAAATGAAGCAAATACACAGCTGGAACATTGAGACAATAAAAACTGAACAGTAAGCCCTCCAGGCTTCAAGATTTTGAGAGCTACCAGGCCTGAATGCTAGAAAGTTTTATTTACTGTATCTTAAAAAAAATAAATAAATAAATAAAAAATTAAAAAATGGTGAGGGTTTTGCACATCAACTACATGAATGCCCCACAGAGGGACCCATTTCTATAAATAGATGATAATATTCAGGTCCTTGCCTGGCCCCTGCATTCAGAAAACAGGGTGGCTGGAAGGACCCTGGAACAATGAGGAGAAAGGCCGGAGCCACCCAGGAAAAGCAAGCTGCAATCCCAAACCCCTACTTTCCTGTCTGGGCCACCACTAGAAACTTCAAGAGTAAGGTGTAAGAAATGTGCCCCATCTTTAAAAATAATTCTTGGGGCGCCTGGGTGGCTCAGTCGGTTAAGCCTCCGACTTCAGCTCAGGTCACGATCTCGCGACCGTGAGTTCGAGCCCCGCATCGGGCTCTGGGCTGACGGCTCAGAGCCTGGAGCCTGCTTCCGATTCTGTGTCTCCCTCTCTCTCTGCCCCTCCCCCGTTCATGCTCTGTCTCTCTCTGTCTCAAAAATAAATACACGTTTAAAAAAAAATTTCTTTTTTAAATAATTCTTTAACCTGGAAAAAATATCCATTCCAGCACACAACCATCCTCAACTGGGTATTCTGAGAATCACGGGCTGCACGTCACTGTCGTAGAACACAGTTGTCCTCAAATGGCAGAGTGGAATTTCTTACGCTTGCAGAGGAACAACAACAAACAAAAAACAAAACAAAAAAAGCCAGAAGTCGAGGATACCAAACGGAAGAAAAACTCAGGCGCTCTCACGCTAGTTCATGATTGTGTGATTGGGGACCCATGAAAACAGCTTTAGATCTTTCAGTATAAAATAGCTGAAGGCTATTCAGAAGGCCGCCTAATGAAAGAATGATTTGCTCAGGCTTACATGCCTTATTCTGGCTGCCCGCCTGCCTTTGGTAACTGCTGATCCTGAACGCCCGCACTTGTCGGTATTGGATTCTCTCAAGTGGGCAGTAATCAATTCTGTCTCCTCCCTGGCACACTGCTGTCCCGGCCTCACTCCCCCTTATCATTAGGTGTCTTCCTGCCCCGCTTGCTCAGGGAATAGGCAGCTGCTGTTGGCCACCCTCAAATGTTGCCATTACGCGAGTCAAATGGAATCCAATGTGATGCCTTCAATTATGGGCATCAGTGACGGGCAGCGAGATGCACATTTTCTCAGGTTTTTAATGATTCATCTTGCTAGGCACTTATTACGGATTTTTGACATTTTGCAGCGAAAGTGCCTTTCGGGAAGCCTACAATTTTTGCTGCCTTGCCTTTCAAGATTGTCTCTTCCGCTCCCTTCGGCATTTCGCTTTTTAAATGAACAAAAGTGCCGATTTAACACGAGGGAAGAGAAGGGGTGCTGAGGTCGGCCTTCTGCCAGTCATCACGTGGACTCCAGGGCAGCAGCTGGCCCGGGGGGTTGTCCCCCTCTACCCCCCATCCCCTGACCTCACTTATTTCTTCCAACACCTCAGATAAGCCACCACGCTGACGCCGACACACGGCACAGCGGCCACTAACGTCTGCTGCTTGGCTAAGGAAGCCCATTCAGCAGTTCGGAGGTCTCAGGAGCAAAAGGAAGCTCTCGCCTCACAGGAGGGAGAAAGGGAGGACACCAGGGGGCCTCTGGACCGACAGTAAATCAGGGCGTTAGGTAGAAGCAGGAAAGCAGCATGAGGTAGTGCTGGAAATAGTAATGCACTTATCGAGCATCCACTGTAGTAAGCACAGGGCTAAGCACTCTGGGATTCTTAGCTGAATCCTTACGACAACCCAGTAAGGGAGATGCTATCCTGTCCCCACATGACAGTGTGGCTCCAAGGCCACCACTAGCCCTTCATTACTTCCCAAGAATCTTATTAAACAGTCTCCTGGGTGAAAGAACTTGTAGGCGATTTTGTCTTTGTGTTTTTTGGTCCAAAAAGGGTTGGGAGTAACCCCCTTTTCCGACCCCGATTTGGGCAAGCTACCATGCGGGGCTCAGGCGAGGAGACGGGTAGGATGAACAGTAAAGTGCTACGGTTGCTCAGAAGTGGGGCCATGTAAGCAAGAGGAAGGAAAGAAGAGGTGATTTCCGTCGGAATATTTCCACACCTTCCCCTCCTCTTCTTTCAAACGGGTCATGAGTAATACCAAATTATCCAGTTAAATCCTATATAATAAAGGGCACACGATAGAGTGATCAGTGTTGAATATACTTTTTCTGAAAATATTTTCAAAATATATTGAACAAATTAATGAATACAAAGAACACCCCAGACAAATAAAGGCTGCACATAACCTAACTTCAGAGTCTGTGTCTGTTTTTAGACCCACTCTTTGGGGAAAATCGTAACAGGGAAGTTCAAGAAATGCCAAAGCGTCAGACCCATTTCCGTTCACCCGTCAGAAAGAACTTCTGGTGTGCCCCCAAGAGAGCATCACAAGTGAACCTCATATCCACTCCTCATCACAAAAACACCATCTCCCCTCGCCTCCGTTATCTCCTTCATTCTTAACTTAAGCCTCCACTCTCATCCTGCTAGACGAGGGTCTGCCACCACGGGAGGTTTTAAAACCCAGCAACACCATCACCAGGGATGAACGCTCATCAGGTTAAAACGACTAATGCATTCTGAAATTCAAGTTTAGAACCAGTAAGTTCTAAACACTTTATCCTCGATACCATATCATTTAGTTTGATTCTGGTTATGAAACTGTGAATTTAAAGGTTGCACATGCTCACGTGTGCCCAAAGGTACATATACGATAGTTTCCCAAAATGCTCTGTTATCTACACCAAAACCATCTCCAGAATCCTACGCAGTAAGAACAAAAACACTATTACTGAAAGCCGTAAGGCTTAGGAGAAAAGCAAACGGCACCCAAAATGGCTCATCTCAGGACTCGGTGCAGGAAGCAAAAAAAGTTCTATTCAAGATTTTTGAGAACTAAAGGCAATTACATTTAACTACTCCATGTCTGGTTGACAAAAGAGCTATACAGACTGCTAATCTATGTACCAAAACATCACCTCACTCTTCACATTTATAAACATAATGTTTGATACAGTAAAAGAGGTATGGCCTATGCGGTATAAACGCCAAAGGAACTCTGACCCTTTATGTTTGGGGAGTTCTGCCCCAAAGGAGCAGAAATATATTTTCTAACTACGCCATGAAGGAACCGTCCAGAAGACCATGCCAACACGATCAAGAAACACTAGAGTTGCGTCCTAAAATTCTCTTACCATTTTTTCTTCCTTGGCAGGTGGACTTCGAAGGAAAAAGCAGAGAGGAGCAAAAAGAATATCAATTATTCCAATGATCGTCATGAGCCACGGAAATCCGATCGCCTTTGCGATAGCCCCACCAGCCGAGGGACCTTTCGGGAAACAGAGAAGGAAGATAAAGCTCTCTCCAGATGCCTCACAGACGGAAAGACACCAAAGTTTAAACAGTTTCCGGTCGGCATTATCACGCATCGAGGTGAAAGCTTGTTTTGAAAGGTCAGTGTCCTTCCTTACCTATAGCATATCCCATACAGAAGGCCACGTCCGCAATGGCATAGACGCTCCCGTAGACAGACACGTGCCGCAGGTCTACCAGGTAGCCCATGATGGGCATCATTGAGGAGTCCACCATTCCTGTGGACGGGCAGGGCACACGGTCTATAGAAAACCGACGCGGCCCGAAAACGCGGCGAGCGTCAGTGTCCTGACCCCCACCCCGCCAGCGGCTCCCCTTCTGTCATCGCCCCCTGTGAGTCTCAAGGCAGGCTCCCCAAGGCACACCCTTCACTGAAGACAGGCTGCAGGCCGCTGGGGCTGGGACTGGAACCCAGGCCACCTGTGCCTGTTCTCCCGCTGGCCCCGCCTGGCCCCCACCGTCTGAAGGGCCCCACCTTCCAGCAGAGGGCACCCCGTCCTCTGGTGACTCACAGACCAGGCTTCACATCCAGTGGGGCGCTGGCTACTGGCTGTGTGGCCCCTCGCCTTCCTCCAGCCGGTGCTTTCCAGATTAACCCTCTCCGGGTTCCGCAGCCCCTCACGTTCCCCCAGGGGGCACACCTACAAGCCTCACACACTCCCCTCCCCATCTACACCTCGGCCTCACACTCGGACTATGAGAATAAGTTGGAAAGTATCAGGGAAGATGGGAAGGAATCAGAACACGAGGGCGTCTGAGGGGTCACCGTGCCCTGCTCAGAGAACAGACTGAAAGAGGTCTGCCAACCCGGGGGCTTAAACAAACAATCACCATCACTAAGGCGGGGATCAGAATCTCCTAGCTGGTGAACAGTCAGGGACAGGCAGAATAAACAAAGAGCAAAGGAAAAGCATGTGTGTTCAGAGTCCTGGGCTCACGTCCCTGGCGGGATGGGCACGGCCATTCCTCATCTAGCTGAACACTGGTTTCCCCATCCATAAAATGGGGCTGATAACAATCAGCTAAAATGAGACCCCCATCTGTGGACACCACCAGCAGACCAGTCAAACGTCCATTCCCTCACCTCCACCTACTACTAGAGGCTGGAAGAGGAGGGACGTTCCTTCATCCAATCGGTATTTGTTGATCACCTAATATGTGCCGCGTGCTGGGGACGGGGACGGGGTGAACAAACTGGACAGAAGAGGTGGACGGGCCCCCGAGAGCTCAAAAATGAATTCCAGTTGTCACTGAAGCCATGAGGTGCTGTGGGAGGGCAAACCTAACCCGCCCGGGGAGCCCCCAAAGGCTCCCTTCTGTCTTTTCCACTGCACCACTCAAAGCTTCAGTTCTTGCCTTTAGCAACTGTGACAGATTTAGCCCTTACTTTTATGACGACCAATCTGTATATTATAAATGAGAAACAAAGGTATCCTATTCATGCAAAACATTAACAAGATTGTTTCCAGCATACATGGTTCTTCACATCCAAAGACCCCGTCCCCTTTGCCGGTGAAAATTCCCGCAGCACGGGTGGCCATCGATACACCAGGCCACCTTTTCTGTACCAGACCTTGTAAAAAATATACGTGAAGTCTCTGTCCCCCGGGTTCTCTTCTGTGCACAGATCTGAGCCCAAACAAAGGTGCTCTGAGTGAGGGGGTTCTCTTGTTTGCCCAAGGGCAGCAACAGAGTATCCGTTTGCTTCTGTAAATAGCAGGGTTTCTACAAATACTGGCTTTCGGAAAATAAATGACTAGTATGTGAAAGCAGGTATCTATCTGTAGACAACTGACAGGGGGTACTTGAGTTTGGCAGCCCACAGCCTCCTTCCGAGCTCTAGAAGTTTTAGGTTGATGGGGCGCCTGGGTGGCTCAGTCGGTTGAGCGTCCGACTTCAGCTCAGGTCATGATCTCGCGGTCCGTGAGTTCAAGCCCCGCGTCGGGCTCTGTGCTGACAGCTCAGAGCCTGGAGCCTGTTTCCGATTCTGTGTCTCCCTCTCTCTCTGACCCTCCCCCGTTCATGCTCTGTCTCTGTCTCAAAAATAAATAAACGTTTAAAAAAAAAAAAAAGAAATTTTAGGTTGAGGAACGATAGATAGTCTGCCCCAATAAGAGGAAATCTTTCTGACTAATGGGGAAAAGAAAGTTCTACAGGTGACTTACCAATTGCAAAACCGACTCCAAAGTTGGGAGCTATGAGTCCGTAAATGTTTTTTGCGAAAGGAATCTGTAAGAGGAAATACCCGTCACCCTAAAATCATGACATCCAATGTAAAGCTTCTGGGAAAAGCCTAAAGATGGGTCTTCTCTGGCCTGGTTTGCGTGTTCCCTTCTGAAGTGGGAACTAGGGGGAAGAAGGAGGATGGGGTCTGGGGAGAACTGGGTCCTCCAAGATCTCAGAAGTTGAACCTGAAATGGGTTTTGTGACCACCAAGAACAGCCTCGTCAACTGCTGTAGTTAAGACCAGCCCGGACCACGCTCCATTTCTGACAAGGGCCAGAAGGCCTCACTTGGGGGTAGATACCGGCTGTTGGTAGAAGATGTGTTGTTCTAGAAAAAAAAATCTTGCTACTGTTTCAGGCTAGTCGGCTCAAAGTGTTTAAAGACGCTGTAATATTGACCATGAGGGGGGGTTGGGGAAGTGAAATATTACTATGCAACCAACCGTCCTAAATAACCTGCAGCTGACCTAGAATGTAAATGTATCCCTTGGAGAACCTTGTCCAATATGTTTAAGAGGATACAAAATTGGAGGAAAATTGAAAGTGTAATAAAACCAAATATCGGGGCGCCCGGGTGGCTCAGTCGGTTACGCGTCCGGCTCTGCATTTCGGCTCAGGTCATGATCTCCCCGGGGGTTCGAGCTCCACGTCAGGCTCTGCGCTGGCAGTGTGGAGCCTGCTTGGGATTCTCTCTCTCTCTCTCTCTCTCTCTCTTCCTCTCTCTCTCTCCACCCCTCCCCCTGCTTAGGTGCACTTTTTCCCTCAAAACAAAAAACATAAAAATAAAAATAAAAAACAGACAACAAACTTCACTCTGCTCTGAAATGCTTCCTGGTGATTCTTGCCCAAAGCGAAAGTTTTCTTTCGAGACCACTTGTCAAGGAAGGTCTTTTACTCACACATAAAATGCTGATTCCGACAATTATCATTCCCAGAAGAGCACAAAGCCACCTGTCAAAAGAACAAAAAAGCACCTTCCATAAACGACCGCTCCCATTCCCACCCCTGCCAAATTTTCAACAGAAATCAGGACAATTACTTATGAAAACTCGGGTAGAAACAGCCAGAATTGGCTTAACAGAACGACATTATACTGATGAAAACTCGGGTCGCAACACCCAGAACTGGCTTCACAGAACATTATTCCGACAGAGTGAGAGCAAGCGGTACTCGTCTTACCTCCCCATTTTGTGTGCGAGCATCCCAAAAATATTGGTTCCGAGGAGATAAGAGACACTAGCCGGCAAGAAAGCAATGCCTGTAAATTTATGGAAAGGACACCTTATCAGCACTGATATCAGCCAAGTGTTGGAAAAAGTAATAACTGTCAGACATCACAATGGCGATCAGAGCGGATGAAAGAAGGCCTGAGGCCTGCACCCCGGCAGCTAATATCCGGCGGCTGACGGAGCCAGACGGGACCCCACGCGGCTCCTCCGTCCTCACAAAGCCGCCAGACGCTCCAGAAACGAGATGCGTCCCTCTATCAACGGCTTCATCTCGCCTCCGTGCCTGCCTGGTGGCGGCCTCACCCACGGACGCACGCGGGCAGCTTCCGCCGCGGGAGCCCGGCCACTGTGCTGCCGCACGTGCGGTGAGCGGCGGTGGCACCGCCCCCGTCCTCACCCCTTCGTCACTTTGCCACAGGAGACACGGGCATTGAGAAAGACCAGGGAACGTGAAGAGAAGGACAAAGAAAAAGTTAAAGTCACCCCAAAGTCCATCGCTCGGGTACTGAGCACGGTGATTCCCGCTCTGTAGTCTTACACACACGAGTTTACACGCACACAGAGGCACGGGTGCATGCAGGATTCGGGTTTTTTAAGAACAAAACAAGATGTGGGATTATACTCTTGTGCTGCAGCTACATCCTTTTTTATTTTATTTTTTTAATGTTTATTTATGCATTTTGAGAGAGCGCGAGCACAAGCAGAGGAGGGGCAGAGAGAAAGAATCCGTAGCAGGCTCTGCACTGTCAGCACAGAGCCCAAGGTGGGGCTCGAACTCACGAACCTAAGAGATCGTGACCTGAGCAGAAACCAAGAGTCGGATGCTTAACCGATCGAGCTACCCAGGCGCCCCTCCATCCTGCTTCTTTCAATTAGCTTTATGAACATCTTGCCAGGCCTAAAAAAAAAAAAAATGAACGTCTACGCAGTCATTTTTTGTGTGTGGCCAAGTCACGCGACTGACGTTTTCATGTCTGAGGTTCAATGCTCTCCCGGGGACTTGGCGTCCCCGGCCGAGCCTGTGCCAATATTCGGCTGCTGGTGGCAGTGGTTGCTTTGGAAGTAGTCTCTGTGTTGAACAGAAAGCCCGACGCGAGTCAGACCAGCCTGGCCGCTAGGGATCTGTCCATACCAGCTCCGTGTGGTCCCCATCTGTTATCAGGACAATAGGATGGTCTCCTCCCAAAGATGGCGTTTTTCCTGAACTCAGTTACACCAGATTTGATTCTAAGCCTCGCCCACAAATGGCGAAGGCCGCTTCGTTCTCAGTCACACAGCCACACACGAGCTAGACGTGCCCAGAAGGTTAAACGCGTCAGCTGGGATGCACTGTGCTCAAGATGCACGGGGCCCAGGGCCTTTCTCGGCCCCACGGCTCAGCAGCACGCACACGTGCACGCACGCACGCACGCACACGCGTGACCTTGCCTCTTCAGGGATGCAGTGGCCCTTCCCTGCACCTCCATAAGCACTAATGCAAGCCACCAAACTCTCCAGAGAGGCTGAGCCTTCCAGCACAGTAGCGACTTCAAAATGATTAGGTCCAGGAGCTAAATCCAAAACCAAGCCACTCCAGGCTTGGTGATCTGGGAAACAGTAACAAAGAGCAATCTCATTTCATGTTCCAGGAAACCATTTCTGTCACGCTTGGCAACATCGGCGGCCAAATAATCGCGGGATGTAATTGGATTCAGCGAACGTTACTGATAGCGCGGGTCTGGCTCAGGGCGAAGACAGTGACCACAGTGTGGCTCTGGCCACCACGAGAGCCTCAAAGGAAGGAGCCAGACGATGTCTGAGCTGGAACGCGGCTACGCCGGGGACGGAACAAAGGTACGTATGCCGTGCTCTGGGGACCCAGAAGCTCCCCAAAGCAGCTGGCGATTAAGCCTAACCTTGCACGCCAGGTAGTAGGCTTAGTGTGGAGACGTTAAGAAGCCACGAGGGCCGTTGTGTCAGGATGAGTACGTATGGGGTTCAGGGACGGGTAAACGAACGAAGAAAGCAAAGGAAAAGGTAAATAACAGCACGGGCACCATGATGAAGAGACACCAACATCGGGCCTCCGTGTCGGGGAAACAGAAGGGAAGTGGCGGGGGAGGGCCCAGACCCCATCTAAAGAGGCGACTGCTGCTCTGGAAGACTGAGGTCCCAGACTGGAAGATCCAATTTTTCCAGGAGAGATTGAACTCTAGATTCTTACAGGAAGTCTCTTGAGCTTTTCAAATGCTGGCAACTAATTTTTACGAACATAAAGCGCTCGCATAAACCAAAACCTACCTACGCGTGGAACTCAGTCCACAGACTGAGTGCCACCTGCTGTAAACCGGGGCCCAAGGAAGTGGACTGTGAACAACCCAGCCAGGGGCCCCATTTCGGGTAAATCCTGACGCCGGGAGCAAGGCACGGGATGATGCATCTCTGAAGGCACAGCTTCAAAGCAGGGTCGCCAACATGCTCCGGGGGGGGGGGGGGGGCGGGGAGCCACAGATGAGCTCCATCTTCCTGACCCACGAGGGGGATGCGGAGCTCACGCGTGAGACCTGGGAGTGGGTGCACCCCCCACCCCCATTTTCCATAGATGGCAAAACAGCCTCAGGCCGCAAACTCCAGTTTCAAGATCCTCAAGCAAAAAGCACTGGGGGTAAGCCATGAAACAAGAGGCTCATTTCAGCTCGAAACACACCGGCTGAGGCTCCAGGGGGTCCCCGTGACCTCACGGGGCCCAAAAGGCAGCGCATCTCACAGGAAGGCTCTGAGGAGCAGACGGCAAATAGCCCTCCCTGTCCGATCCCTGGGCCCTGTCCTCCGCGAGAGCTCCACCTTCCTTGTACCTGACCCTGGCCGGCCGGCCTTCCCCACATCGGTGAGCTCCTGGTGGGCAGGGACCCCTTCATCTGTTTCCACGGCCCAGCTCCGTGGCGGCCCAGGGGAGGCGCTCAGAACACAGCCGACCGCTTAGAGGAGAGGGTCCCGTGCGAGGACATTCACTTCCCACGACCGACAGTCTCGAGGGAGGCTGCCGTCCCTTGAAGGCAGGCACCGTGGGTCCAGCCGCCGGCCTCCCGGGGGTAAAAGCCTGCACTGCGGTCTGGAGCCGGAGTCCTGCTTTCTAGAGCTTCCAAACTGGGGGCAGGGCCACGTGCTCTTTGGACCTCCGGCTCTAAGCTCCCGATCGCCGTTGCGACACGGCTTCAGCATCCCCCGCGCCGCCGGGGCCCCCGTCGCATCACTCAACCCACAGAACCAGCTCTGGGAACTCGGCCCTCGGTGCGCCCCTCACGGCATCCCGCCTGGCGACTCAACAGGAGACCGTCTAGCTGTGCTCAGGGACCCGGGCTGGGAGCCCAGTGCCCTCCCAGACAGCTCTTTAAAGATGGCTCCAACTAGGGGCGAGTGTCCTAACGCCAGGCCCTGAGCTTCCCATCACTTCCACCCACTGGTCCTGGGGTGCATCCTGGAGCCAAGAGAAACTGCCTTCGACCTCCACCCCCCGGCCGGCCACCACAGCAAGAAAATGCAGCCGACCCACTCCTTGGCTTCCCCAGTGAAACCCCACCGGGGCTCCGGTGGCTCCCAGGGACTGGCCATCTCCTGCCACTTCTCCGTCCAAGTTCAAGCCACTTCTCCACCTTGAAACACGGTGCACAGAATCGCCCCGGCCCAGCTCCGTGCCGGTGCACAGCACCTGAGCACTCGCGGCTCCAGGAAGGGAAGAGGGACCGAGCGCATCACGGGGCCGGCCCCTGCTCTGCACCCTGAGAGCCCCAGCTCACACAGCCCTCACAGGGCTCGTAGTGCACCGACCTGTGCCCCCACCAGGGCCCTGCCTCGTCTCCACGGGCGTCTTCAACCCTACGGCCCGACCCCACATTCTCACCGGAGGGATTCCTTCATGTCCCTTCAGAACTTCGTCGGTACCTGTGGGGGGATCTTTTTGAACTGTCATCAACTGGGCAACTTTGTCCCTCCAAAGCCTGTATCACCTGCAAAGGCAACAAGAAGTCTGTGTCGGCCCTTTCCTGACCCAAAGAGAGAAGTGTGGACGGGCCGGCCCGCACACAGTGCCTGGGGCCACACATGTGAGTGAGCCTGTCCTTCTGCGAGGGTGCTGCTCTCCCTGCGGGGTGCCTGCATCCCCCTCAGTCACCTCTGCGCGTACCACAAAGCTCACCCACGGGGATCGTCTGCCCACCCCCGCGCTTTCATGGTAAGCCTGGCTTTGACCACGGGCTCGACGGGCTCGGGAGGGAGAGGCTCAAACCACAACGGAGCCTACAAGGAGCCAATGCTGGACCTGCAGCCCCAGAAGTGACTGTAGGAAGGAGTCCTTGGACTTCTTCTGAGCCCTTCCTGATGTCCCCAAGGACTCCGTCTGGAACCAGGATGGGGCAACAGTCCCAGTTTGCCCTATGCCAAGGGAGGCTCAGGAGGCTGACGTCCTCACATCCTGGAGCCACAGCATGCCGGCAATCATCCTGTCCTTGAGTACCCAGCCAGGCTGGCACAGGACGTGCCCCAAGGTCATGGCTGCCTGGGAGCAGAGCGGGTCCCCGGCCGAGCACGAGAGTATCCTAGCCTCGATCCCACACTGCACCACCACGTCTCCTTAAAGAGCCAGAAGAAAGAGTTTGGCTCCACTCTTCTCTGGGGCCCATTCCTTAGAGCTTAAGTTTCCCCTTGGGGTCGGTAGGCCTCACCAGGAACAGGGTCACCAAGCCTCCGGGTGCTGGGGCAGGGTGCGGGGGGTGTCATTTGACCCAGACTTGACGTAAAGGGAGACGCCACGAAATGATTCTCTTTCCACCGACCCAAACTCAGGGCCACCCCCAAATGGCAGCACAAGGGGCCGGGGGGATGGGCTCACACGGCCACACTCTGGAACACGGGTGGGCTCCCATCTACCTCCTCTAAAAATCACGGCCATTCACGCAGCGTTCAACAAGAGCAATCATGGGCCACCCACGAGGCTGCTTAAGACTGTTTTGCCTTGGCTTCAAATCTTACGGTCTTTCTCCAGAAATGACGAGGGAAGCAGAAGGGCAGGAGGGAGCCCACACAGGACCCTGCAGCACAGCAGGGGCCCGAGCTGCCCCGGGGCCTCCTCTGGAGGACGGCCGTGCCCCGTGCTGGCGCTGGGTCCTCACTTCCACCCTCGGTCCTCGCACCCCGTCGCCCACGGCGCCCTCCTCACGAGGCTCAGGGGGGCCTGCGGGGCTCCGGGGAGGTGGGCCCCAAGCTGCAGAGCTCATACGGGAGCGGTGCTCCCTTCACACGTGCTGTGCTCCCCTCACACTGGGGGCGATACGGCAAAGCAGGTACAGATACGGGACTCTCTTGACGAGACGCGAGCCCATCTCTGAGACCGGAAGGAAATGACCTCACGGTGGACAGGTGCAGCGAGCCGAGGGGCTGGTGACCATCTGGCCTGGGAGATAAGCCGCACAGAGGATGCTGACGAAATCTAGAAGGCCCGCAGCCTGCTATCTAACCCGGAAGGCCCAGGCCGCTGAGGGCCTTTCAGGACTTTATAAAGAAAGCCTCAGGCTGTGTCTGGAGAGGGAGCGGGCAGGTGAGCGGAGGTGCCCTGCACACGGCCAAGGACGCATTCAGTCGGGAAGATAAGTCAGTCGGGCGGGAAAGAGCACTTGTAAAGGGACGCAGGAGCTCCACGGACTCGGTGCCCCAGGGCCACGGGCGCCTCCCGAAGACACACGGGAGGCCCAAAGCACCGCAGAGGAAGGCATCATGATGCTAACAGCAGCAGCAAGACCTGAGGAGCGTCTCCCCATCTTTTGCAAAACTGCGATTAACTCGGGGTCGGGAGAGGGCCTTCGCTCTGCGAAGTGGGGTGCCCGCTCTGGGAGTTTGGAGTCCTTGCATTGTCTCCACTGCCAGGAGGTTCAGAGCCGAGTTTCTGCTTAATGACTAGCCTTTCAGTTTTGCGCCCACGCTTTTTCCTCCTTCACCGAAGGACTCTTGTTGCTTGGGACTTGGTTTTGGTTTGGTGACGTCATTTATGTACCATAACATCCCCCCCTTTTGAAGCACACAGTTCAGTGGCTTATACTAGAGTCCCAGGGTGGTACAACCGTGGGCATTATCGGATTCCAAAACACTTTCTTCACCCCAGAGAGGAAACCCCACACCCATTATCAGTCCCTCCCCATCCTGCCCCGCCCCAAGCAATTTGGGACTTTTTACTGAAGGATCATTTGATGAAAGAACACGGATCAGTGGCGAATCCGCGCAGAGCCCATAAGGACTGGGGTAGGGACAAGTCTGAACCAGGAAGCAGCATGTGACAGGATCCCCGCTGCAGAGGGAAGAGAAGGTTGCCAAAGGGAAGGTTTTAGGCACTAAAAATGGCAGCTTCATTCAGAAGGGAGAGTCTCCACCCAAAGTGGCAATTTGTAAGCTGAAAGAACTCTGCAAAGAAAATAAATCCCCAGGAAGGAGAATCAATAAACTCTTTCTTTAAGAGATGTGCGTGCAGAGACTAGCCTTGCAGATATTAAAAATGTTCTAAAGCTCCAGTAATCAAATAGGAGGGTATCGGCGCGGGAATTCGTGCCGACAAGTGGAACAGAAGGAAGAATCCAGAAACAGACTCAAGAACACACAGCGGTTTCAAGTATGACAAAGGTGGGAAAATTCAGGCGGACTCCTAGGGGCAACTGGCCGGTCATACGGCAAACAGTAACACCAGACCTGTATCACACACCGTATACCTAAACTAAGTCTGTGTAAATCCAAGTTTCATGTGAAAAACAAATCATAAGTTAGGGGAAAACATGCATCAAAAAATAATAGCATGGGAAAGGTCTCATCTGAGCTTCAGATGAAATGACAAGGACATGAAGGGTCAAGGGGCTAACCCTGACTAGTGGCATCTTAAATGATCTGAGTGGCGAAGAGAAGAGAAAAGAAAAGAGAAGAGAAAAGAGAAGAGAAGAAGGAAGGAAGGAAGGAAGGAAAGAGAAAGAGAAAGAGAGAAAGAAAAAGGAAAAGAAAAAGAAAAAGAAAGAAAAAAGAAAGAAAGAAAGAAGAGAAAAAGAGAAAGAAAAGAAAAACAAAAGTCCACCTATAAAGTCAAAAGACAATACAACAAAGGCAATGTTTGTGAAACATCTGATAAAGGAATAATGTCAATATACAAAGAATAATTAAAATCAATTAGAAGACAAACATCTCCACATAAAAAATGGGCAAAGTATGTTATTCAATGACTTCATAAGAAATCCACAGTAAAGGAAATAGACATGGCTAATATATGAAAAGATGCTCAATTGCGTTCAAAAAACTTGTAAAAATACATCAAAATGAGAGTCCCCCGCCCACCCCTTTCTCACATGTGCAGCTGGGGAAAGACTGAGAATACTGATATTAGTGCAAGGTTACCAAACATCAAACACCCACTGGACTTTCAGGAATTTTCCCTACAGATACATTTCCGAACATGAACAGGAATACAGGTGAGAATACTCTGCTGCACTATGGTTTCTAATTGGCAAAAACTGGAACTAACCCAAATGCCCAACCAAAGGAACCGGTTGAAAATTTATGGCCTAACTTTACAATAGAAAAATCCAACCATTAACATGAACAATGGGCTTCCAGTTAACAGGGCAGAGTAAATCGATAGGTTTTCTTGTCCCATCTTCTGTCCCATTTGCCGTTCCCATCCCAAAGTCCGTTCAAATTTTAGTAAAGGAAGCCCCATGCTCTCTCCTCTATGCCCAAGGCCAGACAAAAATGAGATAGGAGAAAATGCAGTCAGAGAGGGAAGCAGCAGCAGAGGGACAGCAGTGATGGACACGACAGAGAACACTGGAATCTTCCATCTGCACACAGAGCAGCCAAAAAGAAGCAACACCTTTTGTGCCTCAAAACACAGGACACTCCGGGACTGAAGGCTCCGGGTACGGTGAATGTAAGGCTGAGGCAGTCAACTGGAAAGAGGGTTGAAAGGTTGTTTCTAGAGCAGTTGGACCGACCCCCCCCCCCCCCCCCAGGGCACCTGGGCGGCTCAGTCGGTTAAGCGTCATCGGCTCAGGCCTCGATCTCAAGGTTCCTGACATCTCACAGTTTGTGAATTCGAGTCCCACATCAGATTCTCTGCTGTCAGTGCGGAGCCAGCTTCAGATCCTCTGCCCCCGCCTCTTTCTGCCCCTCGCCTGCTTGTGCTCTTTCAAAAATAAATAAACATTTAAAAAAAAAAAAAAGACCAGTTGGACCCCCAGCCCTCTCTCTCACACACTCACCCTCTCAGGAGACAGTTTCTTTAGAGAAAGAAGACGAAAATGGCCCAGGAACCCCAGGCAACATGGAGATCAGCGATTACATAAGACAATGAAATGGGGAGTGAGTGGAAGTCTTCCTACTAAGTGGTAAGAGGTTGTAATTTCAACAACCTTTCCACACACACACAAAACCGCTCAGAGTGAATATGAAAGGGCTCTTGAAATTTAAAATATGATGACACCGATTATAACAATCCAATAGACAGTTTAGACAATGAAGATGAAGAAATCAATGGGAAGAAGAAAAGGCAAAGTAAGAAATTACAAGCATGAAACACCAAGGGTCCAATACTGAACCAATAAAAGTAACAGCAAAAGAGATAAAATGGAGTAGGGGAGAGGATTAATTAAAGAAATAATACAAAATGGTTTCCCAGAACTAAAAGAAACAGCTTCTCAGATGAACAGACTAACCAAGAAAGTTCCCAGTACAGAAGAAAACAGACCCCACTGCAAAAAACGTCACGGACACTCATAACCAGAGAGGAAGAGATCCTTCTAGCTCCTACAGAGGACGGGGAATGAGAAGGACACTGGCCTCCTCAATAGCAACCCTGGAGGCTAGAGCACAATGGGACAGTTGTCTCAAAACTGAAGAAAAGGGGCACCTGGGTGGCCCAGTCAGTTAAGTGTCCAACTTTGGTTCAGGGTTCATGGGTTCGAGCCCCACGCTGTCCTCTGTGCTGACAGCTTGGAGCGTGGAGCCTGCTTCGGATTCTGTGTCTCCCTCTCTCTGCTCCTCCCCCACTCATGCTCTCTCTCTCAAAAATAAGCACAAAAAACTGAAGGAAAATAATTTCCAACCAAGAATTATATACCCAAGTAGACTAAGTCAACCAAACATGAGAATAAAGATGTCTGCAGATCTGTAGGATCTCAGAGAACTTTATCTGCCATGCACCAATTCTCAGGAAGAAGCTAGAGGATGTGTTCCATCATAATGATAGAGTAAACCAAGAGAAAGGAATATAGAAGGGAAGGATACAAGAAACAGTAGAGAAGCAAAGACGCCCAGATATTGGAAGAGGAAAGTCCTAGGATGACCTAGTGAACAAATCTAGACTAGAGCAAGACAGAGTAATATAGGACAAATACCCATAAACAAGCAAAAACACAAATAGGTTAGGTTTGCTGATGTACTTGGCCGTATTTACAGGGCCTCTGACTTTTGCCAGAGAGTTTGAGAATACATTCAGAAATGCTACATGGAAAGCTAAGAAAATGGAAAGAGATGGCAATGATTAACTCCAGGAAAAACAAAAGTTTGTAAGAAGAAATAATCATAAAGCCCTATATAGTTCATCTTTGAACAATTTTTACATAGTCACAATAAAGCCAACACTGAGTGCCAAACCGACCAACAAATAAAACTGTTCTAGAAAAACAGAAATTGAGAAAACGGATAAGTTGGTTGTTTGATATTTTCAGGTGTAATAACAGCATTAAATCTTCATCTACTACGTTAGGGAGCTGGTAGTATCAGAAATGGGGGAATTTAAAAAACAGGAGTTACACATATTATTTAGAGACATAAATTAGCAGAAGAAACAACTCAAAGAATTGAAGTGATTAAATCTGAGAAAGGGGGTTAGAGATGGGGAGGCATGGGGCAAAGACTTCTGGCTTTTTCATTATAATTCTAATAATGCTATTTAACTTAAACATTAAGTACATGTGTAACTCTGAAAAAATCTAATTAATTTTGAAAATTAAATCTACCCATTCTGACATGGAAACATGGCCCAACAAGAGTTCACACAATGATATAAATGGCAATGTTCCATTCGGGTTGGGTTTTTAAGCATCGCGCACATGGTGATAAATGCAGAACCATCTGGAAAGAGACACAAAACTGTTAACAATGACTATTACAGGGGACTGGCCTGGAAGGAAAAAGATGAACATGAGATTTTAAAATTTACTTCTTTGATCTGTGTACTTTGGTTTGTTTTTTTTTTTTAAATAATCAAGTATGTATTGCTTTCTAAGTCAAAAATATTTTTAAAAGAGTAATCCTCTTACGTACTGTTTGTTGTCAGCCTGTTTCACATACATCTTACTGCTACCCACGTACGTTTAATATAACTACTAACGTCTAGTTCAGAAACACGGGCAGACACTGAATGTATTTTGCGTCTTGTTTCTGCCCAGGTCTCATGCCTCTTTGCTAATTCTGATTTAAAAACCTGGAGCTGAAAAAGGCCCCAAAGCTCACTGCTACCCTAAGCACGGACCCCATTAAGCATCAAACAGAAACAATCACTTTATCATCCTGGCACCTGCAGCCTGTCAGGGCTACAGTGACAGGACCCACCCCGAGGACAAGAGTTCTAGAATCAGAAGCACCCACACCAGTCCTCACCCAGCTGCCACTTGCGGGAACACATGGTCTCCATCATCCAGATGGGCAGGGCTGGCTCCAGCATGGCAATCCCCATGTTTGCAAAGCAGATGGACCCTTTAAGGGAGGAAGAGGGTTAGTGGGCTTCTGTTTTGGGTCTTGGGTGTCCCCTACCTACTATTTCCAAACACAGTTAAATGCCACATGCCCACAGCCAGAACAATCCACTGAGATACCCAGAACATCTACTTCTGTAAGGAAAAGATAAATAATTAAAAATAAATAAAAGATAAATAAGAAAAAGATAAAAAAAAGGAAGAGTAAAGAGGTTGGATTCATTACTACTGTCATCATCGTTATTTTTATTATGAAAGAATATTAAATAGATTAAATACTAATTAAATTTAAACATTAAGTTTAAACAAAGTATTAATTTTTCTTTTCAAAATAGCACCCCAGAGTCATAAAGGAATTGGAGGGAGACTCGGAGGTCATTAGGTTAACCGTCCCAACTTATTAATGAAGAAGGACTTCTAATTTATTAACGAAGGAACTTGCTTGAGGCCACCCAGCCACGTGGGCCACTTCCAGACCACACACAGACTCCAGCAACTGGAGGTTTCTGCACCTAAGTTTTACCATGCGAGGAATACATTTCTAAAGATGCCCTGGGATGCCCCCAAATCTGGTGCATTCGGCACAGACGTGCTGTTGAGGGATTTTTTTAATCAACTATACACATATGCTATCTTTGCAGACATCCACTATCCGTTAACCAGAACCCTTTGTAGATGTAGAACCATCGGGGAAAAGATGCACAGAGCCGTTCCCCACCGTGCTGGGAGCTTCCTGTGCTGTGTCCCCATGAACCTCTAATTTGCTAGAATCCTGATTCAAAGAACACTGTGTAGTGTAATTAAGGTGCTCACGTAATGCAGAAAGGTTTTTTTTCCATGCTTTGGGACGTGACAGGTGGAACAGAGAGAGGATACTGAAATGGTCCCCTCACCCTCGCGCTGTTTTCCTGGATTCGCTGTTTCTCTCTTTCCCATCTATTAATTAGGGCCAAGTTGGCGCAGTCGTTCTGTCTCCCCTACAACCCAGGGCCCATAACTCTGAACTCCTCCTTGTCTACCTCTCACACAGCAAACTGATACCTCTGCTCTAAATCCCAGCAAGCAGGGACAGCCTCCAGGCTTCAAAGCCCACCGACCCTAAGCTGTTTCCCCAGCCCTGCCCTTCACTTTCCCATGCAAACTCCACTAAAGGCTCTGGCCTAGGCCTTCCCCTGGCCCTTTTCTCCCCCACACCCCCCACAAAACCTGGCGCTTCCCTACATGGCCCTGATTGGCACGGTATGCCTCCTTTCCTCAGGAAAACATAAGAAATACAATCTTCTTTCAACATCCCAGACCTCTGTCACCACTCGGTCATCCTCATAGGTTAAAATCCTGCCAGAACAAATAAGACACCGCCCGGCCCCCGTCTCCCCGAGTCGAGGCTGCTGGAAGTGTGGTAGCCTGTCATTCAATGCTGGGTATCTTTCCTCCCTGAGTCAGGGTGAGACAGTGAGGGTCAAAGAAAGCCTGAGGCAGGGGGCAGGGGGCAGTGGGCAGCAGAGAGCCCCGCTCTCCCCACACACCTCCTCACCCCGCCCCGGACAGCCCGGGCTCCATGGGCATCTGGGCTCTGGAACCATCCCTGTGTCTTGATGGGGGCACAGAGAGGTGCCCTGCATTAGGAGGGGTGCAGAGCCACGAGGTTAACCACCCTTTGGCCAGCAGGCATGATGATGGGGGCCTAGACCAGGGTTATACAGGCACCCCCCCACCCCAATCCAGCAGCAGAAGGTTTAAACAAAGCCAGCCTGGTGTTGAAAAAGGCTAACCTGGAATGCTCTTAGATAGGGTATGCATCCTGTTCACCCAGACTCCCCCAGCCCTACCAGTGTCCATGACCACCGCTTAGACAAATAAACCCTAACTGGGTCTGATGCCACACTTCAGGGGTGCCGTCTCCTGGCCTGTCCCCAAGAGCCTCTGCTGACCGGTGTCCGGGCCCAGGCAATGTAAGGTTGGTCCCCTGTGAGGCAGCCCAAGGCCTGTGCCCCTGAGACAGACGGTCCTGGGTGAACAGTCTCTTGCATCAATGAGGCCCACTATCCTCCCGACCAGTCACAGGACCCCAGGGCTTCCTTTGAGCCCATCGAGGCCAAGAACCCAAACACGGGACCTCCTGTAGCCAAAGGGGGTTTCCCGACTGGCTTCTCTGCTGCACAGCATGCCCTCTCCGCAAGAAGGGACTTGTCCCCTGGGCCCTCTGGGGGCTCCGCTGTCAGCCTCTATTCATACCCGCTTGGTGAATCAGACTGTCCACCGACGGTGCCCACAGTGAGGCCAGAGACTCCTTCTGGAGGTTCAAGGCCAAACAGTGATGGCCGCTGACACAAACAAACCTCTGTGACGGGGCATCTCCGTGACCCAGACATCTTTGCCCCAAATGAAAACCAGCAAAGGAACTTGGCTGAGGGTCAGAAATTAACAATGGAAGAAAGCTATTCCTTGTGACGTGGATGTAACCTCTTTGCCTTTCACGTCACGACGTTTCCAGCAGCCAAGTGAACCCTGGTTCTCGCCATCCACCCCTCCCCACCACCCTTTAGCTGAGAAGAACCAGGGAGACTGGGGGGGAAGCCCCACCTGCGGCAATGAGGATGTAGGGGTCCTTCAGGAGGGTGGTCAGCGGCGTCCCCTTCTGGCTCTGTGAACAAAAATCAGGGGTTAACGAAGTTGATGTGACCATCGCAGCGCCCTCCTTCCCCGGGGGGCTTACCTCTGGCTGCACGCGGGACGGCTGGAGCACAAAAAGCTGAATAGCTACGACAGAGGGAGAAAAAAGATAAAAACGTGTGGCTCCAAGCACCTACTGACATGGGTCACCCGACACGGGTCACGACCAGCGAGATCACGGCAGAGGTGCCCGCGTGGACTCACCTCCATCCAAGAGCACCAAGGCGGCCAGCACCAGGAACGGAGCCGTCTTCCCCACAAACTCGTAGAGCACGCTCCCGAAGGGGGGGCCCACTGCAAGGAAGAGAAAGAGGGGCTGGTGGCAAGCCCCGCGACTGATGTCCCCCCTCTACCCCCACCCCCCCGCTCCACCGTAACCATCCGTTTGTTTCTCGAGTTTGTACTTTGTTCCAACACCTACTTGGGGTGACCGCCCTACATTCTTTTCAGTAGTTTCAAGTTGTCCTGGGGACTTCCTCCAAGCTGGTTTACACCCAAGACACGGGCAAGAGTGTAGAAGTGTCACCCCCAAAGTAAAGACCAGAGAGAAGCCAGACCCAGGCCACACACGGCTGTGCTGCTTACGGAGCACAGGAACATGGGTCCGCGGGGACTTGGCTCCTTATAAACCAGCACAGCGGAACTTTGGGCTCCCAAACGAAGGCCAGAAATGTGACCGAGAAGGGAGAGGACCCAAAGCTCCTCTCAGGGAGGATAGGTGTCCCCTGGCCGGGGGGAGTCAGCCAGGGCAGGTGAGGAAAGCAGACTTGGAAGGTGGGAAGTCCTCAGGTGGGACGGTAACTCAGAGGATGTGAGAGAGGAAGGATCTTGGCAGACCATCCCATTCCTTCGTTTTACATCTGGACCCAGGGTCACCCCAGCAGGTTGAGAGGCAGATGCAGAGGCAGGGAAGCCCACGTCCTCCTGGGTCAGGAAGGTCCCACCAGTTTTCCAAGGCTCCATGAAAGTAGGGAATGAAAAAGGGGACAGCGGGGGGAGTCTGTCAGCACGAGCAGACCCAGAGGGGACTCAGGGAGCACTGTCGCCCTCCCATGCCCGCCAGCCCCTCCCCACAGGCTGCCTCCAGGTGCCCCCTGCCCACCTAGGACCCCCATGGCCAGGCCTCCCAGGGCGATGCCCATGGCGTTGCCTCTCTCTTCGTCATCCGTGTACACGCTGGCCAGCATGCCCATCCCTAAACAGGAAAAGAAACGTTCAATAGCGAAGCTCTCAAGGGAGCACAAAACAAGAATAACCTGTGACTCGCCTGCCCTCTCTGGTCCAGACTTGTGATCTCCCAAACCCGTCAGATTCACAGAAAGGTAAGACCAAGCAGAACCCAAAGGAAAAAAGCAGTGCCCTTCCTAAGAACCCCTCCCCAGGCACCACGACTGACACCTCGATTCCCCACATTATTCCAGCTAATTCTACAAGGGGCTGGCCAGCCAGGGCAAGGTTGGCGGCCTCCTCAACGGACTGACACCCCCCCCCCAGGGAACGGCTGCCTCAGGTATTTGCACACCTACCAGCTACAGACGAGCAGGAGGACCCGATGCCCTGCAGCGACCTGGCGATCAGCAGGAAGGCGTAGCTGCTGGAGAAGGCGAACACTGCCGAGGGAGGGGCCCGGCCACGCATCAGTGCCAGCCTGGTGCCGTGGCCGCCCTGCTCACGTGGGCCCTTGGAAGCCATCCCTTACCCCGACAGCACATCTCCACGCTAACCACACTGTGCTTCGGTACCACCAACAGCTCTATCGCCCCCCCCCCCACTTCTGCCACCTTTACCAACGCACAAACCCCCCCACCCCGGGGCTGTGTCCTCAATTCCCCGTGTGTGGTCCTCAGAGCCCATCCCACGACCCCCAGGCCGAAGGCAAACATCAGACACTTACTGATGGTGGACACGAACATGATGCAGAATCCCGCAAACATTGGAATTGGGTAGCCAATTCTGCAAAACAGAACCACGGGGGGCATTTGGTGACGGCTTTGTATTTTTCTAAGGCTTTAGGCGGAGCCTCTCCCGCCTACCCTTTGGGGTCAGGCGGCTAAGGGTTTGGTAGACTTTTCTAAAAATTCATGGACTCGGTGCTTCCTGTGTGACCTTTTCGTGTTTGACTGTCTTGGAGGAACGTGAATCCATTCAAGCACTGCCACCCTGCACAGAGGTTTCTCTGGGATAAATGTTAACACAGTATTGGCAAGTAATCCAGAACACGTCTAAAATACACAGTCCCCGTTTCCATCATTGTTTTTTTTTTTTTTTAAATCTTTCATTACGGTCTTTGCTAGCGCTTCTCCCAAGGGACGAAGGCAATCAAATGATTCTAGTAAAAGGTCATCAAATGATTCAAATGGCGGCAGAGATGATGACACTGTCGGAGAGCATCCGGGTGCAAGGAAGTCTTCAAGTCTGTCTTCACTCTGACCCCAACGAGGCCAGCCTAGAAAAAGGGGCCTTGTGGCCAGCGCAAAAATTCAACGTCGCAACCGCTCTGAAAGGACCACTGTGCGTACAGGGCTCTGCCATCAGGTGGACCGGGTTGGTGGGGAGACCCTGGCCTTCTGGGCGTCATACCCCTGGGCCGGACACATAAGCCAAGCAAGCCTCCCTCAGCCCCATGGAGAGACCACTGGCCACCTCCCAGCACCGGAACAAGGAGATGTGGATGGTAAACTGCTACCAGGCACCTGGGACACAGAAGGTGCTTCAGAACCTGTTTCCTCCCTTCCCTCTGCTCTTCCTTCTTTCCTCTCCGTTCCCGCACAATAAGCGGGCTGCTTGGCTCCTGACGTACAGATGGGACAGGAGAGTGAAGGCAGCCTCCTGGCCCCTAGGACCCTGGGAGGGAGGGGGCTGGCGTGTCAACCCAGAGCAGCCCAGAGCGTCTCCAGGCTTCGTTTTCCTCCAGCCCTAGACCCTGTGGGTCACGGAAGGAACCAAACGAGGACCAAGGAAGTCTTGAGTCCCAGTCACTCAGCCTGGAAGGGCTCTTGTATTCCAGGCTCAGCTGAAAAATCACGGAGACAATCCCTTCTTTTAAAATCACACTGGGGGCGCCTGGGCGGCTCAGTTGGTTAAGCGTCCGACTCTTGGTTTCAGCTCAGGTCGTGATCTCAAGGTTCGTGAGATCAAGCCCCACATCAGGCTCTACACTGACAGCATGGAGCCTGCTTGGGATTCTCTCTCTTCCCTTCCCCTGCTCAGGCGCTCACACGCTCTCTCTCATAAAATAAACTTTAAAAATGTTTTTCAAAAAATAAAGTTACATTCAATTTTCCAAGTACTTACACCCTTCAGCTCAAGGATTTCGGTAAGGGCAGATGACCACCTCCCCACTTTACAGATGAGAAAACTGAGGCACAAAAAAGTGATTTGTCAAATGTCCTAGGGCTCATTTCACTTGCGGTCATCCTGTACAGTCCAGGGCTCTTTCCTACACACTTCACCACCCCTCCCCAGAAGGACAAATACGGCTTTAAATAGAACCTTTCTAAAAGATCCTAGTCCTACTCCCCACCCCTTTTTTAAACTGCTTCTTGCACTTCAGAAACTAAGTAGCAAAAACACAAGTAGCAAATGGAAATCATGCCAGATTCCCAGACAGCTCTCCCTTCACAGTCCCATGCATAAATTCCCCCACAATGACCTGAGGTGAACTTGTAATTCACCAGTCGGGGCTCAGAGCCCATCAGGCAAACCAGGAAAGATACCAGGGTTGAACTGCAGTTCAGATCTCCTTCAAACGTAGCTTCTCTAATCTGGACTAACCTGCAGCCAACTGGTCTGTGCTCTTTATTCAGTCGGGCAAAAGAACCCCATTCACAACACCACGTTCTCCACAGCACTACCGCAGGCTGAACAAAGAAACTTCCAGGCGACTCAGCGAGGGGAACCCACGAGCAGTTCATTCTTCTCCACAGCTCCTGCACATCTTGGGGGTGCGGGTGGGGGACTGGAATATGGCAATATTTGTAGCGGCCCTGGAATAAAAGGCTTCTCACCCCCTTTCAACATACTACTTGGAAAACAGTATTTTGTCAAAGCTGTTGGAATACCAGTGAAACTATGCTCAGTCTGCAGCCTGATCAACTGGCCAAGGTCACCTGGCAGGACACATCTGGAGTAGCTTCCTCTTACCAGGAGACTCTGGCATTCCCCAAGACCGTAAATAGGGGGCTAGCGAGCGGGTCACTTGTGATTCCCACCGCAGCTCCGTGAGGTCGTGGCATTATCCCCATTTTTTGGATGGCTACAACGAGGGCTAGGAAACTTATGTAACGTGCCCCCAATTCAGGGTAATGGGCATATCTTGAGTGCCTAGGGTGTGCCGGCTCCTGCCAGCACACGCTTTGGTGGGGATGCCCGTTACAGGAGCACAGCTTCAGGGGGAGGCCCGTTACAGGAGCACAGGCTCCCCGCCCAGTGAGAATGGATGGTCCACGTTTCATTAAACACCAGCTGGCTCTGTACCCACAGAGACATGTGCTTACGTAGGATTCTTTCTACCAAGCCTAGGTGCTGTGTTTTCTTTAAAAACACCGCAGCTGGGGCGCCTGGGTGGCTCAGTCGGTGAAGCGTCCGACTTCGGCTCAGGTCATGATCTCGCGGTTCAGGAGTTCAAGCCCCACGTCAGGCTCTGTGCTGACCGCTCAGAGCCTGGAGCCTGTTTCCGATTCTGTGTCTCCCTCTCTCTCTGACCCTCCCCTGTTCATGCTTTGTCTCTGTCTCAAAAATAAACGTTAAAAATTTTTTTTTAATAAAATAAAAATAAAAATAAATAAAAACATCGCAGCTACTGTTGTGGGGGGGGGGGAGGAGGGATTTTAATAAAGCATGTATGGAATAACCAAATGGCAGACTCAAAGGCTGGCCAGTCCAAACCCTCATGCTGGATGAGAAAGCAGAGGTTCAGCCACGGTCACAGCGCAAGCTGACCGCTGTGCATACCGCCAGAAGCACCTTTCCCCGGGGCTCAGCCTCAAGGCAAGAGGGTGCAACGGGCAGATCCCGGACTCCCCCACCCTCAAATTCTTCTGGCTCCCTGAACACCCACCTCTGAAGGGAAATTGTCTAATGCCCCAGGGTCCCTGAGAGATGGGCAGATCACCAGCGCCCTTTCTCTTTCCCCACGATGTCTCCTAAATGGACAGAGACTCAGCTGACATTAGTCATAAACATCTGAGTCAGCCTCTCGTCCCCGTGCTAAGCAGAGCTAGATCTGAGGCAGCAAACCTTTAACGAAATATCCCATTACTATCCCCTTATGCGTCATCCCAGCCCACGGTCATGCTCTATAGAGCATCAGGGAGCAGTTAATCTAATTGGAATAAGACAGAAAGTCAGGTATCGAATCCCTAGACAAAAGTGCCAAGCGATAAAAGTTATGATCATTATATATACCTACACACCAGTGGAGAAACTCCATATTCCCTAAATCGTCACCGAAAATCAATACTTTTGTCTTTAATAATTAGCTTATCTTTGCCATAGAGCCTACTGCAAAGCTCCATTCTCAGGCCTGTTAGAACCCAGGCTCCCTCTGCCCTGGGAAAGGACAACAGCAAGGACACAAAGTGGGGGATCCAGAAGGGGCGAGAGGAGGCATCTCCCTTCTTGATTACCTTCTAAAAGGCGGTACAGCAGGTGAACGTTAGTACATGGAATGATTCATGTGCTGAGACGTACCAGGAAGCTGACTGTCGTTCGTAAGTAAAACAACATTCTTAGGTTTAGTCCTTAGGTCTGTCTTTTTCAGCTATTAGGTGCAGGCAGGGAGTTACGTGAGCCACGGACTTCTTACTTTCGTGGGTAGGACCCCTGTTCCCTGACACAGGGAACAAGTTGGGGGGGGGGGGGGCGGCTCTGCTCCCGTTAGAAACACCTGATTCCACTGGCAGCTTCTCTGAGCTGGAGAAGCCAAGATATCCTAACAACACCATCCTAACAACATCTAGGATGGGAGAGCCCTTTCCAGAAGGGCTGGTTTCCCCGTCCACGGAGAAACTGAAAAGGTCACTGCTCATTCCCACAAAGCTCACTTCAGACCAACTGGCTGAGGCTAAAGAAAAAAAAAAAAAAACCATTACACCGAACGTTCTGTAGAGACTTCATGCCCTGTGGCTTCCTTCTTGTCATTCAGATGTTAGCTAAGATTTGTGACGAGAAATAACGGGCTCTCAAATATACTAGGTAACTATGGAAATAAATTAAGCCACTGATGCTGGCTTGATAAAAAGCAGACCACTGGGACAATGACAAGCTAAGGAGGAAGCCGAGGGAGCTGTCCCCCAGCACCCGCAGTTAACTCTTTCCCCAGCCCCGGGGCCAGTGCGTCCAGAATAGCTTTTGGTTCTCAAAATGCAACTACTGTAGAAGCCCCATGTTAAACAAGTGAAGACCACAGGGCCACATTCTTAGGCAGGTTTATGGAGAGATACGTCAAGGTGCTTTTAATATCGTTTAGCTGCCTGAATCCCCGCCTAGGTCTGCATACCCCTGAAATCCACTCGCGGGGCAGACGGTAAGAGATCTCTTACACACAGCGGCAATCGTGAAATGAGTAGACCAGAATTATAAAAGAAGTCACACGAGCCTCTAAATAAATTAATTCATTAAATAAAAATCAAGTCAACCAAGGCACCTGCAGGCTTTGCAAAGTGTGTTGTTGGATATGGGATCGCCATCCACTTGCCAAAATCAAGTTGGCTCCCTCTCTGGTCACGTGTTTTAGAGTAAAACCACGGTACCGGAGACCAAGTGAAATCAAGAATTGCCTGTGTCCATATGGGCAGCCCAATGAACGCTCAAAACATTTCTCACGAACTGTCATTTCTTACTTGCAGGGTTTGGAACGAGAGCTCTTAACGCAGTATGTACAACAACAGACCGGCAGCTTGCTTCTCGCATCACCCACCCATAAAAGCCACTCATGCAACAGCCTCTTGACCACGAATAGGAGGGTCCGGGCTGGGACGCATGTGATGAGGGGGTCCTGCTTGCAGCACGAGGCTCTAGAGAGGAGTGGCCTTCAGCCGAGCCTCTCGGTAGCTCCCCCAGTCTTTGGGGATGTCTTTTCCCCTCTGTCAGAAGCGCTGCAGAGGGTGGCAAGCTGGGCCAGATCATACCAGGGACTGGAAAAAGATATTTTTCTGGGGCTGGAGACATGAGGGAGGGTCCATGTCCAAAAAACCAGGCTGGTCTGTTTCTAAACTCCCTGCCTGCTGATTCAAAGTAGCAATCAACAACTATTTGGGCTTTCACTAGCTCAGCCTGGTACAATCAGAGAGCCCAAATGGATACAAGAACAGATTTTTGACTTGCACTGTTGATTCTGAGTAGCTCCATGTCAAAACTACAACACTTAAGTAGGTGGAAAGAACAGGAAGGAAGGAAGTCACCCAGACAGAGAGAGTCTGGACACTGGCTTTAGTCCTGCCGTCTGTCGCCAGGGGCAGTCCCTTTCTCTTCCCATGCGGCAAACTCCTCCGCCTAGAAGGTGGCAGGACTGGCCCCAAAGCCCTCACGCAGCCCCCTCTTCAGGCTCTGATGCCCCGTCTTTTTAACTCCTCCTTCTTTAATCAGAAACACATCAACCAACTGTAGAGTGCTGTTTTAAAAACACTCGTTTGCAACGCCGAAAACGTGAGTCACACACATCTTGTTCGTCATTGAAGATGCGATTGGCACAAATTACATCAAAAGACTATTTGCGGCGGCTCGTAAGGGCAAGTTCTGTAAAGGAAAGTGGGATGTATTGCTCCCCTGAGCAGAGCTGCCGAGAGCCCAGACTGCTACAAGTCTCCTAAATCCAACTCTACTGGGCTTGGAAAATACACAAATCGTGACCGTTGTGGAGGAACAACAGAGTTCACGCTACAACACCAACGTGACAATCTGTCTGCATTTCCACACTACAAGGCAGTGCTACAGGAGGGATTTTAAATCTGCCGGGTAGCGGCGGGGAACCAGGTAGGGATTAAAATTTTGCTCTAGCTCAATTGCAAAGTGGATTACCCATCAGAAGAATAGAACTGGGGCGCCTGGGTGGCTCAGTCAGTTGACGGTCTGACTCCTGATTTTGGCTCAGGTCATGATCCCAGGGTCATGAGATAGAGCCCCACACTTGGGCTCCGCACTGAGCGTGGAACCTGCTTAAAATTCTCTCTCTCTCTCCGTCTCCCTCTGCTCCTCTCCCCATCTCATGCTCCGGGGCACCTGGGAGGCTCAGTCAGTTGAGTGTCCAACTCTGGCTTTCCTCTCAGGTCGGGATCTCACAGTCGTGTGATCAAGCTCCACATCGGGTCTGGCGCCTGCTTCAGATTCTGTCTCTCCATCTGCCCTCCCCTGCTCACAACATGCACATTCTCTCTCCCCCCTGCTCTCTAAAATAAAATATGGGGCGCCTGGGTGGCTCAGTCGGTTGAGCGTCCAACTTCGGCTCGGGTCATGATCTCACGATTCCTGGGTTCGAGCCCCGCGTCGGGCTCTGAGCTGACGGCCCGGAGCCTGGAGCCTGCTTCTGATTCTGTGTCTCCAGCTCCCTCTGCCCCTCCCCCGCTCACACTGTGTCTCGCTGTTTCTCAAAAATAAATAAATGTAAAAAAAATTTTTTAAAAGATTAAAAAAATAAAATAAAATAAAAAACAAGAATAGACTGAATTTCACAAATCACAAAACAAAATTAGGTTTCTCTTGGAATTCTTTTTTTTTTTTTTTTTTAAGCCCGAAACAGGAGTCTTGGGTAGCTACAACATCAAAGCATTTGGAATATTTAATAAGCAAACGGTCTCACCGGCTTTAAACAAGCTTCTTCCCCATGGCATAAGCAAAGCATTAAGAACAAGAATAGGGTTTTTAAAAAAGCTTTTCACATTTGCATTTGGAAGACTGGAACACACCATTTCAGCTGAGTTTCTAAGTACTGCATTACACCGTACAGCTAAGAATATTCGTGCCCAAGTGATTGGCAAGACATTATGACAGTCATGTCCTCAATTTTCCTCATATAGGATTTGAGCTGTTTGCTCTCTCGGAATACAAAACCCGGAGACATTTTCTGTAATTACACCAGATGCAGGTTAAAGAAGCACTCTTAAGGGCTGAGGAAAGAAAGAAAAACAACCCCACGACTACCGAGGTCTGTTTGGTTTTCCTGCTGAAGAACAGAGGGAAATGGCACCTTGCAGACAGTGTTTCTGGGTGGGCTCGCAGAGCACCTGTCCTTGCGAGGCGATTTGCCTAGCGTATTTTATGTGGCAAATTCATACTATTGCTGGACACAGGAGGGCTGGACACAGCTTGGGACTGTTCAAATTTACTCAATGGCACTACCCAGTCCAGAGAAACAAACTGCGGAAGCTTAAAACGTGCTTCCCTCCAAATGGCCGTGGGTATGTGACCAGCACCCTGTGTGTGTGTCCGAGGGCGGCCTGTGCCGGGGGGCGGCAGGTGGGGGCGGGGGAGATCAGAGCCGTCTAAGCCTCTGCACCACCGCTGACCTCCTCTGCCCCGCCCCAGAGCTGGCCCCTGCTCTCCCAAGGGCCCCGTGCTTGCTTTAATGCTCTGTTGTTACAATCTCGAAACGCTTTATATCTGAACAAAGAGCCCCGCAGATTGCGGAGCTGGGCCCGCACCCCCTAATCCAGGCCAAAGAAACGTAAGGATGGCCCTGATCCCAGCTTGCACAGGTTGACCTACTGAAAACTGTGCTTGCTTCACGGACTCCAACGTGGCTTTGGAACCTCTAGTGGCTCTCAAGTGCACCCCCACCCCACACACACACCAACAAAACCCCCTCCTCTCTCTGCCTGGCACTCAGGGCCTCTTATAGCCTTGCCCTGCCCCGTCCCCACTTGCCCTGCCTTCCTTATTCAGCCCACCCTTCTACGTTCTCTTTTCCGGCTGTAATCTTGGTCTCTGCTCATGCGTCTGAGCCTGGTTCACAAGTAGGATTCCAGGCACTCCCCTCTCTACTGTGTTTTGGTTTGTTTGCATTTCTGCCTTTCAGGCTACAACGTTTATATGGCAGTCTGCCCCCACCACTCATATTGTACCAGCTCTTCGCAGCTGACACCTTCAGGCATTGCCCTTTCCCTTTCTCTGCAAGTGCCCTGCCCTGTGCTTTCCAGCCCCTGCCGTACCAGGCAGAGCTAGGCCAGCTGGGCTGCGGAAGGATACTTGCTGGACGGCCACGACAGTGGAGACGGGAACAATTATTCAAGAGGAGGCGGGTCCCCCCCCCAAAACATCCAGAGCATCCAGATTAAAATAAAGCTAGTTTGGGCGTTATCTGGGGGCATTAGCGGCTGGTTTGACTGATCCAGAAAACAGGCTCAATACGTTCCTCTTTGTGCGTGTGGACACAGCTGAGTAACCGGCAAGGGGGCTCATTACATGCCGTGGCCTCGGCGTGAGCTAAGGGGTCCATCTTTGCAGCAGGATTACTGGTCTTCCCCACTCTCTCCCTGGCCGTCTTGACCCTTCACCACACCAGCACTAAAGCAAACCACCTTGGCTTTCTAGAAGGAAGCGGACGGCCAGAGGAAGAAGAAAACACAAAGGCGGGTGACACACAGAGCCCAACGATGATGCCACGGTGGCTGCAGAGTCAGTTCCTGCCGCCCAAGGGCAAGTCTGACAAATATACTAACGCGACACAGCCTTTGGACGGAATCAACGTGCTCCCACCTGGGGAGGGCCTCTTTATTCTGTTTTAGTACTTCCTTACTTTCTAAGCAAGGGAGGGGGCAACAAAAAAGGCTGAACACGTGGGAAATCACGATGAAGGAAAGAAACCCCAAAGAAGGAGATCGGGTTTCCCCAGCTCGCCCACCGCTGGTTTTCCGCACTCTTGATAAATGAAGGAGAAACAGAATCCCAAAGAGCAACGACCTGGGAAGGACGTAAATAGAAGCCTCCTTGGCCAAAATAACGGAACCTACCTGTTGGTCAACAGTCCTATGAAGGGGTTGGTGAGGAGCTGGATGGTGGCTTTAGAGGCAAACAGCAGGCCAACTTGAACGTTTTCATTCAGGAGGTCTTTGTTTTCGCTGGGACAGTCAGGAGGCGCGGCGGACATGTTCGTCACCGTGTGCTGGGTGCTGGCCGCAGCCGGTGGCCCCCGCTGTAGCTCTTCAGTGCTATTCCCGGTGACCACGGTGGTGTTGTCGTAATAAGAGAAGATGCTCTGGAAGCGGCCTGAGGTTGACGCCGTGAGCACCGGCTTGGCGGTCTGGACTTCCGAGGCATTTTTCTCGTGATTAATGCTGTACAAGTAACTCGGGATGATGGGGACTGGGAACAAGAGCAGAACAAGAAGGTCACAGCTGCACGGAAACCACCTGTCATCAGGACAAACGACAGCAAAACTACAGTCGCATCAAATGCCAAACGAGGCCCAGAGGGGTCTGCCCCTGAGACGCCACCCCTGCCTGGACCCCGGGATAATCTCACAGAGCTGAGCTCTGGCCAGAGAGAGCAGAGCCCCGGGGAGGCTGGGAGTGCTGCGTCTGCCCTCAGGGCCGGTGACTGTGCAGAAGTGACCTGCCCCGGATTCTTGTCCTTTGTGGGGTTTCTCATTACAGGGCTCCCTTACAGGAATATTTTAGGAAAGGAAAATGTGGTCTGAATTCTGCTCAGGGCCGACCTGGGATCAACGAGAGCTCCTCAGGGAGGGACTCAGACCTTCAAACGAATGAATCGAGGAAACAGAAACCTAAATTTCATTGTGTCTTAGGGAAAAATAAACCCACAGGAGAAGGAACGATTTGGAGATTCTGCGACAGGCCCACTTCATCTTTCTGTTACCTGAGTGGGAGTCTGCGATTTTTCGGCCAACCCGGAAGATGTAGAAATTCCGGAGACTTCCACCCAGGAAAAGAAAAACAGATGTAAAAGCACCTGTGGGCACCTGCTGACAGAGCACTCAACACAAAGGAGAAGCAAGGCTGTTCTGAAGTCAGATGAGCCCTATCACTCTGATAATCCCGATAATCCCGCAGGTGGGAATCCATGAAAGGAGAGAAGGGAAATAACCCACCCGGAGAATACAAACTAAAAAAAGAATTACTCATTAAAACTGCGGGCATTTAATTTTTTTAACATTTATTCATTTATGAGAGGCAGAGAGCACAAGCAGGGTAGGGGCAGAGAGAGAGGGAGACACAGAATCCCAAGCAGGCTCCAGGCTCGAGCTGTCAGCACAGAGCCTGATGTGGGGGCTTGAACTCATAAACCATAAGATCATGACCTAAGCTGAAGTCAGATGTTTAACCGACTGAGCCACCCAGGCACCCCTAAAACTGTGGGCATTTTTTAAGGAAAAGCATACCAAATGCTTTGCTGTTAAGAGGGCTAATTAAGAGACCTGGATTTTAATTCGCGTTTCAAAAATCCATTACAGGAAAAAGACTAAAACCAACACCCTTCAAACTGTTCTGGAAAAGGTCCTACAATGTTTCCATCTCGAGCCATGCACCGATACAATATATTTAAATGTCACTTCCTTTTTTCAGGGGAGAGAGGTTGACTTGCTCCTTTAAATGTTAAGCCAAACTGTCAGTTAGCCCACCTTGCTGGTTAACATAGTAACTGTTGTAACGTGATCTGGAACCCTGGGAATTGCCAGTTCGTAGTAGAAATCTTTTTCATCGCGGTCAAAGCAGGCGGGGGGGCGGGAAGGAGGAAATTATCAGGAGGAAACACAAGTTCTGGGTCTTAACAGATGTCACATTTTTTGACCTGACCACCAGGAAAACGAAGCCACAAAAGGCGGCTGCGAGTCGCCCAGCGCGGCAGACTCGGGGGTGGAAGGGGATGCGTTTTTTTTTGCAAAGCCTGTTCTGCAACTTTCGCGGGGGGCGCGCTCGGGTAGGTGGAGCCCCCAGGGAAGGGGCCCCCGGGGAGCGGGGCCGGCCGGTGCGAACGTACCCACGACCGTGAGCAGCATGTTGTCCAGCAGCAGCGCGAGGAACACGATGAACAGGATGAGCTTCCGTGAGTGGCGGCTCTCCAGCAGCCGGCGGAGCAGCGCCAGCTCGCTCAGGGCCATGGCTCCGAGGACGGGCTGCGGGCGCGGCGCGCGGTGAGGGACCGCGGCGGGTGCCGGGGGCTCCCGGCGCCCGCAACGCCCCGACCTCACCGGGGCGGAAGGAACGGTCCCGGGGCCGCGCGCACGGGCGCCCCAGCCTCGGTTCACCTGCGGCGGGCGCGTTCTCGGGGGCACCTGCGCTCCGGATCCTTGCCGCCCGCGAGCGGCGTCGGGGCCCCCCCCAACCCGGGGCCGGCGGGGGGCGGTCCCGCTCTCCACCGCCCTCGAGGTCCCACTCCTGCCACCGAGCGCTCGGAAGGCGCCGCGGGCCCCCGCGCCCCGTGCGTCCCGCGCCCCGGCGCCGCCCCGGCCGCCCCGGAGACGGAGACCCTCCCGCCCCTGGGGTTCTTCCCCGCCCTCCGCCGGGCCCCGCTGTCCCCGCGCCGGGTCCCGCGTTACCTCGGGGTCGCCTGCCCTGCGCCGTGGGCTCCGTCCGTCCGCGCGGCTCCGGGTAGCGGTCTCCACCCCAGCGCCCCGCGCCGCCGCCGCTCGCTTTAGCCGGTCCGGCTCTGACGTCACGGCCGACGGGGGCGGGAGGGCGTCACCTTCCAGCCCCGGCCTCAGTCCCCCGCCCGGACCAGCGCTGGCCTACCCGGCTCTCCGCCCCCGACCAACGGCGCCCCATCCGGCTCCACCGACGGCGCCCCATCCGGAGCCGCCGGGGGTGGGGGGGCGCCAAGGGAAGAAGTCAGGGCCCCCACAGCGGGACGTCAAGAGTCCTGGGGTTAAGGTCAGGGACCAAGATGAGGAGTCGGGGATGAGTGCTTTCACCTGGTCCCAGGTAGGGGCTGGCTGCAGCTGCTCTTTGAGCCTCGTGCCCCTGAGCTTGGCCGCGAGGACCTGAAGGCCGATGGATGAGAGTGCCAGGGAAGGGGGTCAGAGGGTGTTCGGAGCCAGGGACAGATCTCTTTGGGAGGGAGGCCACTCAGCACCCCGCGGCTCCCGCGCTCGCCCACCCCTGGAGCAGGATGCAGGGTGTCACTGTGAGTCTTTGGGTACCCTCAAGTAGGAGATGTAGAAACAGGGAGAAAGGGGACACCTCTCAGTGTCACTGCTCCCCACCCCACCCCCCACTGGGAGGATGTGAAGACCCCAGGCCCTGGAGCCTAGGAGTCAGGAAGTAGGAGCAGCAGGCCTGGGCCTCTGGGGCCACCAGGAGTATGTCACCCTGGACAGAGGACACTAGAGACCAGGAAAGTGCGAGGCCTCTCAGTAAAAGGACTGAGGAGGCAGCTGGCCCAGACCCTGTGTGCTGTAGTCCTCTACTGTGCACGGTGCCTGCTGGGGGGTGATGGGCAGCTGTAATCCTCACTTGCCAGGGGTAAGAACCCACCTTTGAGAAACAAACAGATGTCCCCCTGACGTAGCTGGACCTTTGGAGGTCCTTCGAGGGGGTGGAAGGAACCGTTTCCCTGGAAAGCCACTTCGAATCGATGTTACCCTGCTGCGGCCTCCTAGCACCGGAGCCCGGCCTTGTTTTATTCATGTTGGCTTCTTGTCAGCTGGAGGCTGCTCACAGCAGAGGGTGATGAGTGGTGCTCCCCGCCCTCTCCCCTCCTCCCTTCCGCGCGCCCCCCATGCTTCCCACTGCTGCCCCCGATGTGTGAGAAAGATGGTTGGATAAGTAAGTAGGTCAGTAACATGGGGACTCCGGGATGTCCCAGGATGTGTCACCTTAAATATTAAACAGAGAGAAGGAAAACCACTTAGGAGGAGAGAGCAGATGGCAGGGAGCCGCGGAGATGGCTGTGAAGGGTATCACGCTCATGGAGTATCACACTCAGGAAAGCGCCTGGAGTTTCAGAGCCCAGAGAATCCGAGGTGTCACGGTTAAGGGCTCTTACAAGGATGCCTGGCTCCCATCCTGCTACTTCCTTGATAGGTGACCTTGGGCAAGTTATTTATCTTCTCTGTGCCTTGGTTTCCCCATCTTTAAAATGGGGACACGAACTGGGCCGGGTGCAGGGGTGTGGTGAAGATTAAATGGGAATCCCTGAACGCAGGGCCCCGCACAAAGGGAGAGCTTGGTGCGTCTGCCATTCATGCAGCCGATAAGTATTTATTGAGCACTTACTACGTGCCAGGCACTATGGTTGATGCTGGGGAGACAGTAATGGTGTAAGCGAGGAAAATCGCTGTTCTGGGGGTGCCTGTACCTTCGGCTGGCAGTGTTGTCCACACAGGCGAACACAGGAGGGCACACCCACTCCGGCCCAGCTGGCTGGAGGCATCTGGCACCGGGGAAAATGCTACTGTCTGTGTTTCCTCCCTTTGATCTCGGCCACCACACCTGCAACACCAAGGCCCACAACAGGGTCTCCAAACTTTTGTGGATACCCACGAAAGAATCCTCTAAAAATATGTATGCCCCACCACATACCTGAGTTGGAATCTAAAATGTTTTTTTTTTAATAAATTTAAATGGTTTGGGTTATATTGTATATATTGACCTTATAAACCGTCGTAACTCTCATTTAAATGTACCAGATGGAAAGGGCGCCTGGGTGGTTCTGTCGGTCTAGCGTCCGACTTCGGCTCAGGTCACGATCTCACGCACAGTTCGTGGGTTTGAGCCCCACCTCGGGCCCTGGGCTGACAGCTCAGAGCCTGGAGCCTGCTTCGGATTCTGTCTCCCTCTCTCTCTGCCCCTCCCCTGCTCGTGCTCTCCTTGTCTCTCAAAAATAAACAAACATTAAACAAAATTAAATGTACCCGATAAAGTATAAATGGTACAAGGATGCAAAAACCACCTTTTATACTTAAAAATACAGTGAAGTTTCCTTCAACAGTCAAAAAATTTACATTATATTCTTTATGCCTTCAAATATTTCATTCCATTTCAACAGAATTTTATCCAACTCTAATGATTTTATCACTTAACGTCTTAATTCACTACCTTGTCTATTAAATGAACTGTAACAAATTATGAATATGCATTAGCTTTAAAAAATTTGTGGGGGGGGCGCTGGGGTCGCTCAGTCAATTGAGTGTCAGACTCTTGATTTCAGCTCAGATCATGATCCCAGGGTCGTGGGATCGAGCCCTGCATCAGGCTGGGGGCTGAGCACGGAGCCTGCTTAAGATTCGCCCTCTCTCTCTCCCTCTCTCTCTCTCCCCTTCTGCCTCTCTCCCCTGCTCGCATGCACTCTCAAATTTTAAAAAGTTTAAAAATATTTTTATGGCCATAAGTTTCTAATTTTTCAAATCGCCTTTAATATCATGTTATTATAACAATCATTATTAGTATACAAATGATGAAGGCATCGTGCACATATGAATTTTGGTAATTATTAAACATAATAAGGAAAAATGTAATCAAAATGCATGACTGAGTGAGATGGTTGGGTGGGGGTTTTTGGAGCCTTTGATAAAACAGACACTAACGTTGCTTCCGGACGGACATTCTTACGCCGCAGGACAGTGTAATACAGTAAGGTGGTAAGAATCAGGTGGGGTGAGAGGTGAGCCTCTCCTCTGACCAGCGGGAGACAGGAGACGGTTGAAAGAGGAGGTGATAAAGGAGTACGCTCCTGTCTCCACCTGGGTCCATCTCAGCCTGATCGTGTAAATTGAGGGTCTCCCATGACTTAGGAAGCCTTCATATATACCCAGTGTCCTGGCATTCCAGGTCGAAGATCCAGCCTTGGAAGTCCAGTCTGGTCTGGGTCTTTGGGACTCCACAACCTTCTCTTAAATCACTTAGCACCTGGCTTCGCCTTCAGCCACACTGGTTCCTCTCAGTGCTTCTCTGCCTCAGGGCCTTTGCACTGTTCCCTGTGCCTGAGAAGTTCTTCCTCTTCTTCCCCTAGTTATCTCCTCAAACTTCATTATCGGCCCTAATGTCACTTCCTAGGAAAAGCTCTCCTTTCGTGGACCCCACCTCCACCAACAGACAGTTCCTTCTCTGTTAAGCCCTCATGGAACTGTTACTTCCTCCAGAACTTGTCTATCTATGAGGCACAATATTCCCATAAGTACAATCAATGATCTCTGTCTCTCCAAGTATCCGGACAAGGGACATACTTTGCTCATCACTGAGATTCCCAAATCTCATTAAATACCTGTGAAGAGGATGTGCATGGAGCAGGCAGGGTTCCCTTCTGATGCAGAGCCATGGGAACCAGAGAGAAATCACCTTTGCCAGAAGGGGAAGGTTCTGTTCCCCCACCCCAGCCTCTCCCCTCCGCCCCCCACAGGCTACTCCTTGAGGAGCAGGCTCTGAGAAAGTCTCCTAGTAACACATTTGTTCTCCCCGGGAACTCAGACTGGTGTGTTCGGTCACAGAGCCTCCTGCCTCCACCTGCTCCCACCCTTTTCAAACATAGGGGGTAGGAAGGTACAAAGGTTGACTTTTTTTCAGCGAATTTCAATATTTAGGAATGATAAGGCATGAATGATAGGGAGCTGCTAGGAACATAGCAGCTATTGGAAAGAGGCATCATTTGAGATAAACTAGCCTGAATCTAAGCCATCGATAGCCTCCTGGCTGGGTCACTTTTACAAGTTCTGTGACTTTGGGTATTCACTAAATCCCTTGTGCCTTATTTCTCATCTGTCCCTCAAGCATGATAAAAGGTCCCCCTCCCAGAATTGTTATGGGGACTCAGGGAGATGATGCTTGCATCGTGCTGCTTGCACAGCAGACGTTCACGCTCATTAACTGTTCTCTGGTATGGGAAGCAGACCCGTGGAAAGACGCTCACCATCACTCGTCATCAGGGAATGCAAATCAAAACCACAATGAGATGTCACCTCACACCTGTCAGGACGGCTAAACTCAAAACCACGAGAAACAACAGGTGTTGGCGAGGAGGTGGAGGAAAAGGACCCTCTGGAACTTTGGGTGGGAATGCAAGCTGGTGCAGCCAATGAAGAAGACAGGATGGAGGTGCCTCAAAAAGTTAAAAATAGAACCACCCCATGATCCAGGAATTGCACTCCTGGGTAATAACCCCCCAAATTCAAAAATAACACTTCAAGGGGATACATGCACCCCTATGTTTCTAGCAGCATAATTTATAATAGCCAAATTATGGAAGCAGCCCAAGTGTCAACTGACTGGTGAATAGATAAGGGTGGTGTGTGTGTATCTGTGTGTGTGTGTGTGTGTGTGTGTGTGTGTGTGTAGGAATATTACTCAGCCATAAAAAAGAACGAGATCTGGCCAATTTGCAATGACATGGACGGAGCTAGAGAGCATAATGCCAAGCAAAATAAGCCAGAGAAAAACAAATACCATGTGACTTCACTTACATGTGGAATTTAAGGAGCAAAACAAATGAGCAAAGGGAAAAAAAGGGAAGGAGAGAAGCAAACGAAGAGACAAACTCTTTACTGTAGAGAACAAGCTGATGGTTACAGGTCGAAGGGGGGGTGGATTACATAGGATATGGGGATTAAGGAGCGCACTTGTGATGAGGACTGGGTAATGTATAGAAGTGTTGAATCACTATATTGTACACCTGAAACTAAATATAACACTGTTAACTATACTGAAATTAAAACGAAATTTTTAAAAGGTGTTCTCTGGCATAGGAAAAGTGCCCGTGCTGAAAAAAGACATGGAAGGGATAGGTGGTCCGTGGGGAAAGTTCTCAGGTACTCCCACAATGAGAGAACTTGGAATTAAGGAAAACAAACATCTCCCGGGCATTAAACTGTGAAATGCAAATACTGGTCAGAGCAGAAATGAACAAAGGCACCCTGAAGAGACACAATGGTCCCGAAGCTAGCAAAACCTGATGTCCTCGTTAACACACAGGTAGAGGTAGGAGGTGGTGTACCCAGTGGAGAGCCGGGCACAGGGTGGAACAGGCAGTTCGTAGAAGGGGAAGCCCAAATGGCTACCACACTCATGAGGAGACACTCAGGCACAGCGGTGATCAGAGGAATGCCGATCAATCAAACAGCACAGTGAGAAACAGCCCAACACCCATCAACCTGGCAGCAATCAGGAAGGTGGTGACTGCCATTTGTGGGTGAAGATGTGAGGAAATGGAGATTCTTACCTTGGGGGTAGGGTGGGGACCGTACAGCCCTTCTGGAGGACGATCAGGACCGCTTGGTGCAATTAAGTCAGCGTGCACCCTCTGATCCAACGTCGTCTCTCCCTGTCTGTGTCTCGGGGAAATCCCTGAAGGGGCAAGATCAGGGCTACCCATTGCAGTGTCGTCTGAAGCAATGTGCAGCTGGAGACAATCCTGGTTTCTATCTCTAGGGACTAAATAAATAAGTGAAATGGGGAGAAGTACCACGTAGCCATCAGAGGCGGCATACAGGATTACCAGCATGTCTGCACCGAAGTCACAAAGGCTTGAGTCCTGAAGGAGGAGAGGGCGGAGAAGAGCAAGTTTGTTGACATGACTCCGTGCTGGCTCATTAAAAGTGCAGGAGCATCACCGCATATTTTGGGGCTTCGTTCCCATTCAAGGCTATGCAGGGGGCGTGGGTGCCTTTGGGGGGAGGGGGGGCCGGCGTGGGGATCAGGGATGAGGTGGGAAAGTGCAAAGAAGTAGAAATAAACCCAGAAAGGGGCCTGGCAAGGACCAATGACCACAGTGTGCACAGAACTGAGACAGATGGTCAGTCCTCTGTGCACAAGTTTCCTTTCCGTGGATGCCTGGAAAAGACAAAGGCTTTCAGTGCAGGGATGGCTGTCTTGAGAACATGGGCCACGTGTGGACCACATGTGGACCAGGCCTCCCAGGGACGGGCAGGGCTGTGCTCTGTCTCAAGCCCGACTGAAGGGACACCCAGATCTTCTGGAAAGAATGAAGAGCTTTGGGAAAGGTAAATAAATAGCTGGCTAAATGCAAACGACTCCCCTTTTCCCTTTATAAACACTTAACTGTTTAAAAGTAGAACCGTGCCAAGAAAGAAAGGTATAACACGGTCTTGAGGGATTTCGGACATGTTTAGATGTGTTACTTATAATGACTGTCACTTAAAGGATGAGGGTGGTTATGAGGCTATAAAGTAGCTAGACTTCTATACGTCACATGCAGTGGTGTATCATTAACTGTTAGTGGACTGTTAAAAGTTAAGGTTGTATATTGTCATCTTTAGAGCCATCACCGTAAAAAATAAATATAAAGGAGAAGAGCTAAACAGCTACCAGGAAACTAAAATTAAATGGAGTTCTAGAAAGTATTCACATAATTTTAAAAGGCAGGAAAGGAGGGACACAAAGGAGTCGAGTAGAAAATGATAAATAAAATGATAGATGACATCCAGCCATACCCAAAATTACATTAAGTGTTAATGGACACTACAATTAAAAGACAGAAATTGTCAGGATAGATTTTAAAAAAATTTCACGTTTATTTATTTCTGAGACAGAGAGAGACAGAGCATGAGCGGGGGAGGGGCAGAGAGAGGGGGAGACACAGAATCTGAAATGGGCTCCAGGCTCCCAGCTGTCAGCACAGAGCCCGACGTGGGGCTCGAACCCACAGACCACAAGATCATGACCTGAGACAAAGTCAGTCGCTCAACCCACTGAGCCACCCAGGCGCCCCATGGATTTTAAAAAATAGTCTGAACTCTGTGTTGCCTGTAAGAGATACTCTTTAAATATAAAGACACAGACGGATTCAAAGTAAATAGATGGGAAAATATACCATGCAAACTGTAAGCACAGACACCTGGGGTAACCGAATTAATGTCAGATCATGTAGATTCCCAAACAAAACTTTAAACCGAGATAGGAAGAAGGAGCTCTTGTGATGGTAAAAGCGATCAATGCAGGAGGGAGACATAACAATCATACGTGTACGTAGCCAATAATAGTTTCCAAACATAGGAAACAAAGCCAGACAGAATTAAAGGGAGAAAAAAAGACAACTTTGCAATCATACTTGAGGGTTCAACACCTTTTTCTCGGCAGCCGGTAGAACATCTAGACAAAAAAACAAAACAAAACAAAAACAAAAAAACCCCAGCAGACATACAAGATCAAAACAATACCATCCACCGCCTTGGCTTAATTGATATTTATTTACCCTAAACAATAGCAAGCTTTATTCTTTTCAAGTGCTCACGGAGAGCTCTCAGCCAGGACCCATCCCATTCAGTGAAGACAGTTAAGAGTCTCGTGTGCGTGTGTGTGTGTGTGTGTGTGTGTGTGTGTGTGTGTGCACGCACGTGGATTCTTGAAGCCAACTCTATCAGTTGCTGAGCATCCATATAAATAATGAGGCTACAATGGGGAACCAATGCATTTCATTTCCATTTGTTTCCGCGTCCTTCTGCATACTGCAAAAGAACATTTTCTGTTTAAAATTTAACCAAACCTATTGTGGCTGAGGAGGGAATGGCCAAGTAAACGTCAATTTACTTGAAGGATGCCTTGCCGACTGCCGATCGAATTAAGTCATAGATGCTCTAACTTAATAATTCAATCACCGAATTAACTGGCTTCATGCAGCATTATCTGTAAAATGCAGGTCTCCAGGTTTGGCCACTTTAATAGAATCACCAACCTGTCTGAGGACATTCGCTGTAATTGAAGTCTGCAGAGGGGCCAGCCAGCTGCAAAGAGCAGTGTTTCATTAGCTTTATGCTTCGATTTTCCACGCTCACTTGGACCACAGCGGGTGGCCACCCCCACGGCCACCCAGGCCTCCCACAGTCCACTCCCCTCACCACCAGCTGGGGAGAGCCCCAAAACACCAGTGCGGTCATGCCACTTCCTGGTCTAAACCTCTTCAGTGGCCTTGCACTTGGGACAGCGTCAAACATCTTCAATGTGGCCCAAGGGGACCCACCTGTCCAGCCTCGGCCACTCCCTCCGTTTTCACCTGCCACGCTGCCCTTGCCTCTGATCCGAAATCAAAACCCCTCATACTCGCCTAGGCTTTCACATGGATTCAGGTGTCCTTGTGAGTCCCGAGGGCCCCGGCATGGCAGCTTGAGGACACCTGGCCTGAAAGGCCCTCTCCACTCTGGGCCACGCAGCCTCCATACCACTGAGGCCACTCTGCCCTGCCTTCCCTCTCTAGCCACAATGGGCTCTTCTCAAGGTGGGTTCTCTGCCTCAGGGCCTTTGCACACTCCCCTCCTTCTGCCTGAGAAGCTCTTCCTCTTCCTCTTTGTCTGGTTATCGTTCTCATTCCTAGTCTCCCATCTGTCCATACACCTTATGCTCCTTCTCACCCCAGAGCCTTTGCTCAGGCCATTTCTGCGGCCTAGAGGGTCCTACTTAATTCCCCCTTAGCCTTTATGTCTCAGGTCAAGACACAAGTAAGTTAAAAGTACACGGATGGACTTTTAACATAAGCCAAACCTCTCATTTTAAAGGATTCCATAGAAATTTAGTTATTTTATCTTTTAACCATACGCTAGTTTTTATTTTTCTGCTTGCCAACAACTCGCGTAAAAGGGAGAGCCAAATACAAGTGCGAATGATGTGGTATTCTTCTGTATTATTCTGTAATGTGGTATTATTCTGTGGTATTCTGTAACTAAAGTCTTGAAATGTTCTGTAGTGTTAAACAAAGTCTCCTCTTGCTGGATCCTAAATAAACTTTTGAAAGAAGGAAAGGCAAATGGATGGAAAAGTATTTCCTCTCGGGGAAGTCCTCGCGGACCCTTACACATGTGACCCCCACCTATGCCGATAGGTCCCTAAATCCATCATTCCCGGCACTTTACTATAATTGCAGTTTCAATGAGGCTGTGATTCATGTCTGACTTTTGCATCCTCCTCCGTGCCAGCTGAGGTCAGGGCCTCTGGTGTCTCGCTGGCCACATCACCCCCCTCCCCACCCCAGAGCCTCTCTGCCTGGCACAGAATAAGTATTCAGTGAAGGCTGTGGCTGACTCATGGTCCCGGATCATCTGAGGGTGACTAACTGAACTGCCCCTTTCTCTGACAGGTGTCTCCTCTCCCGCCCAGTACGTGCTACGCCCAGGCTGGCCCCTTGCCTCCCTCCCCTTACCACGGTCACCTTCTTCTACCTGTCGAAGCCCTGTCTCCTCCTGCCTGGTTTGACTTGAAAGCCCTTTTTCTCACCATGCCACTGATTCACCAAAAAGCCCCGTTTATGATGCCACGAGGAATGGCTGTCTCTGCTTACTCAAGCCTCGTGTAATTGACTCATTCAGGCCCCCTCCCCTGCGGCCATCCTGGCCCCCTGGTCCCCCCACCTCTGTTCTTCTTGACTCCGAGACTTTGCTTAGGCAGATCCATCCACCTAGAATGACCTTCCTGCCCTTGGGTAAGGGAGCCCAGCAAGAAGTAAAATGCCCAAGATGTCATCACGCCAGACACATTTTCCCCATCAAAGCACGGCCGCGGCACAGGCTTCCTCCAATTCCACGGAATGGCTCTTCTTCCCACTTAGCCCCCAATCCCCATCACCAACTCCTGCTCCAGCAGCCCCCTGACCAGCTTCCCTGGCACCGGGTGCTGCCTCCAATCCTTCAGGAACCCAGCGGATCCCCATGAGCCACAGCTTCCAATGAGCCCTGCCCCAGCTCAAGAGCCTAAGGTGGCTCCCTGATACTTGTCTAAACCCTTGTGCCTAGCGCTTATGGGTCGTCTACAATTCCCCCACCTCACCCTCCAGCCCCCACCCTCTGCTCCGATCGGACGGGCCCCTCCAAGCCCCGGCCACGGCATTATTCACGTTTTCCTCATCCCTCATTCCAAATATTCTCGGCCCCAGAGCCCAGCTCAAGTCCTCTCTCCGCCCTCCCTGGGATTCTACTTCTAAGAACACGTGAAGCCCTGTGAGCCTGCTCCCCACTAAAGCATTGCCAGGGTGCAGTGAGCCAATAGGTTCATCTGGGCTCATTCTTCTCTCCCCCCCGCCCCCCGCAGGATCATTAACTCCTTGAGAGCAAAGAAAGTGATCTTTTCCTCCTCTGTCTCCCCAAAGAAACTTGCACAGAGCTACGCAGAGAGTGGGGCCACAGGACTAGCGTCGGATGCCCGGTGAGGAGTGTTGGGGCCAGAGCCGACTCTGCCCCAGCCAGCTGGGCCTCAGTTTCCTCATCTGCTGGGCAGCAGATGAACCAGCTGGACGTGGCCTTGGGGTGCTTGAACGCAACCAGGCTTGAGACCTGCTGTCAGTACTTATATTGTATTTGTTTTTAAATATGAAATGTATTGTCAAACTGGTTTCCATACGACACCCAGTGTTCATGCCCACAGGTGCCCTCCTCAATGCCCATCGCCCACTTTCCCCTCCCTCCCACCCCCCAACGACCCTCAGTTTGTTCTCAGTTTTTAAGAGTCTCTTATGGTTTGCCTCCCTCCCTCTCTAACCTCCTTCTTATATTGTATTTTAAAAGACACTGAATTGTGAAGGCTTAGTACAAAAACTGCAAAGTGTTTCATAATAGCTTCTGTATTATTTCCATGCTGAAGCGATACTTTTCTAGATACCCTGGGTTAAATAAAATATATTATTAAAACTAATTTCACCTGTTGCTTCTTCTTTGGATGTGGCTGCCAGAAAGTTTTAAATTACTCACACGGTTCAAGTGTGTGGGCCTCATTCCATTTCTTCTTGGCAGTGCTGGGATGGAACGTCAGGGCTGGAAGGGCCTTGGAGGTGACCGGGCCTCCGAGGGCTGCCCTTTCCACAGAAGGAAACACCCAGAGAGGGACACCGCCTTGCCCGATGTCACACGGGTGCGAAGCCAGGGCAGTGGAGACTGGAACTCTGCTCCCTGGACCTTTATGGTTTGGGGAAGCTGGTGTCTGATCCCGGGGGTGCCCACAGGTGGTCCTCAGCAGCAGAGGACTCGGCGGGGGTGGGGGGGAGCACAGATTCGGGACGCAGCTCTGTGGAGGCTCACCCCCACCTGCCCCCACCCCGCCCAGAGCTGTCTTTGCCCGCTCGCCATTCTGACTGCGCACCCAGACATCCGCAGGGCGGGAGGTTTTAGCGTATAATCAATAGTCCAATAGGGCAGGCTGCAAAGACCCAAACCTAATTATTCTGTTCAGAAACTTGTCTGTAACTAAAAGGCGTCTGAGAAATCACTGTCACCATCTCTGTGGGGGGAGAGAAATTCAGTCATTATGTCCAATTGGATTTATATTGACTGTTGTCTTCTTGTAGAAGATGTTGTCTCCCTGTAAAACCAGCACTGGGTGCTGCAGGGAAACACGCACGTGCGCACACACACACACACACACACACACACACACGAGCAAGAGTTTTCCCTTTTCCAGGAGCCTTTGGGGAAGGTTCTGGCCCACCCTTTTTTTTTTTTTAATTTTTTTTTCTTTTTTTAATGTTTATTTATTTCGGAGACAGAGAGAGACAGAGCACGAGCGGGAGAGGGGCAGAGAGAGAGGGAGACACAGAATCCAAAGCAGGCTCCAGGCCCTGAGCTGTCAGCACAGAGCCCAACGCGGGGCTCGAACCCATGAACAGTGAGACCATGACCTGAGCCGAAGTCAGACGCCCAACCGACTGAGCCACCCAGGCCCCCCCATCTGGTCTACCCTGTCTGCACAGGTGGCCCCGGGCTGCTGCTACCTGCGTGACTTTCTGGGTCTCGTTTTTCACCTTCCAGATTTTGCAGCCCTGATTCCTCCGAGAGCAGAAAATGAATCCCTTTGAGACGGCAGCATGGACGAGGTCTCCTCTGCCAGCCCAAACATTCGCCAAACCCCCTAAGTGGGAGGGAATGCCTCTGGCCGAGAAATCTTCGGAAAGTTAGTTAAGCCGTTTGTATGTCAAGTCTCTTGTGGGATTTCAGAATCGCAATAGAAAAATCTGGAAACCTCCCTCGTGTCGGAATAGGTGGTGGTCACCCGTACGGTGAAATCCAAGTGGCCACTTAAGAAAACTAGGTAGTGTAGCGTTTACCACGGAAAAATATCCAAGAGCTATCATCATTCTTCAGTGCAATCAGAGCTCACAGGACAGCACGCCTGCTACAATCCAATTTAGGAAAACACACACATTTATTAAAAAGGCTCTACGTGCACGTGGTGGTGTAAAATGCCCCCAGATCAGTTCTGGATGGCTGTTGCTCAACCCCTGAGGGTGCTGATAGCAATCAGTTCCAGGAACTAAAAGGGGGGGGGGGCAGGAACCTGTAGGAGGGTGAAGGTTTTTATTTTCCACTTGTGATTTTATGCCCTTCTATATTTTGGGAAGTGTTATTTATTTTGAGAGAGAGAGAGAGAGAGAGAGAGAGAGGGAGAGAGAAGCCCAAGCAGGCTATGCACTGTCAGCACAGAGCCCGAAGCGGGGCTCGAACTCACAAACCATGAGATCGTGACGTGGGCCGAAATCAAGAGTCGGACGCTTAACCGACGGAGCCACCCAGGCACCCCTCTCATATTTTTTTATTACGACAGGTACATACAGAAGAGAGCACAAAACATATTTACGGTGAAAAGAACAACGGTTCCATGAAGCCCCAGGTCAAGATGTAAAAGCCCCAGCGGTGCCTCTCCTCCCTCTCAATCACCTCCCTTCCCCTGAAAGTAACCACTCTCCCGGCCTATTCGATTACGTTTTCCTTGTTCTTCTTCTGGCTCCTGTTGTGCACCATTGCTGGTGAGATCGGCCATATCACGTGTAACTGAAGTTCATCCGTGTTCGTTGCTGGGTAGTATTCCCTCACGTGACCATATCACATTTGCTTTGTTCATTCGGCGAGTGGACACCGGGGCATCATCCCCCCGTTTGGGGCTACCAGTGGCAATGCTGCGGTGGAGACGTGTGTCCCACACCCTGGTGCACTGTTCCCTGGTGCACGCGTTCCTCCAGGGTCTGTACGTGGAGGAAGCCGCTGGACTATGGGGCAGGCACAGCTTCACTACTCCCTGGCAATGCCAAATGCTTTCCCAGATAGTTGCGTGAACACATAATGCTAATTTTGAAGGTTTTTGAAGGCCTTCGTGCAAATGAAAAGAAAGGGGGAGGGAGGGGAAAGTAAGAAGCCTTCCTCGAAATAACCTCACCCCTGCCGCCGACCCGCCCCTGCTTGCACGCCTGTATCCCGGTACCTAGGAGGCCGCGTGCCCTTTGTTTGCACCTGGCTCTCCCACCACCTGAGAACTTGACCCCAAGTCTACCTGAAGCTTTGCCCTTCCCCGTCAGGCTTCGCTGCCTCTCCTCTGCTGCCTCATGGCCTGACCCAGTCAGCAACCTATCAGAGCCTGCCCACCCACCTCTCTCTGTGAACCCCCAGGGGACAAGGCTGTGTGTCACTCAAGTCATGACTCCGCACAGAGCTTCGCACAAGGCTTCGCACACTTGGGTGTTGCCCAGTGAGTTTAACTTTAGCAACGAGGTCCTTTTGTGGCAGCCGTCCCAATGATTTTTTTCTAAGATTTTTATTGTGCTTTTGCCTTACTACAGAAGTCATATATTGATTGCAAAAAGTTTCACTTTTAGGGGCGCCTGGGTGGCTCAGTCGGTTAAGCGCCAGACTTTGGCTCAGGTCGTGACCTCACGGTTTGTGGGTTCGAGCCCCGTGTCAGGCTCTGTGCTGACAGCTCAGAACCTGGGGCCTGCTTCAGATTCTGTGTCTCCCTCTCTCTCTCTGCCCCTTCGTGGCTCACATTCTGTCTCTCTCTCTCTCTCTCTCTCTCTCAAAAATAAATAAACAGTTGAAAAACTTAGAAAAATGTTTCACTTTTCGCGGTTCAAGGGAGTCCAGTGCACGAATGCGCAAGGATTCGCCTAATTGCTCTCTTTTGGTGGACACGCGCATTGTCGGTCAGGGATGGATAATGCCACGGCAAACAATGCCTGTGATCGCGCCTTTTCATATCCGTGCAGTTATCACCTTCAGGAAAACCCCTAGGAGTGGCATATGCGGCGGGATATGGGGTCAAAGATCAGGAAATTTCCCAGCGTGGGTAAAGCTCATTTCAACCTTCCACGGCTGGTTTTTGCAGAGCACAGTTGTTAGGAGGGTTTAAGGAAGGCATTGGCTGGCATCCTCCCTTCCCTTTAATTTGTTCCCTCTAAGACCATAGTCACCTCCCCTCATCTCCTGAGCGTCTGTGTTTCCTCCTCTCAAAAGGAGACGATTGGGGCACCTGGGTGGGGCGTGATCGACTTCAGCTCAGGTCATGATCGCTCGGTTTCTGGTTTCGAGTCCTGCATCAGTCTCTCTGCTGTCAGCGCAGAGCCCTCTTTGGATCCTCTGTCCCCTTCTCTCCCTGCCCCTCCCCAGCTCTCTCTCTCAAGATAAATAAACTTAAGAAAAATAAAAATAAACAAAGGGAGACAATAATTACCACTGTCCTGCCCCAAGTAGCACAACGTCCAGAAGGGGCCGGAAGCCTCACAACTCCAGTACGGATGGTTCCCATCTAGGGTGTGTCCGGGCCAGCTGTCCGTGTCACAGAGCCTTGGTCAGAATAGCCAGAAGGCTCTAGAAGGATACGGGGTAAGGAAAAACCATAGACGTGTAATCACCTATGGTTCTGCAGTGCCCACACCACCCCTCCTGCCTCTGATCCACACTGCCAGCGCCGTGCCTCACAGACACCAGCTCCTGGTCCTGAACACCCCCGTCTCCCTGGAAAATAACTCTCGTTCCTTTTAAAACTCCAAAGTCTCTTTGTTTTCTCAAGGAGAAATCCGCGTTTTTATTTTCTCTTGTCTATTGAACACCGCTCCAGTTAAGCGGTTGCCAATGTTGTGCCAGAATATTCTCTACGAGAGACCAACGGAAGAAAACCTTCGAAGAAATTAAACAAGGATGAGGCTGTTAAAAATGGTGGCATTCACCATCAGTCCGAGTGTCAGCGCCTCTCCCCGACCAAACCTTACACAGGCTCCTCTGAGCCCTCTTTCCAGCGAGGCCCTGCCCTGGGACCTGTCTTCAGCCAATCTGATCCAGCTGTAGCAAGAATCTTCTCCATCAGTTTAGCAAGAACCGCCCCCCCCCCACCCTTGATATCTGATCACCCTCAATATGGGAAAATTCCACACCCCTCGCTCTTGATGTCCAATTGGCCTGGTCTGTCTTCATCTAAAATCGTGTTAAGCAGGGTCAGCAAGAACCCCCTCGACCCTTGCTGTCTGCTCGCAGAGATTTTCCCGTTCCCTGCCTTTGCTCCTTGGCTACCCAGCCCCAGCTGACTCTGCAGGATTTGGGAATGAGCCAGTCCGGGAGATCGACGTCCAGCCACCGAGGAGGGAAGGAGCCCCCCTCCTTGCAGAGAGCCCTGCCCTGGGAGCCCGGCTGTGGGTGGACATCACCGTCCGCAGGCCCCACCCCCACTCTAGGAGGATGGTAATCACCCCGTCTGGAGTCACGGAGTTCCAGAAAGCTTCAAGGAAATGACACTAGAAAGGGCCGTGCGGGCGTGTGAGCACAGAAGCTTCCCCCTGGTGCCGGCTGTATGGATGCTTCTCCCGGGCCAGAGTGGCCTAGATGAAACCATCTGTGTTGAGATTCACAAGCGAAAGTGTCATTTCCTCCAAATGTGTCGCCAGCTGTTCCCGCTTCCGGGGCTCATCCGCAGGCTGCGGCAGCCACGTAAGAAGGTGAAACAGGTTGTAAAATACGCGCCCACCGGCCAGCTTCAGGTCTTACACGGCCCTTGCCCTCTGCTCCCCTGGAATGCTGGTGACCCCAGAACAAGGGGTCGCTGAACTTACGTGCCCAGCAGCAGAGGTGCTGTCTCGGCTCCAGGCCCACGGTGCACCCGGGACCCTGCAGTGCGAAGAAGGGATGTGGCCTCCGCTCCCTGGGAGCCGCTCATCTCTGGATGCAGCCCATGCTGATAAGGCAAGAGAGCAAAATTTCAACAGCCCCACATAGTGGGGTGACTTTGCCAAGTTCAGAGTGTTTTGAACACGAGCTGTTCTCTAATCCAGAATCTCTCTTTGTTTTTCGCATCCCTTTGGCCTTCAGCGGAAAAGGTAATGTACATTCCAGAGAAATAAATACAAGGCGACTCAGCCCGGGGGTAAAAATATCAGCTTGGACTTCCAATGGGCCCAGGCGGCGCGTGACCCTAAGTGAGATTGTTTGGTTTTGCTGTATTCACAAAGCTTTCCTGCGGCTCCTCAAGACAAGAGACAGTCAATAAAACACCCTGTCCTCGACCTACTTCCCACTTCCTGCCCAGACAGTGCAAATGGCTTTTGGGAAACACTCAGGTCACCTTTGTAATGGGGGCCTGGCGTCCTTCGGTCGCCTGTCGGGGAGGGAAGGAAGGCGGCAGAAGGCTTGCTCTGCCCCCTGCCCACTGGGCTCTCCTGCATTTCAGGAGAACACCCAGGAAGGGCCCGGATGAGGGGTGGGACCCCGAAAATAAGCAGCACAAACGGGGCTTCAAGCACCTCCTCCAGTGAGTTCTGAGAGGGCAGACCCCAGACCGCCGCAGGGCAGGTGCGCAGAGGGCGGGGCGGGCAGGGGGAGCTCCGAGGAAGGCGTGTCCCGGAAGGCTGCCGGCTCAGGCCAAGTTCCACGGGGAAGGCTGGGATCCCAAGTCTGAGAAGGGCAGGCTTTCTTTCCAACACCAAACAAGGTTCCTCATCTTATTTCAAATGAAGGCAGGATGTCAGTCATCCCGGTGAGTAAGCACCTAAAGGCAACCTCGCTGCTTCTGTGTATCCGTCTCTATGTGTCCTATCATCCTGAGAAATCTGCAGTCTCCTTAGCTGTCAACATCACAGAACATCCCATCTGGAAAAAGCCGTGGGGAATCCTTGGCCAGTGGTTTTCATTCCTGGCCCACCATCCTTTTTTTTAATTATTATTATTATTATTGTTGTTTTCAGTTATAGACTTCTTTCTTTAAACAGAATGTTATAGGGAAATAGAGGATGTAGAACAGAGCAAAGCAAACCTACTCGGGCCACAAGCTACCACGGTCACAGTACGTGACTGGGATCCTTGCCCAGGCTTCAGAAAGCACCATATGAAAACCCCTGGGCCGAGTCAGCCCCCCCTGGGGAAACTGAGGCATGGAGCAGAGCTCTGGTCAGTCTGGTACCACACTAAATCCCCAGCACCTCCCTGGGCTCTGGCACGTAGTAGGTGCTCAGTGAGGATTGGCCGGATAGTAACACACGGGAGATACTGACCGCCTCTGCTTGGTCATCTGTTTTACTACGCAGGCGATTGCTTTTTAAAGAGACTGCAGGGGGGCCGCAACCACAGAGAGGCCCCCTAATTGCCTGTGTTTTGAATTTATAGCATTTGAAAGGGTTTTATTCTCTGATCTAAATGGCAAGAACAAAAGCAGAGCATAAAAGGGCCGAAGAGGATGAAAAGAAACCACAAATGCTATCCAAGATGGCGGTGCCCTTTGTTGTCAGGCACCCAAGCTACTCCGAAGTTCTCGGCCCCACAGATGCACATCCATCACCATGGCAACAACCAAGGGCCTGGGGCCTCCCGACCCAGGACATCCCAGGGCTGGCCGCACTGCCTGGCTTCCAGGGAGCTGGATCAGGGTCATAGGGGCTACGGTAGGTGGGGAGCCTGTGGGCCCGCTCAGTCTGGTCCCTCTCTCATCCATCTGTCCCGCTGGTTCTTCGTTGAGAGGAGGAGAGTGGTTCTGGGTCAGCACCTCGATCAGACATATCTTTACCTACCGTGTGCCTGTACATCAGAAGCGCTCTTCTCATTTCAAAAATTTTTTAATGTTTATTTATTTTTGAGAGAGAGAGAGAGAGCACAAGTGGGGAAGAGGCAGAGAGAGAGGAGGAGACAGAGGATCCAAAGCAGGCTCTGTGCTGACCACAGAGAGCCTGACTCGGGGCTCGAACTCGCGAACCGTGAGATCATGACCTGAGCCTAAGTTGGACGCTCAACCGACTGAGCCACCAGGCGCCCCAGGAATGTTCTCTGTAAGGGCTAGGCCTCTAATGTCCAGCCCACAGCGGTCACTGAACAAGGGCTTGTGAACAAGCAGATGGTTGTGCAGGTAAACCAGAGTCAGCGGAGTTTCTAAAACATGGAAATGAGGAGCCTTGCCTGCAACTGGCTGCATCCGAATCTCTGGGAGGTACGTTCGAGATGGTGGTGGGGGGTGCTTCTCAAAAGCTGCACACGTGCCTCTCAAGTCAGAGCGGAGAAGAGGAAGGCCCAGGTGAAGACAGCCTCCCAGGCTTCTGTCTTGAGCAACTGGAAGGCTGGGGCTGCCCCTCCCCGGACGGGGAAGAGGGGGACCCGAGGGCAGGCTGGCTCCCCTCTGGGACATGGCAAGTGAAGCTGCTGGGGAAGCAGACATGAATCTGGGGTTCTGGGGTGAAGCCAGGCCCGGAGATGGTGTTCATATCCACGAGAGGGGATGAGACCAAAGGGAGGGAGTGGAGCCAGGGAGAAATGAAGTGAAGGGTCTCAGGGGTGAGCTCTGGAGCCCAGGGGACAGCGAAGGCCACGTGGTGCAGCGGAAGCCAAGAGAAAGTGACATGCACGGGCTGGAAAGTGCACAGCTGAGCGCAGGGACCCCAGAGCACAAACAGGGGAGCTGGGAAAGAAAGCCTCCCACCTCTGGTGCGCTGGGGTGTTAGCTGCAGAATGTGCCCGACCTGCGTGGGGACATACTGCCTGAACCCCCAGGATCCCAACCGCCCCCGAATCAGCAGGGGGCTCATTGAGAACGTCCTGCAAACTGATGCTAAATTCACCCTTTCCCCCAATCACAGGCAGCGAGGGGGTGCTAGAGAAGACTGAAATGTGCCATTTTTGGCCTTCTACTCATAGAAATGGGGACCATTCGGATTTTTTTCTTTTTCCTTTTTTTTTAAATGTTTATTTATTATTATTGAGAGACAGAGAGAGACAGAGTATGAGCAGGAGAGGGGCAGAGAGAGGGGGAGACACAGAATCTGAAGCAGGTTCCAGGCTCTGAACTGCCAGCACAGAGCCCGACACGGGGCTCGAACTCACAAACCGCAAGATCATGACCTGAGCTGAAGTCGGACGCTTAACTGACTGAGCCACCCAGGTGCCCCAGTTCTGATTTTTTTCTTAACGCTTGCAAAACTGGACACTGGGCTACGACACTTGCCGTGGATTATCTCGTTTTCTTGTTTGACCCTCGTGACGACCCTTTAAGGTAGGTCCTACTTTTATGTCGAACTGACAGGTGACAAAAACTACCACGATTCAAGGCTGGCCAAGAAGCCTGTCGCACAAAGGTCTTAACCGCTAAGCCACTGCCGCTTCCTGGCCAGCATGACACGGAGGGGCCCTCCAGAGGAAGTTTCTGGGCTGGCCATCTGATTGCCCTCCTCGTCACCCTTTCTAGCAGTCACCTTCTTTCTGGGCGTCCCTGGACAGCGGGCAGCCTACTACCTGGCAGAAACCAGGGCACGGATTTTGTTAGTTTGTGACCCCACCCGAAGGTTATTTTACTGTGTGCACAGGCTGATGCGCTGGGAGGGGACCTGATGCCCAGTCGAGACGGGACTGGACCTCTGTCTGGAGAAGATGTTGGAAAAGTCAGCAGGATTGGACATCACTTTCTTCTGTTTAGTACCTCCCGGCTCGGGTGAGGGGGAGTCAGGTTTTCCGGGTGCTTATTCAGCCTAAGGGACCCTCTTAAAAAGAATATAAAATTACCCATTCAAAACTAAGTGTGAACTTGAATATTTGTTGAGAATGAGAAAAAAATAACAAATTACGATGCTGACAAATACGGCAACGTGCACCTGTGCAAGCCCATTGTCAGAGCTTCTCCCAGCCACGGCAGGTCCCAAGTAAGCCAGGGACCCTGTTCCCTTAGCTGCCGCACGAATCACCTCTACCCTTCATACGCTGACCTTGATCAGAGTCGGGGGAAGGCTCTGATCCTTTTTTCCAAGCACTACCTTCTGGGACATGGTGCAGGCCCACCCCAACTGGGGAAGGAGCAGTGTTAGGGAACGTTCCAGTAGTTCTGAGCTGGGCCCACCCCAGTGGTTTGGTACAAGCACTCAGGGGCAAAGGCTCTGTCCCAAACACCGAGTTTTATCTTCTCTGTAGACTACTCACAGGGATTTATCCACACAACAGATGTTTGCTGAGTACCTACCACGAGCCAGCCTTGTACTCGAGCCCGGGGTATATCGCCATGATGAACCCCACGGATAGAGCTAAAAAGGCTTAGATGTGTAACGTGGGCAGAGAGCCTGGTACATATTAGTTGCTCATTAAATGTCGGTTTCCTTCCCTTCTTCCCATCTGCCGGGCACCCTCAGAAGCTGCGGCCCAGGTCAGAGCAATGCATCCAGCAGCCCACAGACTAGTGTCATAGGAGTCACTCCTCCTGCCCACCCCCACATCCAAGCAGGTCACTCCTCCTGCCCCCCCTCCTGCCCTCCCCTCCCCCGCATCCAAGCAGCAGCTACTCTTTCGGTGACAAGGCAGGACACTCAAACCCCAGAGGTAAGCAGGACCACCGGGGCTGTCCTGACCAATCCTCTCCTCCAAGGGACCCAGAAGGAGGCTTCCAGTTGTCTGAGTCACTGAGCAGAGCAGGGTAACAGCCAGAACTAGCATTCAGCGAGGTCTCATGACTCCCAGACCTCTGTCCCCAGTGGCCCATCCAGAAACCCTCCCCAAGCCTCTTCCTGTCCCCGGTGGCCTGGCCCTGGCCCTCCCCGCTTGGGACAATAGTTCTCAACCCCACCAGATGAGAATTACCTGAATGTGGTGTGAGAAACACAAAGCAAACCACAGCCGGGCAACACAGCTGTGCCTGGGCACCACTCACAGAGCCTCCGACCCAGTGGAGACAGGACATCTGCGCATCGTAGAAGCTTCCGGGTCTTTCTCGCAAGCTTCAGACAGTCTGCCGAAGACCCTGTTTTCCGGAGTGAGGCTGGTAGATCGGGAAAGAAGTGTCCAAGGTGAAGGGGCACTCATGGTGGAATTATTAACACCTGTTAAGTGGCCAGGAGTCAAGTGCTAACATTTCAGGCCCTGACATCAGCTTGGCAGGACATGTGCTTTGAGGAGCTGGGGACAGCGGTCCTTGGTGGCCCCCACTCTGGGGGTCATGGCCAGGACAGGAGTCCAAAGCGCCCTCTCTAGACAGCTGCTCCGAGGATGAAGATCCAAGGTGCTCCCTCTCCAGACGTCCGCGGCGGGGGGACAGAGGTCTGAGGAGCCTCCTCCTTGGGAACCGCGGTGAGGACAGAAGTCCGAGGCACCCGATCTCAGAGGGCTACGGCGGAAGACAGGGGCCCAGGCTCCCCTTCGTGGGGGACCACCCCTGCAGACAATCCCTCCCGGAGGCCTCTTCCTCCCAGGCATGGAGCGGCGGGCGCGCCACCTGCTGGCCTCCGAGCGCGGGCCCGCGCGGTCTGGTGGCGCCACCTGCTGGCCACTCTGGGGAGCGCGGGCTGGCTGGCCGGCCGACCCCGGGGCAGCCTTGCAGGCAGACGCCGCGCTAATGTCTGGGAGAGAACTTCATTTTCTTCTGTTTAAAACAAAAATTGGTGGGGTCAGGGGAGAGCAGGGCTAACGCCACCCTGTGCTGGGCTGGGGGACAACTGGACAGGACTACCTCCCGGCTGCAGGGTCAGCGCCTCCCACCAAAGGTTTTGGTCCAGGTGCCCGGAGGTGGGAGACAGGCTGTGAGCTGGGCCAGAGAGGTTCTGCCCTCTGAGTGGGAGACGCGGGAGGTGATCACCGAAGTACCCCCTTCTGCCTCCTGTCCAGAAGCTTCGAGGCACCTTCCAGGCCCTCTAATTCCCCAGGCAGACTCTAGCCCAGCTGAGACCCCGCAGCCCTCTCTGGAGCCCCGTGCTGCCGGGGAGTTTGATCACGATCCCCCAGGTGAGGCCCCGCCAGGCGGGAAGCAGCCGCCTCTGATCACAACAGACACCCTGCGCGTGGAGAAGACAGAGTGTTAGCTCTTAGGGGGACAAGGTCCCTTCCAGTCTGCAGGAGGCCTTCCTGACCAGGGGGCCTGCCCCTTCAGTACCCTTTCCCCTTCCAGGAGACCTTATGCCTTCCCCCAGGTGGCTGTCCCCACAGACTATCAGGGAGGCTGTGAATACAGTAGTTAGAGGCGTGGTTTCCCACCTTGAGAATCAAACACTCTGAGTCAAACATCAGAAGCATCTGGAGGCCTTGTTAAAACACCGCTGAGCTCACTGCCCAGGCTTTTGATCCAGTAGGTCTCGGATGGAGTCGGAGAACGTGCATGTCTGACAAGCCCCCCGGGGATGCTGATGCAAGGGGTCCACTGAGAACCGAGAGTCGGACTAGACCTGGGTGTCATTCCTGGCTTCGCCACTTGCTAGCGGGGGGTCCCGGAGCTAATTCCTTGACCTCAGCCTCCTCACCTTGTAACATGGGGACGGTTCTCTCAGCGCTGCGGGGAGCGTCAGATACGATGGCGCACGTGTGGACTCAGCGCGGGGGCCCGGATGTGGTGGGTGTGCGGGAAGGGGTGGCCGCCCTCCGTGGCATTTGTGTGCACCTAAGACCTACCCGCAGTTCCCCGATATGGGGCCGGTGCTGCGGAGGGGGGCTGGGGGATTACAGGGAGTAAGAACGATAATGATGGACAAGGCACGATCATTTAGACCCGGGTTTGGAGAGCGTCCAGCTGCAGTACTCTAACAGAGGAAGGGATCACAGTGGGTGCGTTGGGAGCCCGGGGGAGACCACGGTGACCACTCCCAGGAGTCAGGTGTCACTACCCAGAGGAGGTGCCATGGGGGCTGCACCTCGAAGGTAAGCCTCCATCCATCCTGGAAGAGAGAAGGGCATGCAGGCCAAGAACGCGGCTAGTGCCGTGATTCTCCACTCTGACCACACACTGGGGTCACCCCAAACCCACCGGCACCCCAGATCAATGACTGAATCTCTCGCAGAGTGGAGGGAGACATGTGAAGTCTTGGAAGCCCCTTGGGTTTCAGAGTATAGGCAAGGTTGAGAACCCCCCAAGCAAAGCCTTGGAGGAATGAATTCACATTCCTGCACAGGCAGGAAGCACTGTATAGCCCAAGGCGGCTGGAATGTGGGGCGCATACAGGCAAGAAATGAAAGGCAGGAAGGCGGGCTGGGCCATTTCCCAGAACTGCGGAAGAATACCCACCAGCAAGTGAAATACGCCAATGATCATGAGGTTGAATTTGCATAAAACTGCACGTTTGCGTTTGAACAGCCTCAAGAAGGGAGTGGCTGAGAGATTGGACACCGCCTGTAAATACCTCCGAGTTTCAGAGGACTTACCTGATTCATGTTTGGAATGCTCTTTGAGGCCGGAAAGCAGCAATCACTCGATGAATGATTGTAGAACTGAACGAACCTTGAACAGCCCTTCGGTCCCATCGCTGATCTCATTTGAGTGGCCAGTCTGGATTTACCTTTGAGTTCAAGGCGCCCTGCTGCACCTGGGCGGCTGTGATTTCAGGGATGTTGAGAAACTCCATGAAAACCCCAGTCCTGGTAGCTGCTGCCCGAGATCCCACTTTTGGGGCTAGTTATGTCTTTCAGTGGTTGTCGCTCACATCCTGTAAATTCCATTTCCTGAGGTGGGTCTTAATGAGTTGAAGGGGCAGAAACCTAATAGTTGGGGGGAAGAGGAGGAAAGATCCAGAAAGGAAGATCCAAGACCCATCTGAGATCTGGACCTTGGCACTGGCCTGAACCCAAAGCAGATCAGAGAAGCTTCAAAAGATGGGTGTTTCCTTTCCTTTCTAATTGGAACCTCCCGGACTTTGTATTGGGTTTTGCAATTTTTGTGCTACCACTTACCCAGGGTCTGACTAATTTTGTTAATCACAGGATTCCCAAGATTCTCACAAAGAAGCTGTCAAGAAACTTTGATTCTCTGCAATCAGACATTTCTCATGACCAACCAAGGAAATGAGAAGACCCTTGCAGTGCTCCATGCATGTGCAACTAGTTCCTACACTGACTTGTGACATCCTCTCCCCGGCCGGGGGCCCCAGGGGGGTCACTCCAAGGCAAGGATTTGTGTGCAAGTGGGTTATTTGGGGGTGATCTCAAGGGGAATGGAGAAACGACACGGAGAAGAAGGAGGGCCAATGCAGGGGGTGCTGATAAGTAACTGAGGCTCGATTCCACTGGGGAGTGCCGACCCCTTCCTCCACCAACGATCACCCAAGTCAACATTTTCACATGCCCGCTCATTCAGGAGCCACTCTGGTGGGAACACAGGTCTACACAGAATCGGGCAGTTGAACTATCCCAGGCCCCCGTGAACACAGGTGACAGTCACGTTTCGTGGCACCAGTGTACCTTACATGGGCTGAGATTGGGCTGACCCCGCACACATGCATGAAGTCATTCAAGAGAAGAGGTCGTTCAGACTAGCTCTGTTTCACCGAGGGTACGTTTTAATTTAGGTGAAAGTACGAACTGCAAAAACAAAGGTTCATTTTTTTTCTGGTGTCTCAAGAGAAGCTATGACATCCGTAAGGTGGTTTCATTTACGTAAGGTAGGGCTTTTGACAGACGAAGACAGGACAATGAACCGGGCTTCGGAGGATGGGGAGAGTTTTTGTCCAATGCCTTGATGTGAAAGGCATTGGCCACATTTCTGCAGGGCCTTAAGACCAAAATCAGCTCTCGTGCAGGATTTGTCTCCAAGCCCCACGGTCTCAGGTGACAAGCTGCAGGGCCACCAGTTCCAACTGCCCTCAAGAGATGAGGCAAGGAAAGCGGCTCATCTGGCATCTGTCCCACAAGAGATGGTGGAGATCTCACTTTTTAACAGGATGGTAAAATGCCCCTCTCGCCAAGAACAGCATGAGATTTTTATAGACGTGAATCAGCCTGTTTTGCACCAACTTAAAAGCAATGCACACGATCTCCATCCCGATGATGATATAAATGGAGAAGAACAAGAAGAAGTGAGGGTGTTCCAAAACGGTGTCCCCAAACCCAATGGTGGTCAGCGTGACAAAGCAGAAATAGAAGGCGTTCTCGAAGTCCAGTTTCTTCTCCCAGATGGGGAGGATGGCTGCTGCACAGGAAATGTAGGCGAAGACGAGGAGGGCGACGACCAGGAGGGGGACGTCCAGCTTTTCCACCTGCCGTCCCACCTCGTCCAGGTTGCTGATGACAGAGTAGGAGAGCCTCCCTGACGCCAGCTCTGGACACGAGTTGCTCCTCTCGACGGCCCGCGGGGGCGGTTGCAGTGCGTTCTGCTTCTCCTGTGCAAGAAGTCTCTCGAACAGATCCACGTTGCTGCCTGGGGCTGAGGGACACGTGCCGGGTTTGGGGTCCGGAAGCTCTTGGGTTTCTATGACGATCCTGGGGACGGCTCCGGCCGCAGGCGTGGTGGCAGAAACAGGCTTGGGGGCAGGCCTTCCGCAGAGCAGGCGGGAGCACCACTCGGGAAGGTGGGGCCGGACGAATGGGAGTTTTTGGAACCGATTGTAAGACGTGGACAGGAGGGTGGCCAGGATGTCACCCGTGTCCGTGAGGACGAGGAACATCAGGGGGATGCCAAAGAGGGCGTAGAGCATGCACAAGTATTTGCCGAGCCTGGTGACAGGGTAGATGTGGCCGTAACCTGAAAAAAGAGGACAGACCCTGGGAGGCTGGTCTGCTCTTCCCCTTCCCGAAGAAAGTTTTAAAGAGACCTTCTGCCATTTCTCCTCCTTGTGTGTGTGTGATGGTTTACACAACGTGTTTGAAAATATTCATCTTAAAACATTCATCCAGGGGCACCTGGGTGGCTCAGTTGGTTAAGCATCCAACTTCGGCTCAGGTCATGATCACACGGTCTGTGAGTTCGAACCCCACGTCGGGCTCTGTGCTGACAGCTCAGAGCCTGGAACCTGCTTTGGATTCTGTGTCTCCCTCTCTCTCTCTGCCCCTCCCCTGCTCATGTGCTCTCTCTCTCTCTCTCTCTCTCTCTCTCTCAAAAATAAACATTAAAAAAATTTTTTAAAAAACCCATCCACCATCTGGCATTGGGCCCGTTTTGGTGGGGGAAGCAGGAGGTGAAACTCATCTACTCTTCAGGATAAGGAGCAACTCATGTCTAGATATGTGACCCAAGATGTCCTTGGCAGGGGACAAACATGTCTGGGAGTGGGCTGATTGCTTTTCATTTTGCTGCGGCCACTTCTAAGCATCCGTGTGACCGGATGAATGCAGGGGAGAGGCCATGGATGGCTTTGCCATCATACCCACCGCCTCCTTCATCCTCCACGAAGGCACCTGTTTTTAAGAAGCCATTCTTGTCCTCCCTGGGATGTCTGGGCCTCTTGGCTTATTTGTTTCTATACAACAGGCTATTACTATGTGCCATCAGAGCACAGCAGTGTGCATGGGAGGAGGGAGAGGGGACAGAAGGACTAAAATACAGCTGCTACCCTCAGGGCCATTGTGGTTTAGTAGATTGGACAGACGCGGTCACAAGTGCTAGTGAAAGGGTTAGGTTCCCAGCATCTAGAATCTTCCAACCTGAGTGCAAACCTCAGCTCTGGCATTTCTAGAAAGTTACTTGATGGCTCACATTTTCAAGTTTCTTAGCTGCAAAACAGGAACAGCAGTCCCCGCTCTGTGTCCTGACTCGCTGGGAAGATGACACGAGACCAGTGCCTGACCCATAGTGGGCAGCTGAGAATCGTCAGCGTCCCCGCCCTCAGGAGCCCATAAGAGCAGCCAGCAGCGTTTACTGTGGGTTGGTGTCAGCCCACCTGCCTAGGTAGGCGTGGTTGTCACCATTCACAGGCAGGGAAACTGAAGCTTGGAGGAATGAAGTAACTTGGCCAAGAGCACTCAGTGATAGACTTGGCAGTCAAATCCCCAGAACCATCCGGCTCCCATGCCAGCATTCATTCCCACGGGGTCTGGAGCACCCAAGGGGGTGGAACCTTCCAATCATTAAGAACCAGTCAGCCAAGCAAAGGGGGTGGGCGGGCTGAGGCTTCTGTCCTCTTCAGGACGGAGATTCTTCTCCGTCCATCGCCCAACCCCCCCCCCCACCCCCCTCACGTCTACAGCAGGGCAGGAGCAGAGAGCTATCAAACCCCCACAGCACAGAGAGTTGGATCTTCTGGAGTGAGCAAGCTCAGTGACTTCAACAAAACGAGGGAAAAGCTTTTGTATTTAATGCCTGTGTTTAATTTTTGATGTCATAAAGGAGGATTAATACAGAACAACCTAGGCCAATTATGTAAATTGATTTGAAGGCACTTCCCAGGCTGGCTATGCCCCAGCCTCCTCCGGGGCTACGGTCCCCTGTGGCGAACTCTGGCCTCAGGCTCTGCCTTCCAGGAGCACAGAGGCGTTCAGGTTGCCCACCCTCACCAGGGTCCTGGGAGAAGGCTGTGGACCTCAGAGAGGCTCATCAATGGGCACCCATCCCAGGGCACTCTACGCCACACTGGGTTGATTCCACGAGGCACCTTTTGGTAGGAGGGACAGTTAATTCTACGTGTGTTCATATGTGTGCGCATACTGAGTGCTTACTGCATACACAGTGCTGAGCAAAGTAGATATGGTATCCAACCTCGCTGAGCTTCTGGTTTAGTGGGAGAGGCAGATATGAATCAAATCACTACACTAGTGATATATGCATAGCAGCTGGAGACCGATAACAGGATGTGAAAGAGCAGACTGTCCTATGAGCATTGAGAACAAAGGCATCCATCCTGGATTCGCATTTACTGAGCACCTACTTTATGCCAGGCACTTGTGGGCAGGGCTGGGGGCACAACGGGAAGCAGGCAGAGGTCCTGCCCTCTAGGACTCCTGGCCTTGAGCTCAGCTCTCCACCAGTGGAGTCCTCCACCTGTGACGAGGACCCAACAGGTGTCTGCACGAGGGGGCAGGAATGGGGGCCTCATTGCCTAAACCTCCAGTTCAGAAACCCAGGCGCGTTCCAGGGGGCAGGACTCGCCGAGAGAGCGCTGACGGTTCCAAGCGCCTCTGTTTCCCTTCCCTGTTCCCTCAGGGTCTTGAGCAGTTCCGGCTCTCCCCTCAAGGAGAAGAGGTTGCAGAAGTGGCCTCAGCTCCTTGTCCAGGCTTCAGTGAAAGCCCAGAACCACTAAGGAGAAGGAGGTGGGGGTGGGGACCTAAGGGGGAGAGGAGAGACAGAGGGGAGCCATGGGGCTGAGGGGTTTCCCAAGACACCGGACTTTCTATGTGAAAACTGTGGTAGTCCCAGGCAAACTGGACGATCGGTCGGTCCAGCCATGAAGGAAGGTGTGGAAAGATTCTCTGGAGCGGGGCAGGTGAGGGAGGAGGGCACCCGGAGCCTCCCCTGCAGGGGCAGGAGCTCAGAGAGGCCTGGCCACAGAGTCCTGGTGGAGCCCAGGCCCTGCGTGTCAGCAAAGGTTCCTGTGCCAAAGCTTGTCACGGGCCCCACAGAGCCATCAGTCCTTAGGGATGTTAGCAGCAGCCACAAAGTCCCAGAGACAGAGACCACCCTGTTTTCTAGATGGTGGATAAGCCCCCTAATTCTTGTACACCCCCAGGAGAGTCAGGAGAGGCTCCCCAGTAACAAAAAACCTTTAAAAAAACAAAAAAGAAAGCAAATATCAGAGAGTGCATGGCCCCTGTGAAGGAAATGTATTAACCGTACCAATTACCAAATGCTGAAATGCATAACGGAAAATCCTACCATTTCTTATAATGCATTCATATATTCCAGTACAGTCAGTCCACTCCACTTAGGCTGTATTTAATAGCCCATGCACTTTACTTTCTAATCCAAGGGGACTGACCCAATTGGAAATGACTGGGGATTGGCCAACCTCACACCTGCCAGGTGTCCCCTTTTCAGCATTAAGGCCAGGTGCATTAAGAATGGCCCAGAGATGTAGGGCAGGAAGCACGTGAAACACAGTATTGATTACAGGCCGTCGAGAGCCTCTCCAACATCCTCTTCCACTTGTAATTACTGGACGGCGTGACGTCCTAATTGATTTGATAGGAGCATCGCCTTCTTGGGATTTAAACCAAGATAATGCATTTCCATTAGATCAGTGGTTCACAGCCTGGACTCCCGTTAGAATCACCTGCAGGGCTCTGAAAAATACTGATGCCTGGGTCTGTCCCTAGCGACTCTGACTTGATTGGCATGGAGTCCGGGCTTGGGAGCTTATAAAAGACAGCCAGATAATTGCGGTGTGCAGTCAGGGCTGAGAACCTTCACATCCGGTCAGTGCTTTGCAAACGTCAGCATGCATCAGGATCACGTAGAGAGTTTGTGAAATACAGACTGTTCGGCCCCACATCCATAGTTTTTGGCTCCGCAGGGCTAGGATGTGGCCTGAGAATTCTCATTTCTGTTTTTTTTTTTAAGTTTATTTATTTTGAGAGAGAGAGAGAGAGAGAATATGAGTGCGGGAGGGGCAGAGAGGGAGAGAATCCCAAGCAGGCTCTACCATGTCAGTGCAAAACCTGATGTGGGGCTCGATCCCATGATCTGTGAGTTCATGACCAGAGCCAAGATCAAGAGTTGGACGCTTAACCTACTGAGCCACCCAGGTGCCCCTTAATTCTCATTTCTAACAAGTTCTCAGGTGATGCTCATGCCACTGGTCCAGGGGCCATACCTTGATAACCACTGCATTACATCAGTTCTCAAGGGGGGAAATTTTGCCCCCCCCCCCCGAGGGACACGTGGCAAATGTGTGGAGACACTGTTGGCTGCCACGACTGGTGGAGACCGCAGGGGAAGAGGTGGATGCCTCTGGTAGGTAGAGGCCAGGGGTGCTGCTGGACAAGCCCCCATGACAAAGAACCATCGAATTCAAGATGCCCATAGTGCCCAGGCTGAGAAGCTGCAGTAGGCCAATTCCCCGAAGTCCTTGAGGAAAAGGAACACAAACTGAACCCCTTTGCTCATCTCCAGTATCTTCCTTGGAGTTGCAGCATCCCTGTAACCGTTGTTCCATTGAGCCGTGGGTTTCCCTGAAAAAGTCCAGCTGTGCCCCACCCCTGCTTTCCCGGTAGTGACTTCCCTCTCCAGAACCTTAGCTCACGGCTAAATGTCACGGCACCTACCCCGTGGGGTTGTCACGTCATGAAAATTAAATAAAATAATGCATATAAAGCCTGTGAACACCATGCCCAGTGCTGGCAAATGCTCGGTGCTGCGGCTACTGTTGGTACTCTCTCTGCCCATGACCAGTCCCTGCCTGCACAGGCCATTTAGGTGAAGGACCAGTTCTGAAGGAAGCCACATGGGGGCGCCCTTGGACACACGCGTGTGCCCATCCATAAAGCAGACACTGGCTGTTCCCCCCGCAACATTCCTTCATCTTTCCTGGAATGCCACTACCCACCCCCCGCGCGACCCCCTGATTTAGGGATAGATCCAATTGGTCTAAATCATTCTGGTAACGTAACCCCCTTGCCAGGACTGGCTCGGGGTGGGAAGTTTCTAGAGTTTTTTTTTTGCTGATGGTGACAGCCAGCCCTTTTTCTGTCTACGAGATGCAACTATGCCTAAATGGGAGTGGATATTGGTGGCCGTCTTGTGACCTGCTGAGCAGGACGGGAGAGTATCTGGTGCTCAATGTCATGGCTTAGCTGCACACGGACCAGCCCTAGAGCTGTCCCCCACTGGACTTGCGCTCCAGAGGGAACACACTTACACATTTTCCCGGCTGTTTAAGCCAGTAGGGTTGCAATTTGTGGTAGAGGCTTCTGGAAGGATCCTGAGGGCCACTTAGGTTTATCCTCACACTGATCTGAAAGGCAGGACTGGGAGGAGCTACAGATGAGGGGACGAGGCTCAGAAGGGCCACATTGCTCCCTGAAGGTCACACGGCTGACCCCAGGCGGCCAGCCTCCAGAGTCCACAGCTGGCCAGCGTGCTCCCCAACCCCACCCCCAAGTGTGAGGGAACCTCAGCACGAGCACCCAGCCACGGCTGGGGCCCTGTGACCCTTGTGGGCCCATCCCTCGCAGGGACCGGTACTCTCTGGAATGAAGATGGGGCCTCAGTCCTTTTCACTGGCCGAGAGGGGTAGGGGCTGAGCAATGGCTTCCACTCCTGGCGGAGATGCTGACCCAGAAGCTTCTGAGCTGTGGCTGAGGTCAGCTCCACCATCTGAGCTCCTGTGACCCTATTCCCAGCAGGGGAGACTCCTGCCCGCCCCAGGGAGGCCCCTTCTACCCGCCCGTCCTGCTGCACCACCGTGGAGGGAAGCCAGGGGCCCTTAGTTGGGCGAGCATCCTCAGACGGGGGCCCAGGGACACGGTGCCCGAATGCAAGGGCAGCCTTGTCCCCGTAGCTCAGGAGGCAACTGCTCGTGCCATGTCCCCCTTTCTCCTGTCTGATCCCTGCTCTCAGGCCACAGTGGTCTGTTCCTCCAAGCACCTCGAAGCTTCGGAGTGTTGTCCGACTGTTTCCTCTGCCCAGAAAGCTCTCGCCCTTCTTTGCCTGGCTCACCTCTCCAGATCCTTCAGCTCTGTCACTTTGTGTGGCGGCCAAGAAGAGGGTCTGTGGCTTGGGGGGTCCACAGAGCCCCTTTTCAAATGAGCAAATGGTCACTGTAGAGGGCAGCGCTGCCCCTGCAGCCTCCCCTCTACCCTGGACTCTGGAAGGGACTGGTCTGGGTCAGTGACGTTCACGTAGGAGTCTTACCTTTGTTTGGGGGCTGAAGACACGCATAAAGGGAACGCGGGGAAATGGGGAGAGGCCGGCTCCTTCCCTGCAAGGACCTTCCCTCCCAGACACTGATATCGACCCAGCCACACAAGGGGTCTCTGGGAATCTGAGCTGCCCCTGCCACCCAGGCACAGCCAGACTCTCCCTGGGGCTGCCCAGGCAGGGGTGGGCAGGGGTGGGCAGGGCCCCGGCAGCACCCCACAGACCTGCAAGGCTGGCAGACTATTTTGGGAAAAGAGCACTGGACTTGGAGTCTCACGGCCTATTTATGGGTACCAGCCCTACTCACGGAATGCCCTTGGCCCCTGACAGCACCCCTCTGGGCTCAGGGTCCCCTACCTGATTCATAAGACCACTGTGAGCTTTAAAAGTCCCCAAGGGTTGGGGCGCCTGGGTGGCTCAGTCGGTTAAGCGTCTGACTTCAGCTCAGGTCATGATCTCACAGTCCGTGAGTTCGAGCCCCACTCCGGGCTCTGTGCTAACAGCTCGGAGCCTGGAGCCTGCTTCGGATTCTGTGTCTCCCTCTCTCTCTGCCCCTCCCCTGGTCATGCTCTCTCTCTGTCTCAAAAATAAATAAAAACATTTAAAAATTTTTTTAAAGTCCCCAAGGGTAACTGTTAGTTCCTGTCACTGCCTATTAGTTCCTCCCTCACCTCACCATTGGTGCTCCCAGTCCTGCTCTGGCACACCGTCCTCCCTCTCCACACCATACCCCACCCCTCCCCAGTGCTCCCCCCCATTCCCTGGGAGTACAGTTGTCATCTACCACTTAAGCTTATGTTCCTACCACTTAAGCATTGCCTCTTGGACCACCTCCAAGCCTGCGGCAGGTGCCCCTTCTCTGTGCTCCCACAGTACCCTGAAGGCCTCATAGGCTGACCACGTTTGGTTGCCTGAGTTCTTCTGTCTTGCCCCGAAGTCTGGGCTCTGGCAGGTACCATTGGCAAGAGGTGTTCTGTACAAAAGCATTCAGCCAAGGAGCGGGAGGGGGCTGAAATGCAGCCCCTGCCTTGCTCATTGGGGTCCACACCCGGGCACGGGGCTGCACCCACCTGAAGCAAGGGCCCTCTTTCCTAATCCCCACCAAGGACCCAACATCAGTCCTGCTCACTGCTGTATCCCCCCCTCCCCCACTATCCACCACCCCCAGCAAGGAGCAGCGGCCACTCAGCAAAGGAGACCCAGCACGAGGTAGGCATTTCACATCTGTTTCTTGACCAAATGAATTGAACGTTCCAGCCTCCCCACCAAGCGTCCTCAGCCTCACTCTTCTCCCCCCTCCTCCCCCAGGTCTCTCTCCCAGGCCTGCCCTTGCCTTTGGACTTACCCACAGTGCTGATGACTGTGCAGCAGAAGAAGAGTGAGCTCAGGAAGGACCAGTCTGCAAATGTGCTGAACCAGTGGGGTTTCACCTTCTGCAGGAGCACCCTGAGATCCTGTTTCCTGCCTTCCTCAACTGGGAAAGAGTGAAGGAGAGGGTTTTGCTCAAGACAGGTCCCACCCAGGCAAAAGGGTCTTCCCCAGGGACCAGGATGGCCCCTGCCCTGTGGCGTCATCAACACCAGAACTTGGCTCTGCTTTTGCACATCTCTGCATTTAGTGCCTGCGGAGATTAAGAGGCCACATACCCCATGAGATGAGCACCCAAGGGAGAGGCCCTCAGGGGTCCGGCCCGAGCTCAGCCATAGCATTGCTGCGTGGCCTTAGGGGGCTTTCTGAAGTTTCTGAGCCTCTACATCTTTCACTTGCAAAGAAACATACTAACTTCTGCTCAGTCTCTCCCATGGGGCTCTTGAGCATTGAAAGCAAAATGGGTTTTATGAGCTGTAAGCTGTTATATGGATGCAAACCATACCCGCTCCCGGAGGTTATTAAGCCTGATGGAATTTGGTGCTCATACTGGGATCTGTGCGCACCAGTCACCTGAAGATTTCTGGGAAGCCTCGGCTTTCCAAACATCTGCCCCAGGGTCAACGGAGCCAGATTGGGGTCCTGGTTCCTCAGGGAGGTTCCCAAATAGTTCCATTGGCCTTGGTGGCCAGTGGCTTTTGAGACCCCAGAAGCCACCTTGAGACTCTGGCACATGGCGGGAAGTCACTACTCTGAATGGGCACTGACCTGGGAGTCCAGACACGAGCACTCTAGACCCAGGTCTGAGTCTCCACCTGTGTCTCCCTCTCTCTCTGCCCCTCCCCTGCTCATGCTCTGTCTCTCCGTGAAAGGGGACAACTCATACAACCCTCTTGGGCTGGCATGAGGATTACGTGAGGTGATGCACCGAAACGTGCTCGGCAAAGCGTCCTGCACTTAGCTAGACCTCTTCAGCGTCTGAATCTCCAACAAAAACCAGTACAAAACGAGGTTGGAGGGGCGCCTGGCTGGCTCAGTCCATAGAGCGTGTGACTCTTGATCTCAGGCTCGTGAGTTCGAGCCCCACTTTGGGCAGAGGGATTACGTAAACAACAGTAACAAAATCAAAATGGGGTTGGGCCAGCTCTGTATTCCCGTCATGTTCTGTGCATCAGGATCATCCAGGAGACTTTAAAAATAAGATTCCCTACCCAGCCCCAGAAATCCTGATGAAGTGGGTTTGGAGAAGAGCCTGGGAATGTATATTTCAGGCAAGCTCCCTGGATGACTGTGACCTGTCCGGTTTGGGAAGCTCTGAACTTGTTGACACTCGAGAGACTACACGGGATGGCTCAGAGTCCCAGTAGCAATGGCAGAGGACATCTCCTGGGTCATCTGAGTTGGCGTGTGTCTGTCTGGTAGATGTAGACAGAAGGAGTGGGACCCTCCTCGGAGGAGAGACACTATGACCAGCCTCCAGTCAGGCGGCCTCAGCCAGAAGAACCTGCCCCCAAAGAGGGGCTGGGCGGTGGGAGGGGCTGTGAGCAGCCCGAGCAGAGGGACACGTGAGGACATGTCACACTGGGGAACATCCTGTTCTTCCCCTCACCTGTAGGCGCCGTTTTTCCTTTGTCTTTAGTTATTTACTCTATATTTTATTTTGCTCTGCTAAATACGTATTTGCAAGCTTTGGGGAACAGGGCAGTGTAGAAATAAGTGACTAAATACAAATGAAATGCAGTAAGGCCATAAAGTGCCTTCAAGAGGCTTCCTGTCCTTTATGTCATCTGCTTCCCACAGGGTCTCTGTGATTGGCAGGCCTGAGATTGTGGACCGCCTCTGTCCAGCACACTGAGACCCAGAGAGGGCAAGGGCTCTCCTGCAGATCACACAGCAACCGGGACCCCAGGTTCTTCCCACAACCAATTCCCCTCCCCTGAGTCCAACAATAGAAAAGCCTTGGAAACAGGAAATGAGAGAGAAAGGGGACAGGCTGCTCCTCCTGGGGGTCCAAATCCAGTTGGATTGCTCTTGAATTCTAGTCCCTGTAAACTGAGTCACGGGGCCAGGCAGGCAGAGTTCGGAGGACCTGCCTAGGAACCCCCAGCCCCAAATCCGGTCACCCATGCCGCCCATCCAACCTCACCAAATCTCCAGCAATCCACCCTCCTCAGAACCTGCTGGTCTGGGTGGGGCTAGGCGCGGAGGCAAAGGGAAGGGGGCTGGACTTTCCAGAGCACCTAGTGGGTCCTCAGGGCTTTCCCTCCATTCTGCACAGCAACCAACCCTGACAGGCCATTACTCTCCCTATTTTACAGAGGAGAAAACTGTGGCTCCGAGAGAAGTCATTTGCCTAAGGTCCTGCCCAGGAATGGGGAGAATAGGAGCAGAGAGTGTAGGGGCGCCCCTGCCCCACCCCGCCCTCTGCTCCCTGGGGCTGCCCCCACCCACCCGGAAAAGGCTGCCCTGTCCCGGGGCGGGGGGGGGGGGGGGGGGGGGGGGAGCCACCTACCTGTTCGGTTGCATTTCAAGATGCCACAGAGCTCCCCCAGGAATTCCTCAAACTCCGGGTCATTTGGCCCCAGGTCCTGGCCGCCCTCGATGGCCGAGAAGAGGGCAGCACCCAGCAGCGCGTAGGTCACCAGGGAGCAGAGGAAGCAGAGGCGAGGGAACAGCTTCTCCAGGGCCTCCTGAAAGCACCTCCCGGCCTGGGGTAGCCCGGCAGCCTCCATCCTCCCAGGAGCACCCGCCCAGAACAGGAGTTGCTGATGGACGGAGGCAGGAGCGGGGGCCCCAGCAGCAGGAGGACGGGGAGGAGGAGGGGGAGGAATGGGAGTGCCCAGAGAATGGCCAGGCTCCAGCGCTAAGTGGATGGTGCGTGCGCTTCCCCCAAGGACTGGAAAGCAGCCGATACTCATCACGTTCAGTTACTTAGATGGCGCCCCCCCCCCCGCCCCCCGCCCCCAGCGCCCCAAATTGCTATTGATCCACCAGCCTGGGAACGGCCCTGGGGCGGCTTTGGGCAGGCGCTGGGGTGGTTGCTCTGTGCTTTGGCCCTTCCCATCTGGAAGCTGCGATTTTTGACTTCCAGGTGCCAAGTCTGACTTTTGGTTTTTAGTCAAGCAACCGTCCTTCCGGAGGTTGGACTACCTGTCTTGGACAGGTGGTAATAATGGCGATGAGTCTGGCCGGAGCTCTACAAGTTTACAAAGGGCCTTTATCCTGCGTGGGTCCAACTGTTGGTCATAATTCTCCACTCCACTGTAGCACACCCACCTTCGCCGTGGCCTCTCCGAGGGCCGAGCAGAATTCCGTGCCCCCTAGTGTCGACGTAGGCCACGTGATTTGCTCCGACCAATCGGGTGTTAGCAGACCGGAAGTAAGCAGGGGCTTGGAAACGTGCTGGTGAAGCGGAACTTGCTCCCCCGGGCCCTGTCTCTGCCACGGGAAGAGTATGCCCGGTGACAGACATGGAGATGTGTGCACATGAAACCCCCTCCCCCACCCCGCCCGCCTTCATAAAAGGATGTTCTGTGAGGCTTCAAAGAACTTGGGTCATGACAGCCTCCGCTATTCATCCTTTCAGAGCGTGCCTCAGCTTCCCAGGCCTCTCCTCTGGCAAGCCCTGAGCAATGACTGAGCAAGATGGGGGTACAAGAGCTTACCCAGGTCTGTCCGCCCCCGGAGGGACTCCTCCAACCTGCAGGCTTTTTGGTCTGCCAGAGATTGTTGGCAGCCCTGCGTCATGATCTGAAGGCTTTCTCTGTCCCATCCTGCGTCCCAGTAAAGATCCCAGCAGAAGATCCAACGTGTGGCAGTTGGCGCCAAAGTGTTCCGAGAGAGCAGGCTCCGAGATGGAAGTTTCGGACTGGGTCGCTCAGTACCCAGCTGGTCAGGAAATGGTGTGGAGACAGCTCTTGGCTCAAGGTGACCGTCCAGTTGTTAAACATCCGCCAGTGGCGAAGTAGGGCGGTGAGCAGGTGGAAGGTGTTGACTAGTGCAACGACTCAGGCATTTAAAACATACTGGAGGAATGATAAATGCAAGGACAACAAGTTTGGATGGTTATCATGAAGTCAAATTAGTCCCCTGAAGGCAAACTTAGAAGAGGGAGGTTAGTAGGACAGAGCACATGGCCTCTGCTGCAATTGGCCTTAGGCCTGCAACTAATGTTCATCCTCTCCTTCCTTCACTACCTGTTCTAAACTCCCCTTACCCTCTGCTAACTCTTCTATTCTCTCAATGTCTTGCCCAATGGCACGACCCAAATCCTCATTCCTGGGGCTTCTGAGTCCATGGTAACCACATACTCTTCAGTTTGGAGTGGTTTGGGTTTGTCCATTCACAAATACAGTTGGGTAAGGAGTACCAAGAGGTACCCAAGTGAGTCACCCGAGCTCCGTTCCTATTCCTTCCAGTGCGCATCGTGTGAAAACAGCCCTACCTCCTTCCTCTGACCAGGTCTGTTGCCCTCGACAAGATGATCACCCCTTTCCTTGCTTTCTGGCTCCGGATGTGAAGATCCCAGAATGCCCAGGCAGCAGCCAGAGAGTGTAGTTTAATGGACCCCTTACTAGGTTTCCTAGTGAATATGTCCCCGTTGGGGATAAGAGCCTCTAACCAACCCTACAGAGCCCAGAGTTGGGGGAGGGAAGATAGTAAAGGCATGCGCTCATGCAATTCTCAGTTTGAAATGGAAAGCATCCCATTCTGCTTCTTCGCTGCCCTGAAGAAAGGGATGATCCCCAAGCCTAGAACAGGCCAACTACCCCGCATCCCTACCCTCACCCCAACATCTGTATCCAGCCTCCTAGATGAGGTCAAGTTTAAGAACTCTTCACCTAGCCCTAGATCCCCAAGATTTTCTTCTGTTTTCCTATACAAGTTTTATATTTTTTAAGCTTATATTTAGATCTGTGATCCATTTGAGTTGATTTTTGCCTGAGGTGTGACATTTCAGCCAAGGTTCATCTTTGTTTGTTTTTGGCCAATGATATTCAATTGTTTCAGTGCCACTTATTGAAAAGTCTGTCTTCACTCCGTTGGATTTGTTCATCTTTATGAAAAATCTGTTCAGTAAATTTGTGTAAATCTCTTTCTGGGCTTTCTATTCTGTTCCACTGATCAAACAGTGGTCTATCTTTCCACTAATACCACACTGTCTAACTACTATAGCTGTGTAGTAGGCCTTAATATGAGGTATAGTGATTCCTTCTACCTTATTATTCTTTTTTAGGAGTGAGCTATTTTAAGTCCTTTCTATAGAAGTTTTAAAATAATCTTATCTACATCTACATAAAACCTAGCTGGGATTTTGATAGGAACTGCATTAAACCCATAGACCAATGGGAGGACATTTAACATCTTTACTGTGTTAAGCCTTCCAATCCATGAACATGGTATGTTTCTCCTGGCCATTTCTTTGGAACAACACTTTAATGTGCTCCCATCATGCTTTACTCAAGCCAAGAACCAACATTTTAAGATAAGAATGCATAAGTCATTTGTTAAGTGCTATTTACTGTGCTTGGGGCAGTGTTAAGAAATGAAAGCATTAGGTGGTGGAGGTCAGAAAGTGTATTTCAATCATCTTTTTAAGTCTTCTTTTGGAAGGCATGTTTCAAGCATCTAGAACACTGTAGAAAATAACATAATAAGTACCTTTGTACCCATTACCCTTGATGCCATGAACCATCTGGAAGGAGACAGGGAGCTGGGTAGAGAAAGACCTTGTGATAAAACACAAACTGAGGACAGGTGAGCTCGAGCCCGTTAGCCACATTATCCAGTTATATGTGACTCAATGTTATATAGCTTTTAATCAGTGTGCAAGAGTCATTTGCCCACATTTGGGCCAGTGGGATGGTGGGGGCAGGAATAGGTGAGAACCCACAAGAGAGGGGACTCTTGTGGAGAAAGTCAGGGTTCTGAGATCCGGGTACTTCTCCTCACCTCTGAGGTGACTGAGTTTCTTTAGGTTTTAGGAGAGAGGAATTTTCCTACTTCCTATACATTATCCAGCCCCTTTTCCTAGGGAAGAAGGGAGACAGGTTATCAAAAGACTTCTTCCTGAAGTCTAATTCCTTCTCCTAATGAGATATCAGATGGATATCAGTCAACTAGCCCAAAAAGCACTTCCCGAGGACCCAAGAGAGGCTGGATGATTTGAGGCCAGTAAAGGCCCCCACCATCCATGGAAAAAGGGGATAGAGATCCATGGATTCATATACTTAAATATAATAAGGCATGAATTAGGAAGTGACAGGCAAACACTATGTGGCTTATGGAGTCAGAAGAAAGAAATGCTGTGAGTCCAAGCAGCCTAGGCCAGCCTCATGGAAGAGAAGAGTTCAAAAGTTCCAAGGAGAAGCAGAATAATGGCCAACTGAGAGCAGATCAATGGTAATAGGTTTGACTGAGGCAAAATCTTCTAGTTCTGGAGGTGGGGGTGGGTGGAAATAGCAGCAAGGGTTTTTGTTCCTCTAAATGGGTGATGTTTTTGCAGACAGCACAGGAACACAAGATGCAGGTAAAGCAAAATCAAACTTTAAAGCCGCCTCTTGGTCTCCTAAGACCTAGTAGGGTACCTCACCTCAGGCAGGTAAGGTACAGTGTATGCAAATAGTGGGAGAGGGGGATGGTTTATTCCAGCAGCCAAGAAGGAGTCCTTCTAACCCAGGCAGAGGAGGAAGAGTGTCACCAGGGCTGGCCTCCTCAGGTGCACCGGCCCATGTGAATTCTGGCACAGGCTTCCCTGGAGGAAGATATGGCTGCCATGCTCTCTCCCCATGAATGTGTGTGTGTGTGTGTGTGTGTGTGCATGCGCGTGCGTGTGTGCATGTGTGTGTGTTTCTATCTCTCTCTGTTGAGAGAGGACAAGCATACAGGGAAGGGTGGGGGCTTCTCAGTCACAAAGAACCCACCAGTTCTTTTAAAAAGAATGGGGAGCCAATTACACTCCTACATTAAACACGGCATTGGTTCCTAGAATCAAATTGCTGTGTTACAATCAAGTCGTACAGCCCACTTTGTGTTGACGACCTACAGGCTTGACCACTTAGGGGAGAGTGTGGGAACTGAAGAAAGAAAGTCTTAATACAAAAAGGTTGGCAGAGAGGAGGCAGGGAGGCGGGGGTGGGGTGTGCAAACCAGGCCTTCAAAGATTGTTTGCTTCATCCAGCCCACGTCTGCATGCTGGGTGGGCACATCTCAGGTTAGGTCTCCACCTGTGGTCCAGGTGGCTTTGCCCCAGGCTTAGGGCCATGTGGCCTGCCAGCCACACAGCAAGGCCTACAGGGAAGGGATGACTCCTTCAAAGAGAGGTAAACATGCAGACCAAAGAGGAAGATTGAACGTTAGGGCTGTCACTGACCAAAACCCTGACTAATTTGACAATCACGTGTGTCCTGCTTGGAGTGAAGGCAAAGTTGCTTTAACAAGAGAACCCACAAATATACACAGTGTTTCAAAAAAGATGGAGGTTCGGGGCCCCGGGGTAGCTCAGTAGGTTAAGCGCCCGACCTTGGCTCAGGTCATGATCTCACAGTTTGTGAGTTTCAGCCCCGAGTCGGGCTCTGTGTTGACAGCTCAGAGCCTGAAGCCTGCTACGGATTCTGTGCCTCCAACTCTCTCTGCCCTTGCCCTGCTCACTCTCTCTCACTCTCTCTCTCTCAAAAATAAACAAACATTTAAAACATTTTTTAAAAATAATTTTTAAAAGTTGGAGGTTTATTGATCTCTTACATAGCACTCCAAAAGCAAGAGTTGCATGTTGTTGGGGCAGCCCTGCTCCATCCAGGCACTAAGTGCTCAGGCCTGGGGTCTTTCCATCTTGTTGTTCCACCCTATCCTAGGGCAGCAGTTTTAAGAGGGTGGTCCCTAGACCATCAGCATGACCACTGTATGGAAACTTCTTAGACATGGAAATTCTTGGGACCCACCCCAGATCTATAGGATTCGGAATTCTGGGGGTGGAACCCAGCAGTCTGACCAAGGCCCCCGGGTGATTCTAAAGTATACTGAAGTTTGAGAAGCACTACCCTGGTACTACCCTAGGACACGTTCGTCACCTACACACTTAAAACTGGCCTCTTCAGCTCACCTCTGTTCTAGCCAAGGGAAGGGAAAGAGGAAGTCAGGGCAATCAATTTCTTTGGAGCCTGTAAGGTGGAATTTGCACACGTCACGTGTACTCATATTCACTTGATAAGAACTTGGTCACAGCTATACTCAGCCATAAGGTCAGCTAGAAAATGTAACGTCTAGCAGGTGACCATTGCCCGGGAAGAAGAGGGGAATTGATTAGGAGGATCTAACTGACCACAACCCCACCAAGACCACAGCAGGTGACACCATCCTTGCAGACGTTGGATGGAGACTCACGTCTCTGAGTCTTTGTCTGGGCCCTTCATAAAATCACCCTTCAGAGAGGACTTCTTATAGCCTGCAGTTAGTTGTCCTGGTTGGTGGCAGGTAGACTGAGGAAAGCCAAAAGACGCATACATGAGAAAGTGCTTGGAAAACTCCAAAGTATGGTCCAAACTCAGCGATGCCATTCATGTTTTTGTGGTGCTGGTTATTTTTCTTACTCTAAAACGTTGGGGTCTGAAGGTGCCCACACTTCCCTTCCCGCAGGTTCAGCATGCAATAAAAAACCAACAGACACACTGAGGGGAAAATGTGACCATCGTCAAATGGGGAAAGAAACAAAAAGTGGACCCATAGATGGTCCAGATGAGGGAGTTAGAGGACAAACGGTTTAACATAGATATAATACGTTAAAGAAAGTAGAAGAAGAAAAAAAAAAAAAGAAAGAAAGAAAAGAAAGTAGAAGAAAAGGTTGAAAAATGGATGAAGGAAAATTTTTAATAGTATCTATATGTTATAAAAGACAAAAGGATATTCTAGATTTATGACTAAAGTAGACGAAATTTAAAATTTACTAGATGTCAAGAGAATGAGAAGACAAGCTACAAAGTAAGAGAAAATCTCTTCAAAAGATATATCTGAGGGGCGCCTGGATGGTGCCGTCAGTTCAGCGTCCGACTTCGGCTCAGGTCATGATCTCACAGCTTGTGAGTTCGAGCCCCGCATCGGGCTCTGTGCTGACAGCTCAGAGCCTGGAGCCTGCTTGGGATTCGGTGTCTTCCTCTCTCTCTACTCCTCCCCTACCCGTGCCCTGTCTTTCTCTCAAAAAATAAAAGAAACATTTAAAAAAACAGCCCTGTCTGATTAATGATTGGTTGGACCTAGGGACAGTTTATATGGGGCTAGTGAGGTATGTGGGGGTTAGGGCAGAAACTGGTTGGGTCTTGAAACCTTTCAAGGGGAAGCTGGAAAGTTTTGAGATTTTGTACTGTTTTGGACATCCAGGATCAATCGAGGGGTCCTGGTATGTCACATGTTGACCTCGTCTCTGCATAAGAAGACATTATCAAATGTCCTCCCTTTTGGGTTCCTGTGGCTAGTACTGGGGGGGGGGGGCGGAGAAGAACAATCTACAAGTTTAATCATTCTTGCAAGGCTGTGGAGGAATGTGCTTATATCACGAAGAAAAATCCTGCCTCGCAAAGGTTAAAATGAATAAAGAAGCACATACCCGGTTCAGGTCTCCACTCTAGTTTTTAATTCTTCAATCATGGGGAATAGGGTGGTGACCGTTCTCAGCTACTTCTTGCTGAAAAGGGGCAAAGGTTGGGTTTGAGGAACAAATCAACTTTGCATCTTGTTAAAAATATTCTCTGATACTTGGCTTAAGGTGTACATTTTGCGTGACCAAAATATTCAGAAACCACATTTAATTATCACATAAGCCCAGATCTTAGTAGTCCCTATAACAGCAGTCCATCGGGGAATCCAGAAAAAGGGTTCAGTATTTACTACGATTGGCTTGTTTTTCGCATAATGGAGCCCTCTGACTTAATTTATCATAAGTGGGAGTCCTGTATAAGAATCTGTCCCATATCTGAAATAAATTTTTATCAAAAGTCCTTGCGGTGTGGTCAGGAATTAACATTCCACCCTTTTGACATGATTTATTTTTCTTAGGAAAACATCCTATATCCTATATTAACAATTGTTTCCTCCCAGCTGGAGTTTAACTGTTCTGTTCTAGATCTTAGATAAAAATCCTACTCTATATCTCATGAACCAGTCTTAGTCTTAAGGACAGGTCAGTTCAGGGGCGCTTGGGTGGCTCAGTCGGTTAAGCATCCAACTGTTGTTTTCAGCTCAGGCCATGATCTTGAAGTTGTGGGATCGAGCCCTGTGTTGGGCTCTTCGCTGAGAACATGGAGCCTGCTTGGGATTCTCTCTCTCTGCCCTTCCCCCTCTTATGGTGACTCTCTCTTTCCCTCTCTCTCGCTCTGTCTCTCTCTCTCTCTCTCTGTCAAAATAAATAAATAAACATTAAAAGAAAAATAGGTCAGTTCAGCTAAACAGTTGTCTCATTTCAGAAGATGACCCTACTAGTGGGCTCTCAAAGGTAGGCTGGTGTTGTACAAGCAGCCAGATAATTAATAAAAGACATCTTTATGAAAACAAATGAAAAACACAGGTTAAGGGTTGGAGCACATTCTAAATCTAGTGTCTGAGTCTTGAGTATTGCCGGTGAGAAGTTTGCTAGACGTCAGGCTCAAAGCATCCTCAGATGGCGGGGGTGGGGGCAGCGGCAATCTGATAGATTTTTCTGGATTGTGGTTCAAATATTCCCAGTGATCCCTTTGAGTGGCCTGAAAAGCAGCAGCCATGAAGATTGACTGCATATGAACTCTTGTAGCAATTTCTCCAAAGTGTATCTCAAGTTATCTAGCTTCAGTTTGCAGGGCTTTAGGAAAAAGGGCAGTTTGGGTTCTCAAGGATTCCAAGTCAAGAGAATGGGAGAAAATTGGAAACCTTCCTTTGGAGAGTCTTAGCTGGATATCTGAGGAAACCAGAAGGCTCCAGGACCCAGCCCAGTTTTATAGGCAAGGAAACATTCCAAGATAATTAATCAGAAATAGAATCTAACATCCATAAAGGTCTGTTACTGAAACATATTTTGTCTCTCTAAAAACACCCTCATTTCTGCCAAAGATGGCCAAATTAGGACTAATTTGTTTGTAAAGTCAAGTGCAGTTTTAACAACTTGGCCTAATTATTTATATAAGTGCACCGAAACCAGCAAGAGACCATATGAGCTTCTTTAAAACCTGCCTCGCTGGAACCTTTCATAAGGAATTTCAGGTTAAACTTTTCCCAGCCTCTCAAGGCCAGAAGCTAAGCCAAGTACTTGCTGTCAGATTCACCTTGAATACCTGTTGATTTGGGTGACATCCTCTCTTCCCAGAATCCCCCAAATATCTGGAAGTTCCCGCACCTGCCAGGAATTCTTTACTCGGTAAATCTGCTGGGAACTCTGTAAGCAAGATATCAGGCCAACCTTTCCAAGGGACTCTGTAGACTCCATAAAGTCACCCTTCGTTCCTTAAAGCTGTCTGGTCATATTTGAGTCTATGCCTGTCTCTCTCAAATATGACATTCCAGTCAAAGCCTTGATAATATGACCAGTGTTTCCAATGGTGTCCTGTTACAAGGGGAACAGATTCTGGTGAATTTGTGTAAGCAGCCATAAGTACCATGAAAGACAGAATACTCACTGAGAGTTTCTAAATTCTGAAGGGTTCAGGTAGGGAGACAAGATAAATATTGACATTTGTTTACAAAGGAATATTTTACCACATTTCTGTAAGTCGTAGATATCTTGGGAGAGAAAATTTCCTTAAATCTGGAAGAGAAAACATTGGAGAACCAGCAGCATTTTAAACAAAAGTCATAAAAACTATAATCGTCTTCTATTGAGTCTCATGTTACTAATTCTTGTCCTGCTTGAATGCAGCTTTCCTATTAGTTCCAGAAATTCTTAATTTAGTTTTATGACCTTACAGATAGGAGAAACCTCTTTGTCAAAAGTCCTTTCCATGAATCTCTTTGAAGCTGAAATACATTTGCAAGAGCATCAGAATAGAACAATATGCAGTTGACAAAGAAATTTGGTTATTTCTGTGACAAACAACACTTTAATAAGTAGAATTACAAATGGTGACGTTATACTAGGACAGATCAGGAATTTTATGTACTAGGACATTATACTAGGACAGCTTAGTAATTTTATATAATTTCTGGAACAGTTAAAGCATTCACTCATGCAATCTATCCTAAGAAGATTTATCATCATTTGTCCAACATACTTCCCATGTAATTGGACATATCAAATATAGAAGCCTAATTAGTCATAGAGACTTCATTTAGAATTTGAATTTTGGGAATACTGTCAAAAATATTAGAAGGTTATAAAGCACATGCCTAAATAGGATCACAGATCATTACAAAACTTAATGCTTATGGGGCGCCTGGGTGGCTCAGTCGGTTGAGCGTCCGACTTCGGATCAGGTCACGATCTCGCGGTTCTCGAGTTCCAGCCCTGCATGGGGCTCTATGCTGACAGCTCAGGGCCTGGACCCTCCATTGGATTCTGTGTCTCCTTCTCTCTCTCTGCCCCTCCTCAACTCATGTTCTGTCTCTCTCTCAAAAATAAGTGAACATTTTTTAAAAATTACAAAAAAACTTAATATTTTTAAAAAATTTTTAACATTTATTTATTTTTGAGACAGAGAGAGACAGAGCATGAGCAGGGGAGGGTCAGAGAGAGAGGGAGACACAGAATCTGAAACAGGCTCCAGGCTCTGAGCTGTCAGCCCAGAGCCCGATGCGGGGCTCGAACTCACGGACTGCGAGATCATGAACTGAGCCGAAGTCGGATGCCCAACCGACCGAGCCACCCAGCGCCCTCCAAAAAACTTAATATTTAATTATCTATTTAGCCAAGGTGGTAACCAGAGATTCTAAATGCAGATACAGAGGGTTATGCCATTGTTAGCAAAACTAACTCTTTTAATGTTGACAAGATTCAACGTTTTTAAGTAATCAAAGACCTGATAAACACAAAATTTAGGAACTTTGCTTTTCTAGGCAGATATCTTTAAAGGAAAAGAAAAGCTTTTGTTTACATTTTCTTATTATTAATGTTTGTTTTTAAGAGAGAGAGAGAGAGAGACATATAGTGCAAGTGGGGGAGGGGTAGAGAGAGAGGGAGACACAGCATCTGAAGCAGGCTCCAGGCTTTCAGCACAGAGCCAGAGGCAGGGCTCGAACTCGCAAACCGTGAGATCATGACCCCAGCTGAAGTCTGACACTTAACCAACTGAGCCACCCAAGCACCCCTACAATTTCTCATTATTAGAAGGTGGAAGAGAGTCAGTCATGTATCCTCCAGACTGAGAAGGCGTCCCAGGACTGAAAAATGAAGCAAGCCACTCCATAACGTCTACACAGCCTCCTTATTCAGGGTAGCTTACAGACAGGAGCAGGCGATCCAGGCTGTACGCAGCGCCCCCCTCCGCCCCTATTCGCCACCCAAACCAGCCCTTAATTCCTAGCTTTTATAGAGCGAGGGGCATGGTGGGGAGGTCATGGGGTAGTTATCTAAAGTGGGGCCATCTGTGCGCCAGTGGGTCTCTGCTAGTTACCTAAAGTGGAGCCTTCTGTGCAACCCTTTAGGGACGATCAGAACAAGCTTTTCCCCTTCCAGTCCGGGCATACATTAACCTCCGTGGGGGACTGGAGCACAGCCCTGAGCGGGGGTGGGGGGGGTCACTGTGCGAGCGCGAACAAGATGGAGAGCCAAAGATGGAGTCGGTGTTGTCAGCACCTCTGCACTTGTTAAGAGTAGACCGATAATCTAAGAACACTCTGTCATTTCAACAGAGAGGAAAAACCAAATTTCAATTCGATACCAGTGTGCTTTTGACAGTAAAACTCATAAATTCTAATAATTTTGATCTAACTCCTAAATTCAAATTTGATATTCAAACTCATAAATTCTAATAAATTCAAAAATAAATTCTCATGCATCCTGACCATGCATAAAATTCTTTTCCAAAGATGTCCTTCTCATAAATCTTCCACAACCTTCTTTTTTACATTTAGATATCGCCCTAAGTTTTCCCTCTTTAAATATCCACTCTCGGGGCACCTGGGTGGCTCAGTCAGTTGTGTGTCCAACTCTTGATTTTGGCTCAGGTTACGTATGGTCCCAGGGTCGTGGGATCAAGCCCCAAATCAGGCTCTGCACTGAGCATGGGGCCTGCTTAAGATTCTCTCTCTCTCTCTCTCTCTCTCTCTCTCTCTCTCTCTCTCCATTAATTAATTAATTAATTAATTAATTAAACATAACCTCTCTTATTCTAGGACAAAATTATTTCTTTTCCGTAAATGAAAATGCCTCTCGTTTCCTCATACCTTTCTTACCAAAAACACATACCCTACTTTCCCCATGTGCAGAGTTCATTCCTTATCATTTCCAGCAGTCTTAATTACATTTATTGAAAATTTTTAACTCTAGGCACCTGGGTGGCTCAGTCGGTTGATCATTCGACTTTGGCTCAGGTCATGATCTCACGGTTCATGGGTTCGAGCTCCGGGTCGGGTTCTGTGCTGACAGCTCGGAGCCTGGAGCCTGCTTTGGATTCTGTGTCTCCTTCTCTCTCCGCTCCTCCCCTGCTCACACTCTGTCTCACTCTCTCAAAATAAATAAATGTAAAAAAATCTTTTTTTTTAATTGTTTTTAGTTCTTAGAAACTTCAGTCTCTGGTGAAAACTAAGTAGTCATCAACTGTGAAGTGTCTGTATGCCAGAATTCTTTATATTGGCATATTTATGACTATATTTCATAATTTCTAGAAACACATGTGTTTGAATAGCACAACTTTTTAAATAAAGCATAAAACATGTTTACTAACAGACCCAGGTATCTTTAGTTTCTCTGCAATAGGAAGCCCAAAGCAGATAAACATATGTTTAGTAATTATTGTTTCAGGACTTTATCTTATTTGCAAATGATCTAAATTTTTTATGGATTTAACGTTACTCATCATTTAACTTAGCAAAACTTTAAAGTTCATCTGTTTATTCTTAACAATTATGTTTAGTCATGAAATTTTTATGGCATTAAACAGCTAACCCAGGGGCGCCTGGGTGGCTCAGTCAGTTAAGCGTCCGACTTCAGCTCAGGTCACGATCTCGCGTCCGTGAGTTCGAGCCCCGCGTCGGGCTCTGGGCTGATGGCTCAGAGCCTGGAGCCTGCTTCCGATTCTGTGTCTCCCTCTCTCTCTGACCCTCCCCCGTTCATGCTCTGTCTCTCTCTGTCTCAAAAATAAATAAACATTTTAAAAAAATTAAAAAAAATAAAAAATAAAAAAAATAAACAGCTAACCCATTATTCTTTTTTTAAAAAAATGTTTGTTTGTTTATTTATTTATTTATTTATTTATTTATTTATTTATTTTGAGAGAGAGAAAGCCCATGTGAGCAGGGGAGATGGGCAAAGAGAAGGGGAGAGACAGAATCCCAAGCAGGCTCCATGCTCAGCGCAGTGCCCCCTGGGGCTCGATCTCATGACCACGAGTTCACAACCTGAGCTGATATCAAGAGTAGGATGCTCAACCGACTGAGCCACCCAAAACAGCTACCCATCATTCTTAGGTTACTTTTTTTGTCGACAAATTCTGTAGAAGCATAACATGAGCTCATTTGACCCGCGGTAAATCTTGGTAGAATAGAAATTCTGTGTTTGATGCTGATAACTCTAAATGCATGTCCCTTTTAATTAAACCAACAACCTTGAATTTGCTTTAATACTGAATATTTTTCCAGATCATGTGAACTTGAAACACACGTGGGCTAGTTATTATCAGAGTTTTAGAATGCCCAGGTTTTACAAGTGTTTGCCTTTAAGCCAATTAAATAGAACCTCCTTACAAATTAATTTTAGCAATACCAACCGAGGTAGAGAAAATATCTCATATTTATAACCCGTATAGACCTATATCCACAAAACAAGATGCAGACAAAACCTAGCCTTTGTTTTACTAATATTTGTGGAGAGGATATTAAAGGTTCAATTTCCAAATATCTCCCTTTTATAAAACAAATGTAATTGCAAGACGGCATTACAATTTGTGGATCCATTCATTGTTCCACTTTTCTCCAGAGTGTCATAAATATTATAGCCAAGCAGCGTTACCAAAAAAGATCATCTTTTTCTGTAAAAAAAAAAATTTTTTTTTTACTTTATTTATTTTTGAGAAACAGAGTGAGACAGAGTGTGAGCCAGGGAGGGGCAGAGAGAGAAGGAAACACAGAGTCTGAAGGAGGCTCCAGGCTCTGAGCAAGCAGTCAGCACAGAACCTGATACGGGGCTCGAACCCACAAACTGTGAGATCATGATCTGAGCCGGAGTCAGACGCTCAACTGACTGAGCCACCCAGGTGCCCCAGATCATCTTTTTCTTTTTCATAAGTTTGTAACCTAAACCAACTTTGGAATATGCAGCCCAAAGGGCTATAGTCCCGAATCAAATCAGCATTCCACATGGGACAAGCAAGACAAATGAACAACACACAAAGACAACAATTAAGGCCTTGTAGGAGGAAACATAATTGAATACGGGTAGTTAGAGCACTTTTTCCATCTCTCAAACTATGAGCGTCCCTCTTACCAACGCCCTGTCAGAAAATTTCCCCAAAAGGACCAAAAGCAAATAGGAACAGTCACTGTTTCCGCACACCAGAAACTCGCCCTTCGCTGAATCCCTCACCCCTGGCCAAACAGAGGCTGTTCCACTCCCAACTGTGGCTTGCCGCTGAACACAGTGGATGCTGCTTGGGGAGCCTGCCAGGAGAACTCCCGTGGACTCAATATGTGGTCCAGGCAGCTTCGTGGAGTCCCCCGAGTCCCTCCACTGCTCAGGGTGGTCTGCCTCTAGCACACAGCCTCCTGACTGGCTGGCCAAACCGTGACCGAATCCAGGAATACGATGTGTGGATGTGTGATTTGTGGTAAGCCAATCTCTGAGTCACCGTGTCTGAAGCAGAGAAAGATTTTTTTTATCAGAAAGGTAGCCCAGTGAGAAGGCAGGGGATTGGCCCCAAGTCTGCCTTGTCTTTGCGGAGCCTTGGGATAGTTTATATGAGGTTAGCAAGGTATGCAGGGGTTAGGGCAGAAACTGGATGGGCCTTGAAAACGTTCAAGAGGAGGCTGAAAACTTTTGAGGTTGTGCGCTGTTTTGGACATCTGGGTCCCATTCAGTACATTACATGTGGACCCTGTGTCTGTAAAACAGAGATTAACAGGTAGCCTCTCTCCTTGGTTCCCGTAGCTAGTACTGGGCGGCGGGGGGAAGGGCAAAGAACGGAGTCAGTAAGTAATTCTTGCAAAGGCTGTGGAGGAATGTGCCTGTGAGCAGTGTGTGAGGGTATGATGGAGAAAAAGCTTACCAAAGGTTAACATGAACAAAAAAGCATATACCTGGATTCAAAGCTGCGGAATAAAAGAAAATAAATTTTAAAATAATTTTTTTTTTAAAAAGTGCAACCTGATTTAAAAATGGGCAAAAGATGTGAACAGACACTTCAAAGAACATAACACTGGTGACAAACAGGCACATGAAAAGATGTTCAGCCTCGTGTGTCATTAGGGAATTGCAACTTAAGACAATGAGGTACCAATGCACACACCTACTACAGTGGCCAAAACGTGGAACACTGACAGCGCCAAATCCTGGCCAGGATGTGGAGCAACAAGAATTCTCTTTCACTGTTGGGGGGAATGCAAAATGGGACAGCCACTTTGGAAGACAGCTTAGTGGTTTTTTATAAAACTAAACATGCTCTTGGGGCGCCTGGGTGGCTCAGTCGGTTAAGCCTCCGACGTCGGCTCAGGTCATGATCTTGCGGTCTGTGAGTTCGAGCCCCGTGTCGGGCTCTGTGCTGACAGCTGTGAGCCTGGAGCCTGCTTCAGATTCTGTGTCTCCCTCTCTCTCTGCCTCTTCCTTGCTCATGCTCTCTCACTCTCTCTCTCTCTGTCTCTCTCTCTTTCAAAAATAAACATTAAAAAAAAAAACCTAAACATGCTCTTAACACACAATCCAGCAATCGCACTCCTTGGTATTTACCCAAAGAAGTTGAAAACTTATGTCTCCATAAAAACCTGCATTTGGATGTTTATAGCAGCTTTATCCATAATTTTCAAGACTTGGAAACAACTAAGATGTCTTTCAGTAAGTGAATGGATAAATAAACTGTGATATATCCAAGATAATGGAATATTATTTGGTGACATGATCTATCAAGTCATGAGAACACATGGAAGAGCTTAAATGAGCATCACCAAGTGAGAGAAGCCAAGCTGAAAGAGCTACATACTAAAAAATATCAGTTATGACATTCTGGAAAATAGGGACTGTAAAAAGATCAATGGTTGCCAAGGCTTAGGAGGCAGGGAAGTATCGATAGGCAGAGCATAGACCATTTTTAGGGCAATGAAATTATTCTGCATAATACCGTATTGGTGGACACGTGTCATTATACATTTATCAAAATCCATAGAAGGTACAACACTAAGAGTGACCCCTAATGTAAACTATGGACTTTGGATGAAAATAATGTGTCAATGTAGGCTCATTGATTGTAATAAATGTACCACTCTGGGGCAAGGTGTTGATAGTAGGGAAGGCTGTGTATGTGTCTGGGCAGGGGGTATATGGGAACCCTCTGTACTTTCTGTTCACTTTTGCTATGAATCTAAAAGTCTTTTTTTTTTTTTAATGTACTGAATAGGTTTAACTAAAGACTTGGATACAACAGAAGATAGAATTAATGAACTCAAAGACAATCAACAGGCCCAGTCAAAACAGAATAACAGGGATAAGATTTACCCTCTTACCAGAAAAAAAAGAAAAATTATATAAAATAATATTTTTAAAAATGGACATCAGGGACACCTGGGTGGTTCAGTCAGTTAGGCATCCAACGTTTGATTTTGTCTCAGGTCACAATCCCAGGGTCCTGGGATCAAACCCTGCATCAGGCTCCATGCTGAGGGTAGATCTTGTTTAAGATTCTCTCTCTCTCTCCCTCTACCCCTCTCCCCCACTCATGCTCTCTCTCTCTTAAATAAAATAATGATAATAATAATAAACTGGACATCAGACAACAAAGGATAGTGATCCACAAAGAAAACAACAAATGAGACAAATGAAAAATAAATATCAAGATGAGAGGCTGAAACCTAACCATAACCATAATCACGTTAAGTTAAAATATCCCAATTAAATGGGATAGATGGTCAGACTGGATAAAAAAGCAAAGCCTAAAGAGGTGCTGTCTACAAGAAACACACTTTAAACATAAAGACACAAATAGGTTAGGAGAATGGAGAAAGATATACCATGTTAAAACTTGTCAGAAGAAAAGGCTGTGATGGCTATATTAATACCAGATAAAGTAGATTTCAGAGCAAAGAACATTACCAGAGATAATGAAGGTCATTTTGTAATGAGAAATGTGTCAAGTAATCAAAGCGACCTAAGAATCTTAAGTGATATGCTCCAAATAACAGAACTTCAAAATACCTGAAATAAAAACTGATAAAATTCAAGGAGAAATGAACAAATCCACAATTATAGTTGGCAATTTCAATATCGCTCTCTAAATAACTGATATGAGTAGGCAAAACATCAGCAAGAATATAGCTGACTTGAATGACACTATTGACCAAAATTGAATAATTGACATTTGTAGAACATCCCTCCGCACGACTGCCGAATATGCATCCTTTTCAAGTGCACGATGGAACGTTTATGGAAATCAATCATATTTGAGGTCAAATAACATGTCTCAATAAATGTAACGGGATCCAAGTCATACAAAGGATGTGCTTTGGGCACTGCGGAATTAGATTAAAAATCAGTAACAGAAAGATATCTGGAAGTCCCCAGGTATTTAGAACCTAAATAACACACTTCTAAGCAGCCCATGGATCAAAAAAGAAGTCACCAGGGAAATTGGAGAGCACTCTGAAGTGAGTGTAAATGAAAATACAACAGATCAGATATGGCGGGATGCCTCTACAGCCTTGCGGAAGTGCCTCAGTGAGCAGGTGTGGGTTTTAAGTAGGGGAGTAAATCGTCAGGACTTTCATTTTTAAAAGATCAGTCTGGCAATCAAGTTTAGAAGGACAAAAGAGAAAGTAGGGAATAGAATATTACATCAGCCAAATAATCCATCAATACTTATTGACTACCTACTCTGTGCTAAGCCTGAAGGTGCTAAGGTGGCAGCAGGAAACAGACTCCCTGCCCTCAAGAGGCTTACGTTTTAGTGAGGGGAGAAAGAGAAACAAAAGCATAATTCAGATACAGTTAGGCACTAACTGACAGTGACTGGTTTGGGGGGGGGGGACGGGGGGACGGAAATAGAGGCAGAAAGGCAGCTTTACTGGAGGTTGGTCTGGGAAAGGCATCTCCCCAGGGCTCACATTTGGGCTGACCCATCACTGACGAGAAGGAAGTAACTGTGCCAAGATCAAGTACAAAATCTTTTGAAGCGGACAGAATGGCAAATGAGATGGGAATGAGCTTGGCATGTCTGAGGCAGAGAAAAATGTGCAGGTAGCTGGAGCACTGTCAGCAAGGTGACAAATGGGGAACAATGAACATGGAGTGGCAGACAGGGAATCATCAGGTAGCCTGGCCGTTGGATGTATTCCAGGTACAACTGGAAACCTTTGGAGAGTTTTGACACGAGCGGTGAAGGGGTTGGTTTACTGTTTGGAAAGATCCCTGTGGGCTTGCTGAAGGAGGCAAGGAGACCAGTTGTCCACGCAAGAGACACTAGAGCCTGGACAAGGGTCATAGAAAGGAAGTATTGAGAAGTCATTGGAACCCAGATATATTTTGGAGGTAGACAGGAGTTGCCAGTGGATAAATGGGAGAAAAAGAAGGCTTGAAGAGGAGTAAACGTGAGGTCTAAGAGAGCAAACAGGAAGTCCAAACGGAAGAAGACTTATACTAGACTAGTGGGGACAGAGATGGAAATGGATAGACGGACTCTTAAGCTTCTGTATTTCATTGACTCTAAGATCCGCATTCTCTTTCACACTTACCCTTCTCTGAAATCAGGATGAAGTCTTCAACCAACAGTATCTTTCAATGGCGATCTTCCATGGAACGATTACGAGACGATTGTGTGGTAAAAACATTCCATTGACGCCTTTTGCGACGATTTAAAAAGTACCAACAGCCACGCATCTCGGATTTGATAAAATGTTGATATCATACTATGTGGATATATCAGTTCCGTAGTTAGGTGGATGGTACGTGATGGTACGTTTACAGAGTGAACAGAGAAGATGGGCCAGAAACCCACAGAAGCCACGGAGGGAGGGCAGCCAGAACAGGACGAGGAAAATCACGGAGAAGCCACCTCTGAAGCCAGGGGGACAACACGGAGTAGTCGACCCCGTCAAATGCCGCTTATACGTCAAGTAAGATGCCAAGACATGTATCAGTATAGAGAAAAATCTGCAGGATTTTACGCCGCACATCACCAAAGATGATCTCCGACAGCTGGGAGGCAAGGCACTCTTATTCTTTTTTTTTTATCTTTCACTTTCTAGTGTTATCTATTTCTCTGATATATTAGTTATTCAAAGGGAAAACCCAATAAAGCAGGTTTGTAAAACCCTGTTTATCTTGCGCCGATGATGCGTCCGTGTTTGATAAATGTTAGTTTACCTCCCCTCCTGAGTTTCTGCATTCTGAAAGAAGTCTTCCAAAGAGACAAAGCCCTCAGAATGGATTTTAGAGAGAGAATGAATTTCTGATATTTCAGCCAACAGGTAGAGAAGATCTTTTTGAACAGAGGGTAGGCCCTGAGGTCCCACCACAGAAGGGGCCTCGGTCACGCCACTGAGGAGCAAGGCTGAACCCACCCACTCCCTCGCCTGACCCCACGGAAGAGGCTGCAGAGAAACTCAGAGTTGCATGGGAATCTCCATACGACTTAGATTCCTTCCACCCTGAATTTGTAATAGTTAGAAATGCCCAGCCTTTCAGAAGGTGAGAAAAGGTCCAAACACTGAAAAGGACTGTTGTTCATTTCTGAGAATGTTCCTGGAGGTGAATAATTTATGCCCCTTATCGATTCCTGTCTCTTAAGAGGCCTGGGTTAAAGGAGCCTGAAGCTTTCCACCGAGTGCAAGCCCAGCTTCCCCAGAGGAGCTCCCGGCGGGCGGGACACCTGCTGCCCAGCCCTGTGATGTGAGTTCTCTACCAACAAACGCCCCACCGTGCGAACACATTTGCATCAAGATCATGAATGTCTTTGACACAATGTAAATATGACATAGAGAAAGTAAGTTACGTACTTCATAGGACCCCAGCCCCTTACAAAGCGGGAACCAGTCTCACTGGGGAGGATGGGGAACACAACTGCTCCAGGCCTGTGATACTCTGAAACACCCACACCCTCAGCCATGTGACTTTGCAGTGCCTTCCACGAGACCCAGCAAGCCTTACATTCCCCTCGTCATTAAAGCTGGGCTTGGCCCTCTGATTTGGATCAGTGAAATGGTGGCTAACATGATGTCAGAAGAGGCTTTTTAATGTGTTTGCACAGATTAGTCTGGCCCCCTGGGCACCCACCACGCACCTTAAAAAGAGCATTCTCTGGGAGCTGTTCATCCCAGACGTGTGGAGCGGACCAGAAACCCCCTACCCGCACCCCAAACAATACCGTGCCAGCCAGCCCACAAATCAGAGGCAGATCCTGGATGATAAACAAGGAGGTGCCCATCTTGGAGCATGTCATCTAGAATGATGTATCATCTTGAGATGCCTGTGTGGCTCAGTCGGGTAAGCGTCCGAACTTCGGCTCAGGTCATGATCTCATGGTTCGTCGGTTCGAGCCCCACGTCAGGCTCTGTGCTGATGGCTCAGAGCCTGGAGCCTGCTTCAGATTCTATGTCTCCCTCTCTCCCTCTCTTTGCCTCTCTCCCTCGCAAAATAAGTAAATAAACAAACAAACATAAAAAATTTTTAAAGGATGATATATCATTCTAAAGGTTCAGTTCATCAAAAAGTTCAACAGAATTACTCTATGCCCCAGAAGTTCCACTCCTAGTTATATGCTCAAAGGAATTGAAAACAGGGTCCCAAACAAATACTGTTTGTTCTTAGAAGCACTCTTCCCAGTAGCCAAAATGTGGAAACAACCCAAATGCCCATCAGTGGATGAGTAGGTAAACAAAATGTTGCGTATGTGTAACGGAATATTATTGAGCTACAAGAAGGAGTGAGGTACTGGCACCTGCTACAACACGTATGAACCTCAAAAAGTTTACGATAAGTGAAAGAAGCCAGACACAAAATGACAAATACTGTATGATTCCATTCCTATGAAATATCTAGAATCAATAAATGCCTTGAGACAGAAAGCAACTTAGTGGTTTTCTGGGTGCTGGGGGGAACGGGGAAGGGAGACTGACCACATGGGTACAGGAAGTTTCTCTTAGGATCGTCAAAGTGTTTTGGAGCTCGATGGTTACAGAAATTCCTCCAGGAAGCACCCTGATCAGGAGAGCCCCCTCCTAGATGCTGGAGGGAAGGAGGCATCTTCCACAGGTGATGAAGATGCCATCATTAATGTACTAAGTGTCACTGAATTGTTCATTTTAAAATAAGGGGCACCTAGGGGGTGCCTGGGTGGCTCAGTTGGTTGAGCGTCCGACTTCAGCTCAGGTCGTGATCTCGCAGTCCGTGGGTTCGAGTCCCACTTCGGGCTCTGTGCTGACAGCTTGGAGCCTGGAGCCTGTTTCGGATTCTGTGTCTCCCTCTCTCTCTGCCCCTCCCCTGCTCATGATCTGTCTCTCTCTGTCTCAAAAATAAATAGAAACATTTAAAAAATGATAAAATGAGGGGCACCTGGGTGGCTCAGTCAGTTGAGTGCCCGACTTCAGCTCAGGATGTGATCTCACAGTTTGTGGGTTCGAGCCCCCCATTGGGCTCTGGCCTGACTGCTCAGAGCCTGGAGCCTGCTTCGGCTTCTGTGTCTCCCTCTCTCTCTCTCCCCTCCCCTGCTCATGCTCTGTTTCTCTATCAAAAATAAACATTAAAAAGAATTTTTTTTAATGGCTGACTTGGCGGTGCCTGGGTGGCTCAGTCGGTTAAGCGTCTGACTCTTGATATTGGCTCAGGTCAGGATCTCACAGTCTGTGAGTTTGAGCCCTGTGTAGGGATTCTCTCCTCTCTCAGTCCCTCCTCTTGCTCATGCACTCTCTCTCTCTCTCTCAAAATAAATACATAAACATTTAAAAAATAAAATAAAGTGTGCCTGGGTGGCTCAGTCAGTTAAGTACCCAATTTCGGGTCAGGTCGTGATCTCATGGTTCTTGAGTTTGAGCCCCATTTCTGGCTTTCTGCTGTAAGGGCGGAGCCGGCTTCAGATCCTCTGTGCCCCCCTCTCTCTGCCCCTCCCCTGCTCACGTGCACTCTTTCTCTCTCAAAAATAAATAAACATTAAAAAATAATAATAAAATAAAACAGAATGTTTGATTTTATGTTACACAGTTCTTACCCCAATAAAAGCAAAAAAAGAAATGTTCACACAAATTGATGTTTAATACCTACAAGGGCCATCTGGTCTTTGTGTCATTTCCCCTTATAATGAATCCACTCTGATGTAGGAGCTATATCAGTTCTCAGAAGCTTGCAAATGCTATTCTGTGAGTCCGTTTACAAGTGGATTTTAGTTATCTGGCTGTAAATCCATTTAAAGATTGCCTCTATTACTGTTTTGAGGTAAGGGAAAGGAGTTAAGGAGGTAAACGACTAAGGCATTTGATCTAGTTATAGGCATGTGCTTCTTCCAGGCATGAGTAAAGCTTTGGGGACATGCATTATCCAACATTCACTTATCCCTTCATAAATCCAAGTTAATAAAGCCTTATAAACGGTCAAATACCTAATCACTACGCTATAAAATGCGATTCTCTGCCACAAGGGGGCAGTTGTGTCCAGGCAATGGCCTCCCCAGTGAAGGAGGAAATCAGCAGAAATCCTGAGTTGGGGTTCTTGTTTTCATCATCAGAAGTGGTAGCAAATACCCACGGGCCGCTGAACACATCATCAGCCATTTAAATATATATTATATTGGAGAGAATATGGTATCTGGAAAAGAATCTTTGGAAAATGTGTGCAGCAAGGTTATTACACAAATACAGATACTGCATTCAGAGAAGTTCAGTGACCAGCCCAGGACCACAGAGGCAGGCCGGGAACTAGGTCTAGTGTTTTCCTGTCTGATGCTCTTGGTACAACAGCTTTCCGCTCTCTGGAGCTTTTCTCGAACGTTCAGTGCAAGTCATATCTGCATATTGACACGAGCACTTCTCACGGTTATTCCCGTGGAAGATGTCCCTGCGAACCCCACGGTTGCCGTCACACTCCCACCCCGCTGCCCCCACCCATCCCCCAAGCCTAAAGCATTAGCAGAAAAGCCCAGCACTTGGAATCAGAACTGGCAGTCCAAGAGCAGTGACTGGGGACAAGTGTCCACGTGGGGCTGACAGCTGTCAAAACCGCCACCATCTGTCAAGACCCATGAGAATGCACACGGCATGGGGCCGGCGGAGCAGCTGACATGGTCGGTCACCCAGCATCAGACTCAGAGCCTTGGAGACGTACCGCAGGTCCCCTCGTGACCTGCCTGAGGCCCAGAGTTCCTCCAGAAAGCACTCCAGTCAGGAAAGCCCCCTGCAAGATGCTACAGGGAGGGAGGCATCCTTCAAAGATGATTCAGATGCCATCTCAGTGCTGGAGAAGGTGCCAGGCCAGTGGGGAAGCTGGGGCCAGTCTAAGAAAGGCTAGACTAGCCGGTCAAGCGCCAAAGTGGCAGCTAAATCCTCTGTACAAATCACTCATCCCAGGACACACGTGCACAGAGGCAGGGTCAGACACCCGCAGGAACTCCAGTTGCCCAGAATCCAAACTGCGGCCACCTTGCAGAGGGGGCCTACGGATCCTGTGCCCCATCCCTGAGAGGGTAGAGATCTTTCCTCCTTCTGCTTCTTACTGAATGAGTCCCCAGGAGGCCTCTGTGTCACTAACCCCCTGCAAATCCCAGAGGGCCTTGCTTATTTGGGGCACGTGTCACCAGGGGGGGCTCTAAGCACAAGTCTGGATTTTGCTTCCTTGGACTTTATGAAGGACGTGGGGAGGAAAATGCTGTTCTCTGCTTCCAGGAAACCCAAACCCCTTGACACTTCAATGTCACTCCTATTTTGTGAAAAGTACGCATGATAGAATGATGCGGGATCTGCAGGGTTACAGAATAGCGGTCCTCCACCATGAGTTTCCCACAAATATTCTGGACCCCGGCCCTGCCTCACACTCTTCCCTCCGGGGAGGAATCCCGCGTTCTCCCGGCCCGGGAGACGCACAGCCTCCGGAACTACTCTTCCAGCCGGAACTGAACCCCGACTCTGTCTCCAGCGGTTGCAGGAGGGCCAGCCCCACCCCTCGGGCTCCTTGCTCTTCTCCACACTGCCCTGCGGACGTGCGATAGCACGGAGGTGACGCCCTGAAATCGACGTGGAAACTACTTCCGGCTGCTGGATTCCACGTGCCCCTTTTCAGTGCACCTCGTCCCCGTTTGGGACTGGAATGCAGCAGCTGGCGTGCTCCTGCTGGACGAATCGCTGAGGTTTTCCAGGGAAAAGATGCCGCACTGTATCCAAGGGCACGACGGAGCCCACCTTAGATCGCCTGTGGGTTAGAACAGCTGCAATTCTCAATGCTTCCTCCTCATTACCATGTGAGGGTGTCACAGTCGCTTTTCCCCTCTTCTCAGGATTATTTTGCTCCTGCAGAACTTCTTTTTTTTTTTTTTTTTTTTTTAACGCATTTGGAGACAGAGCTGTAAAGAGGGATCTCCTTTGGTTTTTATGCAGAACTCAGGAGGCAACCCGGTGGTGGGAGGGGAGCAGAGCGAATGGCTCCTGACGTTCAGGTTTGGGGGTTCAGCACAAATCACTGTTGTGAGCTCCAGACTTGGAGGAGGCCAGCAGCAGGCCAGCGGGGAAGTGGACTTGTCAGCATGGCCTCAGGGGACATCAGAGGAGTTCGTGACCACTCGGTAATGGCAGCTGCTTCTGGAGAAGTCTGGAAAAGCTACCAAAGACAGGCATCCCCTGGGCGTCTTCTGGAAGTGGTAATGCCAGCCACCACCCTGGACTCACCCTGCGGCCGACCCTGTCCCGGCCTGCGCTGACAGGGGTTCCCCGAGTGGCACCTTCTGAGTGCTGGCCAAGTCAGGTGACAGGTCAAACAGGGGGCCACTGCTGTCTTGCATCTTATGTCCTGCCCCCCAGGCTTCACGTGACATTCACGATTCACACCTGGGCTAGGTGGGTGATGCCCTCTGGGGCATCTGGGTTCTAGCTCCGTGAATGAAGGGTTCACGTGACTTCCCTTTCTTCTCATGCTTGGTCAAAAACCTCAGACTTTCTTTGAGGTGGTACACACAAGGATTTTGGTTCAGAGATGAGAAGACCCCCTTCAGCCGTGGTTCTTACCCACACATCAGCTCATGCTTCATCTGAAATGGCCCAGCCCCTCTGTGCCATTGGCTTTGTGACCACGAACCCTGCCTCCCCCAGCCACCTTCGTGTTTCCTGAGTGGTATTCTTTGTTTTGCAAAAAGCTTTCTCTTTTGTTGTATTACTCCCATTAGACAGATGAGGACACTGAGGCTTGCCAGCTTTCAAAAGTCTATGGGAAAGTGGGAACTGGATCATAAACTGCAGAACTGATTGTCCTAAAATCAAACTATTGATCTTATATAGCCCATGGAAGAGATAATGCTAATCCAAGGCACTTCGTGTGGGTCAAGTAGCTGTGCCTTAACTTGCGGGATCTTTGTATAATGGCCTGGATTCCAGAACTTGGATGGCCAGGTGCACCTGAAAGGCTGGTGCTCGAAATAACATTTTGTGTCCAGCTTCACATCTATGGTGGGTACCTTGTTTTTGCCGCCCAGCCCCCAGTCTGCTTTCTCCTCATACCTCAGTTTTCCTAAGAGAAACCACTCTGTATCAGGTTCTCAGGAATGCATCAGGAATGGACATGTAATTCACACGTAACCATTCCAGCCTTGGTTTCTCTTGGCCACAGTGATTGTAGCATGAGTACATGGCCCAGTCAGAAGCACTGAGACTCCCTTTATGATCATGAAGAGAGAGGCACTTAAATCTGGAAGGATGCAGACCTGGAGTGTCTGGCAGCAATCTTGTCACCACGAGGAACCCGGGAGACAGAGTGTGGCTAGTTGATGATATCATTGGTCCCCGGATATGATACTGATTTCTGAAGTCAGTATTCAGTATTCATCTGGACTTTTAGGGGATGTGATCCCATAAAGGCCTTTATTTCTTGGGCCACTTTGAGTTGGCTCAAATGTGCCACCCTATGTAATATCTCTTCCATCACAAAGACTAATCATCCCATTTCCATAAAAACCTTCACTCCATTTCCTTGTCTGTGTCCCTCTTGCCAAGCCACATGGAAGCTGATTGAAGATTCTGGCGATTCATCCCCTGGTCAGATGAGTTCATTCATGGTTTGAGGGCGAATTATAATGCCCAGAAGAAAGCCATAGGGCATCTTGTTCACTACCAAATGTGTCTGTTTTAGCTTATTTGTACAAAGGTATGTTGTACTTTCTGCCCAGCAAGGCCTTTCGTGGCTTCTAGTCTACAACACGGAAGAGACAGACCAAGCGATCCCCAGAAATCCTCTACAATTCTAACGTTCTGTTTTACATTCATAGAGAAAATAAAGAAAAATGGCCTTATCCAAGAAGCGTGGCCTGTGACCCCAGGGCTTTGGCATTTGGGAAAAGCCAGAGGTTTCAGAAAGATGTCATTGATGGAGATGTGCTTGCACACTCTCCATTTACAGTAACCTATGACCCTAAAATTGTCTCCATTTGGGAGAAAAAACAGAGGAATAAGTGAGAATAAGCAGCGAGGTGGGTCCGTGTGGGGCATTTTCTTCTTTGTCCAAAGCCTCCGATCTGTAAGCAAGCGTCTTCCAAATAGCAGCAGAGGCGGACCCTTTTCAGGAAAGACTTCTACTTACACCGAGGTTCTGGGAAAATTGCGTCTGGAGAGCTAAGAAGCTTGGCCGTGAGTAATTTGTTTTTTAAATAGCTCTGTTAGTTGGTCCACATTGTGTTTTTCATTCCACCAGAGCCGAAGGTGGTGTTTCTTTTGTTTATAGTATTAGTGTTATATTATTGGTGATCTCATTGTTCTTGTTTGTGACATGTTTACCTCGGTAGGACAGTTATTGTAGGAGGCAAGTTGGGGGCCAATCTACCCACCAAACCTGCAGAACGAAAGAAAAAGACGCCAATCTGTGCTGCAGGGTGCATATTACTCCTCTCTTGGATTGTTAAAGTCTAATTATAGGCTGTTGATCCCAGTTAGAACCATTTATAAGCCTAAACACTATTCTGCAGTGTCTTGCCAATAGGTGTGTTTTCATTGTTATTGTTGTGGAAAACATAACATTTGCACATTTGGGGGACTAGAACAGGCTAGTGTTCCCTGGGAAAGGCAGATGGAAAATAGGCCAAATAGCTCACAACGGAAGGGGTGGAAGCGAGAGATCTTGATGTTTATTCATCAGGAATTTCTGAAACCCCCCCAGGACTGGGGCGCTCTTCTTTGAGACCTCTACTCAAATGCCTCTTCTTCTGGGAAGCTCTCCCTGATAGCCCACCCCAAATTCTTGGGACGGCAGTTTCCCCTGCCCCCACTTTCCCAGCCTTTGTCCTATTTCACACACGACTGTGAGCATTATTTGACTGTGTCTTTCCACTGTACGGAAGGCTGCCGAGAATGATGCTTACTTAGCACATGGTGGGCGTTTAATAAATGTGTTGCACAACGCGTGCGTGGCGCATGATTTGAGAATATTCAGTCGTGCTACGGAAGACAAGAAAAGCAAACAGGGCAGATTAAACTCATGAGAAGTGCGAGGTATAGATAGTAAGCAAGTCAGTAGATTACGAAATACAAGCAAAAGTCACAGGATGTGTTCAGTCCCGAGGATGAGTAACAAGTAGCCTGTGAGACACAGAATTCACATGGATGGTGAGTAAATCAGTAACCTGCATGGTGTGTTAATGACGGTTGGAATTAATAGAACACACGGTAGAACACATTGGAGTGCGAAGTGTGGATAGAAATAGGAAAAGGGACCAAGTTACAAGGGATGCTCACGCTACCCTCAGGGCTGGCAGCTAGGCCGTCCCCTAAATCAGGCACCCATTGGTGGGTCCCACTGGGGACATCCATTATGGTCCCAATTGTGTTCTGCCTAAGAAGCACAGCTAAAACCAGAGCTGTTCAGCAGGCTGACGGACGAGCTCCTGCTGGGGCCAAATAGACTTGGCCAGGTAGTCCCCCTGTAGTGATAGTGTAGGTCATTGCCTCAGGCACCTTCTGCCTCTTGGGTTGTGCTACTCTCAATTCTGGTGCTTATAATCACATGATTAAGGGGGAAGGTATGTATGTGTATATATATATATATATATATATATATATATATATGTATGTATATATATATGTGTATATATATACACACACACATATGTATACACATATATATGTATATATATATATATATGTATATATATACACACACTCTCTCTCTATATATATATAGAGAGAGAGAGAGAGAGAGATGTGACCATTGCATTTTATGTAACCCAGGATTCAGGAGCAGTGCTCCCACCTGCTTACACCTCATCATATTTGTGCTAACCTTTCCTATCCCTTTTGTCATCCTTCCTGCTGTGTGTTTTCAATGTATTCACACATCGTGGTCTATGAGCCTTTCTATTCTGTCACCTCCAGGATAGCTTGCATGGCAGTGATGTTGGAAGCTAAATTTCCTTCACAACGTACTGAAATAGTACACTGTGAATTACCTACTATGACTGCTAAGTAGGGCAAGGGATCAAATTGAACTAGGTTTTGAATTTACCTATTAAAAAAAACCCATTTCGTAGTCATTCAACCATTATCCACTGCATTAAGTGCTGAGGATACAGTGATAAGAAAGCAGCCAGGATGCCTGCCCTCATGGAGCTTAGAGCAGAGAAATGATGAGAACACAATGAGCAGAACACAATTGGGACCATAATGGATGTCCCCAATGGGTGCCTGATTTAGGGGACGACCTAGCTGTCAGCCCTGAGGGTAGCATGAGCATCCCTTGTAACTTGGTCCCTTTACCTATTTCTATCCACACTTCGCACTCCAATCTGATGATCAGGTGAATAAATGTAGTTTTAACAGTGGTAAGTCGTATGAAGAGAAGCTGAACGGTCCTCTGAGAGCATACGGCAGGGGAATTTGACCCACTCAGAGAGGGAGGGAGTTAATGAAGCAAAGGGGAAAGCATAAAGTTCCCAGGAGAGGGACTAACCTGTGTAAGGCCACATGATGGGATAATCAAATCAACTCTTTATTCAGCAGGTTGCACTGACCCCAGTGCCTGGCCCCATGCTGAGCTGGAGAATACGGAGGGGACAGACCAACACTACCCCCAAGACAAGTTCAAGAAAACTGGTAAGCCTGGAAGGGCGCTTAGAGAACCTCAGTGTCCTAACCCCCAGCACCTTACAAGCATACTTACTCTCACTGATAACTAGCTTCTGCCACACCTAACACTCTTTGTGAGTTCAGCCCTCCCAGGACTAAAAGCTGACCTCAAACTAACATCTCTGGCTACAGTCTCTTCCTCCAGCTATTTGAAAACTTTTGATGCGCCAACTCAAACCCAGTTGTCAAACCTTCATCGGCTAAAGTCTCACTGAATTCCAGCTTTAGGAGAAATAATCAAGGTTCCATTCCCTGGACTATGCTAAATTCTTGATGTGCATTAAGTTTTATCTTTACTACAGCATGGGAGGTAACACCATTGTAGTAGGAGAGGAAGCTGATGCTCAGAGAGAGGCTAAGCCCAAACCATTCAGCGATTAAGTGACAAAATCACGATTCAGATGCAGGTCGTTCTGACCCGAGAGCTGCAACAGACATGAAAATGTGGAAGCTCTAACCAGGAATGAAGTTCCGACCACTGGATGTTCCATGTTTAGGAATGTGCATTTTCTGGGAGTATCTGGGTATTGTTTTTGTGTTGATGGTATCGTAGTTTGGGAAATAGGGCGGTCTTTTGACGATACATGCTGAAAATGTTTGCAGACTAAATACCACGATGTCTATGTTTTGCTTCCAAATAATCTCTCTGAATGTGGGACAGGGGCAGGTTAGAGTCTGCTGGGAGAGGGAGGGAAACAGACTGGCCAAGAGTTGATTACTTGCAGATTGGGGATGGGAGCATGGGGGGGGGGGGGGGGTGTCATTATGAAACTGTGTCTTCTTTTGTGTACTTTTGAAATTTACCATAAAATGCTTTACAAAACAAGTAAGTTTGGGGTACTTTCCAGTGCCCATTCCTCAACTCCACATCCCACAGAGCATCACAGTTATATTTTCCTACAGAATCCAAAGCGGTATGGCTCTGGTTCAAGAATCTGAACAACCAGGGGCGCCTGGGTGGCTCAGTCCCTTAAGCCACTACTCTTAGGTGGCTTAGGTCATGATCTCATGGTTGGTGAGTTCAAACCTCGCATGGGTCTCTGCACTGACAGTGTGGAGCCTGCTTGGGATTCTCTCTCTCTCAAAATTAATAAGAATAAACGTTTAAACATGTTCAAATTGGATTTAAAGAATCTGAATCACTAAAGATATAATCGAGTCCCACCACCCAAATAGCTGGCAATAAAAAAGCACCCAGTACATTCTGCAGACACATGGACAGAAGCGGACTCCCACAGAGCAGTCAGAACAGCAGGCCAGGTAAGAATCCGCTCAATTCTGATTCCAGTCCCCTGACTTGCTAACTCTGCAGCCTGGGGCTAGTTAACCTCTCCTGGGCCTTCAGTCTCCGTCTGTAAAAAGGAGTGGGGAGGAAGGCGTGGTAACAATAATCCTACCAAGGGTGTTTGGGAGAATTAGGCCACGCGGTGCCCGCGCCCCTGGTCTCCCCGTTCCCCCTCCCCCCCAGCCCCCCTCGCTCGCTGGGTCTCTGAGGCCCCCTTGGTGCCCTTTGCCTCCTAAGGTTCTCCCTCCATCGGGTCCGCCTGGCAAGTTTTTGAGGGAGACAAACTGTTTCACATAGAGAAGTGGGCACAGGCGTGGGCAATGGGGGACAGGCGTGTGACAACTGAGGAGGCTGAGGCACAGCTGCCCTTCCTGTTCTTAAGATACAGGCAAGGGGCAGGGACACCGTGCGGTTGGCGGTGGGGGGGTGGGGGTGGGGGCGGGGCGATTTCTTTTTTAAAATCCGAGTGTGTATAGTTCGCCTTCACCTCTGAACTTGGGTGGGTCTATCTGACATTGGTGGTCTCTAATCAGGACGACGAGGCCTGCTGCTGGGAAACGTGGCGGGCTTGGCGCAGTCCCGGAAAGCCTCGGGCGTCTCCCGGGCTGTTTCTGGCGACAAGGCTGACCACCTCCGCGGGTGGGAGCCGGGTGTGCGCGGGCGGCGGGCAGGCCAGGCCCCCAGCCCCTCGGACCAGGAGTGCACTCTGCTTCCTGCCGCCAGAGGGCGCCCAGCCCAGAGGGGCCCGTGGGCGGGGGTGGCGGCCGCGGGTGAAGGGTGAGCTGCGGGGGGAGTGCGGATCCCACCCGAATGCTCACTCCGGCCATCTGGGCCCCAGGAAAGGGGCGGGGGTGGCCTGGAAATTGACAGTGACCGGGGGAGAGGGCTGGCTGCAGGGCCTGGCACCCATTAGGCGCCCGTTAAGTAGCTGCTGACCGGGGTTGCTCCGGCACAGCTCTGGGGAGTCCAAGCGCACTCTCTGGAGCCTCGGTAGCTGACAGCCTCCTAGTGATGTGCCCCACACCGCGAGCGCGAACCCGGGAGTCACACACCCGACTGACTCCGGTCCTTGTGAGCTTCCGTTTGGGGTAGGGGAGCGAGGCAACCCCTGCGAGGCGTGGGCACCACCTGGAGGGGGCCCGGAGTATCCCGGCTGCAAGGCCCTTCCTGCCTCCCCGGGACTCAGCACGCATGGCCTCAGCTGCGATCTTCAGCTGTTCCCACCGGACCGCTGAGCTGAGTCTCCAGGGAGGGGAGAGAAAGGTTTCTTCCCGCGACCTTTGTCCCGGCTTGTCCCGGCTCCTGGCCCACGGTGCTCGGACGGCTCAGCATGATCTGAGGCCGCCGAGTGGGCCAGAGACCGAAGGGGGCTCGACACAGAGTCTCAGGACGCTCCTGGCACTAACTGGGCAAGTGGATGTGCGCGCCGCGGACCGAGATTCCCGGGGGCATTTCTCCGCCCAAGGCCAGTGCCAGCGCAGGGAAGACCAAAGTGCCGCTCAGAGTGAGTGGAAACCCGAGAGCCAAAGCTTGCGCTTCCTCACGTCACGCAACTTTGTGGTTCGGAGCTTGACCTCTGAAGGAAGACTCGCTTCAAATCCCTTCTCTACCTCTTCTCAGCTGTGTGATCTTGGGCAACATACTTAACCTCTCAGCCTCAGTTTCCTGCTTTGTAAAATGGAGATTTAAAAACAAACTTCTGTCGTCGGGCTGGTTGCGTGGGAGCCGTTAGGCCCAGTGTTCTCATCCCCGTGGTAGCCAGGCGCAATCATAAGGGAGGCAGACTAGCTTCTTAGAACTGAGAGGTATGCAAGTCCTCCCAGAGGTACAGTCTGGGTCCCGGTGGAAGAGACCCGGGAAGCGGAAGCATCCAGGTGGCAGTCTTTAAGTCCAGCACTGCTCAGTATCCATTCCTCCTTGAAACTTGAGATGGGGATGCCTCCGTGCAGCGCCCCCCGGTGGCCACCCTCCGGGGTAAACCCCTGCAATCCTCAATAGGCTGGCACCATAAGGACATCATCTCAGTTAATCCTCACAAACAGCCCTGAAAAACAAGCAAGGAAACTGATGCACAGAAAGGCCAAGTAACTCACGCAAGGTCACACAGCCAAGTGTGTGGCCAAGTTGGAACCCCAATTCCATCTAATTCCGGAGTCTGACCTCCTTCTTTTAGTCACCTACCTCTCCATCAGCTCAGCCCCCAAGCCTGGGACCAACCATCTAATTGGGAGTGGGAAAGGATGAGGAGTCCTGGGGCCAGGGGCCCCTCTGCCCACCCTGGTTTCTGGTGCCCAGAGTGGGTTGGAAAGGGGGGTGGGGGCAGTCTTCCTCCTGGAGGCTTCAGGAAGTAAAGACCGGCCTGGACCAGTGGGAAAGGAAGGTCTGGGCTGTGCCCCAACCAGGTGGCACCCTCAGGGATCACGCCCTGGCTCCTCGGTGTGGGTCACCACGTGCTGTGCCCACCTCTCCCAAATCAGGGTGTGAGGAGAGGCCAGGCCCTGCCATCCCTTCCTTCTCTGGAAAGGGAGCTGGTGTCCATTAAAGAATGAACGTGCCCAACCTCAGATGAGTCTCTGTATGCACAAGCCTTCCCCGTTCCTCCTTGCCCAGGCCTTATAGTCCAGGCCTCCCTGCGGCCCCCACATCTCTAGCCCCCACCGGTAGACATGACCTAGGACTTGGTGCCTGAATTAACACGCTGAGGGCCTGGCTCAGACCACTGGCGCCCAGGGTCTCTTTGGGGAGGTGAGTGCTTGAGGAGGGGGGAGGGTGAGGAAGGCTTTGAGCAGGGCAAGAGGGCTTTCTTGAGGCCGCCGGGACAGCTCTGGAGGGGCTTGTGGCCTGGAAGGGAGAAAAGGTTTGTCCCAGCAGCGCTGGGGAGAGACCCTCCACCGAGCGGGGCAGTTTCAACACCGGATACCAGGGGGCAGTGCTGCGCAGCGAATGCGGCCCAGCTTGCAGCCCAGGCCAGCACGCTCACGGACACCCCTCCAGCCTCTCCAATAACGTTGCAAAGTTGTTCCTAAAACGTTTCTGACCCCGACGGCCCTCTGGACCCATAACGCGCTAAAGGGGGCGCGCTCCTCTTCCTCCGCGCGCCGCAATCAGTGCCGGCTGCCGGGACGCCCTTGCTGGGAAAAGACAGCAGCCACCTGGTTGGTGTTTGACCACCGACGTGGCCCTGCAGAAAGTGTAAGCTGGGGCGGCGGGGTGCCCCGTCGGGTTCTGCAGGCAGTGCGCGCAGGGGTGGGATTACCTGGAAGACGGTTTTTGAGGGGACTTCTCAGCCCGAGAAAATGCAGACGCGCCTTTGAAATGCGAAAGGACGTGCGAGGTGGGCCGTCTGCGTGCCACAGCCTTGCAGATTTCCGTGGAAATCGGTCCGAGGAAAGGTCGGCTGTAAGGCGGGGGCCAGTCCTCCGCGGGGTTGGAGCTATCCCAGAGGGGCGGGGTGGGAGGGCTGACCTTTCGCGCCAGCACCCGGCCCCAGGCCCACCCCCTGGAATCCGTGGCGTGTTAGGCAAACGCCTTTCCTTCTAGCTTAGAGGAGGTCGTGTCTGGCTTTAAACCCCGCTGCAGCAGTGGGCAGACCGGTGACACGCTCCGAGCTTTTCCCCCCGCGGGGATCTGAAGTCCAGTGCCTGTCTCGCCCCGGAGGAAAAGGTCGAGCCCTCCAGGCTGGGGGGGTGGGGGGCGCGGGGAGGGGTAGGGGGGCGGGGGGGGGGGGCAAGTGTGAGCACAGGAAGCTTGGTGAAATTTAAACGGGCCATGATTCTCTTTGGGTACGGCCTGCTTGGTCTAGAATGTTTGGTTTTGTTTTTCTCTTTTTTTCTAATAGCCGCTGTGCAAAAAATAAAATAAAATAAGGCAGCTGCATGTCGGTGTTTGAATGCTAGAGACTGTTCTTTGAAGAATTCACACCTTAAAATTGCTTTCTGTGAGCCCAGAGGAAGAACTTATAAACCACCGTTATGTAATTTGAAACCATCAATAGCCCCTCTTTAAAGCTGTCTTTATTGTGGGAAGTCAAGGTAATGATTTTGTCGCTAATTTCATCCCAATGTACTGCGTCGCTTTTATAGCCTTTCAAAGGTAAGTGAAAGGCGTCAATCTGGGACCCTTTTTGTGGCCGATTAACAGTTTAAACTGGTTTCCTAACCCTGTCACAACTATTGGGCCGATAAACAGGATTTCTGGGGAGGCATTAGCAAGTCTGTAAATAGATCATTTAAAAAAAAAAAAAAAAACAACTCGGGCAATTCTGCGCTCCTCTGGCAAAAATAGAACATAGGTCCACAGGGTGGTGTGTGTGTGTGTGTGTGTGTGTGTGTGTGTGTGTGTGTGTCTCACCTCCAAGAAGAGGTAGTTACCAAGGACTTCTCAAGAGCTGTTTGTGTCCTGGTTATGATGATGATGATGATTATTGTCATAATCTTAGGAGAAAGTGAACAACAAGCTGAGGACACAGGGATGGAAATCAATGGCTTTTAGGCACTGCATGGACTCTACCTTATGGTAGGAAATGTCCTCCCTTTCATCATTGGCAACGCCAGCTGTCGCTGCAAATCTTTTTTGACATAGCACCAGCCAAACAGAAAAATCCGTTTTTGTGCAAGGGTTCTATGGAAGAAAATCTTTTATGTGGACACGCTGTTAACACAGCTAGGAGAGAAAGCAAGGACAAGAAGGCAAATTAGACCCCAACCTAGGGTGACCCAGGCATCATCTCTTCCCTCCTCTGAACCACTGGAAAAGTTACTAATTTTTAAATTGAAGCAAACAAGAAAACTGGACACTTGGAGATCTTTGAAGTTTGTTTTTTAAATTATATTTAGGCCCAGACCTACTACAAGTTTGCTTTAAATGCCGCCTATTTTCTCTGATGAAACAGTAACCTCTAACTCCTGGCCCCGGTCGCCGACGGCCCGAGGGACTGCCCCCATTCCTGAGAGTAATCTTTGGGTGCAGCCGCGGCCACTTTCTCCAGAGGGAGGGCGCAGCTACCCCTGTGCAATGCCAAGGGGAAATTATAAGCAGGCGTGAAACTGTCGAGAGGCCCAGCCTGGCGCCCACCCACACAAGGCACTAGGGAAGGCGACATCCCCGGGCCTGGAGCGCCACCGAGATGGTGCTCTGGAGCCGCGCGCGGGAAAGCTTTGACTGTTTTGTCTTCCCTGCCCCCTCCCGCGCGGGGTTCCGGGGCTTAGGGCCCGGGACCGGGAGGAAAAGGCGAGAAGGCGCTTCTGGGCTCGCTGGGGTTGCAGCCACTTCGGAGCCCTCGCCCGGCCCCTATCCTCGCGGCCCGAGGCGGGGCGGGACGCGAAGGTGAGGTGTCCGGGCGGGCGGGGACCCCAGCCCCGGGTGGGGCCTCTGCACTCAGAGCCGTCGGCGCGCGGACCGCCTCCCTCCCGGGCTCGGCTCCCGGGCCCCACGTGCGGGTCGGCGCCTGGACCCGGAAAACGCGGCGACTCCGGACAGGGGGCGCCTCCCCGGCGCCGAGGAAGGACTGCCGCGACGGAGGGGGCGGGCGGGCCCGCACGATTGCATTTTGAGCGCGACTGCCACCTGCAAGAGGCAGAACTCAGAGCCCGACGCAGATCCTCACTCGCGGCCCCGAGCCCGGCCCGGCTCCCGGGGCTCTGACGGCCCTGTCTCCTCCCCTCCCGCAAATGCCACCTCCAGTGAAATGCGCCCACCCCACCCAGCTTGGCGAGCCACCCGGCCCGGGGCTGCCCCAGCCACGGCTCAGTCTCGCAGCGTGCGGATCCCCGGCCGAGGCGGCCGAGAGAGGCGGGCAGAGCGTCCCAGCGGCTCCTACCTACCGCCGGGCGACCGCACCGGCTGCGGCTGGGGGTGGGGTGGGGTGGGGACAGTGGCCGGTGGCCGGCGAGGGGACCCAGCTCGGCTGCAGGACAGCCCCGGGCTCGGCGGCGACCTCCAATAGAGCCCAGCCCGGCCCTCTGGCCCCGGGCGCAGCTCGCGTCCCCACCCCCCACCTCCCCCATCCCCTCGTCTGGCTGCGTTCTCCGCCTTGGGCTTTTCCTTTCCCTCCCAGGGTTTCCACCCCCTGCTTGTCTCCCCGACTCTCCTCTCCTCCGCAGACTCCTTTCCTCCCCACCTCGTCCCCCGCCCCTACGCTTCTGCAGTTTTATCGCCGAGAGTTCCAAACAGACCCCATAAACCCAAAGTGTAAGCACTGCCCAGATCCGTGTACGCATCCTGTCGCTTCTGGAAGGCAAACTGACACCGGGTGCATGTGGACCGCGTCCTGGGAGAGGCCAGAGAGCTTTCAGATATTCTGAGTCAGGAGACAGTTGGCTGTTTTCTTAGCATCTCTGCAGCGGCTGAGGACTTCGTTCTTCGTCCTCAGACATGTCCAGCCCAGGGACTTTAGCCCCTTTTGTGCAGGTGGAGGACGTGGAGAAGGGAGGTAACCCCAACTATTATCAACTTAATTTTTCTCATGGCGGGGGGAGGGGTCAGTCCTTTGAAGACTCTGCGTCCTGTTTCCCCTTCCTCTTACTTGATTTCTTGACATTTTCTTGGATGGTTTAAGTAACAGGAGGAAGATAAGGCGAAGATAACCCCATACCTTTCAATAGAGTGAAATAAATAGCAAACCTGGAATGACAGCCACATAACTATCACAAATGAAACTGCGTGAAAATCTGTAACCCTAGCTATGCAATTTGGAGCTCCTCATGAAGAAGGATATTGCACAGGTGAAAGTGATTTGACAATTGCTTCCATATTTTTAATATTTTTCAAAATTGTTGAGAGGACTTTTCTTGACAAGGATGAATCCTTCAGCCTGGAGAGCTCGCCGTAGCCTTAGTCATTGGAGGGCGACAGTTATCATAAATTGCCTTTAAAGTGTATATTAAAGTGATTGAAATTTGTTTCCTTTAAAAAAAAAAAATAGCCTCTGAAGTTGAAAACTTTCTACTCTTACCGAATAGACTTTTCTGAAACTTTAAGATAATTCCCATGAACTTTTTCTTAGAGAAATTTCACGTTAAATGCAATGTTTCTAGGACTCGTTTAAAAATGGGAGTTGAAACACAGCCTTCAAAACTACCAATTTCCCTGCCAGATTCTTTAAGCTGAGCATCCCCTGGGTGCCTGGACCTTGCTTTTACTGAAGCGGATTTTCAGGAGGGAAAAAATGTGCATTCCTGGAGAACTCTGCTTTAGGGCATGTCCTAAAGTGATGCAGGTTTAGGCACCCCACACCTATCAGGGTGCACAGGGTTTGGGATGTGGGACCAGTGTAATGCCCAGCAAATATTCTAGGTAGGCTGACAAGTTGAGAGAAATGCAAAAAGTCCTGGCCAGATTCATGCAAGATGAAGACCAAATTCAGTAAGGGTTCCTCATTGTGCATGAAGCGCTCAGCTACTGAGGCAGAGGAGGCACTGAGATCGGAACTGTCCCAAGTGTCTCCATGCCTTCATGTATATGACTAGTTACCATCCCTTTTCCATAGCTCGTTTTGCTCGGCCAGGCCAGCCCTGACTACCTGGGGACTTACCGGAAAACTGTTTGCTTTGGTTTCTCCCCACATGATTTGTAACAACTTGAGGGGACTCCGCCTAACCCAAATTCCCTTCCTTTTAATTTTGTTCGTTAGTAACTAGATCATCAAATTCAAGTTTTTCTGTTCCTACATAATTTTTACTCACCCCCCACCTTAACTTTATTCCTGTACTTCAAACTCGTTCTTGTTCTTCTCCCCATCTATTCTCTCGACCAGAGGTTTCCAGCATGTAAATTGCATGGCAATTTACATTACTGACCAGATTTCCAAAGCACCTTGAAAACTAACTGATGCCTTTCATCACCCACTGGAGTATCTTTTCACCAAGGAGCTCTTGTCAGCCCAGAAAGGTGAGGAAGAAATAAGAGATAATCACATACAGGTAACTGAAGGCAAAACCATCCCATCGTCGAGTTGTTGTTGTTGTTGTTGTTGTTGTTGTTGTTGTTTTTCCTAATGAATGTCTTTAAATTAGCAATACCAGATTAATTACTGTAATAATCATAATGGTAATATAAATTGTCACCCTCCACTGGGTATTCAGATCCACTAAGCAACACTAAAAAACACAGATAGTGGCCATGCAAAACATCAAAAGGTTGTACTTGTGACACTGAACGCCTAGTTCCTATTACTAGCAATGTACCTGATATCCTTCTTTGTAGAAAAACCTGATCTTATAGAGGAAAGGCAAAAGTTAGAGGGATACCTCAACAGCTGATCTGAAATAATTCTCTTATTGAAATACACGAAGGGAACGCCACCATCACGAATTGGTATTTGCATGTCCTGTATCAGCCCCAAGGAGAGAGAATTTGGAACTGGAGGGGAAATGGCCGTTATCAGGAAACGAAATGCTTGCCCAGAGAATTCTAAGCAAATCAATCACCAGTCCGGGCAGGAGGTTTTTTTTGTTTTTTTTTTCCTGTTGTGTTTTTTTTTTTTTCAAATATCCACTTTCCACTTGTTTTACCCAATTCAGAATTTTTTCCCAAGAAGAAAATACGCTAGTAAAATGTCTCATTAACAGCAAAGATGAATTGGACCTCAACTTCTGAATGCCATGCAGCTTTAATGGAGATTGTAGAAGTTTGTGGAATGAAAGAATACTGCCAGCTTGTATTCGGACTATTTTCCATCTGTGTGGTAGAGTTTGAGCTGTGTGTTCTACAAAAGTTTCAGTGGGTTGAAGGGTGACTTTGGTCCTGAATTTTCATTTATTTTTGTCTCAAATATGAAGCCATGTTTATTTTCCAAAATTTCACATTTTAAATACTTTCTACCTACATTTCTATTGTATTTACATTGTGATCTGATTTAATTATGTTTCAAGGGACACATTAGAGAGTCTCCACATTTAGTATTATTTTACGAGGAAAAAAGAAAAACATTGGAAGGTGCTGATTTCTGTGTCAAATGAATGGGTTGCCGGTGTCATTCTTCAGGCAGCCCCGATTAATACTTACAAAATAAAGGTTTTCTCTTCAACGGATGTGGAGCTTTACCCATACAGAGTACGTCTGTGTGATCAGCAGTCATAAAATGAATAGAGGTGAGGGTGGGATCTTAGCTGGTCCTGCAGCCTGGTGCAGTAATTGTGTTTTTATGGAGAGCCTGTTTTGTCCAGCAGCTGGTGAATTGCAAAATGGTCCCCAAAGCCTATCTCTGAGGCTAGAGGTTCAGCCACAGTCGTTCAGTTAGCCTCCATACCCCGCCCACCCCCCCATCCCCCCCATCCAGCAACATCCCAGCCCAGCACACCTCCAAATGCAAGACTTTTATAACAGAATGGAAGCCGCTGGGAGGGGCTCACTTGCTGGATCAACAGTTTTTACTTTAAAGAGAAGGTAGCAGTTCAGCCTCTTGTTTGTTTTTGCTGAGCACCTCGGTTTTGCCTCCGCATTTCTCCACCAGCAGGAGACCATTACCCGGGACAATGTTCTATTCCATTGTCGTTATCTCCCACGGAACTAAAACAATGCTCTGTTTGGCCTCCCAGGCGAGGGGGATTTGTTCTGCTCTTCCTTAAGCAGAGTTTCCAACTGAGTTTCTGACCCAGTCACTTGATATCCAGCAGGGATACCTGGCGACAATATTTTTTTTTAAATCTGCTATCTTGTGTTTTGTAATTTCATTCTCTGAGAAAGAGCCCAGAAACTCGATTCTCAATCAGGAAGAATCACACCATGGCTAGGGGAAGAGGGTTTGCTCCAGCTGTGTGAGTCCTATAATTTAAATCATCCAGACAGGATTTATTTATAGTTGTCTTATTTTTTTGTTTTGTATTATTGAATGCCAAACCCTAAAAGGTTTGTAATATCGTATTGTTGATCATCAAACCCCAAAAGGTTAGGAACCACAAGATCTGAGTTATTTTCCATTGGGCCAAGGTGTTTCCTTTCTGTTTACTCTTTTTAAAAGACATAAGTTTTATATGCATACATTATGTATATATGCATATATATATAATGTTAGGACATATCAAGGTTTCTAACATTCATATGACAAATGTTGATGAACATTAACTCTGGAGCTATTTTGTCATACTTGAGATCTTCTATGAAAGCGGAACAAGCCCACAGAGTAGGAAAAACCTGTCTATAAAGACATAAGCATGTCTTTATATATATTTACGCAGGCTGCTATCCCTAAGAGTTCCCTGGAAACTGTTATGTCGTTGAACGCAGGTCTAGTGGCAGAAAAACTTGTTTGTCCTGGAGCTAAAGAATCAGTAGGGCCCTTAGGACTGTTTTTGCCCTTGGACCTGAGACTAGCTAATTGTCAGCATCCCTCCAACTCTTGCTATCGCTTCACTGCTCAGGTTTAGCTAGGAGTAACCTGGGAAGCACAAATGGAACAGCTGCTTATAATAAAAGTGTAATTGGCCAAGACGGGCTACCTGAGGAGATTAAGCCTCCTGCTAATGAGGCCAAGGTCGTATGCTGATTTGCTTGGCTTTGAGATGGTAATAAATAGTCCTTGTCTCCTGCAGTCCCAGTGGCTGGATCCGGGGAAAGTCTACCTTCACAAGGCTAGTAGAGGAATAGTTCACGGCCCAGGTCTTACTGGAGAACAGGAGAGCCATTGTAGGAGACGACATGGAAATCCATTTAAAAATTAAGGCTCTGGACGCCGGCAGATCTGTGTTTGAATACCGACTCCCCCATTTGCTCTGTTGGTGACTCTGCCCAAGTTACTAACCACTCTGGACTTCCGTCGCCTTAGCTCTAAAGAGAAAGGAAATAAAAGTAATAGAACCCTATTATTTGTTACAAAGCTTAAATGACAGGATGCATGTAAAGCCTTCAGTGCTCTGCATTAGTGCTCACATCCAGGGACCAGCACTGCCCATGGAAGACCCAACTCTATGGTTCTTCCCAGTCTTGCCCCATCATTAGGAAGAATGTCCACTCTGTGGATGTTGCAGTCACATGTCTTACTCCTAGATCACAGGAGTCTTCTTGTCATGGACAAGTGAAGCTTCATTTATTTTGCTTTTCAGCCGTCAGGGTTTCGGCTTGTCAGAGCCCAACTGTGCCTGCTTTGTCATGGGTTCTGATCAGTGACACTCTTTCCTGACTACTCCGTCGGGCACTATTTGGGCCATGCCTCTCCTTAGATCCAGTGCCCACATCCCTTGCCCTGTGTTACCTGTGGCTTTAGAAGCCTCCCCATCACGTGGGCTGCTTGCCCTTCGTCACCGTTTCTTTGACCGAAGCCCGAACCCTGTAACCGCACCACACTGGTCACAAGTTCAGGGGAGAGATCGCTGCTCCTGACAACTTGGTCTAGTTTGGGGTACAAATGTGCATGAAAAGAGAACCCGCATTAGAAAGCAAGGCATGAGCTGGGGTGAAACCGTGGGCAAGACGATAAGTGCTATGGCATATCTCACTGTGAACCTTGCTTTGCTCATCCGAAAAGCCGGAGGGCCCCCTCCCCGGTCAGCTCCTCTCCTAGGACTTCAGTGGAAAACCGATGAGGTGGCCTCTACGGAAGCTTCCTGTCAACTGAAAATCAACGGCACCAAAAACAAAGTGAGAGGCATTAGGAGATCATAAGATGCAGGGAAACAACCGAATAATCACTAACCCTTGAAAGGTGACTAGAGGTGACACACGCCAAACTCAATGACATGAAGTCTGGTTCCATCTAAGGTGGGGGAAGAGGGGAGAGTGTAGTGGGAACAGGTGTACCAAGGGCCTTCGATTGTGTTGCTGTTCTCTGTCTCATGTTGAGGGATGGTCATTATCTCCTTTTCATAAATTTTGATATATGCGCACATGCGCACACACACACACACACACACACACACAGGACTTTAGTTGTTGGTCTTAAAAGTTTCATTTGACAGGGGTGCCTGGGTGGCTCAGTCAGCTGGGCGTCTGACTTCGGCTCAGGTCATGATCTCACAGTTTGTGAGTTCGAGCCCCGTGTCGGTTTCTGTGCTGACAGCTCAGAGCCTGGAGCCTGCTTTGGATTCTCTGTCTCCCTCTCTCTCTGCCCCTCCCCTGCTCATGCTCTGTCTCTCTCTGTCTCAAAAATAAATAAAACATTTAAAAAAAATTTAAAAAAAAAGAGTGTCTTATGGTTAAAAAAAAAAAAAAAAGTTTCATTTGACAGATGAGAAAACTGAGGCCCTGGAGGAGGAAGTGCTCGCCTCAGCCTCTCAGTCACCAATCTAGTGCTGTATCTGAATTGTTTCCCCCCCACTACCCCTCCATCTCTATTTTCTCTGTCCACTGTAAATCTTAGCAACATTCTCGACTCCTCTCCCTCCCTCCCTGCCATGCTCAATCCATGGGAGGCCCATCCTTCAATGCTCTGGGACGCCCATCCTTCAATGCCCAGCTGAGTCCCACCTCTGCAGAGAAGCCATGCTTCATACCAGCAGTCCTCACTCACTCAGCCTTTCCTTTCTTCTGAACTCCTTCTCCGCTTGCAGCCTGGGCCACAAAGCTCAGCCCTCAGGGATGTCTTTACTCATTGGCACTTTAATGGAAGGTTGCAAGTGCCCTGGGCTGGGACCACCATGTCCAGGAGTCTCCTCCTGCCACATGGGAGGCCCTCAGCTCCCTGGGGTGGGTACCAGCATGTTACCTGGCCGGTAGAGGCTCAGTAAATATGTGCCAGTGAACCAATGAAGAGCTTCCTCAGTGGGGTCCCTCCTAGGGGGACAACTAAAGAGGTCTTTTGAAAGCATAAATCAGAATGCAAACCTTCCCATGGCTTCCCATTGTTCTTAGAATAAATACGAAATTCCTTCCCACAACATATGAAGCTTTCTATGACCTGGCCCCATCCTCCCTTTCCAAACCCTCCTTTCTCCTCCTCTCCTCTCCCTGACTCAGCCAGGCCAGCCTTCCTTCTGCTCCCCTAACACACTACATATTTCTGCCTCAGGACTTTTGCACTTATCTTTCCTCTGCCTGGGAAACTCTTCCCCCAGTTCCATATTTGCTTGGGCAAAATAGTCCCAATAACACACCCTATTACTATTGCCTCGACACTTACCACCATCTGAAGAGATCTAATTGCTTAATGACCTCGTGTGTTCCTTGCCTGTTGCCCTCTTCTCCCCCTAGGTGATGGGAGCTTACCATCTAAGAAGCAAGGCCTTTGTTTGACTTTTTTGCTGCTGTGTCTCCAGACACTCAAGAAAACATCTGGCAATTAATAGGTGCTCAGTAAATTAATGAATGAGAAAAAAAATCCTATCACACTGTTATGAATGGAACTGTATCCCAAGCCCCTGCTCAAATTCATATCCTGAAGCCCCCAAGTGTGGCTGTATTCAGGGAGATAATTCAGATTAAATGATGAAAGAAGGGTGGGGCCCTGACAGGATTGGTGTCCTTATAAGAAGAGGAAGAGACACAGGAGCTTTCCCTCTTTCCTCAAAAGCACGGAGGAAAGGCTGCATGAGGACATAGGGGAGAGTGGCTGTCTACAAGCCGAGAAGAGAGGTCTCATCAGAAACCAACCTTTATCTCCACCTTTAACTTATCACCTTGGTCTCAGACGTCTATCCGCCAGAACTTTGAGAGAATAAATTTCTGTTAAGTCCTCCAGTCTGCGGTACTTTGTCGTGGCCGCCCTAGCAGACTAATACATACAGCATCACTAATTCGCTGGCTGGCCTTGGACAAGTCAACGTGCCTTAGTTGCCTCATCTATGAAATGGGGCTAATAATAGTGCCCGTTTCATAGAGTTCTGGTGAAGATTTAAAGGAATCAATCCATGCAAGGCCCTTGGGATACTCTATTAGGGCCAGCTATTTGTATTACTAATAGCAGGTTCAGTCAAGTCAGGGAGGAACATTGAGAAAGCCGAATGTTAGAACTCCCAGGTAGGGTATGAAAGAAAAATGGCACCTGGGGAAAGAGGTGGCTTGGAGAGGCCCTAGACAAATGCAGGTGCAAAGCAGCAGGGGGAGAAGAGGAGATCTTTTTGGGGAGACAGGCTGGGAGGAGGGACTATGTGATGTGTTCAGGTGGAAAGAACAGGGTAGTCTGGCTCGGGGAGAGTCTGGGCAGGAGAGAGCTCATTTTTATTTACATGGCACACCGGTGTTTTTAAGCGAGGGAGAAGTCAGCAGACCTCCCGAGCAGGTTTTTCGTGGCTGCTGATTTCATTCCCTCTACCAGCAGCTGTCACTTCTCTCCCTCCTGGGCACCATGCTCTTTCTCTGTCAGCACACTCTGCTTCTCCTGTTCTCCAAGCACCCACCAGAGGGAATGTCTTGGAAAGTAGGGTGTCTCTCCATTTTTTAGCCCCTGTGCTAGATCACCCCAAGTCTCCTATTCTGTCTCTCCCTCCTTTTTGGCATGCAAAGATTTTTCTGTAAAGATAACGTTTTTTGTTTTTTAGGTCGGCCTCACACCCAGCCCGGAACCCCATGAGGGGCTTCAACTCATGACCCTGAGATCAAGATCTGAGCTGAGATCGAGAGTTGGACGCTTGACTGACTAAGCCACCTGGGTGCCCCTGCAAAGATTTTAACTAGAATGTTCAATTTACTGTCAAGTAAGTTGTTGTGTGTAGACAGCCAGAATCATTTTTTTGGGTGGGGAGGTTATTGCTTTCAATTCTCCTTTCCCACAAAACTAAAGCAGGGTGGGGTCTGAGCCTCCAGATCTTTCTTCTTTGCTCTTCTCCTAGAGTTGAAGAACTGGCCTTTGGATCCATAGACACATCCTCTTGCTCTCTTGCTGCTTCCTGTCTGGCAGGGTATAACACCAGCCTCCAGTCTCGGCCACAGACTCTCCGGGTGCAAAGAGAAAATGCTGGCCTTGGAGCAGAGACGTTGGGCTGGTCTCCTGACTCTGTTTCTGCTTCCTAGAGCCGCATCACTCTGGGTTCCCTGAACCTCACCTGTAAACTAGCATGGGTCTTGGGGAAGATTGATACGAAGCTCTTGCCCACCCATAAAGTGTTTGTTGTGTGTGATCATTCTCACTGTTTTATCACCTGACTCTTCTGATCGTTCTCACTGTTTTATCACCTGACTCTTCTGTTCGCTCATGTTCCCCAGACGCATGGTGCCTGGATCTCCAAATTGACGGGGAAGAAGGGATGCGGTTCGGTTGGCTTCAGGGCCGTCTCCCCACATGGGGTGTCCTTGACGTGACTTGGGGTTCGAACTACTCCACTGATGGAGCAAACCCTGATGGGCAGTTTGGTGAGATGTTCTCCAGGGACAGCAAGCAGTGGCCACCTGAGACCCATCCTGGGGCTCTCCAATTTTGTTAGCTCCTCAGAGAAATGGTAGCCTGAGCCCTCAGGTTCTGGAGCAGCCCAACGTAACAGACACCTGCTGCCTACAGCATCACCTTCGATGGTGCCTCAAGGACCTGGCAGGTGACGTGAATGAAGGGACCAACCCAGTGGGGATCTGGAGAGCACAAGCCCCTTCCAGTAGGGCAGACACTTCTCATCTCCAGCTGATTGCTGATGTGGAAAAAAATCAGTCCCGTACAACGAGGTCATCTAATTTTTTAAGAGACATTTGGAGTTCAGGTGTTTCGGTAAAATCCCCTTATTTTGAAAACATTGAAAATTAACTCAAATATTAAAAAAAAAAAAATACAATGTGGACCAAACTACACACGAAACCACAGACTGGATTTGGCTCTGGTTTTCAGCCTTTGCTTAAACTACGTTGGCATAGGGGCGCCTGGGTGGCTCAGTCGGTTGGGCGGCCGACTTCGGCTCAGGTCATGATCTCGCGGTCCGTGAGTTCGAACCCCGCGTCAGGCTCTGTGCTGACAGCTCAGAGCCTGGAGCCTGTTTCAGATTCTGTGTCTCCCTCTCTCTGACCCTCCCCCATTCATGGTCTGTCTCTCTCTGTCTCAAAAATAAATAAACGTTAAAAAAAAATTTAAAAAAAAATAAACTATGTTGGCATATTGGTAGATATACAGCATGACCATTCTCTGTGACTTACCTGTGTTTTCTTTTGGGGCCTTGTCTAAATACCCAGCAGCAGTCATATAATTTGGACAGCCTGATGACTCTGCCATAAAGCAGGTAGTCTCAGCCTGAGGACCCACCGCCCCTAAGCTTTGCCACGTGTGACCACAGAATCTGAGACCGTTAGAGCTGGGATCATCAGTGGATCACTGACCGTGTCCTGCTCCTCCTTCAGCAGAGAAGAAAATGAAGGCCAGATGGCGTCAGCTCTTGTCTGGGGTCACTCACCTTCTCAGGCACCCAGTTGGGACAATAGTACAGTCTCCCAAACCCTGGTCCTACTTCCTTCTTTTTCTAGAGCTTCCATCTCTGGCCGTAAAATGACGCCCTTTGCTTCAACCCCAAATGCATTCTTCTGAGAAGGGGTCTCAAAACGGTGGATGTTTTGAAGTATTTCTATACGGGGCAACAGCACCAAATATTTGAGCCTCTGGTAGGTGCAGGGCACTGCGGGGGGAGGGGGGCTGCTCCCTGAACCTCTTTCTGAGGCCCCTTCTATAGAGATGGCGGGCAGAGGCTGGTTGATGTGGATGCAACCTCTTCCTCCTTCCACCTACCCAGGGTGCGGACAAGCCCCACAGAGGAAGGACCTTAAGGAGAGAGACCACAACCAGCCACAGGCACCCAGGCTGTTTGCAGGAGGATCCTTTGTGGTGTCTGCATCTTGCTCTTCCATCGGGGCTGTTGTGCTAGTGACACAATGTTGCCATAAACAGCTTCCGGGGCTCTCCAATGCCACCGCCAAACTTGGATACCTAATCCCTCCCCAAAGCTGTTTACAGTTCTGTGTACTCCTCTTCATGAACATTATATCTTCATGGTATTAGCTTTTTCAGATAATTCAAACAGATTGCAGAGGCCCAATTTTCCCTTCCAGAAGTCGTGCTGGTTTAATTAGTTAATGTTTGTAAAGCACTTTTGAAGAGGGAGAGTGCTGCGGAAATACTAAGCCGCAGTATTAGGAGTTTCTCAACACACTTTGTAACATCCCTCCTGCGCAAATGTCGTCCCCTGCCATCACGCCGGGTGCACGTGAGTTCCGACTGCTGCTTCATTTCACAGAGAGCGCGTCAGCCTGCCTTTTGGGTCGCATTGGGCTCCAACACCAGTTACAGCCCACTGGCGTCCCTGGGACCACGGTTCCTCGGCTTCTGTTGTAGCTGAGAGTCTTGGAAAAACCCAAGAACAAATGCTTCTCGAAGATAGCTCATAGTCTTTGGATTCCCTTTCCTCCCTTTGCAAATGCTAACAAGAGCCCACCAGGTAGGAGGCATTCCCTCCCTCTTGGTCCCCTTGATTTGCCTGGGCTAACGGTTTTGCTGAGTGGCCTTAGTTGAGTCATTTCACCTTCCTGCATTCTTTGCCACCCACACCCCCCCCCCCCGCCCCCCGCCGCCGTGGACTGTGTTGCAATGGGTCGAACACAAACTATCTGGGGATAAAAATATGCCCATGCTCAGTTCTGTATTCCTGGGTTAAATAGCTCACCTTGGCCACCTTCGAGTAGTGAATAAAGAGAAGTCTGTGTTACTTGCACCGCTGGCACACAGGAATAGTTTTTGCCTTTCAAAATTACAATGACGTCTCCCTGACTAGATACAGTGTGACACATGTAATTTTTCTACGTTTATTTGATGTTAAAATGTCCCTCGATGGTTTTATATGCTTCTCTGCCTTCTTAAACAAAAATGCAATTTAACCTTTGGGGGCCGTTTCCCTGAATACATGGCACACTGCTTTCTGTGGCTTTCACGCCTCAAGAACACATGAGGTCAGGGCTAGTCGTGTCTAAGCAAAGTAACCCCAGATTGTCATAGTGTTTGGCTCACTTGGTGTGTTTGCTCTCTCTCTCTCTCTCTCTCTCTCTCCAAGATTCCTGCCTCAAGCAGTACCTTACTTTCCCATCTGATGCCTCTAATCTTTTGCAACCTAGGCAATGGGCGAGTTAGGCTCGTTAGAATTAGGTAGAAAATAAGAGTAAATAGGCTTCGAAGGAGTGACTGAGAAGGTCTTCTATGAGCAAAAAAAAAAAAAAAACCCAGTTGTAATTTACAGACCCTGTGATACATCGTCTTAACTGCTCAGTGACCTTACCTTCATCCCCTTTCAGTTGTGGCTCTCTTTCTGGATGGGAGGGAGGTTTACAGGGTGAGTGACTTCTGGGCCAGTGTTCCTGCCCACTGAAACAAAAACACTTTCTGCTTTTTGAAACAAGGAGTTCTTAAAGACCTACACAGAGTAGGTGTCTCCTGCCTGTTAAATAAATGGCTCCAGCAGCTTTTCAGGCAAAAAGGAACTTTAGAAAATGATGGGTTTAAAGATGCTTTGAAACACAAATGTGTTCCTGTTAGAAAGATACAAATTTATAAGCCAGTTTTCCTGGAAAACCTCAAAGTTCTCTGTGACCCAGAAGTGTTGTAATAAAATCAACCTTTCTTTTCCTTCTCTCAGAATGCTCCGCCTGGAGAATTTCAGAGCCAAGGAACCACCTGTTGCCATTTTCTATTCACCACCCTAAGTGTTAACGTTGCTCTGATTTCCTAAAGGTGAGAGCAGAACATGTTCATTTGCATCCTTTTTTTTTTTTTTTTAAGAAAATGAGAAAACAATTCAGGGCTCTGTACCCATATCCCAGTGAGACGGCCCGATTTGATTTTCCAAAAGTGATGAGGATCTCGGCAAAGACCACCTTTGTTCCATTACTGGCTCTAACACTTTGATTCTCTACGGTCCTAAGAGTGACAATGGTATGTCCTTAATGCGTGCAGCCTCCCTCTTGTAATATCTAAATAGAGAAAGAAGAAAAATGAACATATGAGTTATTCTTTAGAATTTGGTTATTGCAGGGGTGCCTGGGTGGCTCAGTCAGTTAAGCGACCATCTTTGGCTGAGGTCATGATCTCACGGGTTCAAGCCCCACATAGGGCTCTGTGCTGACAGTGCGAAGCCTGCTTGGCATTCTTTCTCTCCCTCTCTCTCTGCCCCTCCCAACTCACTTTCGCTGTCTCAGAATAAATAAATAAACTTAAAAAAAAAGAATTTGCGGGGCGCCTGGGTGGCGCAGTCGGTTAAGCGTCCGACTTCAGCCAGGTCACGATCTCGCGGTCCGTGAGTTCGAGCCCCGCGTCGGGCTCTGGGCTGATGGCTCGGAGCCTGGAGCCTGTTTCCGATTCTGTGTCTCCCTCTCTCTCTGCCCCTCCCCTATTCATGCTCTGTCTCTCTCTGTCCCAAAAATAAATAAAAAACGTTGAAAAAAAATTTTTTTTTTAAATAAAAAAAGAATTTGCTTATTTCATAGGAGGCACTATATAATCTCTTGGTCAAGAGCATGGATTTGGATATGGGATGGTCCCGGGTTTGAATCCAGGCTATAGCACTGCTCAGCTGTGAGACCACAGACACGTTGCTTAGACTCTCTGAGTCTCAGTTTCTCACCTGTAATATGAGTGTTTCAAGTTACTTATGGCACCCAAAGTTTAGTAGCTGAAAACAACAACCATGTATTTTTTTCAAGATTCCGCCATTTGAACAGGGTTCACAATGGATGGCTCATCTCTGCTTCACATGACATTGTCAGGATCCCTTATAAAGTTCCATTCAGCTGGAAGTTCCACTGGGCTGGACCATCTAAGATGGTCTCACTCAGTTGATGCTATCGGCTGGGGCACTTAGTTTTCTATATGGACTTTCTTCCTCTAGCAGGCTAGACTCACTTCCATAAAGCATGGCAGCTGGGTTCCAAGAAAGCAAGAACAGAAGCTACCAGGGCTCTTTAAGACCTAGCTGCTGGGGTGCCTGAGTGGCTCAGTGGGTTAAGCATCTGACTCTTGATGTTGGCTCAGGTCACGATCTCACAGTTTGTGAGATCGAGCCCTGCATTGTGCTCCATGCTGATGATGCAGAACCTGTTTGGGAGTCTCTCTCTCCCTCTCTCTGCTCCTCCACCACTCGCGCGTGCATGCACGCTCTCTCTCTCTCTCAAAATAAATAAAATAAACACTAAGAAAAAAAAAGACCTACCCCCAGAAATGGCAACGTGTCACTTCCACGTCACTCTATTGATCAAAGCATGTCACAAAGCCAGCCAAATTCAGCAAAGGGGAAAATAGATGCCACCTCTTGATGGAAGAAATGCCAAACAATTTATGGCCATTTGTAATCCAACACAATGGCTACACACAGGGTTGTTACAAAAATGAAATGAGATAATAGCAGTGGGTAAGTCCTTGATAAATAGTAGTTGCTTATTACTGTCAGATTGTACTGAGTCAACATGATGCCAACCTATTCTCGATTGTAGTAGATGCTTTGCCCGTCACTATCTGGACCTTTCGATTACTCTGGCCGACTCTTGGTTCCTTCTTGCTATCTGTGAGTCTACCTAACACAGTGCTAGCCCCATGGAAGGTGCTGGAAGAAACATGCTAGTTAAATATTATTGAGTGTTCATTATGTGGCAAGCACTGTTCTAAGTAAGCACTTTACTTCTGTTACATAATAGCCTTACAGATACTGGCGCTAACCTTACTTTGCTACTGAGTCACAGAGAAGCAAAGTAATGAGCCTAAGGTCACCTACCTAGTAAGTAAGCGTGCAATTCTTGATCTTGGGGTCATTAGTTTGAGCCCCACATGGGGTACAGAGATTACTTAAATAAATAAAACTTAAAAAAAGGGGGGCACCTGGAAGGCTCAGTTGTTTAAGCATCTGACTCTTGATTTGGGCTCGGGTCATGATCTCATGGGTCCTGGGTTCAAGCCCCAGGTGGGGCTCTGCACTGACCGTGTGGAGCATGCATGGGATTCTCCCTCTCTCTTTCTCTCTCTCAATCTCTGCCCCTCCCTACCTTGCATGCATGTAAATGCTCCCTCTCACTCTATCTTTCTCTCTCAAAACAAATTAATTCAAAAATCTTAAAAAGAAAAGAAAAGAAATTCCAGTTCACCTATAGTAACACCTCCATAGGACACCTGGTGCTCATCAGAGCAAATGTCGTCCTTAAGCCCCATCACTTATTTAACTCATCCCCCCACCCGCCTCCCCCTCTGGTAACCATCAGTTTGTTCTCTAGAGTTAAGAGTCTGTTTTTCGGTTTGCTTCTTTTTCTCTCTTTTATCCCTTTGTTTTGTTTCTTAAATTCTACACAGGAGTGAAATCATATGGTATTTGTCTTACTCTTATTTCGATTAGCATTATGCTCTCTAGCCCCATCCACGTCACTGCAAATGGCAAGATTTCATTCTTTTTGGTGGCTGAGTAATATTCCGTTGTCGATATGTATCACATCTTTCTCCATTCCTCAGTCAACGGACACTCGGGCTGCTTCCATAGTTTGGCTATAATAGATAATGATACTTTAAACATCAGGGTGCACGTATCCCTTTGAATTAGTACTTGTGTATTCTTTGGGTAAATACCTAGTAGTGCAATTGTTGGATCATAGGTAGTTCTATTTTTAACTTTTTTTTTAAGGAACTTCCATACTGTTCTCCAGAGTGGCTGTACCAGGTTTCAGCATCAGTTCTTAATTAATTTGCTTCTCCAGTGTCTTGACCTCCTCCTGTGAAATGGGGATGATGGCAATTAGATAAAATTGAATTCATCACCACATGAAACTTTGGCTGGGATGACAATATCTGCATAAATGCCAGGTATTCTCGTTTTTAGTCATTATTATCAGGTGCCCTGATTCATTGTCACAGAAACTTAATTTCGGGTTGTATTATCTCCTCCGATGCAGTTCCTTTTAAAATGATGTCTCAGACATTAAGTTATGCTGTCCCAAACCCCTCATAATCTAAGAAAATCTCAGATTTTCTGCCAGCATATTTTCCCCTCCTACATCTTCCTGAAATTAAAAAAAAAAAAAAAATGAAAGTAGGAAGGAAAGCACTGTGTATGTACTATCTCTGATCCTGCTTTCAGGTGGGGTGACAGGGCGGAGGCAAGGCATGTGAAAAGCACCCTCAAGGCTCTGATTGTGATTTAGTTCATTTATATGGCATCATTTCACCCAATCCCAGAGAGAGCATTCATCTTGTTCAGGTTCTGGGAAGACTGGGTGCTGGTGGGGGTGTAGCTTTAAGTCGGGAGACCAGGATTGTTGCACAGATGCCCCCACTAACTAGTTGTCTAATCCTTAACAAGTTGCTTTGTCTTCCCAGGCTCATTTTCCTCATCTGTCAAGTCAAATGAAGGTTATGGAATAGATGATCTCTAAAAACTCCTTCCAGCTCTACAGTTCTATTCTGGGTCTGTCTGCACCTGCAGACAGTGATGGGGGGGGGCGTTTGGGGAGGGGACTCTGGGGAGGGAGGCAAATTTAGTCATGGGATTAAACCACTTTTACCTGGAGCAGCCCTGTGTCCTCATGGGTTGTGTAGTGCAGGCTTGTCTCAGATTATCCAAATAATTGGTTGAGTTCTCTCTCCTTTCTCTCCCAGTGGACACAGCTTTAGTTTCTGGGAGTCGCAGCTGCTTCTCTGAAATTTCCATCCCAGGGCTTCCGTCCTCCACTGTGTCCTCTCAGAAACCTGTCATGGTTTTTCTGGATGGATGCCCACAGAATTTTAATCCAGTCTCTCTCTCTCTGTCTCTCGCTGTCTCTCTCTCTGTCTCTCTCTCTCTCTTTCTTACACACACACACACACACACACACACACAAAGTACTATGCATAACAAAAAGCAAAACCAGGTTATGGGTTGAATGTTTCTTTATTGAATTTGGTCACTTCAAGGGCTCAGAACATAGAGAGGCATCGCTTGTGCTGTCAACCCCAAGCCACGAGGAGCTGGGGCCCATGAGTTCTCTCCGTAAAGGGTTTGCACGTGAAGCTGTAAAGAGACCCAGATGCTTCAGCTCCCATCCTGGATCTAGCCCTGGTCCCGACACCTCTAGACTCTTGGTAAATGGCTGCTTAATTAAACTAGGTGTGTTCCCATAAGACCCCAATTTCTTCCCTTCTCCAATAAGCCTTTACATTTCCAGTAAGTGGGGGGAAAAGACGTCCCAGCTCTCATGAAACTTAGCAGAGCCCCCCAACTTTACCCAACTTTAAAAGGTGCAGTTCTTGGGGTGCCTGGGTGGCTCAGTTGGTTAAGCATCAGACTTCAGGTCAGGTCATGATCTCACGGTTTGTGGGTTCGAGTCCCACATCGGGCTCTCTGCTGTCAGGGCAGAACCTGCTTCGGGTCCTCTGTCTCCCTCTCTGTCTGCCCCTCCCCTGCTTGTTCTCTCTCTCTCTCTCTCTCTCTCTCTCTCTCAGAAATAAATAAACATTAAAAAAGAAAGAAAAGGTGCAGTTCTCCCACCTTAATTTGTGGAAAGATCCCCTGCGAGGCAGCTAAAAATGCGCATTCCTGGATACAGCTCTCAGATATTCATTCAGTAGGTTTGGATCCAGGAAACTATTTTATTCACTCCAGGGCAGCTGATGTAGGGGTGGGGGTGGGGGGCAGTGATAGACTCCTAAGAAATGCTCATGGCTAGAAATAAATAGCATTATCACAAACGAGAAGTTCATGTTTCCATTTGCATTTCATGCTGTTCTGATAAAATCCATGAAAACTGATGCTTAGTCATCACGATTCCTGGGATTGACCTTAAGGTCATTGCTCTGTACCTTGGGTACCTGTCGTGAGCACCCGGAGATTCCAAAAACTCAAAGCAGGAATAAAAAGGGCAAAGCCCTGCAGGGTTGCTAAAGAAGAGTGTAAATACCTTGGAGTTCAAATTCTGCACTTGCCAGCTGTGTGACTGGGGCAAGTTAGGGAACCTCTCTGAGCCTTTGTTTTCTTTCATCTATAAAACTGGGATATGATTAACCTTCCTGATGGAGGGGTTAAGAAAATTAAATGAGTTCACGCACCCCTACGTGACTACTCAATAAACAGTTCCCATTTAGAACAAAATGTGCCACTGTTATTCCCCGGAAGGGAGGGGCAAGTGTCTCTGATGCCCAACCTCAAATCCTTATTTGGGATTCGGCCTTACCTTGGTGTATCCTCCAGTGCCGGATATACAGCTCCGGACCTCCCTGGGCCACCACTGCCCACCGCGCTGGACTTTTCTAAGGGTCGCAGTTCTCTCCCTGGCCGGTTCCCCTCCTCCACCTAACAGAAGAGGCGGTGGACTGAGTATTCTTATTTTAAAAGACTTTTTTCTGGGCCTCTGACCCGACACTGCAGGTATCAGCGTGGGTTTCACGGGCCTCAGTAGCTTTGGCAGAAAGGAGGAGGCGGCTCAGCTGGGAGCGATGAGGGACCCGGAGCCACACACCCCCCTCCCCACCAAGGTGGCCCCACTGGGGCCAAGGCTTGGGTCTGGGACTTTCCACGGCCCCCAGGTCTCTCGAGGTGGGCGGCAAATCCTCCTGCGCAAGGGACCCGGGGAGGTTGGGAAGGGGCCCGGGCCAGCTGTCTGAGGGTATGACAGGGTAGGGCCACAGGCCGGGATTTGGGACCCCATCGTCTCCTCACCTAAGGAGGCCCCGGGAACTGCCTCTGGCCGAGCTCTACAGGGAAAGGCGGGCTCCATCCACCGCCCGGATCCCCTTCGGGAGGACCCGAATCCCAGGGCCCTGCACTGGCTGCGCGGTAAGGGGAGCCAAGACCCGGCGACAGCGCCTTTCGCCCGCAGGAGGGGCTGGGGAGCGGAGCCCTCGCGGCCTCGGGGCGCCAACACGGCGTTTGCGCCTGGCGGGAAGTAACTGGAGAGTTTGCTGGATTTTGTCTCCATCCCACTCTACGTCTTTAGGCCAGGGCGGCTGCAAGGACACGTCCCGCTCTCCAGCCACCCGGCCCCACCGAACCACCCGGCAGAGCGCGGAATCAAAGGCACTGTCCATCCGGAGGCCCAGCTGGCGACAGCTCGAGAGGACTGACAGGCCACCCGTCTGTCGGGCCCCGGGAAACCCGCCTCCCTGCGGAGAGTGGCTCAGGACAATCACACACACACACACACACACACACACACACACACACACACACACACACTCAAATAAAGTAGAAGCCCAAGGTCTGCCTCCACGGCCAGAGGTGGCTTCCGGAACCGGACCGAGCTTGGGTCCTCCGATGGGCCCGAGGGGGAGGGGGTAGGGGCGGCGGGGGAGGGGAAGGGGCGAAGGACCCCGCTCAGAGGCCCCTCCCACTCGCGGACGTTCCTCGGGGTCGAGCGGGGTGGCGGCGGGGCGGCAGGACCGCGGGGCGGGCGGAGCGCGCCGGGCGGCGGGCGGGAGCCCCTCGGAGCAAACCGCACACACTCGCACCCCCTCTCCCTCCTTCTCTCCCACCCTCTCGCCGGCACCCCCGCCCCCAGCCCCCTCCTCTTCCCCGCCCGCCTCCGCCCCCATTCTGGGAATTGTGTGGAAAAATTCTCAGCCAAACCTCCCACCTCTCCTCTCGCCAGCCCCCCCAACCCCCCGCCACCCCACTCCCTTTAAAAAACCCCCTTTCCTCCCCGGCCCCTGCACTCTTTGTGAATGAGGGCAGGGAACACGGCCCTTCCCCCGCCCAGGAGCCACGCCAGACCGCCGCACTCAGAGGACTGTTTGTTAATAGTCCAATTAGATAATTGCCATCTTTCACTCCTTTTGCTCCGCATTTCCCATAAAGGAATGAATGGGGAGAGCGGCGTGGAGAGGGCTTCTGCCCCGGCAAGGTGACGAGAAGGGCTGGAGCATGCTCCTTGCACAAGGCCATGCGCTTGAATTGAATCATTGTAGCCTAATCAATGCTCTTATTGGATTACTGGCTGTTGCTTTTCTCAAAGATATTGTAGCAGAGACAATGAAATAGCTAGGGGAAAACTTTTTTTTTTTTTTTTGAAGCAGATCTCACAGTTGAGATTTTCTCGGCTCTCTCCCTCTCCCCCCCTCTCTCCTGCTGGACTCTGAGTACAAAGCTGCCCTTTGAATGGGCTGCCTCAGGGCTGACCGGAGGTGCAAGCGTGAAAAAATCCAACGGGAACACTAAATGAAGAGAGGTGGCCGTTTAAGATGGCTGTCAGCGTCGAGGTGTGTTAAGGAGGAGTTATTTGGGACGAAAGCTTGGCTTTTAGAGTTTGGGGGAGACACTTTTTGGGAAAACTTTTACTCCCCCCCCCTTCTTTTCCCCCTAGAGGCAACCTCTTTCTTCTGCAGCAGGGTGTGCGAGGGTTTTTGTTGGTTTCTCTTTCCCTCCCCCCTCCTCCCTCATTCAGCTCTATCTGTCGAGTGTGCAGAAAACCCCTCTAGCCAGTATGTGAGCAGGAGGGTCAAAGGCAAAGGGAAAGTTAATAATGCCTGCTAATGGTACTAACAATTCAGGATGAATCTTGTCAAAAGTTTTTCTGGAAGTGTGGGTCTTTGATTGTGTGTTTCCTGAAAGCAAGACCAGTCATTTCCGTTTATTCACTGGCTAAACCCCTACTTGATTGGGGACAAGGACAGAAACCATCCATTACGATCTGATATATTATCCAAACAATTTAGTGTATTCATGAGGTAACCGAAACGTGGGGGCTGCGAAATTACCCGTAATCAATTGCAACAGCGAGTGTGCGTCCCCGCGGGTGTCGGACGAGTAGAAGTCGCCGTCTCAGCCACAGGCGGGAGCCGCAGCATTTCGGAGTTGCTCTGCTTGCTACCTGATCGCCAGGCTGGGGACACTGGACGTGCTCAGAGGACGCGGACGCTGACGAGGCGGCCTCGCCGCGGCTCCATCGGGATCCTGGATCAGACCCGCCGCCTCTCCGCGAGCGCGCCACTCGCCGGTCGCCGCTGACCCGCCCGCGGTCGCCGCAGCCGCCCCGCGGGGACATTCATTCTTGCCGCTTGCCTCTCTCTGGGCTGGGCGCAGGAGCTCCTTTGTAGGGTTTTGTGCCCGCGGCGCCTCCTTTTTTTGTTGTTGTTTTTTTTTTCTTTTTTTTTTCTTTTTTTTTCCCCCTTTCTTTTTCTTTTCTTTCTTTTTTCTTTTCTTTTTTTCCCCCCATGTTCGGGAAACCAGACAAAATGGACGTTCGGTGCCACTCGGACGCAGAGGCTGCCCGGGTCTCGAAGAACGCGCACAAGGAGAGCCGGGAGAGCAAGGGTGCGGAGGGGAGCCTCCCCGCCGCTTTCCTAAAGGAGTCGCAGGGCGCCTTCTCCGCGTCGGGCGCGGCGGAAGATTGTAACAAAAGTAAATCCAATTCGACTGCCGATCCGGATTACTGCCGCCGGATCCTGGTCCGAGGTAGGAATGGGGTCGGGATGCAGGGCGCGTGTGCTGTGGGGGAGGACTCGGGGGCCCGAGCTGCGCGCGGCTCCAGACGCAGGCCCGCGGGGAGGAGGTGTCGGCTGCGAACTCGGAGAAAGTTACTGGCCTTTCTCCCCCCCACCCCCACCCCCAGCCGCGGTCTGGCTGGCCGCTGGGCACTCGCACCCGGGGCGCGCACTCTCCTGCAGCCTCGACCCTCCGAGTCCCGAGGGGCCCCGCCTCCTGGGCTGCTGGGGAGCCTAGGAGCTGCGCGGGCCGGCCGGGGCTCCGGGCTGCGGCCTCCGGTCGGGGAGAGGGAGCAGGACACTATGGAGGACGAGTGCGCGCTGTGCGAGCCAGAGGACCTGCCGCGAGCCTGCCTACGGGCTTCTGCGCCCTGGCGGGCCGAGTGCACCCAAGGGCAGTGCGGGAGCCGGGGAGCAGCTGCCGAACACCGGCTACTGCCGGGCTAGTTGGCGCGCTGGGCCGAGGGCCCCGGCGCCGCGCTTGAGACTCGCCGCCTTCGCCGCCGCCGCCGGGAGAAGCGGCTGAGCTGGGTCGCCGGGCCACGGATGTCGCCTCGGTGCTCCACTCGGCCCCGCTGTGCTGCGCGTTTTGCGCTCGGCTAGGGGGGCGGCGGTGGTGAGGCCCGGCCCCGGCCCCGGCCCCGCGCTGCCCCCGCCAGCAGATAGCCAGGCCCCGGCGGCCCAGACCGGGTCCCCCCTCCTTCCGCCGCCCCGGCTCAGGAGAGAAGGAAACCCCGGGGTGGGGCGCTGGGGCAGCGGGAAACGAGTCTGGTCTACGCGCCCCAGAGCTGGGGACGGTGGGCCCCGGCCTGGTCAGTTTGGAGACCCTCAGGCTACAAGGGGACCCAGACCGCGCAGCCGAGGCTCCCAGGCCTGAAGGATCATCAGCTGATTTGGCATTTTTTTTTTTTTCCTCCCATGTCTAGAGGCCTCTATAAAGGCCAAGTCTGGTTCCGCCTCTCGTCAGCGGTGTGGAGTTAGCCCCCTCGCTTCCCCAAAACGCACAGTGTCTTTGCTCCCCGGCTGTGACCGCAGCCCTCCACCCCCATCCCCCACCCCAGACTGCAGGCAGCTGGCGGCCGTGTCCTCAAGCCAGCTCCGGCCAGGGAGGTGGAAGGAGACGGGAGGGTTCCGGTGGCTGACATCTCCCCTTCCTCAGATGCCAAGGGTTCCATCCGAGAGATCATCCTGCCCAAGGGCCTGGACCTGGACCGGCCCAAGAGGACGCGCACGTCCTTCACGGCGGAGCAGCTGTACCGGCTGGAGATGGAGTTCCAGCGCTGCCAGTACGTGGTGGGCCGAGAGAGGACCGAGCTCGCCCGGCAGCTTAACCTCTCCGAGACCCAGGTACCGGGTGGCCAGGCCGTGCACAGCTCTGCACAAGCCTGCCTCCCCATCTCTGTAACTGGCTCCTCCCGGGTACCCAGCCTGGCTCTGGACAGAGACGCCCAGGGGAGGCGGATTGGATGGGGTGAAAGACCTCAGGATTCCTTCCCTTCCATAAACCATTCCTTTCCCTCTACACCCTCACGTCTTCCAGGGCCTACACTCTGCCCTCCTTGGCCTAGCCCAGGAGGCCGCAACTGTTGTCCTTTGGAATTCTTTTTAGATCACAGTCTTGAGAATAACCTGCTTGCCTCTTCTGCTCCACAAGGAACCAATGTTTGCCCCTGTCTTGGCCACGCCATTTTGGCCAGATTTCCAGGCACCACCCTCTTTGGGGACCCCAGGCTTATTCAACACCCAGGCCTGTTCTGCAAGCATGGGGCTGGGGCCAAAGGCACCTGGGTGCTGAGGGTGACAACTAGATTGCAAAGGCACACATGCCTGAGATTTGCCTGTGCAGGCAGGCCACCCTGCCCCTTGAGTCTGGACCCATTCCCAGCCCTGGGCACCCACTGGGCACCTAGGAGGCCCTGTCTTCTGTGACAATGATATATGGGATCAGGGGCAGATCTGGGGCCCTGGGAGCCATCACTGCCAACTGCGCTTTAGGTCTTTTCCTTTACATAAAATCCACATGATGTTACTGGAGTTAGTCACATAGACTCTGGACCCTGGACTTTTCAGGGCCGGAGAGCTTTGGGGCCTGGTGAGGGCATGGCATCAGCTTGGCCTAGGTAAGGGAGACTCCTTTCTGAGGGCCAGTCTCTTTCCCTGTGCCCAGCCCTGAAGCAGGTAAGGAGCATTTTAGGTCTGGGATCTGGGCAGAAAGCTGAGAACTGAAGACAGATCATCTTGGATGTTCTTTTTGAGTTTGAGTTGGCATGATAGCTTTTTCCTGTTTTCTCTACTACCACCCCTCTTAGGTTTACAAAATCTAGACCTTTCCATATAGCTGCTAAACTCCATTCTGGGCCACCAGGTAGGCCCGAGGAGGGGGCAGAGGGAGATGAGAAAGTGAGAGGGAGGTTGGCGGAGAGAATTTAGTTCACCCCAGCCTCCTGACTTCCTCCCATGATTCCAAAGTTCATGTTGGAGAACAGGTGATAAATGAAGAGTATCACTCAGAGCCTCCAATCCAGAGGCAGAGAGAGGAGGTGGAGATAGCTTGGCCTATAAAGTCCATCCTGCACAAATTATTCCTTCTACAGCCACCTTCCCAGCTTGCTGCTAGTTAATGGCCAAGTCTGACCCCAGTAAGCAAGTAACAGCCTCTTGAAGCCTTGGACAGTACTAATGCGGCAGAGGCTAAATTTGGTTGGGCCAAGGGCCTGGGTCCAGCAAAACAGAGCAACACTCCTCCTCACCCACCCCCTACTTCCCACACAGCAGCCTTCAGGCCTCACCCCTCTCCTGGAAATGTGAGCTCACAAGCCAGGATGATCCCCGTCTGGCTGCATGCAGGTAGCTAGGCAGCCCGGTGAAATTCCTTCTGGTCTTCCTTCCAGTTAGGATCACGGACATCTTTAATACTTTACTTATAATCTCTGACAGCCTAGGCCCGCTTCCACGACACGGAAGCCCAGCCTAGTGCAGCTGTGTCCAACTCTTGGTGGCCCAGGGAGCTCCCCAGCCAGCAACCTCTCCTGCTGCGAGGTGGGGCTGGGACCGGGGCTGGGCTGGGGCTGGGGCTGGGGCTGGGGCTGGGAAAGGGACCTTCACGGAGCCCTCGCGTCTTGGGAGCCCGCCCCCCTTGACGCCGGTCTCCCCCTGCCCCTCTCTCCCGCCCTCCCTGCGCCCCTGCGCCCCTGCGCCCAGGTGAAGGTCTGGTTCCAGAACCGGCGCACGAAGCAGAAGAAAGACCAGGGCAAGGACTCGGAGCTGCGCTCGGTGGTGTCGGAGACGGCCGCCACGTGCAGCGTGCTGCGGCTGCTGGAGCAGGGCCGCCTGCTGTCGCCGCCCGGCCTACCCGCGCTGCTGCCGCCCTGCGCCACCGGCGCGCTCGGCTCGGCGCTACGCGGGCCCAGCCTGCCGGCCCTGGGCGCCGGCGCCGCGGCGGGCTCGGCCGCCGCCGCCGCGGCCGCCGCCCCGGGTCCCACCGGCGCCGCGTCCCCGCACCCGCCGGCCGTGGGCGGCGCTCCGGGCCCCGGGCCCGCTGGGCCAGGGGGACTGCATGCGGGCGCGCCGGCTGCCGGCCACGGCCTCTTCAGCCTACCCGTACCCTCGCTGCTCGGCTCCGTCGCCAGCCGCCTGTCCTCCGCTCCGTTGACAATGGCCGGTTCGCTGGCAGGGAATTTGCAAGAACTCTCCGCCCGATACCTGAGCTCCTCGGCCTTCGAGCCTTACTCCCGGACCAACAATAAAGAAGGGGCCGAGAAAAAAGCGCTGGACTGATTTTACGTGTTTGCCTGTATTTATATTTATAGTATCTATTGTGGTGATATTTATGGACTCGCGTATTCGGCGCCCGAGGCTCCTGGGCTGGGCTTCCCGCTCCCACCAGGCCTCTGACAGCTCTCCTTCCCCATTAGTCTCTGCTACCAATCTTATTTTGGGCTACTTTTTTTCTACCTTCTCTCCGTCCTCCTCTCCTCCCCCCAACTTCCTTCTGAATCCAGGAGAATCCAAAGAATTGGGGGGGGGGGGGAATGCCCGAATTAGCCAACTGATGCCCCAACCGATGCCAGGCCCTGGAAGGAAAAGACTGGTTCTAAGTCAAAGCACAGGCCACCTGCTCTAGATCGGGCCGGGCCGCTGCTGCCGGTGATCATTCTTATGAATATTGAAAGAGGAAAGCTGCGCGCAGAGCCCTGGGGCTGAAAAAGCTGGTAGGTTTCGTTAGAGCAAAAAGGAAGACGTTCCTCCCTCCTGCCAGAGAAACCAGGGCTTTGGGGAGCCCCTGAGCCCCACTTTATGGACTGCTTGGGAGAGCCGATGCACACGCAGCTTTCTGGCTGGACAAATCTTGCCGATTCCCCCCCCCCCCCCCCAACACCTCTAGAGAAGCAACAATCACAACCACCCCCGACCTCAGGAGATACACCAAACATCACGGTGGGCAACGGCGGTAATACATTTGATCGGATCAGCAATAAAGCCAGAGTAATAACTACCACATACAACCAGATGAAGTGAAACCAGTTTTTAAATACTCCTGTCACAATCGAGTTTGGACGGCTTACGAAAATCCACGGTAGAGAACGCTCCGCGGGGCAATGCAAAATTCAAGTTCTGGGTGTCATGACTTTACACGGGAACTTAAAAGGAAAAAGCAAAAGGAAAGCCAACGCCGCTAGTGACAGACAATTCAGAATCTTTTCTCCGAGGCTGTTCGGGGCGACGGCCGACAGCTCCCCGCTCCGGGAGCGAGGGAAGGGCGGCTGCCGGGCTCTTCTCGCCAGCGTCTCCCCGACGACGCGCAGGCAGAATTGCTGGGCTTGGAGACGAATCGATGCCCTTGGCGTCCTCTTCCCCACTCCCGGATTCAGGAAACCCTTCCAGCACGCAGGAAACGACTGGATTTCAGAGCTCTTCTTGGAGGACCAGGTGTCAGGGACAGAGACGGGGACAGAGGGGCTACCCGGCCTCCTGTGTGGTAGTCTCGGTATTCAGATCAGCTACCTGCTCAGATAGGAAAGGCTTCCCTCCCCACCCCCCTCCCCCCACCCCACCCCCCAGGTTGCCACGGTCCCAAGTCAGAAACCCGGACCGCGACACCGTCACAGCCTCATCCCTTACCGGAGCCACAAACCTCCGTCCCCGCAGCCACGGCCACCCGCATTTTAACCAAAACTACAGACCTAGACGGCGAGGTGCCGCAGTGTCTAGAATGTATCCCTTCATCCGAAGCGAGCGCAGAGCATTTTTTAAAATAGTAATTTTATTGTAAATTATTTACGTCGGAAGCTCCCCCACCCCTCTTTTTTTTCTTTTAGGAACTAGTGAAGAAAATAATGAACGATTCAAACATGGGTAGGTGTCACTGAATCCTGGCTACTAACTTTGTTCTGAATGTTTTGGATATTTGGATGTTTTGTATTTATGTGGTGAGAGTGAAATATATATATCTAAGATGATAAATGAGGTGTATTTTTGTCTTGTGTTTGAAGGATAAAAAAAACAAATCAAAAAAGAAGAAGAAGAAGAAAAGGAAGAGAGACCCAGCAAATGATATGTCTCGGTGGCCTGGGGACTCCTGGGGCGGAGGGTGGCAGGCAGCCCCAGAGCTCCAGGCCCTGCAGCCGTACCTGCCATGAGCTCCTGGGAGGAGGTTTGGGGCGGACTTTGGTCCCTAGAGACACAGCCGCCTGGCTAAAATGTTGTTTCACTTCTTTGAGTGGGTCTCACTCTCTCTCTGTCCCAATGGGTTAGACCTTCAGGCCCTGCCCCCCACCCCCATTCTCCCCGCGTGGTGTTTCTGGGTTTATTTAGGAACTTGTGTCCTGACACCCTGAAGTTCCTGCCTCCTAACACTCCCAGTTTCTAGAGTTTTCCAGCCACATCTCCAGGCTGACCGGCAGTATTTTGGATTCATGCAATCACAGGGCCCGGAACAGTTACGATTCTCCTTTTTTCTGATTTAGAGTCTCTCTGCCGCTAAGAGAAACTTGAAGGAGCAAGAGAATGGAAAAGATATTAATTCCTGCACAGACCTCTTCCCCCACCCCACCCCAGTATATACGCGGTGGTGAGCGGATGTAGCCGGTGCAGAGAGAACGCAGGGGTTGAGGAGGATACATCTAGACACTTTCCTAAAGCATGAGGCCCCCGGGGGCGCAGGCGTATGGGTCCTAGCTCCCTCTTCCTGGTGCCCGAGCACCAGGGTGAGGCGGGGGCCCGCAGTTCCCTTGGGGCACCTGCACAGGCCGGTCCCCTCGAACCCTCACGAGGGTATTGTGCCCGCACCGCAAGTTTGGGGCACCCGAAATGAGGCGGCGGCACAGTGTGGTCGGCTGAGTTCATAAGCTGAGTGTAGGGTGGAACTCTGCGTGGTTTAGGGCCTTTGCGGTGAGCTGGTTGTTTTCCTGAGAGCAGCCACCGCCCCCAGACAGTCTACTTTTGTTTCTGGAAGTCGCTGCACCCCCCTTGGCTTGCTACCTCTGGGCTCCTCCCCTCCCTGTCTTATTTTCTTTAGCTGGAACCTACTTTCTCCCTTCTGTCCCTCTAAGGGTCTCTCTCCCCTGCTGCTCTGGGACTCCGTCCCCTTGTTTCTCCTTTCTTCCATTGCTTCTCCCCAGTCGCTCTCTGTCTCTCTGCTTCTCACTCACATTCATTCTCTCTCTCTGTCTCTCTCTCTCCCCAATTCCTGTGCCCTCTCCCGGTGGCCCCAGGACCAAGGCGTGGGTGGCTCTGATGCAGTTTTCTGGCTGGTGGTTTGGGGCCAGTGAAGGGGGAGAAGAGAGGGAGAAGGTGGCATACATTTATGGAACAAAAGAAAACACAAAATCCTAGCTTCAGGGTCCCCACCAAGCTTAGCCCCCTCCCCCAGGAGCATCAGCCTGGGGAGTCACCAAGCAGATCCCTTAGAAGCTTTCCCTCCTTTCTCTTTTCACTTCCTTATCCCTAAAAAGGGGAAAGAGCTGCCTACCCCGTTTCTCTGCTCTCACCTCCCTTCCCTCCCTGGCTTTGGGAAGAGCTGCTGAGCTCTTCTCCTGCCACTCAGGGAGTGCAATTGTTCTTAACAAGACTCTTCTGCATAGAACATGAATCACAATTTTAATTAAAAAACGTTTATAGACAATTCATTTAATTTTAGTGCCTGTCTTGTTCCCCCTCCTTCCCCAAGGGCCTCCAGCAAGCTGCCTGGATGCCTGGAGGGCTCTGGTGAGGCCTCTGTCCTCCCTCTAGTGACTCACAGGCCAGGGAGGAGGCAGGTGGCCTCTGTGACAACAGCTGGCCCTGCCTGGAAGAAGGTGGAAGGGGCTCCTAGAGGTCAAGGAGAACAGCTGGAGTTGGGGGAGCTGAAAGGAATCTCATGCTCAGGCCTGCACAAAGCAATGTCCAAGTTAGCTCAGAGCAAAAAAGAAAAAGAAAAAGAAAAAAAAAACCTCTCACCGAACTCCTGTGACTTTGGTGGTCAGGTGTGGGGAAGACGTGGGAAGTCACTTGGGGAGTTGAACTGGGACACAGGCTCAGATCCATACTTGCAGCTGGCCTGGCCCAGAGCAGAGTGTAGTCATAATAAATAGCATTTAGCAGCCCTTTATAGTTTACAAATAGCCTTTCACATATACCATATCGATTACTCCTTACTTGCAGAGTGCCAGCCTCATTTTAAAGAGCCACATGAGGCTTGGAGCAGTCAAATGACTCTTGCTGGAGGCTATGGCCCTTGTCAGAGCCACAAGACTATAAACTCCCCACACGGCCAGGACCCTCTTCTTCCTGCTTTTTTTTTTTCTCCTTCTTTTCTTCTGCCCACCCCCCCCCCCCCCCCCGCCTTCCTCCTTCCCTCCTTCCCTTCTTTCTTCTCTTCCCTTCTTTTATTCCTTCATACTTTCCTTCTGTGCCCAAAGTGTCTGGCTCATGGTACCTGAATTCTTTAGCCTGTTTACACCCACATCTGTGGACTTCCATTTCCAGCCCTCTTTTTTGCTTCACCAGCTGCTAAGGATTTACTTGGTGCCTTCATCAAGAGGTTTGAATTTTTCTCTTCTTCCTGTTTTCTTTCTTGCGGGTATCCAACTCCTGCCCCTACTCCTCTCCAGAGTGACATCTTTTTTTTTTTTAATTTTTTTTTAACGTTTATTTATTTTTGAGACAGAGAGAGACAGACCATGAACAGGGGATGAGCAGAGAGAGAGGGAGACACAGAATCTGAAACAGGCTCCAGGCTCTGAGCTGTCAGCACAGAGCCCGACGCGGGGCTCGAACTCACGGACCGTGAGATCATGACCTGAGCCGAAGTCGGACGCTTAACCGACCGAGCCACCCAGGCACCCCCAGAGTGACATCTTTAAACACCTTACCATCTCTACCTCATACTTCTGTAAAAAAACAAACAAAATAAAACCAAAAAACTTCTTTACGATCTAATATTCATATGGTAAACGTCTATACGGTAAAGTACACAAAGCTTAAGCATACAGTTGATGAATCTTTACACACGTGGGCGCACACACACACACACACACACACACACACACTTCTTGAATTGTTTCAGTGATATTCTTCCAACTTCTCCTCTTAGGCCACATGATGATACAATGTTTTTCTCCTGTTTGAAAAGAAATGGTGTCATCTTGGTGTCCTGCTAATTGCACAGAAAACCTTCCAGGAAGTCTCTCCAAGGCTTCTGGACAGAATTAGAAATCATGTATTTCTTCCAATCCCCTGTGGTGCTGAGTCTAAGTGACTTAAGTCAAACATCCGATCAGAACTTAAGGTCTACTAAATCAGCGTTTCTCAAGAAACAACGGAAGACCACCTGCTTCTGAATCACCTGGAGACTGGTTAACATGCAGATTCTAGTACTTCAGCCCCCCACCCCCATATGAATCAGAAACTATGGGAGTGGGGCTCAGGAATGTGCATTATTAATAAGTTTCCCAAGTGATTTCCACACTAACATTTGAGAACTGTACTAAATGGCAAGTTCTCAAAACACTGCAACCTCCAGCATCTGGCCCAGGGCCTGCTGTTTGGTGGGAATACAAGGAATGTTTGTTAAACAAATTAATCCACATGTTCTGACACAATTTGGAGTTTCTTGGATCACATCATACCATTGTAACAACACTATGTCTACATTGGGAAATCTTTACATTTCAGAGTCTTTTTACTGGGATGGGTTTCATTTTGATGAAGCAGGAAAGGAAAGAGGGATAGAATTTGGTGATTCCTCAGGTCTCAGGGATGGTTTTTAATAAACCCAACTGGGACCACCTCGCTGGACATGCTGCTCCCCTTCAGACCTGGGAGTTTGGGGAGGGTAGGAGGAGAGCCCTCCAGATTTGCTAAAAGCCCTCTACCTTTCTTGGCTGGAACTGAGGATTCTACTGGAGAGATAGTAGAGAGCAATGGAAAGGAGCAAGCCCCCCCAAGGGGGAGAGAAACTGGCATTAAAGGGACACAGAAGCTGAAAATTACTTCTGTATTCTTTGATTTATGCTTGAAGCCTATTTTCTATCTAGAAGCACATTTGCTTATCCTCTTACCCTGAAAACACAAAATAAATGTGGGCTTCACGTGGTAATGTTGGGTCCATTCTTAGAAATAACAGCAACACACACACAAACACACACACACTCCTATTCCTTGGTGTCTCACAATGGCCACAATGATGGTTTGCTGCCTAAGAAAAAGTACTTCTTAGTGGTTACTAGTTATGGGCTCTAGAATCAGAGTGACTTAGGTTTGAATCCTAGAGCCACCACGTAATAGCTGGGTAGTCTCAGACAAGCTACTTGGCCAGCTGCCCTAAGCCTGTTTCCATATATGTCAAATGATGACAATAATGGTAGATGCCTTATAGAATTTTCATGAGTAGTTAATTGGATAAGGCTTATAAACTATCTGGTACAAACTAATACAAACATTCAAATATTAGCCATTTATTACAAGACTGTGTCATTGTGGTAACTGATGATCTGAGACTCGGGGCCTCAGTTTCCCCATCTGTCGAGTGTGGAGATTGGCATAAAGTCCTTTCATGAAGAAGGACCTGGAATTGTGGTTGAGCCAGTCATAATGGACTTTACTCTCTCTGCCTTTAGACTGGATACCATAGTCATCAGTAAGCACATTTTTACTCAAAATGATAAATTATTACTTTAGTGACATGGCAGACAGTCCTCAGCTGTCAGTGTCCTTTGGGAATTGCCTTAGCTGAGAGAGCCACCTTGCCCAAGGTCATGCCCCGCGTTTCCAATGACTGAGAGAGATATGGGGATAAGTCTGGTGCTCACACCCCAGCTTTGGGTAGCTTTGAAGGACCATTCCCTCTTCTCAACTCCCCGAATTGTTGGCCGCAGTTCTGTCAAGATTCCAATGCAGCTGGACTTCTCCTTCTGCCCGGTGCTGCTTCTTTCTTTTCTCTTCCACACTTGATGAACTTGGAGCATTCGCTAATATACCTCCTACATGCTAATCTCTCTGCTTCTTAGGGAACCCAGCTTGTATCAAATGTTGTGGGAAAGTGCATGGAAAGTGACAGAAACGGCGAGGAAGCACTGAGGACCTTCAGTGTAGAATGACTGGAGGGCAAATCATGGGAGAAGAGGCAGGAATGCAGGCGGGACCTGGTATACTATATTTATAACATTTTCATTTTACCATTAAGGTGATGAGGAAAGGTTCTCCCAAGGAGATCATGAACTCAGTGAACATCTGTATTTTGAATTTTTTTTTTTTTTTTTTTTTTGGCGGTAGGGGAGAATCCCAGGGGAGGTGGTGTGGAAAGAGAAGCACAAGGATTCTGAAGCGGAGAACAATTGGTGAGTTCACTCCAATAGGGACAGGAGAGGATGACGGTGGTGGTGGTGGTGTCATTCATTGGTGTAGTAGCAGCAGAAATGGAGGAGAGGGGATGGCCTCAAGACATCTTCCGCGATAAAATCAACAGATCTTAGTAACCAAGGGGAAGTGACTGGCGTTGACATGGATTTCAAGATGGGGCCCAAGTGGAACTTTGAAACCATTTCTCTTGAGCCAGAGAAGGACTCAGATGCTGAACCTGAACCCAAGAGGGGAGGGGGTGGGGCGAGGCAGCTCCAAGCCTGAGGAAGGAGAGGAGAGTTCTCGCAGACGCCTTGGACCTACAGGCAGGAGGGCCCACGGGTGGGAACATTCCTGGAGCATGCGCCCTCTGCGTGAGCCCGGCGCTTGCGCTCTGGGTCTCGTGTCAGTGGGCGGAGTCTGCGGCGAGGGCCCGAAGGCCTCCGAGGTTGCGTTCCTGGGGTCGCTTGGCCTCGCCATCCCTGCGCCGGCACCCCGGGCCTCTCCAGGCCCACCCCACGCGGTGCTCCCTGGGGCCCCGGGCGGGGGTGCGTTCGCGTGAGGTGCCAGCCGCGACCACCACCAGGAAGGTGGACAGCTCGGCCTGGTGTGACGCTTTCGCCGCCTTCGCCTACGCTGAGCGCCGCCATGGCGCCCTCCTGCCCAGCAGGAGAAGGCGGCGCTGGAAAGGTCTTCCTCGCAGGCCTGGCTCTGCAGATGTCAGCGGTGACTCAGGTCTGTGGGGCAGCCCACCCCACCTCAGGAGGTGCGGCCACGACCCCTGGAAGCCCCCTTCTCTACCCGTCCATGCTCGGCCGGGGTTCTCATCCCAGCTGCTCAGCTTGCGTAAAAGGCGAGAGGGGTCGGCCAGAGGCTCCTTCTCCATCCTCCAGACCAACGCTCGGGGCTCTGGAAAGCAACCCAGGCGGGGCCAGCTCTTGGAAGGAGAGAAGCAGAGATGAGGGATTTGTTAGGGATGCCCAATAGCGAGTACCCACGTTTTGTTTTGTTTCCCTGCTTTCTCATTTGTTAGATAAAATTGCCATCTGTTAGATAGGTGGTGGGTAAGTAAGTTCATCCTCATGCCCATTTTATTGAGGGTCAGGCTTCGTCCATTCCAGGGAAGAGCTAAATGCAAGTTTAATTTTCTGTCCCCGATGTCAGTTGATGCTATGGAGGGCAAGCACAGAGAGTTGAGAGGGTGTTGTTGGGTGGGATGGGCAGAGAGCCTGCAGGGAAGGACTGTAGGTTCTGAGACGATCAGGAAGGTACGTCCCATCTTGGCAAAGGCAGCCCAGGGAGGAGTGGGAGGGAAGAGGGAAAGAAAATGAAATGGAATGGTGGGGGCACCCATTGAGGAGAGGTGAAAGAGAAGGCTGGAAAAGTACCCTGATCAAGAAAGGTCTTCAATACCAACCTAAAGATTGTTATTCTGTAGGTGAAGGGGAGGGTTTTGGTAGGCAGGGATGGGAGGAAAGCTGGGTTACTGGATCAGACAGGTGCAGGCAGGGGGAGAAAGAAAGGTTAGTGAACTTGAGGTTAGGTGTTAAGGTCTGAAATTAGGTTGTAGGTGAAGAGAATGGAAAGTAGGTACAGCGTGCATGCCTTTGACCTTGTCAGTCATGGAGGTTAGGGTGGCCTAACACACTGATGCCAACACTCCTTTTGAACATAAGCATCATTTCATTTTAACATCCTCTTCCTGAGCTTCCAGTGAACATCTCTATTCAGAGACGATTCACTTCCACGTAAATTGGATTGATTTGTGGTGGCTGCCTGGGGTACTAAGTTGTAGAGAATTCTGACGCCTCATCTAAGCTCTGTGGAGAAGTGTGCTGATCACTGGCGATGTCTGCCATAACCATAGGAGAGGTTTTTGCAATTCTGAGGGAAATATAAATGACTCTGCGGTTAGGTTGCTGCTCTAAGTTCTAAGTTAAGGAGCTGGGTCCAATTTTGGCTCAGTAGGTTGGCTTAGCCTGGAAAGGTTGGGGCAGATAGGAAAACTGTGTCCACGCAACTAAGGGTAAGTTTCCTGCTGCAGGTAAATCCGTCATCATGTAGATCCCCACACTAGGCCGTAGTGAGAAAATTGGGCTTTGAGTTCCATCTCTGCCTTTGATTAGCCATAGGGACATAGACAAACTACGCTTTTCAATCTGAACACTCTTCTGTTAAAATATTATCATAGTGATATGTAAAATATTACTTGATCGACCAAGATGTAATGTGCTTACTAGTGCCCAACTATGAATGTAACAAATGTTAGCCCCTTACTTTCCATTTTGAGCCCAACCTTATCTTTAAGGCCCTGAAGATCAATTTCTGACTAGGTTTTCACCTGGGCAAAATTATATTACAGCGATTTTTGTAAAAATGCGTTGAGACACTGGATGTGGAGTATATGACATAGAATAGGAAAAGAGGCCTCTTTGCAAGTTGGTAGAATGGTGGAGGCACACTTTCAACAGTGTGGTATCTCCAGGGCATTTTTTTTATTCATTTATACAAACACACACACTCAGTCATACATTTTGTTAACGTTCCTGTTTTCCCTTGACATAAATAGGTTTATATTATACATAATGTTTTGCGACATCTTTTTCCTTTAACAGTATATCTTGGAGATCCTGTTATGTCACTGCACATAGGTCTATTTTGTCAAACACTGTATATTTCATAGTTATTAATGCATCATAATTTGTTCAGCCATTCACTTACTGATGGAAAACTGTATTCTTTTTTTTTTTTTGCCTTTATAAATATATTTCTAAGAACATTCTTTGCCCCTCTGCGCCTCTACTGATCTTCCTAAAAGTGGAATTCCTGAGTCAAACAATATGTATATTTACATCTTAATAGATACTGCCAAAGATTGAAGGGATTTATATTCGTACTCACAGTTTTTGAAAGTTAGGCTGGATTATTTAATGTTTGCCATTGGATATGATCCATCTGAGGCTCTTCTATATGCTAAGTTCTCAAATAATTGGTGTTGAAAATGCACACAACATAAACTCCCTGAAGCTACTGCAAAAACACAGTTTATTCATTCTCTTTCCTGGATTGATTATTAATCTTGTAGATAATTTGGGACCTCCTTTAAAATGAAACAGATTTATTTTCAAAGTGATGAAAAGTTAAAACCTCATGGCTTATTTCATAAAAGGGCAATCCTCTGCCCTGCTTCTCAAGTGGTAACCACCCTAAGTTCTTTGAAGGTTTTCCTTCACTTCTTTTTTTTTAATATTACTTTTTAAAAAATTTACATCCAAGTTAGTTAGCGAGTGCAACAATGATTTTAGGAGTAGATTCTTTAATGCCCCTTACCCATTTAGCCCATCTACCCTCCCATAACCCCTCCAATAACCCTCTGTTTGTTCTCCATACTTAAGAGTCTCTTATGTTTTGTCCCCCTCCCTGTTTTTATATTATTTTTGCTTCCCTTCCCTTGTGTTCATCTGTTCTGGGTCTTAGAGTCCTCATATGAGTGAAGTCATATGATATTTGTCTTTCTCTGACTAATTTAGCTTAGCATAATACCCTCTAATTCCGTCCATATAGTTGCAAATGGCAAGATTTCATTCTTTTTGATTGCCGAGTAATACTCCATTGTGTGTGTGTGTGTGTGTGTGTGTGTGTGCGCGCGCGCGCGCGCCACTTCTTTATCCATTCATCCATCGATGGACATTTGGCCTCTTTCCATACTTTGGCTATTGTTGATAGTGCTCCTGTAAACACTGGGGTGCATGTTCCCCTTTGAAACATTTTACCTGTATCCCTTGGATAAATACCTAGTAGTGAAATTGCTGGGTCATAGGGTAGTTCTGTTTTTAATTTTTTGAGGAACCTGCATACTGTTTTCCAAAGTGGCTACATCAGCTTGCATTCCCACCAACAATGCGGAGATCTTTCTCCGCATCCTTGCCAACATCTGTTGTTGCCTGAGTTGTTAATGTTAGCCATTCTGACAGGTGTAAGGTGGTATCTCATTGTGGTTTTGATTTGTATTTCCCTGATGATGAGTGATGAGCATTTTTTCATGTGTCGGTTGGCCATCTGGATGTCTTCTTTGGAGAAGTGTCTATTCATGTCTTTTTCCCATTTCTTCACTGGATTATTTGTTTTTTGGGTGTTGAGTTTGATAAGTTCTTTATAGATTTTGGATACTAACCCTTTATCTGACATGTCGTTTGCATATATCTTCTCCCATTTTGTCAGTTGCCTTTTAGTTTTGCTGATTGTTTCCTTTGCTGTGTAGAAGCTTTTTATTTTGATGAAGTCCCAATATTCATTTTTGCTTTTGTTTCCCTTGCATATGGAGATGTGTTGAATAAGAAGTTGCTGCAGCCAAGATCAAAGCAGATTTTGCCTGCTTTCTCCTCAAGGATTTTGATGGCTTCCTATCTTATATTTAGGTCTTTCATCCATTTTGAGTTTTTGTGGTTCCTTTACTTCTTAATTTGTCTCATTCATTTCCTTTACCTCCCATAGTCCCTATCCTCCAGTATACACAGTTTAGTTTTAACATTTTGGGGAGGAGGTAGATCAACATTGAGCATTTACATTATTTTTTTAATGCTTATTTATTTTTGAGAGGGGGGAGGGGCAGGGAGAGAGGGAGACAGAGGATCAAAAGTAGGCTCCATTCTGAAGAGCTCTGCTCCTGTCAGAAGCAGGCTGCTTTCTGACAGCAGAAAGCCCGATGTGGGGCTTGAACTCATGAACAGTGAGTTCATGACCTGAGCTGAAGTCACACACTTAACGCACTAAGCCCCTGAGCATTTACATTGTTATGAGAATGCAACTCTGATTCACAGTTGAGCTGTGTACCATGTATGTTATGAATCCATTTATTTTCTTGGACAACTTTTGTTTTTCCTGGGGTTTATAGTTTTCTTATTTTTCTGTTTGATGGGTACTCTGTGTAGTAACGATTAATTCATTTCAAACTCTGCCATGAATGTGAATCTTTCGGGTAGTTCTTATACATGAGGTATTCTCCAGGTTCCTTCTTTTGGAGACATCTGTTTTGGTATTGCTGTCCTGCTCTGATGGACTCTGCTGACTGTCTAGGCCTGTGACACACCTGTTTTTCTGAGATCTTTCTTCACTGTTATTCTTGGGAATCATCATCCTTTCCTGAGTTGGAAGCTCTGTTTCCTGGATTCTGTGTCTTTCTCTTTGATGATTTGCTCCCTGGTCTTTCTGGAACACTTCCGTCAGTGGCTCCTTGAGACATGGTGCATGAGGTTTGTTTGTTTGTTTGTTTGTTTGTTTTGAGAGTTTGGATGTCTGAAAGTGCTTCTGTGTACTCTTAAACTTACATGATTATTTACCTGAATATAAAATTACAGGTTAGAAATGCTTTTTCCTCAGAATTTTGAAGACATTCCTTTATTGTCTTCTAGCCCCCAGTATTGCTGTTAAATCCAATGCCCCTCTGATTTGTGATCCATTATATGTGACTATTATTTCTCTCTGGAAGTTTTTGGGATCTTTTCTCTGTCCTGGTATTCTGAAGTTTCATAAAAATGTGCTTGGAGTAGGTCTTTTTATATCCATTGTGCTGGCACTCAGTGGGCCTTTTCATTCTGGAAACATATCTTTCATTGGCAAATTATCTTGAATTTTTCTTTGATAATTTCTTTTCCTCCTTTCCACTGCCCCCCCCCCCTTTTTTTTGGAACTCTTATTATATGGATATTGGATCTCCTGGATTGATCTAATTTTCTTTTCTTTCCTTTCCTATTTTCTATCACTTAATGTTTTGGATGAGTTAATATGTTATAAAGCACTTAGGACAGTGCCTGACCAACTTTATCTTCTAATATAACGATTGAAATTTTCATTTTGGGTATCATATTGTATTTTGTTTTTTAAAAATGTTTTTATCTATTATTTTGAGAGAGACAGAGATCATAAGTTGGGTGGGGGTGCAGAGAGAGAGAATCCCAAGCAGGCTCCACACTGTCCTGCAGAGCCCAACACAGGGCTCCATCTCTCAGGAACTGTGAGATCATGACCTGAGCCAAAGTCAAGAGCCAGAAACTCAACCACCTGAGCTGCCCAAGTGCCCTGCTATCACATTTTAAATATCCAAGAGTTGTGTTTAATTTTCCAAATCTATGATGTTTATATGGTAGTCACATGTGCTATTTGAATGAAAATGAAATATAATTAAAAGTCAGTTCTTAGTTGTATTAGCTACATCTCAAGTGCTCTATGGCCAAATGTGACTAGTGGCTACCATATTAGATGGTGCAGATATAGAGCATTTCCATCATCACAGAAAGTTCTATTGGACAGTGTTGCTTAAAATTTGTTTTCTTTATAATAGCCTGTTATTGTTTCAAGAATGCATTATCTTCTCCTATCTCTGTGAGGATATTAATGAGAATTTGATGTTTCTTCTAAACTTCTAACCTTATTCTATTAGATCATTTGTACTTAATATTAGGACATAAAAAACCTGACTAGAAGCTTTCTGTGCTTGGTTGGGCGCTTACTGACTATTGAGATTTACCACATGGTGATCTGGTGGGGATTTTTTTTAGAGACCACTGAGTATCAGTATCGTTAGGTCCTTTCTTTTATATCAGATTCTTCAGGGAAGAATTTTCCAGTCTCCTAACTAGAGAGTATAGATCTAGTTGCAGTTAAACATGAGAAGAGGGGTTGGAGTCTCACTGACCATATGTAGACTTTCACTTATTCTTTTTTGTCTTTAGCTGCATCTTGTGTCTTCCAGTTCAGAGTCTTTCTGGTTCACTATATTTAGAAGAAGAACAAAACAAAACAAAACAAAACAAAACGAAACCTCCAGTTTTATGGTCTACCTACTCAGGGTGGGTGATGGGATTGAACTGGGAGCCCAACTGTTTCTTTTGCATATTGATTTTGTAATCTGTAACCCCAGTGAACTCATTTATTAGTTCTGGTAGTTTTTTTGGGGGTTGGAAAGTCATTTCCTAGTTTTTCAAGATGAGTTGTGGCACCCAAAAACAGCATATTTGGATTTACTGAAGAATGAAATGAGCTTCCTCTCCTTCTCTGCAGTGTAGAGACACTTTTTTTTTTGTAAAGTAGGATTCACACCCAGCACAGAGCCCAGTGTGGGGGGTGGGGTGGGGTGGAGGTTGAACTCATGACTCTGAAATCAAGACCTGAGCTGAGATCAAGAGTCAGATGCTTAACTGACTGAGCATCCAGGTGCCCCTGTAGAGACACTATTTTCAAATAGAGCGATAAGTACTACATTTTAATATGAAATGCTCCATTCTTCTGGTTATTTAGTGACAGCTGCTGACCTACCTTCTTTCCTAGCCCATGGGAACTTGGGCTAGAAACCGGTAGCCCCTAGCTCTGTGGTTACTGTATTGTGATTGTGGTCCAGGAGCCAGTCTCCCCCTGGATCAGGCAGCCAGCCCGTTCTCAGAAGGGACAGATGTTGGATGGCTAAAGGAAATTCTCCCTCCAGGAAGAGAAAAAGCAGAGAATTCAGTGAAAATAGGACAGTAATAGGTTTCACAATGTACCTTCTGAATCTCTTAGGAGAGGATAGTCACTTCCTATTCCCATTCTTTCCACTGTAGTCCAGGCCACCATCATCTCAGTGCTTCGATTATGGCAAAAGTCTCCTAATTTGTCTGTAGCTGCTTCCCCTATAACCTCTGCTCCATATTGTAGCCACAGTTGTATTTCTCAAATATGAATCTAATCTCAGTTGACTCCACTGTTTAAAATGGATTGCATGCAATTTCCTTAGCATTGCTTACAAGGCCACTCATGACCAGACCTTGTCTTTGCTCACGGTTTCTCTCCTTTTTACTTTATAGTTCCATCTATAAAATTTTTCGCATTATGCATAAACTGCTCCGTATGTCTACAGCATGTTTCACTATTAACTTATTCCTCCCTGACTCTCATCCATCCCATTCATCTATCTATATATATAAATAAATGAGGAGAAAGAGAAAATTCAATGAAGAAAGAGAAAATTCAATGAAGAAAGCAAAGTGAAGTCCATTTTAAAGATGTAGAACTTGAGGCCTGGAGAGTCTGTGTGTCAGTGAAAGAATTCTAAGTTAAACTTTGTTATTCTGAGTCCTGGAAGACCACTCTGAATATCATGTTTAATCCTGGAGTTTTGTTTCATTGTCAAATGTGCTGCACCCTCAAGTGCTTTCTCCCTGAGTTGGGGTCCTTTCTTTTCATTGCCTGAGGCCTATTAACCACCAGGCTGGAGCCAGGACCATAACTCTGCTGCATCTGAAGCTTGGCGATTCTTTTTTTTTTTTCTTTTCTTTTTTCTTTTCTTTTTTTAAATTTTAGAGAGAGTGAGCATGAGCGGGGGAGAGGGGCAGAGGGAGAGAGAGAGAATCTTAAGAAGGCTCCATGCTCAGCATGGAGCCCGACATGGGGCTCGATCTCATGATCCTGGAATCATGACCTGAGCTGAACTCAAAGAGTCAGATGCTCAACCGACCGAGCCACTCAGGCACCCCTTAGCGATTCTTTGATGTCCATATTCTGGTGGTGGGTACATTTGGAACAGCACACAGACATGAAGAATTGGGTAAGGAGAATTTGGAATGTAGGAAGGTTCTGGAGCCCTAAGTCCAGAGGTCATTTATGTCATTACTGGAGGTAATAAGTGCTAATCACTCACTACTCTTCCTTTCTTGTTCAAATCAACTGAAAATGAGATGCCAAATAGGGTTACAAATTTAAGTGGCAGCAAGGATTTCTCAAGGCTGTCTTCTCTCTCCCACCTGAAATTGAATTCATCCATCCACACGTGGACCAAGAAGGGGAGAAAAAGGTGGAGAGGGATAGTTTTCCTGCTTTGGAAGCACCCACACAGTGGCCCCATGAATATCAGTGCCTACCACTCAGGTTAACTTCACCCTTTTCCCTTGAGTTGTGAGTTAGAGGAACAACCACTTTTCCCAACCACTTCTCCCCACAAAGTGGGGAGAATTGCCCAGTTGGCCGAACTGCCTTTAAAAAATGTAATTAAGTGATTCATTTGTTATTGTTCTTAAATTTCACAATATGCCAGAAGGTTGAGAGTTCTTACTGTTCTCTTGAATTTGTTTTAAAGGTTTGCATTGCTGTTCCTAAGTCTGATACATAGTAGGTATGCACTTTAACGTATGTTGATTGACTGGAATCACAAAATTAGTTCACGAAGGCCATGTATTTGAGTCCCTTTGATTTCATAAACTATCTCATGAAAAATCTACCTTAAAAAATTTTCTGACATGTTTATTACTCTCACTTTTTCTGTATACTCCACTAGCCATAAGCCCTCCCCTGAGCCATTTGACACTGTGTTGCAGACATCATGACATTTCTTCCCCCAAATACTTCAGAATGTATTTCCTAAGGACATTCTCCTACACAACTACAATACCACTAGCATATCTAGGAAAACTGATAGTTTTGTAATATTACCTAGTATCCACTATGTATTAAAATTTCCCCACTTATTTGATTAATGTCTTATAGTTTTCTAATTTCTATTTATTTATTTATTTATTTGAGAGAGAGAGAGAGAGAGAGAGAGCGCGCATGTGAGTGAGGAGGGGCAGAGAGAGAGAATCCCATGAGGTGCAGAGAGAGATGGAGGAGAGAGGGAGAGAGAGTGCAGAGCCTGGAGCAGGACTAGAGCTCACCTGATTCAGGGCTTGAACTTACAAACTGTAAGATCGTGACCTGAGCCAAAGTCAGAGACTTAACTGGCTGAGTCACCCAGGTGCCCCAATGTCTTATAATTTTTTAAAATTCTATGTCAAATCTGGGTTATACGTTACGTTTGGTTATCATGTCACGTTTGTTATCATATTACATTTGTTTCTTTGAATCTAGAACAGTTGTCTGATTTCATTTTCTCCCCCATGATACTGGCTTTGGGGAGGTCCAGGCCTGCTACCGTAGAATGAAATGCATTGTAGATTAGTCTGATTTTTTTCCTTATGGTGTCGTTTAAATCGTTTCTCTGTCCCCCATATTTCCTGTCAACTGGAAATTACACGTATCTGGCTAGAAGACTTCCTAGGCAATATTTTGTTGCCAATGCCTTTTCATGTGGTCCGAGGAGGAGAATGGGTCCATCTTGTAATCAGCACACATCTCCTGAGCTCCTAGTAGGTAGCATGTACTGTGTTAGATAAAATGGAAGACTATAAAGAAATAATGTTTAACGTAGTACCTGGCACATGATAGAAGCTCTATAAATATTTATTGGCTGCTGAAATATGTAAAAAAAAGGTAATTGACATCGTAAGGCAATAAATGGTAAGAGCCAAATGAGTTGCTGAGTGGAACTGTTATTTAGTTTAATTGATAAAGCTGCTTCTATATGGTCTGGAGCTAGGTTCTGTAGGCACTGCTAGGTACTGGTCGTAACATTGATGATCTAAATAGCCCCAGTCTCTGCCTTTAAGAAGTTGGAGGAAAAATTTAGGCGGGAAGGAAGAATTTAAGTGCCCAGCAATGTATGTTGGAGTTCGATTCTGGAAGACTTTGAATGGAGGTCAGATCATTCAAACCAACATAGAAGATTGGTTTTCTTTTTTTCTTTTTTCTTCCCTCCCCTCCCCTCCCCTCCCCTCCCCTCCCCTCCCCTCCCCTCCCCTCCCCTCCTTCCTTCCTTTTTGACATGGTTTTCTAATACACAGCATTTTGGAGGGCTTACATTTGGGCAGTGTTGCTTTATGACTTATGTGGGCCTGCCTTAGTTTCCTCATTTGTAAAATGAGAATAATAATAGCTCCTATAGTTCATATCTGTTTAACACTTGCCATGTGGCAGATACCGTTCTAAATTTCTTCACCAATTTAGAATTATATACACATATAATCTCCTTCGATCTTCATATCTCTGTAGGCTACTACTTATAATTATGTCCATTCCACAGATGAGGAGACTGAGGGACACAGAGGTTAAATGATTTGTCCAAGATTGTATAGCTAGTAAATGGCGGAATCAGAGTTGAGCTCAAGCAAACTTTAGAGATTATACTCTTAGCTTTTCATACACAAAATTGCCTATAGGGCTTTTGAGAGGATTAGAGGAAATAACATATTCACTTAATCAGTGCGTGGCATATAGAAGCGGTCCATAAAGTGAGCTGCCATTATTATTTTACTTGAAGAAATCCTTAGTGAAATGCTTCAAAACACAGTAGATCATTAGAAGTTTGTGAGCTGTTGAACTTGTCACAACTTGTGTCGATTTCTGGAAGATTAATGTGGCAGTGCTGAGTAGGACAGAATATAGAAGGAAAGTCCAACACAAAGAGATGTGTGGAGACTTGAATTAGTCCAGTTGAGCATGGGGGGAGATCCGCCATCATTAGAACAGCCTGACAGAGAAGGGAATTTTAAGATAACATTGAGAGCCAAGCAACAAGATTTATGAAATACCAGAAGTGCACATGTAACTGCTGGTTACTATGGGAAAGAAAGAAAACCAATGTTCTCTAAACACCCATGACAGGTGTCATCACCTTTTTTTTTTCTTTAGTTGCCATTTATTGAGCACTTTCTATAGGCAGACACTTGTCTGTATTTCTCATTCTCACAGCAATATTGCAAGATAGGTGTTACTGGTATCATTTTTCTAGATGAGGCTCAAAGATACGAGACTTGCTCATGGTGGTGGGGGGAGGGAGGGAGAGAGAGATAGGGAGAGAAAGGAAGGAAGGAAGAGGAAGGAAGGAAGGGAGGGAGGGAGGGAAGCTAGCTCTTTTGAGGGTTCAATCCCAGATCTGTCTGATTTCAAGGCCCATACTGGACTAAGGATATTAGTTTTAGCCATGAATTTTCTGAAATTGTAGGCACAGTTTTATGGGAGGTGGTCACTTAGAAAATTCTCAAAGGAATCTATGACCCGAAAAGCGAGAACAGTTGTCTTAGACTATCAGAATTGGAAGGAGCCTCAGAAATTATAGTCCCGCTGCCCTCTTTTCAAAGTTGAGCAAACTGGGGCGCCTGGGTGGCTCAGTCGGTTAAGCATCTGACCTTGGCTCAGGTCATGATCTCGTGGTTTGGGAGTTCGAGCCCTCCATCGGGCTCTGTGCTGACAGCTCAGAGCCTGGAGCCTGCTTCAGATTCTGTCCCCCCCCCCCCCCCCGTTTCCCCCGCCCCTCCCCTGCTCGCTCTCTGTCTCTCTCTCTCAAAAATAAACATTTAAAAAGAAAGTTGGGCAAACTGAGGCACAGAAAGGGGAGTGATTTGTTACGGAGGGACTCAAGTTTCAGAGTCAGCACTAGAATCCAGTCCCCTTGTCCTTTGGGCCACTGCATCTCCTTTTTTGATAACTTCCACCAGGGCAGCAGGAGCCTTGAGCACTTGGAAGAACTGTGGTGTGCTGCACAGGTCCCCTTTTAGAGTGTCTTGCAAGGAGTCAGGCACCTGTGTAGGGAGGTGTGTTAACTCTTCAAGGACCAGGCTCTGAATTAGCACTGTTTGGTGAATTGCCACTTTATAGGGTACCATTAGTAAGAGATTGCCTGAAAGCAAGTTCTGGAGTGAAGGAGAGCGAACCCATCTATCAAGGGGCCTGCCTTTTGCCTTTGTATGGTTTTCTCCCCAGAGGAAACCCTGCCTGGTCTATGGCCCATCAGGCCTCCTTTGAGGAGGCTGTAGTAGCGGGGAGAAAGGCAGGGCAAGCTGCTCTCTGTGGCAGCAGAAACTTTTTCTGCACGCAGAAACAGCTTCAACACAAAGAAATGCAGCTGGTATTCATGTCCCCTCCTTGTTCTATCTTCCGTGAGGCCTTGCAGGCAGCCTTCAGCTCCTTCTGAGCCTGAAAGCACAGCCCCTTTCCCATTTCCTGACCACATTTTTAAGGGTCATTTAATTCTACCCATCACCTAGCTCGGTGCCTGGCACTAGGAAGGTTTTGAATGACTATTCATTGACTGCATAAATGAATGAGATCCTACTTGGGTTTGAATCTGGATTCTACCGTTTATAATCTGTTATAACAAGTAAGTTAAGCTCTGTGGGCAGTAATGCCTGTGGTTACCAGGGAAGGTGTTAAACAGAAGAAAGTCTCAATGATGGTCAAGACAGGTCCTCCTGGGACTGGCGACAAGGAATCGCAGGACCGTGATGCTCTCGGCGAGCCTAGAGGCAGCCTGGTAGTGGTGCTCCTGTCTGCTTCAGAGGCAGGTCAGAGTCCCTGAGCTCCAATCCCGAGTCAAAGCCTCAACTTTGCTTTTGTGAATATTAGGCTCATTCCTCACTCTTGGCCTGCCGCAGTGACACTGGGGGAACTTTGAACACTTTCTACTCTTTGCACATAATGGTCCTTCAACTTTTCCCTCTCCAGGGCAAAACCAAATTTATGCCAGCGTTACTCAAGATGGATGGTATTTGGAGGGGATTCCTGCTCAGAGGGAGTTAGGAGTGGAAGGTTTGGGGTTTCTTGAAGAATAGCCCTTCCACCTCAGACAGGTTTCTGTTACTCAGTGGTGTCCAGAAAATGATTCTTGTTTCTAGATAAAGCCTCTGTGGTTTCAGACCTAATCGTGATAAATCTACCCAGAATTAATGCCTGACATTAGACCAATTGCCTAGAAATCATGACACTTATAAGAAATAGTCATCTCTTTATTTGAATGAAAACAAAGCATTCCAGGGAAGATTAAAAAATATATTATTTTAATTTTTAGGGGAAAAGAATTCTTTAAAGAGAATTGTCAACGATCAAAACTGGTTGATAAATCACACCTGTAACTATGTAATTAAACTTCTCCATTCTGTGAGCCCTGCAATTAGAGTTCTCCGTCTAGTTACCCATAATGATTCATTCTTGCTAATATGCTGAAAAAGAAGGGAGTCAGGAAGAGAAATTTGAACTTGAAATTTTCCCCTGCTTTGGATCAGGAGGCAGTGAGTGGGAGTGCACCTAGGCCGGGAAGCAGGGGAGCTGGGTTCAAGTCCCAGTCTATTTCTCAATAACTGTGGAGCTTCAGCCAAATCGCTAAGCCTTATCTGAGCCTTTGTTTCCTCGGCTATAAAACAGGAAAATCATACTTTAGAGTATTGTTACGAAGCCTTTTTGAAACTATTGTTGTCCATGTGAAGGCAGTGTAAGGCCCCAACACATTTTAGTCTCGTGCTTTCCCTGTCTTATCATAGCAGGCCGGGCCCTCTGTCGGTGGTGGGAGGAAAAGGCTTTAATGTACAATATCAGCCTTTGTGTAGTGTGAAAAGACAGACATTAATGAAGGGCTGGGCTGCTTTGTTGAATGTGGCTGTGATTGACTGGTGGCCCTGCTTCTGATGATCAGGAATTTATTATTAAGAAAATTGCCAGGTGCCTGGGGAGCTGGGACTTGGTTTGTGCCTTCCCAACTGCCGGGGGTCACCACGAATGCCTCAGGTGCTGTTTCATCGACTGTACCGGATTCACATTTAAGGAGAAACCTCTCATTTAGAGTGCGTGGAGGTCGTGGGGGATTGTGACAAGGACATAGAGAATTTTCAGACTTCAATTCTGAGTCTCAGTGTGGGGCCATCGGATAAGGACTGGGGTTTGAGTTCAAAGAGAATATCAGAGCTGGAAAGTACCCTGCAGATGATCTAATCCAGTGGTCCTCAAAGCGTGGGGGAGTTGTGGCTTCAGCATCACCAGGGAACTAGTTGGAAATGTTAATCCTTGGGTCCCATCCCAAACCCGCTGAAACAGAAACCGTGTGGCTGAGGTTTGGCAAGCCGTGTTAAACAAGCCCCTCCAGGTGGCTTTGATGCGCTCTGAAGTTTGAGAACCGCCACTCTAAACTAAGCCCAGGTTGTAAATACTTGTGGAAATGCTGACCCTGGTGCCCGGCACATCGAAAGCGGTGCATATATGGTAGCTGTTGCTACATTGCTGTTCTTACCTTGCAGAGCTGGGATAGAACAAAAATCAGACTTCCTGGCTGTTGCTTTCTCCCTGACACCACATTTTGCAGTGGTCCGTAGGAATTCAGATGGCACCGCAGTGATGGCCTCATCAGTCACAGCAGCAACGCAGGGGTGTAGCGGGGATTGTTTTCGAATTGGGGGAGGGTTCACGTGGGTCAGTAGGGAAGTGGTACAGATGCAAGGTAGCTCTTCGGGAACAAGCGAACTGTGACAGTTTCAGCACTCAAGCCTTCAGCTCCCCATCTGCATCATACTTAGAGAAAAGACTTTTCTGAGGGAGTGTGAGAGATGTTCCAGAAAAGGGAAATTAGTTGTGATAATTGATATTAGCTGTTTTGACCTTAACTGTCATCAGAGTCTAGAATAAACTCAGGTAGGTTTCCCATCCATGAAATGAAAATAATGTGATTTTCCCATTGATTACTTGACAGAGAAAGGGTATTTATAGTGTCAGCTTTATAAGAGCCTCAGAAGAAAGACTTTTTTTTTTTTACTATTTTAGTTGCATTAATTTTGTGGTAATAAATGTAATACGTGTTAATGCCTTTGGAAAGTTTGGAAAAGTATTAAAAAAGTTTAAGAGTCACCTATAGTCCCATCATTCAGGGAAAACTGAATGTTTGTGTGTATTTCCTTCTGATCTGAAATTTTAACAAAAAGAATATGAAATCAAAAGATATTTTCTATTGGGGGAAACTTGCGCATACTGAGCGTTTGCTGTGTTCAAGGCATGTGCTAATTGCTGAAGGTATTTTAAATCAGTTAATCTTTATAACAACACTGTAAGGCAAAGGTTCCTCACCTTGACCACATATTAGAATCACCTGGAGCAGGTTGGGATGGTCGTTGGGAACCTGACCCCTGTACCACAGATTAATTATATCAAAAGCTCTGGGGAGTGGGGCCAAGGCATCAATACTTTTTTATGATTACACAACGCACATTCAAGACTAAAAAGTTGCTATAAGACGGACCTTTGGTTCTCAAATTTTAGTGTGCTTCAAGATCATCAGGAGAGCTCCTGTCAATAGATTGCTAGGCCTACCACCAGAGTATCGAGTTCTCATTTGATGGGTCTGCAGTGGGGCCTAAGAATTTGCATTTCTATCAAGTTCCCAGGTGATGTAGCTGCTGCTAGTCTGGGAGCCCCTCTGGAAATCTGAAGATTATGTATGCCCCGTTTTACACGTGAGAAGAAAGATGCTCAGATTAAATAATTTGCCCAATGTGAAGGAGATTATGTACGCCCTGTTTTACAGGTGAGAAGAAAGATGCTCAGATTAAATAATTTGCCCAAGGTGTACAGAGAAAAATTGGTAGAGCCAGAGTATAAACCCACCTCTACACAAGGGCAAACTTTCCTTATGTCTCTGCTTCCCTCACCCTTTGTGAGTATCACTTAGCTAATGTCCATTAATTTAATAAATTTCATCCATGGTAATATATCATTTTTTTAACCTCCCAACTCACCCCCCCAAAATTGTAAGTAAGGGAGTAGTAGAAGGGAGGTTTGAAAGGTAACTGGCAGCTTGATTTTTTTTTTTTTTTTTGGTTTTGAATGTCAGGCCAGGGAGTCCAAACTGTATCCTATAGTAGCTGTTTCTTCTGTTTCTACTTCCGGCTGTCTCTCTGGTCACTGGGAAGACTGCACCGAGATGGAGTCCTAGGGATGGCTGCGTTTCTCCTGTCCCTCAGTGTAGACCATCATTAGAACTGCTCTGTTATTCGGGGGCCTGGGTGGCTCAGGCAGTTAAGCAAATGACTCTGGATCTCGGCTCAGGTCATGATCTCGTGGTTCATAAGATTGAGCCCCATGTCGGGCTGCATGCTGGCAGAGGAGCTTGCTTGGGATTCCCTCTCTCTGTCCCTGCCCCTCCCCCATTCACACTCACTCACTCTCAAAATAAATGAATAAACTTGTTATTTGATCTGGAGTTTTTTAAAATCATATTTTTCAGTGATAAACTGAAGCCAAAAAGATTGAGAAACAATCCCATGTATTATTATTCTCAACCTGTTTAAAAATTATGGCATAATCGTGCTTAGTTTATCACTGGACTAAGTTGGACTAAGGTGCTGGGCTTATGAGAAACAGAACTAAAAGTCAAAAGACCAGGATTCTACAGAGAACAAACTAGTGGTTGCCTGGGTGGACGGGGGAAACAGGTGAATAGGATTAAGGGTACACTTACCGTGATGAGCACCAAGTAATGTGTAGAATTGAATCGCTGTGTTGTACACCTGAAACTAATATAACACTGTATGTTAATTATACTTGAATTTAAGAAAAGACCAGGTGTCGCCTGAGTGGCTCAGTCAGTTAAGGGAGCAACTCTTGATTTCAGCCTAGGTCATGATTGAGCCCTGCGGCGAGCTCTGTGCTGAGCGTGGATCCTGCTTGGGTTTCTCTCTCTCCTTCTCTCCCTGCCCCTCCCCTGCTCTCTCGCATTCACTCTCTTTCTCTCTCAAAAATCAACAAACTTAAAAAAAAAAAAAAAAAGACCAGGATTCTAGCCCCAGTTCTGTCAAATGTTAGCCATGTGACTGTTGGCAGATCATTTGACCTTTCTGGACCGTGGTGACTTCATGTATTAATAAGAATAAGAATTCCTGATCTACTTACCTAATAGAATTTTTACCACATAAGTGTTACGGTTTTGGAGATCACCTTGGGTTCAGGTGGCCTTGGACAGCTTTCTGGGCAGGGACTCTGGATCCGGGCTGGGAGGGATGGGAGCATTGCTTGTGAGAGAGGACACACGTCTGAGGTAAGGAGAAGGGTGTGTGGTGATCAAGGGTGGTCGTGGTGGGGCTGGAACAGTGTGTGCTGAACGGAGGGGAGATTAGGCGGGCTGGTGTGGAATCCAGCTCGGATAATTCCCAGGGATAGTCAGGCCTATCAGACTTGTCCGATGGAGGCTATTAATGCCAAATAATTTGGAGGCTATTCAAAGCAAATAATTCTAATAGTAATAGTAACAAATTAATGGTTCATTAATATTACCAGACTTAAGGCTGAGGCTTTCAGCAGATTCCATAATTGCCTCATTTTCTTTGCTCAACAGCCTTACAAAGTCAGTGTAATCATCCCCTCTTTATAGATAAGGCAACATGATGTGGTCACACAGCCAGTCAGAACCAGGAGGCCAACCTGGCTTTATCTGGCACGGAATCCACCTTCTTTACCGTTATTTTACGCCTCCTTGTTTTTCTTTGGAGTGTTTTCTGTATTCATCTCTGGTTGGTCCTAAGGTTGTATTTGTGGTTATTTCAGTTGGCCTTTAAGGTCCAATTCAAATGCCACCTCTTTTCTACATTCTTCCTTCATCCCCAGTATGGATTTTTTTTTCTTTCTCAGCATGTTTAGTTTGTCCTCACACCAGCAATATTCCACACTATCTGCTGTGTGTCTTAATTATTTGGGTACAAGCGTGTCTCCCCCATCAGGCTGTTATTCAGCAGTATATCGAGCGAAGAATTGTTTCTCAGGATAGGTTTGCCGCTAACTACATTCCAGGGCAGAACCAGGAACTCTTAAAACCACAACCCCTAAGGGAACTTTCTTGTAAAAAAACCCGTGTGGTGTATTAGGCTCTGTTTCCATCGGGTAAAATATGAAGAAGGGGAAAAAAATGAAATAAAGCCCTCAGTTTTCATAATCATTCTGCCTACATGGCTCAGAAGAGGCAGGTGACAGTAAATTGGTGGCCCGAAGTGTCACCTGGTTGTGGTGTGCAGAGCACGCGTCCCTTTGCCTTTTAACCAAATAATAGAAATGACTGAGAGAGTAAAGGTGCCAGGCCGATAGTTATGCTGAGTCCATTCTTCCCATTGATGCTTAAAGGATTTATGTAGGTAAGTCCCATTAATGTTAATGGAAGTTACATGTGTAATTCCCCTTTTTCATCAGAGAGAATAGAGCTTTATACTCCTTGGGTAATTATGGTACCAGTGCTGTTAGTTTTTTCAGTTAACTTTTTCACCTCCCTTTCCTGCTTGGACTCTTAATAAAGGAACTGAATTCTTCTGTTCAAAAAAGAAAATTGCCAAAATATCTGAGAGGTGAAACAAATGTAACTAGATCCACTTGTTTGAGGGGGGAAGAAAAAAGGCAAGAAAACACGAGGACAGGAAGCTGGAGGGGAGCTCCTGCTAATTTTCAGATCCCAGGAAGCATGTCGTGGTTTGGATTTTCTAACAATGCAGGGCTTTTCACCGGCAGCCCATTTCCTCAGGTATTTGAGCTAAGAGGAAAATCACTCCCTGAACATTTTGACTGAATTAATTTTAGCGTGTTAAGATTTGAGTAGCGACACCTAAGTCCTCGTAGAGCCTAATAAAGAATTAATCTTGGTCTCTGCCTAACACTCAAAGAGGTATTTTAAATACCGTGGTCTCTGAGGTTTGGTCTACAGGAATCTAAAAGGACAGCTGTATTACCATCCTGTTAAATGTAAGCCCCCGGGTGTTTATCTGTCACACTAGGTGCTCTGATTAGTACGCACAGTAGGTCCTCCTATTCCTTAGATGATAGCTGTGCATGTTCCTTAGCTGGAGATGGGGAAGTCAGCATCCCAATCTTGCTACATAGATGGGCCACTTTTTGGAAAAGGTTTTCACAGTGTAAAAGGGGGGAAGTTTCAGCTTTCATTACTTCCATCATTTAAAAACAGTTGGGTTTATTTTTTGTAGTTGAGACTAGAAGAAAGGTCTACTTTGACACACGGACCCTTTCAAGTTTTGTGGCAGCCATCCAGTCTCATGCTGGAAGGGACTCTTATAGTTACCTAACTCAGCCAAGTGGTCCGAAAGCATTCAGTGAGCGGTAGGGACCTTAATCTTGTGCTTGATGTGGTGTCTGGAGTACAGCTGGCTAAGTAGTTGGAATCAACCTGTCAGAATCAGGCTGCTCTCTCTTTGGACAACTTTGTACAAGAAAGTCCTGCCTCACGGCCAGATAAAAATATGTCTCCCGCTAGTTTTCTTTTACCTTTCCATCCTGTTCCATTCTTTCACCCATTGGCTCCTGTCCTATCCCCTTGGGACCACAGAGACTAATGTAACTGTCTCTGCCTCTTGAAAATTCTTCACCTGTTTCTTAGAATTAAGAACTGAGGGGCATCGGGGTGGCTCCATCGGTTAAGCTTCTGACTTCGGCTCAGGTCATGATCTTGCAGTTCGTGACTTCAAGCCCCGCATTGGGCTCTGTGCTGACAGCTCGGAGCCTGGAGCCTGCTTCGGATTCTGTGTCTCTCTCTCACTCTCTTCCTCCCCCACTCACGCTCTCTCTGTCTCTGTCTCTCTCTCAAGAATAAATAAACATTAAAAAAAAAAAAAAGACTTGAGATTTATTGACCTGCCTTTCTTGTCTTCAATACAATCATATTTTGGCTTCTCAAGCCCGGGTTCTGGCTATTCATTCTCTAGCTCAACTATATTTCTCCAATTTGGCACATTCCTTGACGCTTATGATAGACCTTTTGTCTGTCACCTTGTCCTTTAAACTGGTTCATAAACCAGATCATGGTCCATGTGGCTGGCAGTCCCTGAAGCTCCTTTCAGATGAACTAATCAAATCTCGGAGAAGCCCCAGACGTGATGTTATGTGTATTGCTGTCTCCAGGACTGGCCCAGGATAGTGAAAAGAAAATTAACTGGGAATTAGGAGACTTGGATTTTAGCCTTTTCTCAGTCATGGACGCTCCCCATTTCAACTCCTTCCCATCTATGCATTTAATCATTAGGCAGCAAAGTGATCTTAAATTATAAATTGGACTCTGGCCTTAAAATCCTTCAATGGTTTCTCAGTCCACTTAGGTCTTAGCCTAAAATTCAGAATCTTCCCTGAGGCCTAAAAGGTCCACCATGGTGTGACTCCATCCTGACCACATCCCCAGACTCATCTGGACATTTCTTTACGTTATTTGTTATGCTTCAGCCACACTGGCCTTTTCATAAGATTTATCGAACCTCCGAATCCTTGCATAAGAGGCTTCCACTTCCTCAAATGCTTAGGCCCTCAGTTTTTGCCTAGCTGACTCTTAATCTCTAGATTGCAGCTCAGATAGCATTTCTCCAAGTAACTCTTCCAAAGCCTGGAAGAAATGCTCTAGCTAAATGAGTGGCAGCCAAATTGAATCCCACACTCTGGAGATAAGTATAGGCCAAGCCTTCAACCTGTGCTGTTGAGTCGTGCCCAGCTTTTCTTGGGGCTCTTTCCACTGACATGCATTGTATGTGGGTTCTATCATATGCAGGCTGGATAGGCAGGGATAGGTGGTGGCAGTATCGTACCAGGGTCTTAAACACATTTTTAAAAAATGTAGTTCCCTCAACTTGAGGTGACCATACTCAGTAAAGGAAAGAAAGGGAAAAGAAACATACGTTTATTGATGACCTACTTCGGGGTTGGACAAACCTTCACTGTAAAAGGCTGGATGGTAAATATTTTAGGCTCCATGGGGTGTGCGGTGTGCAGGGGAGTCGAGTCGGCTGTTACAGCCTGAAAGCAATCACAGACAGGCCATACCTGAATGAGCGTGGCAGTGTTCCAAAAAAAACTGTAGTTACAGAGACAGGTAGTATTGGACTGCTGGTCATTGGTTCCCAGGCCCTGACCTAGTGTGTACCAGATGCTTTCCATGTATTTACTCTTTATGACAATGTGATAGGCAGTTGTTTTCCATTTTACAGGCACAGGTGAAATGAATTGTCTAGAGCCACCCGGCTTGGTACTGGGAGAGAACTAGGATTCTAACCTGGGCTTCAAATATAAGAGAAAGGAAATGGTCAATAAAGTTTAATTCAACATCCATTGGGTGCCCACCGTATGATTATGGCAGTGACAGACATTTGAAAACACCAGCCTCATCATACTTCTACCTGATTACACAGTAAGATTTAAAAATAATCTGGGGAAGGCATCACGATGTGATAAATATAAAGTCGGCTTTGGAATCGGACATGACTCAAATTTTAACTCTGTTGTTTAATGATACTGTGAACTTGGGTGAGTTATTTAAGTTCTGGCCTAAATATCCTGAGGCCAAAACAAATGAAGTGATAGCGGCAGATGATAGCCGCCATTAAATAATTTCTAAATGAGATTTTATATTGGAAGGGACACTGCACTTTTTATTTGTACTATTTGAATTTTTATATCATAGGTACTGATAAGGCCTTCTTGATTCTAAGACTTTTATTTTTTTTAATTTTTTAAATATGTTTTATTTATTTTTGAGACAGGGAGAGACAGAGCATGAACAGGGGAGGGTCAGAGAGAGAGGGAGACACAGAGTCTGAAACAGGCCCCAGGCTCTGAGCTGTCAGCACAGAGCCCGACGTGGGGCTCGAACTCACGGACCGCGAGATCATGACCCGAGCCGAAGTCGGCTGCTTAACCGACTAAGCCACCCAGGCACCCCTCTAAGACTTTTAACACTAGGGATGTAAAGGAGGCAACCAGTCTTTACGTCTCCTTCAGGGCTGGTGTGGCTCGAAGAAGTTGGCTTCTGTGATGAAGCATGGCCTGTCTCCACAAGCAGCTTTTGGAGGAGATTCAGGGAACGTAGATACCGAGTTTGAAAGTGAGTAATTTTTCAAGTCCTGCATTCTTCTTTCTCCTCATTTGCTAAGTGACGCAGGAACGATCTGGGAGAGTGGCTTGGAAGGGCCACATTATGATCTCGTGTGATACTCACAGTGAGTGGACGGGGCACCGTCAGTGTACTTACAGTTGGCAAATATTTATTTTTTTTCCATGTTTTTTTCTTTCTTTTTCTTTAAAAAAAATTTTTTTTTAACATTTATTCATTTTTGAAAGGCAGAGAGAGACACAGAGCGCAAATGGGGGAGGGACAGAGAGAGAGGGAGACACGGAATCTGAAGCAGGCTCCAGGCTCTGAGCTGTCAGCACAGAGCCCACCGCAGGGCTTGAACTCACGGACCATGAGATCATGACCTGAGCCTTAGCCGACTGAGCCACCCAGGCGCCCCACAGTTGGCAAATATTTAAAACAAAGATGTCATGGGAGGAGTTAAGTGGCTTGTGGGGAAGGTGTTTATCCCCAAAATAGGGTGCTGCCGCTTTGAGGATGGTCTTTAGTATCTGACAGACAAACTCCATTTCGATGATGGGAATCTCTTATTCCACAAGTGAGATCATCTCAAATTTCACACTTTCAAAAGCACACCGGACTGCCTTCTTCTGTTCCTAGAATGACCATCCAGCACCAGAAAAACGTGCCGTTTTCTTTCTGTGCCTCTTCACTTGCTTTGAGGATCGTCTGCTCTATTTTACGTGATGCACCTTGCAGATGTTCTCATTCGAGGCAGCCCTCTGGCTCTCTTGCCCTTATCTGTGTTTGACGTGCTCATGGAGAAAAATCCAACCTTCAAAAATCAGTGTGGGAGATTAAAATACAAACGAGGCCATGGTTGAAAATCTGGCATTTGGTGCAATTTTAGTAATCCATAACCTTCATATCTTTCTGCTTTTATCAGATGAAAGGCACACTCCTTTGACCCATGAAGTTGATCTGTGAACTCTGTCAAAAAATTCAAAACCCCCACAGTTGTAGATCATGCATGCCATTAGCATAATTTGCCACCCAGGCTGTAAATGTATGTTCTCTAAATTGGTACATAGTACAGATAGTGTTTTACAGCGTGCTAAGAAAAGATCATTTGACATGTAGTGGAGTGAACTAGAAGTTTTCTGTAAGAATCAGTACTCTTTTTCTCTTCACTTTTTCTTCCAGGAACTGTGAGTTGTAATACAAATTTAAATGTAGCCATCGAGATAGATAACTACGCTTCAACCAAATAAAACCACATTCTAGCAGAGTCTTTGGGGGGATTGAACAGGGTGGGGATTTGGGGATTTGCTTTTCATCAATTTATCGGTGTGGGAGATTAGGATGGAAAAAATAAATGTCTCGACCCGTCCAACACAGTCTTTGAGTTTCGGAGCACCAGTGTAGAAGCTGAAGCAATAAAATGGAGAATTCGAGAATCTGAATTTCCCTTTGCCCCACTCTGGGGCTTCCTTCACTCCCTTTGTGTGTGTGTGTGTGTGTGTGTGTAGCTTGGGTGTTTGTAGGACTTACTTCACTGTTATTAAAGCTTTGTAAGATTTCTCGACGATCTCCATGATGATGTTCCCCTTTTTTAATTCCTGAAATTAAAATGTGTTGGAATGCTTGGCTGCCTTTCACTCCCTCCTCAATGGACCCTTTAGTTTTTCACACCAAGGTGTCCTTCTTCAGGGTGCCAGGTCAGGCTACCAAAACAGCTTCTAGGAGGGGATTAGGACCAATTAACATCTTTGTACACAAAAGCCACTGGCAGCTGAACAGGCAGCCTGGTGGCGGCTCTGGAGCTGCATTTTAAATAGGGGCCTTCTGTACTTGAGTTCAAGTAGGAAGAGGTGGAGAAAGTTTTTATTTATAATTGAAAATGCTGTTTTTGGATAAAGTCTAAATGAAAAGAAAAGTCGTGCTCAGAAGTATCTAACAAATACCATTTGAATGTTGGTCTATATTGTATGTGATCCTATCAAGGATGCTCTCTCCCTATAGCCTATTCCTTGGCACATATTGAGATGAAGTGATGTTTCTTCCCAGAACAATTTTGACCTTACATATCTCTTGTTCTCTGTTTAAAAAAAGTTCAGCTGGATCCCTAGGCACAAAAAGGAGCTGCTCCAAAGGATATATGGTCTTAAAAGGCAGTAGCCTTTTCACCGGAAATCTATCGTATGGATACCTGTACCACAAAATCTTTGTTTAGGGCAAAATAAAGGGGAGAGAGCCATTATACAAAGTTTTTTTTTTTTTTTCCTTAACCCTTCGATTTGAGAGGGCTTGAGTAATTTTTGTTTTCATTTTAATCACGTTAATCAGATTCTTACACTTCTTTTTACCCTAAAAATGATATATATTCTATGAATCGATAGAGATATTGGAGTTAAAGACATTTTGTGACCCAGGTAATAAAAGAGGAGTCTTAAGTAGAGATCCCATTGGAATCTCTTAAGAATAATGTTGTTAAAGATGTGACGGAACCTGTTTCTACACTTGGATGCTGAGAGTTCTCAAACGCATTTCAAGGCTCCAGGGCAAAATAGGAATGTTTTCAATCCATTTAATATTGCACCTTTCCAGCTTCCTTATCTGCAAGGCAGCCTTCTCAGTGATTGAAAAATACTAGAAAATAAAATTCTGTGTTCAGAATTTACAGTAGGGACCTACGGGGGACCAACGGAAACCAGGAGAAGAAATTAATTAATGTGTGCCAGGTCAAAAGACTGATGGTGATCACCAATTTACTGAATCAGGGCGGAAAGTTAGAGGGGAAAAATGTGATAACCTGATACTCTATTTCCCGTCCTGTGATACATTTTTGTTTCGTGGAAGGAAACGATGAAGAAAATAGTATGCATTTCTCTTTCAATAGCTTGAATGGAAAATGTTTTTAAGAAGTCAGCCTCCTGGCCCCTAATCTAAATTATGGTCATTTTCAGTTTCCTGGGTTTTATGCATAACTCTAGATTCTTCTTAGTGTGATATTTTCGAAGCAAACCTTAATACAGTCTCAATGTGTGGCTTCCCCCCTGGGTTTTAGTTTCAGATACTGTATTGTGAGTCTTCAGACATGTTGAGTCCCCCTAATGTTAAATGGTAATTGCCAGAAGTATAGGTGGGGATGGAAACATTGTTATATTTTGTTCATTTTTCACACTTCAGCTGTTATCCCTTTTTCTCTCTTGCTGTATGCTTATTAGGGTATGAAATGCAGGTGTGTGGGAAATGGCTAGCGGACATTGACAGGTTATTTTGTTGGTCACTGCCTAATTAGTAGCATAGTGGATGCACCCTGCTAAGCTTTAGTGTGGGGCAGGAGAGCTGGTCTGTTCTAATTTCCTCGCGGCTTTGATATTCGCCAAAAGATTGACGGTTTACACAAAAAGCCAAGGCCCGAAGGAGGCCTGTGGAAACAATGAGCTTTCTTGCTTGTAGACACCACAGATGTGAGAGAAAGCTGGCTAAAAACAATTGGCTGACACTGTCTAATTGTCTCCGATGTCAGCGTCATTAATGTTTTCCCATGTAAAACGAGAAGGCCAAGGTTGTATCCTCCCTTTATTTTGAGTCACATGATTATGTAACTTATCGAGATTCAGATTAAGTGTTAATTGTATTTGTGCAATAAAGAAACAGAAGCTACCTTGGACTTAATGAGTATGTGCTTAATTAATTTGGACAGCTTTAATCTTTATTACCTCTGGAACAGTCCTGATCAGCATTAATAGCATTTTTCGGTAATTCAAATCACAACTCATTTAATAATAATAATATATATTTATATTTCTTTTTGAGTCCAAACCAGGGAAATGATTAGGGAAGTTTGCTTGCCTTTTGGGAAGCTTCGTGTGAGCATGTTAAGGAATAATTAGAATACTTTGGGGGTGTCTGCAGAGCCTTTCAAATTAGACAACTGACCCAAATACTCTAAGGAAACACATGGTAATAGGCAAGAAGCACAAAATTACAAGGTTACCCCTGTGAAACTCCAAACCTACTTTTATCGATGAAATGGTTTTAAAGATTTTTTTCTTGAGGAGGGGAAACCTGGGGAAGTTTTCACCCTAGGAAGAACTGACAGCTTGAGCTTTCTTTTTTTTTTTTTTTTTTTTTTTTTTTTGCAAGGTAAGACCCGTAGTTTCCCACTGTGCTGATGACACATCAGTCCAAACCCGACTAACTGTATTGTCACTACAATCAGCAAATGTTGTCATGCAGTTTGCACTGTGTGGCAGCATCTGTGACACCAACGTAAGTTAAGGCAGATTCTGTGGTTTCTGCTTTTAATATTTTCTGGATCTTTCCTGGGCAGTTCATTTTTTTTCTTTTTTCATCTGAACAATGTAATGCCTCCTAGTACCGGCAGTAGGATGGAGCTGTCCCCTGGAGAGAAGCTACTCTGTGACTTGTTTATTGTCTGTGAAGCTTTTAAATCAGGGAGACCCACGCATCTTGAGTTAACATGTATCTAATTTGATTCCCCAAAATAATCTCTTTAGAAAATTAGTCTCCCCAAAATAATTTTTCCAGAAAAGCCCCTCTGAACCTTTTATCATCTAGGTATGTTACTTGAGTACACAACTACCCTTGACAGGAAGCAGTAGTTTTTGAACTTGGAGTCATGCATAGAAAATTGTGTGCCTGAGGATCTGGCTTCCTGTATGTCTTCTTCACAAAAACACCCGCAACGTGTAATCCACACAGTGGATGCCCAGCATGTGGGGGCCCAATACAGCGCCCACAGTGGTCTCACAGGGGATGTGTCACAGCACAACTTATGACCCCAGGGCCTACTGTCACTGAAAAGTACATAGCCTTCAGGGTCAGGTAGATCTGAGTTTAAATCTGGCCTTTTGTGAGCTGTGAGACTTTGGACGTGACCTTTCTGAGCCTCAATTTAAAAGGGGTAATAATGCCTTGCAGGGTTGGTGTGAGGTTTAAAGATAATTGTGAAGCGTTTAGCGCAGGATTTCCTGTTATTCTACGGTTGCACCTTCGTGTTCTAGGCTTTGTCTGCCTTGTGCTGTGCTCCCTTCTGTGTGCTCCCATGTGCTGTGTTTCCTAATTGTGTGGACCTGAGCTTGTTAGCTAACCTGTCCACACTTGGTCCCTCATAGGTAATGTGGGGATGATAATACTATGTGTTGTGGTGAGGAAGAAATGAGCCGATGAAGGTCATGTTCATAATCATAGACATAGTGACTATGACTGACTCTGAAGGGCGAGGACTCAGGTCCAGGCACGGTGCCGTGTGTGTGTGTGTGTGTGTGTGTGTGTGTAACACACTTTATCTCACTTAATACACATTGCACAGAGTGTGGAACACAGTAAACACTTCATCGATATTTGCTGCTATTGTGTTTATCGTGAAGCTCTGAGTTGTTGAGGGATTTCGAGTCTACTAGACTCTTCATGTTACCATTCTCGGGGGACCCTGGTGAAACAGTTCCTCACCCAGGCATTTCCCATCTATGGGGTTAAGAAGGTATTACACATGAACCCTTCCTCCTTTCTTTTACACCCTTTGGCCTCAGTTCCTTCCTTATCTACTCCCTCCCAACTTTTAAAAAAAGTTTTCTTCTCTAAAGACAGCAAGACAGTGTGAAGTAAGTCCAGTCTCCTCCATAAAATGCTATATGCTCATCTGGATTTATTCCAGAACATAAGCTGTTTGCATGCAGCCTTTCTCAATACCTATACCACCTGGGTCCTTTTGCCTCGCGGTCGACAGATCCTTATGCACTGGGTACAGCCAGATGGGCCTGGAAAATACCCTCTTCTTACCCTTTGTTTTTATTGGTTTAATTTGCCCCCCAGGGTGATAAAGTTTTACAGTTTTTAAATACCGTGCCTTCATTTGTGTGTTCGTTTATTTATTTATTATTTAAGCCAATAGCTTCAAATCAGTTCAGCAAACATTTCTTAAACGGTTATTTGCAATCTATTGTATTGCATGTGTGGAATACAAACCTGAATATGGGAAGTACTGTGTGCCCCAGTGATTACACGTATAGGCTTTGGTATCACACTAGGTTAAACCTTTTATGTTTCCCTTGATAGGTTACAGAAGATGCCGGCTCTAAGACTTTTTCCTCGTTTGCAAAAAAAGGGGTTGAGAATATCAATGACATAGGATTGTTTTTCGGATTAAATGAAATGATATGTGTGAGGCAGTCGTCGCTCAATAAATGGTGGCCATTAATAAGACACAGTCTCTTCCCTATTGGGAGGAAACAGATAGAGAAAAAAGATAATTTCCATGGAATGTGGTTAGGCCTAGATTCATTCTGGCACGGTGGGAAGAAGGAGGCTTAGACAAGGTTGCCTGGAGACGATGGTAGTTGACTCTTAGTCTTGATGGCTAAGGCAGAGTCATTCAGGTAAAGTTGGGCAAGAGACTGTGTTTTTCCAGTGGAAGGGACAGCATGAGTAGATGCACAGTGAAGAAAACATGGTCTATTCCAGAAACTGCAAGAAATTCATTGCTATTAGCAACACAAAGTCCTTGGGTTGGACTTACCTGTAAGAGAGGCTGCTTGGGAGTGGGCTGGCCCTGTGTAGCCTTCCCTTTGTTTTCCTCCCCTCTGCCCACTTCGTAGATTCCAACTCCCTGTAGAAGGTGTTGGGGTCTAAAGAATGCCAGCTCTTATTTAATTTAACTTTTGTTCTAAAAGGAGAGGTCTTGTCTATCATTTGAGGAAAAGTCAAACATGGATTTCCAGAGCTTTCCTTACCTTGTTCTATTATTTAGCCTGTGTCTCTGATTTGTCATCTACAAAATTAAGTTTGTATAATAATAGTATTTACCACCTCTTGGATATTTCAGGATTAAGTGATACAGCACATGTAAAGTGCTTAGAACAGTCCCTGAAACAAAGGAAGGGCTCAATAAATGTTAACATTAACATGTTAGCTAGTCCCAGAGAATTTCCATTCAGAAGAAGGCAGCATTTAACTGAGAGAAATGGTGAAATTTTCGGCATGATGTCAATTGCCATTTGGAAACAGAGGTCAGTGAGAGAAATTAAAAGGGGGATTCAATTCTTTCAGTTTTATGTGCCAGAGGGGAATTCAGTGCTACTGCATCTACTATAGTTTGAAAGGGAAACACAGATCTGGAATAGTGGTTCCAAGCCACCCTGTGCTGTTCTCTCACAGAGTCATAGACTTTTAGAGCAAAAGTCCGGAGAACAAACTTGCCCTACTGGGCACAACCTTCCCTCCCACCCACCCCTTGCCTTACTGGCTCCTCTTTCTCTCTTCCTCCCTTCTGCCCCCTTCTTACTATAATTTCTCCCGACCTTCCTCCCTTCGCGCTCTCCTTCCCTAACCCTTTAACCTTCCTTCTTTAAAAATTAGGTTGCTTGGCTTGGAGAACAGTGTGGCCTCAATTTCAAACCCACGGCTAGGAGCCCTTGAGTGAAACAGCTCATATCCCCATCTGAAATACATCTTCTCCCCCTCTGAATTCTTAACTACTATTTGAGCCACTCAACAGTGGTCGTTTTTATTTTATTTTTTATTGTAGTAAAATGCACAAAACATAAAATTTGCCATCTTAACTCTTTTTAAAAATATTTTACTATTATAATTTTAAAGTTTATTTTTGAAGGAGAGAGAGCGTGAGAGGGGGAGGAGCAGAGATCGAGGGAGACACAGAGTCCAAAGCAGGCTCCAAGCTCTGAGCTGTCAGCACAGAGCCTGATGCAGGGCTCGAACTCACGCGCCATGAGATCATGACCTGAGCCCAAGTTGGATGCTTAACCAACTGAGCCACCCAGGTGCCCCAAGATTTCATTATTTTTAAGGAATCTGTACACCCAGTGTGAGTCTCTAGCCCACAACCCTGAGATTAAGAGTTGCACACTCCTCCGATCGAGCCAGCCAGGCACTCTGCATCTTAACTATTTTTAAGTGTACATTTCAGTGGTGTTAAGTGTATCCATATGGTTTTACAGTTAATCTCCAGAACTTTTTCGTCTTGCAAAACTGAAACTCTATACCCATTAAATAACTCCTCATTGTCTCTTCCCCAAAGCCATGGCAACTATTGTTCTGCTTTCTGTCTCAGTGAATTTGACTACTTCAGGTACTGCATGTGAGTGGAATCCTACAGTATTTGTCCTTTTGTGACTGGTATATTTCACTTAGCATCATGTCCTTAGGGTTCATCCATACTGTTGCATGTGTCAGAATTTCCATTTTAAGACTGAATAATATTCCATTGTGTGTGTGTGTGTGGGGGGGGGCATTTTGTTTATTCATCCTTCAGTAGATGTTTGGGTTGCTTCCACCTTTTGGTTATTGTGAATACCACTGCTATGAACATCGGTGTACAAATATCTCTTTGAGACCCTGCTTTCGATGCTTTTGGGTATCCACCCAGTATTAGAATTGCTGAATCACATAGTAATTCTACTTTTAACTTTTTGAGGAACTGTCATACTATTACCATTTGTAATGGAGAAATATCAGTTCAAGTCACTTAACCATCTTTGAATTGAGTTACTTTTTGTTTTGTTGTTGAGTTCTAGGTATTCTCTATATATTCTGTATGTGAATTCCTGATCACATACATGATTCACACATATTTCCTTCCATTCTGTGGGTTGTCTTTTTATACTCTTGATACTGTCCTTTGGTGCACAATATTTTAAAATTTTCAGAAAGTCCAATTTGTCTGTTTTTATTTTGTTACCTGTGCCTTTGGTATCATATCCCAAAAGAATACTACCAAATCCAATGTCATGAAGCTTTTGTCGTATGTTTTCTTTCAAGAGTTTTATAGTTTCCGGTGTTACATTTAGGTCCTTGACCCATTTTGAGTTAATTTTTATATAGGATAGTAGGTAAGAGTTCAATTTCATTCTTTTGCTTGTAGATATGCAGTTTTCTGAGCATCATTTGTCGGAAAGGTTATCCTTTCCACATTGAATTGAATTTTAGACCCTTGTCAAAAACCATTTGATCATATATGGAAGAATTTGTTTCTGGCCTTTCTATTCTATGCCATTGGTCTGCATGTCTGTATTTATGCCAGTACCACACTGGTTTGATTACTGTAGATTTGAGTAAATTTTGAAATCAGGAAGTGTGAATCCTCTAGTTTTATTGTTCTTGTTCAAGATTGTTTTGGCTATTCAGGTCACTTGAGATTCCATATGAATCTTACGATGGGATTTTTTGTATTTTTGCAAAAAAGTCATTGTGATTTTGATGGGATTGTATTGAACCTGTAAATTGTTCTGGGTAGTATTGACATTTTAACAATATTAAACCTTGCAATCCATAAAGATGGGATATGTTTCCATTTATATATGTCTTATTTAATTTCTTTCAGCAATTTTTTTATAGTTTTCATTGTAAGCTGTATGGTTAAATTAACTTTTAGGTATTTTATTCTTTTGATACTATTATAAATGGAATTGTTTTTGTAATTTCCTTCTCAGATTTTTCATTGTTAGTGTATAGACAGGCAATTGATGTTTGTGTGTTGACTTTGTATTTTGCTGAATTCATTTATGAGTTCTAAACTTTTTTTGTGAAATCTTTAGGAGTTTTTACAAATAAGATCATATCATCTGCATACAGTGATAACTTTACTTCTTTTCTTGTTTGAAAGCCTTTTTCGGGGCGCCTGGGTGGCGCAGTCGGTTAAGCGTCCGACTTCAGCCAGGTCACAATCTCGCGGTCCGTGAGTTCGAGCCCCGCGTCAGGCTCTGGGCTGATGGCTCGGAGCCTGGAGCCTGTTTCCGATTCTGTGTCTCCCTCTCTCTCTGCCCCTCCCCCGTTCGTGCTCTGTCTCTCTCTGTCCCAAAAATAAATAAAAAAAACGTTGAAAGCCTTTTTCTTTTTCTTGCCTAATTGCTGTGGTTAGAAAGAACTTCCAGTACTGTGTTGACAAGAAGTGCTAAAAGCAGGCATCCTTGCATTGTTCCTGATATTAGAGGAAAAGCTGTCTTTTACCATTGGGTATAATGTTTGCTGTGGATATTTCATATGTGACATTTATTATGTTGAGGTAGTTTCCTTCTTTTCCTAGTTTTTAAATTGTTTTTATCATGAAAGCATGTTGAATTTTACCAAATGCTTTTTCTGCACCAACTGAGATGATCATATGGGTTTTTCCCCCTTAATTCTATTAATATGGCATTTTACATTCATTGATTTTTGTGTGTTGAACCATCCCTGCACTGCGAGAATAAATCCAACAGGGTCATTGTCCATGTGTTGAGAGGCAGGCTGTGTGCTAGCTGCTTCTGGGGCAGGGCTGCCTGCCATGTGGCTGGGTGGGGGATGGGTAGCTGCTATTGTGCTTAGAGCTGAAATTGACTGAAATTAACCTCCATTTACCACCAATCCTTCTGCTGAAATTTGCAAGCCTTTAAGAGACTCCGGAGAATCAGACAAATTCCACCCCTGTGATTATTGTCTTTACCTGGAGAAAGATTCCTGGTGCTTCCTAACTCTCCATCTTCCTAGAATCATTCTCATTTTCTTAATAGTCATTTGAAGAAGAATCACTTTCAATTTTAATGAAGTCCAATTTAACATTTTTTCTCTTTTGGTTTGTGCTCTTTGTGTTCTAACATTTTTGCCCATCCTAAGATCAGAAACATTTTGTGTTGTTTTCTTTTAGAAGTTTTATAGGTTCAGCTCTTAAGTTTAGGTCTGTTATCCATTTTGAGTGAATTTTGTTAAATGGTGTGAAGTAATCACTCCTCAGTGATTGTGATTATCCAGTTGTTCCAGCAACATTTCTTGAAAAGACTGTCTTTTACCCATTGAATTACCATCTTTGGTAATTCTTTCTTGAAAGTCTTTGTTGAAAATCAATTGACATATATATGGTATTTTTCTGAACTTTCTTCCATTCCGTTAGTCCTTGTATGTCTGTCCTTAAGCTAATACATGCTGGTTCCATAGCTGTAGCTCTGTACCAAGTCTTGATGTCAGGTAGCAAAAGTCTCTGCACTTTGTTATTTTTCAAAACTGTATTGGCTATTTTAGAGCCTTCGTATTTCTCTGTAAATTTTGGGACTATGAACTCTTTGGATACAGGAGTATGTCCAATCTTTAGTGTTATCCCATAGTGCCTAATGTGGTTCCTACTAAGGCACTTTTCCACGTTTGTAGACTGATTAGTTAGTGGGAACTGAGGGAATCAGTAGTTTCAACTAATTGAATCCTAGAATCTTAGAGCTGAAAGAAGACTTATAGGGACACTAAAATGAAGATGAGGCCTAACCATCTCATTAAAAAGATGGTGAAACTGAAGCCCAGAGAGATTGGGTGACGTGCTTAAGGTCACACAGTGAGTCAGAGATAGGATCAGAACTCAGAGGTCTTTGACCCGCGTACTCCTAAACAGGAGGTACTGGGCTTGCCTGGGTGGGTGGTTGGTTCTGTGGAGCTCTATTTATGTGCAAGAGATAGGATTTTATTTTACTTTTACCACCAGGGTTTATCAATAATGTGTCAGGCCATCGGAGTACAGAGAGGAATAGGACATGGTACTTACGTGTGGTTTGTGGTCTATTGGGAGCTACTTTAGTATGTCTCACTGAAAGTGCCCCTAGACAAGGTCTTTGATTTGTGTGTGGTCTAGGAAATATGCCTAAAGGTAGACCTTAGGCATCTGCGTTTTAGTGACAGACTTAAGGCAAGTCAGTACCTGCATGAATTTGATCAAAGGGTCTTTGCAGAGGCACAAGCAGTAATGCCAAGGATAGAATCCTTGCAAAGCAAACAGCCTCTGCATTACAGGTGCTGCCATCTGCACACCTGTTTTGGAGGACTTGCTGAGCACAGACATTTTGACTTTTTAATGGATGACCATGAAATTGACAAATTAGGGGGGAGGAAATTGCATCTCTGAAAGCTTCCAGTTCATCACTCTACTGGGAATGACTCAGCTCCTTCTTCCCTTCAAGCTGTAATTTCAGTTTCTTTCTCCAATGGACATACTGATATTTTGTTCTTATTTCTAACCTTCTGGCCTATGGAAAATTTCTTTAAAAGGAAATAGAGAAGTTAGAAAGTGTGATTTGAAAAGTAACTTTTATGTGAAGCAACTCTATCCATATTAAGATTTAGTCATGTGTTATATTGGTACATTTCTAAACTTTAATCAGCTATGAATTAATGCTGCCATTTTGCCATGATAAAGGAAATTTTCATTCTTTTTAAGTACTTTTATTCATAATTATTAAACAGAGACAAATGCTAATTACATTGGAAAGCATTAAATTGTGCTATTTTCTTCATCAAAATGTTTTTCTAAAGTTTTATATTTAGACCTGAAGCAAACTAGATTGATAACATAATTAATGTCTTTGAAATATTTGGTGATTAAACAACACAGTTCTAAATAACATGTAAGTGAAAGAAGTCTCAAATGGTATTTTAAAATATTTTTAACAAAATGAAAATGAAAATACAAATTTATTAAAATTTGTGGGATACAATGCAAGCAGTGCTTAGAGGGAATATTATAGTAGTGAATGCATATATAAAAAAAGAAGAAAGATTTAAACTCAGTAATCTAATTTTTCACTTAGGAAAAGCAGAAAAAGAAGAGCAGATTAAATTTAATATAAGTGGAAAAAGGAAATAATAAAAATTAGAGCAGAAATCAATAACATTGAAAACAGAAAATCAGTAGAGAAAATACATGAAGCCAATAGCCGTTTTTAAAAAAAAATGATTATCATTAAAGTTGATAAATCTCTATCCAGGTTAACCAACAAAAAAAGAGAGCAGATACAAATTACTATGTCAGCAATGAAAGAGGGGCCCTCATTACTGATCCCATGAACATTAAAGGATACTTAAGTAGTGCATATTTGGAAGTTACCAAGAGAGTAAATCTTAAAAGTTCTCATCACACACAAAAAACTTTCTGGTAACTTTGTATGGTGCTGGGTGGGAACTAGACTGCTGTGATTTCACAGTATGTACAAATATTAAATCATATTGTACATCTGAAACTAATATAATGTTATATGTCAATTATATCTCAAAAAAAAGTATACTTAAGGACTATTTTGAACAATTCCATGCCCACCAATTTAATAACTTGGATGAAATATACCACTTCCACGAAAGCTATAATCCATCAGAAGTCACACAAGGAGAAATAGATATTGAACACACCTATATCTATTAAAGAAACATTCATTTATATTTAGCTACATATTTTTACTCTTATGATTCTTTTCATTTCTTCCTGCGCTTTTTGGTTCCATCTGGGATCATTTTCCTTGTGCCTATCGAACTCTTACTAGAAGTACGTGTGCACATGTCCTGGAAACAATTCTAATAATTTTTACGTCAGCAAAGAACTTCAACCTTTTACGAGATAGCAAGCAAGCAAAACTCCATAGATACCAATAGTAGACAAGATTTAATGGATCACAGTGAGGCAGTTTATTACTTACAACACAGCAAACATTAGGAACATCAGTGTGGTACCACTTTTCCCCATATAATAGCAGATCTTGGTCTCCAATGTTATCACAGTTTGGCCAGAATCTGCTGTTCTCACAGGTATGGATTTCTATAGCTAGCATAAATGTCAAAGGCTTTTAGACACCGGTGGCAGCCACAGGCTTGTACTTGAGCCCTGATGTAGTCTATGTGCCAGGAACAGGCAGATACTCAGCTTTAGAAATTCAAGTCAAGTGCCGGCAGGTGCCATCATCTTTGTAGGCCATCTAGGCTTCATTGTCTTACAAATGGAGGCCTGTATATTGAGCCCATTGGGTTATTTTGGTAAGATTGCTGTGCCTAATCTCATGACAAATGCAAGAATGATGCTAGCCACCTGGGCTCTATTGTCCTGACTGGCCACATTATTTTATTTAGTTTTGTCTGGGTGTGGATTCTTATGGAGACCCATAGGTATCCAAGTGAATTCAGGTGGCAGTAATCCACTGTAAGCCTTTATCTCCTGTTAGACTTTTCGCTGGCCACACGGGGCTGTTGTGTTGAGGTACCGCATCTCTCAAAACTCCTGTTGCCTTTACATCCTTAATCAAGCCTTTGCTTTCTTTTTCCTTTTCTTGAAGTCTCTCTGTCTCTTTTTTTAGCATAGCATGGGAGGGAGCTGGAAGTGTGGTTGTTGGTCCTTTGAGCACTGGCTCCACTGTCACTCCTCGAGTGGCTCTCCCTGTTTGAGAAAATGCCCTTTGGACTTTATGAGAATTCACAGTGCAATCATGTAAAGTGTCACTACTAATGCTATGTTTAGCAGTGGGAGCAACAACATTGGTAGACAGCAGAGTTCTGACCAGCCTTACCTGGGTGCTTAAAGTTATTTCCCCTTGCCCATTTACTGTTTCCATATCTGGCCACTGGAATGCATGAACCTCACCCTTCAAGAGAGGCAGGTAATATAGTCATAAACAACCGTAAAAGTTCATATTGTCTCCCCCCATCCCATTGTTCTCTCATTGGAGCCCAAGACGTTCATTTCTCTCTAGGATGGAAAGATCTTGACCTCACCCATGTCTCCTCTGATCATTAGAGGCTATTGAATCCGAACATAGGGATGCAGGGGCAGGTTCAGAAGATGTTTAAGGAGTAATTTGTTCAAACATAGCCTCCTAGTTTCTTAGTTCCTGCAGTAGAGAGAGATGGAGCTCCATGGAAGACACTAGTGCTAGAGGGGCACCTTTCAACCGGGACAGGTGTCAGCACGGGCCTCCCGTAGCTTGAGATCTGGCTTGAATTTCTTCAGAGCTTACCCCATTAATCTCTTCTGTGGGAACTCTTGTTTTATCAGCTCTGTACATAGGTGAGGCCCTTTGGAGAGGTTTATTAGTCCTGTTCTTGGTTTTGTCTCAGACCGAAGAGACTCCAGCTGGATTAGGGGCTGTCTATCTTTATCCTGGGCATCTTTTGGTCCCAAATCATCACAGCCTCCTGTGTAAGCTTCAGGGTACTAACAACAAAGTTAGTGGACTCTTCCGCCCTGGGAGCCAGGTCCTAAAAATTTATCAGCCATCCTCTGGATAAGTGGTTTATCACTGAGCCCATAATTATGTCCCCCCTAGTCTGGAGAAGCTCCAGCCCTCACACTCTGACTAGCTTCTTCCATGGGAAGTCTCTCTGCATTGGCTTGATGTTAGTGGTTAATGTAGTCGTTGACAAAGGAATGCAAAAGGTCACATATGCAACAGCCCAGTTGTCTCACTCCCGTGTCACACAAATGCACCAGCCAATCTTTAACGGCTCCCTAGTGTGCTGATCAAAGTGGTCCCAGATTTCCCTCTCTTCCTTCTCACTGTGGTTCCGCTCTCTGTGCTCTGGACAGGGACATGTTAACCACCAAGAATGTCTTAACGTGGTTGCTAGAACAGGTTACAAGTGTGCTTCCCTCTGTGATGGGTGCCCCGGATACTCTTCTAGTTTCCTGTCCTGTAGGAGAGCAAGAAACAATCATGGCACCATTTGGGCAGCTCGTTTCCATCATATTTTCCACTGCTCAGCCTCTTCTGTTGACTCAGTTCATATATATTTACAGTGAGACACCCCTTTTTCATCTCTTTACCCACCACTTGGTTGAGAATATTTGCTTCTGGTTTCCAAAGAGGCTCCTCATATCCCTCAACCAAGACCATGGGATTCTTGTTTTTTCTCTTCCCCAAAGTCATTGTCTATCTTGATACCCTACTGGCTACTCTCATTTTGTCAAGGAAGAGCTTCAAACCTGTCTCAACATTCTCATGCCAAAAATACGTGACAAGATTCAGTGGATTCAAGAAAGATGGTTTATTTCTCATAGCAAAGTGAACGGCAGGATTATGAGCATGGCAGCTCTGCTTTCCCTTCCCTCAAGTCATCTGAGGCAACTCAGTGGATCCAGACGGTGGTTACACAGGCAGTGGGTGGTGCAGTTGAAGAACCACAGGCCAAAGGCTCAACATCTTTTGTGGTAAGCAAGCAGCAAGCCAGTCCCCATCTCCTAGGAAGTGATCAGTTACCTGGTAGACATGCTGTGGTCATGTGATCTACTTAATTGCTTATGTGCGTAGCTACAAAAATAGTGCGGGACCAGATGATGGTTAGATTTTGCAGTTTGGCATACAAAGCAAGGATGTGCTGAGATATGCAGGACCCACGGCAGAGTGCTTCTCCCAACATTTTGTTTGTCTGAAAATATCCGTATTTTAACTTTGGCTTTGAGGAGTATTTGTACTGGGTATAGAATTCCAAGATGGCACTGAACTTTCTTTCAGCACTTGAAAAATGTCATTTCATACTCTTCTGGCTTCCATTGTTTCAGTTAAGAATTTTTTTTAATGTTTATTTTTGAGAGAGAGCAAGTGGAGGAGGGGCAGAGAGGTAGGGGGACAGAAGGTAAGGGGACAGAAGATCTGAAGTGCGCTCCGTGCTGACAGCAGAGATGCCGTATGAGTGGGGCTCAAACTCAGGAACCTTGAGATCATGACCTGAGCTGAAGTCGGACGCTTAACCGACTGAGCCACCCAGGCGCCCCTGGTTAAGAGTTTTTGAGACCTTCAGCAGTTGCTCTCTGCCCTGCAAATTCATAGCTTTTTGCCCTGTGCCCAGATACAGCAGGTGCCTCATAGGGGAAAAAAAAAAAAAGTCTGCAAAACATCAGTTGGCTTCTTCACAGTTCTCTCCTCTCTGGAATTTCAGTCCCTCAGTCCTTGCTTCTAATTTTTGCCCTTTTAGACCCTGGGATTGTAATGGCTTTTGACTGTTGCAAGTCCCAGGATGATTCCTTGTCCTTCATTGGTTTCCTAAACTCTGCCTAAATTTTGTAAATAGTCTTTCATTAAACTTTATTCAGTTACTCTTTTTACATGTGACATCTATTTCCTGCTGGGACATTTATAAAACAGGTTTCCTTAACGTGGAATTTCTGGCATCTTTAAAAAAAATTTTTTTTTTTAATATTTTTTTAACGTTTATTTTTGAGACAGAGGCAGAGCATGAACGGGGGAGGGTCAGAGAGAGAGGGAGACACAGAATCGGAAGCAGGCTCCAGGCTCTGGGCCATCATCAGCCCAGAGCCCGACACGGGGCTCGAACTTACAGACCGTGAGATCGTGACCTGAGCTGAAGTCGGACGCTTAACCGACTGAGCCACCCAGGCGCCCCAGAAAAAAAAATTTTTTTTTAAATGTTTATTTTTGAGAGAGAGCGAGAGCGAGAGCCAGTGCAGGGGAGGAGCAGAGTGAGAGGGAGACAGAGAATCCCAAGCAGGCTCCTCATGGGCAGCGCAGAGCCTGACATGGAGCTCGAACTCATGAACCGTGAGATCATGACCTGAGCCAAAATCAAGAGTTGGATGCTTAACCAACTGAGCCACCCATGCACCCCTCTGGTGTGTTTTAATATACCCATCTGTCTTATGAGTTTTCCAGAGGAGTCTTAGAGCACTGTGTTTCTGAGAATCTTATCTTTAGAAATAGTATTACATGAATGTGGACCTAAAGGGCCGGAAGGCTTCTTGGAGTCTGTAAACAAAGCTCAGTAAAAGGCTCCCAACCTGGTTAATGAGGGGCCTGATGCCTACCTTTTTACCTTTCTTGTCAGTTTTCCCTACAGATGTGTTGCTTTAGTTAGAAGTCAAAGTATAGACTAGTGGTTAAGAACACAGACCTTGAGGGTGCCTGGGTGCCTCAGTCTGTTGAGTGTCCCACTTTGGCTCGGGTCCTGATCTCATGGTTCCTGGGTTTGAACCCTGCACCGGGCTCTGTGCTGACAGCTCAGAGTCTGGAGCCTGCATCAGATTCTGTGTCTCCCTGTCTCTCTGCCCCTTCCCCACTCGTGTTCTGTGTCTCTGTCTCTCAAAAATAAATAAATGTTAAAAATAAAAAAGAACACAGACTTTGGAAGCAGACTGAACTAAATTCAGGTCTTTGCTCTGGAATTACATAGTCTTTTTGAGCTTGTTTCCTCATCTGTAATATCGATATATACTTGCCTATCTCATACGTATTTCAGAGAGTTTAGAGGAAATAATTCATTTCATTCATGGGACATAGTAGGTACTCAGTAAATCTCTCTCTTTCTTCCTGCTTTGTTTCCTTCTAGTGCTGACCGAACTGAAGTCATATAAGGAAGATGTACTTAATAAGTTCTTTTCTGCCTTCTCAAGTAGAACTCTAAAAGAAAAAATTGACGATAAAATTGTTGACCTTTATATTTTAAAGCTCCATTTTATGTTTAGAAATTTACTCTTAAAATTCTGGCTTTTGGTTTATATTATAAACTATACTTCCACATACAACTTTTATACAACATGTACTTTTATTTAGTTAAAGGCAAACACCTATGGTGTCAATACTATTACAGCATAGTTAGTTTTTTTTTTTTTTTTAAGTATTTTAAGTTTAGGGAGAAAATGATTTGGGCCTTAATTCTTTTGCAATTTGTTCTTTTCTCTTTTCGGGCATGTAGGAGATAGGGATCAAAATAAAACACACCTGATAGTTCCTCCAACGTGGAGCTTTGTCTATCTAAATCTGAATTTTCAAGATTTCCATGATTGCCCCAAGTATCTAGTTATCCTTTCTCCCGAGGGCAAACTTGCTAGAGAAAAGCCCATTTTCCTTAAGTACCAAGGTAGAGTTGTTCACGCACATGCACCACTGACAAAGTCAGAGCTTCCATAACATTCTAAGTGTTCCCATCTTGGCCCCACTGTCTTCTGTTCAAATGCAAACTCTTTAGAATCTAAGTTCCTTCAATATCTCTTTCTGATCAGTTACTGGGAAAATCTGATGTACAACCACACTTTCTGCTCCGGGAAAATCTTTATGAAACTCATGACTGACTTTGCCAATTAAGGAAAGTTATTCCTAGAGGCGAGGCGTTTTTATCTTTGTAACTGTACATTCCTTCTTCAATTATGAGGGCTTTTGTGCTGTAGGTGCTTAAAAATCTCATGAAAAAATAAAATGAGAGGCACTGAAGTATGAATATACCAATGAAAGCACTTAGAACTTCCTTCCACTAAAACACACGCACTTTAGTCAGCATACTAAACACAACACCAATGAAATTTTATACATCTTAAGTGAATAATAATGGATACCATGCAGTGCAGTTACTTTCCATTTACCACCTTTTTTTCCAGAACTTGTAAATCAATTTCACTCTAAAGCAGATAGCATGCAGTCGCAAACTTCTATATGGTCTTGGACAAATTAGCAGGAGGCATTTTTTCCTCCTGATCTCTTTGCACAAGTGAAATGTTCTTCAGATTTTATACATCATAATTAATGCTGCCAACTTTGAGTCAGAGATTCAGAATTACTTTGGATGCTTGGAATGATAAAAGTCTTTTGGTGACTCTTCTTTATCCGCAGTAATTTGTCACCTTATATGAAATTCTGATATGCATATATTTATTTGTGCACATTGTTTTTGGGGGCAAGCTTGAGCATTTCTGTCCCAGTGTATTGCAACTTGTGTTGTATTCTCAGTGGGTGGATATGGGAATGGAACAGAGAGAGAAGCAAATGATGGAGGAGGCATGGAGGGCTTTCCAGTGAATTCCTAGGAAAGGTGGAGAAAGTTGAAACAAAGAAAACTCGGGCCTTAGACCAGCCGTCTAACGGAAAGATCTGAGGACATAACTATATTGCAAATCACCTCCCTTCTTTATACCCCTGCTGTCACTAAATTAGACAGCCATAATTTCCCCTCAGACCTGGTTTCTCTTCCTTCTTCTTGGCTCATTCAATCTGTTTTCATGTAATGCCCAAAGTTATCTTTCTTTTTTTAATGTTTATTTTTGAGAGAGACAGAGAGAAAGAGAGAGAGCAGGAAAGGGGCAGAGAGAGAGGGAGATATAGAATCTGAAGCGGGCTCCAGGCTCCAAGCTGTCAGTATAGAGCCTGACGTGGGGCTCAAACTCACAGACTGCAAAAATCATGACCTGACCAAAGTTATCTTTCTAAAATACAAATCATCCTGTCAGCCTCTTGATTCAGATCCTTCAGTCCTTCAACGTTTCTCCATTGGTCTCAGGAATAAGTCTTTTTGACATGACTTAACAGAGGCTTCTTGTTCTGGCCCCCTGCCTACCTTATCTCCAGCTACTCCCCTCACATGATTGTTCTGGTAGTACTAATGTTGTTTTGTCATATGTGCATTCAGTTCTTCCTTTGAGCCATTCTTTTCTGTTCTGATTAATTTTAATCCTTCCTTCAGGTCCCAGTTGAGCCATTACTACCTTGTGTTTTCCCCAACCATTCCCCACCAATTCCTTTCTAGATCCCCTTTTAATGTGACTTCCCTAGAACACTCCTATCACAGTGCACATCATAGTGTGTGATAATTGCCTCTAATGATTAGTGTGTGTCCCCCTTAGATTGGGAATCCCGCGAAGCCCCAGGCCATGCCTGTCTTGGTCACTGTCACATCTTCGATGCCCAGCAGAATGCCTGGCATGAAGAAGAGGCACAGAATTTATTTGGCTCGTTGAGTCTGAATCCTAGGGAGCCTCTAGGTGGCTGGAGAAACTGACTCAGGATACAGAGAATCTGCAACGAAGCAAAGCAGATTTCTAAATATTGTGTTGAAACTCTGAGGAAAGGAGATACTAGAACATTTCTACCGATCAGGGAAAAGGAAAGTGGAAAATAACACAACAGTTTCCATTTCTACTAATTTAAGATGTATGAAATCCAGTTAATCATGTCTTATATTGTTTTATTTTAGAAACTACAAATGGGTCTTTTCTTTCCATGAGACCTTAATTTTTTCAACCCCCAACTCCCCGGAGGTGTTGCGGAACTGAACCCCGGCGGGGGGCTTCTGTATCTCTTAATTCCTCGGGTTGAGAGCTTTAGCTTTGGCCAGGATGACTCCGGGCTCTGGTAGCGTCGTCTGCCCATCCTCCCTGCAGACACGGGAGGGCAGTGCAAAAGCAGGTTTCTTTTCCCTGGACTCCTTCATCTCTCCCAAGGTGTCACAAAACCTCCCACTCCCGCCTCACCAGCTGTAACATTTCCTGTTCCTAGTGTCAGTTCCCTATTCTTTTAAGTATCCCCAGTAGAAATGGGATATGTTACAGAAACGAAATTGAAATCCTTCTAGTTCCCCAGAACACTACAGAAAAACATTTACACATACCAAAACTGTGCAAGGGGGGAACTATGATGTGTGGTGGTATCACTGAAATGCAGTAATTCTCAACCTTTGGGGAGTTACAGGTCCTTTGAGAATCTGATGAAAGTTAAGGATCCTTTCCCCAGAGAGATGTACATACGCCCTCACAATCTTGCATACAATTTCAGAGCATTCAGGAACACGTTAAGGATCTCTCCTGGAATGTTTACTGAGGAACTCTACCAAGATTTGGGTACTGGGGAACGAGAAGTATGAGAGATGCTCCCACCTCTGAATTTGTTATTAAAAATGAAACAAGTTTCCAGAACGTGCACCCCATCACAGAGTTTGATTACATGCTTTGACATGTACTTTATTAATTTATGACACTAAGTCAGCACATAGGCTATTAGAGATTGCAAGATAGGATCTTTCAGTATTTGCTGAGAGTGCTTTGAGGTCATTAGCTTTCTAATGAAAATATGTGGATGTACAGTTAGAAAAATGAGAAGTAGCTGAAGTTAGCTAAAAGGGGGCACACCATGGACTTTAAACCGATATTTCCAAAGTGCCATGACCATCTTTTTGAAATATAGCACTACACCCCCCCCACCCCCCAAATTTTGTGTGCAGCCTTCTCCCTTCCCCCCAACCCCCGAATTCTGATAGCATCTGCTGTGACTGGAGCGATCTTGGGCTGTGGGCAGCTGGAGTTCTATCTGTAGGAAGCTCAGGAGAGGGACAGGGCCTATGGGCTACCAGTGCTAATGACTGCCCCAGGGGCCATGACTCGGTAAAGAAGCCACACGTTAAACTGGCAGGGGCAGAGTGGATCTCCCGGTGTTCACCTGAAAGACACAGGATTGGGGGGCACACATTAGGGCCTGAGAGGATTTACTGAGTCATCTTCCAGCCAGTGGCCTCCAGAGGCCACATTAGGCTCCTGGGGAAGGGAGCTAACATTTAAATGGAGCCGCGGCACTACTGAGACCTTGAACCTGCTGTTGGTAGGCTCTGCGTGTAAGGGTAACAATGAATGAGAGGCACCAGCGGGACTGCTTTCCTTCTCCTTACCTGCCATTTCTCTCCTCCCCTCTAGTCTGCGTGGCCAATTCTCTCCTCCCCTCTAATCCACGTGGCATCACAGAAATACACTTGAATGTGGTAGCCGAAAGGCTCAGGGCAAGTTAATCTAGCTGTTCAGCTTCTCGTCTATATGATGGAGACAATAATAATATATACGTCATAAGGTTATTGTAAAATTAAGTGAAATAATGCATGTAAGTAAGGGATTTAGTACAGCGCTAATTGCCTAGGAAATATTATAAATGGTCACCATTTTTATAGTTATTTGGGCATTTATGTTTCCCTATCAGGCTGATGACAAACTTCCAAATGTCAGGATGCATCCTATTTTTTACCACAGAGCTTACATAAAATAGGCTTTTAGAAGTATTTTTGAATGAATAAATAAATAACTGCATTAGTGACTGAGGGAATGAGTGGAGATGGGTTGAAAAATCGATGTTTTGAATAAACTTGGATAGGTGTCCCAGGGCTTTTGTGTGTGTGTGTGTGTGTGTGTGTGTGTGTGTGTGCATACATATGTATATAAAATATGTACGTATATGTATGCTAGACTCTCTGAGTAGACTGTTGTTCCCTTTGACTTTGCCCGGCCACTGACTATTTCTTGCCTTTTAGCTATCACCTTAGCACAAGCTTTTAGAAAGACCTTCCATCTGGGGCACCTGGGTGGCTCAGTCATTTAAGCACCTGACTCTTGATTTCAGCTCAGGTCATGATCTCATGGCGCGTGGGATCGAGTCCCGAGCTGGGCTCTGCACTGATAGTGAAGAGCCTGCTTGGGATTCTCTCTCCCTCTCTCTCTGCCTCTCCCCTGCATTTTCTCTCTCTCTCTCTCTCTCTCTCAAAATAAATAAACATTAAAAAAAAATGCCTTCTGTAATTACCCTTATCCAAATGAGCATCCTTGCCCCTGGCCCCACTTGTTATATTTTCTATCACTACCCTCTGTTTAGATCACTTATAATTATGTGATTTATATATTATAAAGTTTGTAACTATATAGCTATTTGGTTTTGTAACCTTGTTTATTTCTCACTACATAATAAGCTCTGTTGCCACAGAGAACTGTTTTCTTCATGACTCCATGGAGAGGCAACACAGTCTAATGGGTAGAGCTAGGGATTTGAACCCATGCAGTCTGACTCCAGGGACTGCCTGCTTCCAAACCCTGGCTCCACCATTTATTAGCTGTGTGACCTAAGATGAGGTACTTAACTTCTCATCTTCGTTTTCTCATTTTCTAATAGGGTAAATAATAGTACCTTCCTCCCTGTTACTGCCCTTCCATCCCGGGCAACTGGGTTTTCTGCCCTGGGCCGTGTGTTTTAGAGGATGCTGCTCCAACACCACTGTGGCTAGATCCCACTCCTCATGCAAGCAGTCCCTAGGGCCAAGGGAACATGCCCGTACCTGCCTCTTTTAGACCACACTTCCGGTACCTGAGATCCCGGGACTCCCCTACCCAGATGACTCCAAGCAAGCTTCCAGAGCCCTGTGGAGTCTTCCCCCCATGTCCCCAGTGTGCACACCCAGAAACCTTATGGTAACTGAAGATCTGCTATTTGCAGAATGGGAAGGTGGACACAGTTTAGATGTTTTGTCTGAGATGTCCACACCCATTGATCCAAGGCTCGTTTTGTGGTACAAGATATGTTGCAGGTGGGAAAAGAAGGGAGGTAGGCTAGGGTCCTTTATTTTATTCTTGCTTTTAATCTGGCAGACGCTAGAGACAGGCCACTACCTCCTAGATTGTTGTGAGGATTAAATGAGATATTACATGTAAAGCCTTTAGAAAATGCTTGATATACTGTATAGTGCTCAATAAATATTAGCTATTTATTACATATCCAGTTAACTTAGCACAGGGTCTAGTGCATCGTAGGTGTTTAGTCATTTTTTGAATGAATGAATAGATGAATGATTGCTTGAACTTTTAGCTCATTAATTGGGGCCCATCTTGGTTCTGTTGCTAGGTAAAATCATCTGTGTATTTGAACGAAAGATTTCTTTCTTTGTTGTAGTCCTTGTTGGCTGAAAGTAAGAAATACTGGCTTGATATTCACAGTTAAGCATGAATAGCGAACTTCCTATCAGGAAAAAGGTCTTAGATGTTGATTTCACAGAATGACAGTGTTCAGAAAGGGTCTGTATCTTATTTAAGCGAATAAATTATTTTTCAAGAAATACCATAAGGGATTTGAATTTATGTACTGTTAGATGCTCCCTGCTAGCCCAAATACATTTGCAGTGACATATACAATGGCAGGATTTACAACAGGCTTCTAAGCTTCAAGACAACTTTAATAGTTTTCTGGCAGCACAGAGGACCCTTATCATAAGCAGAGTAAGTGGGCTGCCTGTTAATATCATTGGAAGCCCCCAAAGCCCACTTCTGATGGCTGATCAGGGGCCATCAACCTCATGATTTAAATTCTTCTTTGGTTCATCAACAAATGTGAAAGGATCGTGGATATTAGTGACATACAGAGCAGTGGTCAGTCTCCCCTCTATTGCTTATCAGCTGTGTGATCTTAGGCCAATTTCTGAATTTCACTTTGCTCCAGTTTCCTCATCTGTATCAAGAGCTAACAGTAACACTGAGATGGGTTGTTGCACAATCCCGTCAGAGAACCCGGCGGAGTGCCTGGCTGACAGTAGATCTCATTCCCTTCCCCACTAATTACCATGTATAGGGCCATGAAACAGAGAGTATATCCTGAGTTAAGCTTGTTTTGACAATATAGTTATACAGGAGGTACTACTGAACATACACTTACAAATCTGATGAATAACGTAGCTACCAATGCAAAGTATATGAGCAAACTTCATAATAACTGATAGCAGGAGAACATAGCAAATTACTCTTAAAAGATAATGCAAACATTCATTTTGCTTAAGTCTTCTAAAATGCCATTTGATTAAATCATATTTTTGTTCATATTAAGAACAAAATTGGTGTTTTATCATTAAAGAAGGTAGAAAAAAAATAAATGTTTTAAAAATAAAGCACAAGTCTATTTTAGTTCTAATTTCTCCAAAACATTCTTTTGGAAATGAAAAAAAAAATCACTAAGTCTATTTTGTATCCTTATTAAACCAACATCGGGGCTCCAGGGTGGTTCAGCCAGTTAAGCATCCAACTCTTGATTTCAGCTCACGGTTGTAGAATCTAGCCCCATGTCAGGCTCTGCACTGGGTGTGACGCCTGCTTGGGGTTCCCTCTCCCTCTCTTCTCTTCCCCACTTCTGCTCATGCACATGCACTCTCTCTCTCTCTCTCTCTCTCTCAAAATAAATAAATAAACATTAAAAAATTTTTAAAAACCCAACATCTATGGAACTGCTTTAGAGCCCTTTTGCCACTGGTTGGTAAAGATTGTACACTCTTCTCTTCTGGGCTTACTGTCCCCTAAATAGCATTCTCCCTCACTTTATCTGCACTGAAGGCTGCTCTTGGGAAAAGGGAACTATCTGATACCCAATTTCCATAAGTCTGGAATAGTGAGCAGCCAAGATGGAAGTTCTACTCCCAGACTGATCTTTTGCATCTGCTCAGGGTGGTGCCCTGGGTGGGAGGTGACTTCAAGGACCTGAGCCTCTGATTTCTCCACAAAAGAGAATCTGGGTCTCATTTGCTTACCAGAATGTGGAGACTTCCTTTTTACCATGAGATAACTTGGAAATACAAATGCCTTTTTAGGGAACTAAAACTTGTGGTAAAAAATGAAATAACTGAACTTAGTTACATTCTTGACCGTAACTTGGTGGGGGAAAAGAGACTAGAGAGCATGATGTGAAAGGCCTATGGAGGAGGAGAAAAGCCTGGGGCAAGAGCCCGTCAGGAGCTCAACAGGAAATCTCCACTGGCTCTAGTTTTAGGTTTTTTTTTTTCCCCCCAAGTTGATTGATTATTTATTTATTTATTTATTTATTTATTTTTAATTTATTTGTTTTTAAATTTATATCCTAGTTAGTTAGCATATAGTGCTGTAATGAAAACAGGAGTAGATTCCGGTGTTTCCTCCCCTATGTATAACACCTAGTGCTCATCCCAACAAGTTATCTTCCTTAATGTCTCTTACCCATTTAGCCCATCCTCTCTCCCACAACCCCTCCAGCAACCCTGTTTGTTCTCTGTAATTAAGGGTCTCTTATGTTTTGTGCCCCTCCTTGTTTTTATATTATTTTTGCTTCCCTTCCCTTCTGTTCATCTGTTTTGTATATTAAATTCCACATATGAGTGAAGTCATGTGGTATTTGTCTTTCTCTGACTAATTTCACTTAGCAGAATGCCTTCCAGTTCCATCCACGTAGTTGCAAATGGCAAGATTTCATTCATTTTGATCGCTGAGTAACTGTTGATGGACATTTGGGCTCTTTCCATACTTTGGCTATTGTTGATAGCACTGCTATAAACATTGGGGTGCATGTGCCCCTTTGAAACCACACACCTGTATCCCTTGGATAACTACCTGGTACAATTGCTGTGTCATAGGGTAATTCTATTTTTAATTTTTTGAGCAACCTCCATACAGTTTTCCATTCCACTGGCTGTAATTTTAAACTAGAATCTGAAATTTTGAAATTCTTTAGTGCTGGCAATGGGCTTTTCATTTAAACAAGAAAAAAAAAACCCACACACCAGAATAAACACACAAAATGGACCTTATATATCCACTTAGTGCTGGTTTGCAGCCATTTAATGAACATGCATGGTATTGACTTCAGGGTCCATTATGGACATCAACGCTGCCTGTATTTGTGTGTGTGGGGGGGGGTTTGTGTGTGTGTGTGTGTGTGTGTGTGTGTGTGTGGTTTTTTTTTGACAGTCTGATTTTCAAGACTTTCTCATAGCTTTTAGTAGTATTTTTTGGACTTCTCTTCATTAAGGATTTTAAAAGCAAAGGTCTTTGCTTACATTGAAAGTGCTACTTTTCCTAGCATCAGAGTTCCTTGCTAATGGCTTTCTGAATACCATTTTCATTATTTAATTTTTATAGAACTCTACTTCCTTTATTATTACATTTGCCTTTGTAATATGCACAATCTGTTGGCTACATATTGCTAGGTTTTAAATATTTTTCCTGTTTACCATTAATAAAAAACAGTTGCTGATTCATCTGCCTTGCAGAATAAATCACTAACCTCATCCGTGCACAACAGAAAAATGGCAGGTATATCTTCTGATCATCCTCCCTAGCTATTTTGCTCTGATCTCTCTCTTTTCCTCTACACTAGTGAAGATACAATGTCCTCTGGTTATGGAGAGGAAATAAACATAAGGCTAAGGTTATTTGGATTTTATAAATGTAATAGTAATCAATAGTAATCCCAGGGCGCCTGGGTGGCTCAGTCGGTTGAGCATCTGACTTCAACTCAGGTCATGATCTCGAGGTTCGAAAGTTCGAACGCCATGTCTGGCTCTGTGCTGGCAGCTCAGAGGCTGGAGCCTGCTTCAGATTCTGTGTCTCCCTCTTCTGCTCTCTCTCTCAAAAATAAATAAACATTAAAATTTTTTTTTAATGTAATAGTAATCCTTTGCCTAGTTAATAACAGGAGTGTATATAACACTTGACACTTTACCAAAGGACTTCACGTATGTTGTTTTATTGGACTCCTGAAGGGTTGTTCTAATTATTATCCCATTTGATAAATGTGACCTGCCCGAGTTCATGATTAATGAGTGACTGAGGCCACCCCTTCTTTCTTTTAATCAGGCTCATCTTAACGAAAATCTTAACCATCTTAACCAAAATCCCTTTTCCAGTCCCACAGGCTTTTGGCTACAAACCTTTTCTCTTGCCCTTCAGGGCTGTGGCCACTCGAGAGTGGGTTGTACCCTGTTGCCCATTTCCTCATGTTGAATTCATTCTTCAGTTCTCTGAAATCCAAGGTTGGTGTCCACCACCGTACTGGACCGACTTACTAAGAGTAAGAGTCACAGTACCGTCTGGTTGTTACATGCCGTGAATATATTTTTTTTAATTTTTTTAAGTTTATTTATTTACATTGCCATGAGTCTTTAAAAATTTTTTTGTTTAAGTTTATTTATTTATTTATTTATTTAGAGACAATGAGAGAGAGAGCATGAGTGAGTGAGAGGAAGAGAGAGAGAAAGAGAGAGACAGAGAGAGAGAGAGAGAGAGAGAGAATCCCAAGCAGGCTCTACACGGGAAGCATGAAGCCCAATGTGGGGCTTGAACTCACAAACCACAAGATCATGACCTAAGCTGAAACCAAGAGTGGGACGCTCAACCGACTGAGCGACCCAAGGTCCACCCTGCCGTGAGTCCTGTTGCTTGTTTCTACTTCAGTTCTCCATACTCTCAACACCACTGGTCACGTCTGCCTTCTTACAGGCCCTCATTGGGTTTTTTCCTCCTCTTCAGGAGAGTCTGCAAGTCTCTTCAGTGACTCGTCTTCCTGCATTTTTCCTTAAATAATAAGACTTCTCACAGTGCTAGCCTCCACTCACCTCATTTTTCTTTTTCTTCCCATTTCTTCTCGTCCCAGAGAAATTTTATCCCCTTCTCACGGTTGCCTCTATAGGTAGATGACTTCATCAAAAAATATCACAGATGTTTTCAAACATAAACAGAAGTAGAAATAATAGTTTAATGCCTGTGGACCTCATCACTCAGCTGCAGTAGTTACTGACATTTTACAAATCTTGTCATTTCCCTTGTGAATACTTCAGTATGCACTTCATAAGGGCTTTCGAAAGTTATAGCCACCACGCCATATTTATTTTATTTATTTTAGCAGAATTAATAGTGTAATTACTTAATGTCATCTGACACTTTCTAAATTCCTATGATTTTCCTAAGGATACCTTTTTATAGTTGATTTGAATCCACATTTTAATGAATTGCTGTCTCTTTATTATTATTATTAATTTTATTTTTTTAATTAAAAAAATTCTTTTAATGTTTATTTATTTTTGATGAGAGAGAGAGACAGAGCGCAAGCAGGGGAGGGGCAAAGAGAGAGGGAGACACAGAATCCAAAGTAGGCTCCAGGCTCTGAGCTGTCAGCACAGAGCCTGACATGGGGCTCAAACCCACGGATCATGAGATCATGACCTGAGCCAAAGTTGGCTGTCCAACTGACTGAGCTACCCAGGTGCCCCTAAAGTTTATTTATTTGAGAGAGGTAGATAGAAACAGTGTGACTGGGGAAGGGGCAGAGGGAGAGGGAGAGAGAGAATCCCAAGCAGGCTCCATGCTGCCTGCCGCAGAGCCTGATGTGGGGTGGGGCTCAAACTCACAAACCGTGAGATCATGACCTGAGCCCAAACCAAGAGCCGGTAGCTTAACCAACTGAGTCCCCCAGCCCCTGCTTTTTAAATGTTTATTTCTTTTGAGAGAGAGAAGGAGAGAGTGTGCACATGCACGAGAGTAGGGGAGGGGAAGAGAGAGAAGGAGACACAGAATCTGAAGCAGGCTCCGGGCTCCGAGCTGTCAGCACAGAGCCCACATGGGGCTTGATGTCGTGAACCGTGAGATCATGACCTGAGCCACAATCAAGAGCTGGACGCCCAACTGACTGAGCCACCCGGGCATCCCTGATGTCTCTTAAGTGGATCTCCATTTCTAGTGCTGCCACACCAGGCCTTTCTCTCAGGCTCCAAACCCAAGAGCCCAGCCGACCCCTTTAGTTTCATTTGGAGGCCTCAAAGGTACTCCAGACTCTACATATTTCTAACTTAACTTCTTTTGTCCCTAAAAGCTTACTCTCATCTTGTGCTTCTTGTCTCAGGAAATGGCAGTACTGGTCCACCTGATTGTTCACGCCAAAAACCTGAGGCTCTTCTCTGATCCCCATCTCCACTCACTTCTCATATGTCACACGTTCCCAGGTACCGCTAATTCTAGCTCCTCCATATCTTTTCAGTCCATCTTTCCATCTTCCCTGCCATTATCTTAGTTCAGATCATCACTGTCCCCCTGGATTGCTGCAAATCCTAAATGGTCCCCTCCTTAAAGTTCTTCCACAGCTCCCGTTGTTTTCAGGATAAATTTTAACATCTGATAAGGCCTTAAAAACCCAGTGCATGCTGCCATCCCCAGCCCCATTCCCCTCTTCCTCTTCTGGTACTGTGCGCCATAGCTGGACGTGCCTCCGTTCCCTGCCCTTTCTCACCTCGGGCCTATGCTATGATGTTCCTTTCGCCCGGAATGCTCTTTTGTTTCCTCTCCCAACCCTTTCGTCACTGATTTCACTCCTTCTTGTCATTATATCTTTGCTGAACAACGCTTCAGGGAAGTCTTCCCTCACTCTCCAAACCTGAGTCAGGTCCTGCTGTCTGGGTGCTGAGGGTACCTGGAGGTACTCGGTTTCAACTCCTTTTGTAATATTAATTGCATGGATTTGTAACTGCTTATTTAGGTGTCTTCTGTCTTACTTGTGGTTGTAATCTGAGTAAGAATAGTGTCAGTTATTAGGCAAGCGCTCCATAAATATGAGTTGAATGGATGCAGTAATGATTCTTTTTTAAGATTTATTTATTTATTTGGAGAGAGAGCAAGTGGGGGAGGGGAGAGAGAGAGAGAGAGAGAGAGAGAGAGAGAAAGAAAAGAGAAAGAATCCCAAGCAGGCTCCACGCTGTCAGCCCAGAGCCCAATGCAGGGCTCGAACTCATGAACTGTGAGATCAAGACCTGAGCTGAAATCAAGAGTTGGATGCTCAACCGACTGAAGCCACCCAGGTTCCCTTTTAATTTAATTTTTTTTTGAGAGAGAGAGAGAGAGAGAGAGAGTATGCATGAGTGTGAGAGAGGGGCAGAGAGAGAGAGAGAGAGAGGGAGGGAGAGAGTCTTAAGCAGGTTCCATGCTCAGCACAGAGCCTGATGTGGGCTTGATCCTACAACCGTGGGATCATGACCTGAGCCAAAACCAAGAGTTGGATGGTCGGTAGACTGAGCCACCCAGCATTTCTGAAGTAGTGATTCTCCTAAGTCCCAGGTTTCCAGTGTGTACCACTGTTGCTTAGCGTTGTAGGTACTGTGTGTGATAGGTATTGCTTGTAGCATCCAGGCCTTAGACAATTAAGTTGAATTTTCAGAGAATTGTTGAAACATGGCAATAAAGTAGTGTAGGGTAAATATCGTAAGCTTGTTCCTGTCTTAGGGCCTCTGTACTCGCTACTCACTCTCTTTGAAATATTTTCCCTCTGTCTTCACCCGTTTTGTTCCTTGTCCTTGAGACTTAGGTGTAAATGTCACTTGCTACTCTTTCTTTGTTGTTCTTTTCCCTCTCTCTCTCTCTCTCTCTCTCTCTCCCCCCCCCCCCCAAGGGAGACAAGGGGCTTCATCTTTCCTGTTCATTGCAGCATTGTAGGTATTCAACAAATATTTGTTGAATTAGTGGAAACACGAATGAATGAATGACTGCTACAGCAGTTGAGGTGATACACTTCCAGGAAAAATAAGGGGAAATGACAAGCTTATATGTTTTTCAAAAGTAAACAAACCCTCTGTAGGTCCTTTTATTAGGCATGTAATCTTGTGTGTAGCCTTTTTCTGTGCTATTCCTAATTGTCCCTTTCTTACAGGTTATGTGGGGAGCCGTTTGATGGACACTTTCCATTGGACCACCTTGCTTAAGTGAGGTGCGAAGCATGTGCTAACATTAGCAGAGAAGTGAGCTTTGCCAGAGGTGTAAATGAATAAGAAAAGTAACCAGGGGACCTACTGAAAGAGACCTTTTAACAAAAGAGGGAGGTACCAGTTTGTATATTTCAGCTTCAGAAAACCTGTTTCAGACAGAGGCTCATTGTAAGGCTAACTGATTTAGCCCAAAGAGCAACCAGGAGGGTTCAGTTTGGATCACTGGCAGTTGGGTGGGACTTTGGGCAATAGTGGGGGGAAGAGGAGAAAGGAGGTTTGGTTGGGAAGGCAGTGGGATGTGAAAGTGCGTTTCTAGTGAGCGGGCAGGAACTCTGCCCACAGAGATGTTCTAGTTTCATGGTTCCTTAATGCCCGTGTTCATTGAACTGGGTCTGGGAGCAGAACAGTGAGTTTAGTTCGAGACATTTGAGATTGAGGCATCAGTAATATTAATAAAAAGCTCAGGGATCTAGGTTGGATCTAAGAGATTTCGTAGATGCCAGCGGGAATACCAGCATCAAAAGGAGGAGAAGAGGGTATGGAACTCTTTGACAGGGACCTAACATTTCTTACTCAGAGGGGCTCAGGATCTTCTGAAGATCACATGCTATTGGTCATTCCTTTCTGAATTCTTGTAACACTTCCTATCTGTAACTTCTAGGCTTCTAAGCCTTTGGCAGAGTGTTGTGCAGTAGAAATACAATGGGAGCCACACATGTGAGCCACACATATAACTTAAAATTTTCTACCAGCAACATTTTAAAAAGTAAGACAAAAACCCTAGGTGAACATAATTGCTAAAATTTAGTTAATTTAACCCAGTAAAATGAAAAATATTACTATTTCATCATGCAATCAATATAAAATTTAGTAATGAAATACTTTGTAATCTTTTTTTAAATACTAAGTCTTCAAAATCTATTGTGGATTTTACACTTAAAGCTCATCTAAATTCAGCCTAGCTACATTTCAGGTGCACATCACATGTGGCTAGTGACTACCATATTGGATAGTGCAGTATGTGTTGTACTTGTATTAGTATGTATTCGGCAGGACAATCATGTCCTGTCTTCCTGATGGATTTGTAAGGCCCCAATCCCTCTTTGGAGCCCCAGTGCTCCACGTAGGGCTCTGAGCAAAATTCAGCTCAAATGAGACCAATTTCCGGAAGCCTTCCTTGATCCTCCGCTTGTAAGGAACCATTTCTTCTTCTTTTGGGCTCCTATAACATGTGCCCTGTATGTCTGTGGTGCCGTTTCTCAGTTTTTACCTGGTATGACAGTTGTTGGTGTAAATGTCTTAGAATTGCTCTTTCTAGATGTGAGCCGAAGGCAGAATCTATCTTTGGAGTCCTCATGGGTACCTAGCATATTAACTTTTTCTCAAAGGAAGAGTTCAGTAAATGTCTGTTGAATAAATATGTGCACATACTAAGCATTTATATCAGTTATTGAGTATTTTGGTAAGTGATAGGTAAGTCTGGACATTGAAGAGAAAGTGACAGGTTAGGTACAGTAAAGCGAATTGACTCAACATTTAAGACTATTTCTTGGTAGTCAGAAGAGACACAATAAAAAGGAAAAAAATAAAAGGTGGGATATTCATCCTTTGTCCTGGGGAGGACAAGCCACTCCTGTTGTTCACTTCTCTATTAATTTGGTCCTCCCTGCTCATTTATCTATTTTATGACTGTCTACTTTTACCTGCAATAAATTCAAGTTCCTATTTCATTTGCAGATCATCTTAAAGATACAGAGAAAAAAGAAAGCAAATGTCAGCCTGGGTAGGTAAATTTCTATAGCAGTGATACTCAAATTGTGGCCCATGGACTAGAGCTGTCTGTGAAGAGGTATGTTCAGAAATGAGATTAATCATTTTGGAACTTTGTAACACTACAGTAAATTTGTGCACTTGAATCAAATAAAAAAAGAATTAAGTTTGTATTTTATACTTGTTCTTATTTTTATTTTGTTTTTCCAATAAGTAACTTAAAAAACAATTTTACTGAGGCTATAATTGAGGTACAATGTGCTGCATATGTTAAAAGTGTATAATTTGATAAGTTTAGACACGTATATATCTATGAGACCATCTCTACATCCAAGATAGTGAACATATTCTTCACCCCCCCAAATTTACTCATACTCCTATGTAATTGTCCATCTCACTTGGCCCTCTTCCCCCAAGTAACCATCAGTGTACTTTCTGCACCATAGATTAGACTGCATTTTCTATAGGTTTATACATAGAAGAATACAGTGTGTGCACTTTTTTTGTCTGCTTCTTTCACCCAGCATAATGATCTTGAGATTCATCCAAGTAGTTGTTCATATGAACAATTTGTTTCATTTTACTATTGAGTAGTAGTCCAATATATGGATATATCACAATCTATTTATTATTGTTTGTCTGCTGGGGGACATTTGGGTTGTTTGATAATTTTTGGCTGTTACAAGCACAACTGTTCAGAACATTTGTGTACAAGACTTGGTATGGCCATATATTTCCTTGGGCAAATATCTAGGGGTAGAATGGCAGATCAAATGATCAAACCAAGTTAAGTCAGCTTGGGCTGCTATAACAAAATATCATAGATTGGGTGGCTTAAGCAATGGACATTTAGTTTCTCACAGTTCTGGAGGCTGGGAAGTCCAAGATCAACGTGCTGGTAGACTAGGTTCTTGGTGAGGTCATTCTTCCTGACTTGTCGACCGCTGCCTTCTCTTCATGAGCACTGTGTGCTCACATGGCCTTTCTTTGGTGCATGTGCATAGATACATCTGTCTCTCTTCATCTTCTTATAATGGGCACTAATCCCACCCTCATGACCTAATCTAAACCTAATTACCTTTCAAAGGCCTCATCTCCAAATACAATCACACTGGGGATTAGGGCTTCAACATACGAATTTTAGGGCGATACAAACATTCAGTCCGTACAAAATGGTAGGTGTTTGTTTAACTTCTCAAGAAACTGCATTTTATATCACCACCAGCAGTTCATGAGCATTTCACTTCCTCATATTTTTACAAACATCGGGTATCGTTTAGTCTTACTAATTTGAGTCATTCTGATAGGCGTGTAGTGCTGGCTCATTGTGGTTTTAATTTGCATTTCATCTACTGATGTTGAATACATTTTCATCTGCCTGGTTGACATCTGAGTATTTTCTTCGGTAAAGTGTCTTTCCAGATCTTTTGCCCATTAAAAAAAATTGGGTTGTTTTCTAGTTGAGTTTTGAGGGGCCTTTATACATTCTAGATACAAGTCCTTTATCAGGTAGGTGCTTGCAAGTATTTTCCCCCCGTCTGTGGCTTCTGTTTTCATCCTCTTAATGGTGTATTTTGAAGAGTGAAGGTTCTAAATTTTGATGAAGTCCAGTTTGTTTGTTTGTTTTAGTGGATTGTACTTTTGATGTCATATCTAAGAAATCTTTGCCTCACCCAAGGTCACAACGATTTTCTCTTATGTTTTCTCTAGGATTCTTATTGGTTTAGGTTTTATATTTAGGTCTATGATGCACTTTGAATTAATTTTTGTATATGGTGTGTACAGATCTAAGTTCTTTTATTTTTATTTTTATTTCTTTGGTGGTGCTGGGACATATGGATGGCCAATGTGCCAGTACCATTTATTGAAAAAGTGTATCCTTTGTTCTCTGCATTGCCTTTGTCAAACATCCATTGTCACTATGTGTGTGGGTTTATTTCTGGACTCTATTCTGTTCCATTGGTTAATTTGTCTGTCTTTATGCCAATACCATGCTGTTTTAATTACTGTAGCTTTATAAGTATTGGGACAAAGTAGTGTTAGTCCTCCAACTTTGTTTTTCTTTTGATTATTCTAGACCTTTGCATTTCCATATGAATTTTAGAATCAGCTTGTCAATTTCTGCAACAAAAACATACTGAGATTTTGACTGAGATTATGTTGAACCTAAAGATCAACATACGGAGAAATGACATCTTAATGTTGGGTCACTTGACTTCTCTGTTTATTTAATTCTTTAATTTCTCTTGGCAATATTTAGCAGTTTTCAGTTTACAAGTCTTTTTCGTCTTTTGCCAGATGTATCCCTAAAGCTTTTCATATTTTTTGATAACTATTGTAAATGGTATGTTTAAAATTTCAATTTCTGATGACTTAGTGCTAGTATGTAGAAATACATTTGATTTTTGTATATTGCCCTTGTATCTTGCGCCCTTGCTAAAAAATGAAGCAGTTGAAGCAATAATAATTAGATTCCCACTGTTCTGACTGGATCTTAGAAGGAAATGGGACAATGAAAGATAAGCCGATGGTTTTGATATAAGGATGCTGGGAGAGAAGAACCTGGAGAAGAGCTCCGTTTTAAAGATCCTTTCTGTTGTGAAAGGCTGGACACAGGGACTAAGTCCAGGGCTGTGTGGTTGTCGTTCCAGGCATCCTGGCCCAGCAGTACCTCTGGGCTGGGTCCTCTTTCTGGCTTTTGCCAGAAAGGGCCATAGGAGGTGCTCAGCAGCTCGGCCATGGTGTAGGAAGGGTCATAGTCAATAACTGCACCATCCAGGGCGCCTGGTGGCCCAGTCAGTTAAGCTCCGACTCTTGATTTCAGCTCAGGTCATGATCTCACAGTTCGTCAGTTCGAGCCCCCATCGGGCTCTGTGCTGACAGTGTGGAGCCTGCCTGGGATTCTCTGTCTCCCTCTCTCTCTGTCCCTCCCCTGCTGGCTATCTCTCTGTTTCTGAAAAAAAGTAAATAAATATATAAAAAAATTGCACCATCCATCACCAGCTGCAAACTCATCCATTTGTGAGTTTTTCTCCTGGGACCTGAGGTAGAACAAAAGAGGAGTAGGCAACAGGCAGTTGCTACCACTCTTAGATTCTCAGCATTCACGAGCCTCCTTTCTTTTCTTCCTTCCTTGCTCACACTCGCTTTCTTCCTTCCCTCTTCTCTCCTCCCTACCCCTTCCCTCCCACCCACTCCTCTCCTCTCCCTTCCCCTCTCTTGTGTTCAGACTTGTACCAGAGGCCTCTATGTTGATTTCACTTGGGAATATACCACAGCCCTGTTTACCCCAATAGGGTCAGATTTAGGTCTTTGCAGGCTGAATGAGCTCCCAGTCGGCTTCTATCTTCTGGAAACTGGAGTTTATCCCTTTCTCGTAACTGCCTGATTTACTTCACAAAGCTTTTGTAAAGATCAAAGGAATAATGCCGTGAAAGTGTTTTGCTTACCACTTTCTAAGAGTAAGTAAAGGGTGTTTATTATTATTTGACAAATACTTATGGAGCATTTATTTTGTTTTATGCACACACTAAGGATAGAGCAGAGAACAGACCTGGTCTCTGTTCTTGTGTCCTGAAAAGTTGAGTAAGGCAAGACAAATATGGAGCAAATAAGCACACAAGAGATTATATGAATACGATTGTGATGAGTGTTCTGAAGGAAAAGCATGAGTGCTGTGAGAATGTGAAATAGAACTTGATTTGGGGATCTCAAAAAAGACCTCTTTGAGAAAGTGACATTTAAGCCGAGACCTAATGGGTGAATAAAAATTGCCCAGGTGACTGGTGTAAGGAAGAAAATTTCAGGTAGAGGGGACCATGTATAAAGACAAGGAAGCAAGATGGAGATTGGAATATTGGAGGAAGTAAAAACACTTGGGAGAGTCAGGGACCGAGGGTCACTAGATGAGGCTTGGGAGGTAGGTAGGGATCAGATCATGCCGGATCTTGAAGCCACACTGAAGGTTTGGGACTTTTACAGATAGCTCTCTATATATTTCAACAGAGGGATTTAATATAGGAGATTGGTTACACACATACTGGGTGGCTGGGAAAGCAGTGGTGTCCGCTGAGATAACCTGATATTGGTAATTAGCAGTTTCCACTCTATGGAACTGGTGGTATTAATAGAATCCAGGAGTTTCCAGAAGGAGCCTGTTGCAGCTGGTGGGACCACAGAATAAGAAGGAGTAGGGCCCTTGGTGTAGGAGTTAGGATTGCCAAAGGAAAGAGCCACTTGTAAAGTTGTCAGAATCAGGGAGAGACTGATAGCAAGAGAGAAACAGAGAGCTTTCCTCTCTCCTTCTGCTTCTGCTCTCCTGCCAATACCTCCTAGTAGTAGAAGCTAATAGAAACATGGAGTTTACAGCCGTCTAGCCACAACATTATAGAGCAGAGTAGAAAGGGTGGGTGTTGTACAGAGTAGACAACAGTGGGTTAGAGACAACAATAGAGTATGAGTAAGTTTTATTTTTTTAATGTTTGTTTATTTTTGAGAGACAGAGACAGCATGAGTGGGGGAGGGGCAGAGAGAGAGGGAGACAGAATCCAAAGCAGGCTCCAGCTCCGAGCTGTAAGCACAGAGCCTGACGCAGGGCTCGAACTCACAAGCTGTGAGATTATGACCTGAGCCAAAGTCGGACACTTAACCGACTGAGCCACTCAGGTGCTCTGAGTCAGTAAGAGTTTTAAATCCTTGAATTGCAGAAGAATTGATATCATGTTGGTGACAGCTTCCCTCCCGGTGTTCACCAAGTTATCTTTCTCTATGGGTGGTATTAGCTAGTGAATTCCCCAGGTGCTTAACTTAAAGTCTGTCAATCTTACATTCTTTTTCCCATAGATACTTATGAGTTACACAAGAGGATATAAGAATAGATATCATGTGTTCAATACCTGCTTGGTTATAGCATCTTACAATGTCTCATTTAATCCTTACAACAAACATCAATTGAGTGCTATTATTGTCTCCATTTTATAAGAAGGTGATTGTGACTGGGGGGAGGGTAAGCTAATAAGTGACATTGCTGACATTTGAAGTAGGGCTTACTTTTATAAAACAATTTTTAATGTTTATTTATTTTGAGAGAGAGAGAGAGGAGCAGAGAGAGAGGGAGACACAGAATCTGAAGCAGGCTCCAGGCTCTGAGCTGCCAGCACAGAGTCTGACATGGGGCTTGAACTCATGAACCATGAGATCATGACCTGAGCTGAAGTCAGACACTTAACCGACTGAGCTGCCCAGGCTCCCCTGAAGTAGGGCTTTCTGACCCAAAGCCTGGCTCTGTCCTTGATAGCCCAGTACCTAGGCTAGAATTTGGGATGAAATCTCCGATACAAACCTCCAAATGTAAGTGATTTCTCTCATGTTCAATTTCTTCTGACTTGTGAGAGGATTCCCAGTGGGAATTCTGGGTCAGTTGAGCAGGGGACACAGCATTCAGGGTCTTTAGTGTGATGAGCTTTTTTTTTTACTAATGACACTTAAAATTTATGGTCAAGAAAATTGTGGAGTTTGGTTTGCTTTTACTGTAGCATGAATGTTCTCACTTTTACCTGTAAATCATACAGTTTTATTCATAGCAGAAATGTCATATGGTTTATTTCCCCCCTCACTCTTTAGGTTTGTTCTGAGCATTAAATGAGATGCTGTGATGTGCTCTAACTTAGCAGGTATTCAACAAAAGATATTCAAGAAGTGGATTCATTTTTAATCAGCTGATTTTTTTGAGAACACAAAGTTCAGTTAAGAGATAGGCCAGTGAGAAACGTTACACAGATAATTTGATGGGGCCATGGTGACTGAGAGGGGAAAGAATTCTTCTGGAGGGAGAGCTGACATTCGTCATTAGTACCTATCTGACCCTTTCCTGAAGTTAGGAGCAATATAAAAGCTAATAGTGTTTGGCGATCATTTAAACCTGAAAAAAAAAAACCCATGAAATACTTTACCTACAGTTCAGTTGAGAGAAACACTATGCAGACATTAAAGAGTACTATTTTATTACTTTTTTAAATTTAATTTTTACTTTTTAGGAGTTTATTTATTTAGGAAATCTCTACATCCAACGTGGGGCTTGAACTCACTGCCAGTAGACCTTGACCATTTTGCATAAAAATGGGTTGTCATTTCTTCCAAATTAGATTCCTATGTTAGTGCAGCATGCATTCATTCTTTCTTCTTCTTCTTCTTCTTCTTCTTCTTCTTCTTCTTCTTCTTCTTCTTCTTTTTCTTCCTCTCCTCCTTCTCCTTCTCCTTCTCCTTCTCCTTCTCCTTCTCCTTCTTCTTCTTCTTTTTTTAAAATTAAAAGCCAAGCTCTGAACCAGAATTATCCATGCAGAGATGTTCTGTTCAAAGCATTGCACCACATTATGTTTTTGTTAGAGTTGCTACCATTTCTAAGGTTCCTTTTCTCTTACTTCTCATACCAGAGACCGTTTAAAATACCACAAGCTTTCCCTTACATGAATTACTGAAAGACCTGTTAGGCTAAGAAATTAACTTCAAGGCAGTATTGTTCTCATGAAAATAGTATTCTCTCGTGGAAATTTATTCTCTTTTGTATTCTTTGTTATCTACTCAAGGTGAGGTTCCTGTGTATAGTATATGCTTCTGGCATGGTGTCTTGGTTGACTTACTGCAGGCAGCTGCTCTATCGATAAACAAAGTTGGAAAGACTTTGCATGTTGCTTGCTCTCTGTATCTTAACTCTTCAAAGTCACTCAGGTTCCAAGTTAAATGCAGCCATTCATGCCTTGCCAGGAATGGGGAAGGAATTCTAAATCTGTTGGCCAAGGGCAGAAGAGCAGTTCTTACACTGTTCGATCCAAGGACCCCATTTTAAAAATTATTAAGGACCCCAAGCTTTTCTCTAAGTGTGTTATATTTATTAACATTTACTCTATTAGAAATTAAAACTGAGTGGCGCCTACGTGGTTCAGTCGGTTAAGCGTCTGACCCTTGATTTTGGCTCAGGTCATGATCTCATGGGTGGTGAGTTCAAGCCCCGAGTTGGGCTCTGCACTGACAGCACAGAGCCTGCTTGCGATTCTTTCTCTCCTCTCTCTGTGCCCCTCCCCTGCTCATGCTCTCTCTTTCTCTCTCAAATTAAATAAACATTTAAAAAAATTAAAACTGAAATTTAAACATTTTCTTCACTAAAAATAATACAAAACCCCTATATGTTAACGTGACTGACATTTTGTTTTTTAAATGTTTGTTTGTTTGTTTAGAGCACCCGCGCAAGTGGAGTAGGGATAGAGAAAGAGAATGGCCAGCTGGCTCCGCACTGTCAGCACAGAGCCTGGATCCTGCTTCAGATTCTGTGTCTCCCTCTCTCTCTGCCCCACCCCTGCTTGCACTGTGTTTCCCTCTGTCTCTCAAAAATGAATAAACGTTAAAAAAAATTAAAAAGAAGAAACAGAAATTAAAAAAATAACTATATTTTTAATTATACTTTTTATTTAGTGATAAATGTAGACTCACGTGCAGTTGCAAAAAATTATACTGAGAGATCCCGGGTCTCCTTTACCCAGTTTCCCACAGTGGTACTGTCTTGCAAAACTATAGCATAATATCACAACCAGGATATTGCCATCCGTACAGTCAAGATGCAGGATGGTTCCCGCACAAGGACCTTTTCTGTTGCCCTTTCATAGCCACATCCCTCCTCCCCCAACCACCAACCCCTTGCAACCATTAATCTATTCTCCATTTTTATAACTTTGTCATTTCAAGGGTGTTACACAAATGGAATCATACATATGTATCCTTTTAGGATTTGCTTTTTTTTTCACTTAGCATAATTCCCTGCAGATTCATCCAAGTTGGGTGTGTCAAGGGTTTGTTTCCGTCGCTGAACAGTGTTCCATGGTATGGATGTACCAACAGTGTATTTAATCATTCACTTGTCCAAGGATGTGTGGATGGTTTCCAGTTTGCAGCTGATATGAATATGGCTGCTGTGAACATTTGTATGCAGGTGTCTGTGGAAACATAAGTTTTCATTTCTCTGGGATAAAAATCCTCAAGAGGATGATTGTTGTGCTCTATGACAATTGCATGTTTAGTGTTATAAGAAACTGCCACACTGTTTTCCAGAGTCACTGTACCATTTTACATTTCCACCAGCAATGTATGGGTGATCTGGTTTTTCTGCATCCTTGCCAACAGTTAGCATTGTCATTATTATTTTTATTTGGGGGGCTGTTTGTTAATTCTGTAAAAATACACATAAAATGTATCATCTTAGTAATTTTTTTCCATCTTAATTTTCCAGGGTGCGGTTCAGTGGTATTAAAGACACTCATATTGTTGTGCAACCATCAGCACTATCCCCAGAACTCTTTTTATCTTATAAGATTGAAACTCTGTACCCATTAAACAACAACTCCCCACTGCTTCCTCCTCCAGTCCCTGGCAGGCACTATTCCACTTTCTGTCTCTATGAATTTGATCACCTAGGTACCTCAGACAAGTGGAACCATATGGTATTTATCTTTTTGTGACTGGCTTCTTTCAATTAGCATCATGTACCCCAGGTTCATCCATATTGTAGCTTTGTCAGGATTTTCTTCCTTTTTCAGGTTGAAGAATTCCATTGTATACGTATACCACATTTAGTTAATCCATGCATCAGTTGGTGGGTACTTGGTTTGCTTCTGCCTTTTAGTTATTGTGGATAATGCTGCTAAGAACAGCATTCTGAAATACAAATATTGCAGAAAGATGCTGCTTTCAATTCTTTTGGGTATACTCAGAAGTGGAATTGTTGGGTACTATGGTAATTCTCTCCCTGTCTCTCTTTTTTAGGGACCACCATACTGTTTTCCACAGCAGCTACACCATTTTACATGATCAGGAACAGTACACAAATTTCCAATTTATCCCCCACCTCACCAACACTTTTTTTTTTTAAGCAGCCATCCTTATGGGTGCGAGGTGATATTTTATTGTGGTTTTGATTTGCATTTCCCTAATAGTTAGTGATGTTGGGCTTCTTTTCTTGTACTTATCAGCTATTTGCTTATCTCCTTTGGCGAAATGCCTATTCAGATCCTTTCCCATTAGAAAAAAAAAGGTATTTATTTATTTTTTTATTTAATTTATTTATATTGAGCAAGTGAGCGAGCAGGGAAAGGGCAGAAAGAGAGAGGGAAAGAGAGAGAATTCCAAGGCTCCGCATTGTCAGTGTGGAGTTTGACATGGGGCTTGAACCCATGAACCGTGAGATCATGACCTGAACTGAAATCAAGAGTCAGATGCTCAACTGACTGGGCCACCCACATTCCCCAAATCCTTTCCCATTAAAATTAGGGTTTTTTTGTTGTTGTTGTCTTTGAGTTTTTAGAAGTTTTTTATATATTCTAGATATTAATCCTTTATCAGACATATGATTTACACATATTTTCTCCCATTCTGCGGGTTGCCTTTTCACTTTATTGATAGTGTCTTTTGATGCACAAAAGTGTCTGATTTTCATAATTCTACTTTGTCTATCTTTACTTTTTTTGCCTGTTCCTTTGGTATCATATGCTAGAAATCATTGCCAAATCCAATGATATGAAGCTTGTGCCCTATGTTTTCTTCTAAGAGTTTTATAGTTGCAGGTCTTACATTTAGGTCTTTCATCCATTTTGAGATAATTTGTATATTATGTTAGATAAAGGTTCAACTTTGTTCTTGTGCAAGTAGATATCCTGTTGTCCTAGCACCATTTGTTGAAAGAGCTGTCCTTTTTCCATGGAATAATATTGGCTCCACTGTCAAAAATAATTTTTCCACATATGCAAGTGTTTATTTTTGGGTTCTCTAGTATATTCCATTGGTCTATATGTCTGTCTTTATACCAGTACCATATTTCTGATTACTGTAGCTCTGTGGTAAGTTTTGAAACCAAGAAGTGTGAGTCCTCTAGTTTTATTCCTCTTTTTCAAGGTGGTATTCATGGTCCCTTGAGATGCCAGGTAATTTTAGGATGGATTTTTTTCTATTTCTGTAAAAAAATGGGATTTCAATAGACAGTAGTAATGAAATCTTAACAATAGTAAGTCTTCTAATCCATGAACATGGAATAGCTTTCAGTTGATTTATACCTTATTTAATTTCTTTCTGCTGTGCTTTGTAGTTTTTATTGTACAAGTCTTTCACCTCCTTGGTTAAGTTCATTCCTAAGTATCTTATCCTTTTTGATGCTATTGTAAATGGAATTATTTTCTTAATTTTCTTTAAAGATTGTTCATTATTAGTGCATAGACTTTTGATTGGACAGTTTTATCCACTTACACTTAAAATAATTATTGACTTCTCTCACTTTGCTATTTACTCTCCATATGCCTTATAGCTTTTTTGTCTCTCATTTCCTGTGTTAGTGTCTTCTTCTGTGTTTAGCTGAGTTTTTAATAGTAAAGTGTTTTCCTCTTTTCACTTTCTTTCATATACATTCCATAGCTATACTCTTTGTAGTTACCATGGGGCTTACATTTAACATCCTAAAGTTAACAATTTGAATTGATACCAGCTTAACTTCAATAACATATAAAAACTCGACTCCTATGTAGCTCATCCCCACCGCCTTTCAATGACTGATATCACAAAATTATATCTTTATACATTGTATGTCCAAAATCAAAATAATAATTTTTTAATGAATTAGTCTCTTCAATCATGTAGAAAACAGAACGCAGAGTTACAAACCAAAGTTACAATATTACCTTTTAGATTAATATATATGTATATATATAATTTTAGATTAATATATGTATGTATACATATAGATGTGTATATATATTTTAAAATATTTTTAAATAAATTTTAAAATGGATTAATTACATATATATTATATATAATATATTAAAATTGTCTTTTTTTGTCTTTTTGTTGTTTAGTTGTAAAAGTTGTATATAGTCTAGGTACTAGACCCTTATCTGACATATGATTTATAAAAATTCTTCCTCCATTTTGTGAGTTGTCTTTTCACTTTCTTGAAAGTGTCCTTCAAAGCACAAAATATTTTAATGTTGATGAAGTTCTGTTTATCTATTTTTTCTTTTGTTGTGTATGCTTTTGACATCATATCTAAGAAATCATTTCCAATGTTTTCTTTTTAAGAGTTTTAGCTCTATAACCTAGGTATTTGATCCATTTCGGTTAATTTTTGTATATAGTATGAGTTAAGGGTCCAACTTCATTCTTTTGCATGTGGCTATCCAATTTTCCCAGCACCGTTTGTTGAAGAGAGTTTTCTTTCCTCACTGGGCGGTCTTGGCACCTTTTGAAAGTCAGTTGACTATAGTTGCGTGGTTTTATTTCTGGGCTCTTATTTTTATTTTATTGATCTGTATGTTTATCCTTATGCCAGTGCCATACTGATTACTGTCCTGATTACTGATTACTATATTACTTTAGCTTTATAGGAAGTTGGGAAGTGTGAGTTTTCTAAGTTTTCTTTTTCAAGATTGTTTTGGCTATTCAGGATCGCTTACAATTTAATATGAATTTTAGGATAGGCTTATCTATTTCTGCAAAAAAAAGGTATTTGAGATTTTGATAGGGGTTGAATAGAATATGTAGACATATTTGGGAAATATTACCATCTAACAATATTGAATCTTCTAATCCATGTACATGGGAGTTTTTCTATTTATTTGGGTCTTCTTTAAATTCTTTGAGCAATGTTTTGTCATTTTTAGTGTGTAAGTCTTATGTCTCCTTGGTTAAATTTATACCTAAATATTTCATTCTTTCTAATGCTATTATAAAAGGAATTGTTTTCTGTATTTCTTTTTCAACTGTTTATTGCTAGTGTATAGAAATACAACAGAACTGAATCTGTATTACAAAAGTTTGCTGAATTTATTGGCTCTAGTAGGTTTTTGTGGATCCCTAAGGGCTTTCTATATATATGACCATGTCAACTGGGAAGAGATAATTTTATTTCTTCTTTTCTAATTTCTAATTTAGATGTCTTTTATTTATTTTTCTTGCTTAATTACTTTGGCTAGGACTTCCAGTGCAATATTGAATGGAAGTAGTGAGAGCTATCATCTTTGTTGTGTTTTTAAGGGAAGGATTTCAGTGTTTTACTATTGAGTATGATGTTAGTTGTGGTTTTTTCCATAAATGTCCTCTAACCTTTTAAGGAAGTTTTATTCTATTTCTAGTGTATTGAATGTTTTTATCATGAAACAATGTTGGATTTTGTCAGATGTCTTTTCTGTGCCTATTAAGATGATTAGGGTTGTTTTTCCCCCTTTATTCTATTAATATTGTGTCTTACATTGATGGGTTGTCATGTTGAGCCACACTTGCATTCCTGGGATAAATCTCATTACATCATGATGCATAATTCCTTTAATGTGCTGCTGAATTTGGTATCCTAGTAATTTGTTGAGAATTTTTGCTTCTGTATTCATGATGGATATTGGTTTATAGTTTTCCTGTGATGTCTTTGTAGGGCTTGGTATCAAGGTACTGCTGGCCTCATGGAATGGGTCAGGAGATAGTCATTATTCTCCTATTTAAGAGTTTGAGAAAAATGGATGTTAATTCACCTTTAAAAGTTTGATAGAATATACCAGTGAAGTTATATACTTCTGGGCATTTATTTATTGGATGATTTTTTAATTATTGATTGAGGTTTATTCAGATTTTCTATTTCTTCTTAAGTTAGTTTTGGTAGTTTGTGTTCTAAGAATTTGTCCATTTTATCCTGGTTACCTAATTTTTTGGCATACAATGTTCATTGTATAATCCTTTTTATTTCTGTAAGTTCAGTAATAATGTCTCCACTTTAGTTTCTGGTGTTAGTAATAGAGTCGTCTTTCCTTAGTTCTTCCAGCTAAACTTTGTCAATTTTGTTGATCTTTTCAAAGAATTAACTTTTTTTTGTTTCTTTCTATTTTTCTAATCATTTGTTTTTGTCTGCTATAATTTTTACTATTTCCTTCTATTTGCTAGTTCTGGGTTCCATTTGCTGTTCTTTTTGTAGTTCATTGAGATGTACAATAAGATTCTGATTTGAGATATTAAAAATATTTTTTTAAGGTTTATTCATTTCTCAGAGACAGAGAGAGCATGAGTGGGGGAAGGGCAGAGACAGAGAGGGAGACACAGAATCTGAAACAGGCTCCAGGCTCTGAGCTGTCAGCACCGAGCCCAATGTGGGGGTGGAATTCATGGACCACGAGATCATGACCTGAGCCAAAGTTGGACGCTTAACTGACTGAGCCATCCAGGTGCCCCGAGATATTTTTTTATGAAGTAGCCTCCACATTGTGGAGCCCAAGAAGGGGCTTGAACTTACAACCCCGAGATCAAGACTTGAGCCGAGATCAATAGTCAGACACTTAACCAACAGAGCCACCCAGGTACCTCTGAGATCTTTTTCTAATGTAGGCATTGATAGCTGTAAATTTCACTCTGAGCACTGCTTTTGCTACTTCCCATATATTATCATATTGTATTTTCATTTCTATTTAATCAAAGTATTTGTAATTAACCTTTGACTTTTTCTTTATCCTATTGGTTGTTTAACTCCATATTATATACATTTTTAAAATTTTTTAACATTTATTTATTATTGAAAGACAGAGAGACTCAGAGAGTGAGCAGGGGAGGGGCAGAGGGAGAGGGAGACACAGAATCTGAAGCAGGCTCCAGGCTCTGAGCTGTCAGCACAGAGCCCGATGCAGGTCTCGAACTCATAAACCGTGAGATCATGACCTGAGCTGAAGTCAGATGCTTAACCGACTGAGCCACCCAGGCGCCCCAACTCCATATTATATTTTTAATGGCTGTAGTAATATCCTCTGTTTCATTCCTAATAATGGTGATTTATGTCTTCTCTCTTTTTATCTTTCTCAGTCGTGTTAGAAGGTTATCAATCTTACTGATTTTTTTAATGCAGCACCTTTTTTTAATTGATATTCTCTATTGTTTTCCTGTTTTCAATTTCATTTATTTCTGCTTCTAATGTAATTATTTCCTTCCTTCAGCTTGCTTTGAATTTATCTTGCTCTTCTTTTTATGGTTTCTTGAGGTAGTTACTTAATTGATTTGAGATCTTTTTCCTAAGGTAAGCATTTAGCAGTATAAATGTCTTTCTTAGTACTACTTTAGCTGTGTCCCATATATTTTGACGTTATATTTTTATACTGAAAATATTTAAGATATATAATGTCAGGAAATCTTTAGTACCTGCCTTAATGGTCCCTCATTTCCTTAACTGTAGACCCTCTCCTGTATCCCTATAAATCATGGCACCTAGAACAGAGTATTCTGGACCTATCTGGCCATTGAAGAATAGAGCAGAAATGTCTGTTCATTCCTCTTCTGTTCATTCATTTGCTCATTTATTCATTCAACAAACATTTACTAAATTCCTATAGCATATTTTGTGCTCATGGGACTAGAGAGATGATTAAGACATATTCCCTCTTACCCTACTGTCTCCATCAGAGAAGAAAAATAATCAAAAAATTTCACGAGTGACCACTCTTTGCTATACTCTAGAAATTCTACTGCCATTAACACAAAGCTAGGTTAAAATGCCATTGGTTTCCTCCTCCCCAACAAATTGTCACTTTCTACCTTATTTTCATCTCTCTTTTTTCCCCTATATTCATTTGTTTTGTTTCTTAAATTCCACATATGAGTGAAATCATATGGTATTTGTCTTTCTCTGATTTCTTTTGCTTAGCATAATAGTCTCTAGTCCCATCCACATCATTACAAATGGCAAGGTTTCATTCTTTTTTTTTATGGTTGAGTAATTTTCCATTACGCGCGCGCGTACGCGCGCGCACACACACACACACACACACACACACACACACACACTCACACACACCCCATCTTCTTTATCCATTCATCAGTCAATGGACATTTGGGCTCTTTCCATAATTTGTCTATTGTTGATAATGCTGCTATAAACTTTGGGATGGATGTATCTCTCCACTCCAAATCAGTATTTTTATACCTTTTTTACACTATTTTCAAAATTCTCTGTTTGTCTTTAAGATAATCTAAAACTGGTCTGCATTCTACAGGTTATACCCATTGCTTAAAGCTGATTCCTTTCTGATTAATTCGGGCTGTGGCTAAATATTTTGAATATCATCCCTGGCCTGAATTATAACTGTATACATCTTTATCTGTCCCTTTCAATTGACCATTCTTTCAGAATACAACCTGAGCCCATAATAGAGTAGCAACTTAGATATGATCAACTTTTTTAAAGAGCTCTCCTATTGGTTGAACCTTTTGGTCTTCACCGAAACCCAGGGCAGACATAAACTTCAACTGGCAGATGAGGAAATTGAGATTTAGAGAGGTTAAGTGACTTGCTAATTTGGGAAAATAAGAAACATATGCAAGTTTCTAGACTTCTACCTCAGCTTTTACTTTTGCCTCAAATTTATGCCCTCTTCACAGCTGACCACTAAATATGTTTTAAAGAGGGCAGAGTCCAATTGTATAATAGATCCGCCTGTCTGAAACATGATTATTAGTGGTAATGGCTGGGTATTAGCTGGCATGCATGCCTTGGGTTTACAGTAAAGAATAACTACTTTTTATTAACTGTCCTTTTAGATATATTAGCGACTGTCACACCTGAATTATAACAAAGAAGCACTAGAGAAAATTCAATGTGGGCGGCAAAATTCTTTGAAGAATAACTAGTTATAATTGGGGAGTCTGAACACATTTCAGAGTTGCACATTTAATATGCAGTATGGTTAATTGCACTGTAATTACAGTGTTTGAGAATGCCATGCTAAGTGTTTAATCCTTTTCAGGTTTGCCCTCCAATCAGTGGTCTGCCTTCATTTTCTAGATTGATGAAGTCTGTCTCAGAGAAGGGGGTAGGTAACAAGATGGTGCTGATGTGGCTAATCAACTAGGAAAGTTGTAAAATGAATCTTTCCTGTCTGGAATTTATATTTAATCATAGTTATGTACTCTTTATGAATGAGTGTTGATTAGTTAGTTGTCAGAATATGAAAACAATAAGAGCTTTTATTTACGCAGATAAGTTATTCTAGAGTCATTATTTGGGTTTGATTGAGTTGATGGGGATATTTACGTTACCTCAGCACATAGATCTACTTAGTCTTATTCGTAATGTTAATTATATACTGCAAGAGTTACTGCCATGCCCTTATTTATGGTGTTTACTATTAGAGTTTGTGTGTACGTGTGGTGATTGTATGGTTCTCCTCTCTTTCACTGGACTGTGCCCCTTTTACAGTTCCATCATAGAAACCTGATCTTCAGTAGTTAGTTCACACTGATTGCATGTGCCTATTGGCCATTTTTTTCTTGACTTTTTTGATGTGATATTCCTAATTACAGACGCATTGGTATTTACTCTGTTTGGTAATCTGTCCTTATCCACAATTTGGTGTCTGTCATTAATTCTGGAAAATTCTCAGTCATGATTACTTCAGATATTTTTATATTGTGTTTTTCTCTTCTTGTATTTCAGTTACATGTAAATGACACCTCTTGTAATTGTGGCCATATTTTTTGGATATAGTGTTCCTTTTTATTCTCTCAAACTTTCCCCTTTGCATTTCAGTTTAAGAAATTTCTATTGATGTATCTTCAAGCTCATTGATTCTTTCCTCATTCATACCCAGTTTGTTCATGAGCCCATTACAGGCATTCTTTATTTATTATGATATTTTTGATTTCTAGCACTTCTTTTTGATTTTTACAGTTTCTGTTTTTCTTGCATGTTCTACTTTTTTCATTAGATCCCTTAGCATACTAACCATAGTTATTTTAAATTTCCATTCTGAAATTTCCAACATTCTGCTGCGTTTAAGTCTGGTTCTGATGCTTACTGTCTTTATGCTGTGCTTTTTGTCCTTTAGTTTGCTTAGTAATGTTTTATTTAAACCTAGTCAAGATCTATAGGGTAAAAAGAACTGAGGTAAATAGGCCTTTACTGTGAGGTTTTATGTTTATCTGGCCAGGAGTTAGGCTGTGTTTACCATTTCCTATAGGTGTGGATGTCAGAGGCTAAATTTTCCTCTGGCGTCCTTGTTTTTGTCTCCTCTATGTCTTTAGATTTCCCTAAAGACTTCTTCTTAAATAAAGAAGAAGAGATGTGAATAAAGATGTAGAGATGTGAAATTCTTTCCATTATACTTCTATTTTTATAGAAACCCTATAGATGTGGTGGTAAAGCCTAAAGGGGAAAGGAAGCATTCCCTAGTCCTGTGATTAGATTTCTGTCTTGTGGTCAGCCTGTACCCCTGGGGTGTGATCTTAAAATTACTTCTCAGCCCTGGGGTGCCTGGGTGGCTCAGTTGGTTAAGCGTCTGACTCTTGATTTTGGCTCAGGTCATGATCTCGTGGTTTGTGAATTTGAGCCCCACGTTGGGCACTGTGCTGACACAGTAACTGTGCAGAGCCTACCTAGAATTCTATCTCTCTCCCCATCTCTCTGGCCCTCCTGTGTGTGCACTCTAAACAAACAAACAAACAAACTTAAAAAATTACTTCTCAGTCCCTCTGGAGAGACGAGAAAGCTATAGGGAGCTGGGGTTGGGTATTTCCTTTACTACACACTGGAGGCTAGAAGGAGCTGGTGTTGGGTATTTTTCCTTTTCATTGTGGAAGACTGTAGAAGTCTACAGTTGGGTATTTGCATTCTCCTGGTCAGTTAGGCTCTGGTAAAATCTCATTAGTTTAGGCTTTTGTAGAATAGTTTCTCTTGAAGACAAGCCTAATTAAGGATAATAGAATTCTCTGGGCATATTTCAAAATGGCTACCATTGTGGTTGGAAAAGATACTTGATATGATTTCAATCTTAAATTTGTTAAGACTTGTTTTGTGGCTAACATATTACCTATCATGGAGAATGTTCCAGGTGCACTTGAGAAGAATTTGTATTCTGCTGCTGTTGGATGGAATGTTCTGTACATTGTGTCTACAATGTAGTTCAAGTCCAGTGTTTCCTAACTGATTTTCTGTTTTGTTTCAAGATTTCTTTGGTTATTCTAGGTCCTTTGCATTGCCATGTATTTTAGAATTGATTTTCATTTTCTAACAAAAAAAAACCTGCTGGAATTTTTATTCAGATTATATTGTCTATCGATGCATTTGGCATTTTAGTCATATTAAATCTTCCAGTTCCTGGGATGCCTGGGTGACTCAGTCAGTTAAGCATACAACTTCGGCTCAGGTCATGATCTCACGGTTCATGAGTTCATGCCCTGCATCCGGCTCTGGGCTGACAGTGTGGAGCCTGCTTGGGATTCTCTCTCCCCCCCTCTCTCTGCCCCTCCCCCATTTGCAAGCATGCTTTCTCTTAAAAAAAGAAAAAAAATCTTCCAGTTCCTAAGCAGAGTATGTCTATTTACTTATGTGTTTGATGTCTCAATTTTTTTTTTTTTTTTTTTACTTTTCAGTGCATAGATCTTGAACACTTTTGGGGGCGTGGTTAAAGCTATTAATAAATTGTTATTTTGAATGTTATTGTAAATGAAATCATTGAAACTTTCAGGTCCTAGTTGTTAGTTGCTATTAGATAGACATACAATTGATTTTATATATTGCTCCCTATCTTGTGACTTTGGTAAACCCATTGATTAGTTTTAATAGCTTTTATGACAATTCCTTCAGTTTTTCTATGTATATAATCATGTCATTTTTTTTTAAGTTTATTTATTTTGAGAGAGACAGAGACAGCGCGAGTGAGGGAGGGGCAGAGAGAGAAGGGGAGAGAGGGAATCCCAAGCAGGCTCTGCACTGTCAGCGCAGAGACCAACGCGGGGCTTGAACTCACAAAACTGTGAGATCATGACCTGAGATGAAACCAAGAGTTGGACACTTAACTGACTGAGCCACCCAGGAACCCCTATAATCATGTCATTTGTGAATAAAGACAGTTTAACTTCTTTTTTTTCTAGATTGTATGCATTTTATTTATTTTTTTCCTGATCGCACTGGCTAGGATGAGGTTTTCTTTTGTTTTTTTTTAATGTTTATTTATTTTGGAGAGAGAGGGAGAGGGAGAGGGAGAGGGAGGGAGGGGCATAGAGAAAGAGGGAGACACAGAATCCGAAGCAGACTCCAGGTGCTGAGCTGTCAGCACAGAGCCTGACGTGAGGCTCAAACTCATGAGCCATGAGATCATGACCTGAGCCGAAGTCGGTTGCTTACCCGACAGCCACCCAGGTGCCCCAAGGATGAGGTTTGATAAAAGTGGTGAGAGCAGACATGTAATCTTGAGGAGGAAAAATATTTTGCTCTTTGTCATTACATGTTAGATACAGGATTTCTGTACCTTTTATCAGACTGAGGAAAGTTCCCTTCTATTTCTGGTTGCTGAAGTTGCATCATGCCATTAGTATTGAATAGTCTTGAATGCTATTTTTCTGAATGTATTTGAGATGATCATGGAGGATTTTATTTTGAATATGTTAATAGGGTGAATGCCGACTGATTTTTAACTTCTTATTCTGGAACAACTGTAGATTTACAGAAAAGTTGTAAAGACAGTAGAGTGTCCTGAGGGTTCTTATATATCCTTCCCATATATCCATAGCCTGCTGGGTACATCGCCACACTGTATTTGTCAAAAATAACAGATTAACACTGACACAGTACCCTTAATCAAACTACAGGCTTTATTTGGATTTTACCAGCTTTTCCACTAATGCTTTTTTTCTGTAACAGGATCCGGTCCAGGATACTGCATTATTTTATGGCTTAATCCTCTCTAATCTGTGACAGTCTGTCTTTCCATGGTTTCCATAATCTCAACAGGTATAAAAAGTGCTGAGCAGGTATTTTGTATGAACGAATGAATGAACGAAAAAATAAATTAAAAGTAAAATAAACAAAATGTTCCTCAATTTGCGTTTCTCATGTTTTCTTATTATTAGACTGGAATTGTATGGGTTTCACAAAAAATACCACAGATGTGAAGTACCTTTCTCACGGCATCCTATCACTAGAAAAAGATATCAGCATGACTTATCACTGTTGATGTTCACCTTGCTCATCCTTGAGTACTTGGTTAAAGTGCTGTCTACTAGGTTTTTCCACTGCAGTCACTATTTGTTTCCTTTTCTATCTTCTTTCCTTTAGATGAAACCCACTAAGTCCCGTGCACACTTAAGGTAAGGAGAACTAAATTTCACCTCTTAGAGGGGGACACTTACACCTAATAATTCAAGTTCTAAACAGAAGCCTTTTTTCCTTCTGCCCCACTAATGTATTCAATCATTTATTTATGTCGGTATGGACTCATGGATATTTATTTATTCTTTGAGTTAGAATCCCGTGCTATTGTTACTTGTCTGGTTGCTCAGACTGCTTCAGCTGTAGCCACTGAAGGCTCTTTCACGTTGATTCCAGAGTCCTTTTGACACACTCCGTTTCTTTTCTTCTTTCCTTCTCCTGGCGCTATATGATGCCTGAGCCTCATATTGTAGTCTTTCTTTTTCAGCCTTAGAACCCGCCGTTTCCCCCAAGGAACTCTGATTGCTTTCCTTCCAGGTTGGTATTTAGAAACCAAGATCCGGGTGTTGGCTGTCATTGATAACTGGGATGTCATGTTAGGCCTTCTAAGGCCTTCTCGGTGGACAAAGCTAGGAAATACGTTATGTAGATTAACCCATCTATAGGTATAACCTATAGATGTATATACCTATATGTATATATACCTAATTACCTTATAGATGTTAAAACAGACATGAATTTATATTGGTATCTCCGATTGTATTCCAGCATCAACAAGCTCATTCTAAATTTTTTTAAGTTTATTTATTTTGAGAGACAGAGACAGCGTGAGCAGGGGAGGGGCAGAGAGAAAGGGAGAGAGAGAGAGAAGCCCAAGCAGGCTCTACACTGTCAGCGCAGAGCCCGACATGGGGCTTGAACCCATGAAACCTTGAGATCATGACCTGAGCTGAAACGGAGAGTCCAACGCTGAACCGACTGAGCCAACCAGGTGCCCCTCAACAGAGTCCTCCTAGTCTTCCTCTCTTGCTTATTGGTATAGTCAATTCTGATATAATGCTTGTCTTTCAAATAGGAAGAGTTTGAGCATGATGTGCATTTCACATTTTCCTTTGCAAGATTTTTATCCCCAAGGAAGAGTAGATGAACAGAGAAAACTGCACCCAGCTGAATCAAGCCATGTTGGACTATGGAAAACACACACATACACCTCAGACATCTACAGCTACCTTAACTCATTGCATGTATTATCTGACCAGGTTATGTTTTGCTGCTCTTTTGAATTTGTAATTCATTCATTCATTCATTCATTCATTCATTCAATCATGTATTTCACAAACACATCTAAGTGTTCTCATTCAAAAACACCAAGCAATGAATGGAAAAAGAAATCTTTAAGTATTGGGGAGAAGCTAGAAATACTGAAGTGTTTTAAAGGAAACGAGAACATGTGATGTCTCACAAGCAACAGGCATAAGGAATCCATATTGAGGATTATCTAAGGCAATGTTCTTAAAATAGAAGAAACTTCCCTGATGGAACAACTTTAAGTACTGTGAAGTCAATAAGAACAAAGCCTAAAGAATTGGAAGAAATGGAAAGATTGTTGAGTGTATGAACTGAAGGCCAAACAGAAAAATTCAGGATGATCTACTTTCATAATCAGAGAGAAAGCATTATTTACAAAGATCTTAAGTGGAAATCACCAAATCCTTTAGACGTGGTTCCTTTTAAAAAGTGCTGGTAGTGGCTGGTTTCATGCTTTTAAACACCACTACAATTTTCAAAGCCATCAGCTGTCTGCAAAGAGTCCAGCTGAGAAAGACAAGTACAGGTGAGAAAGCAGCAAAAGAATTTCTAACAGTGATAGGAGAAGTTAATTGAAGAAGAATGCTATGGAGCAAAATTCTAATTGTGACGAAACAGGTATCTATTGTAAATTCTTTCCTCTAAAGACCTACATCTCAGTGTCAGAAAAACATGCCAAGGATTTTAGACTGTGAAAGAGCTGTGATGTTCAGGGCCACTCACCAAATCAAGGACAGTGAGCTGCACCCATCCATATATAGTTTTAAACTTGTCCATTTAAAGGGGATTTCAGATAACTATTGTCTCACTCACAATAATTCATAAGCTGCATATACGTGTCTCTTGTTATTGTAGCTAATCATTTAACATTAGCTACAATAGTGTAAAACTATGCTATGTTAGGTTCCTATCTTTTAAAAAAATGTATTACTGACAGTTTTTGAATGTGCCCCAACCTCATTTTTACGCCATAAGATGTATGGTTTTTATTGTGCAATTTTGTAGTGCAATGATTTTTAAGAACACATGTATCATGGTGTAAGCAGAATTGACTATAAGTTCTTTCTCTGACAGTGAGAAACCAATCTGCCATTATCTACAGTTTATTTACTTATTTATTTAACCCTAGTCTACGTGTTGAGTAGTTTCAGAATTACTAACCCAGACCCCAGTGGGAGGCACATTTGTCAACTAGGTTAGTGTTTGTATACAGTTCATTTTATCTTTAGCCTTACAGTAGCCAGTAAAATTACTGTTATCCAAAGTACTTAGGTCAGTTCTTTTTCCCTCCATCCCCTTTAGTGAGATAATGTCATATATTAGTAATACAGTTAGCTCTTGTACTTTGGTATTTGATCCATTTTGAGTTAATTTTTATATATTGCAAAATAAGGACCTAACATCATTCTTTTGTATGTGGATCCAGTTTCCTTAGCACAATTTATTGAAAAGACTATCCTTTCCCCATTGAGGGTTCTTGACATACCTGTTGAAATCAATTGACCATATATGTGATTTATTTGGGGCTCTCTTTTCTAGTCCATTGGTTGATATGTTTGTCATTATTTATGTTTTATTTACTATATTACTATATTTACTTATTATTTATTATATATACTATATTTATTTACTATTATTTATTATATTTACTATTATTTACTTTATTTACTATAGCTTTGTAGTAAGTTTTGAAGTTGGAAGGTTTCAACCCTCTAATTTTATTTTTATTTTTCAAGATTGTTTGATCTATTAGGGGCTCCTTCCTAGTCATGTATGTATGAATTTGAGGGTCAGCGTATCCCTTGCTACAAAAAAGGATGCTGGAATTGTACTGAATCTGTAGATTGCTTTGGGAAATTACTGATGTCTTAACAATGTTAAGTCTTCCTATCCATGAACATGGGATATCTTTCCATTATTTAGGTTTTCTTTATTTTATTTTAGCAGTGTTTGTAGTTTTTCAGCATACAAATCTTTCACTTCTTTGGTTACAGTTATTAAGTATTTAATTTTTAAGATGCTATTATAAGTGGGAGGGGGCACCTGGTTGGCTCAGTTTGTAGACCTTGCGGCTCTTGATTTCAGGGTTGTAAGTTCAACCCCCACGTTGGGTGTAGAGATTACTTAAAAACAAAATCTTAAAAAAATTATCTTATAAATGGAATTGCTTTCTTAATTTTTCTTTCAGGTTGTTCATTGCTGGTATACAGAAACACAACTGTTGCACATTGATACTGTATTTTGCAAATTTGCTGAATGAATTTATTAATTCTATTAGCTTTCTTGTGTTTTTTTTTTTTTTTATATTGTTGCTATTGTTGTATTTATGTGATGTATTACATTGATTTTTTTCTTATGTTGAACCATTTGGGCATGTCGTATAATCCCTGTAATGTGCTCTTGGATTAGGTTTGCTAGTATTTTGTTGTGGACTTTTGTATCCATATTCATAAGGGTTATTAATCTATAATTTTCTTTTCTTTTGATGTCTTTTATCTGGCTTTGATATCAAGTAGTGCTGGCCCCATAGAATAAGTTAGAGAGTGTTCCCTCCTTTTCTATTTTTTGAAAGAGTTTGAGAAGGATTGGTGTTAATTGTTCTCAAAATGTTTGGCAGAATTCAGCAGTGAAAGCATCTGGTCCTGGAATTTTCTTTGTTGTAAGGTTTTTAAAAAAAATTTTAAAAATGTTTTTGTTTTTCAGAGAGAGAGAGAGAGAGAGCACACAAGCAGGGGAGAGGCAGAGAGAGAGGAAGACAGAGAACCTGAAGCAGGTTCCAGGCTCTGTGCCGACAACAGCAAGCCTGATGTGGGGCTCAAACTCACAAACTGTGAGATCATGACCTGAGCCAAAGTCAGCCGATTAACCTACTGAGCCACCTAGGCTCCCTTTGTTATAAGGTTTTAAATTACTGATTCAGTCTCTTGTTATGAGTTTGTTGAGTGTCTTATTTCTTCTTGAGTCAGTTTAGGTAATTTGTGTGTTTCTAGGAATTTGTCCATTTCATCTATGTTTTCTAACCTGGTGTATAATTGTTCATATTATTTTCTCATAATCCTTTTTATTGTTGTATTGTTGGTAGTAATGTCTCCATTTTTATTTTTGATTTCAGTTATTTGCATTGCCTCTCTATTTTGTTAATCCAGCTAAAGGTTTGTCAATGTTGTTATTTTCAAAGAAATAACTTTTCATTTTGTTGATTCTATTGTTTTTCTCTTGTCTATTATTTTATTTATCTCTAATCATCATTATTTCCTTCCTTCTACTAACTTTGGGCTTATTTTGCTCTTACTTTTCTGTTTTCTCAAGGTGCAGTGTTAGCTATTTATAGCTATAAATTTCCCTCTAAGCACTACTTTCACTGGATCTCATAAGTTTTGGTGTGTTATATTTTTGTTTCTAATCCTCTCTAGGTATTTTCTGATTCCCCTTATGATTTCTTCTTTGAACCTTTGGTTGTTAAAGAGGGTGTTGTTTAATATCTATGGGAAGTTTCCTGATTTCCTTCTATTATTGATTTCTAATATCATTCCATTGTGGTTGAAGAAGATACTGTGTATGATTTTTATGATTTCAATCTTTTAAAATTTATGGAGACTAAATTTGTGGCTTAACATAATATCCATCCTGGAAAATGTTCCATGTGCACTTGAGAAGAATATGAATTATGCTTTTGTTGGCTAGAGTGTTCTATATATGTCTGTTATATCTATTTGGTTGATAGTTTAAGCCCTCTCTATCCTTATTAATCTTCTATCTAGATTTTACATTCATTATTGAAAATGAAGTATTGTAGCCTCCAACTATTATAGTTGAACTGTCAATTTCTCCCATTAATTCTGTAAATGTTTGTTTCCTATATTTTGGGAGTCTGTTGTTTGCTGCATATATGTTTACAGTTGTTACATATTCTTGATGAACTGACCCTTTGTGAAGATACAATTTCCTCCTTTGTCTCTAGTAATAGTTTATGATTTAAAGTCTGTTTTGTCTGATATTCGTATAACCACCTCGGCTTTCTTTTGGTTACTATTTGCATGGAGTATATTTTTCCCATCATTTTACTTTCACCCTATGTGTGTCCTTGGATCTAAAGTGAGTCTCTTGTAGACAGCATATAGTTGGATTTTTTTTCTTGTATTTGTATTTTGCCAATCTCTGTCTTTTGATTCAACGGTTGAATACATTTACATTTAAAGTAATTACTGATAAATGACTTCTTTCATTTTGCTAATTGTTATTTATATGCCTTATACCATTTTTGCCTCTCATTTCCTACATTACTGCCTTGTTTTGTGTTTAGGGTTTCTGTGTGTGTATGATCACCATTATGATTTCCTTTTGTATATATTCTATTGATATTTTCTTGGTGGTTACTGTGGGGATTATATTTCACATCCTAAATTTATAATATTCTAATCTGAATGAATGCAACCTTAACTTCAATAGCTTAAAAAAAAACCTCTGCTCCTATATAGCTCTGTCCTTATTATGTTATTGTCAGAAATTACATCTTTATACAACATGTGATGACACAGCTTTATAATTATTTTTAATGCATATCTTTTAAACAATGTAAAAAATAAAAAGTGAAGTTACAACCAAGAATACAATAATAATGGCTTTTGTATTTGCCCATATATTTACCTTTACCAGAGATGTTTATTTCTTCATATAGATTTGAATTACTGTCTAGTTCCTTTTCATTTAAACCTGAAGGACTCCCTTTAGCATTCCTTGTCAGACAGGTCTGGTGGTAATGATTTCCTTGAACTTTTCTTTCTTTGGGAATTAATTTCTCTCTCGTTTTTAAAGGACAGTCTTGCTGAATATGGAATTCTTGATTGACAGTTTTATTACTTTTAGGGCCTTAAATATGCCATCCCATTGCCTTGGGTCTCCACAGTTTCTGATGGAACTTTGTTGTTAATCATTTTGGGTATTCCTATATGGAATTAACCACTGAACTTGAACCTGTAAATTGATCTTCCAGAAAATTTGGGATCTTTGTAGTCATTATTTTGTCACTTAAAAACATTTTTCATATACCATTATTTCATCTCCCTGTGGGCCATTAATTTCATGTGTGTTCAACTGCTTGATATCGTATTTCAGGTCTGTGATGCTTGTTTAATTTTTCAAAAAGATCTTTTTTTCATTCTGTGTGTTTTATATTGGATTGTTTCCAATGCTCGTTTCAAGATCATTGATCTTTTTCTTCTGTATTATCTAATTTGCAGTAAATCCTATCTGATGTGCATAGAGCTTTTATGTATTTATCTTTTGTGGTTCCATTAGAATATTTTTTTTTATAATTCCTGTTTTCCTCCTCATCTTGTTTATGTTTCCCTTTAGATCTTTGATATATCTTAAACATATTTATAAGACTTAAAATATGCTTATAAGGTCCTTGTCTGCTAATTCCATCATCTCTGTTATTTATGAGACTGTTTCTGTTCACAGACGTCTTATGAATCATATTTTTCTGCTTCTTTGCGTACTGTAATTTTTAGATGCTGGATACTGTGAACTTTACATTGTTGAGTGTTGAATATTGTTGTAATCCTTTAATGATTATAACATTAAACAATAAGAAGTCTGTCATCACTTTTATTGTTGTTCTCCTGAATGTAATATGTACTTTTCTTTGGCTGCTTTTAAGACCTGAGTGTTATACTTACTTTTCAACAGTTTGACTGTGATATGCCTTAGCATTGCCCTTGTATTCCTGCTGCACTATTTATAAAGAGACAAATTAGTAACAACTCAAATATCTAAAAACCTGAGAATGGTTCATTGTTCATTGACATAATGGAATGGCACTGAATAATGGTGTAGCTTATGTTGGTCCAAGATAAAATGTATATGAAATAATGTTCAGTAAAAACTGGAACAAACTATTATATGTAGTAAGCTTTAAAAAAATGAAAGATACTTATATAAGAAACTTATAAATTTACTAGTCATGTAAGTAGTGTATTGAAGTAAACCATTACTTCCTCTGAAAATCTTTTTTTATAACAGCTTTTGAGATGTAATTCACATACCATGAAATTCTTCCATGCAAAGTATACACTTAAAGCATGCAATTCTAAGAATTTTGAATATATCCATAGAGTTGTGCAAACATTACAATTAACTTTAGAAAAATGTTATCATCCTAACAAGAAACTCCATACCTATTAAGCAGTCACTTCCCATTTTCCCCAATGCCACCCAGTCCTCAACAACCACTGATCAATTTCTCTCTCTATGGTTTTGCCTCTTCTGCACATTCTGTATAGATGGGATCATAGTACCTGGTGTTTTCTTATAGGCTTTTTTCACTTAGCATAATGTTTTCAAAGCTTATTCATGTTATAGCATGTATTAATACTTTATTTCTTTTTGTCATGAAATAATATGCAATAGTATCACTTTTAATTTTTTTAATGTTTATTTATTTTTGAGAGAGAGAGAGAGAGAGAGAGAGAGAGAGACAGACAGACAGAGCACGAGCAGGGGAGGGGCAGAGAGAGACAAAGACACAGAATCCAAAGCAGGTTTCAGGCTCTGAGCTGTCAGCACAGAGCCCCAATATGAGGCTCGAACTCACAAACCACGAGATCATGACCTGAGCTGAAGTCCAACCCTTAACCGACTGAGCACACCAATGTTATCAGTTTTAGATAATGATTAATATTATAATAAGTAGCTCTATACATTAAGACTTTTAACATAGATACCTAAAATGGAATTAGTACGTCAAAGAAAATGAGCCATTTTTCATGTTATATTTTTAATGTATTTATAGCTCTATATCTATATACTTACATATACTATATACAAATCTATATCTATATATTTCAAAAGGCTACAAAAATAATGTGAACTTACTTTAATTTCCTGAAAATGCAAATAAGCATTAAAAAGAAAATCCTTTTGACTACTGCTGTCTCACACTCCACTCCTCACCCCTGGGCTTGTTCCTCTATTTTCTACTCCTAGAGGCAGCCATTATCCTGAGTTTGGTACCTACCCTTCCAATTCATATTAAAAAAAAATTTTTTTTTAAGTTTATTTATTTTTGAGAGACAGAGAGAGACAGAGCATGAGTGGGGGAGGGAGGGGCAGAGAGAGAGAGAAAGACACAGAATCTGAAGAGGCTCCAGGCTCTGAGCTGTCGGCACAGAGCCCAATACAGGGCTCCAACTCACAAGTCATGAGATCATGACCTGAGTCAAAGTCGGATGCTCATTTTTAAAAGGCTTTTAATTATATGTTATATGGAGGTTAATAATTCCATTGTGATGCCTGCAACACAAATCCCTATGTGCATTATTAAACAGAACAAAAACTAATTATATCACTTCTATCCTTTCCATCAATATTCATATCATATAAATAAACCATAGTGTAATGGGAGATCTGAATCCCAATAATTGACTCTAATAGCCATCCTAATAATTCATTCCATGCCCTGAAGATAATACCATATTGTATTTCAGGAGGCTATTTTAATTCCAAGGAAGGTAAACAGGATTGATTTCAAGGGGCTTCAGATTCAGCTTGGGACCAAAGCACTCAATTTGATTATAGATTTGATAATTAATCAACTCATTCTTAAACTCCAAAAGTGATACCTAATTACTGTATAATTGGAGATTATTATATCAGCCATTAAAATAATGGAACTTTGTGAACTAACTCAAATATTTAATAGGCACAATGCTGATATTTGGTTGAATGTTTTTGATTACTTAGTTTTGGAGGAGGCCTCTGGGCATTGTCCAGCACTCAGGGTGACTGATCAGGTTTACTGGGTTTCCTGGCTGCTTTACAAAAGCCAGGTGGCCATGATTTGTTGCTCAAATCTCTTGATTTTTTTTCTGGAAAGAAATGATTTCTCTATACAAAATACCTGGTGGCAGCACATATCATTCATATGCTCTTGTAGTTGAATCTGAATTGTCTCATGTTTCCTGGGACTTTCCAAAAAAAATTTTTTTTAAGTTTATTTATTCTCCAGTGAGAGAGAGAGAGGTAGGGGGGAGGGAGGGAGGGAGATACAGAATCCAAAGCAGGCTCTAGGCTGTGAGGTGTCAGCACAGAGCCCGACAAGGGGCTGGAACTCACAAACCGTATTGATTGATATGACCTGAGCCAAAGTTGAACGCTTAACTGACTGAGCCACCCAGGGACCCCCTTGGGACTTTACATTTTGAAGATTTAAGACATAACCTCAGGTAATCTCAGGGCAAAGGCCCTTTGGTTACTCTCTTGTGGATTTTCATGACAGTTGATCTGCAAGTGTTTTCAACTATCTCATGAAAACCTAGGGAAAGGATTGAATAATAAGACGCCATACCAAAATTATCTGTAAGTTTTCAAAGTTCCAATTCACTCTCATTTAAAAATACTGTGCTGCCCTCTTAGATCATTCCGCCACTAAATTACCCATCCTAAAATGTTATATCAGCTTTTTAGAAGAAGAGAAAGCAGAGCTATCATTTTTTTCAGAGTTTGAGTTAGACTTTAGTAGAAGTATCAGACAGATATCAGTTAACAGTAGCTCCCCTCCCCCTCCCCCACCTATCACAGAGAGATCCCTTGGTAAATTGAGTGGGACATTTGCAGGTGAGTATTGAGCAAAAGCACTGTGCTGATTTGAGCACAGTGAGTTGTGAGTTGGTGAGAAAAACCAGATGTGCAGTCTAATTCATTTTGGATTTATTCTGGATGCTTAATGATGAATGTAAAAGAACTGTGCCTCTTTTAGCTTAAAATTAACACCCCAACCCCTTTCTCCTGACCTGTAAACTTAATTTGAAAACAGAAAAAAAGAACACCTAGTGTAGGTCAAATTCTAGATTTGTTTTGTATTTTCTTGGAGAGTAGGTATTGGTATCATTCCCATTCTGCAGATGAGGTTCAAAGAGGTCAGAAGACTTTGACCAAAGACTAACCAGCAACTGGGGTTTGGGGAGGGCCATTCTGAAATGTGACAGGCCTGCCACACCCCTTCTGGCCAAGGTCTAAGCCAGAGCCGGGTTTAAACAGTGCAGAGGACAGTGACGTGGGACAAATGCCAGGCTTCACTCTGCCAGCTCTGTGTGGCCTCCGCCATTCTGACCGCAGTGTCAGCGTCCTTAAGCGCAAGGTCCTGCCACCGCAGAGCAGATGCTCCGCGAGGCCTCGCGATCCACGTGCTGCAGGGCCCACGTTCTGACCACTTCCCAAACCCCCGAGCAGCTGGAGAAAGCCGCTTGGGCCGTGGTCACCGTCAAGTGACTACTACGTCCTCTACTCCGAAGGCGTTCCCTTACCGGGCCGGTTTCAGTCCCTGCCTGTTTTTCAAGGTGCAAAACGTGCACACCGAGCTTGCCCCTGCGGGCACCCGATTTCCCACACCGCCCCCAGACTCTACTGGATGAGAACGGAGTTGAAGCCTGGGTTGTTTTAGTGCCCACCACATCCCGCTCTCCCTCGGTGGCTCGCGGGGGACGGCCAGCGGTAGCGTTCAAAGTGCTGTCTCCAGGGACGCCGCAGCCCCAAGGCCGGTTTGTCCCCCTGCCGTGTCCGGGGGATTGGGGCTGGAGGAGGGGTGCAGGAGCGAGCCGCAGGGCACACCCGCGGGTCCCACGCCCCGCCGACTGCGCATCCTGCGGCGCCGACCTCCGCGGGGGGGGAAGGCGAGGCGCAGCGGCCGCCGAAGGCTTGGCACCGGCTGGGGTTCCGGGCGGCCGCCGCTCCCTCCGCCGCCCCACCTCTTGCCCGGCCCTCCCCGCCCCGCCCCACCGCCCGCCCGCAGGTGCAACCGCGGCGGCCGCCGAGTAGGTGCGTGGGGATGATCTCACTCGCGCGCTCGGCGCCAGGAGGAGGAGGAGCGGGAGCAGACCCAACTTCCGGGTAGTGCAGCCGCACGCCACCGGCATCTTGCTTTTCCTCCCCCTCCCCCCCGCTGCACCCCTCGCCTCTCCCTCCTTTCCTTTATTCTCGGCCCCACCTGCCAAAATGAACAGCTCGGACGAGGAGAAGCAGCTGCAGCTCATCACCAGCCTGAAGGAACAAGGTAGGCGGGCGCGCGGCCGCCAGGTGCGGGCAGCCGCGGCCCGTGGGCGGGGACGGCTCCCGGGCGCCGGGTCGCGGCTGCGGCAGGCCGGGTGGGCGGTGTCGCGGCTGCCGCGCTCACCCCGTAGCCCCATCACCCGTGCGGGAGCGTCCTCCGCGTCCCGCGCGCCTAAGGAGAGCCCGGGGCCGAGGGTCAAGAGCGCGTGTCGGGCCCGGCGGTGCGGGCAGCCCTCCCCGGCCCTCTGGGGTCGGGGGAAGGGGCCGAGATTTGGGGCGGACGCGGCACCACCTCCCTCACACGCGGGAGAAGCGGGTGGGCCGGACGTCTCGGGAGGAGGCGGTTTGGGCAGCTCCGCGGGCCCCGCTCCCCAGCCTCGGCCCCACCCTTGCACATTGGCGCTGGGAGGCCTGCCGCGCTGCCGCTACGCAGCCTTCCCTGCTTTTCAGCCCCCTTCGGGCTAGTTCCTCTTTCCTTCCCCAGCCACAATTCCAGGCCCCGATGCGTTTGACCACTTACCATTTTTAGCAGTTTATTAGTCAGTGAGCCAACACCCTGCCTGTGTTGGGCTTCCTGAATTCAGACTTGGCTCTGGTCAGGAGAGCCAGGCCCTGTGCATGCATTTCCACACTTCCCCTGGGGATTACCTCCTGGTAAAGAGCTGTTCTAATCAATAATTTTCGCCTCTTACTGCACTTGGCCACAAAGCCAAATTAGCGATCAAGTGTGAGTTCAACACTCTTTACGTTTACAATTACTGTTATTATCCGGCTCGAAGGTGGCCCGAGAATGTGGGTCAAGAAAGCGAGGAACCGCACAGATTTAGGAAGTAAAAACGTGTAGGAACTTGTGCTTTTCTGAATCACTTGGTGACATGGCCACATAGTGGAAGGGGGCCAGCTCTGGGGCTAATCCTGCTGTTCACTCTCAACTCTTTCATTTCTGTTGGCTCAACTTGACAAGGCTCTTCCCTTCCATGGGTCTTGCGGTGATAATGCCTTACCTGACTAAAGGCATGGGCTAAACCAGATGATTTTATTGGGCTCTGCCCAGTTCTGTGCACCTGTTGCTCTTTGGAAACCACAGACATACCATTCTTAAGGGTGTGTGGACCCCTCTGGAATTCACACTCCTGGAAACAAATCTCAGCACCATTGTTTACCAATCCTGTGATCTTGGGGAAATTATTACCTCACTGAAATGGACAGAACCCATTTCCTTTGTTGTATCTAGCGTCTAGAAACCGTTGGATAAATGTTAATGGCCTTTCCCAGTACCTTCGACTCCCATCCTAAATTAGCCTTAGTTCATAAAGTCACAAGCTTTGGTGAATCCAGTGGGTGGGTGAAATGCCCTTATCTGACATTTCTCAAGTGGCTTAGTTGAGGGGCTGGATTCTGTTAGTATTTTATTTCTAATAGCACTCTTCCCCCAGTAACATAGTACTTGGTATTCTAGACAGTTGGAGCTTTCATCATTGGTAATATCTGTCGGTTGGATATCAGAGCTCTTGATGGATGGTTGGTTTTCAAATAATGATGCAATAAAAAAACTTCACTCCTTTTTATTCTGAGTATAATTTCAAGGGTAGATTAACAATGCGGAAAATCCACAAGTTGTTTATATTTGATTTGGGAGTACATTCTCTATCTCTGTGTTGGATTTGAGAGCCGAGAAAAAGGGAGGATTCTGAAGTTTTTGGCTCTTTCTCAGATATTGGAAAACAAATCTATGGTTTGGTATTTTTAGAGGATGTGTTTCCTTGATGATGGGCGTATCAAAGGCAGAACAGTTAGGCTTTGGAATTTGTGTGTCTTAAAAGGTACACTTTTTTTTTTTTTTTAGGATTGAGTCTGGTTACATGGGTGTTGGGATTTTTTTCAGCCCATCTCAACACCAGAGCATTTATTTGTCATAGGATCATAGACTGTGATAACAAAGGACTTATTTCAAGGGCATTTAACTGCTGTTTGACCCATGGAATTAATTGGGAAGATGGGAGTTTGAGGTAGATGAACAGGCAACTAGGTGTTTGGGCTCTTGCCCCTAAGATCATTAATCTTGTAAGCTGATGGTATGTGTGATTTATTTTTGAAAATAGACAATATATTTTTAATCCCTGTTGACGTGGTGAATAATTCCACTACTCCTATTTAATGCGGACAAGAAAAACCATTACTGATGAACATTCTAGTTTCCTTTTTCAACCCTGTGTAAACATATTCATGTATTCCTTTAACAAATACTTACCAAGTACCTACCATGAATGAGGCCCAAGTGGGAGGCCCTCGGGGTAGATAGTGAACCAAACAGACAGTCCTTGCTCTCCACCAGGTTTACTGTCTAGTAGACAGTTATGAATCAAATAACCACACAGATGTGTGCAATTACACATTGTTTTTATAGGATAGATTCTTAGAAATGGAATTGTTGGATCAGAGGGCAAGTAAAGTTTTTGTTTTTTAATGTTTATTTATTTTTGAGAGCGAGGGAGACAGATTGTGAGTGGGGGAGGGGCAAGAGAGAGAGGGACCCACAGAATGTGAAGCAGGCTCCAGGCCCTGAGCTGTCAGCACAGAGCCCGATGCGGGGCTCGAACCCACGAGCTGTGAGATCGTGACCTGAGCCAAAGTCGGATGCTCAACTGACTGAGCCACCCAGGGGCCCCGTGGTAGACATAGAGTTTTGCTGGGCGTCATCAAGGTGCCCCCAAAAACGGTTGTACCAGTTCACCTGGCCCCCCCGGCAGTGTCCATTTCCCCCCCCACACTTGTCACCGTTGACCAACCTCGGTCTTTACTAATTGTGACAGTCTGATGAGTTTCTTCATTTTCGCCAGTCTGATGAACAAACATGGCACTGTTAGAAAAATTAAGTGAGGTTCTTAGTGAGGTTTGCAATCTTTTTACAAGGTTATTGGCTTCCTCATCTCATTTCTTCATTAGTGAATTTTTAGTCAAAAATTTGAACCCGTTCCTCGGGAGTATGTTCAGAAAGAAGATTCCTATCTACTCTGAATGGCAGAACTGACCCAGCCTTCCCTAATGTGAAGCCTGCGGTGGTGTGGTGAATAAGGTTGCTTTTGACAAAAGTTGTGAAATGTAATGACGGAGTCTGTCATAATACGAACAATCTCTAATTTATACTTACCATTCCCTCGGCTCTATGTCTTATAAATCACACCCACTTCTGAATTACTTCAAAACATTGTATGTTCCCTTCTAGTGAATGGTATAATTAGCTATATTATGTCTTTCTAGAAAGTTATATTATGTCCCTTGAAAAAAATTAGCCAGTGTGTGATTGCTTATGTTCAAGCAGATGTTGAGGTAATGAGGTAATTCTCTTTTTGTCCTTTCTGGAGCTTTATTTTATTGGACTGATTGACATCTTTAATGCACTGACAAATGGCAACTTGGGATACTATTTCCGATGCATATTTCTTAGCTACTAAAGTGGACATTTCCCTTACAAAACATCGTACGATTTGCTCTCCCTCCAGAATTCTGCTGGGAAATGATCGACTTAGCTCAGCATTTGTTTAAGGTACATGATTTCCTCCGTAATTTATTCATCCCATGCGCATTGAATATTCATAGCCAGGCACTGTGCTAGGCATCAGAGTTGGAGAGATGAATAAAACCTTGTCCCTGCTGGTGAGGAGTTCCTAGCCTCGAGATGGTGGTAGGCATGTGAATTCCAGGAAGAGTGTCTAGTTGGCAGAGGTTGGGTCACGGGTTTAAGTCCTTTGGGCAGGTCAGGGCAGGGCACCTTGATTGGCAGCCCCCACAAAGGCCAGTGGATTGGAGTGGTTGTCGAAACAAGAATGGTGTACCACTACCAGAAAGGGGGGCGGGTTGCAAGTTGGGCAGACACAACAGACATCCACTACACTGGTCAGGGTAGTAATGCCATGTCATTTGGAACCTGGCGAGGAAGTTTTGAAGGGTGTGATCATACCCAACAGTTAATGATGTTACGATGTGAGACCACAACCACGCCAAGCAGACTGAAAACACTATCGGAAAGTAAGATAATGGGCTTTAAAGCAAGGTAACATTTCATCTTTAGAGTTAGCTATCATTTTCTCCAAGACTATAGCAATAGTGCTTAAGGTTCCGATGGGAATTTAGCCAGGCTTAGTCTTAGAGCTGAGTTAGTCATTAAAGAGGCTCCCAGCGTTGCCTTGACTTCTAGGCCACAAAGTAGCTAGAGCATTATTTCGACAAAAGGGGCCCAAAGGATTGCCTACTGCCGTGACTGTATCAGTCAGGAAAAGCTGAAGCATTGTCGGTCTTGGATACACACAAAGTCAGTCAGTAGAAAGCAGTTTGGGATTAAACGGTTGCCATGGTACCAAGTGCAAACTTGGCTTCACGTCACTATTTTTACAAGTGTGGTCCGGGGGGCCACCGGTCTCTGAATAATGGGGGTACGTATGCACTTTCTTACTTATTGATGAAAAGAGGCCTGGTAAATTTATTTTTCTTCATCTGGGTATGTTTTTTGTAAAATCGACACTTAGGATGTTTTGCTTTCACAACAAAATACAACCTAGATTGAGAAAAGTGCACGAAATAGGAATGAGCATCTCAATGAGTTATTGGAAAAAAAAAAAAAAGTGCTTCTAACAACACTTAAATCAGAACATTTCCAGAAACCCCTTCATCACCTCCCAATCCTTCTCACCTGCCTTTCCCCGATGCTATTTGTGTCTCCAAAGGTAAGTTCTGCCAGTCTCTGAAGATTAGCTAAATGGAATCATACAGGATGCATTATTTGCTGTGTCTTCTTTCGCTCATTACGTGTGGGATTTATCAGCATTGTGTATGGTTGTAGTTCATTTATTTGCATTGCTGAATAGTATTCCACTGTATGAACGCACCCAAAAAAAGTTTTTAAGTGAACATACTGTGGATCCGAGGTCAGCGGACTTCTTGTGTAAATGGCCAGATAGTAAGTATTTTAGACTTTGGGGGACATTCGGCGTTGGCTGTAAACCCTAAAAATGCAGTTTCCTCCTAAAGTTTGTGAACTACCATCTCAGAGGCACCAAATGGGCAACCCTCCATGAGATGGACGCTCATCACGGGCTGAACAATTACGTCTTGCAGTCAGAATTTCATCATTCACGTAAGATGTCTGCTGGGTCGTTCAATCTTACTTTTGTTTTAAATTGAATTAAAAATAAACATCTGCTTATTTAGGAAAAAATAAGCATATAGCATGAAAAGTGCAATGAACTCTTCCCTCTGATTCATTGTTTCTTAATCTTTATTTCATTCTACTCTCCTAAGGAGTCTTTTTAGACATTTTCCCCCCAACTGTTCTTCTCCCCATGAAATTTTAATACCGTGGATATACTGTACATCTTTTTTTAAATTTTTTTTAATCTTTATTTATTTTGGGGAGAGAGAGTGTGAGCAGGGGAGGAGCAGAGAGAGAGGGAGACACAGAATCCAAAGCAGACCCCAGGCTCCGAGCTGTCAGCACAGAGCCCGATGTGGGGCTCGAACTCACAGACTGCGAGATCATGACCTGAGCCGAAGTCAGACGCTCAACTGACTGAGCCACCCAGGCACCCCATACTGTACATCATTTAATGTGCTGTGATCCTTTGGAGGCCGCAGACCACTGTGATACCTAACATTGTGTTCCTCTTTGAGGGCAGTGCCGTCCCATTGGTCACACACGCTCTCACCCCCTTCCCATTCCTCAGAGTTACTGTTAACTTTTTGTTGTGTTTCCTCTCAAAAACTGTGTGCGTGAACACACATATGTAGTTAATCACTTAATATGTATTATGGAATTCCTATCAGTACATATAGAATTGAATCTTTAAAAATTGATTTGGATAGTGTTGCACTCTCCAGATTTCCCCCTATAATGTCCTCTCGATGGACATCTCTGTGTTTCTGTGTCTTTGCTATTAAAAATAATGCTTTGGGCAATAGATACTAGACATCAGGATGGATTCATGTTTTGCTCAATCTAGATATAGATGATTACATATGGAAATATTTATAGATAAGTGTATGAAACTGTCACAGCCAAGAGGTGTCTAAGGAGACATGACAACTAAACGTAACAGGGTACCTGAATGGAATCCTGGAAGAAAAACAGAACATTAGGTAAAAACTAAGGAAATATAGTTGAAGTATGGACTTTCCTTCATAATGTGTCAGTATTGGTCCGTTGGCGGTAATCAATGTGCAATACTAATGTAAGATGTTAATAATAGGAGAAACTGGGTGTGGGGCATATGGGAGCTCTCTGTACTCTCTTTACGATTTTGTTGTAAATCTAAAGTTTACAAAATTAACGTTTATTAAAATAAAGATGCTGCTTACATCCTCGTACACCTGTATCTATAAGTACAGCTGTGGGAAAAATTTTCAAAAGTGGATCCCAAAAAGTAGGTATATTTTAAACTTTGTTGTCCTGTAGATTTTATTCTGTTATACAACAACGTTTGGCTTTAAAATCCAGGAGGAACATGGCTTTCATTCTTGTCTGCTTACCGTGCTGAATATTAAATATTTTAAGTATTAAAGCATGAGTTCTGGAATTTTTATATGGCACAACAAACATTAATATATTAGGATCCTTTCAGTGACTTGATTCTATCTCGAATCCTGTATGGCACAAATCAGAGTATGATTGTGATATATATATATATATATATATATATATATATACACACACACACACACACACATATATATATATACACATATATATAGGCGGTATGTATACACACACACGTATATATATTAGGTTTACAGAAAACCTTAGCAGAAAGTACAGAGAATTTCCACATAGCCCCCACCTTCCCTCACCCCCAGTTTTCTCTGTTACTATCATTTTGAGTTAGTGTGGTGCATTTCTTAGAATTGATGAGCTGTATTGACCCGGTATTATTCACTGGAGTCCATAGTTTATATGGGGGTTAATTCTTTATGTTATATGTCCTATGGGTTTGGACAGATGTATGACATATACCCACCATCACGTTATCGTACAGAAGTATCACTCCTCCAAATATTTCCTCTGGTCTACTTGTTCATCACTCCCTCCTTACCCCTGAACTCTTGGCAGAGCTCCTGATCTTTTTACTGGCTTCATAGTTTTGCTTTCCTCAGAATGTCATAGAGCTGGAATCATATAGTCCATGGCCTTTTTATATTGACTTCTTTCACTGGGCAATATGCACGTATAGTGGTTCCCCTGTGTCTTTTTGTGACTTGATATTTCTTTTTATCACCAAATAATACTTGTATGGGTGTACCATAGTTTGTTTATCCATTCACCTGTGGGTAAACATGGTCGTTGCTTCCAGGGTTTGGCACTTAGGAACAACTCTGCTCTAAATATTCACGGGGTAGGGTACGGGGGAGGGGAAGCCTCCGATGGTCCTGTGATAAGGTCTCAGGGTCTCGGTGCGCCTGTCCCCTTGGGCTGCGACTTTCACTTGTGCTTCTCAGTTTTGTTTTTTTCTCCTTAGGTAAGACAGGCATGCCAGAGGGGGCTGGAGTTGGCTCTTATCTTCCTCCAAGTCTCTTAGGCTCTGATGAAATGATTTTTCCTAAGGGCAGGCCTTGCTAAGGCTCTGGGCACATTTCAACATGGCGCCTTCTCCCTTCCCCCGCCTAAAGTAGTAGGGAAATTTCCTCTGATGTTTACTGTGAGGACTTGGTAGCCCTCCTGGGTGTAAAACTCACAAAAGGTTGGGGCCCTCCTAAGAGTGGCCTACCCGCTGGAGTTTTCAGCTCTCAAACTTGTGAGAAGTGAGCCTTCAGCAATTTGCCAATGACTGCTTAGGTTTTCCTGTCTTGGCGTTGTTTGGTGATGAGGTTCTGAACCTCAGCTTCTGCTCCCATAAGTTGTGATTGTCTGTATCTTGCCCATCTCTCTAATTTTTGGAATAGCAGTTTGCCCTGTGATCTCCGTTCTCTGATGGACCTAAGAAGAGTCGTTGACTTTTGGTGTGTTGAGGTTTTCTGTTGTTGGGAGGACAGGAGTATTGACATCAAAGCTCCGTGCCAGACTGGAGACCAGACTTATGCATGTATTTTAAACATACTCAGTTTCCTCTCTTTCTCTTGGTTAATTTGAAGTCATTACTATAGTTCGTTGAGAGTACTTCTTAAGCATCATTAATTCGTTAACACTGAACCGTGTGTTCTGCCAAGTAATGCATACATTTCAGGTTTGCCATGATTTCTTTTCAGATGTGAAATCTGTCATCTTTGTTTTTTGATCAGGTTTTCCAGCAGTGTTTTCTCCAACTGTTCTAATGCTTTAATTAACAAGGGAGGTATAAATGACTTCTCTTTCTACTCTGGCTCTAGGAGAGGACCCATTGGCATGTGTGCAGGAGGGAATAATGTCCTAATTGAACATTATCTCTTATGACTCATGTCCTCGTTCCCCATTAGTAAGAGGTGTTTCAAGGCTCCATGAGTCTCAGAGATGCAGACTTAATGGATGAGAATCTCCATTAAAAGATCTTATGAGGCAGTGTCTTTCTGGGTATATTTGATGGCTATTTAAAGCTTCACTTTTTTTAAGTATCTTGTTGTAACATGTGATGTAAGAGACCCTTTTAATATGGGGAGGGTAGTGTGTGCTTTTTCACAAGTTGTTCATGTGAAGAACTAGATCCATTCTTCCTTCTTCCTTAATTTAACACACATTTATCAAGTGCCTGCTGTATGTCAGGCATTGTGCTGAATGTGGGCATCTGTATGCATAAGACACAGTCCTCACCCTAGAGGATTATTTCTGGTCTAGTGTTTTAACACATCGCACACAGTAATGCTCAGTAATGATTTTTACATGAACGACTTTGGAAATCAGTAGACTGGTCCTGCCTCCAATATTTCTTACTGCAGGATTTGACTTCTCTGTGCATTTGTATCTTCATTTTTATTTATTTTTATTTTTTTAAGTTTATTTATTGAGAGAGAGAGAGAGAGAGAGGATCGCAAGCAAGCTCCATGCTGGAACTCATGAACAGTGAGATCATGACCTGAGCCTAAATCAATTGTCAAATGTTTAACCAGCTGAGCCATCCAGGTGCCCAGTGTATCTTCATTTTTAAAATGGGGACGTTAGGGGCACCTGGATGGCTCAGTTGGTTAAGTGTCTGACTTTGGCTTGGGTCACGATCTTGCAGTTCGTGACTTTGAGCCCCGCATTGGGCTCTCTGCTGTCAGCACAGAGCCTGCTTTGGATCTGCTGACTCCCTCTGTCTCTCTTTGCCCTTCCCCCGCTCACGTGCGTGCTCTCTCTCTCTCTCTCAAATAAATAAGTAAACATTTAAAAAAGATGGGGATGTTGGTATTTGGCTTAATTGCTCCACATCCCAGACTTCTATGAACCAGCCTTTCAGTCAACATAGGTACCAACTCTGCTTCATATTCTGTTGGGTGTGAGGTCTATAGCAATGAATCGAATGGGAGAGAAGACAAGAAAACAGGCTTATGTTCAGATAATTTATAACGTTATACATAGATGCTCTAGTAGAGATACATGAACAGTGTGTTCTGGTAGTATATTATAAATACACATGTTGATTTTTTGTCTTAGGTATGTGGGGAGAGTTTCTTACAGGAAATGACAGTTGAATTGCATTGTCAAGGAGCACATAGGGAAGATAAGGAGGAGAAGACCTTGCAGGCAAAGGAAACCTGTTTATAAAGGCACCTGGGTATGAAAGGTCTTAGAGGGGTCAGGGAGGCATTGGGACTTGGGGTGTGATGGATTGAGTGGTGGTCTCTAAGACTGAATGGCACGAGTGGGAATTGATGTCCCAGGTTGTAAAGCTAATGTCATTGGGTGCTTTTAAACCCAAGAATGATGTAAACCAGGTTGCTCTGTTACTATGCTAACTATCTACTTTGTGAAGAATGAACTTGGGATAGAGGAAAGCTAGAGGGTTTTACCATTATTGAGGACTAGAATCAGGGGAGAGATACTTTAGAGGAAGGACAGATTGGAGAGACTTTTTAGGCGATGGGAGCATTTTGATGATCTGTTGGAAGGTGGAAGAATGAGAGGAATCAAGGATGATTCTGAGGTACCAGCTTGAAGACCAGGTACATGATCCCATCTAGGACATCATGCATACAGGAAGGAGGAAGTTTTGGTGAAAAGGGAGTTTGATGAGTTCACTTTCTAACATACAGAGTGTGAGGTGCTTATAGGGTATCTGGACAGAGATGCCCAGAATAATACTGTCTAGTAGAACTTCCTGCTGGGATGGAAATGTTCTGTGCCTCCTGTCCAGTGTGATAGCCACTGGCCACGTGTAACTGTTGAGCACTTGAAATACCGCTAGTGTAACTGAAGGACTGAACTTTAAGTTTTATTTGATTTTAATTAACTTACATGTAAGCAGCCACATATAGCTAGTGACTCCGTATTTGACACTACAGGCCTAGAAGGTATTGGTTGGAAGGACTGTTCTGGTGCTTATACCTGAGATGGGGTGATTAATCTGCCTGGAACTGAGAGGTTTCCAGGGACACAGGGCTCTTCAGTCTAAAGTGGGAAAGTCCCAGGCAAACCATGATTGTTATCCATCCTAGCCAGAGGTGTTATTGGCCTGTAGTTATGAACTTTAAGTGTCATGCCTCTGAAACAGCTAAGTCTTTTCATCAGCTTTCTGGGCTGGCTATATCATGATTTGCAGCTTGGAGAGAAAACTCCCTTTCTTGGTATTAGGGAGTTGGGAAATAGAAAACCAGCATGATTCTTGAAACACGTGCTCTGCCTGAGATTCTCCTTGTTTTCTCCACATCCCCCTTTTTCTTCCATTCTGTACTCTTATGTAACGATTCCCCTCCCTGGCTGCACATTAGAATCACCTGGGGTGCTCACTTTCTAAAACAAATATGGTGCCCAAGGTCCACCCTAAACTGGTTAAATTAGAATCTTGGGTTGGGGTGGGCAGAGAGGGGGCTAGGCATCTGTATGATTTAAAAGCTCCACAGGTGATCCTAATGTGCAGCCAGGATTGAAAAGTGCAGCTCCCAGACGTGCTTCCGCCACTTTGCCAACTTCCCTTTTTTTTTTAATAACTACAACACAGTACCATTGATTGTTATTTCCCTTTCTCCTCCTTTTATTTGGTGGAGGGTGGGGGTTGCAGGATTTGATATACTTTGCTGTATCCCTAAGAATAACCATGGCTAACATGTAATGAACACATAATATACCTAAGGTACTCTTACATCTTACGCTGACTCCTAATCACAACACTATAAGAAAGATGTATGATAATTGTTCTCATTCTTCAGATGAGGAATCTGAGATTCAGAGAGAGTCACCAAATAGACCAGTGTCCCTTGGCTGCACTTTTTAATTACTGTTATATGACCTAATAGTACAGTGAAAGAAACTGTACCTGTAAACCCAAGAGATGAAGTCTTCCTAAGCTGTGGATGTCTTTCAGATGGCAGAGCATTGGTCAAGTTAATATCTACTTTTGTACTGGGTTACTTCAAGCTTTGGAGGATCTGTATCATCAAATCACTTGAGCTGTGTGACTCACTTCAAAAATTCCCAGTGAGCCGGTTCTGAAACAAAGAGAAGGCTTTCTCTGTGACCCTTTATCATTGCCAGAGAAGAAGTAGCTGAATAATATAGGTCACTTCAATTTTTGCCAGTTTCGCTGAGGTTAGGGTTGGTTACATGTGTATTCGCTATGGGGTTTGTGTGTGTATGTATGTAAATCTTATTTAGGGCAGTGAGCTTGGTTTTTTATCTTCAAAGAAATAAAAATATAAGTAAATGTTTTTCTCTGCATTAATCCCCTATCCCCCAGGAGCCCCCTTCCCGTTGCCAAGTGGTTGAATTCTTCCTATACTTTTCCTCTGCATTCCCTCTACCTGGCTTTATTTTTGTAAGTTGCCCATGGTCACAAGAAAGCATATTTTCTTTGGTTTCCATTAAGTCATGATAGATGAAGGGTAGTTGGGAGTCTGTGGTGTTTCATCTGGATTCTATTGGTCAGAAAATGGAAGAGTAGTATCGGTATTTTTTAAAAGCTTCAAAGCTGTTATCTAATGTTTGAAATAGAAAAAAAATTCTTAATGTCAATATGAGATCATGGTTTTATAAGCCTTTTATTGTTTGTACGTCTGTAAAGTAGGTCATCAAGAAAAGAGTGGTAAATCAGTTTCGATTTTTCTACTTCGTCTGCAGATACTTTTAAATGTCAAGTAAACGAAAATCTCTCAGTAAAATATATTTAGTTTTTGAAAGAATATTAGATACAGTAATAAGATTTGGGACCACAACCATAGACTACCCAATGCATAAGTGCATATTTTTAGACTCTCTTAGTTTTGTTGCTTTCTGTTAAAAAAGGAGGGGGTCATTTTGTTGATTTTTCATAACTGAGGACAAATTTAGTTTATACCCATTGGTTGGGTTTTGTGTGGTAGAGGCTGAGGAGGAGCTGGTGTGCATAGGACTTCATTCTGTGGTCACTCCAGTCTTTTCTGTTGAAAATGAAATTCTTTATAAAAGGTCTGTTATCTTTACATGTATCTATTCGGCTATTTTATGGGCTAATTCTCAAGAATTGTTCTCGGCTTCAATAAAATGGTCCGTTAATTCTTATTTAGAGCGTCACAGAGTGCCGCTAAAACTTCTGGGCATTGGTGGTGTAATCCCATAAATATTTGTTCATTTGGTTGGGTGTTAAAGTTGTGGTCCTGTGATTGCCTTAGCTATTCTAAACCCTTTGGATCACTGATGGAGGATATACTTCACCATGTGAATTGTATGTTTTTTGAGGTGTTCTCTGCTCCAGTGGTTAGAATCCTACACTCCTGGATTTAATGACCAAATTATCTGGGATGTTCTTGAAGCCACTGATGTCTGATTATTTTTTTCTATCTTTGGGTTATTCATGGAAATAGGAAACTCTGTCCTTTAAAAAACAAACAAACAAACAAACAAACAAACAAACAACTGACCTTTTTGTAGACACATCCCGATGAAAATGTTTTTAAAGTAAAAGTACAAAAATGCAATCTGGGCATGCCCTGGCTCTGTGGCGCCAGTCGGGGCACTGGTCCGGGAACAGGTACCGGCTCTGTTAGGCCCACCTTGTACATTTCATTCCATCCTTAATCGTGGGTCATGCTCTTTCCTCCCATCATAAGCTGTGAACCTCGTATTCTCAACCGTGAGGATATCTAAGAATGGTGCTTTGGCCAGAAGGTGGATGTGGGGGTTCAGGCTACTTTATTTTCCTGGCAGTAGAGGATTTTCAATAATAGGCTGCTGTTTTCTCACATAGTTGGAAATATTTCCCAACCGTTCACATATTTTTCCAACGTAGTGAAATGAATCTGGCTGATATCTGGTCATGTCTTGCTAATCAATGACCTTTGCAGTGCCTGAAAATAGTTGTTCTTAGTTTTATGCTCATGGCATAAATCTTGTGCTTTGTGAATAAAGCAGATGTGTGACACTGAACCGAATGTGTAAGCCTACTTTATTTTCTGGAGGCTGATTTTAAAAAGAAACCTCTGATCACAGCCCCACAGACTAACAGTGCTGGAAGGAACTTCACGGAGGACCCACCTGTCTCCTCTCACAGGCCCAAATGCTGAGCATCAAAGAGAAGTGATTTGTCCTAGGTCACTTATGGCTCCTAGGTCTTTCTGTGACCTAGGGAGAGCCGAAAGTTGGCCTGGTGGGCTCACAGCTGCTGTGGTGTCTCTCTCTCTCTCTTTTTTTTTAAATATGAAATTGATTGTCAGATTGGTTTCCATACGACACCCAGTGCTCATGCCAACAGGTGCCCTCCTCAATGCCCATTACCCACTTTCCCCTCCCTCCCACCCCCACCAACCCTCAGTTTGTTCTCAGTTTTTAAGAGTCTCTTATGGTTTGCCTCCCTCCCTCTCTGTAACTTTTTTTTCCCCCTTCCCCTCCCCCGTGGTCTTCAGAGACTCTTCTGCGGCCTCTTCTCTGCCCCACCCCCAACCTAGTACACAGACCACAGAGGTTAATTGGGTCCAGGGTTTTCCTACAGTAAACTTCTGATAGTGTTATAATGCTGCTTTCCTTTTTTCTCCTTTTAGCCATAGGCGAATATGAAGACCTCCGAGCCGAGAACCAGAAAACAAAGGAGAAGGTTTGTACTCTACCCTTTCCTTTCTTCCATGTGTAAAAGCCTAGACGGCATGGCGCATTGTTCTGCCACCAATTTCAGTTAAATGCGAATGAGAGGTTTTTTTTTTTTTTTTCTTTTTTCTTTTCTCCTGCATGTGTGGTTCAAGCTAATATCAACTCCAGGCTCCAGATGGTAAAGACTAGCAGCATGCCACAGTGGGCGCTGCTCTGGGCGATTAAGTACACGGCTAAATGTGCCGCAAGGCACCAGGCCAAGCATCCCGGGCCCCCGAGAACTGTACTTTTTCCTGACAACCAGATTTGGGATCTAGTGATGGAATTGAAAGGGAGGCATTTATCTCTGGGGCTCAGACGTGGTAGATTCTGGAGGGTACTCCTTGGCATTAGTTGTTGGTCGTTTAGCCCATCTTTCATAAACCTTTTTGATGCTTGTTTCCTCTCAGAATGTGAATAATATATCGGAAGTTGAAAATCACTCGCTAAGAAGATGGTAGTGCCTGGTGAATATTTTCAGGGGCTCTGGAGTTTTATTTTGAAACTTAAATAATTGAGTTCTACTTACCTTTATAAACTACTTACCTATATGTCTCCGCACAGGTCCATTTAAGATTTATGAATATTTATTTATATATCTTTTTTTCTCACCCTGTAAATTTAAGGAGGGGACAAAAGAGAGGTCTGCGTTAAAAAAAAAAAAAAAAAGGAGAGTGCTGAATTAAAATGAAAAGTAGGAGAGGGCAGAACTGTCCATCATTATTATTATTATTTTTATTTTTTATTAAAAAATTTTTAAGTGTTTATTTTTGGGAGAGAGAGAGAGAGAGACAGACAGACAGACACCGGGCACAAGTGGGGGAGGGGCAGAGAAAGAGGGAAACACAGAATCTGAAGCAGGCTCCAGGCTCTGAGCTGTCAGCACAGAGCCCAACGCAGGGCTCGAACTCACGAACTGCAAGATCATGATCTGAGCCGAAGTCGGACGCTTAACCAACTGAGCCACTCAGGCACCCCTGTTGTTTTTAGATAGAAACAAAATTTATGCTTAGAAATTACTTTGTTTGACAGAACGAATATTTCAAAACATGTCTGTGGTGGAAAATTCATAAAACATGTTGTTTGTGGTTATTGAAGAAGATGGTCATCATGGCTGTAAATCATGAGACCTTGTCTTTAACATTTGAGAATAAGATAAGTAATGAAAATTGGCAAATGTTTGTAAACTTGTGGCCTATTTGAGGGTATTTATTGGGTTCTTAATTGTATTTAAAATTTTCACTCATATTAATTTGCTACCTGTATGATTGGTGGTATTAATAGTATGAACTCTAGTTCATATAAAAGCGGATTTTTAGATCATTATTTTTCACCTACTTTTAAGGCTCCTTTGCTCATTTGTAAATAAATCCTTGATGTTCTGTGACATCTTGAGTTTCTTCTCTTCCTTCCGTCAGGTGATTTAGGGAATGGTAGATGGGGGTGATGAAAATCTCTGTGACAGAAAGTGGTTGGTGCATGAATCTCTCATGTGGTAAGAAAGTTCCAGAAAAACAGTTCGACAAGATTCCTAATTCCAACACAATAACCACCCACACTCGCAGATGTCCTGAGGATGCCAACCGGTGGGGAGCTTGTGCTTAGATCCTGGTTCCCTGAAGCCCCGTGATTTGGGGGTGGAGCCAGTGCCTGCTGCTTAGGCCACGTGGCTTGAGCATCTTTCCCCAAGAGACCCAACCATCTTCCAGCTGCGGGAGAAAGAGCCAAGAAGTTATCAGTCGAGTCTGTTTTATCAGTTGAGCCTCTTCTGTTGGCATTCCTGGCCCAGGAGGGGAAGAACAAGACACATTGGAAGGGTTCATTCAGGAGAACTCTTTGACTTAACCTAGAAGATCTGAGGAGAGAAAGCAAACAAGTGTCTTCATGGGACAGAGAAGGAAGAATATAGAAGAAAATGAATAACATAAGAGGCAGAAGAATAAGTTTTTTTTCTTCTCCTCCTTTAATTGTTGCTTACATGTAGACCTAGCATTGCCCCCAAAATAGTAGATGTTCTATAAACATCTGTTGGTGGTGGAGGTGATGGTTATTTCACGGAGAGCCACCTTCTGTGGTGAGGCTTCAAGTGAACCATCTGTTGCACAAGTGGAATTATAGGTAATATGCATTTGGTAAAAGAAGGATTATAAATTACTTTTGCCCTTTAACTATTTCTTTGTTTTTATTAAACAATTTTTTTCAATGTTTATTTTTGAGAGAGGGAGAGACAGAGAGAGAGAGAGAGAGAGAGAGAGAGAGAGAGGCAGTGTGTGAGTGGGGGAGGGGCAGAGAGAGAGGGAGACACAGAATCCGAAGCAGGCTCCAGGCTCTGAGCGTCAGCACAGAGCCCGACGCGGGGCTCGAACCCACGAACTATGAGATCATGATCTGAGCCGGAGTCAGACGCTTAACTGACCGAGCCACCCAGACGCCCCCACCCATTAACTATTTCCATGTTTCTCTACACGCAGTGTGGCCCGATACTTTTGTAACATCTGTATGCATTACTGACCTTCTTCCGTTCTAATACTTTAAAAATAACTATTAACAGAAACAGGAAGAAAAAAATGGAAGCAGTATGGAACGCTGTGGTGGTGGGTAAAACAACACAGAGTGGTTTTAAGTTCATCGCGTTCTGTTCATCTTCTGTTAAAAGGCTAACAGGTTTATTATTGAAATTTTTTTTTCCAAAAAAGGGGGGCTGTATTACAAAGGAGGGAAGCATATAATAAAAGCCTTTTATGCAGCACAGAATGAGTAAAAGCAGCGTTAGTTCTGGCGGTGGTAAATGGAGAACACCATTTTCTCTGGCAAAGCACTTTCTTGTGCCTGCCTGAGTGAGCTTTGTCCCATCCCTATCCGCAAATACACATGGCCGTCCTTACCTAGCAGACCCAGAGCAGAGTTTAAAATTAGTCAAGGAGAGGAAATTAAAGTAAAACTCCTTTTGCCATATTTAATTTGACCGCGGGGGAATTTTGCACAAGTGGAAGGGACCAAAAGAAACACATTGCAAGTTGTTTCTCCCTTCTTCGTGTCCACCTCCAGTCTGTCTTTGTTGCTAGGTCACGAACCTTATCAATGAGAAGAGACAATGGGTGTGATTTTTTTGGGGTAAGATATTTTTATGCTCTGTTTGGAGTCTCCTCCAAGAGACGTCATGTCTCTTCAGAGCCGGCAGTTGCTTAAGCGGCTGTGTTTGTTGAGAAGCTACTATGGGCCATGCACACTCACTTGTCTTCCTCGTCCAATACTCCAGACAGCTCTGTGTCAGCTCCAGTGCAGAGAACAGACCCCGAGAGCTTGACAGAGTCTAGATTCCTGTGTGGGTCTTCTGACCACAAATGTTCTTTCTGAAGCAGGTAAACTTACGGGAGCTGATTGACTTTCTCCACCAAGGTCTTGGTTTTATTTGTAGTTCTTTGTTGTTAGCTCATGAATTTTCCACAGCCAGTTATCAGACTCCATACTTTTCTGGATCGTTTATCTCGACCATCGATAGGTCTGTGTTTTTAAGTACAGTTTCAGTTTCTAAAAACTGAAAGTTAAATAGCGAGTGAATCGTAACGTCAGAAGACTCACGTGTGTGAGTGTGTGTGCATGTAGATTCTGGCACAGGTGTGCCAAGGGTAAGAGGAGAGACCTGGAGGGGTGGGCCGGTCTTTCGATGATCTTTTCCTTCGCAGGTGTCCTTATTTAAGAAAAATGGAATGTTGCTCATTTTGTGGGTTTTCTCATTGTGAGGATGGAATCAAAATCTGTTTGAGAGGGAAGACTTTTTGTTGAATGCCTTCTGAGTCCTGGAGTATATAAAGAAAAATGCACGAAGGTCCCACTCTCGAGTGAAACAACTCGAACGAGGGACACAGGAAGTGGACAAATAACTTGGATAAATTGTGCTGTGAGTGCCTGGGGCCTGGGGGTGGGATGGGAAAAGGACGAAAAGATAAGGATCCTCCCCTCATCCGTGTGACAAAGTCTTACCAGCTCTTAATTCTTGGCTCACGTGTCCCTTATTTTTTTCAAAGGCTTCTCCAACTTTCTCCCAAGCAGAATTGTTGACTTCTTTATAACAAAATATCTGTGTGTATTTCTTATGTACTGATTGCATTTTCTCAACCAAAACTATTATCAGAATATTCTAGAGCGTACAAGTAAGCTGTATGGGGTTGGGTTAAAGTGTAAAAAGGGTCCCCAACGTGCCTTTATGGAAAGGGTGCTACTTTCTCTAATTTTTTGGCCTAGTTGCTAAACGACATTGCCAACAGTATGTTAAAGAGCAAGAAAGCCTGTCACGTGGAAGCCCACGACCCTTCCAAATCTGTTTTTTTGAGGTATGGACAAATAGAAGATGATGTATTGTGGGATCAGTCAAATAAAATGTGGTCGTTTGCTCGGGAAGCAGGCACCACATTAGTCATGCTTCTAATGCTTCCACAGTCGAAGGGCATTCTCCTTATGACTCATTCAGGATCTTTGTCATAATTGTTTGGGGTTTTTTCCTATATGGGCGGGGGGGGGGCGAAGCCTCACTGAGCTTTTAATGGAATAGCTTTCACATTTCTCAGGGTGGCGGGTGTGTGTGTGTGTGTGTGTGTGTGTGTAAAAAGAAGGAAATCTGTATAATAGAAGAATGTCTGCCTTTAAACAGTAAGTATTTATATTTAATATTGTGTCTTGAGATTGAGTTTTGAAATGAATAAATGTTTAAGTGGCTGATTAGAAGCCGTTTGGATGAGCTACTGTCACAGTGCATCAGGCGGCTCTGTCAGCTTGCCAGGAACAATGAATGAAAGGGAATGAGACAGACACTTTCCAAGACTTACGTTTCAAGAAGCCAGATATATGATACTGTTTGCATCTTGGCTCCCGTTTTCTATTGTTAGCATTTCTTTCTCTTGTGTAAATTTCAGAGGTGAAGGTCCCAAAGTATTTTATTAAAAAAAAATCAGTAAAGAAGCCACTCTAAAGAGCGAGATACGCATCCATTATGCTAACTGTTCATGCATAATACATCCACATACATGCAGTTTCTTTAGAACAGAGTGGCAAGTGGTTGTGCCAGAGAAAAAGTAATTACTTAGCAGTTTGAAAGTGAAAATGAGTCTCTTATTAACAGCAATCTATCCAGAAACAAAGAGCAAGGATCTCTGTTCTGAGGACATGTGTTTCCATCGAACACACAATACCTAGAATTTGGAGAATGCTGTACGACAGCTTCAGGGGGCAGCTACTGCTTTATTGCCTGTGAAAATTGGAGGGAAAGAACTTTGAATTGGAAGAAAGAACGCCACCAAAAGAGAAGGAGGGTGAGGGGAATCCCATGTGAGGGGGAATGAGTTCAGTTACTGTGTTCTTTAAGGAGAAGCCCAGGCACGTTCTAGCCCAGCTTCCCCAGGTGGAAGACTCTCCCCACCATTATCCAAGTTCATCGCCAGAGATCCCAAAACAGGTAAATAGGCACCATTCTGCTGCCGTGCATGCTTCAACTTTTAAGTGTTGTAACTGGGCGTAAAAGGAGTGAACTTCAAGAAAAAGAAGTAAAAACGGTGGAGGGCTGCCTCCTTCTCAGATCTGGTGTTATAGCCTCTGCTATGTGTTCCCCTTGTACAGCGTTTGTCCCATTCTAGCAAGTGTTTTTATGAATTGCTTCTTTCTGGGTAGGTTGCAGGTTTCGTGAGAGCGTGCTGTTACGTGCCCCCCGCCCCCCCCGTTCCGCCCCCGTGCTTAACACAGTGCCTGGCACGTGTGGGTGCTGTAGGGGTAATTTGTTCAGTGCTTGGAGGAAGGAAATGGAGGCATTCGGTGATTACAGGAGACACCTGCTTAGAAGTCTCATTCAGTCAACTAAGGTAGTTGTCTTGTGTGGATTGCCTACTTTGTTCGTGTTGTGTGCGTGCAGTGTGTGTGCGCCCTTCTTGGGTCCCAGACGTGCCTTTCTGTCTAGGCTGGCAACCCTGCACTGAATTTGTGTACCGTGGAGATAAACATGAATGTTTATGTTAGTGGAAGTTAGACACAATTCAGAATATTGGGACTTTTCTTGCCTCAGATATACACACAGTGACACGTAAAGAAAGCTTAGTGTCTACCACAGTTCTCTGTATTTCTGCTGAGCCCCGTGAAGCAGGTACTGTTGTATAAACAGTTGATGTGTGAGGGAGAAGGAAGGGAGGCGCCCGTTTTGGTGGGGGGAGGGAGGGATTGCCAGTTCACCCTGGAGAGACTTACCTCTGCACATCGTTCTGCTAAGTGCTTTGAAATGCTGGTTTCGTTTCAAAAGCCAGGTATCTGCCTGGACGAGGCTCAAGGAACATTCGTGGAACAGAGCCAGGCCTTCGCACATTGAGGCCAGGGCCTCTGATATTCAAAACCAGCAAGGCCAACCTCTGGCTAATTCACCACTTCATAAAGAGCCAATATAGAGACTCTAGAATCGACCTCATGTCATCCAGCTAGCTTAACACAGTCAGCCCTCGTGCTGCTGGGTTCTACCCCAGCCGCCGGCTATACAGAGAGTCGTTGGGCATCATAATGAAGTGACGTGGGCCCAGGAACATCTGTTGCTATTGCAAAGTCTCCATGAGCAATTCTCACACAAAAAGAAACAGTTTCTACAAATGCTGCAGCTGTGTGGGCAGGGTAGAGGAAGGGGTTGGGTGGGTGAGGGGCTTCTGCAGGACATAAAGACGCAACATTCTCCCAAAAAGGCCCAGAATCCTTGCTAACTTCCCTCTGTGGGTAGAATGAGAGAAAGGTTACAAGGTATTTTTTGGGGTTCACCTAAAATGATAAGATAAGTGGATATTTGGGTTTCTGCTTAAGTAAAGGGGTATGTCCTTCATATTTTGTTCAGCTCTGGTTTGGAGTAAGTCAGCTGCATTTGCCGCATGTGTAGATTCCCCCTCCCCCCGCAACACACACCCCTTTCAGTATCCATAGCAGATGGTAAATTCTGTGGCTGCCAGTTCTATCATAATGTGGTTGCAGAAAATAGAAAGCAAAGCCACACGAAGACCCCTGCTAGAATACAGCTGGGTTTGGGAGACGCTTCTGAATCCTCTGGTGATGCCTGTAGGGGTCGTGTTAAAAACATATGGCCGGACGGTAGAAACCGGTTCCTGGCACGTTAGAGTAAGACTGGGATACTGAGACCTGTTATTAACCAAAGCCTGTCTACCTGGGCCTTATGAGTGGAGAGCATGGGCATAAAGCTTTACTTCTGGGGAAATGGTATAAGCCCACCTAAAATTGGCATGTGTGGTTCATGACCAGTAAATGGTACCTGCACGGGTGGTTTGTGTGTGATGTCTGTCGGTGGTCTTTTTCAAATCCCAGTAGGCAGAATGCTATCGTGTTTAATGTTCACATCTCAGTGAAAACCCTGGTTTTTGATTTTTTTTTTAAAACGTTTATTTATTTTTGAGACAGAGAGAGACAGAGCATGAACGGGGGAGGGTCAGAGAGAGGGAGACACAGAATCCGAAACAGGCTCCAGGCTGTCAGCACAGAGCCCGACGCGGGGCTCGAACTCATGGACCGCGAGATCATGACCTGAGCCGAAGTCGGCTGCTTAACCGACGGAGCCACCCAGGCACCCCAACCCTGGTTTTTGATTTAGGGAAGAATTAAATTCACCTTGATTCTTTCAGGTGGAGCTTGGAGAGAGATATAGAAGAATCCAAGTGGTATTAAGTCAGGGACAACATGCCCAAGTGCCAAATCTTAGATGAAGACGGTTTTTCACAGGGCATGTTACACCTTTCAGAAATGTCAGATTAAGAAACATGAAGTTAACTGGAAAGAAAGCATCAGATCTATTTCACTTGGCAATCATAACTCAGGCATGTAAGTCTAGTCAGAAATTATGTTTCGCTTATGCTCATTTAGACTAAACTGTGAGTTGTTGGAGGTGGGTGTGCCGACTTGCAGGGTGGCGGGGTGGTTCCACAGAAACAGAAGCCTCATTCTAGAAAACAAGAAGAACATTCCTGAAACAGCTGGCTAGCTAAGCATTCCGTCCCTTTGGGGGGAAAGATCTAACAAAGCTTATTTGAGAATCCAGAACTCTAGTGTTTAGAATTGTAAACACCAAAATGAATGAATGAATGAATGAATGCAGTTTATCTGTTAAGTTGTAACTTGAAACTCAATTAGACGGCATTAGTTCCCCTCCCACAGAGGAGAAATTCCTGAAGAAGACCTTAATGAAAGAATATGCCTTCTCCTCAAGGAAATGGTCTGGGCTGATCCCTCTTCAGGAGGGTGTAAGTCAGGATTTAGTAAACAGCCTTGCTGATTTAACACCAGTGCCTCTTTCGTGCACTCTTGCCAGAATGGATTTTCCCCAAATGAATGGACATAGGTTTTTTGGTTTTGGTTTTTTTTTTTTTTTTTTTTTAAGTTTCAGTTCCTGAGACATTTTTTTTTTTTAATTTTTTTTTAACGTTTATTTATTTTTGAGACAGAGAGAGACAGACCATGAACGGGGGAGGGTCAGAGAGAGAGGGAGACACAGAATCTGAAACAGTCTCCAGGCTCTGAGCCGTCAGCCCAGAGCCCGACATGGGGCTCGAACTCACATACCGCGAGATCGTGACCTGAGCCGAAGTCGAATGCTTAACCGACTGAGCCACCCAGGCGCCCCTCCTGAGACATTTTAAAGGGGAGGCTGAACTGTTTATGTCTTAATTTTTTTTAATTAAGAAAAATATTTTAAAAGCACAGAAAAGGGCAGAGATTGATGTAACAAATATGGCCCTCACAGAATTAAATGTTGTTGTTGTTGTTTTTTTAACTAAAAAAGAATGCTGCAAGTAAAATCGAAGGTTCCCCGTGTCGCTCTGCCCTGGGCCCCTTCCCCTCCTTGTTTTAAGAGCCAACTGCCATGATAAATTGTGTACGTGTCCTTTTATTATGTGTTTTTATATGTTTTATATATGCCATATGTATTGTGAAATGTACATTTATAGTATACTATAGCATAGTATGTAAAGTGATTTTATCCGCTTAAGGTATACTTTGGTATATGTGCATCAAGTCCCTTTTTTTTTTCTTTTGTGCACCGAGTCCTTTTATTTGCCATTATGGCTTTTGCAGTATATGTTGACACAGAGCTCACGTGCATTCGCTGTCACTGGTGTCTAGTGTGTTATGTGAAAACACCATGATTTATTGTTATTATAAATGTCGAACATGTATGTACAGATCGGCTTGTACTAGAGATTCCAGTAACAGAATCTAGAAGTGGAATTTCAGGGGCGCCTGGCTGGCTCAGTCAGAAGAGCACGCGACTCTTGACCTCGGGGCTGTGCGTTTGAGCCCCACGTTGGGCGTAGAGATTACTTGCAAATAAAGTCTTTAAAGAAAAAGTGGAATTGCCGAGTCACAGGGTACGTGCATTTTCAGTTTTGGTAGTTTGTTATGCCAGTTGACACTCCCACCAGCGGTGTGTGAGGGTTTTCTAACTCCTGAGAACAAACGTTTTCCGTTTTTGCGAGTCTGATGGATGAGACTATCTCACTGTCTTTATTTGGGCTTTCCAAATTATCAGTGGCATCATGACTTTTTAACCATTGTAAACGGAAATGGAAAATATCCAAAGGCATGAAATCCCAATATGTTTATCTGGCACGGTAGGATTCAAATATAATTGAAAGTTGTGCTTTATCCACATGACCCTCTGGTAATGGTATTAGAGTAGTCCCAGAAAACTCAGAAATTAATTCTCACTCTAATAGTTAAAAATAACTTTTTAAAGTTTTAGACACCTACGATGAAAATCTTTCTGAAATGTGTTATACTTAACCCGGTTTGTGAAACTCATGGGTAAGTCGCATCAGTCCTCATAATGAACGTGAGGCTTTTATAGCATTCATTAATACCTTCAGGGCTTGTAAAACTAAGGGATGCTTGTTTCTATACCAGACACACTGGAAGGTCCTCATGCTTTAAAAGTTATTTTTGCCTTTTAAGGTCTTACTCCTCCTAGTCTTTTCAGTGAGTCCTCCCACCTTTTAAAACTAAAAATTTCTTGGGGCACCTGAGTGGCACAGTTGGTTGAGCGTTAAGTCTCTTGATTTCGGCTCAGTTCACGATCCCAGGGTCGTGGGATCAAGCCCCACTCTCTCTCTCTCTCCCTCTCCCTCCCTCTGCCCTTCTCCCCAGCTTGTACTCGCTCTCTTTCTCTAAAAACCAAAACCAAAAAAACCCCACAAAAAAACCCTAAAAAATAGTTTGTCAATGACACATGCTTATTGTGGAATATTTTGTCTTCTCTTATTTTAATTTGCTACCTTCTCTGTAGAATTCTGAGGATGCAAGGATATCTTTTTCCCTGAGTGAAGGTTTCAAGGGACGCAGGGCAGCAGTTTGTGTTCAAGTGTCGTCACTTCCGGTTGTGCGCAGGTGTTCTGAATAGTTCTGGAGAGATCGTTCCTATCCAGTTTCAGGGAATCTGAGCTGCAGATGTGGGGGGTGTTCACTGTATTAGCCAAATACCCACTTAAAAAGAGGCACATATATTCTCTTAAAAGAGTGATTTGAACTCAAGGATGTTAAATGGGTCCGTTCCTGAGGAGATAACGAGCAGGAGGATGACTCATTATCTTAGAAGGTCCAAGGAAAGTGGCCAGATACAAATGGTACAAAGACCATGCGACTGAGTAGAATAAGTACCATGTGACCGTGAGTGCTTCTTAAAGGTTTTAAATTTTCGTTTTCTTCTCATAAAATTGTTACTGTTTGTAAGTTTGCTCTTTTTTGCCTTCCCAAGCTTATGATAAAAATTTAACGTTTCCGTGTTTTCTCGTTTCAGTGTGACAAAATTAGGCAAGCTTGTGATAAAAATTTAACGTTTCCGTGTTTTCTCATTTCAGTGCGACAAAATTAGGCAAGAACGAGATGAAGCTGTTAAAAAACTGGAGGAATTTCAGAAAAGTATGTAAGCCTTTCATTGGAATTATTGTAAACACACCCCAACTGTGTTTTGGGATTATGTGGGTAGGCACGGCCCCTGTGTTTCGTTGCCGCCGCATTGAGTATCCAAGAAAGCAAGAATTGTCCTCCCATTTGCCACCCCCCCCACAATGTCCTGGCATTACTGTAATTTTCAAACAGATGCAATGAGCGTTATTGTTTTATGAGTATGTTATTATAAAAGACAGTTTGCCCTTGTTATGAAAAAATTTTACTATGTAGAACAGTCGAAGGAGAACAAAAATTACTTGTTATCTTGACTCTGAGAAAAGGCAGCGTTAGTGTTTTATAGTCTTTCTTTCTTGGTCTTTTGTCTGTAGGCAATATGTGTGTCCACAAAAAGTAAAGCCATGCTTTGCATTTAGTTTTGCAGCCTGCTCTTTTCAGGAAACGGTGTATTTTTTGCATGTCAGTAGAGATGTATATTTGTTTCAATTTGTTTTTATATTAATTTGTTTTAGTATTTGTTTTAATTGTTGTCCATCTTAGGTTCTTATATGATCGTACCATAATTTATTTAAACATTTTTTTTTTCAATGACAGATGATGGATTGTTTTGGAGTTTTAGATAGCCTAAATAATGCCACGTCAAGTATTCTTACACATCTTTAGAGTGGTCTGATTTGTCTCTTACCTTAATTCATAGGAAAGGAATTCTAGTTCACAGAACTTACACATTTTTTTAAGAGTTTGCATGTTTGAAATGGCCCTGTCTCACCAGGGAAAGTCATATGCCCATAAAAGCTGTAACCATCTAAATTTCTGCTATGGTCTTATTTTTGTATGTGACCCAAATCTGTTATTTAAAAAAAATTTTTTTAACATTTATTTATTATTGAGAGACAGACACAGAGTGTGAGCAGGGGAGGGACAGAGTGAGGGGGAGACACAGAACCGGAAGCAGGAGCCAGGCTCTGAGCTGTCAGCACAGAGCCCGACGCAGGGCTCGAACCCACAACCCTCGAGATCATGACCTGGGCTGAAGTCGGACGCTTAACCGACTGAGCCACTCAGGCGCCCTTATCCAAATCTGTTATTACCTTATCCCCTAAGATAGAATATATCTGGTCGCACTCAGAAGGGGCAGAAGGAAATATGTCATGGGAAGAGGACCAGACCTTAGCAGGAAGAGTGACCCTCTCCCTTGGAAGCAAGAGCTTTTCCATCTTTCTGCAGATGCGGCATTAGGCTGTTTGATTGTATCATAAAATGTTGACTGGGTAACTACACAACAAAGCAGTTTATTCTTGCTGAAGGTTAAACAGCCATAAAAATGCAGCATTATCGTTAATTTCAATAGCCAGGTTATTTCAAGGGTCTGGCTGTAACCAAATCTCAGGGGAATATTGTTGATGTTACGTATCTTTGGAGGCCAGTACGCTATGACAGAAATATGTCTTATTTGTGAATGTGTGAATTGCAGCGGGTGTAGGACTTTCTTCTTCCCTGATGCAGAATTAATGGGATGTTCTAACACCAAGTCACGCCGAAAGGGTTATGCCACGGGCAGCGTTACCAGTTCATGTTCTTGAGTTAACTCTTGATAGCGGATTGGCATGCTGTGTGTAGCGGGAATAATTCAAGTTCTTGTGGTTGGACTTACCATAAAATGCTTCGGTCGGGTAGGTAGTAGGCATTTTGCCTCTTGTGTTATGCACATGTGGAAGGGGCTTCCCCCCAAATCAGCCTACCTTTAGAGTAACACATAAACTGCTCTCATCTATTTCTTTTTCCCTCTTTGTCTCTTTTCTCTAAATGCCTTTGATAGTTTTAAAAATTCACACTTTTCCCTACGAGCAGCTCAAAGCCTGAAAGAATCCATTGAAAGGTTAGTACAACAATCTTTATTGCTGTCTTCATTTAATTTGTCACTTTTCTAAGTCAGCTCAACCTTAAAGCTTGGATGACAGGAAAACACAGTGCTGACTCTTGACTCGTCTCAAAAGAACAGGAAATGGGGAGGAAGAAAACTTTGAATATTTGTTAAAACATTACGACTGTGGTCGATGACCTTTGAACTGAGGGTGGAAGTTCAGGTTTGGAAGGGAATGCCTCAGTTACCACCCGTAAAAAGCGCCCTTTGGTGTCAATCCACCTAACCCTGAACGATTTCCGCATTCGTGAGATTGGGATAAATGATCCTGCCTCACAGGCTGTTCAAGGAATAAATGAGATACTTCATGTAAAAAGTGCTGAATGCATTGCCTGGCGTTAGAGTTCAAGGACTCCGTAAATATTAGTTGCTGCTGCCAGCATCTCATTCACTGCCCCGGCCAGAGTGCCCTTCAGTGTTAAGAGGACAGGAGTTAGTTCACGATTTCATTTTCGGACAGGGAAAGTTTCTTTGGGTGCTAAGCGGAAATCTGCCTGCCTATAACGTTTACCTGCTAAACCTCGTTCTCCGAGTGCAGAAGAGAGCAGCTGAACCAGGTTTAGGAGGAGCTCTGTTCCACAGGAGGGCTCTACCGTCCCGGCTCAGCGTGCTCTTTCTAGCAGGTTTCGTCCAGATTTCCGTGCAGCTCTTCCTGAGCCTTCCTCCTGTCTTCCTGCACGAGGAGCATCACTGCCTAGCAAAGCCATGTTCCCTATGAAGGCAGATTCCTGTGCGAGGAGAAGTAAGTAAAGGTCTTTGATGCCCTCCAGCCAGAACCTGAGAGCCTTTGCTCTGTGTTAGGGCACACCCGTTTTCCTGCACACCTGCCGGCTTTCGTCACTGTTTGCACACTATGTGAAGACCTTGCAGGTAACCTGATGTTGCGGGAGAACTTGTGGTACGTTCATCACATCTGCTTGGGAGACACCCTGCATCCGAGTATTGCTGACAGTTGGCTGGATGGAGAGGAGTTTTGCTCAGGGTGGCACCATTGGTGGCGTCCCCTTTGTTAATTTTTTTTTTTTAAGTTTATTTATTCTCCCATCCAAGTACTAACCAGGCCCGACCCTGCTTAGCTTCCGAGATCAGACGAGATCGGGCGCGTTCAGGGTGGTATGGCCGTAGACTTAAGTTTATTTATTCTCGAGTGAGAAAGTGACAAAGCCTGAGCAGGGGAGGGGCAGGGAGAGAGGAAGACACAGAATCCGAAGCAGGCTCCAGGCTCTGAGCTGTCAGCATAGAGCCCTATGTGGGGCTCAAATCCCTGAACTGTGAGATTGTAACCTAAGCCAAAGTCGGACGCTCAACCGACCGAGCCACCCAGGCACCCCCCCCCCAAATTTTTTTTAATTTTAATGTTTATTTTTGAGAGAAAGAGAGAGAGAGAGAGACACGTTGAGTGGGGCAGGGGCAGAGAGAGAGGAAGACACAGAATCCGAAGCAGGCTCCAGGCTGTGAGCTGTCAGCACAGAGCCCGACGGGGAGCTCCAACCCATGAACCGCGAGATCATGACCTGAGCCGAAGTTGGACACTTAACTGGACTGAGCCACCCAGGCGCCCCTGGTGGTATCACCTTTGAATACAACAAGTTAGAAAGAGACATGGAGGAATGGGAGTTGCCTAGAAATTGGTTTGGCTGGGCCTGACCGGTTAGAACTCTGTAATTTGACATCTGTTACTTGACTTTTTGGGCTTCAGTGTTCTCAAATACAAAACTTGCGATAGTACATGCCTCCTAAGACTGTTGTGAGAATTCACGACAGAACACATGTAAAGGGTGTGGAACAGGCTGGACACGTAGTTGGCCCGATAAATGGTGATGGTGGTTGTGTCCTGAGCAGTTCTGTTCTAGAGAGAATGTTCTTGTAAAAGGGTGTTCACAGATGAAGGTAGGCCTGATCTGTTTTCTCAGTCGTTGAGACAAACACAAACCTGGTAACCTAGTTGATACCTAGCATCATGCTAGGTGCAAGGGAGTCCCACGTGAGCAAAGAAAAATTCCTGCTCTCATGCTCACGGTTAATAAAAGATGAAAGCAGGGGCACCTGGGTGGCTCAGTCTGTTGAGCATCCGGCTTCGGCTCAGGTCATGATCTTGCAGTTTGTGAGTTTGAGCCCCGCGTCGGGCTCTGTGCTGACAGCTCAGAGCCTGGAGCCTGTTTCGGATTCTGTGTCTCCCTCTCTCTCTGCTCCTCCCCCGCTCGTGCTCTGTCTGTCTGTCTCTCTCTCTCAAAAAATAAAAATAAACCTTAAAAAAAAAAAAAAGACAAAAGCAAGTGACAAAGAAAGAAAAGCCCAGTTGCCCTACGGTGTGGTGCATTCTATGATGGCGCGTATGTACATGTGCTTTGGGGTCACGAAGAGGAGAAACAAACTTGGCTAATTCAGCTCGACTGGTAGACGCAACAGTCAACGTACTTTTAGGTTATGCTTCTTACTTCTCAGAGTCATTAAAAACAAGTGTTACTATGGAAAGTATCAAGCTTATGCAAAAGTGAGAAAATAGTATAACGAACCCCCATTTATGCAGTATACAGCTTCGACAGTTAACCAGCTGATGGCCAAGTTAATTTCATCTCTGCATCCATACCTCTGCTCTCACCAACCTCAGATTATGTTGAAACGAATTCTAGCCATCATCTCATTTTATTTGTAAATATTTCAGTATGTATTTTTAAAATACCTGGATTCGGCTTTCTTCTTTTTTAAAACATTTTTAAAATTTCATGTCATCGAAAGTTTTTAAACTTTTTTAAACTTTCATGTCATCGAAATTATAGACACTTTTAGGGGTAGTGGTCATGGTCTGTGGGTATTACGAGACAAGCCTGCGTTCAGCACCATAAGGCAAATCACTGAATGAACACCTAAGGGTTTTTAAAACTTTTGTCCTTTGGAAGGTGCAAATGAAATGATGTATTACAGAAATATCTGTTTTGTGTCACGTAACCTGACTTTTGGTTTTAGAAATGAGGTCATGCTTTTCAAAGATATAATTGCCCTTTGAAGTATGTTCTCTTTTGAATCTGGAAAGTTGATAAGTACGTTTCTTTGCTACCTATTTAGCATAGGGATAATTTTTTAAACTAGAAATCAAAGCACAATTTCTGATTTCTACTGTTCCCTCTTAGAGGAAGAGATTAAAAAAAAAAGCACACCTACCTGATGGAGTCTACTGTATGAGAATTGGAGAAAATGGGGGCTAGTGCTACCTATGTAAGTTTATCAAGTTAAATTACAGGGCAGATTTTTACAAAATGTTCAGAAAATAAGTTTTTTTTTTTCTTTTTGCTAGGCTTAAACCTGGCTATGGTGGAATGATTTTTCTCACTCTTCCATGAGCAAGAATGTTGTTGAATAAAAAGTCAAATTCCTATGAAACATGCAGAGTGTTTATGTTTTTGTTATGACCATGGAAATACCAGATTGTGGGAGAAGAAGTCAAGTAGTTAAGGCTAAAAAATTCAAAATAATATTTGATGTTGTAAAAATTGTGTAGGTTTCTTTTCTCTTTCCTTCACATTTTTGAAGAACCTACCTTGTAAACACAGTGATAAAATGCCAAGAATATTAGGATTTTAAGGAAATAATAGAGCCTATTATTTAAACTACAATATAAAAGGCAATTATATTGATGAAGAGCTACATGGGCTTTGTGTGTGTGAATAAACTTGGCCTGTGTTCAGCTTCTATTTGTTCTTCTGGCATAAACACATATTGTGTGTGATTCCAGTTTAATGGGGACCCGTTTGTATGCCAAGCAGCTGCATTTTAGGACCTATTGCGTGATTTCATAGCTCTCTGAAAATTGGTTCTATTCAGAACAAGAGATAGAATAGGAGGGGGGGGTGTGGAGGGGGGGGGGCGCAGAGCCTCAACACACAATCATTTCTTTTCAATTGGAGCCAGAAAGGTTGATGACAACATGACCATTGTGTTATAATGATAAGACCACTAAGGCATCTGTACCTCTCATCAAGGCTTTCACACAACAGCAGATACAATTTAATTCACTGCTCTGTCAGCAGTGCTGATACCATTATGCCGTCTGTCTCCACAGTTATAATCACTGTCCTCTGAGAAATGCAGTTGAAATGATCTTGAGCAGTCAAAGAAACTCTCAATTAAGGCTGCCACTTCCAATGTGTCAGATTGTGTCTTATGCACTTGGTACAATTTTCACTTCCAATCCTGTTTATTTACAATGTCTACCAGTAATTACGCTTAACGTGTCATTTAGTGAGGGGGGCCCCTGCCAAGCCGATTGTTGGGTGCTGCCGTACCATTGAGTGGGAGTTTCTCGAAGTCAATGCCATCAGCAGCTTTTAGGCCCTGATGGGATGCGGTAGTAATGTTGATAATGCAAGTATCGTGCTCATCAAGTCATAATTAGATGCCACTCAAATGTGCCACTTGTAATAACAGTGTTGATTCATGTTTTTCTCGGTGACTGCAACTACTAATTAGTTAAGTGGTTTTTGGTTGGCCTGCATTTGCTGCAGATTATTATTACCCCTGAAAAAATGTCAAGGTTAGAGATGTTTCTGGCCATTTAGTCCTGCTTTATGAATCTGAATATTAACATAATAAGAACTTTGGACAGACTTAGGAAGTAATACATTTTTGTATTTAATTTGGAGAGAAATTTCCCCCCCCCTGAGTTTAATCATAATTGCAGGTTAATTAAGCTTAAATGAAGCAAAAGTAATCTCTCTTTGTGTTATGTGAGCCCAGTGCTTTTTGCCTAACTTTGTTGGGTTTCACATTTGGGTAGACTTAATTTTTCTTTCTTAAGCCAAACAAATGTCAATGAGTATACACCTCTACAGTTAAGTTTAAGATTCTGAGCGTTTTCTTTTAGCTAGAAACATGGGCGAGAGGAATTGGCATGTCCCTTGGTCTTTCGAGTACGATTCAAGTTCTCAGTTTTGTACCCGTAGATCTCCATTTATATAGAGCAGCTATTTAGGAAAAAAACACCTCAAAATAACTATTTTTCAGGCATTGGTAAAGTATCGAATAAAATTCTGTTTTCTTCCGAATTTCCTAGCAGTCTGTGATGCAAGCAGCATCTGATTTCATCGTCCTATGGTGCATAAACCTTGTTGCTCTGCTTTTCTGCCTTGGAGTTTAGTAAAAGTAACCACTTTGTCCCTGATAAAGACTGCTGTTACAGTACTGACCATCACTAAGCTGCCACATCCGTTACTCCAGTTAAAGAGATCAATTGGAGGTTTATTTTTAAAAAATGTCTCTTTTGCTAGCTTTCCTTATTAGATCCACGTGTTCTGTCCTGTTATGCAAAGGAAATCACGTGTGCCACTTTTTATTTAGGACAGACTCTGTCGTCCAAATTCGTGGACGTGTCTGGCTGCATGCACAGGTACATGGGAAGCAGACACTTCAAAAAACTTCCTAACTAGCTTTCCTAAAATGTGTGCACCGGCAATAAAAGCCTCTTCCTTGTGTTCTTTTTTTCCCTTCCACATTCATATATTAGCTAAGATTTAATCAGGACAGCCTCTTCAACACTTTTTTTTTTCCATGAGAGCTGAAGGTCTGGCTAGCTAAAGAATTGAAGTATTCTGAGTCATGGGACGAAATGTGTGGGCTTCTGGAATCACTGACTAATCTCTGAATGCTGAGACTTTTTTCCCCTCATTCCTAGTTTCTCACATGGTTATAGAGGAAGTCAATTTTATGCAGAACCATCTTGAAATAGAGAAGACCTGTCGAGAAAGCGCCGAAGCTTTGGCAACAAAGGTGAGACTCTTTAAAGAAGGGAATTCTACTTGAGCTTTTTAATTTCAACGTGCTTTTCTGAAGAGTGGCCTCTGCCCTTTTCTGCCCCTCTGGTTTTCTAATCCGTTGTCTCCACTCTGACGATGAGGACAGTGTTATAAGTTCTCAGACTCCTGGAAGCGGCTTATGGAAATATCTTACTGCATAGGTTATTATGATTGCAACAGGGGGCATTTCTTTATATGTATTTCAGCATTTGTGCTTTTTTGCCTGTGAAAAATGGCCCCAGAGGAGTTCTTCCAGCCGGACTTCCTAGATGTCTGTGCACTGGGTGAAAATGTTAACCAAGTTTAAAACTAACCTGGTGGGACGTAAAGGATCAGTGAGTGTTTCGTGTTTGATTTAGATGAAAAAGTCAGCCTCCAGCCTTATATTTCAGGTGATTATTTGTGAAAGCAGAGTGAGGGCATATGCTAAAGGTGACCTCCAGTGCTCTGCTGATTGCTTCTCGCTGATGAATTTACCAAGAGTGTAATTTTCTATATTCTGTCTCATCAGAAGTACATTATTATTAAAGAATGTTTTTATCTCCGTCTTACATATTTTGGGTTGAGTAAAATGCATCTGAACCACTTCATCAGGAAATGGATGACAGCAATTTTTAGCCAAATATCATTAGTAATTGCCGGTTGTGTGTCTTTCCCCTCTTCCCCATCAGGTGCCTCCAAAGTGTGTCTTTGGATGTGACTGAAATTCTGCAAATCAGTCCATCAGTCCGTCTGTATATCTCTCTATTTAATTTGTATGCATTAGCAGTGTGCTTGCTAGAGGTGTTTGCTTAATTGTTTGTGTGATGACACTACGTTGGGATTCACAAGATAATGCAGCCAGAGCCTCAGAATATAAATGATGTGCATGCAACTTCCCTTCTGTTATTTGTGTCTGAAGAATACGTAGCAGTGCGGGCCTTCACTTTCAAAACGATGATGATGTGAGCCCTCTCCCCCCGCTGCATCCGTGCTACACGTCACTAAGTGTTCACTGGTCCACAAAACTGCGAATTCTCTTCTCAAGTTCTGAGGGTCTTCTTTTGGAACAAGTAGAAAAATGTAGTCGGAGCGCACTAGCTGCTCCGAATTTGCAGTGGCTGAGGATGGTCTCTCTGTCTCCTCTCGCTATTCGTAAGTGCCTAAGTATTCCTGTTGCCAATAGGACACGTGGAACGAAAAGGTTTGACTGACTCTCAGGATGGGCAGACTTCACGGAGAGCAGCAGTTTGGGGGGCGGTGTATACAGGTTTCATTCCCACTTATGTCGTTTTGGGCACATGTGACTGACTTTGGGCAGGTTAGTTCTGGTTCCTGGACTGCTGTAGTCTCCTCTTAAATGACAGGATAGACTAGAGTGAGGACTGAAGGGAGAATGGGGAGGACTTTTCTTTTTTTCGTGATGCACTTTACTCATGGGTCTGTACAGGCCCCTTTATTTTTTTTGTTTTTTTGTTTTTTAAGCTTATTTATTTATTTTGAGAGAGAGGAAGAGAGAACATGAGCAGGGGAGGGGCAGAGAGAGGGAGGGAGAGAGAAACCCAAGCAGGCTCCTCACTGTCGATGTGGAACCCGACGCAGGGCTCGCTCGAACCCACAAACCGCGAGATCGTGACCTGAGCCGAAATCAGGAGTTGGTCACTTAACCCCCTGAGCCACCCAGGTGCCCCTGTATAGGTCTCTTTAAAGAAAGATTTGATTCCTGCCTTTCTGTTTTTAACTAACAGGTGACTTTGAGCAAGAGAATGCACCTCTCTGAGCTATGGTTGTCTTAAGTGTCAGGGTAGACCAGTGTTGATTTCTTAAGAATACCCTACACCCACTGGTGGCCACGTGTGGGCTGAGAAAGCTGCCATGTGACTGTTATGGTCATCCGTGGTTATGAACCACTGTGTTGCTAATCTCAAAGGTCAGTTTTGTAATTTAGTCTTGACCATGGGACCCTTCCCTCTGCCATTTGTCCTCTGTTCTTTATGAAGTCTTTTGAAAATGGACATACGGTTTGTTTCTGAGGATACAATGTGACTTCATGGGACTTGGAATAAAAACACAAGTCAACAAAACCTATAGATGTGCTCATTGGATCTGGAAGATCCTACAGCTTTGAATGCAAAGTTTGGAAGCTTCTCTATATGTATGATCAATAAACCACACATCCTGATTTAGATATCCCAATTGTCATTTTTGAAGGTAGGCTCCATTTTTAAAGCAGCAAAGTTTCTGCAAATTTATTCTTATTTTCCTGAATCTTTGCTTTCAAATTAATGACAAATGGAATGTTTAGTTCTTAAGGTGCAATTTGCATAATGTTCTTAAAAGCAAGGGTGGGTACTTTGCTAAAATGTGTAGGTTAACCTGATAAATGTGGACCAGTTATTTAAACCATATGGTCCAAATCTGTTTAACTTGCTTATTTTGTATCTTTAAATATTCATTATGCTGCATCCAATATGAAAACTACCTAAATTTGAATGTAGTAGAGCATTCTGTTACTGTAGGGTTATAAAAGATTTAGTTTTGCTTTGTGACTTAGAATGGTTCCAAAAAACAGTTAGCATGCCGTTAACATATATAACTTGATGAATAATAACTTCGGTGAAATTGCATAGCCAAAATTTGTGAATTCATAGTTTCCAAAAATACCCAGTTAGCACGGTCATGAGATCTTTATGTACATAAATCTTACGTTTCTTCTTCCGAAACATGAGAATGATGTTTCAGAGAAGACTTGAAATTTTCTACGTGGCTTTTTTGTTTTTTTCTATTTTTTGTGACTAGGCTCCATGCCCAATGTGCTGTTTGAACTCATGACCCTGAGATCAAGAGTCCATGCTTTACCTACTGAGCCAGCCAAGCACCCAGTGTGTGGCTTTCTTCTTGAGTTAGTAACTTTGTTAAATAGAGTAGTATGGCCAGCCAAGGGCTGGTGGATTTTAGTGCCTGACTTGATAGAGAGAGGCATTAAACTCTTTTGAGGGTAGGACTGTTAACTATCAGGTTATTATTATTGTGATGGTGGCCCTGGAGCTGACGTATTAAGCACCAGATGGCAAAACTTAGCATTTTTGTGCTTTCGTGAGTATCCTGGAGGAAGAAAAAATTGCATGGATCATGGATGTATATCTTGGTTGAAGAAAACGAGCTGATAGACTATTTCCAAAGAAAAATCAGATGCACAAACTAAACTTCTTTTGTAAGAATGAGTAGCGAACACTGAATTTTTACTGCATGTCAGTCACTGTGTTAAATACTTTATATGTAATATCTCCTTCAATCTTCACATTATGGAGCAGAAGCTGTTTTTCTCCTTAGTTTGCTGATGAGGAAACTGTCACCCTGAAAGATGAGGTTATTCTAGAGGCAGAAACATTTGATTACAGAGCAGGATTCTTGACTCTGCTGATTTTATAGAAATGTATAATAACACATTGCCTTTCTCTGTATCAAAGATTCTTAGTATTGACGTACATTAGAGTCACCCAAGGACTCAGAGAAAGTACTGTGCTGGGTTCCACTCCCAGAGGTTTGGGTCTGTTGCAAGCCTGTGCAGTGAGAGTTTTTAAAAGCTCTCTAGAGATGTTAATGTGCAGAGCTGGAAACCATTAGTTTAAGTGGTAGGAGGCAGAATTACAAATGAAGGCTTGAGGGTTTTTTTTCACCTTTTCCTTAAATTGTTATTTCCTCCTAACGTTCAGAAAAGATGGTGTTGTCCGGGAATTGACCATGATCCTTGAGCACAGCATAGGTCTACTCTGTAGCATTCATGGTTCAGAGAACCCACAGCAGTCTTCACTTGAATGTTTCATCTGAAGAGAGAGAGGCTGAGAGAGAGGACGGGCTCCCATCTAGTTCTTGATCCTGTAATGTACCTTGGGGAGCTAGAAGCCCGAACTGTGGGCTGGGGACAGGGAAGAAAAGGGCTGTGTCAGATTCCCTAAATAGAACTCACTGGGCTTCCCAGGGAGAATCTGCAGAAGAGTTCATAGCCATTTCTGACGGATTGATTCTTCCTGACTCCCCAGAGAGGTCAGGGAAACCTCTTGTGCTCCAGACCAGGCTACTTAAGATATATTTAGATTCAATGTTATTGGGGTGAGAATCAGATCTCCCAGTTTGAAATGGTCTGGGCTTTTCCCCAAGGAGTCCTAATTACCACAAATGAAGGGCCAAAGCCTGACAAGTAAGTACGAGCACAGCTTACTCTGACATAAGGTGATTAGTGGAGAAGGGGAGTTAGTTTTCCATTGAACTAGGTCTCTGTATTAATTTCCAGTGTCAGTTATGAAATTCACAACTTGTCGTGTTGGTCACTGGCCCTTAGTGAAAGAAACATGGTTTCATCTCCAAATGTTCGTATGTTCAGAGAAGACCTTTTATTTTGCAGTCTTGAGAAGAGAAAACATGAGAAAACCGTATTTTCCTTCTGTGGACTTTGGACCCAAGTTTAGTCTTTTTTTTTTCTTTTTGATGTTTATTTTTGAGAGAGAGAGCGTGCTCGCACATGCAAGTGGGGGGGAGAGACAGAGAGGGAGACAGAGGATCCGACGTGCCCCATGCCGTGCTCAAACTCACGAATCCTGAGATCTGACTGGAGCCGAAGTAGGAGGCTTAACTGACTGAGCCACCCGGGCGCCTCCCCTCCTCCAAGTTTACTCTTTGTGTGTGCTTTGTACTAATATTCATATGGACATAAACATGAACCAAAGAAGGCAATGATAGGTGAGCAACTGAAACTAAAAAGCAATTAATTTCTGCAAAAGGAGTAACAAATACATTAATGAATTAGGATTTCTTTTCTTTGCTGTGAATTGGAAGTCTTTATAGAGATAGTAGAAACGTATCTTACGCTTTCTTCCATTGTGTATTATTAGAACTCTAGATGGAAACACATCTTGAACTGGCTTAAGAAAAGTAGGAATTTGTTAGTGAGGGATATTGGAGAATCCCATGGAATCTATGAGCTAGGAGAGTATTTCAGGAATGGACTGGAGCCCTGTGGGAAACCCATCTGCATTATTTTCCTCTGCCTGTCTCTACACATCAGCTCCATTTTTGGCTTTGCTATGGACTCCCTTCCTCTATTCCTCAATTCAGAGTTGGAATGTGGGTGCCAATAGTTTCTGTACATGCAGACGTGTGGAAGGAAACTCCTCTCCGTGTTCCAGCCTCCAGATTTCTGGAGAACGGATCCATCTGACCAAGCTTGGCCTCGTGTGCCTAATCTGTGGACTGATTAGCTGTGGCCAAAGGGATAGGGTGTGCTCTGGGGGAACATGGTTGTTCCCGTAGCAATCCTGCCGAACAATGAAGAAGAGTGTAGCAGTGTCCAGAGAAGAGAGAGGGCTGAGCTAACAAACATTTACAGGGCATGCATAGCAGCAAAGAAAACATTTTTTTGAAACAAAATGCCTTAATTAAATTGAAGTAAATTGAAATCTGATTTAATCTAGACCGGTATTTTATCTTAATTCTTCTTATATCATCTGTTATAACTAGCATTTTCTCATGCTGCTGGCTGTAATCCAGGCATCAGGTCTTACTTAATGTAACAAAGTCTATACTGATGTTTTATTTTAAGTTCTCTTATATTATCAGTTATAGCTAGGATTTTCCCAGGCTGCTGGCAGTCATCCAGGCATCAGGCCTTACTTTAATAAGTTTAATATTAAAAAAGTGTAAATAAAACCTTACTTAATGAATCTTCTAATTGTTAGTTCACGCTGTGAATGTTGATGAATATGGAAGACAGAAATACACTTAATCTGTCTATTGTTTAAAAATCCAAGACACTCATTTGACTGCTGTTAAAATAACTGTTTTTATATTTTGCCTCAGCTAAATAAAGAAAATAAAACATTGAAAAGAATCAGCATGTTGTACATGGCCAAGCTGGGACCAGATGTAATAACTGAAGAGATCAACATCGATGACGAAGATGCCAGCACAGATCCAGAGGGTGCCGCGGAGACTTGCGTCTCCATACAGTGTCAGAAGCAGATCAAAGGTGGTATTCTTGGCTCAGTCACCGAGCATATTTTTGATAATGTTTCTCAACCCTGGTTGTACATTGGAATCACTGGAGAACTTTAGAACTTGGGTTCTGCCTCAAAACATTTCTGATTTAAATGTTCCAGGGAGTAGCCTGGTTTGAGAATCACGACAGGACGTGACATTGGTGTGTTACGACTTTCTTGTTTGGGATTAGGCGCTTTTGAAAGTATTGTCTTGATAGAAACAGCTAGTCTGTAAAACTGCTTAAAAACATGGACTATAGTTAAGATGTTTTTGTTAAGTGAAAGAAAGAATGGGGCCACCTGGGTGGCTCAGTCACTTAAGCGTCCAATTCTTGACTTTGGCTCAAGTCACAATCCCAGGGTTGTGAGATCAAGCCCCACATCAGGCTCTGCACTGAGCCTGAGCGTAGAACCTGCTTAAGATTCTCTCTCCCCGTGTCCCTCTCCCGCACTCACGTACATTCTCTCTAAAATAAAAATTTTAAAAATATGCCTTAATTTTATCCATGATTATATATACACATAATTATATGTACACGCTGTTTATGTTAACGATACAGGAAGGCAGTCTGGGGCTCAGTGGCTTCTGGGGCATTTTAGCCTTCGGCGCATGTCAAAAGCAATACTCGTTAGTTTCTTGGGCAGATAAAACTTCAGTTGCCAGTAGGAAGAAAAGAGTAAGAAGAAAGCCATCCTTACCTGACCCTCCACCCCCTTAATCTAAGACAGAATAATATTGATATGGTTGGAGAAGGAGAAGAAATGTCTAGGATTTTCTTTTGTTCCTAGTTTCCCCTTCTGTTAGGTCTTGGATGATCTGGTCTCTTGTTTTTCCTTCAGGATTAGCCACCCAGTGGAGACCGTGATTTTGAAATTAAGTGTCTGAGAACTCCTTCAAGCTGGGTTCATGTAAAAGTTTGATTCCCCATTTGTAAATAACCCCAGAGAAGGTTTTTTTTTTTATTGTTCTTGGAGAAGGGTAAGAAATTAAACGCAGTTAAAAACCAAATCACAAAACTGTAGGCCTGGGTATCAATTTAAGTACTTGGTGCTAAGCTGTGTATATATATTTTTTAACATTTGAGTGGTGGAAATAACTTTCATCTAATACCAAAAGCATTTGCACTTACAGTTGCTGATATTTCCATCTTGGTAATCCAGTCTTCGTTAAATCCCAATAATCAGAAATATGAAATAACTTAAGAAACCATGCACCAAAAACTCTGGAGAGAAAATTACTAGAATTAACCCTTTTTCAAAGAGGTTGTATTTTGAGTCACTTCAAATAGTATTTGAGGGCTATCCACTGGCAGCAGGTCAGGATTTTTTTCTGCAAATGAAAATCTGCAAATTATCAGCTGCCCAGTTGTTTATTGTATTGTGACGAGAGCCCATGGCCATTTTAAAATAAAGAGGAAATTAGTACAGTGCCTTAATTTGTTTCCCTGAAATCTTAAAAAAATTTACTTCTCAAAGGCCAGGTAGTTTTCTAAAATATGTGTTTGATAGAATGTAAAGAAAACATGATCTAGTATATTTAAGGACATGGTGAGATCACGAGATATAAAATTATTAATAACTGTGGCTGTGTACGGGGGCACAGAATGAGATTTCCATTGTTCTCTGCTTCTTCATTTTTGTTTCCATTGTTAAATAACCTTGACCATAAGCTACACGTGCACTGGCATTTTCAATTCTTTTGACAGGATTGATTTCTTCTTTTAAGAAGAAGTTCATTGATATTGTTTCCCCTTTTATTTTTGCTTTGAAAACGCAGAACTTCGAGATCAAATTGTATCTGTTCAGGAGGAGAAGAAGATATTAGCCATCGAATTGGAAAATCTCAAGAGCAAACTTGTAGAAGTAATTGAAGAAGTACGTATTTTAGGCCCGAAAGGCAAGCCTTTTGGTGTTTTCAGGGCATTTGGAGACCAGCTAAGTTAAAAACTTGCCTTTGGGAGTTCATTTCGGACACGAGAACCATGTACTAATCTTAATCTTGTCTTCTGCCCCCTGTTTCAAACATACAAAACACCGTAGACAAGAAGATCGTGAACATTCGTATCCTCACTACTTAGCTCAGTAAATAAAGCACCAAAATAGCAATGAAGCTCTCCCTTTGCCCCCCCGTCTTTCGCCGTGTGAGACAGATTTGTAAGCATGGCACCTGCAGTTTAAGTCCTCCACTTTATTGCTGCTGGTGAAGAAGTGTGTTGCTTCTCCATCAGCTGGTTGGCCGAGTTGGGCTGTCCTTGTGTGCCTCCAACATAAGCACACGTGATAGGCGGTAGAATGGGTTCAAGTGGGTGTTTGGAGAATCTTCTTATTTTTCCGTGTGAATGGTCTTGAGGGGCAGGAGCACATAATTGCCTTTCTCTGCACGACGCTTCGAGGAACTGCAGTCTTGATTTAGCTTGTGTCAGTGAGTGGCTCCCAGATTCTGCAGCCCAAGCTTCCAAACCCACACACTCCGGCACCTAGCTATCCCTCCGGTGGCTTACAGGTAATGCCAAGGCCTCGATCCCTGCAGTGGGCAGCCTCATCCAGTTACCTAAGTTTGCACAACGTATCTGACCGTTTTCTTAAGGGCCATCATGGGAGACATGTTGGGAAGCAGTGGCCACCAGTTTCAGCCTCGCTCCGGTTTCCTTACTGTGGCAAGACATCCTAACGAGAGAGACGAAGGGTGATGGTATTTTAGAAGTGGGATTCCTGTTGGAGATCTTATACCGGTTACTAATTCAAACCAAAATAAAAAATCTAATCTATGCTAAAAGCAACCAGTTCACAGGCTCTGGCATGCTGATTGATTCAGTCCTTTTCCAGGACCACGATCTTAGTTTGTTTCTTAACCATAGGAGAGAGACACACACATTTTGATGTACTCTGTTCCTTAATTATGATTATTTACTGATAATCCTGCCCCCTCCCACTTAGAAGTGTTATCGGAAGCCCTTTCAGAAGTCATTTTTGTTATGACTATTTCAGACGTGTGGAAAGTATCAAAAACAAAATAACGAATATCCATATGCCTACTACCTGGCTTAATACGTAGTCTTGAAAATCCCAGTGGATTTCTTCCTGACTGCAATCCCTACCCTCCCTGCCCTGTTTCCCTAAACAGTCATTATTCTAAACTTGTTTTTTTATCATTCCAGTGCATGTATTTACATCTTTTGCTATAATAAATAGTATTTCGAGGGTTTTTAAATGATGTAAATGTACCTGCTTTTTAAAATTCAATATAACGCATTTGAGATTTATCCTCTTTGATAGATGTAACTTCACATTCTTTTTTGTTTTAATTGGTCCTATATGATATTCTTTCCTATTGGCCGGTGTCAAAATTACCTCAGAAATGTGTTTTGGGGGAAGATTTTCATGTGTGTTTTACTCAAGCCCAAAGTCATCGAAGTTTAAGGTGTTTTTTTACTTAAAAAAATTAATGTATGTTTTACTTAAGCCAAATGTCATCAGAGTTTGAAATGAATACCAAAATTGAGTATTGGATCTCAGACCAAATGATTCCTCTATTTTCTGGGTGCTTTCTGATTGGATTTTTGCATTTTAAAATATGAGCCATTTACATTGTTAGGGACCAGTGCCATTTGGAATTTGTAAATAAGTTCTCTACCAAATGTATATCCTAACTTAAATAGCTACCTTTGAGGCCTTAAGAAGGACCTTAATAAAAGCCCAACACGGTAAAGCCAATGACTGCTTTAAATTGTAGCTTTGTGTTGAATGTTGGACAGCAGTTTGAGTGTTGCACATCGCCATATGTCGTGTTTTACAATGTTGGGTGTTTCCTTCCCCCGCAATCTCACAATTTTAGGTAAATAAAGTTAAACAAGAAAAAGATGTTTTGAATTCAGAAGTTCTCGAACAGAGAAGAGTCTTAGAAAAATGCAATAGAGGTACGTGTTTCCAGTCTTTTTTTCTCCGATACATATGTAATTTATTTGGTTTACATCCATTTTGTGTTGTTTTATACTTGTGCCTAAAGATTCTTGTAGCAAGAATATCTTGTAGCAAGAATAGTGTTTTTTTCCCGATTTCTAGCAATGAGTCTCTCTCTTTTCCGTTGTTTTATCACCCACCTTAGAGTCTTGGGACTTCTAGGAAGTGCTTTTGCTTGAGGAAATTACAACCCACTTTAAACCAAAATACTATTCTGTCTCTAGGTATCCTGGGACCATGGCCATATTGGCTCTCCCCTAGTATTTATGTATTTTGTAGGTTATTTTTAATCTGAAAGAGATGAGGATATCTACATAGATACATGCAACATGATATGATTTTATTTATTTATTAAAATTTTTTTAATGTTTGTTGATTTTTGAGAGAAAGAGAGACAGAGCAGGGGAGGGGCAGAGAGAGAGGGAGACACAGAATCCAAAGCAGGCTCCAGGCTCTGAGCTGTCAGCACAGAGCCCGACGTGGGGCTCAAACCCACAAACTGCGAGATCGTGACCTGAGCTGAAGTTGGATGCTTAACTGACTGAGCCACTCAGGGGCCCCGATATGATACAGTTTTAAATTGAGAGGATGTAGAAAATGGGGCAAAGTGAAAGTAAAATGAAATACTGGTACACAGATTACATGCTTGCTCTGAAGTCGTGCACATTCCTGCCTGTGTGCCTGAAATCTGGCTCTGAGCTGTCCGGCCGTCAGCATGATGAGAGGTTCATGATATGTATCTGAATCACATAAAAATGAACCTCTTGATCAGGAGAAGCAGACCTGGTCCCATGGTGAGAAGGAGATTTCTCCAAAGGCTACCTTTAAAGAAAACAGAATCCTTGCTAATGAAACACAGCGTCAAGTCTCACGGGGACAGTTTTTTAATGTCCCCTGGTTTAGGACAAGAGAGTGATGCCGAAGTGGAGTTCTGCAGACACAGTTCTGAGCTTTTTGTCCACCCCCCCCCCCCCATTCACTCTCATTTCTAGTTCAGAAGCTACAACACTGAAAGGAAATCTTCCAGCCTTCCCTGTTATGATCGGTGGTGGTTCTCCACCTTTGTGTCACGAATTGAGGTTTTTGAATAAATGAAGGACCTCGTAGTTAAGTGTGGGAGATGTGATAGACTGTGACATTTGCTCGGCTGTCTCCACATTTAGGAAGATAGTAATGGTCTTGACGTACTGTGCTAGAAGCAGGGGGTTCTACGAAGGTTAATCACATGGGTCCTTGCCTTCAGAGAACCCTGTATCTAGGAAGAGAGAGAGATTATGTAAATAAACGCATGACTAGGACCAACCTAATTTCTTTCAGAATCCAAGTAAAGAGGGCCAGGACATGTGCAAATTCACTTTGTATTATGGTGCTCTGGACATAGAAAAGAGAGTCAATTATCTTGCCCGGGGCTTCCGATACTCACCGCCGTCTTTGTTTTCTTCCTGAAATTTCTTTTTTTAAATAGGTTTGAAAATTATTTAGCTCTCAGGGACCTATAATTCACATCACAAACCACCACTTCTGTTGCTTTACTTGGTAAGACTTTTAGTCTTTCCTCTGAGAAGGCAGTAGATTTACGGCGTACAGAGTTTGAAATTCTATGTCATTACACGGCAAACCCGTCCTTAGTCAGTTAGGACTGAAGTGTCCTGGCGGAACGTTGTGTGAAAGGAGCCATTAAGAGAGCCTTTTTAAAGATTTTATTGATATGACTCAGCTCGGGCTTGAAAGTACCTCTCCAGAGGCAGACTGAGAGACTAGTGTGATATCTACCTATGTTGTGCCTAATTTCTAACACCGCCATCACTCCCTCTGGCCTGTCTATATCATTATTTAACAACACAGGCCTCAAAATGTCAAAAAGTAGCAAAGCTTTCACGTTGCTCTTATTTGACAGGACCTTGCCTTTGAAGATGTCTGTCCTGCATTGATTCTTTAATTCAGAGCTCTGACTCTGGGCCTGAATGGATCTGACGCCGTTTGTCTTTATAAACATGGAAGATACTGGGGCGCCTGGGTGGCTCAGTCGGTTAAGTGTCCGACTTCAGCTCAGGTCACGATCTCGCGGTCCGTGAGTTCGAGCCCCGCGTCGGGCTCTGGGCTGATGGCTCAGAGCCTGGAGCCTGCTTCCGATTCTGTGTCTCCCTCTCTCTCTGCCCCTCCCCCGTTCATGCTGTGTCTCTCTCTGTCTCAAAAATAAACAAACGTTAAAAAAAAATTAAAAAAAACAGGGAAGATACTTAAAAACAACATATATGCACATGTATATGTGTGTGCATATATGTATACATATGTATACGTATACATATGTATACATATATACACACACGTGTGTGTATATATTTTTTTATGTTATATATATTTATATATATTATACACACATATATATATTTTTTCCTTTTCATTCAGGTAATATACTTTTTTGGTGGAAAGTATAGATTCATGTAGGAATAGGAAAAGGGAAAAAATTTCAAGGTTTACAGTTCAGAAATAAGCGCTATTAACATCGTGTATATTCTTCCAATGTAAAGAAAGCTCTCTCTGTTAAATCGTTTGCTAAATGTGTTTATAACATTTATGGAAGATGAAGAAAGTATCAGCAAAGAAATAATCTCTTTACCCACTGGTACTTTACAAGCACCCTGAACATCAGTCTCTATTTGTACCTCTTGGATTTTTATCATTTCTTTTCTTTATAATAAGTTCTACCAACTATGTAGATATCTCTAGACAGCACGTTGTTTAATTTTGCATATTTTTGAACTTTATATTAATGGTATCCCTTCACATGTGTGCTTCTGCAACTTTCTGGGTTTGTGGGGTCTATCCCTGCTGAAGGCCATTGGTGTGGTGTGTTGATTTTCACTGCTGCACAATATGCCATTCAATGTCTATACCAAAATTCATTGACCCAGTATCCTGTTGGTGGATGTTTGAGGTTTTTTTCCAGTTTTTTTGCTATTCCAAGTTAGACGGTCATGAAAATTCTCACAGGCATCTCCTGGCACACATATCCAAGCATTTCACTAAGATCCACGCCAAATACAAGTTTATCCTCTGTCCCACTGCGTGATGCCAGAGGACTTACTAAGTAGGTTTACATTCTGGTTAGCAGTGCGTTTGTTCCCCTGTTCTTCATCCTCTCCAGACTTGGTGTAACTCTCCTTAATTTTTGCCAGTTCCCCCTTGTGAGTATAAAAAGGTGCCTGTGGTTTTACTCTCCATTTCTCTGATTACTAATGAAGATGAGTATCTTTCCACGCGTTCACTGGCCTCTCACGTTTCGTCTTCTGCGAAAGGCCTCGTCGATCTGTAGCTTTTAAAAAAGGGAAGTACGCTCATTTAAAAAAAAAAAACCACGAATGTCTTTTGGTTCAAGAAATATGCTTCTACAATGTCATTTCGATGGCAGAATTATATTTCTTGTAAATTATATACTCTACTGGTCGTCCCCCATGAAACCATCTGGATGATTTCACTGTCGTCTATGGTGATGCTGAGAGCATTCTCGCAGCTTAACCTCTGGACGTGTTCATGATTGGCTCTCTCGGGGGAATCAGTACCTTCCTAAACGTGCAAGTGTCGAGTCGGAGAGCGTGAATAGTTTTGGATTTTTGATTCACATCGCCGAGTTGTCCTCCAAAAAGGTTTGATCAATTTATATTCCAAGCAGCGATGGATGAGGGTGCTTGCGTGCCGATGCAAAGAATCTCTTCAGCACTGCTTTGCACCCATCTTCCTGATAGTCTGTGTTGTGTCTTGTCCATTTCTTTTCCTCCTCTCCTCAGTGTCCATGCTGGCGGTAGAAGAGTATGAAGAGATGCAGGTTAACTTGCAACTGGAGAAGGACCTTCGAAAGAAGGCAGAGTCATTTGCACAAGAGGTAAGTATCCAGAGACCTAGTTTTTTCGTTTTTTAAAAAATTGTTTTAAGCATTTATTTATTTTTGAGAGAGAGAGAGAGAGAGAGAGAGACAGGGCATGAGCAGGGGAGGGGCAGAGAGAGAGGGAGACACAGAATCCAAAGCAGGCTCCGGGCTCCGAGCTGTCAGCACCGAGCCCGACATGGGGCACAGAGAACCCACAAACCGCGAGATCATGACCTGAGCCGAAGTCAGACCCTCAACCGACTCAGCCAACCAGGCACCCCTCCAGAGACCTAGTTTTAAATGTTTGTTTCTTAAAGAACTTTGGAGATGACGTATCAAAATAGGTTGTTTTATTTTTTTTATTTTTTTTAACGTTTATTTATTTTTGAGACAGAGACAGAGCATGAACGGGGGAGGGGCAGATAGAGAGGGAGACACAGAATCGGAAGCAGGCTCCAGGCTCTGAGCCATCAGCCCAGAGCCCGACGCGGGGCTTGAACTCACAGACCCGAGATCGTGACCTGAGCCGAAGTCGGACGCTTAACTGACTGAGCCACCCAGGCGCCCCCAAAATAGGTTTTGAAATTGAATAAGAACTTACCACTTTGTTTCTAAAGATTTTTTAATATATTTTTTTAAGTAATCGGTACACACAACATGAGGGCTCAAACTCACAATCTAGAGATCAAGAGTTGCATGCTCTACCAACCGACCCAGCCAGGCACCCCAGAACTTATCACTTAAAATAAGGGAGGCGGCTATGAAATAGCATCAAGGTCCATGACTGTGGTGTCAGTAGATCTGGGTTCAAATTTTGGCCACGTCAGTCAGTTACTCGTCGCATGACTTAAGAGTATTAGCCTTCTTGGGGCTTCACTTTCACTGTCTGTAAAATGGGTGATGCTTGCTAGTGGCTCAGCCAAGTGATTTCAAAATCACATGGCAGGATTCTTCAATCCTGGTACAGGATTTTGTCCTGTAACATGCTGTACAAGGGAAAGAAATTCTATTTGGGGATGCCTGTAACTTACGATGAGAAGTCCAGCTTGAGTACGGGATTCCTGTATATTTCACAAAGCCCTAAGAATCCAGGGTCCATCTCCAATACCACCTCAAACAACAGTATCATGGTGTTAGTATTTCTCTTCACCTCCTAGATGGTGATCTCCTTACATAAGCTGATTCTTCCACTTGCTGTGGAACACTGCCATGCTGTATACCCATTATCTCGGCCTTTCGCCAGAATAATGGTTTTCCTCTCGTGTCAGAGATAAGCTTTGAGCTTCTCATGTTCCGACCACCCTTCGTTGACCTGTTGTCACTGGGTTTTTCGTGGCCCTGGGGCTGGTTTACAGGGAAACGATGAGGCACCAGTTGGCCGAACTATAACAGCTTGTGATACGGCGCTGGTCTGCCCGAGATTTCCATCTACCTAGAAGCAGTTTGAGTCTGCCTGTGCCCTGTAGGTCGTTCCAGAAAGTAGCTAAGGAAATGTAAAACATTCATAGGTAGAAGTAACCAAGGTGTAGAAGGAAGACAAAGCGTGGGGTTATGGGAATGACATTTGAAAATCAGATTATGGTTTTGTGCAGGAGTCTTTCTGCTCTCGAATGTAGCTGTGCTAGCAATGAACTCTGTAAAAGGTTTCGTCCGAGACGTGAATTTGAAACATTATGATTCATTTTATTCAGAGAGTTTAATGAAAGGTGAGTAAAAATTGTTCTCTTGTTACTTGGAAGAAAGAGAAAAGAATTGAAGTGTGTCAGAGCCCTTCGGAAAAGCTACAGCGATGTAAATAATGGCACCAGATAAACAGCTGAGGGGGAGCGAGAGTAGGGATGATGTGAAGACGCCTCCACCGTAAAACTGAAAAGGTTGGCTTGTTTTCGACCCGAATGCCAGCGTCTGATTTTGAGAGACATTTTCACTTTTACATCTGTTGTTCGTGGAACAATATTAGAATACAAAGCAGCTCGAAGGAAACTTGAAGGCCACGCAGCAGCAGAGAAGATAGACGGGAGAAGCAGGATTCCGCTAAGAATATGAAAATGAGTGGTGGACCCTGCCCTTCACCTGGTAGTGATGGGCGGAAACGCGACGCTGACCTGTGACCCCGGCACGAGGAGACGGAGGTGGGAGGAGGGAGAGCAAGGGCACTTACTGGTGCCCTCAGTACTTGCAGTGGTGCTCGATGTTTTTTTATAGTATCTACATTCGACGTGCACAATAGCGAGAAGAAAACTGTTCGTTTTTTTTTTTTTTTTCAAAATATGGTCAGACTGGAAGCCATATACCTTCCCCTTTGCACGGTTGACAGACTCTCAGCTTTTCCACGGAAAACTACTGCTCAACAGTGCATGACTTGATTTAACAAGAGAAGTAGCTCTTTTGCATTTTGGTTTTTAGTGCATTTAGCAAACATCTTCAGAAGCCAGTGTCTGTGCTCATGGAGGGGTGGGGGGACTATAATGGCGAAGGAAGCAGCTATGACCCCTGCCCTTCTGGAGCTTAAGGTCTGGAGCCTTAGAATTCAATAGTTAACTTACTTCATGTTTTTAACCACAAAAGGAATGCATATACCTTGTAAAAAATACAAACAGTTCTAAAATGTGTAGAGTAAAAAAATGGGGAGTTTTCTCCACACTCCTACTTCTACCTGTCCGTTAAAAAAAAGTGCATGTGGGGGCACCCGGGTGGCTCAGTGAATTAAGTGTCCGACTTCAGCTCAGGTCATGATCTCACGGTGCGTGGGTTTGAGGCCTGCGTTGAGCTCTGTGCTGACTGCTCAGAGTCTGGAGCCTGCTTTGGATTCTGTGTCCCTACCTCTCTCTGCCGCACCCCCCCCCCCCTCTCAAAAATAAAATAAATAAGCATGCAAGTTAGTGGGTCACAACCAGAATTTCTTTTTTAAAAAATGCATATGCACGTACACACATGGGAATATTACTCAGCCATAAAGAAGAATGAGATCTTGCCATTTGTGACAGCATGGATGGATCTAGAGGGTATTAGGTTAAGTGAAGTAAGTCAGAGAAAGACAAATATGATTTCACCTATGTGTGGAATCTAAACAAAACCAACACAAAAGCAGAAACAGACCCATAAATACAGAGAACAGACTGGTGGTTGCCAGAGGGGAGGGAGCATGAGGGGATGGAAAAAATGGGTGAAAAAAAAGGCAACATAGAAAAACAAAACAAAAACAGGACCCTCCCTCAATAAGGAAGAAACAGCCAGTTGTCTTCCTGTGTTAAATTTTTGTGTTTTCTTCAATGTAATTTCCTTTTTTTAATAGAAACAGTATTTTTTCTTTTTTTTTTTAAGTTTATTTATTTACTTAGAGAGTACATGCGGGTGATCAGGGGAGGGGCAGAGAGAGAGGGAAGGAGAGAATCTCCAGCAGGCTCCATGTTATCAGCACAGAGCTTGATACGGGGCTTGATCTTACAAACTCTGAGATCATGACCTGAACTGAAATCAAGAGTCAGACACAACTGACTAAGCCACCCAAGTGCTCCGATGTAATTTTAGTTTTTAATGAAAGATTTTCCTGTACTTTTTGAATATAGTTTTTCTTGCTAGTCAGTGTAGTTTTCCTTATTGGAAAGCATGGGTGCCTCATTCAGAGTGTAGTCTGGATATACTAGGGGACTGTTGTGTAATCGGTTCTGTTCTTCTCCCAGACAACTCAGGTGATATTTAATATTCTTCCCGAAAGAATGAATTATATATTAATGACACAAGCTTTTCTTCTCTTTTTCATTCTTTGAAAAGATTTATGAAATTCCTCCAAAATTCTGGAACCTATGTTTGTGTGATAAGAGACTAACCTCTCTAACCCTAGCTGTCAAGTTCTTATCATAGTTAAAAGCCAAAGTCATAGGCGTTTGGTCACTAAATTTCCTTTAAACACATCGTTAGAAGGCGTAGTGTAGAATATTTCATGTTAGTGTCTTCAAGTCTAGAAAAAGTCAGACTAAGTCTTTTCACGTTACCATCGTTACCTAGGGGAATTTATTTTCTGTATGTTCTTTTCATTGTATGCTTTTACTATTTAGGGATTGTTACAGGGTTTTGAGAAAGAAATTCACATTATTAACACCCCCAAGACATAATCCTCACCTTTTCTTTTCAAAAGAACCAAGTTGAGATAATTTTTGATCGTGTAAATTTGAACAAGTTTTCCTAAGTGCTGTGTAGGGAAGGAGAGCTGTGTCTTTCCCCCAAGAGAGAACGGGAGCTCAGAGAAGCAGTGCAGTGAGAGGGACACAGCCGTGCCTTGACTGACGACGGTGGCCTGTGCCCAGCACTGTTTGTCTGCTGAATTCACCGGCTCTGTTCTGGTCGCCCACACCAACTGCTGCCTCTCTTTCTGCTCCTGGCCACCAAGCACTCTTGGGAAAAGCCCTCACTTGCCGGAAAGCCAGAGAACTCAGTGACTCTGGCTGCTATTTTCAGGCCTTCCTGTTTCCTCTCTAAGGTATTTGCTAAGACACCGGCAAGGGACCCCAATCAAGTTGAGTTTTAAGAGGAGAAAAATGGCTTAAAACATTACTGTAATAGTAATAGTAGCAATAGTAATAATAATAATAATAATAATAATAATAATAATAATGTTTTAAGAGGGGAAGATGCCTTAAAACATTACTGTAATAATAGTAAAAAGTTTTAAGAGGGGAAAATGCCTTAAAACATTAATAATAATAATAATGTTTTAAGAGGGGAAAATGCCTTAAAACATTACTGTAATTCTGTAACTCAGAATAGCTCATTTCGATTATACTGCTGGTTTCAGATGCCAAACCTGGATGGCTCTTCCCTAGCATGGCGATGCCTCTGACCTCACCGTCCTGGTGCGCAGCACCTATGCGTGTGCACACACGCCCGTTCCCTCACGCCTCCTCGGCACATTCCATTCTTACGCAGGAATGAGCTGTCTGGTGGAAGGCGAATGCCAGTTTTACTTTCAAATGCCTTTAAGAATCTCAAACTCTGGGGGCGCCTGGGTGGCTCAGTCGGTTAAGCGGCCGGCTTCGGCTCAGGTCATGATCTCGCGGTCCGTGAGTTCGAGCCCCGCGTCGGGCTCTGTGCTGACAGCTCAGAGCCTGGAGCCTGTTTCAGATTCTGTGTCTCCCTCTCTCTGCCCCTCCCCTGTTCACGCTCTATCTCTCACTGTCTCAAAAGTAAATAAAACGTTCAAAAAAAATTAAAAAAAAAAAAAGAATCTGAAACTCTGAATCTCGACTATAATAACATGGGCCTGATTTCAGAGTTTATGAAACATTTCATGTGTAGAATCACCTGGTGGCTAACGTGTGGAGGGATATTAAGGAAAAGAAGCAACAGGTTCATAGAGAATAATGTCGTATTCAAAAATGTAACCTTGTGAAGACTAGGTGAATAAGGTATGTAAGTTGCTTAGTAAAGCGGCCAGTAAACATTAATGTACCTTTTCCCATTTCTTCTTGACCCCCCTAACTTAACTACTTTTATCACTGGGGAAAAGCTAATTGGTTTAAAACAAAACATTAGGTTTAGTAAATATCAGAGGAAGGAGGTTAGCCAGGTGGTTGAGAGCTTAGGCCTCGAAATCAGACAGATCTTAGCTTAAATCCTGGTTTTGCCACTTTCATGTGTTCTTGGGAAAGTTGCTTAACCTCTCTGACTTCAGTTACCTTATTAGTAAAAATGAGATACTAATGGCATCTACTTGACAGTGTTGTTCTAGGGATTAGATGATGTGATACGTGTGAAATCAACACTGCATCTATCACATAGTGTTAGCTCTTCAAGGAAGAAGTATTTAACTCATAGGATTTATGTAAGGATTAAAATAACACGTATAAAGTATTTAGTAGAGTACTTGGTATAAGATAAGTTCTTAATAACTCTTAGTCAGGACTATTAAGTATTAATGTATTTTGAAACAATAAAACAACGAAAAACTGAGGTATAAAATAAGACTCATTTATTGCCTATATGCCTAATTGGGGCAAGGGTGAAGGTCCTTGAAGACAGCATCAAAGTTATGGTTGAAATCATAGGGGTCATTACTTCTAGAACTATGATACTGTACCATTCAGCAATCGTCTTTAACTTTTTAAAAAATGTTTATTTATTTTTGAGAAAGAGAGAGAGAGAGAGAGAGAGAGAGAGAGAACACAAGTGGGGGAGGGGCAGAGAGAGAAGGAGAGAGAACCCTAAGCAGGCTCCAACCTGTCAGTGCAGAGCCTGACGTGGGGCTCGATCTCGCAAACCACGGGATCATGACCTGAGCCAAAACTAAGAGTCAGATGGTCAGCTGACTGAGCCACCCAGGTGTCCCACCTTTAATTTTTTAACAGAAGCTCCACGTGCTTTCCTGTGGCTCTGGTTTCGGTTGGGGAGATACGCGAGATTGATTGGCACGTATATCTTTTTGTCCTTCCCTCTTACAGATGTTCATCGAACAGAACAAGCTCAAGAGACAGAGCCATCTTCTGCTGCAGAGCTCTGCCCCTGACCAGCAGCTGTTGAAAGCTTTAGAAGAAAATGCAAAACTTGTCCAGCAACTTGAAGAAGAGAGAATTCAGCATCAGAAAAAGGTAACAGATTTTCTTCTGGAGTCTGGATACACACCAACCTGCAAGAGAGGGCTCAATGCGGTCACCTAGGTAGAGTTCCCTCCTTGGCATTAGTGAGTCTTTCCAGTCTTCTCGTTTTTTAGAAAAATGTCACCAGCAAATGAAGTTAATCTAGTGCCCAATTGAAGATTTAGAGCGCACTATCCCAGACTTCATAATGATCTTTAAACCGTCCAAAGGACTGAAGAAACGAGGGAAAGAGAGAGCACTCAAAAAGAGCTTGGTTAAGGCCCAGAAAGCACGGTTGGGACATCTGCGAGTTGATTGTGTTTCTGGAGACCGCGTACACCGCGAGAAGTGTGTTTGTCTCGGAGAGCTCATTGGAAGGCATGGGTTTTGTTCAAAGAGGGAGGGAGCGTCCATGTTAGTAGTGATTGTTTGCTTAGAGAAAATTTCCGATTTTGTAAAACTCGCACAAATATATATGTTTAAAGACTTCCCAAGTGGTTATTTCATTTTGTCCGAGTGGAGCGATTCCAGCTGACACGGCCCACCTTCCTGCGCCAGGCAGAAAACATCGTCATCCCGCTGGGTGAGAGAGAGGAGGCGGGAGGGGTGGGCAGGCGAAGAGGTGGAACAAAGACTGTGAAGTTAAAGAAACCACTTAAGAAAAATTACATCAATATTTATACTACTCACAGCGTACCTCGTTTGTCAAGAAAAGCTTGTTGGCTGCCGTTTTATCATCACCTGTCAAAGTCTCTCTCAGCGATAATATTGACGTTTAATCCTCGGAAGTTTCTGGAGTTTTCACAAAGTTGGTCATGAGGCAGAGTTGATTTTTTTTTCCCCCTCAGTAAGGAATGTTGGTGTATGCGTAGAACCTCCAGATGAGTGGAGAGTGGCAGCGGTTGCCCCTGGGGGGAGAGCTAGGGAATAGAGCGGGGAGGAGAGAATTTTTTTCTTTTTTTCTTTTGGTCCCCACGTGCAGGAATTACCATTTCAAATAAAGAGAGGGAGGATAAAAGAAGGGTTATGTTCATTCGGCTGGTGTTGGAGTTGTCTCAGTTTTGAAAAGTCTTACTAGCTGTAGTTAGCGCATTTAGTAAATAACATGGGCCTAGAGCCAACCGAATTGACGTGAGGTGTGGGATTCAGCCACTGTATATGTACCTTGTCGGGGTAGGAAGAGAGAATAGGTGATACTAAATTTGAGCACATCGTGAATGCAGTTGTAGCAATCAGGACTTGTAAGGCGGTTACGCTAGAATATATTCTTCCTCTGGGTGGTCTTTCATGCGTGTGGTCTTAAATGGCTCTCCCCTGTCTGTGGGATCCCCTGCAGACTTCCCAGCAATCTTTTAAACGCTGTGTTGTTTTCACGATGATAAGAACAACACATACTTCATCTAATGAACAAACTTTTAAAATGCGGTACAAGTTAAAGAAGAAATGAAGATTACCCAAGAATTCCATATTTTGGTACCTATCCAAGCTTTATGCAAATAGAGAATTTTATGAAGATAGTTTAAATGGGATAATACCGTGCATACTGTTCTACAATCTGATTTTTTTTTTTCCAGCTGGTAACGTATCATCCTGTGTCAGTGTGTAGTGAGCTGTGTGATTTTAAATGGTTGTATATAGGACCTCATTTAGTGAACATGCTATGATTCCTTAAATCGATAATATTGGTAGATATTTATTTTCAATTCTTCCCTGTTACTAAGAACACTGTAGTGAACATATTTGAATACGTATCTTACTATTTCTTTTTTTTTTTTTAAGATTTTTGTAAAGTTTATTTATTTTGAGAGAGAGAGGAAAAGAGAGCCTGCATGAGCAAGTGGGTGAGGGGAAGAGAGAGAAGGAGAGAGAGAGAGAATCCCAGGTAGATTCTGTAATAGCAGCACAGATCCTGATGCAGGGCTCAATCTCACAAACTGCAAGATCATGACCTGGGCCGATCTCAAGAGTCAAACACTTAACGAATTGAGCCACCCAGGCACCCCGTCTTACTATTTCTTTAAGGCAAATTTTAAAAGTAGTATTGCTGAATCAAATGGTCTTTCTTTCTTTTCTTTTCTTTCTTTCTTATTTTAGAGAGAGAGCGAGAGAGCGAGCATGCATGAATGGGAGGAGGGGCAGAGAGAAAAAATCTTAAATTTTTTTTAATATTTATTTATTTTTGAGAGAGACAGAGACAGAATGTGAGTGGGTTAGGGGCAGAGAGAGAGAGAGAGAGAGAGAGAGAGAGAGGGAGACACAGAACCCGAAGCAGACTCCAGGCTCTGAGCTGTCAGCAAAGCTCGATGCGGGGCTCGAACTCACAAGCTGTGAGATCATGACCTGAGCCGAAGTCAGATGCTCAACTGACTAAGCCACTCAGGCGCCCCCAGAGAGAAAGAATCTTAAGCAGGCTCCATGCTGAGCATGGAGCCTGACTTGGAACTCTATCCCACAGCCTGGGAATCATGACCTGAGCCAAATTCAAGAGTCGGTCGCTTAACCAACTGAACCACCCAGGCACCCCTCTTTCTTCTTTTTTTGTTTTTTAAAGGTTTGATACTTGTTACCTAATTGTCCCCCAAGGGCTCTTTTTCATGCTACTTTAATGTTCTCTTGAAAATGGGTATGAAAGTAATAATCTGTTTTAAATGAATTTCATAGGTATTATTTTACCTTTTTGACCCATGTTTAAACATTTAATTATCTGGGATATTAAGTCTCCAATAAATTTATATCGATTCACATAGCTGGTATTTTAAGTATTGACTGTACTCTAGGATTTGGGTGGTTTTTAGGATGGATTGGAATCTCTTTGCCATGAATTGGAAAGTAAAGGGAAACAATGATGTTTTTCCCCTTTATTTTTGCTTGACAAAGGAAAGACTGTAAAGTTCTGTTTATAAATTCCAGGTGAAGGACTTAGAGGAGCAGCTAGAAAACGGAGCACTCCACAGAGAGATACGCAACCTTAAACAGCAGCTGGGGCTTCTGGAAGAAGATAAAAAGGAATTGGAATTGAAATACCAAAATTCTGAGGAGAAAGCCAGAGATTTAAAGCATTCCGGTAAAAGCATCAAGTGGGCTCCCGCGTCTTAGCAGTCTGTGAATTCCCCACGCCCAGCCCCAAGCCGGGCCGGTAGCGAGTCCAGAACCCTTGCCCAGTGCTTGAAAACGCAGTTGAATACTCAACTGCAGTTGAGTCGAATGGCCACTGTTCTCCAATGATCCGCGAGCCCTTAGGCCTCTGTTTTGGACTCCGTGTTCGTGAGCTTCACGTACAGAATTAAGAGACACAGATACCGCTAATATGAGAAGACCAACATTTCAGCATTTCTCAGGGCTTCAGATAGGAGTGTTCATGGAGTTCGTACGTTGTTCATTTTAGGGCGCGTTTCTTTTTTTTTTTTTTTTTTTTTTTTTTTTTTAATTTTTTTAACATTTATTTATTTTTAAGACAGAGAGAGACAGAGCATGAACAGGGGAGGGGCAGAGAGAGAGGGAGACACAGAATCTGAAACAGGCTCCAGGCTCTGAGCTGTCAGCACAGAGCCCGACGCGGGGCTCGAACTCATGGACTGTGAGATCATGACCTGAGCCGAAGTCGGACGCTCAACCGACCAAGCCACCCAGGCGCCCCTTAGGGCGCGTTTCTAAGAAGAATTCAGCTTTAAAGGTTCATACAGCCCTCGTGTTTGGTGTCTAATTATACCCATGAACTAATACTTTCAGTATCACAGCTAACAATAAAATGGGCAACAATATGTATATTAAGTGGAAAAACTTTTAAAACACCAGGGGATATTTAAATCAAAGGATTTATTCAGTCAGTTCTAAGAAGGCTTGACAGGAATGTGTGAATTGGATTATTCCACTGGGATAAGTAATAAGTTTCTGTCGGAAGGTAGGTGATTTAAGGAGGCAGGCCATTCCCTTTTATAACAGCTTCAATATTCACTTCAGCTTTTCGGTTAATTTTATACTAGAATTTCGAAATCTGTATGGAAGAACCATATAGGCTTTTTTTTTCCCTTTAAAAAGGATTCAATGCTTTCTAACCCACAATGAAAATGAACCACAATTTATCTTTTTAATTTGATCTAAAATTAAGAAGTATTCCATTCTTTTTAAGTGAATACCCAGGCAGCCTGTGGCCAAAGCCAGCTTGGTTATATATGTAGAAACAAATAGGCAGATCACTGGGGGTGCAGTCATTCATGGAGAGAGGACTGGCTGGGGACAGAGAGAGCCATTCCTGAGTCCAAACAGTATTCAGTGCCTAGAGCCTATCAGAGCCCATGTTAGAGGTATTCGCATCTGTGGTACACATTGAACTCGAGCTTCTTGAACTCAGAGTCTGTGTCTTTGCATAGCACCAAGCATGGACCCTTTCACACTGTTGGTGCTTAAATACCTGTTTCGTTCATGACGTGAATGCATCGAATGGATAAATTGTATTTCCAGAATGCTCCTTCGCTTTTTGCAAACAGTTTCTGAAGTTAACAGACCTTTGAGAGTCTGAGTCTGGCTAAAATCAAGAACTCGAGGATTTGCAATTTTTGAAGGAAATTAAGTGGTGGGGGAAAGCGTGCTATTCAAATTCATACTGAATGCCATCTTTAAAATTAATGCCCGGTCTGTACATTTTAAAAGTCCAGTATTAACAATTTCTTAGTGTTTGAGTGGCGTTCCATTTTAACAAATATTTCTTCAGCCTACTCAGTCCTTACTTCCCGCCCGTCCAGCATTGTCCCGAGTTTATTTTTCTTTCCCATAGTTGTATGTGTAGCCACAAGACAGTCATGTTTTCTTGTAACCTGTGTAAGACCTCTCTCGCATTAGCGGGGGCAGCCTGGAGCATAAACATGTTAAGACGTTCTGCAGTTTCCTACTGAGATTTCTAACTTTGCCCGAATAGAAGGAACTTGATTTTGAGAGAGGCTGTGTGTTTTCATCTCTGTGGGGAAAAGGTGTTGTGTTAAGTTGCCCGTTTCGGCTCTTTTCTGAACGCTTGCTCTCTGTGCAGTTGACGAGCTCCAGAAGCGGGTGAACCAGTCCGAGAATTCGGTACCTCCTCCGCCGCCGCCTCCACCGCCGCTTCCCCCTCCTCCTCCCAACCCCATCCGGTAAGCGCCTGCGGGAGGACCTCTTGGCATCAATGCCCTGCCTTGTCTGAGAACCTGAAGTTGATGTGAGCGGTAGCCCTTCTTTACAAACAAGCAAACTGCTGTCTTTGCCTCATTGGAGGAGTGGGTAGTAAAAACTCAGAAACGCTGAAACTTATCAGCTGGTACTTCTCTCAGCAGATTTTTGCAAAGGCCGATGTATCACTCCCGTCTTGTAATCTATATAGAAAGGGCAGAGACAGTCCTGTGGCCTACCCTGTTCTCCTGCCCGGGATGTTCTGATTCCACGTGGATGTCCCAAACCCAGGAGCCAAGACATTTGTGTAAAAAGTCGGATGCTTCAGTTGTAAAATTTCACTCCACGATGCTGGGATTTCCGTTAAGTGGAAGACCAAGAAATTTTGAGCCTTTCTCGGGTGTTTTTCCCTTTTCGCATCCCTTTTCGATCTGAATTTGAAAAGCTCCGGTTTATTCATTTACTTTAAAAATCAAAGTACTAAATGAAACAAAAATTTATCAGTAGTAATTGTCACAGACTAGTAATTAAGCTAAAAGTGCTCATTATGTTTTATCCCTAACCTCACATTTAAACCTTTAATAATGCCGAGAGAAGAACGTTCCATAAGAAGAAGAAATTACGTTTACGTTCTTGTGATAGAGAATCATCTGTGCAGACAAGAATTCACTTTTTCTGAAGCCTGAGCTGACTTGATGGTCCCGAGTGGCTGAATTAAGCACAATAGACCCTAGAGTCAAATATCGCCTCCTGCGGTTGGTGCTTCATTCTGACGCCCCGCATTACGTCAGACAACCTGTTTGCCCTGGTGACAGCTTACCTCCTCATGTCATGATGCTGGCTGCTTCTGTATAATTTATTCTGGAACAAATGGAATTTAAAATTTTGCTAGCGTTTTTTTTTTGTTTTTTTGTTTTTACCTTTCATTAACTCATGTGTTTTGTTTAATCCTTTCACCCGGAGAGGCCATTTATTCACACTTTGCACCTTTGCTGCTCCGTCTGAATAGAAAGTGTAGCATTTTCCTCCCACATGACTATGAAAATGGGACTTTGCCTTTTAAAAAGATTCTCATTAGTTTTCCTTACTGAGTAGGGGATGACATAATCTACTTTAAGCCATTGAAGTAGTCAAGGCAAAATAATTTTTACATGTGATCGGTCCGAGAGTCAATTGAAAGAATTTCAGGTATTTTAAATTCTTTTCTGTCCCGGGTAGCTAAATCTGTTGGAGATATTCTGAATTTGACATTTAAAATAGGAAATTCATCACTTTGATCTTTCTCTAAGGTGTAGAATTTTGAGCCGATAAGAAAGGTCACTTCTGTCTACGAGGAGGGAGAATTGTGAAGAAAGTGATTATAGTCTTGCCGTTGGCCTTTAATTTTTAGTCTAACAAATCTTGAAGCCCTTGGAATTAAAAGTAAAGTGTAACCTAAATAGAATATTTTCCCAAAGAGCACTTTATAGTTATACTGAGAAATGAATGTAGGACTCAGACTATGCATGTCTAAAGCGTGAGCTCTTTTTTATAAGGCCCTTTAAAGAAAATTTTCATTGAATAACATGAATGATTTTTATTATAAGATGAATTTAAGTAGTGTAAGATGTAATTTCTCAGTAGAAAGAAATTTTTTTTGGTAAGGAGTACTTTCTTGTCAAAGAAATATATTTGCATGTGTATTGAGTTTCATTGGACTTTGAATCCACAAATCAAGGTTTTCTAACTTTGTTCCTCAGCCATTTGTTTTACCCCGACATAGATCATGGATATAAATGAAAGCAGAAAAAAAAAAAAAGACGAGGGCCTGCTCCTTTGACCCAGGGGACAGGTGGGAGAGAGGAAAGTGAGGAAGAAGGCATACGTTGGTCATGTTTTATAGGCAGTGGTGAACGCAGGAGAGGTCCTGGGCAGGCATGGCTCACGGGGAAGAGTTGGGTGTATTGGTGTATTAGTCGGCATTCTCCAGAGAAACAGAACCTGTAGGGGTGTGTGTATATACCTATGTACATGTATGTGTATACATCATATACATTCACATAAAAGATTTATTCCACGGAATTGGTTCACGTGATTATGGACTATGACAAGTCCCGGGGTGGGTTGGAAAGAGAGCCAACAAGGAGAGCCTAGGCTGTGGTTTCAGTCTGAAGGTCAGTCAGCCTCCAGACCTAGGAAGGGCAGTGTTTCAGTCTGAGTCTGGAAGCAGGAAAAAGCAGACATCCTAATTTCAAGGCCAGAGGGCAGAAGGAATTCTGTCTTACTTGGGCAGTGGTCACCCTTTTGTTCTATTGAGGCCTTCAACTGATGCCCACCCACATTACTGACAGCAGTTTGCTTTACTCAGGCTTCCAATCTAAATGTTAGTCTTATCCAAAAACCCTCACAGAAACACCCAGAATAATGTTTGACCCCATATCTGAATACCTCATGACCCAATCAGACTGACTCAAAATTAACTATCACAGTGGGCATGAGAAACACTTATTAAAGAATTTCAAGGTCGATGCCTTCCACTGAACCATTCAGTGTTTGGGAGCTCTTGCTTGAAGCTTTTATCCATTCAGTTGAACTGGCTGTGAAATGGGGCAGTTTTAGCCAGAGGTTTGGATTATTGGTCCCAAATGCCTTGTCCTGGTGTTCTCATCTGGCCTGGGAGACCTACTTTATCTGTAACCTAAGCCCCGTCTTGACAGAGGGCTCTTTTTTAATATTACGGATGATGCTTCTCTGGGTACCATATAAGTCTCCCAACTGTACTTCAATTCAGAATAGTTAAAGTTAATGCTTTCTGTCATCTACTTAGGTGCTTTACTTCATTTATGTAAATATACACATATTTCGAACAGTACAAATAACTTCCTGCTTTGTAATCTTTATGTACGAAAATTTCAGAACCAGAAATGGGTTCATTACAGAGTGTTGTGAGAGAGTAAGGGGAGGCCCCCACCTGGGGACAACCCTCTCCAAGCCCCCCTCTGCCATGGAATGTTAACCCTTAGACATCGAATATCCCTTGCCCTCAGTCACAAAATGGGAAAAATTAGCAAAAAAAGTTTGCATTATTTCATTTCTCCCAACTTTTGGAATAAAATATGCTTGTTTTAAAGTTCTGTGTAAATAAGGATTTCTAACTCCTTGGGAACATAATTTAATTCCGTTTGGGGCCACCGTGAGTCCAAAGAAGACAAACTAAATGAAATCAAAGGTCCACTGACTGATTTTTTCCAGTTGGTAAGTTCTAAAAGCCTCACAGGGTCAAGCAGAACGTGGTGCTTTCTTTTCAGTGTGCTTTGCGAGAGACTGTTCGGTGTGTTTGGGAGTTTTCATAAAAGGCAGTTTGAGGATTAATAATAAATCTAAAGGCAGAAGTAAGAAATAGAAACATCTGAAAAATTACGGTCATTAGGAAACACTGAGTTGTTCTGTCCTCAGCCAAGTATTGCTGTGTGTGCCCAGGCATCCCTTTTCCTAGAGGCAACACTATGCCTTCCCAGCTTGGCCTCCTCAGGATGATTGTGTCCAATCCAGTTTATCACACAGAGGACATTGATAATGTAGTTGAAGGAATTCAAGAATTCTCGGTCCATTTGGTTTTTTTGGTAAACTATTTTGAGGGGGAATGATAACATATATAGAAGTGTGCACCAACTTATGTACAGTTTAAAAGTAATATAAAGCGAATACCCATGTGTTCACCATCCAAATCAAGAAATAGAAAAATACTGGCCTAGAGTCTTATCCTTTTATCCCTTTTTGAAAGAAAAAAAATTTCTTGCCTACATATATATCCCTAAACTCCTATAAATATACATATGGGTTTTTTTCCTGACTATATGATTAGAATTTTTCTGTTTGCATTTGAGTCTCGTTCTTTTTACTCTACATTATTTTGCAAGATTCATCCGTGTTATCTTGTGTAGCTGAACTTCATCCATATTCATGGATACATAATCCATTTTATGAATGTCTCCGTGTGCTTATCCATTATGGTGCTTATAGACATTTGCGTTATTACCAGTTCAAGGAAATTATGGAAATTCTACATGAACGTTCTCGTACGTGCATCCTGGTGTACAAGAGCTTGCATTTCTGTAAGATCCACGGAAGTGGAATCGCTGGCTCCTAGGATGTGTGTACCTTCAGCTCCACAGGATGATGCCAGTTTTCCAAAGTGGTATTGTCAGTTGCTACACTGTCTTCAGTTTGAGAATTCCTGTTATTCCACAAACCTACCAATGCTTGATATTATCAGACTTAGCGTTTCTTGCCCATTTGATGACAGTGTAACTAAATCAGTGTGGGTTTCATTTGTGTTTTCCTAGTCACTAATGAAGTCAAGCACTTTTTTTGTATGTGTTTGGGAAGTTAGGACATCTTCATTTATGGAGTTTCAAGGCTTCTGTCGATTTTTTCTGTAGGATTGCCTGCTTTTTCTCATTGATCTGTAGAGTTTCTTTTTTATTCTTTATGGTGTCTTTTATTACATGGAGATCTTAAAATTTTAATGTGGTCAAATTTGTCATGATTTGCATTTTGTACAGATTTTAAAAACATGGGCCAGAGAGACTGTGGTCTAAATGTATTTTATCCCTTAAGTATCTGGTCTGTGTCATTCAGATTCAGAGATTTTTATGCCCATATCTCACAAATAGATATTTACTGAGAGCATCCCCTAATTCTTTCAGCCTTCCCTTTCCCTCAAATGTATTACATAGATGGCTGTTTCTGAACTTGGGGTATGGATATTGACACTGTTTTCTGTATTTGTTTTACTTTGCGTCATATTGGTAATTATAGTGGCCCCCTTCTTTGAGTAATTAATTTGCTTTGAATAATTAGATGGTTTCATGCAGAAAGGGATGAGACATCTTTCTCTTCCCTAAAGTGATGAAAAGTTTAATAACTTACTAAAAGTGGTAAATAGACTCCTAAATTCTGGCATTTACGTACCTTGAGAAGAATTGGATTTTTACTGATTATTTTGAATCAGTACATTTTATTTCTTGGATCATCAAGCACCCAGTAACCTCCTGTTATTCTTCTTCTTTCTCCCAAAGGTCCCTCATGTCCATGATCCGGAAGCGATCCCATCCCAGCGGCAGTAGTGCTAAGAAAGAAAAAGCAGCTCAACCAGAAACAAGTAATTCTCACCCCGTTTGGTTTGCTTTCAGTGGTTTTAGCCCAGTTTTTCGGCAACATACGTCCTTTTTGAGTTCTTTGACCATGAGCGGTTTGGGGAGAAATGTGAACTTAACAGCTGATAAGAAGGAACAAGATGTCGCTGCCTTTAAGCAGCTCATTGTCTAGATCACGTCCCTGTAACGTGCATTCTGCTGGGATGTGTCTTTACAGGATGGGGCAGTTTACAGGCTGATGTGTTAAGGAAAGAGAGGGAGTGATTCCAGGTGAGGGGTTTGGGGAGGGGTTTTTAGAGTTGATAGCAAGTGAGCTGAACCTTGATCAGGCACCTGCTGTCTACTGGTGCCGTGCTGTGTACTGGAGACAGAAGACATAGAAGCTACATTGAGTGGGGGAGGCAGGAAGTAAACAAGGGTGATCACTTGGAGGAAGAGCAGAGGTTTCTAAGAAAGGATGGAGGCGGGCTGCCGGTTTCAGGAAGCGATGCCTATGCTGGGCAGTTTGGATTTAGGAAGTCGGGGTGAGGGTATTTAGAATAAAAGTTCACGTAGAGGGGCAACAGATTCAAGGTCCAAAGAGGCGAGGGAGCTTGGCCTATCAGGAAACTGAACAAAGGTTGGTATTTCTGGAACATGGGGTGCGAGAGAGGAGCTGTGAGCCAGATTATGGAGGCTGTGGTCAAGGTTTCAAAATGTATCCTAAGGGCAGTAGGAGTTTTAAGTAGGGGTGTGACATGATGACATGGGTCTTTATTAAAGACATCCCGCTGTCGGCAGCAAGAGGAGAGAGAGCAGACCGCAGAGGAATGAGGGGATGAGGAGAGGCTGTCCGTCATTCAGATGCCGGCTGGCTCAGATGAGGGGAGGGTGGTTGCAGTAGAGACACAAAGAAGTGGCAAATCCAGGAGCGACTCTGGGAGGTGCGATTCCCAGGACTCTGGCTCACTGGAGCGGGAGAAGTGGAAGATCACATGAAGAGACGGGAGTGGAGGAAGAAGGGCTTGCCTTTGCATCGAGCAGAGGCACTGGGCGGCCAGGAGTAGAGTCATCGGCTCACAGGGCTGCGGGCAGGGGTGCGCAGCCACACGGAGAGCAACGGAGACCAGTAGAACCCACACGAAGCTCAGCACGTTTGCTCAGCAGCTGTTAGTTGCAAAGCGTGGATTTGCCCGGTTCGAGCCCAGGCTGGTACAGACTTCTTGGCCCCCTTTTCCTACCCCCCAGGTTCATTGATCCAGGCCAGCCGCTTTCCTGCCACTGGCAGGGTGACATTCTCAGATCCGTTGTCCCACGTTCTGTGACAGTGCTACGCTTCTCACTGCATCAGAATAGAGTCCAGACCCTGTAGGCTGCTTATCGATGGTTCTCTGCTGTTACCTCAGCCTCATTTGTCTACATCTGCTCCTCCTTACGACTGGACCATTACCTCGAGGCCCCCTATGCGCTTGCTCTGTCTTTCCTCCTTCCGGCATTGCCTGCTGCCTTTAGTCTATTCAGAGCTTTCTCTGGCAAGGGGTTCTAATTCTGCCTCTCCTGTGCAGGTTCCAGGCTCTTCCTCCACTCCCACTTATTTTTTTTTAATGTTTATTTAGTTCTGAGAGAGAGAGACAGAGCGTGAGTGGGGGAGGGGCAGAGAGAGCAGGAGACACAGAATCTGAAGCAGGCTCCAGGCTCTGAGCTGTCAGCACAGAGCCCTATGTGGGGCTCAAATCCCTGAACTGTGAGATTGTAACCTGAGCTGAAGTTGGACGCTTAACCGACTGAGCCACCCTTATTTATGAGTGTTGGCTCATTGCTCTGTGTTGCTATAGCTTTTTGCTTCGGATTTTGTAATGTCCCATCCCCCAGCCGCTGCTGTGGTGTTTGCGTTATTTCCATATCTCTCCTCCTGAAGAGATTGCAAGCTCTTTGAGGGCTTACTCCTGTCTGCAGGTCTCCCACAGCTTATATGCATCTTCAATGAATCCAGGTTTAGACCCGACCCTATCTTTCTTAGCCGGAACCTCGCAGCACCATTACAAATGAAAGCTGTGTTTCAATCTTGTTTTGGGACAGTTGGTAAGTCTTAGAGGGTTGGCAGGGCAGTCAGCATAAAATGATTTCCCCGTCTAAGTAAATTACATTATTAGCTTGTCAACCCCCACAGCACCCTTAAAGTTAAAACAAAACAAAAAAAATGTTCTGAGCTTCTTAACCCCCAGTGTCAGAAACCATACAGTTTTCCTTGAAATGAAAGTGATATTTCATTTACAATTCATGAAATGGGGCAGTAGTCTCTCCCTCATTCTTGAGCTATTGGATTATTACCTGGGATATCACGTTACTGATCCAGAAGTCGCTCATGAGATTTTAAACTGAAGCCACCCTAAAACTATACTGCCTTAAGTGATATGGACCGCAGCCATACGTGGTTGGAGCTTCTCTCTGTCTGGCAAGGTATTTATTTATAGTGACTTGTTAGTAGTTCAAACTGAAAGCTAGTTGTTAAATGAATAAATCAACAGTGATTAAATGCATGATGAGTAAGTACAGAGCATCAGACATTGGGGTCGTCTGTAACACCTTGGAGTTTGCATTTATAAGTAGAGACCAGTCTTACTAACGGTATTATCTTTTGTTAGCATCTTATGGTGGCTTCCACTAGCCACTTGATATGCTTCTCAGAGCTGATGAATGAAGAAACTGTTATTACCAATGGCTCTTAAAAAGCTTGATTGTAGGGGCGCCTGGGTGGCTCAGTCGGTTAAGCGGCTGACTTCGGCTCAGGTCATGATCTCGCGGTCCGTGAGTTCGAGCCCCGCGTCAGGCTCTGTGCTGACAGCTCAGAGCCTGGAGCCTGTTTCAGATTCTGTGTCTCCCTCTCTCTGACCCTCCCCCATTCATGCTCTGTCTCTCTCTGTCTCAAAAATAAATAAACGTTAAAAAAAGATTGTAGGGGAAGGTCTGTGGAATATTCTAGAAGTAGTTTTTAGGTCAAATATAAGAAATAACAAACTTTGAAGATAATAACTCTAATTTTGATAAGAATGCATTTATTGAACAAGTTCTGAGATTTCAGAGGTATGCTTGCTGTTTTGTCATATATTTAGGTCATTAATATGTTGGTATTGTCTTACCTCAGTTTGCTAACCTGCTGAATGGAGAAAATCGTAGTTCCTATTTCATAGGGTGCTTGTGAGAATTAACGAGTCTCCTAACATGTAAAGGGTTTAGAGTAGTACCGAGCATATAGAAAGTACTCAAAATATTAGCTTAAAAAAACAACAACAAAAAAAAAGGACAAGGTTCCAGCTACCCTTTGAGGGGTAGTAGTCCTCATTCGGGAGGCTCTTGTAATCACTGTAGTTAAGGGAATATCCTTAACTTTATGACCTTACGTCACATTCAAACTCATTCAACCATGATGCGTTGTTTAGAAATTTTGTCCATCGTGGTGGCATAAGATTCTTTTTAAATGCCTTTTAGAAAATGTTAGTGAAAGAGAAAAGTAATCCTGTGGAATTTAAAAAAAATCATTTTCCTTTCTTGTAGGTAATAACAAAAGGTTTTATTGAGCAACAAGGTGATGGTTTTGTCTGTGGGTCTTTTCTTTGAGGAACGAACTTATTTTTCAAGTGGGTCTTAAACTTTAAGCCTCAATTAATTACATGTAGCTTTCTGATCCAAGACTGACCTCGAAGCACTAACTCAAAGAACATTTGATTTGATTTTCCTGTGGCAGTTCGGTGACATTAGACCTGTTGTCTTCATTGGTCCCTTTTCTTTAATCTCCAGCATCCTGCATATTTCTATTGTCCTTCTGATTACATGCTTTTGTGAGACAATTACCAACTGCGGGATCGCAGAAAGAATTACAAAACATGCCATGAGCTCTCTGTAGGTGATTCTTGCAGATTTATTAGAACTGCTTAATAGTTGAGAAGTTCGTATAGATTGCTTTTTGCTAGTTCAAAAACAGGGTCGGTGAGAGAGAAAGCTTGTGTAGCTAACCTAGCGTTGCCCTTGTATTGTGCCCGCGTAGGGGATCTGATAAGAGTGATTTCTTTTTCTTAAAACCAATTAAGCCTTTACCTTTGAAAAAGACTAAGAAATTAAAGCCTGGTTTATAATCTGTACACAATCCAGATAGTGGTACTTCTCTGAATTATCACTATGATTCTGGCAAGCAAAAATAAGAAACTACTTTAAATTCCTGTTATGTTAGATGCTGCAGCAGATTTGAATGGTGTTGACCATAATTCTCCATCTGTCTGCCTTAATTAGTTTTTGTATGGTGCATTTAATTGAGTTTCAGTCATTCCTTACAGAGTGCTAATCTGTTTGTCGGCAGTGTTCCTGTTGCCATGCAGCTCTTCTTAAGGCTCACTCCAAATGGCAGGCTTTCTGAAAATCAAATGGTTTTTTTTAGGATTAAAAAAAAAAATTCCAAGGAATAACTTCCATACCCATACCAGGTGCTCGAATGGCAGACCTGGGTTTGTGTCTCCCCTGACTTTGAATAGGGTCAGCCAAGGCACTGCATGGTGCATAATGGGTATTCAGATACCGAATGAGTGAGTGAGTGAATGAATGAATGAAGGAGTAAATCTCTATCCCGAGTAATATTCTTATCTGTCCCCTTGTTGATTGGGGAGCCGTCAGCAGAAGCTGCCCGAGAAAATGCTACTTAAAGGCATACAGTTGATCAACCCACAGTCTTGCCTTCTTTCATTTATTGGCTTTGTTGCCATGTTTCCCATGTTGCCTGGTGAAGGGTGCTTCCTTGCCATCTGGATCTGAAAAATGCTATTTGGGTATTGAGAACTTTTCATTCCCAGCATTTCAGTGGCCTGTGGAGATGACAGGACCCTATCTGAAGTCAGGACTGTACCAGAAGACCTAGGTTGTTTGATGAATAGAGCAGTGATCCTGTCACTGAGGTGCTGCTGAGGTGAGGATGGTAGAACCTTCTGGATTCATCTAGTTGCTCCCCTAGGCACGACGTACGAGGAGTAGCTACTCTGTGTTAGCGTGAAGGCCATGTGGCAGAAAAGGAAGCCATAACGTAGGCCTCATTAGTGCAAAGCCCAACACTCCTGTCCATTGGCTTGGGGTCATTGTTATGATGGCCTCCATTTACAAGTTGTCCTTTGGGATTTGGTTATTCCTGCTCAAATAGCAAAAATATTAATAGCCATGTAAAGCCAAAACTTGAATAAGTCATTCAGCAGGTAGAGACCTGCTGAGTGCCTACCATATGCCCCACACTGTGGAGTGTTCCAGAGAGCCCAAGTGGAAGGTCTTTATGAGGTATTTAAACTTAAATATATCGGTTGCAGTGAATGAGGCGGGTGTAAACACAAGATCTACAATGGCGTTAATGGTGATAAATGTTCCAAATGTGATTCAGTGCCTTCTTTGGTCAAGCTGTTGTGCAAGAGACAGATTTCATGATTCTAATCAATAGCGTTAAGCCCACCTCAGCTATATTCATCTAATTGATGCGTATTTCAGCAGCTTCATTGTTTTTGTAGCAAAATCGTGCAAAGGTTAGACAATAGACAGTTGAAATTTTTAAAATCAAATTTAATTACTTAATTGCAATCATTTCTGGGTGTGTGTTTTCTTTTAACATTGACAGTTTTAAAAGACTTGAAAAAGGGTTGTGTGAATGTTTCCTTCCGTTGTGATTCCTAAATAAAAGATGGCAATTTAAAAATAGATTTCACCTATTTGCTATTCATCTTCTGACTGTGGCAAGTTAACAGATCTCTTTTATCTTTTATTTTCAAATGGGCTTTTTGATAGTTATTCCTTCTTTGGGCTGATTCCTTTGACATAGGATGTTATAAGTTCTAAAAACATCACGGAGGCAAAGATGAATGATTATTTGGGGTACAAAGCTGGAGAAATGCAAGTCTATCATTATGCTGACAAATGGAACCAAATTCTGTTCACTTATTTAACAGAGATGAGCCAATATTGACTTCCAGGCTACAAATTAGACCTCAGATTTTAGAACTGTATTTCTAAGAAACAGATCTTTTATTATAGGATTCTTTTTAATTAAAAAAAAAAGTGTGGCTACCTGGTAGCTGCTAACCTCTGTAAATTGTTACGTGATGTTTTGTGATTTGGTCTGAAAAAGCACTGTGGTTAATTACAACGTGCAGGTTTCCTAAGTCACCAAAAATAGCAAGTAGCTGTTTTCCTGTAACATAAGATGATTTACATGTGTGTTCTTTGATAGCCGAAGAAGTCACGGATCTGAAGAGGCAAGCCGTCGAAGAGATGATGGATAGAATTAAAAAGGGAGTTCATCTTAGGCCAGTGAATCAGACAGCTAGACCCAAGGCAAAGGTACGGAATGACTAATTCTTCCCCTCCCGTGATGTTTCCTTTCGCAAGTGTACAAGTTCCAAGTTTGGTGAAAGCCGCATCAGGACTGACTGAAATCTTGGGATGAGACTGATGTGTCATAAAAGCCTTTACTTTTCTACAAACACATTTCAGGAGAACTCTGAGCCACCGTTGACCTAAATCCCTGTAGAGGAAAGTGGGGGCACCTGGCTGGCTCAGTCAGTAGAGCAAGTGACTGTTGATCTCAGGGTTGTGAGTTCGAGCTCCACACTGGTTGTAGAGATTACTTAAGCAGGGTGCCCTCCTCTGCTTGATCTGAACGGTTATGCCAAACAAATAATTATTACACCCTTTCTTTTCTTTAATTCCTGGTTCTTTTGTGTAATTCAACAAGTATTTATTGAGTATCTGCTCTGTGCCAGGTACTGTTCAGGCACTGGAGATAAAGCAGTAAACAAAGGAGACAAAAATCCTTGCCTTCCTGAGGCTTCCGTTTGAGTGTGAAGTGGAGGAGGGCTGGGTGGGCAGGTGGCATCACATGATGATGTCAGAACAGACCTAAGCCGACTTCTGAAAAACGGTGAGGTTCATAGGATTGTTTTTACTAATTTTACAAACCTGTTCCAGGACAGTGTGAGGAAAAAATTTTGTGTGTATCTGTCACCAGCCGTCTTCCAAACTAGACCACAGTGAGCGCCAAGGTCTATGGAAGCACCTAGAATCTAGTTCAGTGCCTCTGTCTCTTTGTAGGTGTGTCCCATTTAAACAGACCCAAGAACAGAGTTTTTGGTGTTTGTCTTGAGAAATGTTTTTTCGTTTCCTTCCTGTAAAAAAGCATCATCAGGTTGGTCCTCTTTCTTCTTCTTCTTTTAAACCAAACTTTAAGGCTCTTTCTGACTCTCACGGATGCCCCCGTTCACCTGCTTCAGTGTCCCTAAGGAGCACGACTGTTGGGTGCAAATTCTGCTGGCCTTAGTAGTTGCCACTTGGTCACAGGCAGGCGAGGTAGCCGGGCAAGGCGGGGGTTGTCGTGCCCCGGGCTGTCCACAGAAAGGGGGATGGAAAGAGGGCAAAATACCCCACCGGGAGAGTAGATTCCCATCCAGTGAAATGGAAGCTTTGGCCAGCCGCGTGGAGTGCCGGTCTGTGCTGTGCTCTGGGAGCCGTTCTCCAGGTAAGGGGTAGGGTGTAGACAGTCTGGCACGAGTGTTGAGCGCTGGTGTCTGGTGTGTGGAGCGTCCTGTTGCTGGAGGTGGGGCCGGGCCCTCTCCCCTGCTTCCCAGGCCCAACTCTCCCCGGAACGGGCGGAGCCCCGGCCCTCTCCGACCCACGGGACTGTTGTCGGGCTCACACGGACCGAAGCGTGGAACCACTTGAGAGTGGGGGCTCTAAGGGGAATCTTTGAAACGAAGTCATATTTGAGACTTTCAAGTCACAACTGTTTTGAAAAGAATAAGCTAAACCAAACGGACTAGAGGAAAACACGGCATCCTAAAGAAACAAAATTAGTTTAGAGAGAAAAACGTCGAGAACGTGTTAAATCCTAAGCCGTCGCTGTTGCGGATGTCCCTTCGTTCTCAGAGTATCACTTTGTCCTTCTTCTTTCCTGCCCTGCCTCTTCCAACAGTTACACATTAGTTAATGTCAGTTCAAACTGGAGAACAACTGCTCAAGATCAGTGGACGACTGGGTTTTCCGCCGGTAATCCTTAAATCACGTAGATGTAGTGCTGAATGACCTGGTCAGTAACCCTGGAAACAAGCCACTGCATGCGCCTCCAGACACCCCCACCCCCACCCCCACCCCCAGGGCCTCGGTGCTTTCCTGCAAGGTCACGAGCTATGAGAGTGCTTGCCGGCCAGGCTCGCCCAGGCTCCTGCCTTCGCCCAGGGCGCCCGAGTGGCACGTAGCCCCGGGCGCTTGTTCAGCCGTCATCGCCCGAACAGTTTACCTGCAGAAGTCAAGCCTGCCTTAAGAATACTAATTTAACTGCATCTTTTCTAAATTCCTTGACATTTGTTGTTGATACCGTTGTGGTTATAATTAGTGTCTTAGAGCTTTTGACTGGCACTTAGGACTGGCGCTGGTGGCATGCGTATTTCCCAGAAAGCGCAGGCTGCGAAAGTTGAATGTCTTGGTCTAATCCGTACATGAGCAGCAAACCTCTCTCTCCCTCCCTTCCCCCCCATCCTCCCCTTTCTACCTCTCCCTCCCCACTCCCTCTTTCCCTCTCACTGTCCACTTTTAAAAAATTGGAACAGGATCTTATTCTTTCAATAACTTTTGAGAGGAAAGGGTTATAGGTCGCTGTTAATCACTTCCCATTTCTTGATGCGAGAGAAATTAGCTTTGCCTCTTTTCCAGGAACCAGAGGCCAGGGAGTCCCCCGCAGGCTTTCTCTTCATCTCCGTCCCCTGTGGAAGGAAGTGGGACAGGGGAGGAGATCACGGGTCTTTCTTTGAAAACCTCATGCTAGATTTTCCCTCCGGTGAATTAGTGGAGGGATCCACGGAGACTGTGAGGGAGTGAGGGGCGGGCAGACATTACCCAGAACTGCATTTCAAATCGCTGTGTTCACGGTGTGGCCAGAAGAGAAGCCCTCTGAGCTTTCTAACCGCTTCGGTAGCCGGTGATGCTAACGTTCTCCCCTGAAGCCCGGTTCTTGGCCGACCCCTGCCCCTGGCTCCGTCCTGAGATCCCCGCAGCAGGCCCCGCGGCCTCTGCCTGGAGCTGTCGGAGCTGAGAGAGGTTTCTGCCCTGTCGCTTGCTTCCTGCTCTGTGCTGCTGCCTTCCTGGTCGTCGCTCGCTGTTAGAGGCCCGGCGACGCGAGTGGAGAACAGTTCCGTGTAAAAAGTTCTGAATACTTTGAAATTGAATCTTTGGAATCGAAATCTTTTCTCTGTGTGGTGACGACAGGAAGTAACAAAATGGCATTTAGAAGATGCTAGCTCGAGTCCTTATGCCTTGACTGTTTCTCCTAATTGTCTGTTTAACTGCCACTTGGGAACACTAACATGTCTAACCTTTTTTCCTAACCGTAAGACATAGACCTCACTTAAAAAAAAAACAACAAAAAAACCCCAGTAGTCCATATAAGTTACCAACACTTTGCCCCGTAAAAATCTCGGTTTAGACTTTTAAAACTGAATTATTAATTGTGCTTTCTTTTTAAAATTGTAGCCAGAATCTTCAAAAGGCTCTGAGAGTGCAGTGAATGAGCTAAAAGGAATACTGGTAAGAATAGACCTTTGGTTTTATTATTTTTAGTTCATGGGACAATGAAAGGAGAATATTTTTGTAATCTATTTCTCTGAATAATTGGTTGTGATGCGTTTCATTTTCATTTGCCATAACCCTCAGTTCTTTTTGATAGCTCTTTTGATTGCTCTGTGGACGCCTCCCTCGGGCATGTTAATGTTTGTTATGTGTCACTACTCTGCTGTTTCTGTTCTAGAAGAATGGTTGCACTTGCACCGGAATCATTATTTCCTGTTCTTGCCCTCCAGTCCTTGCTTGACAGCTTCAAGATGAAGTGACCAGATCTAAGGACCAGGGCATGCCGGGTCATAATGGAAACACAGTAGAGACTCTTGCATGGATAGTGCTTGATTTGAGGGCCTGAATGTGGAACCTTTGGTGCCAAAATGTAAATCTGAGCTCCTACCCAAATATCCACATATGCTACGATCAGGGTCGCAGTCTGCTTTTCCTCACAGTTTAAAAAATTACCTGGTGATAAATTGGAGAATAGAATAAAAGTCCCTTTCTTTATGCTACCAACTTCATTTTCTACAAGCAACTCCCGTCCATTGGAGAACAGGCCTAATGCCCGTCTCCAGCCAGTTTTCTTCTTTCCAAAGCATATGAGCTTGCGCCAGCAGAACACAAGAGCGCTGCCCTGTCGGGCACTTGCTGTCAGAGAGGAACGCCTCACTCCGAAAATGTTGTCAGATACTAAGGGCTCTATTCTCAGATCCTGTTACAGTCTCAATCCCGGTTATTATGCACAGTGAGTCAACAAACGTGGGGGCGGGGATACAGAACTAATATTCCCGTGTGTGTTGTTACTGTGCTAATTACGCATTGCATGGAGACATCCACATAATTGTGGTAAACAGAATTATTTTCATCAAGCATGAAACAGCAGACTTAACTGAGAATGGCTTAATTAGTCTGCTTTACTTTTAGGTGAGTGGCGTTAGTACTGAAGAGAGGTATAGCCTCCGTCACAGTGGTGTTCCACCTACGGAGTGAAGTGTTAAACCCATTGAAAAAGTAGCGTGGTTATTATCCAACGGATTCTTTATTGAGAAAATCTTGTTATCCAGCGAGAACTCCCTACGCTAGGCCCTTTTGTTGTCTCTGCATTAGAATGCTAATTCCTGTTCATGAAGATGCCCTAGAATAGAGTTCTGATCATCAGTGAAAGAGTAAACTACACTGAGGTTGACTATTTAAAAATCAGGTTTATCTGAAAACATCAGACATCTGTCTAAGATACAGATGATATTTGATGAGCTAAGATATCCCACTCCTGATAATGCTAGATAGTAGAAAGTTTACTAAATTATAGCGTTGCTCTCAAAGATCATGTTCACTATACAGTCATATTCACTATAATTTGGTGCCACTTCAAGGAGAGAAATTTGCAGGATAGGTTTTTGGGAAATAATTTACAAATTATAAAAATTGTCAAAAACCTCTTTCTTTTCTGCAAATTACCCCCATCCTTCATGCTCTGGATGGATCATTAGATTTCTCTACTGGATCTGGCATTAGTGTGCCACTAATAGCTGTTAATTCTGGCAGTGTTCTTTCTTTCTTTTTTTCTTTTTTTTAATGTTTATTTATTTTTGAGAGAGAGAGAGACAGAGTATGAGTGGGGAGGGGCATAGAGAGAGAGAGAGGGAGACACAGAATCTGAAGCAGGCTCCAGGCTCTGAGCCATCAGCACAGAGCCCAATGCGGGCTCAAACTCACAGACCGTGAGATCATGACCCGAGCTGAAGTCTGGGGATGCTTAACTGACTGAGCCACCCAGGCGCCCCCTGGCAATGCTCTTTCTTTGCATTAATTGTTTTTAAAAAGTGGAACTCACTTTTCTCCCCTACTCTTCTTTGCCAAATGGCAACTCTCCAGTTACCCCCATGGAGGTTCCCTTTGACGGAGGATTTATAACCCCTTGTCACTTGGGGCCGAGAAAGCTTACAACTTCTTGTAAGAGAGAGAGAAAGCAAGCCCCCTTCAGGTAGGGCTTTATTGGTGCTTCTTGCTGGTGTGTAGGCTATTGGGCTTATCAGAGTTAGTACCCAGCAGCACAGACCCAGCAGTGCATATGACCCTGCCTCACGGTTGTAGCACGTGAGAAGCAAACGTGGAAAGAGCATGGAAAGCGTGCCCACTGGCACTGCAGTGAGAGCCAGTACCTGTTACGAGAGACCAAGAAACCAAGGAACGCCATGTTCAGTTCTGTAGAACAGAAACCAGGAATAAACTGGTGTTTTTGCTGAAATCAGATGTGACCTGAGTTGGAGGGACATCATAAGAGATGTCCTTAAATGTCCTTAAGAGATTTGGCCTTTTGCTGAAAGCACATGAGTAGGAAACACATGTCTGGTTTGGGATTTGGAAAATCTCACTCTGTTTGGATGTGGACACTTCCCAAGTCAATTGCTACAGTCTCAGTGTGGACTGAACTTATTTCTCCAAGCCCGTTGACACTGAACTTTTAAAAGTTGTAGATTAAAAAGAAAAATCTATGGTTTACTTCTCCTAGTCACACAAGGTTATTTGGAGGTTTTGGAAACCTGTCAAGTCACCCCAGTCATGTGAATGTCACTCTCAGTGGACACAGCGATGTCTGAAGAATAAATCCATACAGATTGATCTAAAAGTCTCTTTCAAGTTCAGTTGTCTCTAAATCGAACAAAAACAACTTTTTTAATGTTTATTGATTTTTGAGAGAGAGAAAGCAAGCAGGGGAGGGGCAGAAAGAGAGGGAGACAGAGAATCCCAAGCAAGCTCCGCACTGCCAGCTCAGAGCCCGACGTGGGGCTTGAACTCACAAACTGTGAGATCATGACCTGAGCCAAAATCAAGAGTCGGACACTCAACCAGCTGAGCCACCCAGGTGCCCCTAAACAAGAACAACTTCTAAGAAATTCTCTTTCAGGTTTTTCCCAGGCACTTTTCAGTTTTTCAGAGTACCCAGGAATTATTGGATAGTTGATTTTGCCAACCAACACTTAGATAAGTCAGTGTCATGAATGTTTAACCAACATGGGGACTAGGATTGAATGCTGGCTTGGGAATCAGAAGACCTGCGTTCAAGTCCAGCCCTATCACTGACTTACTGTGGGGCCTGGCCCACACCCCAAGGCTCACTGAGTTTGAATTCTCTTTTCTGTAAAGTGGGAGGAATTCTGTGTACCATATGGTATCTAAGTTAATTTCTGATTCTCAGACTTTATGATAATAACATAAATAGATAATTTAGACAGTCTTGGTACTTTATTAGCTGAGCTCCTTGGTCATTCCAGTTGAGAATCATGTAGACATCTTTCTTTCCTCCCCAAGTGTCTGCATTTTTCAAATTCACTCCCATACTAGCTGAGTCAGTCACATCAGTCAGTGGATGGAGAAAAAAGTTTTGAGATTCAAAGATTAGAACTTGGAAAACAGAACCTTTCAGTATCAGGTGTGATGAGAGGGTAGCTAACCACAGAATTTGGGGGATTAATGCTGTTATCCAAATAAAAAAGAGAGAATATTGTGAGAGAGAAATTCTTCCTTAAAAGATATCCTTGCAAGGTGTATGTGTGCATATATGTACACAGTCACATATCTTTTTCTTTTTCTTTTTTTTTTTTAAATTTTTTTAATGTTTTTATTTATTTTTGAGACAGAGCCAGCATGAGCAGGGGAGGGGCAGAGAGAGAGGGAGACACAGAATCTGAAGCAGGCTCTAGGCTCCAAGCTGTCAGCACAGAGCCTGATGTGGGGCTCGAACTCACGGACTGTGAGATCATGACCTGGGCTGAAGTCGGAGGCTTAACCAACTGAGCCACCCAGGCGCCCCGACACATATCTTTTTCTTGAATTAACTCCAGCCTCTGGGAAAATTAAAGACTGTTCTTGACATTCTAACGATGTAACAGTTTCATGAGTTATTTTAGTACTAATGGCCCTATATTTTTCAAATAATCTATTTACAAATGTACAGCTGGTAAGTTTTTAAAACTTGTAAATGCACGATTTGGGAATAGTTTTTCTGATATGTTTTTTTTTCAAATTTATCTTAGTTGCCTTTTGTTCTATTTTCTTTACCTTGTCGGTATTGATCCTATTGTACTATTTAACTCTTCCATGAGTAGGTGCGGTTCTGCATTGTTAACTGTGAAATAAACAAACTATATCATCTAATTTTTTAAATTATAAAATAAGCTATTACAGGGTTCCATGTAACATGATTTTCCTTTGAGTATATTTATAGGTGAATTTTTGCAATAAAGGAAAAGCAGAAAGAGATACTTCTTGGGGAGGGGGGAGGTATCATATGCTTGATTACAATATAAGCCTTATTTTACATGTGTATTTTACACATTACTCTTAGCTGGGCAGCTGATAGCGAAAGAGTAACATCTCCTCATCTTGTAAGTCACTCCCCCCCCAGCCCCATCAGGCTGCTTTTCAATGGCTTTACCCAGTTAGGAGAGAAACCTTTCTAAACAAAACATAATAACCTATATATCATGTGAGATTTGTACCTACCTAATTTTACAAGCTACTTTTTTTGTTTTATAGGCCAAAGAAGAAACATGAGTTAACCGTTTTTAGCCAGTAGAATTCTTAGAATCCTTCAGGAAGTTGGAAGGGGGCAGGAGCAGAATGAAGGCTGAGGTGACAAAGGCCAGCCCCGTTGGTGGCCTTGGTGGGCAAAAGCTGCCACCGGCCCTGGCGAGCCACGCCAGACCTGAGGTTCTGATCTGTTCCGATGCAAAGATTGTGGATCCTCCTGGCTTTTTTTTCCCGCCAAGCACGTGGCCCAGCTAAGGAAGGGCATTTCTTATGAAAGGAAACGGGCCCCCGGTAAGGGTGCGGTGCTGAATCCTTACACACGAGGTGTGAATTATGTCACCCAGTGCTCTGTGCAAACACGTGACTGGGAACGGGACATAGAAAGCCATAGTCCTCCCTCCGTAGCACGCTTCCCAGGAGCGTGGCTCCCAGAGGAGCCGGGGCAGGGAACCACCTCCTGGGTCTTTCTCTGCTGCCTTGGAAGTCAGAACCAATTTCAGCAGGCACACAGCTTCGCGGCATCTCTTGTCTCCTTCGGCATCTTCTGGGCCCTGAGTGACATCTCCGCTGCCTCCTCTGTTAGGAATGTGGGATGGCGATGCCGGGCCCTTCCTTGCTTCCCTGTGTCATTGTAACCTCTCCTCTTTCACAATGAAGTCAAGGTGTCTCAGGGCAGTGCTTCTTTGGCTCTAGGCCACGGGAGAGCACCACGTGCCTCCTCTGGCGGCCACGACACCATTGCCACCACTTGTGGAGCCAGGGCCATTCTGAAGACTCAGCCACACTTTTTCAGGGCCGCAAGGATTCGGGTTCAGCAGCTCGTGGCTGCTGTATCAAGAAAACCTTCTCAGGTGAGTTCAATATGTGCTTCTCTCTCCACACGATGGATCAACACACACCCGCCTCTTACTCATCGATGTGCGGGCACCTCCCCCTGCCGAGTTTCCTAGTTAGCCCATCTCGTCCTGTTCTTTCGATGTGAAAGCTGACATCTTACATCCTCAGTAGCATCTTCTTAAACGATCCAACACTGTGTGTCGTTGAAGATACACACACGAGAAAAAGAATATACGTGAATACAACAAATTCATTCCGTTTCCTAATTCCGTTCAATTTCTGGTAATGTTTTGCTGGTTTGATTTTTGTATTCTTCTGTATATTGTTATGAAGCCATTAACCTTTTTGTTTTTGTTTTTGTTTTTGTTTTTTCACTTTAGGGGACACTTAACAAATCCACTAGTTCAAGAAGCTTAAAATCCCTTGCCACTGAAAACAGTGAGACTGAGTTAGAGAGGATTTTGCGTCGCAGAAAGGTGACAGCAGAAGCAGATAGCAGTAGTAAGCTGGTTTGAATTCTCCGCAGCTCTACCCTCCCTCTCGGAAACATTCTCCTTTAAGCCTCTTTGTAACACGAAGTGCTCTTTTTATAATTATTACATTGTTTTTAATGTGAGTGAGAAGTATCAGATGGGCAAAGGTACTTACGGATATCCCATAAGAACTGGTGTGTTTTCGCTTTTTGGTGTGTGTGTACATTGTCTGTTTGTAGGTAATCAGGGTTTTAGAGATCGGGCTTGCTTCACGCAAGATACCCCGGTACGAAGATATTCAGGATGGGCTTTGGCAACAGCGTAGCGGGAAGGGGTCCTCGCTCTGCTGTTGGCGAGCGGCTGGCCGGTAAATTGCTCAACTTCTCTGTGCCTCGGTTTCCTCATCTGCGGAATGAGGGAAATAAAAGCGCCACCCCATAGTGTTACTCTAAGCATCAAGTTCGTCAGTCAGTACACGAGGAGTGCCGAGTAGCTCGCGTGGCCCAGAGACAGCGCAGGAGAGTCAGTAATAAGGGTAGTCACGACACATCAGTTACAAATGCACAAGCATCATTTTTAGCCTTCAGATCCGTTCTGTTTGCGGTCTCTGCCTGCGAAGCGGGTGGACGACGCATTTCGGCTCTGTCACCAACTAGAAACGACCATCTGAGCGAGCCTGGAGCTCACAGGCTGCGTTTGCGTCACGGTACGCACGTGTGAGACCTCAAGGCTAACTGTGTGTGTCTTCCGGTTTTTTCCATCAGCTTGGTCACGGGAATTAGCAGAAACCTGTATGAGGTTTTTCCCTTGTGGCCAGGAGGCTGGCTTTGAAAAACTACCCCAAAGTAGCATTAACCAGCCACCGTGGCTAATGGGCTGAACCTTTTAGACTCCATTCAGTCAACTCTGTTTGGTCCATTGTGACAGTTTAAATCTGCACTGAGTCATGTTCACCAAGTTTAAGTTGCTAGAACAGGAAGGATTGGGGTTTTTGATAATCAAGGTCTAGTTTCCACGTAGGGATTTTACTCAAACAATTTAGTAAATTTGTTCCTTGAACTGGAAGCAGCATAAAATACCAGCCAAACCTTTCTTATAAAAAGATTAGATCTGTTTTCCTCTTAAAAAAAAAAATTCAGCCGTTCAGTTTTTAGTTTGGTCTGGAAATTCTGCTGTTAATATCCTGCAAGAATTCTCTCCCCGCTCCCCCCCTCCCCCCGCCCCCAGAACAACCCCCTCTCAGGGAAATTAAAGGATGCCGTAGGAGATTTTTTTTTTCTTAGAATTGCTTTATAAGCATTTACCAGCCTCCACCATGAATCGTTATTCATTTTGTGACAATCACTTCTTCTGACATTTCATCCTTGAAGTATTCCAAATAGCCATCATGATTTTTTAGGACTTTGTGGATCCAATTTTTGTTTTCAGTCATTTACATTTTGTATTTTGTCCCCATGGAAGCATTCCTACTTCACTCACGAACTTAGTCAAATGTGCAGCACTATTTCAAAGTTAGTTTTCAATGAGAGAGACAAACATTTTCATTTTAGTCACTATGGGAATTTGAATATTTCAAAGACTGGACAAAGAAAGGTAGGAACACATTGTATAGGCATGTGAGAATCTTTCATTTTACTTATTTTATTCCACGAATATATAAATATTCAATGTATCACTTGAGGAATGTTGTAATAAGGCATAGAGTCAATGGAATCATCAGTATTTGGATAGAAAAGCAAGAACTCTGTAATTGGCAGAGTGGAGAGGAATCCTATTGAGGAGAGAGACTTGTAAATGAGCAGAAATTTTCTTTTGAGCTCCCTAGTAGCCAAAGCAAAAACAAAAGCGCCAGTGGGAAGAGGAAACAAACCTCCAAACTCTATCATCTAGAAAAGAACTCATCCTTTTTCTTTTTTAAATGGTGCTGATGTTTTTCTAGCATCAAATTGGAAGAGGTATTTACCAAATACATCTCTGTATAAGGGTCGTGGAATGACAAAGTGAAAATCCAGGAGGGGATTGTAGAGAGGGAACGAGAAGCTAAACTTAGCACAGCTGCTTGCTGCGTGCTGCACGGTGGGAGCACATTACAGAGATGAATTTGATAGGTTTATGGCTTCAGGTACGTGTGAATCTTTTGAGAGGCTTTCCTTCTGTACACAAAGGCTTACGGGAAAGCTAATGTGAGGTCCCAGAGTGGAGAGAGGAAGCATGGGAGCGGCAGGGGCGGCCAGAGCTTTGCAGACCTCGGATCCCAGGATAGTTGGTCTCTCCCTCAGGGACCAGTGACGCACCTTTTTCTTTAGAGTTTCTTTTATCAGACCGAACTGATACTTTCAAGACTCGTGGCCTGCCAAGCTGACATTTCAAAGGGCAGCAGGTGCCTCTTGGAAAACATTGGGCAGCTTAAACAGGATGCCGTAATAATAATGTTAAACATTAGGTATTTTTCTTTATTTCTTTTCCATATGTAAGAAAGAACAGGAGCTGTGGCCCAGCTCACCCACGCTCCATCGTTTGTAGCTGGCTTCACTTGCAGAAGCAGCAGCAGACATCGGGGTATTCAGAAGCAGATCTTGCTTTCCTACGAGGACGGATCGTTTAAAGCTGTCTAGCGTTGTAGTCAGCAACTACCCAAGGGCAGAACAGAATGGCTCAGAGGCCAATCTCGAATTCACCTTCGTATTTTTATTTTGGGGCTCTTTCTTGATCTTGCCACTCTTCTGTCTTCACTTGCACATCCCCATGCACCTGGAGGCTTGTCACAGCTTGAATCAGGATATTCAGTAACGTCACAAGCTTGTCTGCCCAGATGGTATAGTGGAAATAAATGAGGAAGACAGACACCCAGTGCTTTGGGAACGGAGGCTTTCCCTGAGACCAGAGGGGGCTGTGTCTCCCACAAGGAGCGAGGCCATCAGAGGTACAGCAACGGGATGGCGGAACAGTCTCGCAGCCACTCTTTAGGGGGTTTTTTCAAATCAGAACTTCACTTTTGGAGTTGATAGGTTATACTGTTGGAATACCTGAGACTCATTCGTATGTAAATGTGAGAATAAAATTCCGGAGCCTAATATTAATGACCAGAAACCAGCTAGCGTTTTGGATGGTCCCTGCTAGCACTTACCCTTTTAGGAGACGATCTGACGTGGCTTCGGGAAGATGAGACCCCTCCCAAGTTTTGCCCTCTTTTCAGTGACACCTTGCAGGTTGTCCTCTAGCTTAATTTTTAGAAGTTCTAATTTTATCTGTACATTTGTGACTTATTACATAAATCTTCTTGTCTTAACAAAGATTTCTTTTGAGGTTTCAAGAAAGACATATTAGAATCTTGCTTTGAAAAAAGCTGGCTAGGATAGTATCTTTCTAACTGAGAGTAGAAAACAGATAATGAGAGAACTTTGCTCCGGTGCCCGGGAGTTTTGGATTGGTACGCCAATAATTTCAGGAACAAGCACTGTTGTAGTCATTTAATCCTGTCCCAAAGAGCAGAAGAATCCGAGAGGTAAACAGCCAACCTCTTTGCCACCTAATTTTTAGAATCCTGTGTCTGTATTTTAACAGGAAATAAATCCACTTACTTCTCAATCACATTAAAATGAAAAATGTTCATAAAAGCCGTTTAATGCTTAAGAAGCCTCCATGAGCCTTTTAAAAAGAGCCTTTGACATTGTTCCATTTGCTGTTTGAAACGCAGAGCTGAGTTTGGGGAAGAATTAACTCTTGAGAGGCCAAATGGTTCAAGTAGGGCTGTCAGAAAGCCATGCTCTGAGAAGAAAAGAGTTTTCACAATTCCGGTATTAATAAGGACTCTGGTCAGTGAGGGAACCCTGGCCTGGGGTTTTGTGCTTTCTTAAAGGCCTGGACATAATTTCTCAGCGTGGTCCTGGTGCCCTGAAAAGCAGTAGTACCACGAAAGCAGAGCAAACTCCTAATAGGAACGTTTTGCTGCATGCCCTCGAAATTTTAAACAAAACTTGGCCTCTCGCTTCCTGAGGGATTTTCGGCTAATCTGTTTTTCAGTACCATATTAACAAGCATTGCACAGAATTATTAAACTTGAGGTATGTGTTTGGTTTTAAGGTCCAACCGGGATATTAGCCACCTCAGAGTCCAAATCCATGCCAGTGTTGGGTTCTGTATCCAGTGTAACAAAAACAGCCTTGAACAAGAAAACTCTGGAGGCAGAATTCAACAGTCCGTCCCCCCCAACACCTGAGCCAGGTGAAGGCTCGTGTAAATTGGAAGGATGTACAAGTTCCAAGGTCACATTTCAGTAAGTAATGATGCTCTTTACTAAGTAAGTGTGTAGAAGAATCTGTGATGACTTAACTGTGTGTTACTTTGCTTTATTCCCCTTCAGAGAGATTTGGGTTGAGTTAGCCAGTAACCACTCTCCTTCCTCCGTTTGATGAGCCAACTTGTGATTCTAGGCTCCTAGCTCAGAGGTCTTATTCTGATCCAGAGCAGATACGTGTCGAGAGAATCCCTTCCCCTCAACTGGTTTGGCAACCCGGTTCTTCTTCTGCACAGAGAGTTGACGAATTACTCGGTGTCACAAGGAGCTTAATCATTCTTCCAGGATGAAGTGCTTGGATCATCCCTCTTAATGATTTCTGAGCCGTCGAGGAAGATGCTAGATCTTCCAGGAGGTGGTAGATATCCTCTTCACGTGTACTTTGAAGGGGACATTTTTAGAACCTTATTTTCTGGTCCTCAGTCAACGGTGTGCCTTAAATATGGTTCCCTCTCGAGAGTGAAGAGATCCTATGTAAAGAGTGATCTCTGCAGACTTGCTCTGAAAGTGGCCAAAGAGTAAATCTTGCCGTTCAGTGTGCTGCGGACGGATCCGGTGGAGGGGCGGTGTGTCTCACAGCAAAGGCAAGCTCTTCTCGGAATTCCTCTAGTTTTGCTGTGGTTCTCTTGCCAGACGGTCAGCTGGTTTGCCACTTGAAGAAAAGGAAGAGGGGAGACAGATCAGGTCAGCCGAATATTGTAATCGTGGTTAATTGAAACCTCGGATTTCCTGTCCCATCAGGAGAGAAAGAACCCTTTTCTGTAGCTGTACCTGTCCTGGTGTAAAAGGCGAAGCCTGGACAAACGAAGTGGAAATTCAATTTAGGTCTGTTTTTGCCAACTGGTATTTTCTTCCACTCTTGTGTTGCTCTCGCCGGGCACGATTAACTTTTCTCCCCCCCTCTTTTGGAATGAATGGACTTCTTTGCCGATTTACAGTTTTATCTCATTTCATTGTGTTTAATTAAAAGCACACTTTCTCCTGCGGTCATGTGTTTCCTTTCTTTTGACTAGGGTCATTTGAACTCTTCCAACAAAAAGATGATCTATATTCATTCTTCATCTTTCCTATTAAATTTGTTCAACACCTAATTTGACATCAACAGTCTGGCTGCATTTGAACCAATATCCAGACACAAAAGCAATTTGGCCGAGACAGGTTAGTTGCTGACATGTGCTTCAGCGTGCGCGTATAGATTTTTTTTTTCCCTTTACCATTTTATACAGATAATCTCAATCAGAAAATACTGCAACTCCTTCCTCCTTTTGTCTGTCTTTTATTCTCCAAAAGTAAGTGGAAATTACATTTCCAAGAAAGGAAATGAAATAATTGCGGGCCCAAGGTCTGCAAAATGTGTGTTGAATCGACAGTGAAAAGGATCCGTGTGTTGGCAGACAGTTGTTAGATGCCATAAAGGCCTAAGTGAAGCTCAATTTATTTCTCATCTTGCTTGTTCAATGACTGCTTAAGAGACACATTTCAATTTAATTTAGCTACTTAAAGCACTAATACAAATACTCTGTGCGGCTGTATTAACTTTTAAACTTTGTAACCTAATGCTTGATTATTCAGTTCTTGACATTCTTTAGCTGAAATAACTAATGCCATGTATTTTCATATTGACAGTCATTTAGCAAGGAAGAGCGCCTTTCTGAAAAATCTGTGTCTTAAGTATAATTAGGCTATCCAGATGAATCTGACGATTTTGCGCATGTACATGGTAATTATTCACTTCGCAGACAGGCACACTTCATTTATGTTTAAACCTAGGTCTGTTTGTGTTTTTTTTTAAATGAGCGAAAGAAGTTTAACTTAATGTAGTTGCGTGTAAGCTTTAAAAGCAAAAGCTCATGTGATTCATCAGGATTCCCGGAAACTGGTCTGGCTGCCAGGAATGAGAAGGGTTATTTTCTGTCTGGCTTCGACTAATAAGTTTGCTCTGTTATCCCAACCATAAGGTAGAGGCAACCACATTGTCTCATCTCATAGTCCCACATTGTCAAAGCACCTGAAAATCGGATCAGCAATCCAAAAGTGAAATCCAAAACTGTCTCTACTCTAATAATTGCATTTTTATTTTGATCTGTGGCCAAACTACCGTGGTGTTTCAGCCTAATGGCTTTTTCTATTCTTGACGGGGAATCAAGGTCAAGGGAGGAAAACAATCACACTATCCTCTAATACATACGTTTTCTCTTTCTCTCGCTCTCACCCCTACACACACACCCGGTCCCTGCCACCCTGACCCCCCCCCCCCCCCCCGCCCTCCCTCTCCTTTGACATCTCTGGCCTGGTATCTCTCCCCCCTAGCCCTTTGCTTTTGCTGTCCCCTCTGCCTTACATGTCCTGCCCCCATGGCTACCTGCCATGCTGTCTCATCTCCATCATTTCTTTGCCCTAATGTCATCTTTTCAATAAGGCCTACCCTGACCGCCCCATTCAAAACTGTACCTCCTGTTCCTCTAAACTCTGATTCCCCTCACCATACTCCATTCTTCCCCTGCTAGAATGTCAGCTCCGTGAGGGTAGGAGTTTTTTGGTTTTGTTTTTTTGGTTTTTGTTTGTTTGTTTGTTTGTTTGGTCTGTCCACTGGTATATCTCAAACACCTGGGAGAATTCTGGAAATTCTGTATATACTTGTTGGACAAATGAACAAATGAGTCCATTTTTAGTATTACTAGAGCAGCAGAATATCAATTAATTAGGATACTCCCTTAACCAGCAACCCCCTCTTACTCAGCAGCCCCACAAACACACAGGCTAAATATGAGAGATTTTTGTTTCTCTATGGTTGACTTCTTGTCTTTTTTAACATTTTTTTTAAATGCTCAGGGGTCATTTCCAGTCAGCTCAATTTTGTATAACTTCTGCATCTTTGTACCTACATAAGATCAAGTTAGCAGAGACAAGAGCATGCCCAGTTATAAAAGAAAGATTCAGCTGTGCTCACTTCTGTGGCCTAAGGTGGACAGGAAGGATTGAAAACCTACTAAGAAGGGTTTTAGAAGAATAGAAACAAAGGTGTTTTCTGTGTAAGATCCTCACTTGATCAGAAAATTGTAACACCAAGCTATTCCTGGAAAGTTTTTTTTTTTTCTTTCAATAAATTCCTAAAAGCAACGTATATGTGTATTCCAAATAATTGAGTAACTCCAGTCCAGTAAATTATAGTGCCAGAAATATATGTATTTATTTCCTAGGGCCTTATGGGATGGCAAGGGATAGCTTTAATACTTAATTGCAAGGATTAATTAAAATTAACATTCTTGTCACCAGCCTAAGCAAAGCAAGGGTTTTTTATTATTTTTAAGAAAAAAGAAGAAAAAGAAAGGAAAAGATAATCAAGACTTAGAGAAGCCTGATTATTTCTATTTTAATAACAGCTTTAGAAATATTTGTGTCCTGTTAATTATTTCTAATAAGTATATACTATCTGGTAATAATATCTTGAATCTAATAGCAAATTTGAATTTCATTAATTCTGATTCTTTAAAAAAAATTTGTTTAATGTTTATTTTTGAGAGAGAGAGAGAGAGTGCAAGTGGGGAAGGAGCAGAGAGAGAGGGGGACACAGAATCTGAAACAGGCTCCAGGTTCTGAGCTGTCAGCACAGAGCCCAAAGCGGGGCTTGAACCCACGAACGGTGAGATCATGACCTGAGCTGAAGTCGGACGCTTAACCGACTGAGCCACCCAGGCACCCCAATTCTGATTACTTCTAATTCAGGCAGGAATAATAATAATAATCTCCCTTTATGCTATGAGGGGTAAAGAGGGGCCAAGCAAAATAAATAAATAAGGAACACATACGTACATAAATACGCAACCAGCCAACAAACCTGATTTTTGCTTTCATGCTCTTTTCTTTTGACAGAGTAATCTGACCATGTTAAAAGTATAGTAAGACTCATTGATTCAAGCTGATCTATGGGTGGGATGGTCAATATAAGATAGGGAAAATTCCAAATTATAGATTTTTTTCAAAGATAACTGTTTTATTACTTTCAGGCAGCTACAATACGCAGGAAGAGGCTGAGTGTTTCACAGGGTCAGAGAGATGAGGATGGTTTGTATTTTCGCCTGGAGAAGCCTCGAGACTGGGGAGGGTGTAGCAGGGAAACGTGGTGCGATCGGTTTTCTAAGCCTGTGCCTTTCCACGTGTGCGCTGGGTGGCAAGGAGCGCCAGTTCATTGCCGGAACTGGAGCTCGACTGGGTTTGCCATTTGTGGTCTTTAGGACCTTAGACAAGATATTGAGCCCGTGATCCTGTTTCCGCATGTGTAGAGTGAGGGTAACAACACCCACCTTGTAGGGTTGTCATGTGACTTGCATGATATATGAAAAATATCTCAGTGAATTCTTTTCTTACGTTAAAATTGTAATGTTGGACCATTGCTGCAGAATCACGGGCCAGAGTTGAGTTCAGAGCTTAGACACTGGACCACCTGCGTTATTGACTGGGCCAGGTTTCCTCGGGAAGGTCATGCAGCCCGTTTTGTTTTCTTTTTGTTGTGTGTTTTCTCATCTAAGATTGAGACAAGTAGATTAGGCCCTCTCCAGAGCTCCCCAAAAGCTCTAGCTTTCCTAAGTCCTCACAAATGTGGTTGCTTAGCAAAGATGTTCACAGTTAAGATAAGGAACAAGAGGGAAGCATGTATTTTCTGCCTGCAACGTGTCCCTCAGTATAGATTTATGGTAAAACCTACAAACCCAGGATTGTAAAATAATTTTTAAACTACCTTACCAGAATTTACAAATCCAAATCTAAATGATAGTTATCCTTCAGAGAAGTGCTCTTGGGGATCGGCATACTCACTTGAACCCTACGGCTGTTGTTCCAGATGCTTTCAGACCTGCCTGGGTTAGAGATACATGATCACACAGGAGATAAATTGGATAGCTGGTCCTAAAAGAGAATTAGTGCTAGCATTTCACGTGGGCAAGGACTATTTTAATCTCCATTGTATGGTCAGTGTCTGTTTCGAAATGACTCTGGCTTTTGAAGCTGGATTCATTTTTTGAAATAGTCATCAGTTTGCCACAATTGCAGATGTATATATACGTATATATATTTTTAATTTTTTTAAATGTTTATTCATTTTTGAGAGACAGAGAGAGACAGAGCGTGAGCGGGGGAGGAGCAGAGAGAGAGGGAGACACAGAATCTGAAACAGGCTCCAGGCTCCAAGCTGTCAGCACAGAGCCCGACGCGGGGCTCGAACTCACAGACTGTGAGATCATGACCCGAGCCAAAGTCAGACCTGAGCTTAACCGACTGAGCCCTCCCCAGGCACCCTGCACAGGTATACATTTTTAATGTGACACAGCGTACCTGGATATGGGTGAAGTCGTCTTCCATTTTAATCCTGTGTGAAGGCCCTGAAACACGTTAGCTCCATTATCAAAGAAAGCAGGAGTCTAATGCTCTTGATGCGGGTGAGGTAAGTTGGGAAAACATTTTGGGGGTAAAAGCCTACAACATTCCACTGTATATTTTTTTCTCTTTTTTTTAGTTAATATTTGTTATTCTTCATAACATGTATTATATGTTAATACATATATTCACATTATAATAATATCTGTCCAAGAGGAGAAGTACTTTCATTGCTACAGGCAGGATATACATGTTGATTACAGATGAGGCGATGGGTCATGGCCCCCGGTTCCGCTTTGGAGGTTCTGGACTTTGGAATTTTGCTTCCGTGAGGTTTTGCTGTGATTACTGTATTTCACTGACTATTAAGCCATATACTTCCATGTGTTTTTTTAATTCTTCCAAATGTACAGATTGGACCTACCTCCATTTTACAGATGACAAAACTGAGGCTCGGTGAGGCAAACACTTAGCCCCAAATTCTGTTCCTAATCGAGAGTCGGGTCAGATTTCATTTGAACCTGTTTCGTATCCGACTCCAGAGCCCGTGCTTTTGAACTATAGCTACTGTGTTGAGTGTATGACGAGCTTGAAGAATGGAGGGAAGAAAATGACTATAAGATTGTGTTCTATCGGAAGCAGTGATTCTGCAGTTAAATCACCCCACTGACCCGGTGACACTCACATCCTGCCACTTTGACCCTACACACTCCTAGGTAGTTCGTCTCTTTCCCGACCCCTTCCTAAGGCTAACCTAATCAATTACAGTACCTCTTCCCAGGGGAAGAAAGTGTTAGCCAGTAAAATAATTCTGAAAAAGGGAGCCAAGCCGAATAAGCACAGAGACTTAAAGAGTAGTTAAAAAGAAAGCCTTTTAATGTTTTTTGTGTCAAATGTCCAGTAAAGAGGCAAGCTTCACAAATTTTGCAAAGTACCATATCACAAAACCAGCCCAAGCTGCTTTAGTTTTTGGCATCAGTTTCATTTATACTTTTTTTAAAATTATTTTTTGATATTTTCAGACATTTTGAGGAATAGTTTATTCCCAGGGAGTCAAAAATCTTGAAAGTAATCTGACTCTAATCATTGGTTTAGAAAGGTGTTTTACTAAATGATAATATGGTAATACAAAGATGAATCACTATGAATCCAGTTGTTTCAAAAACATACATTCTATAGCCCAAAATAAATTTAATTCAGTTTATGCTGTACCTTTTTGAGACACCTCCGTCTTTGGTCAATAACTGGTTAGCTCCTTTGAGTTTGTGCTGAAGTGTCCATTGGACATCGTGTTTTTAGGACATCTCTCTTGTAAAGAGAGGCAGGACAAGTGGGCCTTCAGTAGGGACAGAGAGCTGGGCAGAGCTTAGAAAAGAGTTTTGCGTCACAGCCAGGCAGAGGCCCAACACGAGATCTTGTGTTCTTGCCATCTTGTTTCTCTCTGTCTCTGGAGAGTCTCGTCTACTGGTGGTCCTGCTCATCTGTACTGAGCTTTTATTCATCCGTGTTCACTTTTCCTAGTAATCACTTTCAGGAAGGTGAATGTCCTGACAGTTCCAACCAAACAAGGTGGTCAACCTCAAAGATGCGTTCTCATCTCATGTGGTTACTTCTACAAAACCTCGTTTCAAAGGGGAGAACCCATGTGAAAGTGAACTCAGGTTCCACTGTGATTGGTGTGCTTCGCAGCGATTTCGTAGCTGGGTCTTCATCTCTCGGCCCTCATTCTCAAAGATCCTGTGAAAACCACGATCGCCAGAGACTCTTCCAGTTAAAGCTTCTCTCACTCATCATGCTTCTTTTCAAACCCCAATCTCCCCCAAAGGCCCAAGCTTTATCAAGCTCTTCTACTTTCCAACCACCAGACAAGGCCGCTAGCTTGCCTTTTTTGTTTGGGAGGTCAAAACAGGCCACGCTGTGCCCTGCACGAATTTCAAAAACAAAAACCCGTGAGGCGGTGACCGGAGTTCAATTTCAGCAGAAAAATGTCCGTTGCCAGTGAAACCATTTTTATTGTAATTTGCATTTAATTTCTAGATCTGCAGTGTCTCTAAATACATGTGTCTTTTGTCCCCACACAGATTTATTTTTGTAAGAGTTCATCTTGTTTGAGCCATTAACTAAATAGCAAAGGGTAGATGATAAAAGATAAAATTTTAGATGTCTCTTGGTTAGTGCGATCAGTCAAACATTTCCATGAAAGAAAAAAAATCTAATTGCCTTTCAGGTTTTACATTAAAAGTAAAATTGATTTTATCATCATTTGACCTCTAGCTGGTCTCTTCAGTTTTATGTCATTATTTCCAGTGTAAAACTAATGTAGAAAAATGAAGTTGAAAGACGCTGCCCTTTTTGGATTGGAGCTGGAAAATCTGAGCTTCTGAAATCTGTTACCAAATAGAAATTGAGATTCTTCCTTTTAGGGAACCTTGCATAAAGCTCTTGTCTCAAATATTGATCTCAGCTGGAAATTCATTCGGCAGGTCACATAACTATTCCTTGAGAGAGGCTTGGGTCAACATTTTGTTCAAATGGAAAATAGAGAAGTTCTTCCAGACCCTGTGGCGGGAAAGGGTGGGTTTTCTTCCTGTCCCTTCACCCTTCGCCATCATTGCCTCCTCTCCTTCTTTCCCTTCTTTTGTGTACGTGTGCGTGTGCGTACGTGCGTATGTGTGTGCGCGCCGTGGGGTGGGGTGGGGAGAAGAATGGGGGCCCCTTCTCCGTACTTAGCAAACATTCGCTTCTGAGCAGACACCACCGGCCAGCAGAATGAACTGCCTGGAAGTTACTGCTTCATCCGATGCGCTTACACAATGAAAGGATTTGCTGTGCCCTCAACTGTAATCTTAGTGCCGTCGAATTGTGTACTCACGCCGCAGGAAGTGGCTCTGCTCGGCAAGGCACGACTACAAAGGTCCTCCTTGTGTGCCGGTACATGGATAATTAAGTCTCAACAACAAAATTAGCAGAACAACTGGATGTTCTGGAAGTTGGAGATCCCCTCACTTGGCCGTCTTGTCTTCTTTTCCTCCCCACCCCCCGCCCCAAGGAGTTGCGCTGTGCACCGGCCCAGAGGGCCGCCTGTCAGCATTGTCTTACAAGTGCTCTGACTTGCCGTACAGACAACAACTTCTTCCAGGTTAATCGTTCAGGCTGTAATACATCTAGCGTTAAAATTCTGTCCAGTAAAATCTCAGCATGACTCTTAAAATGCCCCTGAGCCCTTCTCAGTTCTCCCAGAGAATTAATTGCCTCCTAACATTTGCCTCCAGTTGCAAACACCTGTGATTTTAAGAGACTTTGCATAAAATGTATCATTTCTGCATAGAGAACCAAATTGCCTTTGGTGCTTTGCAGTTTTTTTTTTTTAAATATCTTTCAGTAGTCTCTGCAGCCTTTGTGTTTCCTTTTATTTATGGATGGCAGTGGAGGGGGGGTGGTATTTGATTTCTTCAAATAGAAGTAGCCAGCTAAAAAGTTAAATGCAATTTCAGACCTAAGAATACATTGACTTAACTTCTAAAACCTGATAAACACATTTCCTTTGAAATATACCTTGTCACAGAACTATGAAAAGTAGCACTGTGACTTCCCATCTTAAAAGAGAGTTCAACGTATATAACTTGGTAAATTTAAGGAAAAGTATTTGAAAAATTAAAAATATTGTTCTGCACCCCTAGAAAAATGCAAGCATTTTATGCAGGCTGGCTTTTTTGAGGAGCCAGTGGTATATATGGTGAATTTTATAGAAGACTTTATGTTCCTTAAATAAGATACTTGTTTTAAATAACATTCCCTGTTAATAGCTGGGATCAAAAATGGATTGTTCATGGTGACTTAGAGTTGTGGAAAATTACGAAAAGCTCAAAAAGTAGCCCAAAAGAGTAGCACACGCATTTCAGGATCTTTGCCTGAGCTGAAATCAATGTTGGGTTCATGCTTTCTCAGTGTTGATTTTGCTGGTGAGAATGGCCCAGTTTCCTGAGCCTCCCTGGGCCCAGGGCATTTCGGGATCTGTGAATGTCCACGGTCCAGCCCACGTTAGGATTAAAAGAAGCGGGCCAGGACTTCGTAGCGCGCCCCACGGTCTGGGATGGAACCCGAGCCCCCGTGTGCCTGTGCTGCCTTTACTCCACTGAAGAAAATACGGCTCCGTGTGGACAAGGACGTCTTTGCCCAGCCAGCCATTGTTACTTCTGCTGTAAGAAGGAATTCTGGTTGATGGTTAGGGCAAATCAGCAATCCAGAAGCTGATGTCAGCTTTTCAAACCCAAGGTGCTGTTTCGTTGTTTATCAATTTTGTTTTCAGAATTTAAAATTATATCTACTTTTGCATCAGGTAGCAGGCGACCCAAATCGAAAAACTATTCTTTGAGCCTAAATGGAGTTTCGAAAAGTACACAAAGCTGAAAGAATTCAGCTTTGTTCTACCTTCATTACAGTGGAAGTGTTCAAACTGGTACTAATGACAGACAGCCTCACCTTCTGTTTGAAACCGTTTGGGGAGATTTGGGACAAGCGTGTTAAAATCCCCCAACAAATAGGGTATCTGAGAGAAACACTAAAAACCACCTCTCCTGTAAAGCCGCTCCCGCTCACTGTTGTAGTAACTGTATAAAGGGCTCCGGAAACAAAGTGAGACTTCTTATTTTTACACACGGGAAAATAGAAAGCAGACTTCCTCTTTGGAGTTTTCCCAGGAAACTACTTTATAAAGACAAATTTAAATCTTTCCGTCTTCTGTCCTTGGAGGTGGTAAATACGATTGCAGCTTTATTCATTTTCATTGTAAACGCAGCAGCGTTCAGACCGTCCGGCTGTGCGTCATTTTTTGGACGGCTGCCACGGACTAATGCAGACGTCCCACCGGGAGACCAGAGAAGAACTAGACTTTGATTCACCAGATTGTGTTAAATAGTCCAGCTGTTGCGATTTGAAAGATAGTTACCTCCGAAGTGAAATAGAAATGAACTTGGCATTTATGCCTCCAACCATTTTTATACTGTTTGGCAATCAGCTTTTCAGAGGTAGCATTTTATAAAATAACTCTCACCGCTTAAAAGTTTCATTCACTGTAATGTTCAAAATGTCCCACCTTTATATTATCAGTAAAATTAAGCTTGAGTGATATGCAGAATTTGCATGAAATAAGCATTTCCCCCTTCATTTCGTGAGCTTTGATTGTATTCAATTGAGCTCAGAACCACATCTATTAGGGCTCTTTGGGGCATTAGTTAATTTGAATTGCAGCCGAAATGTTAGCTAGAATGTTGTTGAATATAATTGGAACGTGGAAAGTTGATTTTTGAAAGGAATTTCATTGAATGCAAACAATGATGTGCTTTTTGAAAATTAGAATGCTGTTCCTTTGTCTCTTGTAACACAGTCTGAGAAATCACCGAGTCCCTTTATGAAAGTTCAGTTTTGGCAACGCTGTTTACAGTCGTTCAGGTTTTTGTGGTACCAGTGTGGTTTGGAGTCAGGTCTTTTCCTCTGACTAGCAAGTGGCCCCCACACGCCCGGGCCCCACATTCTGGCTCTCTTGTAGCTGGGGAACAGTAGCTGCTTTCTAAAAGGGCACCCGAGCTGTGTGCACTCCGGCATCGGCTCCGTGGAGCGGCACAGATTGCTACATTGTCTCTGAGCTTTTATTTTGCTTTTCAGTTTTTCTTTTTGTCTTGAAATAGCTCTTGAGCAAACCATCTAAAATGACCCGTGAAAATATTTTGAATGGATCATAAATGACTACCAGTATGTCACGGTAAGAAAAAGAATACTGGCCAGGAAATCCAGATTCTAGGATTTTAATCCTGTGTCTGCTAGTAACAAGTTACGCGCCCTTGAACAAATCATTTAACGCACTATTCTTTGGTGTCCTCGTCGAACAAATGAAAAGGTTGGACTAGTTCACGTCAGCGATGCCTTTCAGCCTGAACGCCACAGGATTTTAGTCCTACTTTATAGCACCCAGAAAATGTAAGTTTTACATTTGGCGATTTTGTAGCACACAGGAGAAAGGCTGCCATACTTTTCATGAGTACTTAGTTTTAATTCCTTTTTTGCGGTCCTTGCCCTTGGATGAAGAATTAAAGCAGACAAAGTGAGCAGAATAATAGTATACTGCAATTCCTATCGGATTGTTGCCTTTGAGCCCTTGAGCCTTTCCCTTCGGGGAGAAGCTTTTTTTTTTTTTTAACGTTTATTATTTTGAGAGAGCGCGCGAGTGTGTGTGCATGTGCCTGTGAGAGGGACAGAGAGAGACAGAGAGAGAACCCCAAGCAGGTTCCACGCCCAACACGGAGCTCCACGTGGAGCTTGAGCTCATGACCGTGAGATCATGACCTGAACCCAAATCCAGAGTCAGAGGCTTAACTGACTGAGCCACCCAGATGCCCCTATCTTAGGGGAGGAGCTTTGACTTGCTAGAACTTGCCATTGTGGCCGCCTAGAGCAAGAGCCTGGTTTCTTGGCACGGTCACTGATGACACTCTGGCCCTTCCCATGATGGGGATGGAGCCACAATGAGGCTGCAGCAGAAGGTCCCTCGTTCCAGAAGCGGTCCTGGGAAGCGCCCCTTGGGAACCTGGAATAGACCTAATGTGTCAAACCCGGAGGAGGTACCGGTCACAAAGGGAAAGGACGCAAAGGATAGTTTGAAGGGATGGGCTCGGAAAGAGGCATCTGAAAACAGGGATTCAGAGAGAAAGAGATCAGTAAACGTGCCAAAATTAGCCTGTGGCCTTACTGTCCAGTTTCTGAGAGAAGACACCTTTGGTAAGCGGCATGGCACCGTGGAAGAAGCGGGAAAGGAGAGAGAGCTCCTGGTTCTTGCACTGCCTCTGCCGTTGATGAACCATTGATTGTAGGCCAGGTTCTCTCCTCCAACACTCATTGTTCTCATCTGTTAAAGGACCAGTTGGACTCGATGATTGCCTGCCGTAGCCCCTTTTGGCCTCAACCCATTGGGATTCCAAGTCAGTGGTCATTATCCGTGAGAAATCAGTTACTCTGACTCTCAGTGCGTACATTCAGAGAAACTGCCCACGAACCAACGGAGTTCTCACGTTGTAGCCTACGGGTGACTTAATAATGAATCAATCTGTAGTTGAGGCACTAAGACAATTCCGGGCCAGTTTCATCCCGACCACACAAGGTTTCTGAGTTTTCGATTCAGTCGACATCCCCTTGTTGCTCTTGTGGAAGCCTGAGAGCATTTCCTGGAAGTTTTCACCTCCAGCCGATGCGAGAAGCTTTCTTTAGGGTGTGTTCATCACCCCTTCACCTGCAGACACACACGGGCGTGAAAACATCCACGGTAGTTCTCCGAAAGTGCCGAAGGTCAGTACGGGTTGGCGGAAGCTGCTCACTTAGGAGGAGGCGAAGCTTCACGCCTCGAGCAGACCGGCTGGCTCACGTAGCAGTGGGCTCAGGCCCAAGATGGCAGAGCCAGACCGGTGACCGGCCTGTGGACTGTTGTGGCTTTTGGGCCATAACAGCCGAGCCAGGCTGGAGCTTCATTTCCTAGGATTCCCGTGCCCGTTTGTTTCCAGGTTAGCGTGGGCCACAAGACAAATTCGCGTGAGCTTTAGAAGGCAGAAGTGACACCGGTGTCATTTCTGTTCTGTTTTGAAGGCTCTGAAGGTCCGCGGAGGGCAGACGCCGTCACGGTCCATGCGCAGTGTCCCCTAGTTAGCACGTGGTGGCAGCTGGCCCACGGTTTTCCCAGCGGCCCCCAGCTCCTCCTCCAGCTTTTCCAACTTTTGGACCAGGTCCGTGTGTGGTTCCTGCAGGTCGTCTACGTCGTGGGGTTTGGAGACTGCGAAAGAGACAGAGCTGCGGTTTGTCCTCAGTCTCTTGTCAATTTTCACCCATGTTCCTTTTCAGCTGCCAGAACCGCTGACCTCAGGTCCAGCGTCGGACGCAGAGGCCACAGACTTACCCAGACAGCCTCGCTCTCTCCCTTGCCTGAAGCCTCATTCCAGTCGTGAATCTCGTAGGTCTCGCGCAGTGGTTCGCTCCCGTGACCGTGCCTAGTGCACACAGTCTTTCAGGCGTTGTCTGGGTCAGAGAAGGTCAAACCGGGTACCGCTGGGGGGACTGTATCCCCTGTTGATTCCCGAAGCACAGCAGCAGATGTCCTAAGAGGCGGATCTGTGGTCCAGGTTGATGGAAGGTGTCCTGGCGTTTTCTAATGACAAGGGTGTTGTCAAACTGAGGCCAAAACGAAGGGATCCGTCCTCACCGCGGCGCGGCTTTCCTCTGTCTCCCGGTCATCTCTGTGCGCTCGCCACTGCCACAGAAGACCGAGTCGTGTGTTAGTCACTGTCGATGGTGGCCAAGTCATGCAGTGTAACCGAAAGGCCAGACGGAGCGGTTTTCAAGCATCAGGACAGATTTCACAGTACTGGGCAGAAGGCGGGCAGACCGCGGTCGTCGGGTTTCAGGTCGTGGTGCCTGTGGCCGGAGCAGACAGGCTGCCTTTTCTCAGTAGTCAGGCGTTTGTTCTGATGCTTTTTCGCGTGAGAGAGACCTCCAGACCTGGCCACGCCAGAGCGTGGGCTTCTGAGCCTCTCACACCTCGTTAGTATTCACTCGTTTATTCGTGCCGCCCGTGGGCCCACGCTAGGTGCTGGGTGGAGGTGAGCAAAGCTGAGGGTCCCTGTTTCGTGCACGCCTCCCTCTTACTTGAAGAGACAGACGCGTTACACAGCACTCATTGCATCGTGACTGTGGTGAGTCCCACCGGCGAGGAGTCGTAGGGGGTAAGGGAGTGTCTGGATGGCTCCGGGGCTCAGGGAGTCCTAGTGGCACCAACTCCCGTGAAGGGCTGGTCGAGCAGTGGACTCACCAGAGGCGGGACAGGGGTGTGCTGGTTCGAGCTGCACATCGTAGCCTTTGCCACGAAGGCCAGTGAAGTCTGAAGAGCCCCCGTCCCGCCTTCCTGACATGTGGCAGGAAAAGACACAGAGGACGTCCCTGTTTTCACAAGGAGATTGTCACTCACGCAGCTTGAGAAGCAGTAGCTTCGTGCCTTAGAGTAGAAGGGAAGAGAGGAAGCTTCTGTGGGGAAAGAAGCGACCTCTGAAATTCATTAAGAAATTTTGCCAGAAACAGGATTCTCCTTTAGGGAAAAAGTTGATGGTCACTTAGCATTTTAGCTTATTCTCTGGATTCTTCCACCGGCCCTCGTTCCTCCCTCGCCCCTCCCCAGGTCTCGCCAGATTTCTTCTGGTCACTAATGGCAGCGGCAGGCACGTCTCTCAGCTGCCCATCCGGGATGGGGTTGGCTTCCTTCGCTCAGCGGGGTGGTCTCCTCAGAGCTGATCTGCAGCTAGTTGTTCCCAGGGACAGGATGGGTGGGGTGGGGGGTGTCACTGGCTCCTTCTGGCTAAGAGAAGGTGGGACAGGAGTCTAGGCGCAGTGGGACGGCCTGCGCCAGGCACCCAAGAGCTTTGCACTTCTTGAGAAGAGTGTGTAATTAAGCAGGTAGGTGAATTTGGCTTTTTAACACTTCCGTAGTTAATTGCTCTGACTTTTTCCGCCTTCTTTCTCCTGGCCTCCTGCTCCTAATATGTCATCTAATAGCTCCTTTTTATTTTAATGGCTGGCACCTCAAAGACCACTTTGTGCATGCTAATTAGACTTAGAGCATTTGGGTTTTTTTTTTTTTTTTTTTTTTTTTTTTTGGTTGGTCTGAATCCAGGAATATGGAAGCCAAATATTTTCTCTCTCTCTGCTTTTTTGTTTTGTTTTGTTTTGTGTAAATGTTCTTCCTCTAGGCCTCCCAGTAACGCCGGATGCAGGAGCCAGTGCTTTGGCAAAGAGCAACAAGCTGGACCTGTTGTAGTTTTAGATCCTGTTTCCACACACGAACCCCAAACCAAAGACCAGCTCCCCGAAAAAGATTCAACTCCACCCAAGGATGACGAAGGCAAAATGAAACCAGAATACAAAGAAGACAGCATGGAAAAAATGAGAGACACAGACAGCTCTCACTGCTGATGCGAAAGCCGACTCGTGTACCAGCCCTTTTCGCCGAGTAGTGATCAGTTCCGGCGTATTGGCAAGGGGGCTGCCGATATTCTGTTCTTGTCACTGGACTCACGGTACAGGTTCTATTCTGGTGTCACTTTTGTAAGTAATTTACCTATAAACATAAGTAAGTTGTTTAGCAAAATACACATCCTATGTAGGTTTTATTTTTCTGTATAGGGATAAGCTGGTTTGTTTTTGTTTTTCCAATTAGTGTATTAAGTGTGACTTCTTCTAGAAGGTTACAAAAAATTCAGACGTTTGTCTTTTTAGCTAACGTGCAAACCATCGAACAAACGTAATACTGAAAGTTCGCGGCTCTATGGATAAATGGAGAAACAGAACTGACCAACTGAAGAGGATTTAAAAAGTCCCCAAAGAAGCTTCTGTTTGGGGTCTGATCTTCTTTTGATAGAGAAACTGCAGTAGCATGGAATTGTTAGGCACGTGGCATACAGATCGCTTTCTAGCCTATCCCGAGGTAAAGCATAAAATTCAGGAGCTGCAGGTGCCAAGCCAGTACTCCCATAGTCCGTGCCCCTTGCACACACTGTCAGCTATGGAACAGAAAATCCGTGTGTATTTTCACCGTGTTCAGAGCCTCCCAAGGACGTCGGTGGGAATGCTCTGGTGGCCTGAATGAAGAATGGAGGGGAAAGTCCCAGCCTTGGATTTAATAGAGTATTATCTTGGTAAACAGTGTGCTCCGTGCTAGGAGTTAACTGTTTTCTCACGTACGAACGTGGCACCAGTGCCGTGGTTTATCGCGATTCTTATGTACAGTCAAGATAAGTGACAAGCACACTATTTTCCTCCTTCACTGCTGTTCCACATTATGCAGTTTGTTGTATGTGTGTGTGTGTTTTTTTTTAAGAAATTAAGTGGTAGTTAGTCTCTAAAAATACAATGTTTCAGTCTACCACGGTGAATAAATAGAAATGTAATCAGGGATTTTTAAAAAAAAAAAACTTATACAGCTTTTCAAAGTCGATTGTTTCAAAATTGGTGTTTATTTAAAATAAGTGGTAAGGTACTTGAATGCATTTTTTATGACAATGATTCAGTAATGGTAATTTTACTATTAAAGAACGTGAAAGGTTTAGTTTTGTTAGCGCGGCTCAGCATGTAGCTGTCAGGTGTTTCTCACCTAAGGGCAGAAGAAAATGATAGTAATAATTGCAGTAGTTGTATTTTATTTTTGCACGTGTGCTAAGCATAGGCTTGAAGAGGTGGGTAGGCAGGTAAATAAATGTACTTCCTGAATTTGGAAATAATTCTCCTTCTGTAGGTTTGTTATGCTTGATTGTTTCCATGTTCTTCCAGTGATGATTTTCCAGTTACTTATTGGTTTACTCACGGGGAATTCAAATGTAATGTTTTTCGGCTATAATGTTCCTAACTGAATACTATTCTGTATGATCCACTGACTACAAACTGCGTTAACACTTACACAAGTTCTGTTATGCTGTGATTTGAAGTCTCCTCATCACACTTATTAAAAAGCACTGACAGTTTCCCATTAAAGGTCAGTTGTGGTTATTGAGATTTTGGGGTTAGGTCTCCAAACTTGTCATTCTTGAGCAAGAAAATTGCAGACGCGTTGGATGACTTCAGCGATTTTTTAATCGTCCGCAAAATGGTTTCTTTGAGGAATTTTGCTCCGTGCTTCTTCGTGCTCTCCTTCCTGTACCTGTCATGAGGCTGCCGGCATGTGTTTCACACCCATTTAGGAACATAAAGACACGTACGCTTGTCATTCCCTAGTCATCGCACACATCAAGGGGGTGACGCACTTACGCAACCACCCTCATTTCCAGGGTAGGAAGGTAACCTGTTTGGTGAGATGTGCTCCCCGGGCCAGACATCGATTAGCAACCGGGCTCTGCTCAAGTGTTCTTGTCTTGTCCGAGCCACTTTCTTTCCTTCATCGCGATCACAAGGCATTGAAAGTTAATTTGATCTCAAGGAGTTTGATGTAGGATTTAACTCCTCTTGTTCTGCCTCCAGGATTGCCCCTTTCGCATCAGTTGTGAGGAGGTTCGTCCCTGCTGGGGTGCCGTTGTCAACAAGCTGTTAGTCCAGGACAGGAGGACACAGGAAGACTGGGGTTTGTGTCTTCAAGGTCATTCTTAGCCATTTGCACACACCCGCAAATTAATAGATGATCTTCGTACAATTTTAAAGTTGGAAGGGACTGCCAACTTTAAAGTTTTGTTTTCTCTAAAAAATGATTTCTTCTTCTGTTTTGGAACAGGAACTATGTCTCACCTGCTACAGTTTTGGACTAGTACTGGTGCGTTTTTATTGCCCGCGTGAGGCAAAGGGATAGACATACTTTGTGCTCTTGCTATTAAAGAAAGTGTCTCCCTTCTTTCCCCAAAGAAGAAGAATGTAGTTAAAATTCTAACACCCTCTTGTGCCTGGGCTGGTCTCAAAGTCCTCGGCCCCGTGGTCTCAGCAGCCGGGCGGTCCCGTGGAAACACTGACTGGCAGGACCCCGCAGGGCTGTACCCGGCCAGCCTTGTTTTGCCCGAGCGAGAAGGACGGGTGACGTGGCTCGGGCTACTCACCAGGAATTCCTCTTTCCTCGGCCTCGTTGTTAACACACAATAACATGTTTGTTGGAAAAATGGAGGACAGGTAAACACGATCATCCATTCTCTTTCTAGACCATCTTTAGATTGTACATCAGGTAAATGATGGTCTGTGTCACAGAACCCTGGATGATTTTCCCACGTGTGTTTAATGACTTCTATCCTGGAACAACTTCAGCGTATGTGGCAGTAAGTTGTGGAGATGGGACACTGTCCATCACCATCCGGGAGCTGAGAACGATTCTCAAGCAGCCTTCGTTGAAAGGATTGGATCGGTTTGGAAGTTTCTTCCTGGCACTAACATTCCCCAACCCCATTCATTCACAATGGATGCAGGACTAGTCTCTTTGACCTCTTTTATAAATAATAACTTCTATAGCGTGTATAGCGTGTGTTTTATGTCTACGATATAGTGACGTGTATGTGGGGAGAGAGAGAGAAAATGTAAGTAGAAGCAGTGGTCATTACATGAAGAAATTCGAATGCTCCTCCCCATTGGCGGCCCTCGGCTTCAAGTTAGGAAAAGGACAGGCTGTGTGCCTGTATGCAAATGAAAGCACTAACCCGGTTGAGGTAATAAATGACCTCTTTGGTTCATTTGATTTAGTTACTGACTTAGTTTACATATTTTTGCTCTGGTTCCATTCATTTAATTATAACTTGTGTTATGGTCCAGGGCAGACTGTCCGGTGATCCCTCATATTTCAGGTGCGTGTCGCTATGTGCGAAGGCTGTGTCGAACGCCAGTCATGGGCTGCCTGCCTTTAAAATGAATTTTCCTGGGGCGCCTGGGTGGCTCAGTCGGTTAAGCGGCCGACTTCGGCTCAGGTCATGATCTCGCGGTCCGTGAGTTCGAGCCCCGCGTCGGGCTCTGTGCCGACAGCTCAGAGCCTGGAGCCTGTTTCAGATTCTGTGTCTCCCTCTCTCTCTGACCCTCCCCCGTTCATGCTCTGTCTCTCTCTGTCTCAAAAATAAATAAAAACGTTAAAAAAAAAATTTTAAAAAAATAAATAAATAAAATGAATTTTCCTGCCAGGTTATTATACCCCATCACGTGTTGCTGAGCACCGGGACAGGCAGGAGCAACCACAGATCGCGACATGGTTCTCCCACCGCCGCCCCGTGCTCTGAGCGAGCCCGCCGCTGAGCCAATTTTCAGTCGTTGCTTTGAGCGTAAGCCCTTGGCTTTACCATAAGGCCCTTAAGTTTCCCCGTGGGTACTCTTCAAAAGGGAAGCTTCTCAGCGTGCTCAGTAAAAACATACAGAATACATCGGAAATCTAAACTTCACCAACTCTCCCGCAGGCCGGTGCATAACAATTTTCATAGCTTTAGAGGAAAGCAAATGGTAACTTTTAACAGAAGCTAAATTATATATAAAGCAGTAGGACACTATTAGATCTATAGGTATGTGTTTGAATAAATTTGTTTCTGGTACTTTTCCGCTATAGCCCCGACGCTGGCTTATACGAAGGGCACTTCAGTCAGCCTGTATATCATTTTTAGTCCCCTGTTTGTTAGATGCCGTAGTATAAATAATTGGGCAGTTAGGAACCTTAAGGTTATTTATTCATTTAATGTGTTTTGTCCATTTATACTGATTTCTTTTTCCAAAGAGGATCTAAGGACACGCACAAGCATATGAGTAATATAATAAAGACGAAACTTCGGGGGAGGGAATCAGGGAAAAGGGAATTAACGGTAAGGAGGGAAGAGGGAGCCTGGGTCACACAGACTGTGGCCTCATACTTGTGCGTGAGGCTGTGGCTACTGCAAAAACGCGTCTGTGCTTTCTGGCACGCAATTAGAATCTGCACTCAGTGAGGAGTCAACAGCAAAGGCGTTGGGCTCTTTTACTGGGTCGTGGCCCCCCACATGGACAGGAGGGCTGGTACACAAACAGAATCCCCACGGAAATGGGTGGCTGGAAGACGCAGTTTACAGGTATGATTTCAGGCCGAAGGGCTACGTACCGATTTTACCAAAGAGTGAAATCCGAAGAGTCAAACGGAGCACGCGAGTTAGGGACGTTTTTGAGCAAACCCAACACAGAGACGCACCTCAGCTGTACGGGTCTCAAGTGGCCATGAGTCGGGGTTGTCCGTGGCCCCATCCAGAAGACGCTCATGCTTTGGCCGATCCCTCCATCACTTCTGTGGGGAAGATGGGCTCCAGGAGCTCAGGCGGCCCCCCAGCCACGGTGGCCTTTTCAGCTTCCTCATGCAAGGAAAAAAAATGTGTGTTCCTCGTTGAAACCTATTAAACAACAAGAGCAGTAAAGGTCACAGTTAACCCAGTGGTGCCAAGTTGGCTGTTATTTGTTACGTGACGTAAAGGAGGTCATCTTCAGAACCGCCCAGAGGGGTCACGTCACCGTGAGAAAACATCCTGGGACCATTTAAAACCGGGCCCGACTTGGGTTGTATGTTAGCCGTGCGGTATGCTCGTTCAGTTTGTGTGGTACCCTTCCGGAACATTTGGCGTATGGTGGACTTTGGGCAGAAGCTTGGCAGAAAAGGACCAGAGGAAGAAGATGAACTAGAGGAAAGACCAGTCCTCTACATGAATACAAACCATTGTCAGCTAACTGTTCAACATAGACAGTTGCAGACTTCAGTCCAGTCCAGTCCATGCGGGCGGTGACCGTGTTAGGGGTTGAGCTTCTACAGGACTTCCTACTTATTCTCTTAGTGGGGACATTTGTTTTTCCAGTTTTTGGTCATTTATTGACTACTTATCATTTACTGACTACTGTCAATGTGCTGTACTGGCCACAGGCCAATGACAAGAATTCTCATCACAGGCACACCTCAGAGATCCTGCCTGTGTGGTCCTGGACCACCACAAAAAAGCAAGTCGAGTGAGTTTTTTGGTTTTCCAGTGCATATAAAAGTTATGTTTATAACATAGTTGGTTAAGAGTGCAGTAGCATTATGTTTAAAAAAAAAATAACGTACGGGGCGCCTGGGGTGGCTCAGTCGGTTGGGTGTCTGACTTCAGCTTAGGTTATGATCTCACGGCTTGTGAGTTCGAGCCCCGCATCGGGCTCACTGCTGTCAGCGCAGAAGCCCGCTTCGGATCCTCTGTCGCCCTCTCTCTCTGCACCCCTGACTCAATTCCTTCTCTCAAAAATAAATACACATTAAAAATATGTACATACCTTAATTAAAAATACTATATTGCTAAAAAATGCTCACCATCATCTGAGCTCTCAAAGTCAATCACCGGATCACAGATCATCATAAGAAGTATAATAATGAAAAAGTTTGAAATTTTGCCAGAATTACTAAAACCTGACAGATGTGAAGTGAGCAAATGCTGTTGGAAAAATGGTGCGGACAGACTTGCTTGAGGCAGGGTTGCCTCAAACCTTCATTCTGTAAAAAACCGCAGTATCTGAGAAGTGCAGTAAAGCCAAATGCAATAAAATGAGGCATGTCTGTAATCTGCTAATCTGTTCCAGAATGTTTGGTTGGCACTGTCCCTGAGGGAGGAGGGGCTGGGCCGGGCCTCTGGTCACTAGGATCCTTTCTGATGCCCTGAAGCAGCTGTTTCTCTTGTGGGGAGGTCTGGCTGGAAATGTGGTGGGTCATTTTGGAACCTGAGGCTTCTAAGAGGCAGGATGACATAAAATAACCAGGTAGGAATAATCATATATAGGAGCAGTATGATTTTGCCTATCTGGAAAAACCAACCCGATATTACACATCCAACAACACACACTAATGTCTGATTGCCCTTACACTCCTCAGAGTCTCTCCATTATGTTTTTAAAAAAATTTTTTTAATGTTTTATTTATTTTTGAGAGAGAGAGAGAGACAGAGCATGAGCAGGGGAGGGTCAGAGAGAGAGGGAGACACAGAATCCGAAGCAGGCTCCAGGCTCTGAGCTGTCAGCACACAGCCCGACGCGGGGCTCGAACTCACGGACCGTGAGAGCATGACCTGAGCCAAAGTTGGACGCTTAATCGACTGAGCCACCCAGGCGCCCCATGTTTTTATTTTCTATGAAGCTTAGGGTGTGTTTCAAGGTCATTACGTATGTTAAACATAGCAAATTTATCATTATGGTTTCCATCGCTGTCTCTGTTGTTTGAATTACAAAGACGATAACGTGGTCTCTTTAAATACGTCTGTATGCTATGTGCCTACTTCTGGCCATCCCAGTAACATGAAGGGTAAAAATGGTATCTGGGGTGTTTTCTCTCCAAGTAGCCAGTACTTACAAGGTGCTCCTATCCAAGCAAATCTGCAGAGGTGTTTACCTCATAAAAAAGAAATAATTTACCTCATAAATTCCCTCGGTTCTCTTGAGACCGTAGCCTTTCCAACGTATGACAAACTTAACATGCTGTCTACTCGTCTGAAGTAAAAGGAGTTGTTTCTGAGACTCATCAGGAAAACATCTGCCTTTAACTTTCAGGGGCTGTGCAGCCAGACCTTAACCATAATTTGGAGCATAACAAAAGGTAGGCTTGGAGATTCCAATCAATTAATTCTATTGAAAAGCACCATGCAGCTTATTCATGGAGAGGAAGGGCGAGAGTTTTAAACATTCAGGTAAATAGATAATCCATTAAGAAAACAACGCACATTGTGGTAAATGCCACCCCAGTGTTGTCAGCACTTAGTTATAGTCTTTGGATTCCCCTGCCCTCCTGCTGAGGGCCTCCCATTCCCCCTCTTCCAATCTTTGTTCTCTTATTCATGGCGAAGTGAAAACAAAGCAAGAAAGCAGCACGTACCCAGTGCTCCCTTCTGGACAAGTTCTTCCTCTATAGTAAAAAGGCGGTTGTACTTAGTCACCCGTTCGCCTCGAGAAAGACCTCCCAACTTGATAAACCGGACACCGAGTCCAATGGCCTGAGGGGGTGGGGGACAAAATTTATTTTAAACGAGAAGTCACGTGTTGCTAAAATACGAACCGTTCTTTAGGGAGAAAGGGAGCGGACACCGCGTGCTGTTCTGGTTTTCCTCACAACTCAGTATTTTATCTTCATGTAGGTAACACGGCCTGCTTACAAAGGGACAGCGGCAAAAGGTAAAGAGCGTGACTAAACATCAGATGCTTTACTAGTCATGTGAGCGTGCTGATTTTATCTAAGAACATTCTGGCCTTTCCCACTTCATTTTAGGCGGTAAGATTGCAAGGGCACACCCCAGCCATTTTAGTGTGCTCATCATTTTCCCAGGACTTCAATTTTTCTTCTTTTTAAAAGTTCAAAGATTAGCTCTTTACAAAAGGCAGCTGTCTGGGAGGAAGCAAGTCTCTTTCATAAAAGGTTACATGACTTTCTCCGCCAAATACTGCATTTCTCTGAAATACCAATTCGAGATAAAAGCAGTGTTTTGGCAATTCTGCAATTGACCAGCTTTTAGCACTTACCAAATCGACAAGGCTGTCATCAGAAGACTCTCCTTCTGTACTTCCAAAGACAGCGATGTGCTTCTTACCTGTAAGGAGAGGAATTCTTTTCAGGTTTAGATGGTATAGGAACAGTAAGTCTGTGTATATATATACATACATATATACATATACATATATGTATATATGTATGTGTGTGTATATGTGTATGTGTATATATATATATATATATACACACATACATACATGCCTCTGGAACCAAAATTTAAAATTTGCTAGAGATTTGGGGCACCTGGGTGGCTCAGTCGGTTAAGCGTCCGACTTCGGCTCAGGTCATGATCTCGGGGTTAGTGAGTTCAAGCCCCACATCAGGCTCTGTGCTGACAGCTCAGAGTCTGGAGCCTGTTTCGGATGCTTTGTCTCCCTTTCTCTCTGTTCCTCCCTCTCTCTCACTCAAAAATAAAGATTTTTTAAAAAATTGCTAGAGATTTCAACCTTTCCTGTGAAGAGTCAATGATTTGACCAGCAGAGAATTCTGATCTAAGCATTGTATTTTTATTACCCTGGTTGTTTTTTGTTTTTTGTTTTTTTTGAGAAAGAGAATGCACATGTAGGGGGGAGGGGCAAAGGGAGAAGAGGGAGGGACAGAAGGAGCCCAATGTTGGGCTTGATCTCAGGTGAAATCATGACCTGAGCTGAAATCCAGAGTGACACGCTTATGACTGAGCCACCCAGGTGCCACTTGTTACCCTAGTTTTATCTGTTTATGCCTTTCTGGTATCTTAGATGCTAAATACTACATGAATGCCACCTGTCAACAAATCTAAGCTACCATAAGTTGTAGGACCTTTATGACCGCTAAAGGGGAGAAATGCTCAAATTAGATTGACACGTTTCTAAGACCACAACTGTAGGACACGATTCCATCTTGTCCACGTTCAGTGTAGAAAAGTGTGCATCTCTGAGACAAAATCCACAGGAAGTAAAAGGGCATCATTTGGGGAGATGATATGCCTCGTTGGATTCCACAGTTTATCATGTAGAATATTATTCAAAGGAACCTGTCGTTCTGAATGTTTACTTATGAGACGAACAGTGTCGCTGGTGCTTAATCAGTCATTTGGGGATCTCAGAACCCCTCGAAATTTGCCAGTCTACAAAGAGCCAGGATTCTTCCTCCAGAGACAGTGTTTGTGCTTTAGAGGCAGGAGCTAGAGTGGCAATCTGAAGTGATTGCCTGCTGAGAGGGAGGCCCTGGAGGAAAGGCCAGGGCTGGGGCCTCCCATCCACCTGCTACAGGACAGCCCTGCCTGGGCCCTCGACTGGGCCCTCTGCAGGACAGGGACTACGCACATTCCATTCCCTCCTCTGGCACCAGCCCAGGACCCTGGCTGCCAGTCTGGCCCTGAGGCCTGCTCCAGCCTTCTGCCTAGTTCCTGAGACCCACTCATGTTTCAGGCACTGTGTGTAAGTGAACGAGGCTCCTGTGAACTCACGGGAGTTTACAGTCTAATGGAGGCTACTAGACATTAAATAACTGAACAAGTAACTGTGGCCAGTAGGATATAGAGAAAGCATAGGAGGCTATGAGAAAGGTTCAGAGCAACCAGGTAGGGGCGAGGAAGCCCGGAAAGGTACATACATCTGAAAAGGTTTCCTTCAAGGAAAGGAGACCTAAAGGATCAGGAGTTGTTAGCTGAGTAAATGATACAGGGCAAAGCATTCTAACCTGAAGGAACAGCATGTTCAAAGCCCTCAAGTTGGTAAAGAGTTTGAAACTTGTGAGGAATTGAAAACATCAGTGTGGGGGCACCTGGGTGGCTTAGTCAGTAAGCATCCAGCTCTTGATTTTGGCTCAGGTCATGATCTCACAGTTGTGAGATCGAGCCCCGCTTTGGGGTCCTTGCTGGGCACGAAGCCTGCTTAAGATTCTCTCTCCCTCTTCCTCGCCCTTGCTCGCACACAAGCACCCACTCTCTCTCTCTCTCTCTCTCAAAAATAAAAAAATCAGCATGGACAAGTGGGATGACTGTAGTGCGGTATGAAGCTGATAAGGCATTGTCCTTAGCCACCCCTGTGTGGTAGCCCTCGATAAAGGGGTCAACCTTCTGGACCGGGGCTGTTGTCGGAACACTGAAGTGACTCAGTAAGCTAGCTGCATTTCGTCTTCCAGCATCAAAGCTCTCGCAGATGGTTGGAAATTTGTTTTCCTTCCAAGATGAATGCCATGCTTTTTATTAACTGATAAACTGTGTTATTTTTGGCTCCTTTTACAACCAAGTTCAGTTCATTATGAGCCTGTTAGATCTATATTTTTACTCACTGTCAAGAAGATTGGTTATTTGCACCAAGTCAGACATCGTAGTTTGATTGGTGTGTTTGATGATCAGCCCACTGGATTTGGGGATGCTGATGTTACCATTCTCTAGAAGTTTAGAAATGCTTTTGGATGTAGTTCCTGCAATTATGTAACATCTGGAACCAAGAGCATTATAGATGCTGTCCCACTGTTCAGAGTCCTAGGTAAATATTTAAGAATTGATGGTTATACTGCATTAAGCATAGTCACAAAACAACAGGAATCTTATTGCACATATTCAAAGTTATCGATCTTTCTGAGAGCCACAAAACAGTTTTCTGTTGTACCAGCAGTGGCTGAATGATACCTGAATCACAGCCACACAAATTAACAAGCTTCATGGAACAAAACTTCAAGTGATTAATTAAATTTGAGCTTATAGATCTAGCAAATAAAATGTTTAGCACATGAAATGCTCCACAATGAAGTCCTTCAAACGCAAGCTACTCCTACCCCCCGTCTTATCCATGACACCAGTAATGACCGTTTGGCCAGATCTCACTGTTCTACCTGGTGAACGGACAACTGAAGGAAATGCCCCTGCAAGAGCCCTAGGTTCTCATTGTCAACACCCTTATTTTTTATTGGTGCGACCATCACATGAAATGAAGTGCTTATTATTTTTTAACGGATGATATACAAAATCCTCTAAGCCGCGGTACCAGATTCCAGCCTGTCCCACGAGAACACACGACACAGGGGCAGTTTGTCGCATTAAAACCGGCTGAGGTCAGAGCCCCGGGACAAGCTGTGGAAGTCGGGGCTCCGCCAGTGCCGGGATGAGGCACAGGCGGTGACAGGAGTGATGGCTGACAGAGGCACTGGGCCACCAAGTGAGAGGCAGCAACCATCCTCACTCCCCAAATTTAAATCATGCATTATCTCAGAGAGGGTATCTGTTCAGCATATCTAATGGTTCTTCAGTTCGTACCATGAAGTCTTAGAGTTTTGGAGCGTTAGGGAGAGCGATGGCCTTCTGTGCTACATGGACCACCCTTGTCAGGTGCAATTGGCTGGCACGGATCCCCAAACCCCACTATCTGAAACCTTACGAAAAATACGGCTTCGTGGGGCGCCTGGGTGGCTCAGTCGGTTGAGCATCCGACTCGATTTCGGCTCAGGTCATGATCTCATGGTTCGTGAGATCGAGCCCCGGGTCAAGCTCTATGCTGACAGCGTGGAGCCTGCTTGGGATTCTGTCTCTCCCTCTCTCTCTGGCCCTCTGCCGCTCACGCTGGCTCGCTCGCTCACTCGCTCGGGCTCTCTCTCTCTCAAATATTTAAAAAGAAAAAAAAAAGTACAGCTTTGTGACTTTCGTGCATTGTGTGGCGAGTGGATCTCGGTTCCGAGCGTTTGACCTAGCCCGCGTCCTGTTGCCGGGAGCACTTCACAAGGGCGTGTGATGAACTTGCTGAAGCAGCGGCTAGCACAGCGGCTCGCCCGGCCTGGCTTAGGTTGCTCGTAAATACACGGTACCCTGAAGTGCTCGGGGCTAGCTTGCTCCCCGCTGCAGAGAGGAACACTCCTATGTAACTGTGTTTCTGCTATGCGTTTGCTCGGTGCCTGCCTTTCCTCCTATATGCTGAAACAACTCAGCCCCAGCCCAGACTGCAGTATTTCGAATGACCAATCCAAAAGAATGAGTTTGCTCTGTGTGGGTATAACATTCGAGGCGGATCCCGTTACCTCCTTCCTGAAAGGATCGATCAAGGCGATAATTGAAGGGAACCGGCTGATCAGATCCCCGTACAGGTCCGCCATCTCGGCTGCGTTTTTGTACGTTCCCGTCATCACTTCGTACTTCCCTCTGCTCTGAGAAGTGTTCGGACGATAACAAAGCACGGGATAAATGGTGAATTCCTCCAGCGTGAAAGGTGGGATTCCCATTCGCATTTACTCATCGCACATAAAAGGTTGTGAACGTTCTTTTCAGGCTGTACGCCCATTAGAAACCTATGCACCTTAAATGTCTGTTAAATATTAGCCTGGGGAAATCGAGTCACTGTTCCCTTTCATGCCCTGCGGGGGTCTAACCACTGACTTCAGATGAAGCCTGGCGCGCAAAAGACCAAGTACACAGAAGGAGAGGAATCATTTCTTGCTTAGGTTTGTGACGTGGTGCTCGCTGCCTGGCTGCTTGCACAGATGGGCGAGGACATAAATTTGTAAAACGGGACAGCACTGCACAGGGGCCCCACTCGCCAGAACCCGCCGTCTTTCCACTCACAGTAAACGACTAGCTTGTTTCCTCTACTGTGGGTATCCTAACATTTGAAAGCAGAGAGATTCTGAGATACTAACAGCCACTATGAAATGTCAAGTGACCCGTGTGAAGGCATCTCCTTTTCAGGTAGCAGCAAGTTCCGGCAGGAACCCTACGGTCTTGAAAGTAGAGTTCCAGTTCAACCCCACCTATTTGAAGTCCGGAAAGCCCCTGAGGGCTTAAGGCTCTAGTGTAATCTCTCTGCAAAACATCGCACTGACTTCCGGGTCTGTGTCGAGGGGCGGCACCTGGGGCGTATCTAGGTACTGGGGAGGAGGCAGAATGGAACAGAATGGCATTTTGGTTTGCTAACACCCTCTTGTTACTGCTGCTAATGGCAGGGATTCCACTGGAATTAGAAGTCCCTAACTGCCAGGATTTTATTCTTTTTTTCAGATTAAAAAGCAGCAAGATCTTTTAGTTCTTTACTGCAAAGCGTTAAAAAAAATCCTATCTTGTCAGTAAAGAAAAGTTAAGGACTTTTTAAAAAGTTTATTTTCATTTATTTTGAAAGAGAGAGAGTACAAGAGCATGCATGCACACGCATGGGAGTTGGGGAGGGGCAGGGAGAGAGGGAGAGAGAGAAAATCCCAAGCAGGCTCCACACTGTCAGCACAGAGCCCAACAAGGGGCTTGAACCCATGAACCATGAGACAAAACCAAGAGTCGGACACTCAACTGACTGGGCCACCCAGAAGCCCCAGAAAAGCTAATGACTTTGAACTAACATTGTAAGAATTATCTGCTATCAAGCTAATACATTTTACTGAATATAAGCAAAAAATCCCCGTTCTAGCTAGCACTAGTCAGTATATTCATAGTTCTTGGTATACATTGCTGATGAAAACATGCAATTATTTTTTGTAATAGTATGCCTAGGAACCAATCATTATGTGGAGAATAGGAAATTATATTAAACATTCCTTCATGCACTTAGCATCTTTAGAAAACTAAAAAGGACTTAGAAGTCAGCGAAACTTAGGGTTCTCATACACTGTTCAAATTTTCCTTTGAAGTTTCAAGAATTGCAAGTTCAAGCAGAATTCTCTCTGGTCATTTCCCCTGAATTTGACATTAATTACCAAATCACCACACGTGTATGTGAACATGCTGGGCGTTTTGTAAAACACAGACTCAGCATTTGTGTATTTGAAGAACAGAAGTATGTGTACGTGTATCAGACTGGCAACTTTTAACAGCATTCCTAACATGTTAGTTTCCCAAGTTTTAATATTAACTGCAGGCGTGTTAACCCCGAGAAAGCGAGGACTGCAGCTTTTTAAAAGTGAACCTGTTTTCTGTTCTTTTTAAAATAACTGCCTGCACGTGGTGTGGTCTCTGGGTGAAACGTCGTCACTAAAGCTCTGTCCTAACCCAGGCTGTGGGTAACACTGTGATGGGCTTAATTGGATAAAAATACATTCTCCATAAATGTCAATAACTTGCAAATATTTTTATATTTAAAAAGTGAGTCACAGGGGCACCTGGGTGGCTCAGTCACTTAAGTGTCCAACTCTTGGTTTTGGCTCAGGTTCATGATCTCATGGTTCATGAGTTCAAGCCCCATATCGGGCTCTGCACTGACAGTGTGGAGTCGGCTTGGGATTCTCTCTCTCTCCTTCTCTCTCGTCCCCCCTTCCACTCTTGCTCTCTTTCAAAATAAACAAAATAAAGTGAGTCACAGCAGAAATTCTGAGAACCACTTGTCCAGAAGGGCTTACCAAGTCACAGTTAAACAATGGGTTCACTTTTCATGCTTGACAAATTCAGCACTTACCAATGAAATGAGTGAACTCAGCAGGACATGCCAGCTTGTTAAATTATTTTTCAACAGTTCTCATAATTGCAATGTAAGCAACCATGTTAGTAATTTTTGTTACAGGATTTCTATATGTAATTATTTTGCCATTTTCTGTTAATTTTTAAAGATCATAGGGGCGCCTAGGTGGCTCGGTCAGTTTTGGCTCAGGTCATGATCTCACGGTTCATGAGTTCAAGCCCCGCGTCAGGCTCTGTGCTGACAGCTCAGAGCCTGGAGCCTGCTTCTCATTCTGTGTGTGTGTGTGTGTGTGTGTGTGTGTGTGTGTGTGTCTCTCTGCCCCTCCCCCACTCTCTCTCTGTCTCTCTCTCAAAAATAAATAAACATTAAAAAAATGTTTTTAATCATATGGTTATGGTATTCTTTGGTCATTAGCTAACTTGGCTTTCTCAGGTGGGCATTTATGTTTGTCCCCTCACACGATATTAATAAAAACAACAGAATCTGTTTGGAAAATGTTCAGAAACACTCGTTTTGAGTTCTAATTTAAAAATACTGGGACCCAACAAAAAGTTAAATGTTCTGGAGCAGAAACTTACATAATCTATCAGCTCGTGTGCAGCACAGTTGATGGCTAGGTGCAGATTGGTCCCCAGGTCCAGCCCCAGGTTTGCACAGATGCCTTCGATGAGGAGCAGCGGCTGCTCTATGGTGTCGTAATTAATGGTTAAACAGCCAAGATGGGACATCTTGCCGGTGATGGGCTGCTGTAACCAAACCAAATGATGCGTGTAAATTGAGCGCAGTAAGATTCTTGGAGCTTCCTGGTTATAAACTAGGCATTGTTTATAACCAGGTACAGCCCCCTAGATATGTCTCTGTGTCTCCACTAACGGCACATCCAGGTTCCTCTCATCTCTGCATGACTTTCCAGCGTACGACTGCCCAAAGTATCTGGAATAATTTCCTTAGCCCAAGGTTTCAAGTCGGACCCAGGAATACACTTGTCTCTTTGGTCTGCCTGTGTCATCTCTTCTATCAGCTCTTTCACTGCACGTGGGCCGACCTGAGCTGCAACCACCAAGGTAGTGAATTTCCACCTGGTCTCTGTAAACGTCTGTCCAGCCTGTCCCTAACTCTGTCCTTCTCCATCTACTTCCAAACGCGCTCTTTCCTGTATTCTGTCTTCCTTTGGAAGAATATAAGTATTAAAGCTGGAACCCTCCTTCAGGAAACGTTTTATGAGAAAAAGGAGTGAAGAACTCTGCTAAAATGCGTTGCTGAGGATGGAAGAATGTTTGGGACCTGAAGCAGCCCAGGGAAAGCCATGAGTTTCTATTGCAAGGTCAGCCCTGATATGCCTCATCATAAATTGCCACTATCCAATTGTAACATAGTTGAAGCAGAATCAGTAATTCTGAAGGGTGTGTGTGTGTGTGTGTGTGTGTGCGCGTGCATGTGCATGCCAAACTCAAGAGCAAACCCAAGTGTGTGCACGAACCTAGGTGTAACTATCCCATTTCTCTGATGATAACACTAGTCAATTATAAGAACCATCCAACGTTTTTAATGTCAGCGAGAGGAGCCTTTTATTTGGCAAAGGAATAGTTGGGGAAATTTCTGTATATCAACTGAGGAGTTTTGTTGGAGTCTTCTAAACTACAAAAGTATGACTTATTTAGAGTTTATCACTTATTAAATGCCAGCTACCATTCTAAATGCTTTACATAAATACATTTACTCCTTACGTTAACCTATGAAGCAAGTACTATTATTATCCCATTTTATAGAGAGCTAAGTAACTTGGAACAGATTTTAATCCGGGAAGTTTAGCTCCAGAGTTCATGCCTCCACGGGTATGGCTGCCTCTCTAGAATCGAGCAATTAAGCTTTTTCTAACAGAAATAGAAAGTAGCAAAGCTGATCACAGGAGGACTGATCTTGGTCTGAGCTTCTCGGAACACAGAGGACAACCTGCTGGCATGAGGGAAACAGTGTCGATACCGGGTGGTTTGTTCATCATCGCCTAAGCGCTCTTAACAAGGTCCAACTTTAGAGTGTTGTGTTCATCCCGACAGATGCAACTGTCAAGTACTTTACTTTCTGGTGTATTTTTCCATACATTTCTCTTCTCTCTCCCAATTTTGAAGAGGGATTTAATTTTCCATCTTTACTAGTCCGGGTGAGCAACTAGGACCATTTGCATTATCTCCGGGGTTCTTATTGGTTATTCTAACTATATGGTCGAAAGGTTAGGCATGGAGCAGATGTGTCTGTCAGAGCACCCACAATCACCAGAGTCATTGACTGATCAAGGTCAGATGGTTTCCCGAGGCTCTTGCAGCCATCCTGGCCAATCTTGACAAGAACTGTTTGTCTGACGCTGTCGACAAAATCTGAGCTCCCGTCATGGTTCTGGATATGGTGCTTTGGTGACTTTGCGGGACGCGATGAAAGAGATGGCTCTCTTTTTGTGCCTTTTGTTTCTCTCTCATTTGATAGAGGTAAGATGAAGATCGAAGACCTTTCCCATGTGCTTTTTGGCTACTTAGCAGAAATTCCCCTTCCCCAGCATTTCACCTATCAGGTTCCAAATATAATCCTGTTACTTATAAATGATTCTCCATGCCCTCTGAGATGTCGGCTGGACAGACAACTGCTGGCCCACAGCCTATGGCCAGAGAGGGAGGATGGAAAGATCTCCCAGCCCTGGGCTCTGCCGGTTTCTCGCTCTTGGAGGAGGAGCACTGTGTTGTTTCGATTTGTGTCAGCCCTGGTCTTGGAGCTCAGTGACTGGGAGAGGAACACGGGCAGAGAGGATATAAACGAATTGTGTCATACTGAAGTGTGGTAAGGAAATACATAAACTTACTTGACTTCTTTTGTTTCCATTATGCCCTTTTTTTGTCTCTGTTTTTGGAGGAGGCGGCTGTGGGACAGAAGATGAAGATAAGTCACTTGCAATTATTAGGTCTTGTGGCCCGTCCACTGTTCTGGGCCCTGTCGCACTGTGAATCACACATGTGTGCGCTCACACACACACACACACACACACACAGAGGGACCTTACCAGCCCCTCCCTATTTTGATAATCTCCAAACCGTTTTTTTGAATTCAAGTGCATGTTCCCTTTTGTTCGACTTTACGTTGTACCTCCAATCATTATAGATGGGGTATGTGGATAACATATCCGTGTCTTTCTACTCAGGTAAATAAGTTATTATTCTCTCATACGAAGTCCCCTCCTTGCCCTTAAGGAGAAACACCACTGTGGGATTTGCTTTTAGATTGGTTTGAATGTTGTTAAGGTACAAACCCTTTGTCCTGCAGGGTGGACTTGACTTTTGGAAACAGCCAAAGGTCATTAAATCTGATGAATCTGGTATGTGTAATGTCATCAGAGATTAAAAGATACTTTCCAAAGATAATTGGTGACTTTCAATACCCACAATGTAGGGTGTTGACAGTGTTCTAGATCCAGGATTCAGCCTTTAAAGGATGCTTCTTAATACCCAGCATTCACAGGCTCTGTAAATTGGGGTATGTTTGTCAAGAATCAGTATGGTTCACACCCAAGTATATGCAAATACAGATATCCTACTTCGTTTCTTCACGATGGAGTCAGCTGAACTTTCTATCCCCTTGTAAAAATACCACACTCAGGAAGAAAAGTGATGTGCGTGGCAGGGACATACACTGGTGAACAAGACAAACACAGGCACGACCAGTGGCTCATATATATGGTTGCCTGTCATCGTCTGGCTTCTGTGGCTTCCCTCTCAAGGGCTGCCTGGCCAAAGGCTCCTGTTTGCCCAACACCAGGATCCCAAGCACACACAAGAGTCTGTGCCTTAACCATTACACTAAACTGCCTCGCACATCCTAGGGGCCAAATCCTTTCTTTGCAAATGCTAAGGGGTGATCTTAGCATAAAGCCAGCTGATGAGACTGTTGAAGGCCATTAGAAACTGGATCCGCAGCCAGTGAGGGAATGTAGAAGTTTGCCTCCTATGGGAAACCCAGGGCAAATTAATACATTTTACACATCAATAACAACAATACTGAGTTAATGAACTGTAATGAACTATAATTTGTATATGTTGTCAGCAATTCCATACCATAGATCCTCTTTACATACCATTTCAATTGTTTTGTTAATATGTTTCTGAATTTCCAGAAGCATCTCCACACCCTGTAAATAGAATAATCATGATCTTCCACAACTGCAGTCTAGAAATTTTAAATATAAAAACTTACACCACACGCTGGCTCTTTCTAACTGAATATTTGTAGGGTCCCTGACAATGTATCCTGGTTAGTAGATTGGATATGGTCTATCAAATCAGAAGATTAAATGTGAATCTTCGGCCCTCAATTTTTATTTGGTTGAAAATGAGCGAGACTCTTCTCACAATCCTTTCTCCATTGTTCAGAATTGACAGGTTCAGTTGGTTGGATCAAATGGACCTAATTCTCTTTCAGTCTCTTGACCAACCTTTTTGCAGTACATGTCACAGGTCACCCAGGGATTCTGCATGATAGTGTTTGAATTAGTATAAAGCCACTGTCACTTAAAAAGTCGACACAGTCTAATGACTGTGGGATCTGCATACGAAGACAAATACAGAATGGCATGCCAACTGCTCTGGTACCCAATAGCACAACAGATATTAACTGCAGGGAAGATTCTGGTGCCAGCATCTGAACACAATCTGATGGATGGTGAGCCAGCGATGGATTCCTAGTGTTCCACAATCAATACATTGGGAGATAATGGTTATTCTCATAAAAAAGAATTCTTTATCATGAAGAAATTATCTTGAGATTTTTTTTTTAATGATTTTCACTAGCTTGGATAAAAAAATATCACTCAATGTATTACCAGAGAGGATGAAACATCCTGCATGTTTTTTCTGAAAACATCTGCTATAGAACACGAACATTTGTTCCTCCCAGTGCCTAACTGGTAGAATATTTCACGAAGATTTAAAGAGGCGTATTGGCTCATTCAGACCATGGCAGAACAAGACAGACGCTAGCACACGACTAAGTAGAAAGATGCAACTTAGGATTCGTTCATTCTGTAAACATGCACCAAACCTCTCTTTTGTGCCAAGCAGTCTGCTCGGCCCCGGAGCTCTTACTGAACAGAATTGGCTGCTAGGAAAATGCCAGCTTCCTCTCGCTGCTGCCACAGTGCATCGGCCAGTAAATAAAGATGCCTCAACTCCCCCAAATAACAACCTTCCAGCACTATCAAGGCCTGCCAGGTTACTCACCCGGGGCTTCTTGGGGAGTCACTGGCACATGTCAGTGCTGAAAGGAACCAGAAATTGAAGGTGGCCTAAATGTGCCACCCCCCCCCCCCTTTTTTTTTTTGACATCTTGCTTTCTTCCCAAGTCCCTGATTTCCTAAAGTATTTTTTTTTCTCATTTTATAATTAATTCTCTCTCCTTCAGTGTCATAAACCTTAGGGACCCTCACTAAAGACTCATCGATGGTGGAGTATATTTTTTGAGAAAAAGCAGTATGATATACTATAAGGTACTTGTTTAGCTGTTAATCCAGGATGGGGTATACAAATCACTTCTTTCATTAAATTCAACTTCCCGGGCGATGACTTCCCACAGCTGACCAGAGATACCATTAGCAAAGGTATAGTTAGCTTTGTCGGCTGCTCCTGAAATAGGGAAGAACAAGGAGAAACAAGAAACATGGTTCATTGCTATGGAGATACTCGTGGGTCCTTGGCACATAATAGATACTAACCTGAGGGTGCTTCAGTAATGCAATATTTAAGTAGAGGGGGTTATTGTCCAGCATGGCACTGGTTTTGGCCACAGCTAGTGACACTGCCCCAATGGCCATGCTGCCACTGAGGACAGGTTCAACAGGTTCTGGAGGCAAGATAGGCTTCTCTGTAAGAGTATCTGTCCTCCCTAGAAGGAAAAAGAGTGATAAAAGATTCCTTTGTAGGAAGTTTGACTATGATAAAACTATCTATTTTTAATGCTTTACTTATAGATGTGAAGGCCCAGTATAAAGAAAGGGGGAAAACCGAGGCTAGACAGAAAATGCTCTCCACCCCAACCCCCAAGAAGTTTTTGTGTGATGTTCAAGTAATCCTTAGCCCTGGATTTTGCCACTCTTAAGAAATGTTAAGACATTCAATATTAACTCCTTCAACAGTTTTATGGGGTAGATACTGTTAGCCCACATTCACATATAAGTAAACTAGGGCTTAGGTTAAAAGATTGGCCCAATATCTAATAGAACGTGAATAAAGAGGATCTGGACAGTCTTTGGATTCCAAGTCCTTTGTTTTCTACACCTGCCATAGCTCCTTGGTACCCAGCTTTTTGTTGAATGTCTCTCCATGCACATGTATCTAACTGGTTACCTTTCTGGCCAATCCCAAACAGACACCTCATTATTTAGAAGTGGCATCCAAACCCAGCCACTGACCCTCACCCTCACCCATCTTTTACTCTCATTTGTTCCCAGTGAGCCAGCCTGATGAGGTGCTACGCCGTCCGTTGTAAATCGCTAGGGCCCTTTCTGCCCTTCCCCCAGCTGCTGGTCTGGCTCGGGTAGGTAAGATAAGTGGAAAAAGCTATGTAAGCGCAGAGTACATAGTAAATCTTTAGCAAATTCCTGTCCCCTCCTACTTCTCTTACGTTCCATGTTCTGTCAGTCAACAGCAACTGCCAAATAAACACCCAATGCTGATCTCTACCTATAATTCAGCAGTGGCTATCTCCCTGTCCCAAGAGATTGGTTTCATAGGATTCTTTTGCCTTGGGCGACTCTCCTTCCCTCTCTGGGCCTCAGCATCTGAATCTAGGAAATAAGAAACCATGTCTCCATGTTCTCTTTGATCCCCTCCTGGTTCTGGTGCTTTCTTCTTCAAGGAAACCCACATTTATTGGGTGTTTGTGCGTTTGCCTCACGCTAGGCGCTGGTGGTGCTCAGTTGAATGAGACATGATTCATGTCCTCAAGGAGCATGTTGGAAAGACATAAAACTCTGTTTACAATACCAGCAGCACTGGAGGGGCTGAAGTTCACAATATGTTGGAAAGCACGGAACAAAGGGCCATGATAAGTTTGATTATTTGCCTTAAAATAGCAAAGTTTACCCCCCTCCCCCAATTTTTCTTTATATGTTATTAACAGGACCGAGAAAATGTTGGTTATCCATATCAAAGGATATTGCTAATCTTTAAAATATGGAGTGGCTTTTTTGATGAGCTAATGGATATTTTGCGGGGCAGTTGAAGGTCCCCCATACCACTTTTCTCTTCCCCATCCGGCATCGCCACCCTCCGGTACGCTTCCTTTGGTAAGTGCTCACCTCTGGGGAAGAAGTATTTTTTCCTTACAAAGAAAACAGAGGGTGGGGTGGGGTAAAACCGCCTAAGATCCTCGACATCATAGCTTCAAGCAAGGAAGTCACATGCAGGATGGATGGTACCTGGTGGGGAGCCCGGCCTAGGTCTGCAGCAGACTCTGATCGGAAAGGCAGTCCAAACATCAGCCTTTCTTCCTCACATAGTGGTTATGGAAGGTTCTGTAACAGGAGTCACCGACCTTGCCTTTGTCCTTTTTTTCTTGCTGGGGGTGGAGGAGGTGGAGGTGAAGGGATGGATATTGTTTGGTCTTCCAGGCCCTTTTCCAGCTGTCTTCTCTCCTTCTCTTCTTGTACTTTACTTTCAAAGAATGTCCTTAATGGCAAGAAAACATGGCTTTACAACGAAGACCACTTGTAATTTGGGCCGTGTTTTGGTGCTGACCTGACCTCCATTCAATGCGTGTCAATAATTAGCTCTGCTTTTTAGCCACTTAAAAGCAGATCACAGCTTCACTTTGCAAGGCCCCCAAACGATGGTGTTGTAACAAAACTGTGTGGAGGAGCCGAGATTACTTTTGGAAGGAAATGCATAAATGTTTGGAAATAAATGTTTGCAGGTTGTATGTGTTCGTTTTAAAAATTATTTGAGGGGTGGGGCGCCTGGGTGGCGCAGTCGGTTAAGCGTCCGACTTCAGCCAGGTCACGATCTCGCGGTCCGTGAGTTCGAGCCCCGCGTCGGGCTCTGGGCTGATGGCTCGGAGCCTGGAGCCTGTTTCCGATTCTGTGTCTCCCTCTCTCTCTGCCCCTCCCCCGTTCATGCTCTGTCTCTCTCTGTCCCAAAAATAAATAAAAAGTGTTGAAAAAAAAAAATTTAAAAATTATTTGAGGGGTGCCTGGGTGGCTCAGTCGGTTGAGAGTCCAGCTTCGGCTCGGGTCACGATCTCACCGTTGGTGAGTTCGAGCCCCGCGTCGGGCTCTGTGCTGACAGCTCGGAGCCTGGAGCCTGCTTCGGATTCTGCGTCTGCCTCTCTCTCTGCCCCTCCCCCACTCGCACTCTCTCTCTCACTCTCTCAAAAAGTAAATAAACATTAAACAAATTATATGAGCCCAGTCGTTTGTATATTTAAGGTAAACATTGAAGATCTAATTTGATTAAGGGCCACTGGATTTTCTTTTTGAGTAAATGACCATCAAAAGAAAATTGAGTCAAGAATAGACAGTGAAATATACAGCATAATGGGCAGGACTTCATTTTCTTTTTCTGGTGGGGAAGAGAACTTAAGGTGAACAGTTAAAAAAAAAAAAAAAAACTTGGGGAAGGCCCCTTTAGGTTCACCTCTATAAAAGTTCAGCTTCCCCAGAATAAGAAGAGGCTCAAAGCTTCCATAGGAAAAGAAAAAAGCCAACGAAGAACAAAGACATGGGAATTAGAATTACATTCCACTTATTAATGATCCAGGTGTTGGTGGGACAGAGCCTTCAAAGTGCTGAGAAAAATTGCTTTTAAATGAGATCTATACTCAGGTAAACTGTCAGCCATCAGGGCAAAGTGCTGGCATTTCCGCACACGTACGAACTCCAAAACTTTCCATCCCACAAGTCGAGAAAGAAGAAGATACAGGATTGAGAAAGTAGGGGGAAAATAAAGGGATGTCCTATGGCATCTCTGTTAGCAGATAGAGAGGAACCAGTCCAGATGGGAGGTTTGGGGGGAGAAAAATTCCAGGAGAAAAGAAACGGAATAGAATAGAAGGCATGAGAAAAACTACACTGGGAAAGAAAATGAGGAATATGATCTCAGCAGATGAGGGAAAAAAAAAACAAACAGAAAACCAAAAAACCATTAAAAAAAATTTTTTTTACAAAGGTTATGATCCAACTCTGAAGCAAACTAAAACGTGATATTGTGTAGAAGTAAGCAAGCGGTGAAGTATATATAGAGAGAGACAGAATCCGGTTGACCTTTGTTGGGCCAAGAGGCTTGTGGCACCGGACCTCCCCAAAAGGAAGAGTGACGCTAACCCTTCCTCAGTTGGGTGTTGGACAATACTTACACAGCCCCAGCAGACCCTTCCTTGGTTTTCGCATGTTAGAGTCCACCTATGGACAAGCATGGAGGACTTGTCTGTGGCTGAGGGGCAGACTCTAAGCATCACCCACTGTGACTACGTGAAAGGGTAGGAGACACTCAAAGATGGCGTATGAGATAGGGGGACGGACAGGACATCATCTGGATTCTTCGTGCTTTTCCTGAGAAACGTTCTACTGAAACTTATCCTGAATCCTTTGCATGGAAAGAGACTGAAAGGCCTTACGTGGCCTCCCACAGGAAAACTTTAAAAACAAGGTTTTCAGAAGAAAAATGGTATTTTATGCTGCATTTCGCTGCTTTAGCATATGCCTTTTAATCAACTTGCTGACTGTACCCTCTAGATACAACAGACCCATATCATTGGCGGGTGAAAGAAAAAGAAAAGAGATACATTTGTACTGGATGCTTCCATTTGCAAGTGGAAGATTTACCTGAGCACCTGGTCCACCTCGGCCTGGCTGGAGGGGGCTATGCCCCGAAGCTCCTCCGTGATGGTTTTGTTGACCCACTGCACAGCAGTGCTGACGGCCTCAGACCTTTCCACTTCCTCCGCCTCAGCCTGCTCGGGTAAAGCGTTCTCATGGACTTCAAAGTGCGTTGAGATCACCACTGAACATATGTTCTGAAAATAATATAAGTGTGTTCTACGTTTTCCCTACCTTTTGCAGAAAGGAAGACATTGAACGTATCCAGCTTTTAATGTGCATGATACTTTATCACCAGTTTCAAAGGGAAAACGAGAATATATAATTTTCTTTGAGATATTTTTGTAACTGTTGAAACAGTGTGGAACCCAACTCCAAGGAGCATTTAAAATTATTACCTGGTTGATGTACACTGATAAAAACCTTACACTGAACTTCATTTTTATCACTACCTGTCCAGGAAATAACTAAAAGGATACAGATTTTAATCATAATTGTTTTCCTCCCAGAGACTGTAGTAAAATTATTTCTAACAAATATGTAGCAATTCAAATGAATTATTAAAATTACTAAAATGAATTTGTCTTTATGTAGTTCGGCCTACATATCTATGAATCTATGTAAAGCCATATAAAAACATTATGAATAAACATCCCTGTAGATTTACAGAACTTACCACCTTAATAATGTCAGAGTTTTAAACCCATTTTTGCCCCACGTCTCCATCTTGGATCATCTTCAGGCTAGCAGGTCATGTCTGTACCAATATGACACTTAAACATAATAAAGTCATCATGTTTGACTGCATGGTTCATGCTTTATGTACATAACTACCTACAAATTGTGTGTGTTTATTTCACAAACGCTGAACTTCAAAACATTAATTTTCTACAATTTAGACAATAAATGCTAATAAATGCAGTGGCGTCAGGACACAGTGAAGAATACATTTAAGCTGCTTCGTACCTTGGGGAAGTTTTGAATGGTGCAGAATATTTCCACTTGTAGGGTTGGAAGCCCCAGTCCATCCAATACGTTTCTCCCCACTACTTTGCATATGGTGGGAGGCTTTGCAAGTTTAGAGAAACAGTTTGCCTTCGACACACACACAAAAAAACAAAGATGACAACACCGTAACTAATTTGTCTTTAAAAGGTCATTCGCATTTACTCTAGTTTCTACTAAACTTCTCCCTCAGTGTCCTCCTCCTGTGGGGATCAGGCTAGCAGCTCTGTGGGAACTGCCCCGGCCTCATGAGCTGAAATCTGGATGAGCCTGATGCCCAGTCTTTGGTACATGGAGTGATTTGTTCTCTTTTAAAAATATTTACTTACCTATTTATTTATTTTTAAATATACATCCAAAGTTGATATGTAGTGTAATAATGATTTCAGGAATAGAATTTAGTGATTTATCACTTACATACAACACCCAGTGATGATACCAACAAGTGTCTTCCTTAATGCCCCTTGCCCATTTAGCCCATCCCCCACCCACAACCCCTACAGCAACCCTCAGTGTGTTCTCTGTATTTAAGTGTCTCTTGTGGTTCGTCTCCCTCTCTGTTTTTACATTATTTTTGCTTCCCTTCCCCTAAGTTCATCTGTTTTGTATCTTGAATTCCACATAGGAGTGAAGTCATATATCTGTCTATCTCTGACTGACTGACTTCCCTTAGCACAATACCCTCTAGTTCCATCCATGTTGTTGTAAATGGCAAGATTTCATTCTTTTGATTGCTGAGTAATATTCTATTGTGTACCACAACTTCTTTATCCATTCATTAGTCGATAGACATCTGGGCTCTTTCCGTACTTTGGCTATTGTCAATAATGCTGCTATAAACATTAGGGTGCATGTACCCCTTCAAAACAGCACGCCTGTATCCTTTGGATATATACCTAGTACTGCAATTGCTGGGTCATAGGTAATTCTATTTTTAATTTTTTGAGGAAACTCCATACTGTTTTCCAGAGTAGCTGCACCGGTTTGCATTCCCACTAGCAGTGCAAAAGGGTTCCTCTTTCTCTGCATCCTTGCCAATATCTGTTGTTGCCTGAGTTGTTAATTTTAGCTATTCTGACAGGGGTGAGGTAGTATCTCATTGTGGTTTTGATCTGTATTTCCCTGATGATCAGTGGCGTTGAGAATTTTTTCATGTGTTTGTTAGCCATCTGGATGTCTTCTTTGGAAAAGTGTCTATTCATGTCTTTTGCCCATTTCTTCACTGGATTATTTGTTTTTTTGGGGGGGTGTGTGTTTTTGATAAGTTCTTTATAGATTTTGAATACAAATCCTTTATCTGTCATTTGCAAATATCTTCTCCCATTCTGTCAGTTGCCTTTTAGTTTTGCTGCTTATTTCCTTCCCTGAGCAGAAGCTTTTTATCTTGATGAGGTCTCAAGAGTTCATTTTTGTTTTTGTTTCCCTTGGCTCTAGAGACATGTCAAGTAAGAAGTTGCTGTGACGAAGGTCAAAGAGGTTGTTGCCTGTTTTCTCCTCTAGGATTCTGATGGCTTCCTGTTTTGTTTAGGTCTTTCATCCATTTTGAGTTTATTGTTGTGTATGGTATAAGAAAGTGGTCCAGGTTCATTCTTCTGCATGTCACTGTCCAGTTTTCCCAACACCATTTGCTGAAGAGACTATCTTTATTTCATTGGATATTCTTTCCTGCTTTGTCAAAGATTAGTCGGCCATATGTTTGTGGGTCCATTTCTGGGTTTTCTATTCTGTTCCATTGATCTATGTGTCTGTTTTTGTGCCAGTACCATACTGTCTTGATGATTACAGCTTTGTAATACATCCTGAAGTCCAGAATTGTGATGCCTCCAGCTTTGGCTTTCTTTTTCAGGAGTCCGTTGGCTATTTGGGGTCTTTTCTGGTTCCATACAAATTTCGGGATTATTTATTCTAGCTCTGTGAAGAACGTTGGTGTTATTTTGATAGGGATTGCTGTTCTCTTTTGAACTCTCAGCAGAAACTCACATACATTTATTTCTTTTTTATTTAATAAAGCATGAATTTATTTGCAATCAAAATGAAACATCATTTTAACTTTTAAAAAAGGAAAACAAGTCTTTTATTCTTATACTTAAAAGTCAGTTTTAAATGACATAAACCCACAATATAATTCTAGAAATCAAATAAACTTCCCCATTTCAAAGAACAGTATCTAACAAAATGTAAAACTTTTAAAAGCATTTCCAACATATATTTATAGGTTTGGTTGTTTTTTAAAAAAAGAATATATCATTGCTTTGGCCACTGTTTTAACTGCTTTACCCAAATTATTTGTGCCTAATAACAACCCTATGGGATCAGTACTATTTTTGCTATCTCCATTCTATACATGAGGAAACTGAGTAGGAAGAGATTAAATGTTTTCCCCACGAGTTCAAAATAACTGTCTGAGCTGAGATTCACATCTAGGCAGGCTGATTCCAGAATCCACATCAACTGCTATCAAGTGATGGGGGAAAGGGAGAAGGGCACAAAGTCTACTTTGAAATGCATAGCATTTTGGGAAAAAAACTAAGCCCGAGTAATGTGGTGATACACTCCCTATTTTTATGTCAGGAATATGAGGCCCCCGCTAACTTTGGCCATTCCAGACGCGGATAATCTTCTGTCTGCCATGTTGGCTTCCATTTCTCGTTTGGTGATGGTGCCTCAGAGTGAAATATGTACATACATATGAATTTAAGGGAGGAGAAAAATAAACAAACAAAAACTAACTCAGGATTGGAGTCTTAGCCAAATTAATTCACACTGAAATAAAGAGATTTGTTTTAATTAGATGATTCCAGCTACGCAACGGAGGAGAATAGTTGTTTGAAAATTATTACTTAGTTTCTCCAAAGAGACTCCTTTTGGGAAGCAGACTGTTAGTCAAACATGACACACTTTGGAATTTTTTCACATACGTTTCTTAAAGACCCCATGTCACTCTTTAGCAGGCCCTCACCTATCCTTCTGTCCAAGATACCAAAGTCAATTGGTCTCTAGAATGCTGTGATGCAAACAGGAAAACTTCTGTGGGCCAGTTTTTATTCCTCTCAGCAAGGCATCTGATATTTTAGTGGTGAAGACTTCTGCAGAGGCTGTATTTCACCACCAGTTCACGTGTTCAAAGAGGGTTGTCAGAACCCTAGTAATAGCAGTTTCATTGATGTGGAAAAGCAGAAGCCATTTGGAAGTGATCCAAGAAAGAGGCGGAAGAGAATGAAGCTGAGGCCGAAAGCCACTCAAAACGCCTGAGTAAAAAGATACAAGATGGTGTTTCTACACAGAGGAGTAGGAGCTGGGAGAGAAGGAAGAAGGAAAGTGAAGGTACACTCTCCTCAACCTCTTTATCATCAGATTGTACTGGGTTCTTTATCTGCATTCACCGCAGACCAGGCCTCTCATCTTTCGGTTTGAAATCTAATGACCTCAACCTACATGACAGGTCATCTAATACCCATCAGCGACGTGCCAACTTGCAGGTGGGGCCCCAGCACTGCTAAAGCGAAAGTCAGTTTTCAAGCCATCCGTATATTTTAAGGACTGTGGTTTGGATGTTACAAAGTAGGTGCCTAAATGAATTGAGACAGAATCAGGAGACAAAAATATTATTTAGCTTATCCATTGTGTACTGTAGTGAATTTGATGCAACTAGCAAGGAGCACCCACGACGTATAATGATATGTCAGGAGGGAAAAGGAACTAACATTCTTAAGTGTTTAATATGTGCCTTGAGGGAGTGATTGTGCCTTATCACTGTGTCACACCACAGTGCCTGGCAGATTTAGGATTCCACAAATTAAATCTTGTATAAACAAATACATGTCAGATACACCCCTGGAAACTTTGCATACATTATGTCATTAAATTCTCAAAACAACTCTGTAAGGGAAATCCTATCATCTCCATTCCACAGATGAGCAAACTGAATTCCAGAGAAATAAATTACACCGGGTAAAACGACCAATGTTTTAATTATTTACTGCTAAGTAACAGACTGCTCCAAAACTTAGTGGCTAAAGCCATTTATTCACCCATGAGTCTCCAAATCTGGCCTGGGCTCAATTGGGTAATTCTTTTGGCTGCTCTTGCCTGGAGTCTCCTATTCAGACTCAGTCATCTGGAAGCTTGACTGGGTCCAGAGCATCCAAGATGATTCAACTCATGTGTCTAGGGTCTCAACCAGGATGCTTAGAACATCCTAGGGGCTGGCCGGGCATGTCTTTCTTACAGGATATCCTGGAGGTGTTACATCTGTGAGCCCATCTACCCGATCTCTCTCTCCAGCAGGGTAATTGGGCTTCCTGGATAACTACTCCAAGAGGGAGTGTTCCAGTAGTGCAGCCTCAAAATGGCAGCACTTACCCTGTCTTTGTCTGCATCATGCTTGGTGAGGTGCTATTAACCAAAGCAAGTCACATGGCCAAGTCCCAAGTCAGTGTGGGAGAGATTTACATAAGACCAGTCACACTGGTGGTATGGTTCATTGGGGAACATCAATATGATAGTTCTACTAAGTGGCGGGGCTAAGAATTAGATCAGATCTGCAGTCAGATCAGATGAATCACAAACTCTTTCAATCATGAGTTCTATGGTGAGGGACTAAATAGTATCGTACTGCTATTGCCCACAAGCATCTTCCTCATTGCTTCAATTCCTCTAGTATATAACAGAAGCAGAGAAGAAATGGCATTGGAGCTGAACATTGGGGAATATGTAGTATTTCCACTGGCAGACGAGAAGAAGTCAAGGGAAGACACTTCAGGTAGAGGGAACAGGAGAAGCCAAGGGGAGGGAAGTGAGGAACGTTAGGCTTCAGGGAATAGTAAGGAGCCACAGGGGGTTTCTGAGCAAGAGACTGTTGGTCAGATTTAAGATTAGGAACGCTGCTCTGGGGGCACCTGGCTGGCTCAGCTGGTGAAGTGTGCGACTCTTGATCTTGGGGTTGTGAGTTTGAGCCCCACGTTGGGTGTAGAGATTACTTAAAAATTAAAAAAAAAAAAAAATTTTTTTTTTTTTTTTTTTTAAAGGAGCATTGCTTTGGCAGCACGATTAGGGTTGAACTCAATAGAGGGAGAGACTAGATGAAAATAAGGATGGCCAAAACCAGGGCAGCAGCAAAAAAAAACAAAAACAAAAAACCATTATCTTTTTGCCAGTCCAATTCTTGAACTTGCTTCAAAGTCCAAGCCCAAATTTTCCCAGATGCTACAGCCTACAGGGACCTTCCCTAACCCTGAATTCCTTTGATAGGCATGCAGTGATGTGTCACTCAGTCTAGCACACAATCATGTATCACCTTATCTAGTGTGATTATGTATCAGTGGCTTTTATCCATAACCAAGGTATAAGCTCCCAGAGAGCCATACAAACTGAAGTCCTGGCTGCCTAGTAGACTGGGAAGAACATTAACACCGAGGAACCAGAGTCCAAATCTCCAGTCTTAACTTTTGCACCAAGTAGCTGTGAGACAAGAGCTTGGTGTCTTTGTGAAATGAAGAAGTTAGACTAGTTAACTTCCAAGAATTCCTCTAGCAAGAGACAGTGGGAAGAGAATGGAATTCAGAGTCGCATTCGTTCATTTGTGTCACGTTAGTGCTTGAGTGTCCACTATTTCCATGGAATCGCGAGGTACTAGGGACACAAACCTGGTCTGATTCGTCACTGTCATTCACTGTGTCCGTTGGGAAAATCATCTAAATTCACTGGGCCACAGTTTCCTTATTTGTAAAACGAAATCACAATTTTTACCTCCTAGTGGTCCTAAAGATTAAGCAACAAATCACATAGCACAAAGAGCTCAGCACTGCCCTCCCCCAACATACAGCTTTCACTTGTAGGCCACGATTGAGTAAAATAAACATTCATGGAACATCCTCCATACCAACTGCCTCGACAAGATGTTGTTTTGAACCCTGTAAACACACTGTGCTTCTATATTGCATTTACATACTCTGCTGTCATATTGCCTCACCTTAGTGCAAACTCCTATCAGTTCCAACCACACTGCCTTCCAGAAGGTAGTTGGCTAGTACTTAACGGATCTAGAAGTGAGAAAACGCTTGTTTCAACTGCTCATTGCTTAAGCCTAAGGTACATGCCTGATCTTGTGCTGGGCATAGGGACTAGGGAGGTGGTAGGAAAAGGCCCCTGCTTTCCATGGAGCTCAAAAGCCTATGGAGGGTCTCATTACGGACAGGAAATGATTTAGGAACACTCAAGGACAATCAGTCCAGGTGAAGCGGGCAAGACTGATGTGAATTCGGAGTTTGGGTAGGAGCTGGTCAGATGGGGTCGGGCATCCAGGAAGAGGGCACCCTGCAAGGTACATACGCTTGAAATCAGAGTGCGACTGGGCAGTAATGAGGAGCGGGCTGGGCATGAGGCCACGGGGTAGGCTGAGGCCAAGCTGTGGCAAACGCCAGGGAGCTCACCCGTGGTCAAACGGAGGCCGCTGCAGGCTGCAAGCTGAGCTATGCGGTGTTAAGGTCTGTGTTTAAAGAGAACTGGCACCCGCGCAGGGCGGCTCAGAAGCCTGCCGGGCCCGAGCTGTCGCCTTAGCCACGAATGCGCCTACACCGCACTTTCCTCTAACTGCTTCCTGTCCACCACTTTCTCGAGATTCCTCCTGCCCAGGTTTCCGCACCGCTTCTTCCTTCGGGGTCGCCTCCCCGCACGGCCACGGTCCTCAAGCCCGTGGCGGCGGCGCGCGTGCGCGACTCTGCGGCGCAGGCGCACGGCGTTGCCGCAGCGCGGGGCGGGGGGAGAGGGGCTGGAGGGAAGAGGGTGTTAGTCCCAGGTCCCTACCAGGTGCCCGTAGACGTCGGCAGGCTGGAGGTAGAAGGTGGAGTTGAGCAGCTCTTCCAGCCTGCGCGGGACGTCGTTCTCCCGGTAGTACTCCATCGCCTGCTGCTTCAGCTTCTGCAGCTCCCTAGTGGTCCCACAGCTGCGGCCGCCGCCTTCTTCCCCCATGGTAGGAGATTTGAGGCTACAGCTGGGGTTAGCCTGGGGGCCCGCGAGCGTCCTGTCCGTCGCTAGGCAACGCAATGAGATTTCCCGACCCCAGATCTCGCGTGGCTTCTCGCCCGGGTTCTTGCCGCGGTCTTAGGTGCGCATGGCTCCTCCTGTGCTCCTCCCTCCTCTTCCTGAGGGATTGGGCCTGGGGCTAGGGCTCCTCCACTCCTGACGCTCGCGCAGTGGCGGCGTCGTTTCCCACCACTTTCCCTGACACTTTTCCTGATGGGGAAAGAGTTCACGATTTCTGCGGAGGCGTGGGAGCGTTAGTCCCGGCCTCCAGCGGGGGACCGGAGCCTCGGATGGCGCGCTCTGGGCACCGGGCCTTCTTGCTTACCCTCCCTCCCCCCGCGCACACTCCCTAGTCCCTCGCGGTGGGTGAGCTCCTCCGGGTGGCGCGGGCACACCTTGCCAGCCCACTCCTGGGGACGGATATATCCTCGCTGGCCCGTGGAGGTGCCAGGAATTCATTCATTCGCCCGTATTTAGCCGCCGGTCCCGAGGCCAGCAGCGTGCTGGCCGGGCACACTGGTGCGCAGGAGAGAACCGGATACGCGATCCCACCCCCTGCCCCCCTGCCCCCCTGCCCCTCCGCTGGGAAATGAGTGGGGTGAAATCACTGGAAGGGAAAACCAGTGTGGGCCGAAAAAAATCGGGGTGAACCCCGAACGGTTATGGCTTGGACAGGCCTAGGGGTGGGGAACGATACAGGCAAAACGTGAGAAGGAAAAGTGGGACTGTAAGACTGGCACTGGGTCATATACCTTCTCCAGTACCTTCAGAGGCTGCCTCAGTCCTGCCCTTTTAAATCCAACTGCCTGCTTGGCTTCCTTACACCTGCCGGGTGTCAGTGCAATTATAGAACTTCTTGTGCTTCTGCTCTAGGTACTTAGGCGGGAGTGGGCCGACACGGGCAGGTGTTCTTGTTCTGCTCTTACCTGTAAGTGTTCCTGACTTAAGTAGATCACTTAAAACATCTCTGTTGTATTTGGCTTTTCTGGAAAACAATCCGGTCTACTCTGCCTGCTTCACAAGTCCCTTAGGATAAAATGAGAAAGCGAGTGAGAAAATACTTTCAAATAAGATATTTTTCAATAGAGGCAGGTAGATGTATAAAAATATGTGACTCTATAAAACTGATACAAAAACCCAGACATGTACCTCCTTCTGAGCTCCCTCAGTGTTGTCTCCAAATCTCTGATGGAACATCTCACTTTCTGGGATGTGACATAATCATGGGCCTGCCTTATCCTCCTTGCTAGATGGAAATCCCTTCATGGTAGGAGCCCGGTCTGAGTACTCTTCACATGCCCCTCAGAGCCCGGGCCTGCAGGGACAGAGCGTGTGCTCTGCTGAATAGGTGTTGAATGAACCTTTATACGAAATAAGCCCGTGCTCTTGCTGCTGGTGTTTCCATCCCACCCGTGCGCCTCTCCTCCTATCCCCATGGATGGAAGGCACCCCTTTCTCTGGGACGCCCATCCTTCAATGCCCGGCTGACTCCCACATCTGCAGAGACGTGGTGCTCCACATCAGCTCTCCTCGCTCAGCCCTCCCTTCTGAACTCCTTTCCCACTTGAAGTCTGGGCCACAAAGCTCAGCCTTCAGGGATGTCTTGACTCATTTGACACTTAAATGGAAGGTTGGAAGTGCCCTGGGCTGGGACCGCCATCTTTTGGAGTCCCCTCTGTAACCCACCAGCCTCTAGATTCCATGAGGACAGAGACTTGGTCTGTCTTGTTCACCATGGTGTCCCCAGTACCTTACTTTACAGATCTTTGCTCAGTAAATAGGTGTTGAGTGAATGAGTGGATTTTACATATAATAAATGCCTAAGAAATACTTAAAATGTTTTGGACTTGAGTGAATAATGAATACACTAGGCTGGCTAGAGCAAAGGATTGTTTTCAGTAATAAAGAGACATCAGGATAGAAAAGCATGGGCAGGATGGAAATGGTGTTTTAGGAAGTTAGCTGGCAGCAATGGGTAAGCTTGGAGGGTGTTGTACAGAAAGCAGGAGACACAGGTAGAAAATGATGCAGATGTGAGGGCCTAAAGTCCACTGATAGCACTGGCAAGAGGTGGATGACAGAGTTCATAGAAGGATGGGAATCATGGTGAGTGACTGGATGTGGGATTGGGGGACCAAAGATTATGCCTTTGAGGATGGCTCCTAGAGTTCTGTTACAGTTGATAGACATGGGGTGGATGAGTGAGTGATGTGGTTTTGATGGAAGGAATAGGATGTATCTGGTTTTAGACGTGTGGGGCTTGTGGAGCATTGGTATCAGAGAGAAGGGAAGACTGACAATATGAAGATCACCCATCCACATGGCACTTAAAGTTGAAATAAGGATAGGCGAATCTTCTGGAGGGAAAAGGGGAAAAATCCTATAGAAGCAAGGACCTAAATATTGGGGAAGAAATATATTTAGGACATAGGAGGAGGATAAGGTGCTCTAAGAGGCAGTGAGCCAAAAAAGAAAAAAAAAAAAAAAAGCTGAGGGAAGAAAGAAAACAATCTAAATCATGGAGTTTAAGACAGAGAGTTTTTGGAATGTGCCAGATGTGCGTGTGTACATATGCATAAGAATAAATTCTGAAAGAATATACATTGACATATTAAGTGTATTGTCTTTGGGTAATGGGATCATCGGGAATGTTAATTTTCTTTATTAGTAGTATCTGATTTTTCTAAAATGAATGTACTACTTGTATACCTTTGAAAAATTACATTAAGATATTTGAAGGACTAATATTAAGTCAAATTAAAGACTGAAATTAAAGGAGAATGAAAGACTGAAAAGATATTAGGGAGTCAGTTGTTCCTTTATAGAATCTTGCCATCCTCTTAAAAATAAAACTACATGTAGGCTAAATAAATAGCTAAAACTACCATCCCTGTTAACTTCTGTCATTCACTCAATCAATAAATATTTATTGAACGCCTACCATGTGGCAGAGACTAGACACTAGGAAAACAGCAGTGAACAAAATAGGTAACGTTTCTTCCCTTCACGGCACTTAAGTTCTCGTGGGCCTTGATCCTAGCACTTACATCCTGCTGAGCCATCAGGACAATAAACTGCATTAAGAGACGTGAAAGCATTTTGAAAAGTTGGTATGCTAGGCGTTTATTAACATTCTATTAGTGTTGACAGATCCAGAGTAAATAAAATGACTATTCATGAATATTCCAATTTTCTGATTTTTTATAGATGTTAGAAGTACTGGGGTTTTAGCTGTAAACTACATTCATGTGTATGCGTATTGTATACATACTTATCACTTTCCTTGTTTTAGTACCTTGGTAACTATATTTCCATTTCATATTGAGACTAAATGTCCAAGGGCACTCAGAGAACATCAGAGCTTGAAAGGCATTGAGTGCAGCTAACTCTAAGGGTAAAAACAGGGGAGTTGAAAGGAGGAAAAGAAGGGAAGGAAAGGGAAAGGAAAGACTCAGGAGATAAGGAAAATTCTGGAAGATATCCAGGGACAGAGGGTAGGATTATACCCTCTTCCTTTAGAGAGAGGACACCGCCATGACTATTGACATCCCACAGATGGGGTGCCCGCAGTGGATGGATGTGGTAGGGGACAAGGGACATTTGGGAATTAGAAGACAGATTGGAGTCCCAGCTGTCCCCAAGATCTAGACCTCATCAGTAGAATGAGTGGCTGGTCTAGATCAGTGTTGCCTAAACTTTTTGAGTATGAAGACTCCTTTTTAACAACCGAAAAAATGGAAGAAACTAACCCCCCCTCTCCCCTCCATGTAACAGTGGTTATATACAGTGACTATGAATTCAATAGTATGTCTGGAGCATATATGTTTCATTCACATAACCTCCATACATGTGACAAAGAATACATTTATAGGCAAGCTGCTCTCCAGGTCGGGCATGTGTCTGGTGCATATTCGGAATTGTGAGCTCTTTGCCTATAGTATGGGGGCTTCTCGGGGACCTTGACTGAGAGCCATTGAATCAGGTCTCTTCATCTTAGACGTCTCCTATTTTGTAGCTTTGATTCAAGATAAAATATCAGGGCATACCAGTCTAGTCCTATCTGCTAAATGAAGACCCTTCATGGAGGAGATTAATCATGCTTCAGTCTGCATTTGAAAAAGAATTTCTAAGCTATGTCAGACATTTCCTAAATGAATGAGGATAAAGAAAAACATATTTGTTCATTTCCCCCTAATCCTTTCTAACACCTTTCTATAAATTGGAACTTGTTTGCCATGACTTTCATGTTCAGAAGTGATTATTTAGGTGTTATTTTGGGGTTGCTATCAAGTGCCTGTTAATTCTTGCCTGCATTTGCCATCTGTGTTGAATATCATTTTTCATAGGGAACTAATGAACATGATTGCAGGTGTCTTTAATCTTTAGAATCCTAGAAACTGGAGAGAGAATAGATGGAAATGTTGCCTTTTCCCCATCTAAAGATGGGAGTGATAATGTTACCCCTCCTGGCCCAGTTGTCAGGAATGAGGGTTGCCAAGCTAACTGCAATATAAATAGCTGTAAATTAAATGCGAAGGAATAAAAGTAGGAATGATTAGACTAATAATAAAATGTTTTTGTAATTTGATTTTTTTCACTACCAATGTCTCCTGGCAATAGTCATTACCTCTGGGCTAGTAATAGCAACAAAAACCCAGGCAGCAACTACCGTTGATGGAGAACTTTTATATGCCTGAGGTTTTCCTCACATCATCCCATTGAATTCTGCAACACAACCACAAGAGGTAAGGGGTTGGCCCAAGGTGATACAGTAAGCAAATAGTGGAGATGGAATTTGAACCAGCTGACCCCAGTGCCCATGCATTTCCCGCTGCGCTCTGCTGCCTCTCAAATCTAGAACTCTCGGTCGTTAGATTCCACGGTCTCATGTCAGCGATTGTTATGCTCTTGGCCATCCTTTCTGGATAAGCCAGTTGAGCTGCTCACATTGAGGGCGTGGAGGAAGGAGTCTGGGAAAATGGTGTTAATCTCTTGATCACTGGCTCTCAATCTGAGCTGCATATTAGAATCATGTGGGGATTCTACCAAATTCAGGTAACATCTGAACACTGTTAGAATCTAAGCCCCTTGAGGAAGAGGGGTATCTATTCCCTACTGTAGTATTAAAAAACACTGATGCCTAGGCCCTACCCCAGACTTATTAAATTAGAATCTCCAGGGGTGGGGCCCACACAGAGGAATTTTTTTTATATGGGATATTAATGTGCAGCTGAGGTTGAGAACCTCTGCCCTAAAATATTTCTTCAGGGATCATGTTAGAAAGAGAATGGGTAAAGCTTCACCCAGGGAAAATTGGATAGTGGATACAGCCAAGAAGGCCTAGAAGTGTTGGGCCTTGGAACCAGACCACACGGGTCAGAGTCTGGTTCTTCCAGTTCCCAGCTGTGTGTCCTTGTACAAGATACTTAACCTCTCTGAGCCCATTTCCTCATCAACTGATATTTTCAATTTCATAGGATTGCTATGAGATTAAATTGGAAAATCCGTGGAGCCTTCTTCCCACCATGCCCAATACATAGTAAATGATGTCATTATTGCCAAAGAAATCAAGGAGAAGGAAAATAACATTTTTAGCAGTTTTACTATATTTGTCTGAAAACCTTTATTTGACTTTGTACAGGAATTCAGGTGGAATTGCATTAAATGATAAGGGGAACCCCCCTCTTAAAACAATATTAATGACATTTTGAGATACTCAGACCTCCTGGTAATCTATCGCTTTTGTTTTAACCTTTACCATTTGTGCAAAATTATAGAGTTGATGTGTTATTTCTCTCTTGTTTCCCAAATAAAGCAGAAAGCTGGAGCCACGGTTGCAATGTGAGTGTTCAAAGCTGGCATCCTGTCAAAGACTGTATTAGATTCAGCCTTCCGGTCATTTGTTCAGAGGGCTTTGACACTGAAGACCAAAAGATACTGTTGGAGATGTTATTGCTGGCAGTTTAATTGGTATTTTTCAGGATATAGACACACAATTTCTATATAGGAAGAATTAAATTGGAAGTAGGGCAATTATCCAGTGAGTTTAGACAGTAAAAAGAAAGAGAAAAAATGAGGCAAAAGAAACTCTTCAAGTAAGCTGTTTTGCCATTTTAAGGTAGATACTTTTTTAACTTTGTAGAAATAGATACAACTTCAGAGTATTTCTGTGACACAATTAAGGGGCGAATAAAGCAAAATGAATACATATAAAATATTCTGCAAAGGCCAGGTTTTCTAATTTGTACTTCTTCTCTCAATATAAAAGTAGCAACGTAAATATAGTAATTGCATTTACTTTGAATGAAGAAAATGTTAAGCATCTTTCCCACATAGGGGGCAGCAAAGAAGAAAGAGAGGAGAAATCCCAGTTAAGAGGACCAGTTAGATGTTTTCTCTAGTTATGTCTGAAAATGTTTTCTCTGTAACGGCTGCAGACATTGATCTGGTCTGTTTCCTAGCCTCTGAGAGTCGTGTGTCCACCTACTTTGTTACTGTGCTTGAGTGAGAGCCAGTAAATTGTTTGACTTTTGTAATTAAACTTAAGAACTTGATTGAAGGGGATTTTAGCTTCCCTGAAAATGTACTTTAAGTTAATCTGCTTAAGAGGAATTATCTATTTCTTATTAGCAAAATCAAAACACTCTATGCCTTTATAACTGATGATTTCTACTGGCCTGGTCATGAATCTCATGGTAACGTTAAGTTGTCAAATATTATTTGGGGGATTTAAAAAAATTCAGTTGTCAAAAGTTTAGGACTTGATTCTTGCCATTTTTTTATTGGCAAAATGAAGGGTCATTGGTGGTGTTTGCTCTTTTTCTAACTTGATTTACCTTTAGTTGTTTGTTTCATTTAAGACATTTGAAACTTTGTGTTCCTTGACTATTTTTAAAAATTGGAGTCATAGATGCAGATGAGAATGTTTTCTTTCGGGGGAGTAAATTTGGAGAGGAAGTTCCCAGGCGTTTTTAGCACATAAAATCATCTTAGGCAAATTTCTCAGTACTGATTTGATTTAATTGCATCTTTTTTACATATGACAATCATTTATAAGTATCATTGGAGCCCTACACAGTTCCAGAATTATTTAAGGTGACATTTGTGAATGAATCTCTAATGCCAATCTAATGTGTTAGATTAAATTTCTGTACAATTAAAAAATACACAGAATTGTATGTTAGCAAGGAATAATGGGTCCTGTTTTTAACTAAATACCATTATTATATTTTGTGTTCGGGCATCCAAAATCTTAGGTAGATATTGTAGAAATAAGAGCAGTAATGGTCAGAATTCGCTTCTCAGAAGAATAACGTTTCCATTAATACTTAAGGAGAGATCTGGTCAGGATGAAAGACTAAAATGTTATTTCTGAAATGGAAATACTTTTAATATGTTGTTAATGATGCCTGCCTTCTGCTTGGGCTACAGTCAGCATAACCACATTTAAATGCTGTAGTTTCGAGAGAGGAAGGGAAAGGAAAGTCGGAGAGAATTTAAGACAGTCGTGTTCAGACAGGAATAAAGAATGATCGGTATTAAGATGGTTTTGTGTGCCAGCACTTTCACTAGAAATAAATAGTTGAGGCAAACTGAGGTGGGAAGAGAAGCATCTGGGGGCCTGCCCTGGTCTCCACTTCTTTTTGTGTGCACAGAGATACAGCCAAGCGAAGCCACAGGGGTAACCGAAGGTCCGCCCTCTGCCACTGCCCTTTCGGGAACTGGCCAGACCCCTTAAAGGAGCTGAGCGGCCCTTGTTCAACAGCTGCTGTTAGACTGTTGTGAAAATTGGAGTTGGTTTGTGAACAACCAGGTGATTTAAAATATCCCCGAGCCATCCTAGGTAACCTTCTTCCCCAAAGTTCATGGCCAGATATTTGCACTCATAATAATTACACAAATATCGCCTTGGAATCTTTATGGGAATTTGAAAAGAGAGGAGACCATGTAACAAACTCATGAGGCGGAGCATTTTATAGCAAAGAGTGTCTCAGTTAACCTCAGGTATCTGTGCCTTCTAAAGAATTTTTCTCCTTCTGCAGTATTAAAAGTAGAGTTCCTGTAAAATTATTCTATGCCCACACTTGTTGGAATGTTTATTAACGTGCGTATCTGACCTAAACTTTGGTTTCCTAATCATTAAATGCTTTCTTTTTTCTTGCTAGCCAAGCTGACAGTATATAAGGGGAAAGTAAGGCCTGTGTGCTGATTTTAAGAATACAAAATCAAAGACTGTCTTTTACAGGGCAAGAATCAAAGACTGTGTCTTGTAGAGTAAGAACAAAAACAACTTTTAAAGTATGATATTTGAAATAACTAAAATGTGTGTTTATCAATTTAAATGCTTTAGAATAGATGTTGTCCTATGTATGGTTATTTATTACTTTATTGAAAATCTAGGCATTGTGAATTCTTAACCTAAGACCACTGGAAAAAAAAATCTGTTCAGTTTATATATTTTTTTGTATATTTCTTATAAACCTATTGTTGGAAAACAGTTGTCTTTTCTTGAGATAATTATAAATCTGCAAAAGCAGGAAATGTAATCAAAATGAAGAATTCAAAATTTCAAGATCTTTTTAATTTGTATTTGCAATAGACTTTATTTCCAAGTATTATTTGTTATATGAGAATAGAAGGACTCACCAACTATTTTTTTTTAACTAAAAATAATCATTTTTACCTTCCCTTGTATGTATTATCTACATTTGATTTGAACTCACTAGGGGCATGCCTTGAACCTTTCCTATTCTTTCCAAGCCCTAGTGCTAAGAAACACACACACACACACACACACACACACACACACACACACACCCACCCACCCTTGTATCCTCTAGGGTGAAGGCTTAACTGCCACATCAGGTCCAGCTCCTGTGATTATTGCATTTATGAGCAACTCACCTTGCTCTCCAAATTTGGACTTCAGGAGATACACCTCATGCCAGCCTAGCTCCTCTATTTTTCACAAGATATGCAGGTAAAAATGTAGGGTTTTTAATGGTCGGCATCTCCCAACTAGTCCTTTGGGCCAGGCATACTTGTTGACTACTCAAGTGCATCTTGCCCAGTTGGATATTTTAAAATAAGCTGAACTCTGGAAGGGGGCTGTGATCCCGTGTCACACAAACTGGAGAGAGAAACAGGAGAAACACTTCTTTGGCTACTGAGTGCTTTCTGACTTTCGAAAGAAAGGAAACTTTGCAGTATGCAATTCTAAGAAAATTGTAAGAAACAAAGTAGAACCAAGCTCCTCGCGGGGGAGGGGAGTGAAGCCTGTGCTTGCCTTAGCTTCCGTGTTGTCTGACTCCGTCACAAATGCTGCAGCTGCAATGTTGATTGAGAAGGAGCCCATGCATTCTGCCGAGGGATGAAATACTAAAATCTTTTTCTTCCCTTAGTGAGTGGTTCTATCTTAATTCAGAAGCTATAAAGCAAATTTTAAATTGGTATTATTTTCTAACTGGGAAGTAAGTACAACTTATATCTGGAGTACAGACATTGCAACAGGTACTATTGCCCATGAGCTTGATGTTAACTTTTTGCGTGAGTATAAACGATCTTAACAGCTCTCTGCGTTAAGTGGATATATGTCAGTAGCAAACGTAAACGCGAAATAAAGGGCTCAGGTTGAAATGTCTGTGGCAATGTACAAATCTGATTATGAAGAATGTCAACGATTACCCTAGAGAACAATCACAGTTTAGCCCGGGGTATAATTCTCATCGCTCTGTGTACATTTCATTACTTAGTTGTGCACAGGCACAGGAAATGATGCATTTTAAAATGCATTCTTTTATTTTTAAACACCTGCCCAACATCTTGACAAATCCTTTTTAGTCTGAGGCTCAAACGCATGTAACCCAAGGTTAATTTCTACCTTGTGAAGTCAGGTGGTTTCAAATGTGCTGCAAAGATCCACATGAGCAATAAAATGTGGATCCCCGTTTCGTTATCTCTGAACTTTGGAATTCTATTCAGACCTCTTGCATCATGTGCAAATATATGAGAGGGGAGGATACAAAAGTGAAACCAGTCCTGTGGCTGTTGTCAGATTTGACATTCGTCTCACGGAGGATGGATGTGCTTGCTTGACTTGCTTTTCTCTTCTTCACGTGTTCTTTTCCCCCCTCCAGAAATGTGGAGAATACTCTGGGGGTTCATGTGGAGGACACCGGCCACCACCTTCCCATACCCCCCACCACGAGGGCCACCTTCCCTGCATTCCTGCTTCCTGAGCCATCTTTTGCAAGGGGGTTTGGGACTCTAGCCCCACAGTCCAGGCTCTCCTAGTCGTGGTTGCAGGGACTTCACTCACCCTGCCCTTACTCTGTCTTGACCGCCTGTCCCATAGGAAAAGCTGTTAGAAATAACCATGTGGTCATATTTGCTGCTTATTTGTTTCCATTACAGGAATCATCATAATAGATAAGAAAATCATAGAGCCAGCAAAACTTTTGGGCCATTTAGTTCCATGCCTTCATTTTACACACACACACACACACACACACACACACACACACACATAGAAAAAAACTAGTTGTTGGTAAAAGGCAGTCAACATAATTCTTCTATTCAGGAATCAGTTTATTTAATGGGTAATTTTTTTTATTCGCTTCATTATGGATAAAGGAAAGATAGAGTAAAAGATAAAAGCTACTTCTATTATGTGCAGTATGTTTTGGTATCATATGTGTAATTGCCCCAACTGAATATCAGACATATTCTGACAATATTAAAAGATGTAAAAATCTAAAATCCCAAATTCCTAAATTCCAAGAAGAAAGTGTTTCACTATTTACAGTAGTGGAACTTGTAGCCTGATCTTTGAGGGGGTTAGCTGTAAAAATTCTGCAGCTTTCTTCAGATGTATAATTTTAAATGTCCTTTTTTTTTTTTTTTTTGTAGCTGCCTTCTCTGTACTCGAGTTTGTCAAGTAAGCAGGCAGATGTTTTTGCCTTTTTATAAAGTACAGTAATAAGCATGTCTACTGCCCTTACTTCATCAGCTTCAAAACCTATTCACGGCTCATCTGGTTGGAAGATGATTCACCTGAAGCTTTGTTCCCGAATTAGTAATGCGGCAGCATCTCATTTAGCAAGTGGTGCTTCCCACCACTTAGGGCGAAGAAAGTTTCTCTCTCTCATTCAGATACAGACTCAGGCTTTCACCTGTCAGAGAAAATGAAACCGTCACTAACCACTGTTTATTTTGCTGGCAGGTTCATGCCTACGACAAAGCGATTTTTCTCCAGGTGAATTACTCCCCACATTGGCGTGGCAGTGACTAATAAAGTATTTATCAAAACTCAGGTGTGTGGTCCCCGTTCCCACAGTGTGTCACTGCTGCCGCCAAGTGACAGGTCTGCAAAAAAATCAGCAAATCTTAGACAATTAGAGCATCGATCCCACTTAGCAAAACCAAGGCCCCCAGTCCCTCCTCGACAAAGATACCTTCTTCTTAGGTGATGGGAATGAAGATGCTCTCCTAAATCACACTTGACCCACGTAGCCTTGCCTCCGAATTCGGGGCTCTGAGAAAAGAATGGCACAGGGATTAAGAAAACAGTGGCTGTCCCTGAACGTACTCTAATTCTAGGGTCCAGGGAGTTTTTAGTTCAGCTTGGTCAGTTGTCCCCAGTCGCACACTAAATCATACTGTGATAAAGGAAGGAGAAGTCTCCGTCTTAAAAATCAATTAGACACACCAAGAACTTGCAACTCTCGCAACCCAAGAGTGCTTGGTGACATATGCAAAGACCCTTCTCTTGAGCAACCTCATTCTTGAACTGGGCTAAGAGCTTTTCAATTGCTGTGACATTTTCAGCCAAGGAAAGAGTAGTTGCTGCGGAGCAATGTTTTACAGGCAATTACTTTATATTATCAACGGAGCAATTCCCTGTCCAGAAAGGAACCAAAGCGATCAAGTTAAATCATTAAAGAGAGAAAGAGCAAGTGGGGAGAAAGGATTCATCTCATTAGCAGGTGCCGGTGCCGCAGGCTCCAAGGCGCACAATGTCACTGGCCCTTTAAGACAATGGCTGCGCTCCCTCCGCCACCCCCTCCCCTGGAGCTGTTGACAGGTCTAAACCTCCCTAGCAGCCCATTGTGGCCACAGTAGGAGGCACCTGCAGAAAATGTGCCAAAACCAGGCAGGGAGCAAGAGCTTTTCAATAAGCTCCCCAGCTGGAGAGGAGAAGCAACACTAAACAAGCGGGCGCAGACCAGGCATGTGATGGGAAAAGGGGTCAAAACCAGACACCTCCTATCGGCTTTCTGAGCTTTCTGAGCACCGTTCCCTTCAATTTGCCTGACATCTTCTAGCTGGCTTTTCTCTATTTGCTTAATATGCTGAGGTATTTAGCTTAAAAGCACTAAATACTCCATCACGATGAGCTGTTCTCTCCCTTTCCCATTTACTGTTATTAAGGACGTTTTCCAGTATTTTCTCTCTCTTTCTGCCCCAAACTCAGATTGTTTGCTTTTGCTTCTCTCTCTCATGGCGACTTACAGGCATTCTCCACCACATGCTGCCCGCTTGATTTTACTCATTTTTAATTCAGGGGCAAGCAAAACTCCCCCAAATCCAGGAGCTGGGCTGCCTCCGTAAAGCACACCTTCCAACTGCTATAAGCACGTGTCTGGAAGCTGTACTGCATTTCGACACAGTAAACATTTATTGTGCATCTACTGTATACCTGTCACTGTCCTCAGGGCTTCTGGAAATCCAGAGGTAGACAAATGAGCTTCCCCTTTCGTACTGCCTAGGATCCAGCAGAGAAGCTAAAGAGCTAATATGACCACGGGTTTTAAGAATTTGCTTTGCACCCATGCACTTTTCTTTGTAATTCTTAAAGCTCTTTGGAGAAGAAGCAGGAGTGGAGGTGGGGAGACAGGAGGGGTGGGGGGCGTACAGAGAGGGACCTGGGATGTGCCAGTGGTGTAGTGGCTTTGTCCAGCCTGCCTTGAGAAGCAAGAGGACAGATCCTCAGTTTCATCTCTCCAAGCTGAGAACCTGGCATAGTGCCTCAGTTTTGGCCGTCTAATTAATCTGGCACTCCGTATCTTTATTTACACGGTGCTTCCCAGTTCTCATAATATTTCCATCTCTTGTTTTTCTCATCTGAAGTAGGAAAGCATTATCTCTGTCTTACAGATAAAAACATCTGAGACTCGGGCAAAGCACCTTACCAGGGCCACCCAAAGAGTAGGTAGTAAGTGCAAAGGCCCTGGAGGAACCTGGCCCCTCCGCTGCCCACCTGTGCCTTGGCCTCCCTTCTGCTCTGGGCAGCCTCTTCCAGCTGTCAGCCGGCACAAACACACGCTTCGAGAGCAGCGCGGAAATGGATAAGGTGACATTTTCACAGTGAAGTTTTCCCCCCTCCTGCAGATGGAGAATGTTGGCGTGTACAGATTCTGTGGGTGTGCAGCAAAGAGCAAAGTCAAGTGTGATTCAAGGTGGGAAATACCAGCTTCAGGTAGGAAACGAACTCATCTGTGTAAGTACCAAACTGGCGTCGGAAGTAGTTACCCCTGGAATTTCGTTTGTCTAGAGACGGACTGGGTACATTTAAAGCTGGTACAGCTAGATTGAAGCACGCGTAAGATACTTGCTAAACCGCTGCAGAGCGGCTGCTTGTTCAGAGTGCCGACGAGTGGTAAGAGGTACGAGAAAAAGTATTTCAGAAGCACCCTCGACTCAGGAAATGAAATTGCTTTTGCACGGGATGGGCCACAGCTGACATCCACACTCACAAGCCGAGCTCACTGAGCAGGACCTGGCTGGGCACACACCTGTCCCCTCCCTGCCCTGCCCTGCTGGCTCTGGGGCCTTGTGTGTGTTCAGGCCTCTACCGAGGCAGGAAGAGATGTCTCTGGATCCTTCGGGCTTGTTTATGCTTTAATGTCTCTCCTCACAGAGGACTGGTCCTCTTCTTCCATTTTCCCTGGTGCCTCCCTCCAATTCTGGAGGAAACAAGTGGGCTATTCATGTAAAAAGAGAAAGAGTGAGCTGGGGGGGCGGGGGGAGATGCCACCGACAAACTCCATTGAAAACCAGTGGCTGTTCATTTACATTCACACTTTTAAAAAATGTTAACTAATGATGTTAAATGGTTTGCCAAAGGTCCTGGCAGGTCAGTTGTAGAAGTGTCATTTCTGCCTAATTAGGGCTCTTGTGGCTGCCCGGGGCCTCCCAGTGCAACTGGTGACAAGCCGAGAGCTGACAGCTTCAATTGGTGCCAATAGGAAGGTTGGACCGGTCATGTTTTCCAACTCAGCCAGGTGTTTGCTGAATGGGGGAGGGGGCCCGGGGAGATCTGAGCCCTTCCACGATCTGTCTGCTTTCACTGCTGCCTGGCAAGTCCTCTCCCTTTGCCTGTCTTGTCTTGTGTCAAGGTCAAGAATGGGCTTTGCTAAATCAGCAATTTGGGTTATCTCTGGGAGGTCATTAGCAGTCCTCGGCCCAGACATTTCAAGTGGTCTCAGGACCCAGATGCTAGATTTTTTTCTCCCTAAAATCAGAGAGTAAGAAGAGGAAAGTTTTAGGTAAAAAAAAAAAAAAAAAAAAAAATAGTAGGAAGAAAACAAAACAGACCAAAAAAGACTCAGAAAACTCTGCTTAGCTAACAGTGTTAAGCTTCTGAAGACATTTCATAATAATAAAACTGCTTGAAGACAAAACAGCTAAAGCATCCTGATCAATGCTTTAAATATTTCAAAGAAGGGAAGACAGTAACGAAAAAGAAATCCTGTAATGTGCAATTGGATATAGAGTCCCTGTCGCATAGTAGGTGTTCAATAAATAACTTATTGCTCATTTGATTTTTCAGGGGAGAAATTTTTGTCTGAGAAACAAAGCAATTGATGGAGATCTTGCTGTTTTTCACACTTTGTAAAAAAAATTTAACTTTTTTATTTATTTTTGAGAGAAAGAGAGAATGAGAGCCTGAGTAGGCGAGGGACAGGGAGAGAGGGAGACAGAGTCTGAAGCAGACTCCAGGCTCTGAGCTGTCAGCATGCAGCCCGACGCGGGGCTCAAACCCACAAACTAGGAGATCATGACCTGAGCTGCAGTCGGACGCTTAACCGACTGAGCCATCCTGGTACCCCTTTCACACTTACTTTAATTGTTCCTGCAGTGCTCTTTGAGTTTCTTAGTTGACCCAAAATACATGCTAAGTTGGAGTGCCACATGAGAGGTTGATAGGATTATTATATATATGTATATATTTTTTTTACTTTTTTTTTTTTTTTAAACAACTTAAGCAAACAACCCCTGGTGCTCAGGAGCTCCAGGCTGCAGCAACCACAGCCCAAAGAGGCACTCAGATAGGGCATCTGAGTCCAGAATTTGGACTTGACCCACTGGCAGGTCCTGTGGGGATGACGGCACTCCCTGTTTGTGCCTGAATTGGATATACCTGCACTCGAGCACACGATGCACCGAGCATGTTTACTGGTCTGAAGGGAACGGCAGGATTACTGCATTTGGTGGTGGTGGTGGGGGGGGGTCAATGCTTGTGAAATCAAAGGGAAAAAGTGTATTGCAAGAAGCAATGTTTGTTTTCGGAAAATCTTAAGACCAGACCCCTTGATGTCAGTTTGGGGGGTGGGGGCGGTGGCGTCTAAAGCGATGGAGGTAGCTGCCGACTGGCAGTTTTCAGCTCTCTGTCCCGCCTGCTGCCTCTGTTTGCTCTAATAGGGAGCAATGGAAAATGGGGCCAGAAAGAAGACTGTCCCTGGCTGCTGATTTTATCAATGGCGTCGCATGAAGATTAAACGAGACGTCATATGTAAGCCACACATAGGACAATACCTGGCACGTATCAGGTGCCCACTCACACCTGAGCAGAAGGAATTCTCTTTCTCCTGTGCTGAGTCCTTCATGGTCGGAAACCACGCGCTGTTCTGCAGTGTCACGTTATTTTCTCTGTACCCAGAACATGTTTGAACAAAGAGAATTCGGAGAATCGACTAATAGGCTGATCTCATGAATGATACGTGAGCAAATGAATCGAGACACATTTAAACAGTTTAGTTGCCCGTCTCCAAATTTTCCCTCCAGGACCTCCTTTGTCACTAAATGCCCTTAAGAGGTCCACTTTGCATTTTCGTCCACCCCTTTTGTGTCACGGCACGTGTCCTTCTTCTTCTTCTTCTTCTTCTTCTTCTTCTGTGACCTTCTTGGTTCACTCCTGCTTTTTTCCCCGGGATGTGATTTTCCTTCTAGTTCCAGTACTGACCCCGATCATGGCTCTGCCTCCCACATCCGCCTCCGTCTCTCAGATCTGATCCGCTGCATGTGATCGCTGTCTGTGTACTTGGAGGGTGAATGATTTACTGTCTGGCTCTTACGGATGCTAAGAAGGGGCCACTGAACACCCTCCTTGTGGTTAGGAAGATAAGTATGTAAAAATCATTCTGTAAGGGGCGCCTGGGTGGCTCAGTCCGTTAAGCATTTGGCTTTGGCTCAGGTCATGATCTTGCGGTCCGTGGGTTCAAGTCCCATGTTGGGCTCTGTGCTGCCAGCTCAGAGCTTGCTTCGGATCCTGTGTCTCCCTCTCTCTCTGCCCCTCCCCTGCTTGTACTCCGTCTCTCTCTCTCTCTCATTCTGAAAAATAAGTAAACATTAACAAAACAAAAATGAAAATCGTTCTGTAAGACATTAGTGGTAAAGAAAACCTTCTGCAGCAATGAAACCAGCATGTAAAAGTAAGCCAATTATTTCCTAAAACTGAAACAAACCAACAAGAAGCTTTTGAAGACTCGTGAACAGAGGAAAGAACATGTGAATGACAAGAAGTCTTCTGTTTTGTGGCATTAATATAGTCTGGTGGTATTTGTGATAACTGGTCCTCACAACGGTGACCTGAGGAAGGTGAAATCATGTTCAGTTGGATAGTACCTAAACCTTTCTGAAAGCAAGTCTGATCTTGTCATCCCATTGTTTGAAGCTCTCTGGTGGCCTTTTAGATCTGACTGTGGCTTCTCTTTGACCTTGAACCCTTACTCTGCTGTGCTGATCTGCTGGCAGTTCTCAGGATATGCCAGGATGTTTCATGCCTCAGGGCCTTTGAACAAACTCTTTCATATCCCCGGAATGCCTTCTGTCCCTGTTTTCTCCTAACAAACACCTGTTCCTTATGCCACCTCTTCCCCAAAGCTCCTCCTGACACCCCCAAGTTACACAGACCTTTCTTTCTTTTGTGCCCCTCGACACAAAAGCACCCTTTTCTCAATAAGAATAATAATTGTAACAGTAGAAGTTCCCTTTTATCGAATGCCTTCTGTGTGCCAATGTAAGCACTTTCACTGGCTACATCGTTAATTTCTCACTGCTCCATGAAGAAGGTGCTGGTGTCGATGTTCATGTTATTGATGAGGACCCTGGGGCTCAGACTGCCTGTTGAAGGTCACAGAGCTTGACAGTGGTGGAGCGGGACCCTCGCCCAGCCAGCATGATGCATGCACACATATGAACCACCCTTGATCTAAAACCATCAAGCCACACTGCCTCCCATTCTAAGTGGCCACCATGCCGGTGTGTGGGTTCAGTTTATCTTCCCTCTAGATGGCGAGCTGCTGGCGGTCAGTTTCACTCTTCTGTGACTCGGTGTCTAGTGTCTTGTGTCGACCAGCGGATGGCAAAGACTCTAAATGTGGGTTGAATTTAATGAAATTGAATGGAATTGAATTGCACTACGTATTTGTGTGTGTGTGTGTGTGTGTGTGTGTGTGTTTACACACATATTCTCTCTCCCTGCCTCTCTTATTCTCTTTATATATGTCTTTTATATATGTATATACATGTACACTATACATATTCTATATGCATACATATATAGTTATATACACAAGATACACATATGTCTATGTAGGTATGTATACATAAATGAACAGACATATATATGTATGTAAAGAGATTAAGAGGCAGGGAGAGAGAGAACCAGTCACAGTTGGAAGGAATACACATGCATTATAGTCTCTCTGACTTTGGATAGTGAGTTTATAGCCTGTGTTAACCCACTTTGTAGCATGGGTGAGACAGCACGTACCTTGACGAGGATACTCCTAAAGATTGACCTTGAAGCTCTCCAGGTTCTGCCCCCGGTGTCATATTACGTTTAAGCCAGATGGTTATCAGAGGAGGAGATGTCTAGGTAGAAGAACATTTTTCAGTTTTTTCACTATGCGTTGTCTCAGGTGTAGAGACAAGTCCTACTTTGTCCACTTTTCTTCATCATTCAGTCTTCTTGAGTCTGGCAAGCATGGGTCTCATTCTCTGCCACAGGTGACCACTGTGCCTCCTGTAAGGTGCTCTGTGTTATGCAGAGTGACAAGAATGACTAGTGACCCAGCACAGAGAATAGCCTTAGCACAAAACCAAAAACTCTATTAGATCTAAGAGGCACCTGTGGGATCTGGAAAGTTGGGTGAAGGTTCAGGAATAGCCAGTTCAAGGGCAAAAACCTCTCTCCTGGATTCTGTGCTCATGCTATGGCTTGCTTCTAGAGGGGAAAAAGTAAGTGTGTTGTTTGTATACAAGGTGCCCATTTCTCACATTTATTTTTACCCCACATGAGCATGAAATCCCAGTTTTAAAATCAGATTCTAAAACGTTATAAGCTGTCAGGTTCTTATTGATTTCTAAAAGCAATCCACTGGCCCTGGGTGATCCCTCCCTGCTGTCCTCTGACCCTCCTTCTGCCACTGACCAGTCATGCCCTTTGCTTCTCTCTCTGTTCCTTTGCTCTGTTTCTGGAACCCTTCCTCTTGGCCTTGCCAGACCCTACCCATCCTCTGAGAACCACTTAGGTCCATGAGGATGAGACCCTTTCCTGCTTTGCTGTGGCATTAATGGTCTGTGACCTTTCTGACTGAGAAGCATGGAGTGATGGCATTAAAACCTTAATATGAACTTATCTGGGCCGGCTGAGAGTCTGGGTGCTGCTCTTTAAGGAAGGAGTTCTGGGCTGAAGACCACGGAGGGTCAGGAAGGGTGGTGGCCCGTGGATGCTGACCTTGGCCAGGATCAGCGGTGCCCAGCAGCGTTCTTAACGCCTATCTACAAAAAGCAGGGAGGGAGCAGTCATTCTGTAATTCATATTCAGAAGGCTTCCTGAGAGGGGCACCTGGGGGGCTCAGTTGGTTGCGCAACTGGCTCATGACTGTGGCTCAGGTCGTGACCTCAGGGTTCCTTGGTTCGAGCCCCACATTGCGGAGCCTGCTTGGGATTCTCTCTCTCCCTCTCTCTCTACCCCTCTCCCCCTCCCTCAAAATACATAAATAAACATTAAAAAAAAAAAAAAAAAAAGCTTCCTGAGAGAGCCCTGTTTTCCACTTAGAGCTCCCAGGTCATTTGGCCAAGATTTTCTGCCCCTTGGAAGTCTCCAGAAAAAATCCCCAAAGTTGGAAATGGGCTTTCCTTTTCAAAATGCGTATCCATAAATTCGTATCGCAGCTCTTCATTTGATCTCCTTTTACTTCTCTAACTTCCTGCCTTATTCCAAGACGGACTCTGAGATCTACGCACGATCAGGTAACACGAGGGGTATCTTTGAGAAACAGGACTGGACGGAAGACGGGGCAGACTCGCAGGTGAGTTCGCAGATGTGTTCCGTGAGGTCTGCGGCATTTTCGGAGAGAGGCCACGCGCGTCTCTCGGCCTCCGCAGTGTGGGACGAAGGCGCCGGCTCCACGGGCCGGGGCGGGGGGCGGTGGGCAGAGGCGGCTCCCCCCTGCGGCTGCGCGGCGCCCCGGGTTTGGAGCCGGCTGGGGAACGTGGGCCGGGCTTTCCGGGGCCCTGTTTGCTTGAGCCAAGAAGTCCTCTCCCAGGAGAGCCCAAGACAGTCCCTGGTGAAGCTTCGTTTGGAGGCGAGGGAACTGTCCGTCCCTCGTTTGCCCGGGGCTGCAGGGGGAGGGGGGGGTGGGCTTGAGCAAATGGGGACAGAAAGCTCCCAGCCCCCACCCTTGCCCCGCCCCCACAGTGCTGGCGGTAGTTTCAGTTTCGGTGCCGCGAGGGCAGCGGCTGCGGTGCCAGCAGTGTCCCACCCCCGAGGTGCTGATTGGGCCGCAGTTCCAGTGATGCGTGGCGGCAGCGGCAGCAGAGGCGGTGAGCCCGGCGCTGGCAGTGTCGGTGGCACTTGCACGGTGGCAGTGGCACCAGCACTGGCGGTGGCGGTGGCACCAGCACCGGCAGCGCCTGTACCAGCGGGACGCGGCACCACGTCTTCGAAGTGGACACGTGGACACAGCCGCATCGCAGCAGCCCCGGGGCCCCGCCAGCTTCCGCATGTCCCCGGGGGACAGGTGGCCGGAAGTGGCCAGGGTGGGCTCTGCCCAAGGTGGCTCTGTGGGAGACGGAAGCCTGGACCACCAGAGACTGTGGGGAGGCTCAGCCGAGAAGGTCCTGGAGGTTCCCCTAGAGGCAGGGTGTCCAGTGGCCGGTGGGAGTCGGACCCCGTTTTTAGCCTTGAGACAGAGTGAGCCAAGAAGAGATGAGCGACCTCACATTTAGAGCTTTGTAAGATAAGAACCAACCGGCTGGTAAAGAGAAGCTTAATTCTTCCTGGTGTGGGCAGTTGAGCACGCAGCCATTCATTCATTCCCTCATTCGTTCAGTTATTCATTGAGCAAACATCAGTGGGACCTTCACTAGAGTCTGAAGTCAGATTAGTGGCGTCTGAATCTGGCTCTGCATTTGCTAGCCTGTGATCATGACAGAATTGGGTGATTTCTCTAAACCCCAGTTTCCCTGTCTCTAATATGAAATGTAAATAATATTAAGTATCTACCTCATTGGGTTTTAGGAGAATCTGATGCATATGGAATGTTTAGCACAGTGCCTGGCGCTAATTTAATAGCCAATAAGTATGAGCCATGAGCTACGATTAAACAACGTGGAATGTACAAAGATTCACATAATCCCGTAGTAATTAAAACAGTGTGTGTCCATATAATGAAACACTACACGGCCAGTGTCCAGAAGGATATACAGTTGATCCTGGAACCACCTGGGTTTGAACTGTGCAGGCCCACTGATATGCAGATTTCTTTTTGATATGTATAGTACAGTACTGTAAATGTATTTTCCCTTCCTTGTGATTTTCTTAATGACATTTTCTGTAGCTTATTTTATTGTAAGAATATAGTCGATAATACATACAGCATACAAAACGTGTGTTAATTAGCTGTTTATATTATTGCTAAGGCTCCCCAGTCAGTAGTAGCCTTTTAGTAGTTAAGTTCTGGGGGAGTCAAAATTTGTACGGGGATTTTCCAGTGTGCAGGGCGTCAGCACCTCTAACTCCTGTGTTGCTCAAGGGTCAACTGTACTGCGTTAACCGTGGCCATCACTTGGTAGGGAGATTACGGGTGATTTGATTTACTTACTTTTCTTATCTGCCTTTTAGAATTTTTCCGGAGTATATGAACTATTCATGAGATTTTAAAGTAGAAGGGAGAGAAATCTCGTCTGACCATCTCTTTGGTGCTAACACCTGCTCCGTGACACTTTTGTCCACCATATGCTTGAACGGTTCCAAGAAGAGCAAGGTGCAAGGGCACTCAGGGCAGCTCATTGCGTCTGTTGGCAGCTCTGATTCCAGAAATTTCCTCCTTACACTGTCTGCTTGTATTTTCTAACAGGGCTCATTCATCTATTCATTCAACCAGTACTTATTTTTTTTTAATTTTATTTATTTATTTAAAAAAATTTTTTTTAACGTTTATTTATTTTTTTTTTCAACGTTTTTTTTTTTTTTTTTTTTTATTTTTGGGACAGAGAGAGACAGAGCATGAACGGGGGAGGGGCAGAGAGAGAGGGAGACACAGAATCGGAAACAGGCTCCAGGCTCCGAGCCATCAGCCCAGAGCCTGACGCGGGGCTCGAACTCACCGACCGCGAGATCGTGACCTGGCTGAAGTCGGACGCTTAACCGACTGCGCCACCCAGGCGCCCCATGTTTATTTATTTTTGAGACAGAGAGAGACAGAGCATGAATGGGGGAGGGTCAGAGAGAGGGAGACACAGAATCCGAAGCAGGCTCCAGGCTCTGAGCTGTCGGCACAGAGCCCAACGCAGGGCTCGAACTCACGGACCGGGAGATCATGACCTGAGCCAAAGTCGGCCGCTTAACTGACTGAGCCACCCAGGCGCCCCCAACCAGTATGTATTAACTACCTCCTATATGCCAGGCACTGTGGCAAGTTCCAGGGAGACAATAGTGCATGGAAGCCAACAGAGTCCCTTCGTGGAGCTAGTAATTTAGTGAGGTCCTCAGACTATATAGCCCAATGACTAAATAAATATGTCATTACAAATGAAGAATCTTTGAAATGCTCTGAATCTAGGAGAGCACGCGGCAAAGATCGGGGAGGGAGTCCTGGAGGGCATCCCTGGGGCTAACATGTAAGCGGGACCATGAACGGTGTGTGGGAGTTATGGGGGTATGGGCAGGGGGTGAACAGTCCAGAAGGAGGAGAAGAATCCGTTTCCGGGCCACATGGTCATTTCATTGCCTTTTCATGTGTGAGCCTTTCAAATATTTGAAAATGGCTTCTTCCCCAGAGTCTTTCTGTTTTACTTCTACTCTCTTCAGCTTTTCCTCCTAGGATGTGACTTTACAGCCTATTGTCATTCTGAGACCCAGTTTTTGGTGCCCCCTCTTCTTATAACTGTTTTGAGCTCTAACTCACATACCATGCCTTTCACTCATATAAAGTGTGTAATCCTGTGACTCAGTGTATCACAGAGTTGTGAACTCACAAACTGTGAGATCATAACCTGCGCTGAAATCAAAAGTTGGATGCTTAACTGAGCCACCCAGGAGCCCCTGATTCTAGCCCAATGTTGCTAAGGTTTGTCCATGTCGTCGCCTGTGTTAGTACTCACTTCTTTTCATTGCTGAATAATATTCTAGGGTGTGGACATATTGCATTTTGTTTATTCGTTAGTCCACTGATGGACATTGGGGTTGTTTTCACTCACTGGCTATGATGAATAATACTTACAAGTTGTGCAGATGCATGTTTTCACTTCTCTGAAGTATATACTTAGGAAGTACTGGGTCATTTGGTAGCTCTGTGTTTCACTTTTTGAGGACCTGCCAGACTGTTTTCCAAAGCCATTGCCCCATTTTGTGTTCCCACCAGCAGCATATGAGGGTTCAGATTTCTCCACATCCTCACCAACACTTGTTATTATGTGTGTTTTAAAAAAATTTTTTTTTTAACGTTTTATTTATTTTTGAGACAGGGAGAGACAGAGCATATACAGGGGAGGGTCAGAGAGAGGGAGACACAGAATCTGAAACAGGCTCCAGGCTCTGAGCTGTCAGCACAGAGCCTGACCCGGGGGTAGAACTCACGGACCGCAAGATCATGACCTGAGCCAAAGTCGGCCGCTTAACCGACTGAGCCACCCAGGCGCCCCTATTATGTGTGTTTTTAAAGTTTTTATTCAAATTCTAGTTCACATACAGTGTAATGTTAGTTTCAGGTGTGCAAGGTAGTGACTCGGCACTCCATACCACACCTGGTGCTCATCACAAGTCCCCTCCTTAATCCCTATCCTCTAGTTCACCCGTCCCCCCACCCACCTCACCCACCTCCCCTCCGGTAACAGCCAGTTTGTTCTCTATTGTTAAGAGTCTGTTTCTTGGTTTCTCTGTCTCTCTCTCTCTCTCTCTCTCTCTCTCTCTCTCTTTTCTCCCCCTTCGCTCATTTGTTTTGTTCCTTAAATTCCACACGAGTGAAGTCACATGGTATTTGTCTTTCCCTGAGTGACTTATTTCACTTAGCATACTACGCTCTAGCTTCATCCATGTTGTTGCAAATGGCAAAACTTCACTCTTTTTACGGCTAATATTCCATTACATCTGCTCTGTCCATTCATCAGTTGATGGACATTTGGGCTTTTTCCATAGTTTGGCTATTGTAGATAATGTTGCCATAAACATTGGGGTGCATGTATCCCTTCGAATCAGTATTTTTGTATTCTTTGGTTAATAGTGCAATTGCCGGATTGTGGGATATTATCTGTCTTTTTCATTATAGTCATCCTTGTGGGTGTGAAGTGACATACATCATTGTGCTTTGATTTGCCTTTCACTGATGCCTGTAGATGTTGATATCTTCTCCTGTGCCTCTTGGCCATTTCTGTATCTCCTGTGGGGAAATGTCCATTCAGATCCTTTGCCCATTTTTAAATTGTTTGTATCTTTTTATAATTTGCTTATAAGTGTTCTTTATGTATTACAGATACATATACTCCCTTATCAGATACATGATTTTCAAATATTTTCTCCCATGTTATTGGTTGTCTTTTCACTTTCTTGCTAGTGTCTTTTGAAAGCACAAGAGCTTTAAATTTAGATTAAGTCCAATGTATCTATTTTTGTCTACTTTTTGCTTGTTCTTTTGGTATCCTATCTAAGAAACCATTGCCTAAAGTCTCAGAGATTTATGTCTATTTCTTCTTCTTTTGTTTCTTCTAATAAGAGTTTTATAGTTTTACCTGTCACATTTAGGTCGTTTGTCTGTTTTGAGGCTGGTTTTGTCTGTGCTGTGATATAGAGGTCAGCTCACGGTTTCGTCTGATACTCAGTTGTCCCAGCACCATTTATTAAATATGCTCTTCTGCCTCCCACTAAATTGTCTTAGCGTCCTTGTCAAAAGTTCCCTGCTTATAAATGTGAGGGTTTATTTATGACCTCTCAAGTTTGTCCCATTGATCTGGCTGCCCTTAAGCAGTACCGTGCTGTCTTAATTATTGAAGCTCTGTAGTAAACTGTGGAATTACAAAGTATGAGTCTTCCAACTTTGCTCTCATTTTTCTAGATTGTTTTGCCACTCTGGATCCCTTGCATTTACATGTGAATTTAGGATTGGCTTGTCAGTTCCTACAAAGAAGCCAGCTGGGATTGTTAACAGAGATTGTGCTCAAACTGTAGATCAGTTTGGGGAGTATCGCCATGCCAACAATGTTAAAGCTTCCAATCCATGTACATAGGATGTCTTTCCATTCACTTAGGTCTTCTTTAATTTCTTTCAACAGTGTTTTAGTTTCCGGAGTGTAAGTTTTACACTTCTGTCGAGTTTATTCCTAAATATTGGATGTTTTTTTTATACTACTATAGATATAATGGTCTTAATTTCATTTTTGAATTGTCCGCTTCACATCCCTTTTTAAATGTAGTCCTTAAAACCACTGGGCTGTGTACAGTGGGATTCACCTTATGCTTATGGACACAATTCCATGAAAATAACCCAAGACAAAGTTAGCTTTTGATGGGAAGGGATGAAGTGGCGTGGGGCGGTCTACACAGCAACCTCACACCTTTGACTCATGTTAACAGAAAACTATCATACCTTTTCAAGTCTTCTGGTGCTTGTGCCTTGCTTCCCACACTGGACACATAGCCCTGGGGAGCCAAAGGTAGTACGTTGGCCTTTCCCTTTCATATTTCTAGATTCAGCCCATTGTTCATAGATGCTGAGATTGTTCTGGATGCTGATTCTGACCCTGGTCATGATATCTTTGTCCTCCAGCCTATCCACAAATGTAGCAAACACACCCTCTTTAAAGTTTTCATTCAAGCCAGTGATAAAACTAATCAACAGGACTTTGCCAAAGAGAGAGGCTTGAGGTCCTGAGCTCAGCACCTCTCTCTGAGATCATTGAATTTCAGCCTCTGAATAACAGTATCCAACCAGGCCCCAAGCTACCCACTGGTCCTTGTACCCAGTTCAGTATTCCTTGTGTCCAATCCATATGGCAACCCCACTGAATTTCTCAAACTCCCTACTGAGTTCATAAATCCTTGATCTACTTCATTTCTACCAGTCTGGTAATCCTATCAAGAAAGATATAAGATTTATCTGACAGAGCTTTTTCTCTGTGAACCTGCACAGGTGCTCATGACTGTTGCTTTCTATATGCTCATAAACTGTAAATCTCCTTTAATAAGCCATTTCTGAATCTTGCGTCCCAAACTCACAAGCCAGTTCTTCTCTTATTATAAGAGAATTAACCTCAGATGAGGAAACAGGATTACACGGGTTAAAGTCATGCATAAGGCTGGTAAGTGTGGAGGGAAGACAAGAACCCAAGGCTCATGATGACTTATTCTGCGCCCCCTCCACTCATGATGGAGGAAGTTCCTATGTGGACAATGATGGGAGCAAGTGTGAATGTGGGAAGATACTAGAAACTCCACGTTCTCAGGTGAACGTAGGTGTTCAGTTTACTGTGCCCAAAGTGGAATAGCACACCAGAGGATAAGCAGAGCATGAAAAGGGTTCTTTTAAACCACACCCATGGCATCATATTACCTCATTTAATTCAGGCTCCTCTTTGGCCTGAATTTTCTGTATTTCAATAGGTGAACAAGCATCTATCTACTCATATTTTTTCTAGGCCCCATCGTAGGCTCTGAGGCCCCTGAGATGTAAGGGGCACGGAGGTGGTTTACAGGTGAGTCCAGCTCTGGGCTGCCCACAGTGGGCACTGTGGTAGGACTGCCTTGTCATCCCAACCTCCTGAGGCCCAGGGTTTCCTCTCAAGCAGTCAAGATGGCAAGTGACTCAGGTGAATCAACACGGAACCACAAACCAGTCAATGATTATTAATTTATCATCTGTTATGTGCCAAGCGCTGATCTAGACATTAGAAGACAGCCGTGAATAAAACATAAAAATTCTTGTCCTTATGGAGCTTACGTTCATGTGTCCGCGTGCGTGTAAATCTTAATAACCATGTCAGATGATATAGAAGAAAACCTAAAGCTGAATATGGATAGGGAATGACGGGGTGGACACGGGGCTAGAGTTTAAAATAAGAAGTCCGGGAAGGCCTCACTGAGGAGCTGACATTTGAGCAGCAACCTGAGGAGGGTATGTGATCAAGTCATGTGGATATCTGAGGGAAGAGCACCTTGGGCAGAGGAACAGCTCGCGCAAAGTTCCTGAGGTAGGAGTTGCCTGCGTGTTGGAGCTCCAGCAATGAAGCCACGTAGCTGGGGGATGAGGCCCGGTGGTGCCTTGTAGGAGGCCAGCTTCTCCTCTGAGATGGGAGGCCAAGGAGGCATGATCCAACTTACGTGTTTGAAGTGCTTACGCTGTGAGTACAGTTTGGTGGGCAGTGGGGTTGGCAGAGGAGAGGCAGGGAGGCCTGTGAGGATGCTTTCGCGAGATACAGAGACAGTGCTGATTCCGCTTAGGGTGACGGGGTGGCCGTGATGAGATGCAGACAGAAGCTAGAGGGGAGGCCCCGGGATTTGGGGCAACTGGACGTGGAGTGTGGCAAAGGGAAGGCGAGAGCCAGGCCGGCACGTTGGGGCTGAGCAGATGGAAAGATCGAGTCGGCGGTTACGGAGGTGCAGACGGCTGGGGAAAGGCAGGCTCTGGGAGGAGGGGGCTGGGTCACTGGTTCGGGGTCTGTTTACTAGAGTTGCCACCCGTTAGACATGTAGCTGGAGGTGGCAGAGCCCAGACTAGAATTGTCAGCGTGGGGTCATCGCCCACATAGGCGGCATTTAAGGCCATGAAGCCGGAAGAGACCCCCCCCCCCCCAGGGAGAGAGTGTTGATAGAAAGAGACGTCTGTGGACTAGTGCCTAGGCCCTCCCACATTTGAAGCTCCCAGAAGTGAGAAACAGCCGGTGAAGAAGTCTGGGGTGCTGTGCCATTGATGGAAGAGGGAAATCAGGTGTTATTTTTTTTTTAATGTTTGTTTACTTATCGTGAGAGAGGGCGAGGCAGAGAGGGAGAGAGAGAATCCCGAGCAGGCTCCACGCTTAGCTCAGAGCCTGATGCAGGGCTCGATCCCACGACCCTGAGATCATGACCTGAGCCGAAATCAAGAGTTGGATGCTTGACTGACTGAGCCCCCCAGGCGCCCCCCAGGTGTCCTGAAAGTCAAACCAAGCAGGTATTTCTAGGAAGACGGGGCGGTCTGCCATGTTGAGTGGTGCTGATTGGTCATGAGGGCTGACGTATTCACGATCTTTGTGGCCACACCAGTGGCAGAAACAACGGGCAGGCGCCACTCCTGAGTCCTTGCACAGGCCGGGTACATCCTGCATCCCACCACCCCACCCCACCCCCGCCCCCGGTGACCACAGTGACTGTCCTCTGCACAAACCCCCAACTCTACCTCCCACCTCTATGGTGGCCCCTAAAATGGCAAGACGAGTCTCTTCCTCTCTGACGGTCTTGCGTCAACAAGTGTCTTGCTGACCAAGATGTTTGGCAAAATGCAGAAAATGTATTGTCTTTCCTTGGTTTTCTGTGTTTTGCTGGTGAAGACATATTTGCCTCATTCTAACGCAGCTGATTCAGTAGAAACCTATTGCTACCAATTAAAAACATATGCCTTATTTCTGAGCACATATGGTCACATTCAGATCTCCTCACAAGGTACATTTCCAATACACACGTTATTTAACATAATGACACCCCCATATTGTTACCGTTATTGTTGCTCTACGTTAATGCTCTGACATTAACATAATGTCACCCACATATTGTTACAGTGCTCTACGTAGCTCCTACCCACCCTAGGTAATGAATAATGGGCATCGCTTTTTCCCTCTTTGTTGGGGGTAGGGGATGGGTGGATCCGGGAAATCTAAGTGGAGCCATATAGATAAGAGGGGTGTGGGGGTGTGCAGAGTAGATGATGGGTACTGGGGGCAGAAAGGATGGCAAAAGCAGAATTTTGGAGCTGGGAAAATGTGAATCTGGAACCAGTAAATAACCACTGTGGGTGGGGTGTAGACTCAGGGAACACCGGGCCTGGGCAAGCTGTCCGTGAGGAAGAGGAAAAGTCAGGGGTCCCCAGGTCGTGGGGGTAGGGCCGTCTGTAGGTCTTTCCCAGAGAGAATGGAGCCAAAGTAACCGGTCAGCTGTGAGCACCAGAGAGGCCCAAAGACAGGCAGCGAGGGCTGGTGAGGGGTTAACAGGCCAGGGGAAGGGGCTCCCCAGGCGGGGTTGCCAGCAGGGGTGACTCCCGCGCCAGGAGGCACACGGGGGTCTGATGGAGGTAGGTCCTCCACCATCTGGCATCTGCTGTTTCCCTTTGCTTTTAATTTCTATCCTCTCAAGATAAGTTTTGCTTTTCATACTCACTGATTGTACAGAACCACGATTTATGGATCACATACTGCCACGTTCCTCGTTCTAACATTTCTCATCTCTGACAGGTACATTTTCCCTCGGGGACATCGGGTCTGTGTGTTGTGGGGACATGCTGTGGCCCTCGCTTTGGTGGGGGCAGTGGGTAGAGATGCACCTGTGTCCCCCTTCCCAACACCACTGTGGTTATGCCTGGCATCACGCAGCTGAGCAGAATGGAGAAAAGAATGAGTGGGTGACGGGGGCTTCCCCTGAAGGGTGCGGCTCCCTGGACTGAGGCAGAATCTTCCGGGGGCCAAGAGGGACAGTAAGGCTCATAGGTGCTCAGGGGGATGGAGCTCTAATAGGTGCTCAGGGGGATGGTGGCTCAGGGAGCACCATCCAAGCTCTCGGGGAGAGGACCCATGTGATCAGGTTTGTTCCTACTTGGAGAAACCCAGTGGCGGTGTGCGACACGGGCGAGATGGGTAGGGGGTGGGCATGGGGACGAGATGGGGCTAATGCAGCAGCCCAGGCAGGAGGTGATGCGGACCTCACCCTGCGGAGACACTGGAGAGGACAAGGGAGCTGGAGACGAGCGTCATCGTGGAGGTCGGGTCAGCGAGCGTCGGTGTCTAATTGGCTGCGATGTGAAATCCAGGAGGACTGCCAGGTGTCTGACCCAGGCAGCCAAATCCATGCTGCTGCTTTCACCTCTCACATGGAACGCAGCGAGGTGATCTTAACGCCATCTCCGTATTCCGCAGATTATCTTGAATGACCCAGGCTTTGGAGGCAGAGGCGTTGGGGGGTGGGGCGTAGGTGAAGAAGAGGGGCCTGAAACATTCAAACAATGGTCTCAATTCTCCCCTTCTCTTCATTCTGCTGGCAGCCTGGCATGTCGCCAGCACAGGGAAATCTGAAACAGAATCATTAAGTATAGATATAGGGTGCCATAGCCGGCACTGGATTTCCTGTGCCAGAGCCATGGAAGGAGTGAATAGCACAGCATCCTGTCCCTGAACTTGACAGCATCAGATGGCTGTGTTGGGGGGTTAGTGCTCAGCACACTAAGCCACCCCCTTCGTTCCTATTGTCTCTGTAACTCCATTGTTTTAAGCAAGCCGGCTTTGTAGTCAGGGTTCATTCACTACCGACAAAGCCTCTGTTAGGAAAAAATAGACCTCTGAAGCTTCTAGAGAGCTGGGGAAAAAATCACAAGCCACCAGCAATGCACGTTTCAATTCCAGATCGCTAGGCAAAAAAGGCAGATGGCGTTTCTCCATTTGTTAATTGTCTAAAAAAATAAATAAAAAGCCAATCTGGACGGAGGACGGGGGAAGGAATAGGCTCCAGTAATTATTGACTCCTGCCTGACTCCAGAATACGGTTTAGAGTTAGCAATCCGGATAATTCTGGCCAGCTACGGACTTCACTTTCAACATTCAACAGTATAGTTGATAAAACGGCGGAAAGATGCGAGACATCCGTGTCACGACCTGAGTTGCCGAAATACTATTTTGGTTCTGTCTTCTTCGGGTGACTGGATTTTCTCCCCCTCACCAACCAATTTGGGAATTATTTTGAAACTGCCCGAGGATTGCTTTTCCCACCCGAAAAATAAACTCAGCTGCAGTGAAACAGCCGAGCACATGGGCAGTTGGAAGCATTTTGTAACTTTGAGCATCCAAAGGGGTCCTTTAAGCCATGGTCCAGAAAACTCTGTTGAGGCTTCGAGGCAACCTTAAGCTTGGCATTTCTTACTAGAAAGACTTCTGTCGCCCTGAAAAGATGGAAAACGTCCATTTAAAAAACATTCCTGCAGTGAGCGACAGATGTTCCTGGAGCCCGCGGCCACACAGGCTGTTCGGATTAGACTTCAGATTCTGTCTCATGCCAGCGAGATGGCATCTCGTAGGCCTCCAGTCACTTCACGTCACATCAGCCGGGTGCTGCTAAGTCAGGAGCCTCAAACATAAAGCACCTTATCCACTGGCTCCTTCAGTGAAGTGATTCGGGCACTGGGAAGTCGGGGTTGGTCCTGAGAACTGGCAGCGGTGTGTGGACGCCTGGGGTGAGCAGCGCCAGGGGAAGCGGCGGAGTCCTCACCCTTGCCCGCGTTACCTCGGACAGTCCGCTGGCCTGAGACGGGGCTCGTCTCCCAGTCCCCTCCCTGGGTTTTCGGTTTGCGTGCTTTTTTGTTTTATTTTTGCATTTTGGGTCTGCGGCAGAGGAAGTTCACGGGTGACCCAGATTGGGAGAGGACGGCTGATTCATGGGCTGCGGGGTTCACGGCGATCTCGAAAGTCTAAAAAGAGTTGAAACTGCTAACAAAACATAACAGGGTAGGGGCGCCTGGGTGGCTCAGTCGGTTAAGCAGCTGACTCGCGGTTTCGGCTCAGGTCATGACCTCACAGTGTCGTGAGTTGGAGCCCTGCGTGGGCTCTGGGCTGACAGCGCAGAGCCTGCTTGGGATTCTCCCTGTTTCTCTGCCCCTCCCTCGCTCACGCTCCGTCTCTCTCAAAACAAATACATAAATAAAAATAGGATAGGGATGCATTTAGATTCCTGTACTTTGGTTCAAAAGCAGAGGGTTTGCATGTGACCTCAGCTCCCGTGCTGCTGTCCGTGGGAGAGACGGTCTGTCGCCAGCTATTACCCCCTCGTGTGCAGAAGCAGAAGCTCGCCCTTCTATTCTTGATGCGTCAGCTTTCCTGACAGTGTGACGATCATGTTCTCTCACTGAGGCTGAGGGCAGAGACACAAAGCGTGCTTAAATCATAGGCATGGGACCTAAGGACAAAAGGCCACTTTTCCCATGACTATAGCGACCAGCCTTCTCTCTCTCATTCCCACTCAGACTCTGCTTTCATTCCAGAAGGCAAATGGCAGATTGGAAGGGAATAGGCCCAGTACATTCTGGCCTGGCCACAGAGGGTGACCACTCATCGATGGTGCCGTCTAGGTGTTCCAGGGAATGGAAAGCAGGCCCCGTGAGGAGCTCTGAGAGTGGCTAGCCTACAGGGAACACCTCCTGAATCCCTTTATGTGCTTTATGTCATGTAAACATCATAACCAACCTACACGGGAAGGGTCGTTACTTTATGCCTAGTTTACATATGAGGAAACTGAGGCCCAGAGGTCATGCTTTAGTGGCAGAGACAGACTTACATGCAGAGATTTGATCCCAGACCTGCCACATGGACTCATGATGGACGTGAACACGTACAGTCTGGATGAAGAGGCTTATGAAGGTTGATGAGGGCAAGCTGACCACTTCCTTAAATACCTGAAGGAAAGACGAATCAGAATTGGACTCCATATAAAGACAGACCAGTTAGAAGTTTCCAGAGCTGGACAAGCTACCCTGCTTCAGGTTCGAGAGAGGGTGAGAGCTTCTTAGTCCTGGAGGATCCAAGCAGAGGCTAGGCGAGGTGATGCAGGCATGAGGCCCCTCTGGCAGGCGGCGGGGTCGTGTGGAGCCCTGCGGGGGTGGCCTGAGGGCCAGGAGCCCTCACCTGAGTCTTATGAGACCTGGGTGTGGGCCCCCCGAGGCCTGCGTAGCCTCAACCTACCTGTCTGTCTTGTCTCTCTCTCTCACTGTTCTGTCTCTCTGTCTCTCATTCTCTCTCTATCTGCTTCAGCCACTCTCCTCACTCAGCAACCTGTAGCCACACCAGCGTTTCTGTTTCTAGAAGAGGCCAAGTGCTGTCTCGCTCCACAGCATTTTTGCATAAGCTGTGGCCTGTGCCTTCTCTTGTTCACATGGCCAGCTCCAGCTCCCCGTTTAGATCCAACTCAAATGTCACCTCCTCCAGGAAGGCCTCCCTGACCACTTATCCCAAGTAGCTCTTCCCCAGTTAAGTTCATTCCTGTCCTCATGTTTGTTTCCCTCATGGCACGAACTTCAATCTGTGGTTATCTTTTTCATTTTCTCCGTAGAAAGTAAGTTCCAGGGAGTCAGGGCCTCACATTTGTCTTTTCATTAATATATTCCTGATCCCCTAGCACAGTGTCCATAGTTGTGCAATGAATGAGTGAATGACCTTGACCAAATTACTGTGGGTCTCAGTTTTCTAATCTGTTAGATGGGGAGCAGCTGTAGAGGAAATCTGATTAGCACAGGGGTTCTCAACCTTGAACATGCACCACAACCATCCGGAAGGCCTATAAAAACAGATTGCTGGCCTCACCCCCAGAGCCTCAGGTCTGTCGTGGGGCCAGAACTCTGGCATTTCTATGAGTTCCCAGGTAATGTTGATGCCGCAGGCCACAGAGGCACACACTTTGGGACTACTGGATTAGACGATCTGCGGGTCCCCTGAGACGCTCATTTTTTAATTTTTCCAAATCAAATAATGAATATGAAAGTGCTCTGCGTATAGCAACAGTATATATACACGCAAGAGCTCTTTTGAAACATAACTTTACCTTCAAACGTGGAAGGGGAGGGAGGTGGTGGAAGGAGAGGGGAAAAATCCCGTTCCAATCATGAGGGATTAGCACCTACCGATGGGGTTGATAATGTCTATAATGGCGAAAGGTCAGTTAAATGAAGCCCGGGCGGCCGGGCGAAGGGCCGAGCGGGTCTCTGGGAACAAGGCTTGCAAATGCAAGGCTGCTACAGCCCGCGGGTTTCGAGAGCGCTTCCCGCCAGCTCAGCATTTAATCTCCACCTCGGAGGGTAAAGCTAGAGAATCACAATTAATAAGGGAAGTGAGGGTCGAAAGCAGGGGGCAGCAAAACAAAAGAAGTAACCCCTTGTGACTGCCCAGGACGCACCTGATGGCCTGGAGATTTGCCTTCACCTGGCTAGAGGTTTTGTTTGTTAAGTGCGGCTCAGAGTTCACACTCTGCTGAGGTTCCCCAGTGCTCTTGGGTTGCTTTCTTCTCTCGTCTACACAGCTGTCCACCAACCACCTGCATCCCTGCCCAGGGGCCCTCTGCAGTTGGACCCTAAGGGCTTAAGGGGCTGTCTGCCGTCTCTCTGAATTCCACATTCTCCCAGTGCTGTTTACACCCAAGCGAAGCCTCAGTCTGGGAGGGTGTCTGCTCCCTGTGAAACCACCTTTATAGGGAGGGGTCTTCGGGAGCAGACGCAGTAGCAGGGGGCAGCCTGGAGAGGCGCCAGAGAGCAAAGAGCAGTTCCAGCCAGGGTGCAGCTAGTCCGTGCGTGAATCAGGACTCCTGAATCCCAGAAGTGACACATTCCTTCCACGGGCAGTCCCCTGCATGGCTGAAGTGTGCCGCTAGAAACATCCTCCTCATTCTCATCGTGGGTACTTACTGTAGGCCAGGCAATGGGCTGTTCACTTTACTGGACCCTTCCATTTAGTCCTCCTCTTACCCTGAGAGCACAAGTACTAATTTTGTCCCAATTGTCACAAATGAGGAAACTGAACCTTAGAGAAATTTAGAAAGTTGATCAAACTCAAGCTAGAAAGACACAGGTCTGGCTTTGAATCCAGGGGTGCCTGACTCCAGAGCTTTCCCTTAATGAACGGGACAAGGTCCCTCTTTCTGTGTGGAGGGGTGAAATGGAACCCCATTAGCAGAGAGCTACAATTATGAATAGTCCCAGTGGTGGTTTGTCTTGGATTCTTCTCCCGCACATTAACTGTCCGTCTTGACCTGCCTCACCTCTCCACCCTCCGCTGGGGGAACCCCACTTAACTGTTGTCTGGTGGGTGGTGCCACCGTGCCCTAAACCTTTGCTGCTACAGGGGAAGTCTGAGCATGACATGGGAAGGTGGGAGAGGGGATCCATAAATAAATGCGGCACAGGAGAGTGACTTTTATACATACAAAAGTCGAGGACCACCTGGACTTAAAAGGCCATCTGTCCTCCAAAGTAGGCACTTTTAGAATCTTTTTTTTTTTTTTTTTAGTTTATTTATCTTGAGAGAGACAGACAGCATGAATGGGACAAGGGCAGAGAGAGAGAGGGAGAGAGAGGATCCCAAGCAGGCTCTGCCCTGCCAGCACAGAGCCCCACGCAGGGCTTGGACTCACAAAACTGTGAGATAATGACCCGAGCCCAAACCAAGAGTTGGATGCTCAACCAACTGAGCCACCCAGGTGCCCCGGGACTTGCTGGTGCTTCTAATGTGCTCATGAGGTCATGACAGTGCTCATCTTGGAAATCAGCCTGCTACAATATTACATTCCAAAGCACATACATCAGACCTTAAAAGGATTGCGGTTATGTGGGTTTTTACTGAAGGTGTCTACGGGTGATCAACAGAGGAGGAAATTACACGGCCCAGCTTGCCTCTAAACTTCCCCCAAATCCTCTTTAATTTCCCAGCTGCTCCCCTCCTTCCCAGCCCCCCAAGGCCAGAGGTATACCTATTAGGCGGTAGCAGGAAGGGCACACTTAATCCACGAATTCTGATGGGTTGTATGGCCTCCCAGAATGCCGTGCTGGGAAAGACCACAGGACAAGGGCTGGTGTCAGTCCGAAAGAGTGTCATGATCGATTAGTGATGCCTGGCACGGCAGTGATGGAGGAGGAGTTGGCAGCCTGAGGATCACAGGTCTGCTCCAAGCTTGTGTAACACGGACAATTCAGTTCACCTCTGCGAGCCTCACTTCCCTCGTGGGCAAAGTGGCACAGTCGCGTGCATGTCATTGGGAAATTGTGACAAGGCACTAACCTGCTAGGAGAAATGTGCCGTCCCAGGACGTGGGAGTATCACTACTTCAACAGATCATGTCGCTTGGGGTCTTGGCAGCTTCCATATGGCATGCTCAGCTTGATTGACTGGAAGATGCTTTATATATATATATTTTTTAAGTTTATTTATTTACCTGGAAGGGGGGAGGGGCAGAGAGGGAGAAAGAGAGAGAATCCCAAGCAAGTTCCACACTTTCAGGGTGGAGCCCGATGCGAGGCTCGAACTCAGGATCCATGAGACCATGGCCTGAGTGGAAATCCAGAGCTGGCTGCTTGACTGACCGAGCCACCCAGGCGCCCCCACCTGAAGATGTTTTGATAAAGGGACTGATCTCAGAGTTGTGGGTAGGACTGAGGTTAGTACAGCACGGCTGATTCAGCCCTACATCCGCCGGGGTGAGAAGTGGGAGCCAGTACGTGGACCTGAAAGCAGATTATCCCTCGGGGGGCCCCACTGAGAGGAGCTGTGACCATTGGGTGGAGGGGCCACAGCCAGCTCACGGTGACCCCGTGGAGGGGAGTCACACATTTCATATCTCACCTCTCTTGTCCCCGCCTCCCTCCCTCCCTCCAGGCTGTGCACTGGCTGAGCCAACCACAAATCAAAGGATCCCTGTGGTGCGTTAGGTCTGGTCAGCCTCTGTCTTAGCTTGGACTCTAACAAATTTATGAACTCAGTGGTTTACCAACAACGGAAACCTATTTCTTACAGTGCTGGAGGCTGGAGTTCAGAGACCAGCAGTCTGGCCAGGTTCTGGTGGGAACCCGCTTTCAAGTTGCAGATGGCTGACTTCTCACCGTGTCCTCACGTGGCAGAAAGAGAGAGCTCTGCTCTCTTCATCCTCTTATAGGAGAACCAGTTCCACCGTGGGGGCTCCACCCTCTTGACCTCATCCAAACCTAACTACCTCCCCAAAGCCCCGCCTCCAAATACCATCGCATTGGGGATGAGGGATTTTCCGAGGACACAGACATTCAGTTTGTGACAGCCTCCCTGGGCAGAGAGCTGAGCAGCCAATGCATCTGACTAGCTGTATTCATTTTCTGCACCTATGTAACAAATTACCATGTACTGGGGGGCTTAAAGCAGCAGAAATTTGTTCTCTCACAATCCTGCGGCCAGAAATTCAGAATACAGCCTCCAGGGAAGAATCCTTCCTTGCCTCTTCTGGATTCCTGTGGCTCCAGGTGTCTCTTGGCCCACACCTGTGTCACTCCAATCTCTCCCTCCATCTTTCCATCATCTCTGTGTGCCTTCTACATGTGCCTCTTATGAGGACACTCGTCGTTGGGTTTTTGGGCCCCACCTGGATAATCCAGGGCGATCTTACCTCAAGATCCTTAATCACATCCACGAAGACCCTTTTCCCCCAAATATAACCCTCACGGATTTCAGGGATTTGACGGACACGTCTTTTCGGAGGCTTCCATTCAACCCACTACCCCGGCCTTCCACATCTGACTTTTGTTGCCGAGCTGTGAGAAGCAACTGAACCTCTCTCCTGAAGGCCACCCTTAGCCCCATGACTTGTGTTCGCCGCTTGTCTGCTCTAACTAGATAATGATCCTTAGGTTGGGACAGGAAAGGGAGGGTCCTCATTTCACAAAGTGCTTATACATTATGGTCTTTGTCAAATCACGTATCCCCTGTGAGCCCCTGTTCTACATCTCTTAAAATGAAGCAGTGAGATTAGGCGATGTCTAAAATGGTCTCTACCTCTAGGATCCCGTATGCCGTAACTAATGTCGGGGTGAGGTGGATGTCTCCCTGGTAACCTTGTGCCCACCACTCCTGGCCCGTGACCTGCTTGCTGGCACTGGGGTCACGCTCAGAGCCACAAACATCTTCGACCTTTCCGGGCCACCGGGGGTTTTCATCTGTAGCCCTCTGTCAATCACAAAGAAATGGCCCAGGGACGACGGCCTGCGTCTCTCACACAGGAGCCAAGGCCCACAGGTGCCCTCCCTGGTAGCCTGACGCGGCTTTTAAGCTCAGGCATGTTGGTTTAGCTCAGGTTTCCAGCCAAGCGATTCTTGAATCTCTTCGTGCAGCCAAGTGTGACGGTGACACCATGACACCTTTTCTAATTGTGTTTTAATTGACAAGACTTGATTTGATTATAGAAGCCTACACTGCAGTTGAAGGGCTTGTTAAAACATGTATTAAATCCAAAAGATTGCAATGTTTCGCTGTGTAATTATGTAAACAGTCACGTAAATGGAGCAGTTTACAGTCAGCAGGAATGCGTTTTCAATAGCTCGGTAGCAAACTGGCGTCACTGATCAGGGGCAGGTGAATTTATTTTCTTAAGCATAAACGCAAGGTGGTATCCCTCCCGACCTCAGCCAAGCAAGCTTTTTTAATTTTCTCCTTTTGTGTACATTTCCCCCCTGAAATCTGTTGTGATGGTAAGCGGTGTTTCTGTGTCCTCAGGGGCACGTGAGTTCCCCATAATGGGTAAGGAAAATAAAATGTGCCACGTCTCTGAAATGTTGAGATTTCTCAGCGACAAAAATGATCCAGGCATTAAAAAAAAAAAAAAAAAAAAAAAAAAAATCCCCGACTCAGGTTTTAAAATAGGAATAGAACTACCTTAAAATTCCCCATAGTTTTAATGAAAGTGTCCATTGAATTTACTGAGGATAAAAGAGTGATTTACCTCAAAACCTACTATCTCTGCCTCCCCAAAGGACTTACGAGGCTTGCCCATCGTTTTTGAACTTCAGAATAAATGAAACATTGATCAGAGATGTCATTGACACATTACTTCTTCTTGTCCATCACTTGTGCAACACTGGCCTCTTAGAGGGAAACAGGCCCCACAATCATGTTTCCTCCCGACTCTAAGAAAATAGAAGCTGCAAATGGGCTGGTGAATTATGTGCCTTCCAGTGATTTGAAGGGAAGCATTTACTGAGGGAGAAAATTGTTTTAATCTTATAACAACCAAGGAGGAGAGTTTGTAAAAACACAGCACACCTACACATACACTTGATTTTGTTGCATAGAAACACATGGGAACATTTTCTCCCCCCACCAACTCGCCTGATGCCTCAGCTGAGGGATCTTGCTTTGGTCTGGGCAGGGGCGGGTGGGCCTGGGGATGTGGGGGGGTGGGGGGGATGGGAAGCATGCGGGTAGATGTGGGGGGTAGTGAAACCACAGTAAAGTCGGCTGGGAATCCCAGGGACTCAGGACAGATCCAGTGCAGGATCAAGGCCCTCCAGTCCCTTCTGGAAACACAGGACCTGCAGGATACCCAGGGTTCTGCTTCCGCAAGACCCAACTCCTCAAATCACAGGATTGAGGAGTCTGGTGCCACCTTTTCCCAAGCCGACTTGAATAACTTCCTGGCAAACCCACCCCGGTCCTCCTTACCATTGGTATCCCTCCCAGAACTCAACACATGGGGTGTTTTATGAGTTTAGTGTCCACAGTAGCCAAAGACAACAAACAGACAAGCAAATAAATTCAAATCTCAGGATGTCAGTTCTAGAAATGACTAGAGGGGAAAAATAAGAATGGTAAGTGGTCTAAAAAAAAAATTCATGCTTTCCATTTCTGGAGGGAAGAGGAAAGAAAGGAAGGAGGATGGAGGGAAGGAAACAAAGGCTCCGTATGCATGCATATATAGCCCTCTCGGTGTAGACAAATGCACCACAAGGCAGTTCCAAGAGCCTGTGTGAGCTGCTGGGGAGAGGGCGGAGGAGTGTGTAAAGGAGGACTTTCACATTTTGCTTGATGTATTTTTTACCAAGGGACCTAATAATGGCGTACTTGTGTCGTTTTCAAAAAGGGGTGGGGGGGAAGATTTTAAACAGAAACGTCCAGATTTGGAGGAGAAAATTACAAGTGGCTTGTTTGTATGAAGCACATTATGAATGAACCATGGTGACACAGCAAATGAAGAAGTGAAGGGAACTTGGTATTTATACCCTTCGTCCAGTTCACGTCCCTTTGTCTCCTTTAAGAGAATGCATTTCGCACAAAGATGTGCCTTGGTCAAGAGAGAAAGAGGTAGTTTCTGGAAATACAGTTCATGCTCCGATCATTTCTAAGAGACCCAGAATATATCGTCTGAGAATGGTTCTTCCACACTATGGAGAGTCCATATCCTAGTAACAAAAAGTTCGGAATCTCTAGGCGCTGGGTATTTTCTTGGCACCTTTGGTTTAAAGGGAAGGGTGACTAAACTGTTAGTGATTGTTTTTGCGTTTTATTAGAATGCCTGGTTCAGCTCCATTAGTGCCTGTGTGCCTTAGACCCTGACACAGAAAGGTGTACATGAGACTCAGCCTGTATGGTCTTCCCCTTTCCCTGATCAACTCCCTGTCCTCTGTGCCAGGTTTTTCACACGACACTGCACTGCTCTTTGAGCTCCAAGCAAGCGTACGTGTGTGTCTGTGTGTATGAGTGTCCTCTTCCCAAGCAGGTGACATTGTAGGGGAAGAAAACAATTTTTTTTTCCTTCTACCCTTGTAGGTTCTCACACTGGGGCTCTGTTAAATTAGACCAACAAAAGATAGTTTCACAAGAGAAAACATCCATTTGTTATGTGTGTGGCACCTTACACGGGAGAAAACTCAGGAAGAGTAACTCAGAGGGATGTTATACGGTGCCAGTGGGCTTCCATATCATCTTAGCAAAGAATGATAAATTAGTAACAAAATGACCAGACAAAGGAAAACGTTCTTAGATTTCCAAGGACAGCAAACTATGGGAAGGCAAATAAAAGGGGAAACTGATAGCAGGGATTCATGGCCGTCCTGTTCTCCAGAGGTTTCCGTACTTAGGTAAGGGAAACTCCGAGAAGGTGTTGTTCTGCATCTGTTTTTTTTTCTCATTTGCCTCCAGCTCAAAATAATTCTTATGGCAAAGTGGCATATTTGGGGGTGGCATATTCTGATCCCCTACAGTGTGCATGCTTCTCACATGCTCTGTGCTCACCCTTTAGCCCCTCAACTTAACTATAGGTGCTTCACATAGTATACCTTTAATAAATACTTTTTTGGGGGGGGGGGTGGAGGTGCTCTTTGCTCGTGTATTGTCTTTCACGAGGTAAGGCTGTGTAACAAATATCCCCGCCCCTCAGTGGCTTGCTGCACTATGGTTTCTCCCGCCTGTTACCTGATGGTGGCCAGTTGTCTGTGGCTCTGCACCATGTGTCTTCTTCATTCTGGGACCCAGACTGAGGGAGCAGCCACTGGCAGGAAGACGCAAAGAGAAAAGAGCAACGGAACTGGGGGAACCATGCAATGGCTCTTAAAACCTCTGCTCAAACTTTGCACGTCACATCTGCTCACGTTTCGGTGCCGAAGCAAGTCGCATGTTCAAGTCCAACAATGGGACAGAGGATATTCCTCCATGGGAAGGCTCTGCAGTTCCCGTAGCTACAGATGGGATGTTCTGGGATGTTCGATTCTGTCACAGGGAGGGCCAGGACTGGTGATAGAGGCAGCGTGCCTCCAGTGCCTGGGGCCACTTGGGCTAAGCCGCCTTCTTGTCAGCCCATCCCAAGTTGGGTCTCTGCCCTTTTTCTTTTTTGTATCCATTTTCTCTTTTTCTTTTACATTTCTATTGTTGTTTTTCTAATTCTAAAAGCACCACCTTCTCACTGTGGTGTATTTCAGACAAAGTGAAAGCATACCTTTTATCACCCTCACTAAAGAACTTTCCATCCCAGAAGCAATCACCAGGAACCATTTGGGGTGTATTGTTGCAGATGGGTCCCATGCTTATACAACCACATAAAGCGTATACACATAAATACGATTTTAGGTAAGTAACCTCTTCCTACCCATCTCCAGATTATTTTGTGACCACACTTTGTAGTTCGCATTATGTCTTTTTATTGAGCTGCCTTATTCTTTTTATGACTATACAGTATTCCATGCTACAGGCGTTCCACATCGACTTATTATTTCCCTACTCATGGAGATTTATTTTGTTTCGATTTTGTTCTACTACAAAAACGCTGCAAAGAACATCCTACATGCACATGTGCAAGTAGTTTTGCAAACTGGATCCCTGCAAGTGGATTTGCTGGGTTAGCGCATTTTGCATTTTGACGGATACTGCCAGGTTTTTCTCCTGAAAGACCGTGCTAGTTCATACCCTCCCCAATGTGGCTAACGTGCCTGTTTTCACTCTACCCAGCCCTCACGTTTCTTTTAACATTTCACTTTGATAGACACAGATTCACGTAGAAATTGCGAATGTCGTACAGACATTAGCTGTACACAAAATTGGTATAACCAGTAAACTCCTCACCCAGCTGCCCCAGAAGATAGCCCCTTACGTAACCACAGTGTTGTTACCAAAGCCAGGAAATGGACATTGGTGCCAAAGTAGGTGCTACTTGGATTTCACCTGTGTTTGCACGCACCCTTCTTTTTTTCTTTTGGTAAGTAGGCCTGCAAGATTTCATCACGTGTATAGTTTTGCCGGGAACCTTTTTTTTATAAATTTCATTTATGCCTTTGGAGAGGGGGTTGCAGAGAGAGAGGGAGAGAGAGGACCCCAAGGCAGCCTGATGGGAGGCTCCGGTGCACAAAGTGTGAGCTCATGGCCGGAGACAAAACCAAGAGACAGACCCTTAGCCAACTGAGCCCCCCGAGTTCCCCTCGCCAGGAACCTTGTGAACTTAATACATAGTAGTTTTGTTTGCAAGAAATGAACCTTTATCCTCTGTGCAATTTATTTCTGGGGTGTGGCATCCTTCCGAGTTGCTATGACGGTAGGAATGTTCGAGTCTAGATCCAGTGCAAGCAGGCTGTCAGTTTTCAGCGTGAGGTGATCCACCGCTAGGAATTTTCCAGCTTTCCCTCCAGCACCCCCGAGACTGGGGCTCTAACACCCAGGACAACCTCCTGACCTCAGCAGGCATCAGCTTTCTGTTGCTAATTAAACTGAAAACCTGAGTGGGGTGCAGCTTAATTATTCAGACTTGCAAACCTCGGATGAATGTGCATGAAAACTTTATGGGAAATTAATCTTTGAGAAGTAAAACATGCCATCTCATTTTACTTAAAAAAAGGAAGAAAATTAATGTGAGCGCTGGTGCTTCCTGTGTGTTTATACTGAGTCCTTTCACTTAGAATCGAGCCATTATGAGCGCGTTTGTTCTTGATGAAAGGAACCCAGCATTAGACCGGAAATAGGATGTGTTGAAATCAATTTAGTGTCAACCACATCAAGCCTTTCTAAAATTGTAGGTTTTACACAACTTTAAAACATGACTTGTTTATTTGGTAGAATTTAACTGTGATTCCTATTTCTCCGAAACAGACAGAAAGACAGAGAGTCAGAGCAAATTGCAGGTGGGCAGTGTCCCGGGGCAAGGAAATGCGATTTTTGAAGGCCTCCGCTGTGTCACACCCCCTGCTGCCCCTGCCATTGCAGGTCTGGTGCATTAGGAGTGACACGAGGATTTTTCAAGGCTGCCTGCTTTGATGGCACTCTTGCTTTGGGCATTCACGTGGGGTCTTCGTGAGGGTTTCCATTTGAATGGAGAGGGTGAAGGTGCAGATGTTAGGTGTTAGGTGATGGGCATCACTTAACCCAGGATGGCCCGGACCATGGGGCGAGGTGCGTGTGCTGCGTAAATTACCCCTGTGAATTACCCTGTCCTTGCCAGCTAAGAAATCAATCCCGAAGGTGGAGTACAAGCCATTTTTTTAGTTTCTTGGTATTGGCAGGCATTCACATGAGAAAAAGACAGACAAGAAATGCTCTGGGGGACCCAGATATGCAGGAGGGGGTGTTGCAAGGCTGGCCAGTGCCGGGAAGTCCCTCTCCCCTAAAAGCTGGTCTCAGCTCCCATGACTGAGCACCAGGGTTTCATGCTGGGCCAGGACCCCTGCTCTGGGCACACAGCAGGATCTTAGGGGCTGGAGAGGACCGTAGGACTCACCCAGTTTACTCCTTTTATGATGGTGGCCTATAACTGAGTAACACCCCCCTTCAGTCTCTGCAAGCCACCCATGGATGGAGCAGGCCGGGGCTGGGGGTCGTCAGCTCACAGAGTTGGGGGTGACAGAATGGGAGGGCTGGAGCCTCCACATAGAGCTTTGGTTCCCTTCAAAGCCAACTTGGTTAGTACTGAGCCAGTGCCATCCATAGCATTACCCTGGAACCTTCTATTAGCATAAATCCGGTCGCCCACGGGTATCAGCTTCCTTGCTTTCATTTTCCAGGAGAAGTGGGTTTCTATTTCATCCTCTTCCATTGTGGGGATTAGGAAGGAAAGATGGAATTAGTGTAGGAGGAAGCGGGTTTCCAAATGGATACCCTGGGGAAGAAAAAAACCAAACCAAATAAAACCACAGTAACAAAAAAACATCCACCCACCCACTTATCCATTTGCCCATGAGATATATATGTGCTATGTAGGGAAAGATTTTTAAAAATTTTTTATTCTTAAGCACTCTATACACCCAGTGTGGGGCTCGAACTCACAACCCTGAGATCAGGAGTTGCACACTTCACTGACTGAGCCAACCAGGTGCCCCAACAAAACACTGTAGAAACGATTTTTGTCTGTTCTGTTCACTGCTATATTCTGCCACCTGGAACCGTGCCCAGACCATAATAAATTCTCAGTAAATCTTTCTGAATGAGAAGAAATACATCATTCATTAAACACACACTTGGAGGCAGAGGGAACAGATCCATCCTTGGGGGCAGGCAGTTTGCAGTCTAGAGGACAGATAGGCGAATGGATCATCATCATGGTTATGTACACCATTCTGAGGTACATCTCTGAAAGCTAAGAGGCTTAATAAGTCCTCTGAAGCCTCCTCTGTTCCCCTTGCCATTCAGTTGGGCCTTGGAAGAAGAGGAAAGACCGTGCGTGTTGTGTGTGCCTGTGTGTATGTGTGTGTGTCTTGTGTACCTATGTGGTGTGTGTGTGTGTGTGTGTGTGTGTGTGTGTGTGTGTGTGCATATGTGTTTGCTCAGGTCACCCAGCACTATGTGGGAAACTAGAATCTGAACCCACATCTCCTGCTTCCAAATGCCATGTCCCATTCACAAACTGGGTCCCAAAGGTGCTGTCTAGTAGAGGAAGGGGCAGAAGCCCCTGCATTCAGGGGATAGCCCAAAGCAGGTTGGAAAGGTGACCGGAGGAAGTCACAGCTTTTGCTGAGAGCTGTGTTTGAGACTCTGGGAGCAGGAATGACGACCAGTCAAGGATCAGAGATGGCCAGTGAGTTGGAGCTGACGATCGGGGCAAACCCTGTCAAGTCCGAGGCCAGGAGGGGCAAATGCCTTCAAACCTGGGATAAGATTTTGTTTCAAGATGGTGCTCACATATTAAAAGTCATTTAAAAGTCACTGATCTGGGGGCACCTGGGCGGCTCAGTCGATTAAGTGTCTGACTCTTGGTTTTGGCTCAGGTTGTGATCTCATGGCTTGTGAGCTCGAGCCCCACGTCAGGCTCTGCACTAACAGCACAGAGCCTGCTTGGGATTCTCACTCTCACTCTCTCTCGCTCTCTCTCAAAATAAATAAATAAACATTTTTTAAAAAGTCGCTGATCTGGACTGTGATCACAGGTGAGAAAAGTCAGGTTATGAGAGGTTAACGGAGAGACACAGGGGGTTAGTGGCTAGTGGCCGTGCAGGTGGCCACCTGTCTCAGTGTGCCTGGGACCTCCCTTGTTTTAAAATGGAAAGTCTGGAGTCCTGGGAACCCCCTCGGTTCCGGGAAAACTGGGGCAATTGGTCACACCGGTGGCCATGTGATCTTAGCTGAACCTTCCAGGGCATTGCAGTCGCCTCCTGCCGGGGCTTCCTGCCTCTTTCCTGGCCTGCCTGCCCCAGCCCTCCACCCTGCAGAGGAACGGCCCGCTCACGCCATTTCCCCACCGAGAGCCCACGAAGATCCACCACGAGGGTGTGCGAGCCACACTCTCCAGCCTGGCTCGCAAGGCTGTGCGTGATCTGGCCCCTACCTCTGCCGTCCCTTCCTCCAGGAGCATTGAAACTACTCCGACCTTCCACCTCTAGGTCTTTGCCCAATCTGTGCCCTCTGCTGGGCGTGCCCTTCGATCAGCATTCCTGGCTAAAGCCAGCTGTCCCCTCTGGGCCTCTGGGAAGTGTCCCCCAGCATCCAGTCCCTAGAGGGAGCCGATGCATTTTTCCTGCATGGCGTGGTGCGGTGTATGGGTTCCTATTACGCGTGCGCTTCCACAAAGCACAAGTGATTCGCTCGCGGCACACGTTCAAGAAACGATCCTGTGGAGCCCAAGCTTCTGACTCCTGGCCCGTGGATCCTTCTACCACCCTGCCCATCCCAGGGGTCAAGGCCTGCGTGACCCACAGCCTACGGGCCCAAACGAAGAAGCAGCCCTCAGCGAGGTGCTGTCAGCCCTGTGCAGCAACCAAGAAGTAGAACGGATTTACACAGACATGTCCCAGGTGTGTTTATTAGCGTCTTGAAAGCTGTTGTTCAAATGACAAGGAATAAATACCTAGCCGCCGAGCTCTGGGCTCCAAAGGGAAAGCTGGAGCTCCCCCTGGTGGCTGCAGAAAGTTAGCGCTGCCAGCCTGCTCCTGTGTGTGGGAAATGAGGGACCCCGGGCCATCCTGGTGGATTTCATTCCTGTGGGGTTTCCCTCCAGTTCTTCAAGACTAGGCCCCAAGGAGCAAGAACAACCAGGGAAAATAAAATCATTGCAGTGGAGAATCCAAGCCCCCAAGTAGCTCTGCTACATCTTCGTCTTTGAAGAGGGAGGGAAATGATACAGTTAGAATTTGACAATGACCAAGTCGAAGTTTTCCTGGTGTAAAAAGCCTTCAAAGCTATCTATCACTCCTGTCAAATCATACAAGCCAGTTGCCCTCAGCTCGGGGACTGTGCTCTCTACCCCAACCAGAGAGTTGGCTGGGCAGAGACTGTCCCCTGGAGGAGATGCCTCAAGACTCTGTGGCTTGCCCCCAGATCTGTGTCCTGTGTCTCCACTAGCATGTTGCAAGGCCACAGCTGGAGGCTTCTCTCTCTGTGTTAAAAGCCCTCACCCTTTTATTTTTATTAGGCTTATTTATTTATTTTGAGACAGAGAGAGAGAGAGAACAAGTGGGTGAAGAACGGAGAGGGAGGGAGAGAGAGAGAATCCCAAGCAGGCTTCATGCTGTTAGCATAGAGCCAGTGTGGGGCTCGAACTCATGAAGCCTGAGATCATGACCTGAACCGAAATCAGGAGTCGGATAGTTAACCAACTAAGCCACCCAGGTGCTCTGGGCCTTCACCCTTTCAAACAAAGCTTTTGTGGAAGGGGTAATAGTCTAAGTCCCATCAACCCTGTGCTGGTCTCTGTGGTATGAATGTCATCACTTGGGGCTGACTTGGTTGTGATGGGGATGGTGACGAAGGAACAGGCCCAAATCCTGGGGCAGGACTGGCGTGGGGCCCAGGGCCCCAGAGCAGCAAGCCCTATAGGGGAGAAGGGGGACAGAAGGAGGGCAGAGAGCACTGCCAAGACCAGCCTTCTCTACCTGTACTGTTGTCCTGCAAGCTTTGTCATTGGTCTAAAGTTTATTTTTGGAGTCTTAAGTTGGCTTACTGTTTCTCAAGTTTTAATCACTCGAGTAATAATAATAGTTATTATCGTGGTAACTACCATTTACTGCGTTCTTTTTAAATACCAAGGACTGTTCAGATGCTTTGCAGGTGTTATCTTAATTTATGAAGTACGATTTTGTATTGTGTGTAATTTATTTAATCCTCGTTACGCTGCTATAATGCTGGAACTATTATTATTCCCATCTTAGAAATGAGATTTTTTTTTTTGCCAAATAATACTGTGTTATGATTGTAAAAATATTTTCCTGTGAATTTCATCCTCTTACTAAATAAGTCCATTTTTAAAGAAACCTGATTTTCCTACTATAAATGGAAAACTACATTACCTGTCTTAAGTAGGAGCAAACTATTTTTAAAATCTATTGAAATAATATTTGCCCAGGTGTCACCCCAAATCATCTTCTATACCACCAGCAGACAGCCAGGTATGTCTGGGGAAATACTACCTTAGAAGTAGAAGGGACCCCTCCAGCAAGGGGAATGGAAGGGAGCCCTCCAGGGTGGAAGAAAGTCACTTTGCATATTTGGATTTGAGAGTGAACTGTGCTCCGTAGGGACTTGCTTTAAGAATGTTTGGATTTAATTGCTTTTCTTTACCCAGCTTCTAAGATGGATGCTTAGCTCATTAATCTTCAGCCTTTCTTCTTTTTTATTTAAAAGAATATAAACAATTAAGGCTATAAACTTCTCTGTACTGTGCCAGCTGTATCCCATGCGTTTTGATTAGAGTATTTTCTTTATTGTTCACTTCTAATTATTTTCTTAATTATGATTATCATTTCTTTTTTGACCAAAGGGTTATTTAAAGCAGGAAAGACCTTGGGTCTTTGGGTCATTCCAAACATGTGGATTTAAAAAATAATTATCTTTTTACTATTGATTTCCAGTTTACAAATTATGATCAAAGAGCAGGACTTGTATGTTTTCAGTTCTTTGACATTCATTAGGACACGCTTTATGGCCCAATACATAGTCAAATAGTTGGATTAAAAAATATTATCTGAAAATCTTTATCTTTTACCAAGAGCATTTGGTCCTTTTACATTTATTGTAATCATTGATAAATTAGGATTAGTGCCTATCATCTCATCTCATGCTTTCTATTTTTTCCCTTTCATTTTCTTGCTGCCTTTTGTCTTTTTTTTTTTAAGAGAGAGTGACAGAGAGAGAGAGAGAGAGAGAGAGAGAGAGAGAGAGAGCATGCACATGCATGTGTGCATAGAGGCACAGGAAAAGGGAGAGAGAGTCTTAAACAAGCTCCATGCCCAGCACAGAGCCCGATGAGGGGCTTGATCCCATGATCCTGGAATCACGACCTGAGCCGAAATCAAGAGTCAGACACTCAGCCAGCCCATACACCCCTCTTGCTGCCTCTTGAATTTTTTTTTTTTCTTACTGCATCTTTACCTTCTATTAGTCTGGGACTCACATACTTTGTTTCCATCAGTTTAGTGTTACTCTAGAAATTACAATATGCCCACTCAATTTTATCAGAATCTAAAAGATAATGAATACCTCTACCTTCCCTCCACATAACATAGGGGTCTCAGAACACTTTAATTTTATTCTCCCTTTCCTGGTTTGCATGCTATTCCTGTGATATCTTTTAGTTTTATTTGTTTTTAAGTGCACAAGACATTATCACTGTTGGTTTTTTTTAAGTTTATTTTATTTGTTTTGAGAGAGAGAGAGAGAGAAAGAGAGAGAGAGAGGGAGAATCCCAAGCAGGCTCCATGCTGTCAGCACAGAACCTGATGGGGGGCCCAATCCCAAGAACCGTGAGATCATGACCCTAGCCGAAATCAAGAGTCAGACAAAGCCAACAATGCCCCAACCATTGTTGTTTTATAGAGGCAATGCTTGTTTTATACAGGCAATTCTTGTTTAAATTTCAGTGCATTTCATTCCTCCTTACATCTTAGATCTTCAAACTGGAATCGCTTTCCTACTGTCTGAGATTCATCCTGTAGAGTTTCCTTTACTGAGTTTTGCTGGTGGCAAATTCTAGGTTTTTTTTAATATTGTTTTAATGTTTATTTTTGAGAGAGAGAGACAGAATGTGAGTGGGGGAGGGGCAGAGAGCAAGAGAGACACAGAATCTGAAGCAGGCTCTGGGCTGTGAGCTGTCAGCACAGAACCTGACATGGGGCTCAAACTCACTAACCATGAAATCATGACCTGAGCCAAAGTCGGATGCTTAACCAACTGAGCCACCCAGGCACCCTTCTAGTTTTTTTGTTGGTTTGAAAATGTCTATATTTCACCTTGCTCTTGAAATATATTGTCAGTGGGCACAGAATTCTAGGTAGACAGTTATTTTTCTCTTAGCACATTGAAGGCACCATTCCATTCTTAACTATTTTTTAGGTTTATTTATTTATTGTGTGTGCGAGAGAGAGAAAGCAAGTGAGTGTGAGTGGGGGAGGGAGAGAGTATCCCGAGCAGGCTCCATGCTCAGTGCGGAGTCCAATGCGGGGCTTAATCTCAGGACCCTAGGGTCATGACCTGAGCCAAAATTTAAGCATCCGTCGCTCACCCGACTGAACACCCCAGTGCCCATGTTTTCAGTCCATTCTTCCAGCTCCCATTCTTGCTATTATGACTCAATTGTTGGGGCGCCTGGGTGGCTCAGCCGGTTGAGCGTCAGACTTTGGCTCAGGTCATGATCTCGCGGTCTGTGAGTTCGAGCCCCGCGTCGGGCTCTGTGCTGATGGCTCAGAGCCTGGAGCCTGCTTCTGATTCTGTGTCTCCCTCTCTCTCTGCCCCTCCCCTGCTCATGCTCTGTCTCTCTCTGCCTCAAAAATAAAATAAACATTAAAAAAAAAAAAAAAGAGTCCATTGTCAGTCTATTGTACTGAAAGCCTCCTCTTCTTTCTGACTGCATTTAAAAATCTTCCCTTTGTCTTTGGTACGCAGCAATTTTACCATGATGTGTCAAGGCATGTATTTCTTTTCATTTTTCTTGCTTTGGGTTTTTTGGGCTTTTTGAATACAGGGGCTTGTAGCTTTCATCAGTTCTGGAAGGTTCTCAGCCCTTGTCTCTTCTTATATTGCCTTTCTTTTCCTTATAGAGCTTCTCACTCTATGCTCTCGGTCTCTTAACTTCCTTTTATATTTCCCAATTGTTGTCCCTCAAAGGATAATTTTCTGGGACCTGTATTCTGGATGGATAGCTTTTTCTGATCTAATTACTGATTCTCTTATCCAGGAGGTATCAGCTTTAATTATGAAAATTTTCAGTTCTAGACATTCTCTTTGGTTCTTTTTCAAATATACATAGATATACATATATATACATATATATATGTATATGTATATACGTATATATATGTATATGTATATACGTATATATATGCATATATATGTGTGTGTGTGTGTGTATATATATATATATATATATATATATAATTGTTTGTTTCTTTCACAGATTCCCAAGCTTGTCTTTTAGTAAACCTAATTGGTTTATTGTCTATGACTGTTAATTCCAGAATATGAGGGACCACTCCTCCGCTCATTTGATCAGAAGCATCTTTACCCCATCGAGGAAGATAACACAGGCATCTACATCACATGCCTCATCATGCTGATCTCCTTCTGGGAACAACCCTGAAAACGGAGTCATTACCTAGGGCAGACTTTCGGCCATCGGGCAAGTCCAAGTTAGGGCTGGGATTCTGGCTTGTTTTGTATCTTGTATCTGCCCTATTTTCCCCCATGTCTTTCTGACATGGAGACAGGAGGGGCGTGGTTTTAGTCCCAAGTAGAGAGTCCAAGGGAGAGGGGTGCTCTGAAGATTTTCCAGGTACCCAGGAGCCTCTGGAGATAGGACAGTGAGGAGAGTCGTGGCTTCAAACAATCCATGTGACAGAAGAAAAAACATCCCCGTGGGCTTTTCATGCCGCGTAGTTGCGGACCTGGGTTGGGTTGCTCCGTTCATTTGCTTGGATGACTGATGTCCGTGGGTGTACGTGGCTTCACATCACGCATGTAAAATTCATCAGCCTGGTGCCTGAGACATAAAAATGTTCAAAAAGTGTTCACAGCCCTCATGATTATTGTGGTTGCCATTATCATTACGTTCCCAGGAAATACTGGTCTGTTGAGTCAACACGTCCAATGTCACCAAGTCGTGGGTCTTTTCAAAAGGACCAGGTCACCTGAGCAGGCGGAACTTGCATTTTCTGCCCAAGTAGTAAGCTTAGAGCGGTGCCTGGGATGTGGGAGATGTGGAGGGGCGCCGTGGTAGGAGTGGAGCCTGTTTGCCGAGACGGGAGATGGGCAGGCAGGGGAGAGGGGAGGTGCACGCCCAGGGAAGGGAAGGTGAGCCAAGGGAATGTCCGTGGGGGTGGAGGCGGGTAGGAGGAGGGTGGTGAATAGGAGGTGCCAACATTTTCTCCACGATTTTGTTACATCTTGGGGAAAACGGGGGCTGAGGAGGGCCCTATGATGACAGCCTGAATTGGGTAAAATTTAAGGATAGGGAATTACTAATTAGTAATAAGGTGGAATACTTAAGTGTATGAAATGAATAATATGTAGCTAAAAAATAATGATACAGCATTAGGCATTTGAGACATGTGGACGCCAAGCAATTAACCTCTATTCTTCCCCTGAATCGCGGTTGTGCTAATTGGCTCCTTTCCTCTGACGGGGCGATATTAACCTTTCTATTTTTCTCTAAAGGAGCAGGTACGTGGGGTAGATGTGCTGCTCCGGTTTGGAGGAGAGGTATTTTTTTTCCTGAATAATAACCCGTTTGCAATTTTTCTCCCAAATTGTTGCGTTACAAAGGTTCTGTCAGGTTTTCCTGATAAGGCTCCCCAGAGATGGAAAAGGTGGTTTGAACACATATCCGTGTCTTACCAGCTTCTTGCTCAAGCAACACGACCTTTTGGAAGACTGCACACGTGAAGCCCTGTCCTGGGTGCTGGGGACACAGCACAAGCCAGACAGCCTCCTACGCTCATGGAGCTCGTGACTCAGTGAGGGAGGAACCCCAAAGGCAAATGACCACGTGGATGTCTGATACAGTCTTGGAGCTAGGAAGTAAAAGAAAATTGGCGAAAGAGAATGTCAGGAAGGGAGGAAGTGCCTTTTAAGGCAGGGTGGTTGGGAGGGCTTCTCTGAGGAGGCAGTATTTGAGCTGAGACAGGATGGAAGGGAGGTAAAGAGGCTTGTAGCTATTTGGAGGATCAGTATTCTAGGCAGAGGTAATAGCAAGTGCAAAGGCCCTGGGGCTGGCGTGTACTTAGAGTGTGAGAACCAGCAAGCTGGCCAATGTGGCCTGGGCAGAGTGAGAACAGGGAGAGGAGGAAGACATTAGGTTGGAAAGCTCATGAGGGCCACATTATGCAGGGCCTCGAGGGCCATGGTAAGGACCTTGTGTTGGTTTCCAGAGTCCTGTGAAGCCACTGGCAGCGTGTGAGCAGAGTCTGAGGAGAAAGGCTCACCCTGGCTGCTGTGGGGAGAAGAGGCTGAGAGGAACAAGGGCCACAGGCATGGAGGTGTAGTGACAAACGGAATCAAGATGGACACGTGGGCATAAAAGATCCGGTGACCCTGACCCGTAGTCTGGTGAAATAGAGCCTCCCAAGATACAAAGCATGGACAGAGACCGTGCCCTGCCCACCTAGAAACAAATATTAGGCATTTGAAAAACCCAGTCGGGTGGAGAGCAGTCACATCAAATTCACTCTGTGATGTGTTAATAGTCAATATCATGGATAGCACACATTTAAAAAGGGACCTGGCAATTCCACACCCAGGACTTTACCCAGAGAGACAAATGCACAGTAGCACAGTACGTAATTCATGTGCAAGGTGCTTCCTAGTAGAAAAACTGTGGCCAAGCCTAACGTTCATCAGTAGAGGAGTATTTAAGCTGTGGTACATTCAGGCTTTCAAATAGTGTCTTCAAGCTGATAGTTTTTGTTTTTGTTTTTGTTTTTGTTTTTTTGTTTTACAAATCATACCCTACAGAAGAGAAAAAATGAAAGGTAAAATCCCATTCATCTTTTGCTTTCCCAGTCATATTGTTGAGTATCCTTCAAGGAACACTTTCTTTTGGGTGCCTGGGTGGCTCAGTCGGTTAAGCGTCTGACTTCAACTCAGGTCATGATCTTGCACTCCGTGAGTTCGAGCCCCACATCGGGCTCCGTGCTGACAGCTCAGAGCCTGGAGCCTGCATCAGATTCTGTGTCTCCCTCTCTCTCTCTGGCCCTCCCCCGCTCAGGCTCTGTCTGTCTGTCTCTTGAAAATAAATAAACATTAAAAAAATTAAAAAAAAGAAACATTTCCTCAGAAACAGGCATATCCATTTATATTCTTTACATACATAAATGCGTAAAGATTCTTTTTAGGTAAAAATAGGACAGTTCTATAAACGTTATTTTGCAATGTGATTTCATCTCGCTCTATGATAGATCTTTGACATTTAGCCACATCAGTACATGAGATTAATAGCTGCCTAGTATCGATATACCAAACTTCACTTAGTCAGTCTGCTATTAATGGATATTTTCTTACATATATGTCACATTTGTGTTACTCAAGGGTATATTTTCACAAGTATACTTTTTACAATTTAAAACATTAAGAATGAGGATGTGGCATGTATTTCTTGTGCAGATACCCACAATGTATTGTGGAGAGAAAAACAGGCTGCAAAATAGTACGCGTTGCATGGTCCTATTGATGTAAATTTGTGTATGTCTCTGTGTGTATATATTTATAGAATCTGGAGGGATGCTTGCTAAAATGCTAATAGGAGTTATTGACCACAGCCTAGTGATTGTAGGTGTTTTTTCTCTTTAGTGCTTTTCATGCTTATTGTTATTATTTAGAATTGGAATATGGATTTTGGGGGGAAAGCAAGCTACTTTATATTTGGAGCAAAATTCATTGGGAGCTTAAAATACTTGCGTTTGGATCCGTACTTTTCTTATTGGGTTCACTCGAGAGTTAAACTGTCCCTTTTTTCCTTCTCCAGTTGCCAACACCCAAGCAGCGCGAATTGTGGACCTGAGCGCAGTTCACGGGCCGCACCACAAGAGGGCAGTGTTTGCAGGACATTTTGCGCCTGGCCGCCTCCCGCGGCTCGCCGGGGACTAGAATTTTGCAGGATGTCCTCTCTGCGCGGCCAGAGCAGAGCCGAGATGCATGCCCTGTGGCTTCCAGTTTGAGCCGTGACACATGTTCTTCCGTCAACGGGGGTGCGTGCGTGCGGGTGGCACTAGGGAGGCATCTGTCTGCGGCCCCGCCCTCTCCAAGCCGCCCCCACAGCCTTCCCACCGGACCTGGCCTCGGGTCAGGTCACGGAACCCACCCACCCAGTCTGGGCCCAGCCGGCTTCTGCCCCCAGGGCTGACCTGAGCCAGAGGGAACGGGATATCCCCGCACCCCCGTCAACAGCCGCCCCCTGCGATGCTGATTTGGAGCTCCGGCAGCGCCCCACCCGCCCAGCCACATTCTGACCAGGTCCCTCGGGTCTTAATTCCCCATACGAGGTAGCTGCCTGGTCTTCTCTCCCCTCCTCCTCTCTTTCACCTTCTTAAAAAAAATTTTTGTTTTGAAAAAGCAATGCATATTCATGACAAAAATTCAAATAACCCAAAAGGAGGAGCTGATGAAAAGCAGGTCTCCCCTCCCTTCCGCGCTTCCCAGTTTTCTCCCCTCAGGCCATAAAGGCTAAGAGGTTTTAGCCACAGTCTCTTCCCAGAGGTTCTGGGTGCCTATGCAGGTACAGATGAGCAAGCAGGTGTTCAAAACCACCTTGGCTCCTGGTTCCCTTTTACTTAGGCACGGGAAACCCTTCTGCCATCGGTTCATGAGCAGCTGCCCGGGTACTTTCTTCACTGGCCTCGGAGCATTCTATCGTGTGGATGCACCATGCTTGCTTTAACCATCCCTCCTGGGGGACGCGTGGGCCCTTTCCAGTCTCTTGCTCTCGGAGCGGAGGGCAGGGACTATGTCGCAGGCCCAGCTTTAAGCACAGGTGTAAAATGCACGTGCACTGACTTCTCAGAAGTGGAGTGGCCGGGCGGAGGGTGCAGATGGGCTGAGCTTTCATAGTCGTTGCCACATCGCCCTTCAAAGACGTTTTGAACCACTCTACGTGGATCTAATCCCAGCGTGAGTGCCCTTTGTCAGGTTGACGGGTTACTGGTTCTCAGTCTTGACCGAGGTCAGAATTACCTGGGGAAGCTTTCTAAAAATGCCAGTTCCTAGGCCGTATCCATATCCCAGCCTGATGAAATCAGAATGAGACAGTTTTGTGTGTGTGTGTGTGTGTGTGTGTGTGTGTGTGTTGGGGGCTGCTGGTTAAGGGGAAGGGGACTGGCGTTGGCACTTAAAACATTTCCCCCCCAAGATTCTACTGGGCAGGCAGGGGTGAAAGACGCTATGATTCATGGAAAACACCTCGTGGATTTAAGCGTGTATTCCTTTAATTATGAAAGGAAGACGAACATTTTTCTTTGAGAACAGTGATTTAGACTTTTCTTGAATCGCAGACCCTTTTGAGGTTCCGAACAAAATCACTGGATCTTCTATCCAGAAAAAAAAAAAGTGCATGCGTGTTGGTCTCAATTTAAGTGATCCTAGACCCTTTGGAGCTCCTCCTCGGGCCTCCTGGGACCCTGAGCCTCAGGTTAAGGACAGGCCCAGAAAATTGTTCCTCCCAGACTCTTTCACGGCGCTCCAGGCCTCGTGTGCTCTCCCTGAAGCCCCACCCGAACCTAACCCCCGTGCCCCTCCTGCTGAGATCTGGCAGGAGCCTCTGCTCCAAAACCGTGTCTGTGTACCCGCAGAATAGCCCAGGTCCTCCTGGTGGGGCTTCCCTGATGCCCACCTCTGAGAGGAGCTGCAGGGAGCTCACAGGGACCCACAGCATGAGGTGCCTGTGCTCAGAGAGCTCACAGTTGGCAGAGGATCGATTCTGCTGTGTGGCAGGGGCTGTGGGGATGGGGCCGATGTGGTGCTGTGGAGCACAGTCGACTCAGGTGGGAGCACAGACTGAGGAGAAGGGTGGCCGGGGCCTCCCTGGGGGCCGGTCCTGGGCCGGAGCTGGCAGGGACGGGATGGGAAGGTGCCACGGGTGTGAGGGAGCTCGTCACCTGCCGAGGAGCTAAGCGCCAGGAAGGTGTAGACACACAGGGAGTTGCCAGTTGTTTGGGGGTGGGATGTAAGGGAGAAGCGAGTCAGGGGAGATAGGAAAGGGCGCGTGGCAGGGCAGACGGATTTCAGGGCAGGGATGTGCCGTTAGCCCATTCGCTCTGTGGGAGTCCAGGCAGGCAGATGGCAAGGAAAGGGCTGATTCTGGAGTGTTAGGGCAGCAGGGCTCAGCAGGGGAGCAGGGGGGGTGGGTCACAGGTACCTGGCTTAGGCTGGAGGGTGGTGAGGACCACGGCCAGGGAGGGACGACAGTGCTCAGTGGGCAGGTGTGTGTGTGCACGCAGGGGCGAGGAGAGGGCGGGAGAGCAGGACATGGGTGGACAGCAGAGCGCCGTGCATCCCCAGGCTGGGGGGGTGAGCAGTGTTGGGGGTGGGCACCTGCTGACAGGTGCACTGAGGGGCAGTCTTAGAGAGAGTGTCTGGGAGGTGGGCAGCGCTCAGGGGGAGGGGCAGTAGTCCTGGAGCAGAGGGCAGAGTGAGGCAGGGCCACTACTTTGGCCACCAGGACTGCCCCAGTTCCCACAACTGCTCCGTGTGCCCGTGCCCGCCTCCTCTGCAGGCAGGTCTGGGCAGGGGCCGCCCTGGTTCCTCCCACTCGGGACACCCTGACAGGGCGTCAGTCACTGCCCTTGTTCCAGGAGTCATCCACACGCCTTCCCCAGGATTTGAACATTGCATTGGTCAGGGGGGGAAGGAGTCGGCTAGCTCACCCAGGGAAATCCAGCCCCAGAGCCAGCTCAGAGACCACACCGTGAGGGTTTTCGGTTCAGTTCCTCTGGAACTCTTCTAGTCGCCAGTGCTCCTGAGTATGAGTTACAGAAAGTCATCTCCAGTCCACACAAGCAAAGGAGGCCTTGTACTTAGGGCCCAGGGGCTCCGTGACACCCACAGGGTCACTGCGGCAGAGCCCAGGGCCGGCAGGACTGGGGGCTCCTGGGGCTCCCCTCTCTGGCCTCCCCTCACCCTTTGCAGGCTTGTGCTCAGCATCTCGGGGCCCTACTGACTGGCCCACGTTAGTGTGATAGCTTCGGTCCCACCCAGAGACAGTCTACCTGTATTGATGTCTGCTTATCTCATCTCAACTCAGAGATCTCTGGGAAGGAGCTCCTGGGCCCAGCTCCGTCAGGGACTCACTCCTCAGCCAATCAGCTGGGACATTAGGCACCAGGCCTCACTTTCAGGACATGGTAACGCCCAGGGCAACTATGCTGGGCAGACAGTCCCCCAGGTGTCAAACCTGACTTCCCAAACATAACCGTTAGATGTTCATTCATTCACTCACTCACTCATTCATCTTACGAGCCTTTCTTGAGCAGCTACGGAGTCTAGGCCCCTCTCTAAGTTCTGTGCACACAGAAGTGAACAACACAGACAAAGTTATTGCTGCAACGAAGCCCATACTCTAGTAGAAAGAAGAAGGCCATAAATCAACAACTCAACGAGAAAGATATCAGGGTATGATGTTCTGCAGAACAAGGACGTTGGGCGATGTACCATAGAAACCGGAGACTCTCCACTGCCTCTGGATGACAAGGGATCAACCGGGTAAAGACCCGGTGACAAGCACCAGAGGCAGTGGGAACAGGGGACAGGGACCTGAATGAGTCTGGGGAAAAGTCAGGAGTGTTTAAGACCAGCAGGAAGGTCGCCGGGGACCTGGTATGGAGCCACTGGAAGGTTCTGTCCTTTCAACCAAAGTTTTTGAATATAGAATGGGTACAAATGTTACAAAACTTAAAACACATAAAAGGGTAGACAGTGAAGGCACTGAGTCCTACCCCTTGCACTGCTCAGGGCAGCCCCTATTAGCTACCATAATAAGCGCTCCCAACTCTCAGTGACGTGGCATTCGACAGGCATTCCTCATGACGTAGCCAGGGGCTCCCCAGCTGGCACCCTGCCTCCCCAGGGCCCCATTCTCAGCAGTGACCAGAGATCCGTGTCCTTTCACTATACGGCTCCACCATTCCCAGAGGGCATTTCCAGCCTTATGGGAGGGCTGGGAACAGAGGGGCCTGGCTTAACAGAGACCGGCATCACTCGTAGTCCCGTGGCTCCCGAATTACCACAAGGGAAGCTGGGAAGTGGACCTTCCCTGTGGGCCCGGGGAGAGGAAATGGATTGGTGAGCACGTGGCCAGTCTCCACCCCATTCAGCCACCTGGTTCCCCAAGAGGCCACCACTGTAGCCAAGTCCTTCTGTGTCCTCCCTGGGGGATCTTGTGGACGCATAAGCGAAGACACATCTACATGTACTGTCACTTTAAAGCCCACAAATGCTGGTGTGCCAAGCACATCACACCTTGCTTTATTTCACTTGAGGTTATATTGTGGACGCTGGAGGTTTCAATCTGGGGGACGATGTGCTCCAGTTTCTATTGTACGAAGTGCACCCTGGCCGGTGGGAGAACACAGATTGGGGAGGGGGGAGTGGGAGCTGGAGGCTGGTCGGGAGGCTGTCCCAGGAGGCACGGCTGACTGTGCAACATCACTGAGGCCCACGGTGCTTCTGGTGCAGGCCTCAGGGACACTACCCCTTCCTGCCACCATGCAGCCACCAGCCTGAATGCTACATGATTTCGTCCCTTGTTTGTTTAACAGTCGATGGGATGTGTGTGAGCCTTACTGGAATATGTTGTCTTGCTTGTTTCTTCTTGGCTTGATTTTGCTTTCCTGTAGTTTGTTCCTTTGCGTTGCTATGTGATCTTCCGTTGGGTGACTATACCACAATTCATTTATCATTGTCCAGGGAAAGGGCATCTTGGTTTTCTTTCTGAATTTGAGCTGTCATGAACAGTGCTGCTATCAACCTTCCCATATCTCCAGCTTTTTAGAGACCGCTCGCTCCAAAGTGGTTGAACCAGTTACTACCCTCTTTGCGAGTCGTGCACAAAGGCGCCTAGCGCTCACCGTTATCTTCACCAACCCTTGGGATCGTCACATTTCTAAATTGTTTGCCAATCAGCAGTTACATCTTTTCATGGCCTCAGCGTGCCTTTTCCTGGTCCCAGCACAGAGCCCGAGCATCTCTATAAATGCCTAGTTTGCCCTTTGTGTGGCCTCCTCTGTGAAGTGCCTGGTCACTGTTTTTCTCCATTAAAAAAAAAATATTTATTTTTGAGAGAGAGATGGAGGGCAAGCAGGGGAGGGGCAGAGAGAGAAAGAGGAAAACAGAATCCCAAGCAGGCTCCACGCTGCCAGCGCAGAACCCCATGCGGGGGTCGAACTCACAAATTGTGAGATCATGACCTGAGCTGAAACCAAGAGCTGGAAGCTTAACCCACTGAGCCGCCCAGGTGCCCCTCTATTTTTTTTTTTTTTTTTAATAAACTGTCTCTTTAAAATTGATATGTGGGCATTTTATTTATCGTGGATACCAGTCCTTTGCCAGTTACAGATGTAATGATCATCATCTCCTGATCTGAGGCTTTCCTTTTTCCAATTTGTGATGTGTCCTTTGATGACTGCTATGTTCTGATTTTAACATAGGAGGGTATTAACACTCTTTTACGCTTTGCACGTTTTGAGTCTTGTTTTAAGAAATCCTTACTGTATTGAGTTGGATTTCATGACTGGACTCAAGGACCCCAGGTCCACAGGCAGGCGCAGCTCAGGTGGCCAAGGGGCTCCTGGAGAGGCAGAGCCCGGCGCAGCCCCTGGGGCCCCCGGGGCTGGCTGACAGCTGAGAGGTTGATTGAGAATGAGGACGTGAAACAGAAAGATGGGAGGGAGGCTGAGTGCTTTGAATGTGATCCTTTTAGCACCAATTAAGCAATCACCACGGTGGGCAGAGGAAGGGACTTTCTGGGAGCAAGGCCCGGGGAAAGCCTGTCTGCCTGGCCTCACCTTGGCCTCACAGTCCCCTGGTTCCTGCTGCCACCTCCGCCTGTCTTTCTGGAGACATGTCACAGCGACGAGCACCTTCTCGCTGGGAAGGAGAACATCCGTACACGTGCGCGTCAAATCGCTCAGGGCTGACTTGGCGGCGTTTACGATAATAATAATTGACGGGGCCACCACGGCACGGATTGGGTGGCAAGAGAGTGAGCCACAGGGTGGCCCAGAGCAGGAGTTCTTAATGGGGCTCGGAGTCACGGGGTCAGAAAAAATTCATGGCCCTTATTTTCGCTGCCTCTAGATGAAATTTAGCATTTCCCCCATCGTGAATGTAGGCCGCGCCCCTGACGGTGAAGCTGTGGCTTGTCCCTCATAGACACCGCAGAGAGTCTTACGTTACCTCCCTTTTCTGGAGAGATCTTGAAACCTCTCCTTCAAGATTACAGGTGTTGTCAGCTTCTACTAGGTCATTATACTGAACGCGCTCAAAGAAAGCACGTATACCAGTATCTCACATTTTTTAGAATCTTTTGGGTCAGGTTGAGTGTGTGGCTTCGGCTCGGGTCAGGATCTCACGATTTGTGAGTTTGGGCCCCGCGTCGGGGCTCTCTGCTCTCGGCCTGTCAGCGCAAAGCCCGCTTCTGATCCTGCGTCCCCGTCTCTCTGCCCCTCCCCCGCTTGCGCTCTTCGCCCAAATCGAGAAATATTAAATAAAAAAAGTATTTTGATCATTATGTTGGTAAATAACGAGGTTCCTTTGTAACCCGGCGTGATTTGTTTCATGAGTTTAAAAACACGATTCTGAGGAGGGATCCGTAGGTCTCCCCAGGGGACCAAAGGGTCCCTGAGACGCGGGAGGTTGAGAATGGGACCCTGGAGTGAGGACCCTTCTTCCCAGGGGAAGACGCTAGGCCGTGTGTTCTCAGTCAGGCGCAGTGAGCGGAGGCTGGAGGGGGTGGAGGAGGTGAAGGAGGTGATGGTGCTTTGCAGGTGGGCCCGGAAGGCCTGTTCTTCTCAGCTGCCCATACCGGGCAGGCCCTGGGCAGATACCCGGGTCCCTACCCTTTGTGTGAGATTGAGCTGGCGCTGACGCGGCTTGTGCCGGTCACCGGCCTTCTCCCACGAACGCGTGCCTCCTCTCAGTAACTCGAAGCTCCTCCAGGGCCGGCTGGCACCGTCCGTGTCCTCTGGCCGTTGCAGTCACCTAAGTGGGTGCGTGCGGATGGGGGAGGGGAGCTGTGACAACACAAGGCTCGAAGCCCTTGTGCGTCCGTCCCCGGCCCCCTCTGTCCTTGCTGTCTCCTCTTCATGCACACACCACCCTACTCGCCATCCACATCGGGCTCTGTGCCCTTCCCCACACGTACCCTGCACTGTCCAGCTTCCGGAACGTGGCTCGCACTCCTAGCTGCCCACGTGTCCATCAGGATAGATTAAGTAAAGCTTGGGGAGCAGACATGTCTCCGGTTCCATCGTGGGCTAGATGCGACTCTGCTCCAGATTGTCTTTGTTTGGAGACAGAGGCTGACAGAGCAGCTGCCACCTAGAACCTTCCCGGTCTCCTGGCAAGGCAGGCAAGAACATGGCATCTTGGCACCGGGTGTCCCTTCCCCCTCACAACTCATCGGGCAGACGGTCACATGCCCACAGCTGAGTTCAGTGTCTGAGGGAGGGGGACATGGCCCTGAGGCCACCCACCCCCCGTCCCTTCCATGTCAGGGATGTTCTGTCCCTCTCTCTTAATGGGGCTCTTCTTGCCTGGGCTCCTCTGAGGGAGTTGGTCTCTCCCGCTTTCATGTTCTTTTTTAAAAGTTAAAAAAATTGTTTTAAGTTTATTTATTCTTTAGTTTTGAGAAAGAGAGAGAGAGCGCGCACAAGCGAGGGTGGGGGCAGAGAGAGAGACGGAGAGAGAGAATCCTCAGCAGGCTCCGAGGTGTCAGCACAGAGCCCAATGCCGGGCTTGAACTCACAAACCGAGAGATCATGACCTGAGCTGAAATCAAGAGTCAGATGCTTAACTGACTGAGCCACCCAGGTGCCCCTCATATTCTTGTTTGTCTTGGGCACCCAGACGTGCTTCCGATCTAAACTGCGCTGGACCTTGGCGCTGGGAGATCACTACTGCCGCTGTGTGTAAACTCCCCAGACATTCATCCACGACTTGGGGATTTGCCACGTTGCAAAGAGAAGCCACAGTTGCTCCAGGCCTTGGGATGGCTTTGAAACCGTGTGCCGGGAGTGATGGTCAGTGGCTTGAGAATTTTAAGAAGGATGTTTTGTTGCTTGTCTTGTAAGAAGTGAACTGGCCTATGTTAGCATTCAGCGACTTTGTGACCGGAGGGCAGAGGGACACTTCCACCCTGGAGGGATGAAGCCAGGCTTGGGTTACAGGGATTATGGGCCAGACAGGAGGATCTCTTGTCCCTGGGTCGACAGGACAACCAAAGGCTTCAGTCAGAGGGCAGCTCCTTTTGACTGGTCTCTCAAGGGCTTTGGGTCTCCTCGGAAGAATTCTCTGCACCGTCTAAGCTCTGCTGTTAGGGCGCCACCTTGAGGTTTCACTGTGACTAGTCGATGCCCAGTTGCCCTTTTGGGAATTAAGTGCATTGCACAAGATTAGGGGGTTTATGGGAGGAAAAAAAAAAATCCCAACAGTGAATCAGCAAACTCAGGTGCATATTTAAAGGCTATCTTGTTTGGAAGCGTCAGGTAACCATCTCGTGTCGAGTGCTGAAGCATGTCCTTCCCCTTTCCAACCTGTGGCCCATCGGGACACGCGGGGGGATACGGTAGAGCCGGCCGGTGGCAGATCCCGAGAGCCGAACGTTAAATTTTCAGGAATTTTGTGAGTCAGTTGTCAGACACAGGCATCTTGTTGAAAATTAAGATAGAATATAACAATGGAATAAATTATATTAAAGCTAAAAGTAGTGACAAAACCTGTCCTTTCTAATCGTTTTACTGTGATCACCGTGCTGGAGGTTATTTACGTTTCCTGTATCTATACAGCGGAAATGGGACACAACAGTGAACATCTCTTCCCCACTCCACATTGGGTGACATCACGCGGGTCGGGCTAAAAATCAGCCACGTGGGCGTGTTTACACCGCGGGAATCTTCACATGTTGTTAAACACGTGCCAGCACACTTCTGAGCGTGCATCCTCCCGCTGCAAGTACAATGGGTGTGAGGGTGGAGGGATTCGATGGGGAAGGGAGAAGCAGGAAGCTGCAGGTGGCCGCACTGTGTCTCTGTCCACCTGAGGGGTCCCCACTCATGTCCTCGAAATGGAGGGTTTGGAAAAGAAAGACAAGAATTATTCTAAAACCCATGGTTTTAAATTATTGCCTTTATTACTCTCGGGTCACTCACCAGGATGGCTTACCATCCCTGAGCTGCCCGTGGAACATTCCGGGGCAGAGACCGCATGCAGGCCCAGTTATGGGGGGAGCGGAGAGCGCCCGTTGCCACACAGCAAATGTTTAACCCGCAGGTGGTGGTGAAGCAGACGTACAGGGAGCGCGTCCGGGAGACTGGCTGGCGCCTCCTACCACTTGGGTGTCAGAGTATAGTTCACAGGGACGCACGCAGCCACGGTCCCCCCCGGAGGCTTTCTGGACTCCTGTTTACCCTTTGCATTGTCTCTTTGGTGCTTCGGGAGTAAATCAAATTAAAAGCAAACTTGAACTGAGTCCAAGTTGTCCATATCTCCCATTTTTGAACCCGGTCCAGGTACCTATTGCAGTCATTAAGCAATTTGTATGAGACACTGCGGCCTCCCATTTGTCCTACTCATATCACGCTTTTAAAGGTCTCTGTTAAAAAAAAAAAAAAAAAAAATATATATATATATATATATATATATAAAATGTTTATAATTCTAACTAAGATTACATTAAGTTCCATGTTGTACCAGTTTGTAGTTTTAAGCATCCTATGGAAATAACAGTCTAAAAAAAGTAAAACTGATGTCTTTTTAATTGCCTTTAAACCCCGATGCTTGGTGGCATCCATTGATCAATGGCTTTAAGTGGTTCAGAGAATGGATGCATTTCTGCTAGCGTAATAAATTCATTGCTCAGCTATGACAGTCGAAGTTGAGTTTTTATTTTGTGTTGCCTCCTTGGCAAAACGGTGGTCTTGAAAGCCGGGCTTTGTTAAAAGATAAAAAGGTTTTCTAAATTCCAAAGCTCCGCTCTAAGTAGGAAACGTCAGTGCCACCGGCTTTGATCACAGAGCTTTGCTATAAGCCTAAGTGGAAAGAATTTAGCATGCGTGGAAGCGAAGCTGCCTGCAGCCGGGAAGGCGGGGGTGGGGCGGGAAGCACTCCGCCCTGCCTGGGACAGATTTGAAGGTGACCAGACGGCAGCCCGAGGATGTGGCCAAGAGCTGGGGAAGCTGTCAGGGGAGCCCAGACGCTGGGGAGAGGGGTGGGGCCCCCCGGGGAGGGAGGAGTCCCAGTAGATGAGCCTGAGGTGGTGCTCCCAGGTGTGGACGTGCGCCTACAGAAGCCGCAGGGGCTCATGGTGTCTCCTGAGGGGCACAGAGTTGCTGACAGAAGACGGGGGGAGGGGGGCGACAGGCAAAGACTGCGGGGTGAAATGGACTGTGGACGGGCACCTGGGCACCCGGAGCAAAGGCCTGGCTTAGCCACAGAGGGTGCAGGGGAGCATGCCAAGGCCAGATGGGACAGTCAGTTCAGCAAAGCAGAGGTGAGTGGGATGGGACACTTAGGTGGAGGCCAGAGAGGGGCCCAAGGACAGCAGGTGCCCCTGAAGCCCTTTCCCCCCACCACCCCAGGGCCACGTTCCTTTCTTTATGGCATCAGCTGCCCCAGTCCAGTCCCGGGTGGAGTCAGCTCACAAGAGGCCATGTCGCAGCGCCTGGCTTTGTTCTGGGCCTGGTGAAGGGCCCACGGTACAGGGTATAGCTGCACGCCAGGAGCCCTCACAGACTAGGGGAGGGCTCAGCCACTGTGAGGAGCTAATGCCACGTGATACCACAGACAGAGAGGACACAGGCTGCAGGGTCGGGCCAGGCCGTTCTGTCACTGAATCTTGAAATCTCCCCATTACTTCGGATCCCCTGGCGTCTCCAAGTACAGCTTCTGGGCTTAGCTGTTCCCTTCGCATGCAAATTAAATGGCTGAGCACTGGCTCAGGCCCCGAGGGATGGCAGGGCTCACCCCAGAGGCCCTGAGGATCCTGGGAACAATGGTGGTGGCAGGGAAGAGACATCCTTCTGTCACCTCACATCAGGCACTCTGAAAGTGTGTCACCAGGCCATTGGGAGGGGCATGCTTGTCCTGAAGGTCTGGGGAAGGGATGGGCTAATACAGAACAGGCAGGAAACAACTTCATAGCCAATATTAGATTTCCCATTTCTGGAAGATACATTGGCTGATTCCAGCCGTAAAGACTCCCTCTCAGAGTCAGACAAGGAGGAGTTCAACTCCCAGATGCCCTGCCCTTGCTGGTTTTGTGCCCCTGTGTGACTTGTGCACGTCACCTCCCTTCCTGAGCTCAGTCACTCATCTGTAGAATGGGGTTTGAGGATTATGGAGAAACTGTGGGAAGGACTCACACGCTCACGGTCATGATTGCACTACAGACGGCAATAATTGCTGTTATAGGCTTCTGGCTCAGCCCCCTGGGGTGCCCTGTGCCAGGCTCTCTAGAGGACACTATTGGAGTCAGGCCACAAGATGGGAAGGAGGGAGCAGAGACTGCTGGGCCCCCCCCAAACAGTGGGGTGCTTGGGAGGTTGTGTTGAGTGGAGGACCCTAGAGGCGTCAGTGCTAGGAAGCTGGCTGAGGGGCTGTGGTGACCTGGTACACTGACAGAAGGAGGTGGGAATGACAGGGCAGCAGTGGGACCTGCACCTTGGGCACCCCAACACAAAGCTCCAGCTCAGGCTCAAGCAGGAGGTAGGGGACGCGGGGCCCTCAGGGGCGCGGAGGCCGGGTTGTTCAAGGCCCAAATGGCCTGCAGGATGGAATCAGCCCAGCGGCCACATGGATGAGGCTGGAGACCTGGTAGATGGCGGACCCCAGGTTATCTGGTGGCATGGGCTGAGGGCACACAGAAGACCTCTTCTCCATGTCCTCTCTCCTGCTAAGAAGTATAGCTGGGCCACAAGCTCCTGCTTCAAAGGCAAATCCTGACAGGGCCATGTCTTTGGAGAGAGAGACTGAAGACCGTTAGTGTTTCTGTCTCCCAGGAATTCAGACTGTGGCAACAGCCCCTTAAAGCACAATCGCTGAGCCTCACCCAGGGTTTCTGGTTCAGTAGCTCTGTGGTGGGGCCTGAGAATTTGCATTTCTAGTAAGTTCCCAAGTGGTGTTTATGCTGCTGGTCTGGGGATCACATTTTGAGAGCCACAGACCTAGGTCTTGGCCCAGTATCCCCTGGGATCCTCATAGCATGCGCTGTGGTGAATATTACCCCCCTCAGCACATAGCTAATGATGCTCAAGTTCAGAGAGGGTAAGTGATGTCATTCAGTGGGCGAGGCACAATTTGCATAAGGTCTGCGAGCACCTAGTGCTCTGCTCCTTCACCATGATAATGACCATCAACACCATCATTGTCACCATCATCACCATCATCATCACCACCATCACCATCATCATCATCACGATCATCACCATCACCATTGTCAGCACCACCATCACCATCATCACCACCACCATCATCATCACCATCATCACCATCATCATCACCACCATCATCATCATCACCATCATCACCATCATCACTATCATCATCACCACCATCACCATCATCATCACCATCATCATCATCACCATCATCATCATCACCATCATCATCACCATCGTCACCACCATCACCACCATCATCATCATCATCACCATCATCATCACCATCATTACCACCATCATCACCATCATCACCATCATCACCACCATCATCATCATCATCACCATCATCATCACCATCATCACCACCATCATCACCACCATTATCATTATCATCACCATCATCACCATCATCATCACCACCGTCATCATCATCACCATCATCACCATCATCACCGTCATCATCACCACCATCATCATTATCATCACCATCATCACCATCATCACCACCATCATCATCATCATTACCACCATCATCACCATCATCACCATCATCACCACCATCATCATCATCACCATCATCATCATCACCATCACCATCATCACCATCATCATCACCACCATCACCATCATCACCATCATCATCATCACCATCATCATCATCACCATCATCACTACTATCATCATCACCATCATCATCACCATCATCACCACCATCATCACCACTATCATTATCATCATCACCATCACCATCATCATCACCATCATCACCACCATCATCACCACTATCATTATCATCATCACCATCATCACCATCATCACCATCACCATCATCACCATCATCACCATCACCATTATCACCATCATCACCATCACCATCACCATCATCACCATCATCATCATCGCACGTACTTTGCACTCTCCAAGTGGCCTGTGTTGCAGCTTTGCCCTTGTCCAGGGCCTGGGGCCAGCTGGAGCTTAATTATTAGCCCAGTGGAATCCCTTCCTGGAGCCAGTCAGTGAGAAAGACTTTCTCAGACTGCAATTGGCAATGGTCAGCTGGGACACCCCCTGAGGCTGTCTCAGGTCGGCCAGGGTGTAAGACGGTGGGGAAGCAATTGGTTGGTTTGTTTACTTGTTTATTACAAGGAGGGGCAGGGAGGTCACAGGTGAAGGCGAGGTCAAGAGGTGATGGAGGAAAGCAAATCAGCACCCTACCCGTGCTGCCCTTTGCTCTCGAGACCCGGTGGGATCAGGAAAAGGAGCCCTCGCTCACCATGCTGGCTCTGACCCTGGTGCCATGCTTGGGCTCCTGTGTGCTGCCTGTCTGCTGGGCTGGTGCTGCCTGGCCGTCCCAACCAGGGCTGAGGATTCTGGGAGGTCAAACACTGCTCCCTGGTTGTGTGTGGGGCGTGCTTTTGTAGCGCGGGGGGAGCTGCCACCTGAATGACCTCAGTCAGGGGCCTCACGAGGCGAGCTATGGGAACGTCTTGGGTCCGGGCGGGCCTGCTGTTGCCTTGCTGGGGCCTCTGGCTGCTCAAGGAGGAAAAAGAGCCGAAGGAGGCAGGGCACAGCGGGGACTGGCTCATCGCTCATGGAGTTGGCGGAAGCTTCTGGGGCTGCAAGTGTTTGTGGGCTTTGGCCCACCCATTCTCCTAATCCACCCGGGGGTCCCGACAGCCTCTGGCCCCCTCTCAGTCAGCCCGGGCTGCTGAAACAAAGATACCAGAGCCTGGGGCTTAAGCAACAGACATCTTTTTTCACTATTCTGGAGGCTGGAAGTCCAAGATCAGGTCGCCAGCATAGTTGGGTTCCAGTGAGAAGCCCTACTGGCCTGCAGAGGGCCACCTTATTGGGAGGCCACGGGGGGACAGGGAGCAGGGAGAGGAAGCAAACTCTCTCCTGTCTCTGTGCGAGGGCCCTGATCCCACAGGAGGGCTCGACCCTCATGATCTGCTACTTCCCAAAGGCCCCACCTGCTGACACCATCCTAGCGGGGATTAAGGCTTCCAGGTGGATTGTGGAGAGACACAAGCATTCAGTCCATAGCAGGCCCATTTGTGCCCTTCTGCCTTCTAGCCTCCACGTAACTTCTCGGTGTCTCGGTTCCCACATCTGCAAAAGAGCAGAAACAAACGTCCCCTGAGCGGGCCTGCATGTAGACGGAGCACCGGGTCTGGGCCTAACAAGCGGTCTGTTCTCTATAACTGCTGATCTGCAGACTCCACCGCAGAGCTGGACCTGTGGGCCCCGTGGTCCCATCACTTGGCCCCTGGGGAAAGTGGGGGTAGACTTCTGAGGGCCTCTTATCCGGCCACCGCTTTAATGTCGGGGCCTGGGACTGTCCCGGACCCTCCCCTCTCCTCCTGTATACTAGCTTCAGGATGGGCTCGGCCACCCACTGACTCCGCAGAGCCCCCTCCCCTCCCCTCATGCTGATGGTCCCCAGAGACACTTGTCTGGACACCTCCACTTGGACATCTCGGAGACAGCCGGACCCAGCTTGTCCCAGGTGGAGCCACCATCGTCCTCACTGCCCCCCCCGTTCCATCCTGGAACTACCCTCTCCCACATTATCCATCACCAAGTTCGTGGAGTGTCGCTAACCTGGCAAATGTGGAAGATGGGGGCTATGGGGGATGGTGAGGTGTGGCTGTGGCCGGGAGGGCGCCGCCCCGGGAGCAGGTGTCCGGACTAGAGTTGGTGTCAGTGCGGCTCCAGGGGACAATCGCCCCCTCCAGACCTCCTACTTTAGCTTTGGTCCCCAAGCCTCCTCAGGGGCCACATCCCTTCACCATTGTCCCCTCCCAGAGGCAGCCCTCCCGACCCGTGCCCTGGACCCCTTGTGGCAAGTTCCCTTGACCTGGAGAGAAACCTCCGACAACTGCAGAGAGAAATTGCCAGCCCGCCTCTCCTGCGCTTTCCTGTTTCCCTGCAAAACACGCAGGCAGCCCGGGATTCCCCATGATGGGATTTTGCAATTACCCTCTCATCCCTTTGGATTTATTCATCCCGGAAACATCCTCCCGAGGCCCCTCTGTTCAGGCCCAGGAAGTGAGTCAGACCTGGGCTCTGCCCTGAGCTCTTGCACAGCTAAAGCCCTTTTTTTCCCTCTTAGTTCCCATTTCAGCTCCTGGAGGAGGCTTGCTCCCACCAGGCTTGGCATTGGCGTCACTGGGGGGCTCACCCCTACGTTTCCGTTTTGGCCTGTGTCCCGAGGGGCTTTCAGGGCTTTCGTCCTCCCTTCCACGCTGCCTGGCCTCCCTCCCGCCGATGGGAGCTGAGAGCGAGCTCTGGGGGAACTTTCTGGTTTTATTCTCTCTATGAATGTGATTCTGCTGAGAGTCTGTCTGTGGGACAGCCAGGTGCTCTGTGGGGGCAAAATCAGTGGCCGTAAACTGTTGAAATGGGACATGTTAGGGACAACTTGGACACCCTCTGTCTGCACCTACATACACACAGTGGGTGCTTCTTCTGCCGGGAGCTGCACGCCCATCGCCGTGCTGCACCCCCTGTGTTTGCAAATCGAGGCCCCTTGAACACCCTTGAGAAGCCCCGAGCCTGCTCTCCGCTGCCCTTGTCCCGGCACACAGAGTCCATGGCAAAGAGAGGTAGCTCTCTCTGCCACCTGCTTTCTCAAAGGTGGCTTCAGTCACCCTCTCAGCCTCCCCCCTGCGCGCCCCCCCCATCCCCCACACATGTGCCTCGTGGCTTTGAGCCATCACACTTTGGGCCATTCTGAATCCTTTACAAATTCGCAGACCTAAGGAAGGCACCCGATTGGTCCAGCCAAGCGCTGTCCCCGTGGGACCTGGCTGTTACAGACACACGAGGGTGCCGTCAGGACAGGGAGCTCCCTATGGTCGCACCTTCTGCCTCTGGTGACAATTCTGCAGAGAGCCTCTCATCTGTGGACTTGCTTTGAAATTCTCCAGGAGGGCTCCCAGGGGTCCACATAAGTCAAGCTCTTGATAGTTATGGGGGAGTCAGGAGTCTTTGCTCTGTTTTTGGTTTTGGTTTTTTTTTTTGGCAGCTGTGTGACCACGAGATCACCAACCTCTCTGGGACTTGTCTCCTCCCCAAATTGACTCACACCACACCTTGTTTCTCGGGCTCTTTTGAGGATAGACTGAGATACAGTATATTGGTGCCTGGCAGAGGTCACACTTAGTAAAGCAGCGGCCCCTCTCTGCTTGTTTGCCTCTCTCTGAATGCACCCAGAGGGAGCTTGAGCTCTACACTTCTCCGGGGCAGGGGACTGGCCTGAATGACCTCAGGGGTGTGCAGCCACTGGCCTCTGTAGCTTTCTCCGGGACAGAGGTGCTGCCGGGAGGGTTCTTGAGATAGAATAAGTTAAAAAAAATTTTTTTAAATGTTTATTTATTTTTGAGACAGAGAGAGACAGAGCATGAGTGGGGGAGGGGCAGAGAGAGAGGGAGGCAGAGAATCCAAAGCAGGCTCCAGGCTCTGAGCTGTCAGCACAGAGCCTGATGTGGGGCTTGAACCCACAAACTGCAAGATGATGACCTGAGTCGAATTCAGATGCTCAACTGAATGAGCCACCCAGGTGTCCCTAGGTAGAATGAGTTCTGAGCACAGGAGCACTTGTTAGGATGTCTTCCCCTAGACATCATGTTCTTTAAAAAAAAAAAAAAAAAAATTAACATTTACTAAGAAAACCAAACCTTTGTTTTTTTTTTTTTTTTTAATGTATATTTATTTTTGAAAGAGAGAAACAGAGAGAATGCAAGCAGGGGAGGGGCAGAGAGAGAGGAAGAAACAGAATCTGAAGAAGGATCCAGGCCCTGAGCTGTCAGCACAGAGCCTGACGTGGGGCTCGAACCCATGAACTGTAAGATCATGACCTGAGCCGAAGTTGGGTGCTTAACTGAGCCACCCAGAAGCCCCGTAAACCAAACCTGTGAAGGGTTAATGCTCTTCTGAGGTATCTTGTGCATTTTTCTCCCTGTTGTCTCTGGAGCTCCGTGTACCTCCAGGAGAGTTGGTAACTGAATCTGATTTATTGACCTCGATTGCCTAAACCTAATTAGCATGTTTCAAAGCCATGAAGAGCTTCTCATTCCTGGACTTCAGTGCAGGGACTGATCGTGCAGCCACCCTGAGCCCAGCACATTGGGACGGACAGATCTTACTGACAGCAACATTCCGGGTAAAAGTGACAGCCAGGGAGACAGGGATCCCAAGGGCCTGTGGCTGGTGCTTTGGCCTCCCCAGGCCCCACCCTGGGTGATGAGGACCCTTCATGCCAGGGCCCAGCTCCCACTGTGGGAGACCACAAGGGTCTATGTTGGAGCCCCTACTGACCCCCCTTGTTAGCTGGGTGATTCGACTGTCTCTAATGCTCCTCTTTTCTGATAGCACTATAGCAGGGAGGGAAGAAGAGACTTGCCTTAAGAAGTGACCACTGAAGTCACACCTTAGGCTTCTGTGATTTTGAAGAGGAGACCCTTAAGGTCCAGCAGGAGCGTTGGTGGCTGGGCTGGGGAGCTTCCAAGGATAGCGATGTTGGATGTCTGATTTATATGTCTCGATGTGCCGCGCTGGATGTTACCGCCTCATTGTCCCAAATCTGTCCTGAAAATCTTCCCCAACAGCAGGGACATTTGGGGTGGATCGAAGAACAAGCTTGCCAGGAATATGGAGCTATGCTAGGGTCAAAGTCAAGGTGACCTTAGCGGACTGTACTGAGTGTGGCCTGGGCAGAGGTGAGAGATAATTAATGTAACATAAAATTCACCAATGTGAAATGTACAATTCAGTGGGGTTTTAGTATATTCACTACGTTGTGCGACCATCACACTAAGTCCATCACCCCGCAGAGAAACCTGTGCCAATCAGCAGTCACTCCTATCCCCTCCCCCAGCCCTGGCAACCTCGAATCTGCCTCCGGTCTCTGTGCATTCACCTACTCTGGACATTTCATACAAATGGAATCGTATGGTATTGCCCTTTGGCGTCTGGCTTATTTCACTTAGCAAAATGTTTACAAGGTTCATCCATGTTGTGGCAGGTGCCAGAATTCCTTCCTTTTTATTGCTGAATTATTTTCCATTGTATGGATAAACTATATCTTTTTTTAATGTTTTATTTATTTTTGAGAGACAGAGAGAGACAGACATGAGCAGGGAGGGGAGAGGGGCGCAGAGAGAGACAGGAGCAGAATCTGAAGGAGGCTCCAGGCTCTGAGCTGTCAGCATACAGCCTGATTTGGGGCTCAAACTCACAAATCGTGAGATTATGACCTGAGCCGAAGTCGGAGACTTAACCGACTGAGTCACCCAGGTGCCCCTGGATAAACTATATCATATTTATCCATTCATCTTTGAGGGGTTTCTGGGCATTTCTGCCTTTTGCCCGTTGTGAATGGTGCTTCTAGGAACATTCATGAGCTGCTTAGCGTGTGAAGATAGGTTTTCGGTTTTCTTGAATCTATACGGAAGAGTGGGATTGCTGGTTCAATTGGTAATTCTAGGTTCACCTTCTGCAGGAACTGCAAAACTGTTTCCATGTGCTGCTTTTGTAGCCCTGCGTGTGAGATACTGGGGGTGCAAGAGATTAGAAGAGGTACAGTGACTCCCTATTGAATGCAGGTGCAGTTAGGAAATAGACAGCCTCTCAAGAGAGGCTGCACAGGGCAGGGGAGGGGGAGCCGTGGGGAAGAGCCCGAGAGGGACAAGGGCTCCTTCGTTACCAGACTTGAGCCTGAGGCTCAGATAGAGCTCTAGGGGATGAAGGGTGCGGGGAAGGGGGGGGGGGGCAGAATCTGCTCCCATCTGCTCTGCCTTGGGGGCCCGCTGTCCTTCTGCCATGACTGATGGGAGAGAAGGACAAATGGGGGTAGAGGCCAGACACAGAGTCTGGACCACGGGAGAGGAGTCAATGTGTCTGCCTTCTCCCATGCAGCCCCTTCCAGACTGTGTGACCTGCTCAGTGCCAGGCCCCTGTGCCCTGCTGGTCTCTCTGCTGCCTCCTTCCAGGGCCTGTGTCTCCGGGGCCACTTTTGCCTCCAGGCTGATCAGGAGAGAAGGAAACAGTAAAGAGCGGACAGATCGGGACCTGCTAGACCAGGGCTGGAGCCTTAGCCCTTCTATTCTCACTCTAGCGCACCTCAGGGGCACGAGTTGGGTGCAGACCTCAGCAGGTACCCCCTTTAGCCTCCAGCCTGCAGCTCCCCACTCCCCACTGGGACGGGGTTGGCTGAAGGCCAGGTAGAGCTTTCTGGGGATAACTGGTGGTTGCAAACCCAGTATTTCCCCGGGGGCCCACATGTGCCAATGTTAGCTTTTTCTTAAGTCTCTGGCATATTCTTCAAAGGAGGTCTCTCAACAAAATTGTTAGTTTATTAAATTATAAGGACGGAGGAGGTGAGAGATAATTGGAACCACAGATTCATGAATGGCTTCCCTTGCTCCTAGCATGAGTTATTTTGAAGAGAAACATGATTAAAACAAGGGAATTCCCCTGAGCCAGGCCAGGCTGATTGAATCATGGGGAGGAAATTACAATCTGGGTTAATTTGTTATGCCATTTTTAGGCATTTAAGATCACTGGGGGGGGGGGGGGGACTTTGTACTTCCTTGTGAATGCCTCTGAGAGAGAGGACCAGACAGTCATGGTGAGGGGCCCTGGGGGTGAGGGCATCCTTGTCTGAAGGGGTGTTCAGGCACAAAGTACATTTCTCACAGGCTATCAGATGCTGCAGCCTGGCAGAGGTGCCTGGTGGAGCTTTCTGGAAGGGAGTGATGTCTACCTGGGAGCTCATTCTGGCTCCTCTCCAGGCCAGCAACCCCTTTGCTCCCAGGTGAGCAACCAACCATCCTGGCTTGCCTGGGAGAGGAGGAGTCCCCGGGGTGCAAGACTTTCAGATTTTAAACCAGGACGGTCCCCGGCAAACTGGGAGCCCAGCTTCCTTTGAGTGGGGAATGGTACTTAGAAACCAAGATCTGGGCTCATTGCTAGGTGAGCCCATTGCTGCTGGAGTGCCATTGCTCCTAAGTCTTCTCTGTAAAAGAAACTAGGAAGTATATATTATTTAAAACCATAAGCACACACTGATATATCTAACTTAAACCCAGTAACCTAGGTTTTTCTTCACTTTCCTCCCATTCTATGGTTGTATCTTCCTCTCCACAGCAAAACCCTGGTCTGCAACATCAGACATTTGCTCATGTGTTCTATCCTTTAATACACAAAACACATAGCTTCAGAATTATGCTGTCAATACCACTGCCAGCAACAACCCTACTAAATTAAGTTCAAGATGTCTTTGCAGTTCCTTTTACCAACACAAAGTGTCATGTTAAAGATACATGGTCAAAATACTCTCCCTAACATTACTTGAATTAAAGATTTTCTCTGTGAAGTTACATCGTGCCTACCACTCATATAATGCAGAGTAAGGCTGATGTGCTTCTCTTATGTCAAGTTTAGGGTTTGCTTTTAGAGAACCCTGCCGACTTAGGGCACGTGAGTGGCTCAGTCGGTTGAGCACCCAGCTTTGGCTCAGGTCACGATCTCACAGTTTGTGTTTGAGCCCTGCATCAGGCTCGCTGCTGTCGGTGCAGAGCCCGCTTCGGATCTTCTGTCTCCCTCTCTCTCTCTGCACCCCAATCCCCACTCATACTCTCTTTCTCAAAAGTGAGTAAATATTAAAAAAAATCTTTTGGACTTAATTTTATTTTTGGATATACGAAAGCCTCCAAACTGAAACCGAAACTATGTACAAAAGTAAGTTCATAGATGTCTCACTGCCGTCCCATCCCCTTCACCATGCCTACCCATTTTTTTTATGCCTGCCCATTTTTATTAGCTTATAGTTTTATTGCTCCTGTGTTTCTTCTTGTAAAATATAAAACAAAAAAAAAATATTTCCCCTTACACAAATTGTAGAATACATTTCATGGTCTTTTATATTTTGCTTGTTTTACTTAGTAATATATATCCTGGAAAGTATTCTATGTTAACTCATAGAGAGTTTCTTCATTCATTTCTATGACTCCATAGAATTTCCTTGAGTAGATGTACTGTAGTTTATACCCAACTAGTTTATGAATGACCATTCGTGTCGTTTCCAATATTTTGCAATCACAAATAATCCCAGCTTTTGCATTGTTGTTTTTTCGCATTTGTAGATAGATTCTTAGGTATAAAATTGTTGGGTCAAATGGTAAAGCCATGTATAGTTATGACTGCCACAGGGTAGTACCAGTGGATGCACTCTTCCCAAAGAGTGGGTTATAAAGGAGTTCATCCCTTTTTTGGCAGCCATAACACAGGACCTCTGGTCGGTCCTGTGAGACTCAGTCCCGGCACTGGGCAAATCCAAACATTAATTCACTCATATTCTCCATCACAGACTTCCTTGTGCAAACAGTCCACTGGACGATATGGGGAAGCAAGAGAGGCTATACTGCTGGGCCCCTCCCATAACTCAATGGTCCTTTCAGACTCTTCCACAGTCCTATGAGCTTCTAGATCTTACCCACGCCTTTTCTTTGTCCACAAAAGCCTGCTGTTCCCCCAGCTTCCAGCCAATGGCTTTCATAATTCATGACTATTTTGGACAGAAATAAAGCTTCAGTCTATGCCATCTTTAAATATGACTTTCTTGGGAAACCTCAGATGATCTTTTTCAATTGAACTGAATGTCTTAACCCAGAGAAACTCCCAGTCTGGAGCGCACTTTGTACATGAGGGAAAGAAAAATGACCCCTTTGTATCTGCCTGGAGATGGTCCCAAATTGGAACTGGGGCCAATTGTATTTTTGCCCAAACCAAAGCCTCAAATAGAGGGTCTCCTGGCCCCACCCAGCTGGGGCCAGTTTCACCCAGATTCTGGGAAGCTGGGGTGGCCTGAGCATGGAGAGACTGGTCCATATGCCACGATATGGACGGATGTAATCTATGCATAGAAAAGAGGTCCGCAGAGACCGCCGTCAGAACGGCCACAGCGGTTATCTCTGGGCAGTGTATTCTCCCCATATTCATATCCTCCTGTATGTTTATTTTATTTTGTTGTTGCTGTTTGAAAACAATCCTATTTCATGGGTGTCATTTGAAAATGTTTAATTTTAATATATTCGCTGAAAGGTCACTGACTCCCCCTGGCCCACATGTGCCATGAGAGAGAAAACACAGCTTCATTCAAAAGCAGCAAGTTTCCACCATGCGTAAGTTCCAGTTGAATTACTAAGTTGGTAACGCCACGCCCTCTCAACAGCAGGATGTGTTTTTCTGTCCCTTGTCATCTCTGTCACCATGAGCAACAAACCTTCTTTGTGCATCTACCCTGTGCCTGGAGCTGCTCTAGGGCTGGCGGTGACGTAGTGCTGTCCCCCGCGTGCTGGCATTTGGGCATCACAAGCAGGTGAACATAATCGCTGCTGAGTGTAGAGAGAGAAACATCCTAGAGAGTGAAGGGCTAGCTTTGTGCAAGATGGCGGCGAGGTGAATGATTCCCAGGGAAGAGGAGGGCGGTCCAGCTGAGTGTGAGAGAAGAAGAGTGGAAAAGAGGGCCATGGTGGGTTTCCCAAGTGGTGTGAAAATGTGGGGCCGTGAGATGCTGAGGCTGCCGGGCAGGAGGGTCGGGCGTTAGGCCAGACCCTGATCCTGAGCGTCTTTACCATTTCAGCCTATAAGGGATGAGGAGGAAGTCAAGGTTGGAAGATTTCAGAGGGGAGCGAGCCGTGATCATGATTTGCATTTTGGAAAAAAGCATTTTGGCAGTTTTGTCAAAACTGGATTGGGTGTGGGTGGTTGGGACTAGAGGCAAGGAGACCAAGTGACAGAGTAACCTAGTGAGAGCTGGCCAGGGGCCCATCTGAGGTGGTGCTGAGGGGCCGAGGAGGAGTGACTGTGGCTGTCTGTGGGTTCTAGTGACCGCCAGGGTGGGTGAATGAAGCAGGGGTAAGCCAAGTGCTTTTTGCTGCACCACGCGGTCTATGAGGGCAAGGGCCATGTGTGTTCGGAGCCTAGCACAGCCTGGCACCTACGAGGAGCTCAGTGAATATTTGTACCCACCACGTACCATAAGAAACCGGGCTGCCAGAGTGGTCAGAGGAACATCACTGCAACATCCCCAAATCACTGAAAGCGACTTTCAATTTTCCTGCTGTCTCCTAGAAAAATGCAAAGGGGGGACATTCATGACATCCAGCAAAACTTCAAAAAAATCCTTTTTTTCTTGTCATCGCCTGCCTCCCCACACTCTCGTTTTCTCATATTCATGGCGGCCGCCTCCAACATCGTTCCTCTCTTTCCAGACGGGCAAACGTTCCAGACGGGCAAACGTTCTTCTTTGCATCTGTTCTTTTTTTTTTTTTTTTTTCCCTTCCACCTGTACCTTTGAGATCAAAGCTGCCTTTTTGTTCTTCTCTTCTTCTTCTTTTTTAAACTCTGGTGAGAATTCTAATTCTCTTTCCATGTACATCAGCTAGCCTCTGGCTTCTCCAGTTGAGCGTGTGCTCATATGTTTTATCCTTTCTTCCATTAATATCGTAGAAACCCAAGCACCAATGATACACAGAGAAGCATCCTTTTAGAAGTGGGGAGAAGGGGAGACCACACACTCTTATACTTTCCTGATCTATTTTTTCAAGTTGTTACTTAAAACAAGCAAACGTTTTCAGCAGATATTGGAAATATTGATTCCTTGCATTTGGTAGCATTAAACAGAATAGAAAGTATTTTTACAGATATTATTCTACACTATCATCCCAAAGCTCTTATGTGATGCTATTCATATCTTCATTTCACAGATGAGAAAAATGAGGTGTAGAGAGGTCATGTGATTTAAAATTTGGTAATTAATTAAGCAAATCGATGGTGACTTGGGGCATATTATTGGGACTTCTGACCGCAGTATTTCTTGAGTTGGATGGGCACATTCGTGTGTGGGTTGTGTATTTTTTGCGTTGTTGTTGTTCTGTTTTTCTGTTTTTGTTTCTGTTTTGCCAATTCTTGCTAGGATCAAAGAGCTGTCAGGGTCTGACTGATCAGAGATGTTGGGTGACTTTCACAAGATCACACAGCTGGTTGGAGGGGAGGATTGCTTAGATTCTCAGATTCTAATCCAGATTTCAGGTTCTGAATTTCACGCTGCAACTGTCCTAGGCTGCTGCCAGCCCAGGAGAGTGGACCCTGGAGCTTTTAGAACCCTTGAATCTTAGGGGCTGTTTAGAATTCTTTGGCTGCAAACAACAGAGATGGGTCTGGCTATTCAAGTTTTATTCAAAAAAATGAAAGACACAGGGCAACTCATAGAATCAAAGGAGCTGACCAACCAGGCCTTGGAAAGGATAGGATCTTGGACTGAGGGTCTCAGAGGGAGGTGATTCCTTGGAACAAAATTAGGTGCTGCCACAGCAGAAGGGGAACGTATCCTGTGCAGGCACAAATCACCAGTGTCTACCTCGGGAAACGTCTACCACTTTGCAAACGAATCTTGGGTGCTGTTAAAGCCACTGCTGTGGACTCAAAATCTCTTTCCACCTTATTTCTTTTGGAAAGAGCCCTGATTTTGCCCATACTCGTGGAAGGAGACTCTGTCTCCAGCTCAGGAGTAAACCCAGCTCCATTTAAGCCAGGGGAGAGGATCCTATTGTCCTTGCCCATGATTGGTTCAGACTTCAGAGTGGTCATGCGGTCCGGTTCTGTCCAGTGAGAAGTGACTGGAGAGGCTGGATGGGGAAGAAGAAAGACCCACAGGAAGACATACAATCTTTTCCCTCTGGATACTCAGCGGCTAAATAGGACGCGACGAACTGCAGCGGCCATCTTGCTCCTGTCCCCTAAGGTCAAGCTGCAGCATAACTGGGCCAGACCAGAGAGATGGGGATGGTGCCACCTCCAAACTGCTTGTTACCGAGTCAAGATTTTTCTTGTTTGCGGGCAGAGGTGTCCTAATACAGAAACTCTCTTGGATAGAAGGACAGATTTATTACCCGTTACTCCAGAGGTTAGTACTCAGACCAAAAGGTGATATAATGGGGGAAACATTTCAACCAGGAGAGGAAGGGCTTGCTGACATCAGTCTGAGATAGGGGGTGTGGTAGCTTCAGGTACTGAGTTCCCATCAGGGGAGGCATTCAAACAAGATGTCTGTCCGGGGTGCAGCAGAAGGGTTTTCTGCACAGAGCAATGAGATCACCTCTAAAGTTCCTCTGACCTTAAACTTCCAGGATTCTGTGGCCAGGAACAAGGACCTAGAATCAACCTGGACCTCCCTTCTAAAGCATTCCATGGGGTCAGACTTTTTTATTTTCTATTCATCTGAGTCCATCATCTTAATTTTTTTTTCTTTAAATTCAGTTTTTCTGATACTTTGAAAAACCTGAGCGAGCTTGATGTGTTGCTATCCTTAGAGTCTTTAAAAAACATTTTATAAATATATTCTCTCTCTCTCTCTCTAACACACACACACACACACACACACACACACAATCACATGTGCACACATGTACACACAAACACAATTACACACAAACACGCAAATTATCCACAGGCAATAATTCTAACCAGAAAACAGAAACCCCTTCCCCTAGCCCCTGACCATATTCCAGTAACGCCTGACTTCTCTGTGTCATGAGCTGTCTAGTAAGATAAGCCGTGAACTTGAAGTAAGAAGATGTGGGTTTGATTTCCAGCCAGGCCGCTTCCTGGCTGGGTGGTCCCGGGCAGGTCACCTGCTCTCTTTCGATCTAAGAAGTCATTCAGCAAAGTAGCTATCCCAGGGCTGGCACATATGTGGATCTCAGCAACTGAAGTCATGAGGCATCGCCTCAAGGAGGCCTGGATGTGTTCAGAGAAGGGGTCCAAGTGTGGGGTGAGGGTGGGCAGAGTTAGCAACATTCGCAGAAGATGGGACACGGATGCTGATTTGAAGGATGACCCAGAGGTTTCCAAGGAGACCAAAGTCTACAAATCCAAGGAGACCAAAGTCTACGAAGTCCCCCTTTCTTTTTTTTAATATATATATATATATATACGTATGTATATATATATACATACGTATATATATATATATATATATATGTTTTTTAAGTTTATTTATTTATTTTGAGAGAGAGAGAGACAAAGAGAGAATGAATTGAGGAGGAGCAGAGAGAGAGAGGGAGAGAGAGAATCCCAAACAGGTTTTGTGCTATCAACACAGAGCCCAATGTGGGGCTCAAACTCACAAACTGTCAAATCATGACATGAGCAGAGATCAAGTCAAGTGCTTAACCAGCTGAGCCACCCAGGCACTCCTCAAGGTACCCCTTTCTTTTTCAAAACAAAATTTAATGTTTGTTTAATTTTGAGAGAGAGAGAGAGAGAGAGAGAGAGAGCAAGTAGGGGAAGGGCAGAGAGAGAGAGAGAGAGGAAGACATAGAATCTGAAGCAGGTTCCAGGCTCTGAGCTGTCAGCACAGAGCCCAACACGGGGCCTTAACCCACAAACCACAAGATCATGACCTGAGCCAAAGTCAGAGGCTTAAATGACTGAGTCATGCAGGTGCCCTAAAGCACCCCCTTTCTTGAATGGTGCCGGGCACCTGACATTAAGACAGACCTTTCTGACCCATCCCCTCTGTTTAAACCACTTCTCCCACCCACTTCTGTTGATTCAGTGTTAAAGATTCACATATTGTCTTTCTTCTGATTATAAAAGAAAAACATGTTACCTGTTGAAAATGTGGGGAGTAACATATAAAACATAAAGATCACTCACATTCTTGTTATACAGAGATTACCACGATTACTGTGTTAACGTCTTTCCTTCTAGTCTTTTAAATGCACGTATACCTACTCTAGAGAAATAGAGAAGTGGGTTGATGTGATGTATTTACCTAGATATGTGGCTTTGAGTCTATAATCAATAGTGCCTGACATTTACTGGCACTTACTATGTGCCAGCCACTTGTTCTACGCACAAGTATCAACTCATTTAGCTAGAAAGTAGCTACCGTTATTATCCCCAGTTTACCGATGAGGGCACCGAGGCAACCAGAAGTGTCCATTGCCACACAGTAAGAAATTGAACCCAGGCCTGTGCTTTAAACTGTGATCTTTAGATACTGCCTTTTTTTCTTCCTGGCTTCAGCCTAAAAGACATCCTACGTGTGGAGGGCTTGGTGAGCTTCTCTCTGAGAGCCTTCCTGTTACCCCTGGCTGTTTAAGGGAAGGGGTGTTTATTTATTTTTTAAAATGTATGTGTATATGTATGTATTTAGAGAGTGTGTGGCGGGGGGCGGGGGGAGAGAGAAAGAGAGAGAGAGAGAGAGAGGGAGAGAGAATCCCAAACAGGCTCTGTGATGTCAGCCCAGAGCCCGACACAGGGCTTGAACACACGAACCTTGAGATCGTGACCTGAGCAGAAACCAGGAGTTGGATGCTTAACCAACGGAGCCACCCAGGTGCCCCAGGGGGAGGGTGTTTAGAGAGAGGTCAGGTGACCCGGGGAGAGCAGCCTGGTTGTCCACGCAGGTGCACTCAGCAGGCCCTAAGTGAGCATTTCTGCGTCTGGGGGCCCTATCCTCCACCCTGTCACTCAGAACCGGAAGCGACAGCCACACGAGGTCTGCTTTTCCCAGGGAGACCCCTGCAGTTAGCCCGGCTCAGGGAAGGCAGGCACATCAGAACACCACACTGCCAAGTTCACATGGAGAGCCTGAGTTGTGTGGGCCTCCCTCCCCTTTGCTGTTAAGCCCCTTCTGTCCCAGGGTAAGCAAGCCACACCTTGACAGAGGCTGCTTGGTTACCAGCCTGACTCTGGTGGGGGTCACAGGTCTCAAACTGCTTTGCTGACCAGCCTTGAAAAAGTGATTGAAATTTTCCCGTGCCTCGGTTTCCTCATCTGTAAGCAGGATAATGCTAGCACCTTCTTCTAGGGTTGTTAGGAGAGTAAGGGAAAAGAACATAACCCACAGTAATCCATAATGAACTGTGTGCTCTTTGGAGAGGGCCCGGAGCTCTCTCTCCCCCAGGGTAGGAACCAGGTTTTCCTATCCTTCTATTTACCAGCTGGGCCTGGTACATAATAGACCCTTAATACCTGCTTGTTTTAGTGTGCAGATAAGTAAGTGAATGAATGAATTCCCACCCTGTAGATCTGTGAACCCCTGAAAGTGGTGTGCACAGTATCAGATTCCCAAAGAGGCATGTGCCCGGGAGGTGTCGAAGGGTGGCCACAGGCCTTGGGACAGGGTAGGGTAAGCCCCACCCTGGTCTGGCAGGAGCCCAGGGGGCGCACGGGTGCCCTGGCAAATAAGCTTGGGGAAGGGCAGACATTCTGAGCTCATTCGTGGGACCTGAGAAGGACTTTTGTGGGATCTGACATTTCGTGTCCAAATGTGAAATTCCTTGGCCCCCGCACAGAGTTGAATGTGTTGGCTGCAGCCAATTTGCCTTCTGATCTCACACGCACACCCCTGGTTTGTTTTGAGAGCTGCAGTTTGGAGAAACGACAACACAATTTAGAAACCAAATCGCATGGCCAGAGTGAGGGTAGTGGCCGAGGCAGGATCCAGCTCCCCGCCCTTCCTGGGAAGCGAGGGGCAGTCTCCTGGCAGCGTTTAGAGAAAGAGGAAGATAGAAAAATATGACAAATCATTAAAGGGGATCTGGAAAGGACCAAGGGCCCCCTCATTATCCCTCTGCCTTAGCACAACGGTTTGATTTTTCTGCATGCCAGTTATCTATCACATGCGGGCATAATTTTAGTGGTTATAATCAGTATACAGACTTTTTCTGTTTTTTTTTTAACTTAATATGATATTATGACATTTTCCCATGTTGCTACACCACCTTCCTATTTATATTTGTGATTCTAGTCAGTTGTACTCTTTGCACGAAATAACACTGAAAAATACATGCCTAAATATAGTTGTTTTCTTTTGACATAGAATAGATTTCTAAGAGAAGGAATAATTGATCAAAGTGTTTTTAATGTCACAGATGCTTTTCCAAAGTGTGAAACTTAGTTTGTATCAGCGTTATCTATATATGCGTGAAAGGATAGTTTTAACACAATCTCATCATCATTAGATATTATTGTTTCATTGTTTTACAACTTACCCAATGTTTTGTAAGTGTTTAATTGTAGACACACACATATAAATCGCTGCTAAGAATGATAATTTTTCATGTGCTTGTTTAACATTTTCCTTCATAGGTATATTTCTTTGTGATTTTTTTAAAAGAAATTTTAATTGATTTATTTTTGAGAGAGAGAGACAGAGCATGAGTGGGGAGGAACAGAGAGAGAGGGAGACACAGAATCTGAAGCAGGCTCCAGGCTCTGAGCCATTAGCACAGAGCCCGACGCAGGGCTCAAACCCATGAACCATGAGATCATGACCTGAGCTGAAGTCGGATGCTTAACGGACTGAGCCACCCAGACGCCCCATTTCTTGGTGACTTTTGTGTTTAGCTCCATACTTTGAGAAACACACATGTGCACACATGCACACCTGTTAGATCACATGTGAGACAATGTACCACCTCATGTATTTTTCTTTTTATCCTCAATTTGCTTTGTTTCTGAAACAACAGAAACTTAACTTTTTTAAGTTCAATATTTTAATTAAAAAAAAAAAATTTAATGTTTATTTATTTTTGAGAGACAGAGACAGAGCATGAGCGGGAGAGGGGCAGAGAGAGAAGGAGACACAGAATCCAAAGCAGGCTCCAGGCTCTGAGCTGTCAGCACAGAGCCCGACGTGGGGCTTGAACTCATGAACTGTGAGATCATGACCTGAGCCGAAGTCGGACGCTCAACCGACTGAGCCACCCAGGTGCCCCAATATTTTGATTTCTTAAAAAAATTTCTCCTCTTGCTCCAACCTTAGAACTTTATCAGGACACCAGGGAAAAAAAGCAGGGGGGGCGGGGAGGAAATCAAGACGATGACAACCAGGGCACCTGGGTGGCTCAGTTGGTTGGGTGTCTGACTTCGGCTCAGGTCACGATCTCACGGCTGGTGGGTTCGAGCCCTGTGTCGGGCTCCGTGCTGCAGCTCGGAGCCTGGAGCCTGCTCCGGATTCTGAATCCCTCTCTCTCTGCCCCTCCCCCAGTCAAGCTCTGTCTCTCAAAAATGAATGAATTTTAAAAAAATTTAAAAAAAGACAAATGGCAATGTTTGGGGGCGGGGGTAAAGTAAATAACACTCTCCTACCTTTACCCCGACCATCCTCCATCCTCAGGGTGAACCAGAGGTCGTAGGACAATGCGTTTTCTTCCCGTTTGACCAGTGGAGACCGTCCAGGTATGGGCCTGTTTGGGGAGGAACTGTCTTCCTTCTCTCCCCTCCTGCCTCCCTGCGAGCCAGGGAAGGCCTTTGCTGGGGCATCTGGGGACGTTATGTGTAGTGCCGGGGACTGCACTGCACAGAGCAGACCCCTGGGGCAGGGGGAGGCTGGCTTGTGGACCCACCGTGGTGCCCGAGAACCCTGCCCCTGGCCTGTGTGCCGGGCCTGCTCTCTGGGCAAGGTGAAATGTTCCACAGTTGAGTGCTTGGCTTACTGTCTGGTACCAGAAAAGCAAACACAGATGGGAGCTGTTGCTGCTGGTGACTAAAGTCGTTGTCACAGTCCTTCTTTCCCGGGCAGGGGCGGGGGGGGGGTGGGGGGAGCACCCATCCCCGGTCACTGAGCATTTTTGTCTTCACAGCAGCCCCGAGAGGAGGGTACGATGATTAGTCCCGTTTGGCAGATGAGAAAAACCTGGCTTGGAGTGATTAACACCGAAAACTCAGAAGTGGCAAAGTTGGCATTCTGCTCCGGGTGGGTGACAGGCAGGGTGAGGCAGGGGGACTAGGTGTGACTTTTATCTGTACTGTGGGAGACTGGGCATCAGATAGGCTTGGCGATCTGCCTGAGGCCACACAGCAAACGCACGGCAGAGCCTGTTCTTGGAGACACGGGTCTTGAGACCGGGTCTGGTGCCTGTCCCACTACGGACGTGGTGATGACTGCTGTCAGCCAAGTGCACACCATGCGCCAGGTGTGCTGGGGCCTTCTTGGTTCTTATCAACCTAGGAGGAGGTCCCGGGGAGAGGCTGGATGAGACCCAGGATCACCCGCGCCAGAAGCTTGTGTTTTAGCCACCCCGGCCCTGCCGCACGCGGGTTTGCCCTGCAGGACCGTGGGATGTGAGCCTGTGTGCCAGCGCGGGGCTGGGGAACAACAGGGCGCCTTTGTCCCTGCTCCCCTGACCACCAGATTGTCCTCCTGACACGTGGCCCACGTCCCTCATCTGGCTGAAAAGAGAAGGCTGATCAGTTTTACCTTTAATCTGTCTACTTTCCAAATTTACAGAGTTTCTGGGGACAGGCTGGTTAATAAAAACAGTCTCCTGGGAAATGTGTCCACTTTTCCACACAGCTTCTTCCTCACTCAGGCAGGCTGGGACTCATTACTGAGAACTGGTTATGAGGAATCACCGTGAGTAATGACCAACATTGACGGCAAGCTTCCTTTGTTGAAGAAACTGGGTTAAGCATTATCCAATGTAACGCTCCAGTGGCTCTAGTAGATGGGATTTTATCAACCGTCTTTTACAAGTGAATCCGAGAAGGTAGGTAACCTACCCAAGACTATCGAGCTTGGAAAGGGTGGAGCTTGGATTCCAACCCAAGTATAACCCAACTCCCAAACTCATACCCCTTAACTCTTCCACTCCCTGCCCCCTGCCTTCCAATGGAGGAGATAGAGGGTAGGTGAAGCCCGGAGCATTCTCCTTATACATTTTGCATGCCTGGGTATTGGTCAAGGTCTGCCTTGAATTTTGGTGACACCTTTCTGCTTCTCTCCTTTCCTCTGGGGTTGGGAGCTCCTGAAGGCTGGGTCCATGTCTGGCTAGACTGTGTCCCAGCACAGCAGCACAGTGAGGCGCTTGTATGTGTCTGTTGCGACAGGAGAGTGAATGACAAGGCACGATGGAGTGGACAGGTGGGTGACCAGCTGTCTTGGCTGATTTGGAGTGGGGTGTTTTTGGAAACGGTGTGATTTTAGGGCAAACCTTGGTTGTAGAAGACAGGGAGTAGACCCGTTTCCTTGACTTCTTTTAGGACAGGACTCTACCTCCAGATGGGGAAGCTGGCCAGCTCTGGGGGGCTCCTGACTCTGCTCCTTCTAGCTCCAAGTCTTCCGGCAAGTGACTTGACCTTACTGCGCTCAATGTCCGCCTCTGAAATGTAGGCCAATATTGGTTTGTGCCTCAGAGGGAAGGCTGTGAAAACTAAGTGGGCATGTCTGGAAAGGACCGCTGCTGTGATAGCTTCCTGGGAGAGTCCATGTCCTGTGAAAAGCTGGATTTTAAACATTCGGTGATTTGGATGCTGGGTACCTGGGGTTTCATGATATCATTCTTTCTACTTCTATGGATGCTTGAAACTCGCCACAATAAGCTGTTTTGAACACAAGTAATAGATGTCTGTTAGTTTTGCTTAGAAAACAAACACAAATAGGGAGGTGGGGAGTGGGCAAAGTGGGTGAAGGTGGGGGAGGTCCAGGCTTCAGCTTATGGAACGAAGGAGGTACGGCATAGGGAATATAGTAAAAAAATACAAAACCGAAATACAATCGCAGATATATCGTGGGATAGAATGCAGAATGTACATGAAAATTTTAAATTAAGCGGTAGATTCTAAAGAAATGAATGGCTTAAAGCAGCTGCTTAGGATTACAACCTCAGGCCGAAGCTGCTTATGATCTCACCGGGCCTTCAATGTTCTCACCTTTAAAAATGTCAGGAATAATGACGCTTCCCTCCAAGTACTTTACGAGTCAAGCGAGAGAAGAGACGTGAGGGTGCTTTGGAAACTGTAATTCTGCCTTCCAGTTCGATGATTTGTTCATCCTTTTAATACGTTTCTTGAGGCCCTGCTACGTGCCAGGTGCCAGACTAGGTGCTGGGGCGCAGTCCTGCACAGCTCTCCATGGCATGCAGGGTAGACTGGGGGCATTCTCCTGAGATCACGCTGCCCAGGTGCAAATTCTGACCCTGCCACTTACTCCTCGGGGAATCATGGTGGGCCTCAGTTTCCTTGTCTGCAAAATGGGGGCAGTGATCCTTCCTCTGCATTGCTGTGTAGATCAAAAAGGACAATAGAAGTAAAGTGCCGAGAGCAATGCCTAGCACACAGCAAGTACTTAATATATGTTCGTTATTACTACCTCCCACAGGGAGGCTATAGCCTAGTCGTAAAGGCTCAGAATAAACAGATAGGCAAAATGGTGTTAAAGAAGAACCGGGGTGGCATGACCTAACATGAAACAACTGTGTGGGCCCCTCCAGGGCCCCTCCAGGGCACTGACCTTTAAGGTAAATCAATTGGATGATCTTAAGCAGGGGCAGAGGTGAGGGCAGAGGGCAGCAGAAGGTGAGGCAGGAAGAACTGCTCTTGACAGAGTAGCGTCGAGTTACTGGGTATAGTTGGTCAGGTTGTGAACTGTTCAACCCTTAGACATTGTGGACCTGCATTTTTTTTTTTTTTTACATCAATTGTCTGGAAGATAAAATGAGTGTGTTATTTTGATCAGGATATTACGCTGGTTTTCCAGCAGTTGGAAGTTAAGTGTCTTGGGAAGGGACTCCTTGTTCTAATGGTAGTAATTGTGAATGTGTTATATGGGTTAGTGGAGGCTCAGGAGTGGGGGATAAGACAGGGGTGTGACTGGAATGAAGCTAGCGGAGTGGATGGGGCCACATCCTGCAGGGCCTCGTAAGCCTGGGAAACAAGTTTGGGTTGATCCTAATTCCAGTGGGAAATTTGGGGGAGGGTTATGAACAGAGGAAAAGTGGATCTCCACCCACTGCCCCGCCATCCATCAGGCTGACCTGAAGGGGGCGCAAAGAGTAGCAGCTGGAGGCCCCCGGAAGGCTGATGAGAGGTGAAGGGGATGGTCTGTTGTTGCCTGATGGTGGTGGCCCTGGAAAGTAGTGATGTTCGTTGCCCATTTGTTAATGAGGAAAAGGCCAACGCAAAGTAAAAGCCAAAGGGAGGTGGGGAGAAGACAGGATTCTGAAGATATTTTATAGCCACAGATCAGTTCTTTTTCCTGAATCTCAAAGTCCTTGAAGACCTCCCACTTCTGCATCGTCTCACTTTGGCCAAGATGCCTGTGTTTTGTTCCCACATGGCCCGGAGCAATGTCCAGATTGGAAATCCATTGCAAGCAAATGGATCTGGGACTTCGTGGTAAAGGGGGGTGAGGATAGGCGGACCCCTGAGGCTGGAACTAGGGGGAGGGGCAGGTGGGCCTGCCAGGGGCAGGTGCAGTGGCTCGGCTGGTGTCAGCCCCAGATGCCATCTGGGTAGCTCTGGCTCTGAGCGGGACTGTCTGAGCACTCCGTGGCACCGCCTCCATTGATGGTACCAGGAGGGCGACACCCCTGTCCCCTTCACTGGGGGAGGCAGGGGTTCGGAGGAGGTTGGTTAACGTGCCCAGGGCACCCTGCCTGATGCCGGGGCCCTCCCTTGCCCTGCCATTGACAGCTGCTTCCTGACATGGCCTGGTCTCCTCTGCCCAGTCTGCCCATAGGAAAGCCACCATTTTGTTCAGTTGCTAACTAATGGAGACTTTTGAGTTTGATTCTTAGTCTGGGGTCTAAGGGGCCTCAGCTGGGCTTCAGGGTGCCAAGAGCCTGGAAGTGTATGGTGGGGGACACCCTTTTTCCAGAATAAGGGCAGAGTTTTGTTGGCCAAGAGTATAAATTTTGGCTGTTTTGCTTCCTTGAAGCTTGGAATGGTAACTGGTACATAGTAAAACCTCAATAAGTGTCTGTGGAAGGAGGGAAGGATTATCTCGGGATTAAGGTCCTTATCCAATTGTTCTTCCTCAGCCCATGGCTTCCAGAACTGAAGGACATCTTTTCATGGGCTCTTAGTGAAGACTTAATGGTCCCTCTCCACTTTATGGGTGAGGCCCAGAGACAAGCTGTCACAAGGCTGAGCTCAGGAACCTGCTGACCTCAAGACGGATCTCCCCTCCTCAACCCAGTGCCGCCTTCCTCTCTTCTCCATGCAAAGACTGTGACCATGGACCTGCCACCACAAAGAAGATGCACAATAGTGCAGACTGCGCGGGCAGAGAAGCCCGCCTCCATGAGGGATGTGCAAATGTTCCTGTGATGGGGCAGAACCATCCAGAAAGGCAGCTCTAGGATGGTGGGAGAGCAAGTAGCACCAGCCTAGGGGAGAGTTGATTTTTCAAGGACTTTTCCTGGCATTTGAGGTTGCAGGTGGCTGAATCTGCCCAGGCTTATCTTTGCACAGTGCAAAATGCTCTCTTTCTTTGCCGGGTATAGAATTCTAGAAAGCTGGAGAGAAGGGATTCTGGAGGTCAGCATCATGAGGCGGATGCCTCAGTTCACACTCTCTGCAGGGGACAGATATTGCTAATCATCACCGCATTCCTTCCCACTGAGCTAGAAAGGGCCTTAGTGCCTCCTCTGGTGTCCCTGCCAGGCATTAGCAATCAATTGCAGTTAGCTTCCTGCTGGGCCTTTTGGAGGGGGGCCACTGAGGGCCCAAGAAGCTGGGAAGCAGGGCGCTGTCTCTATCTGTATGACTTTGAAGGAGAGATTTAGCTTCTCTGAGCCCTGGTTTCCACCCCACTATTTATTTACTTGACCACTCATTCATTTCTTCCACAAACATATATTGAGCACGTACTGTAAGCCAGGCATCGGGCTACCAGCTGAAGAAGGTGCAGGAAGTAATTTTTCCCTGTAACACAAACCCTTTTGGCTCTAATAGTCTACAGTTTGTTGCAGCCTTTGTGAGAGCTTTCCTGGCCACGGGATCATTCCGGTTTTCCTTCTCTGAGTCTTGTCTCACTTTGCCCTGTCCTCCTTCGTATGTGGCTTCCAGAATGTTCCATCTTACTATGAACCAGGAGCTTGCAGAGCCAGGGTTTGGGCCTTCCTGAGAATACTGCTAAGAGAGTGGCCACAGATGTTTGCTCTGCTGTCTGAAATACTTACAAACAATAATTGGATGACCCTTCATTACCTGAGTAGGCATTTCTCAAGTTTACACTGCAGGCCTGAGTGATTGTGATATTCTGAGAAATAATTTCCTCTGGCCCTTGAATGTTGCTCCTGATAGAATCACGTGGCAACCCATGTTGTATATGTGAAATGTGTTTTGGAATGTTAATGGAGAAGCTGATTCACACCAGATGGGGTAGAAATCCAAGGGAAAAGGATGTATAAAGTGGACACTGTGATTCAGCTCTGAGTTTGGATTTTTAAGAGGTACTAAAGGTCAGAGGTCAAGGAGAACTTGACCTATTGCCCGGGCTATCCCTTAAGATTTTCTGTGGCCTTAGCTCATCTGAATCTCGGCCCTGTTATAAAGGAGTCACTTCTATGATATTCAGTGTATAGACCAAATTCTGGTGGCATCTCACAAAGTCCAAAGCAGCTTTTACTGGAAGCTTCCTACATAAAAGCTCAGATTTGGATTCGTCTCAGTGTTTCTCAAAATAAAAAAAAAAAAAAAAAAAAAAAATTCTGGATAAACATTTTAAAAAAGAGCTACTCACCCCCATATCTTCTGTGTGTCTTTCACCAGCCAAAAATTTTTTTTGCCTAGATCCATTCTGTAATTTATAAGACACAAAGGAGAGGCATTTTTGTGGTCCAAATTTGCCAATTAAATAATAAGTCCTATTTACTGTAGCACATGTAGCCTGGCCCTGTGCTGAGTGTTTTACATATATTATCTCCCATAATTATCCTGCCTGTGATTATGAACCCCTTTTACAGATGAAGAAACAGACCCAGAGAGGTGTGTCCTCGGGTCACTTGATGGGGACAGGGAATGACTCAGCCCAGATTTGAACCTCGGGTCTGGCTGACTCTACGTGGCCCCACATTCTTCTCCACTCTGCTTTCTCGGGTTGTACTTGCCCTGTCCCTGTCTCACTGCACCCCCTGGATTCTCACCTTCAGTGGTAGATCCACGAGGAAGGGAGGAGGGTGTGTCTGTCTGGGGGCTGAAGAGCAAGGAGGGAGGCTGTTGCAGGGTGGTGTCTGTGGGCTGGGGGGGGGGGGGGTGAAGAGAATCTCAGAGAAGATGAGTAATTGAGGGCCTGAGGCCGAGGCACTATTTTCCTTTTTACTATTTAACTGTCTGTTCCAGGCGCTATGCAAAGTCTAGGGGCGACAGTGGTGGACATAGCCGACCTTGGGAAGCTTGCAGCCGGAGGGGGAGATGGGCCACATGACATCGGAAAGACCTGAGTTCTAGTCTCAGCCCTGTGGCTTCTCAGCTGCAGCTTTCTGGGCCTCGATTTTGCCATCTATACAATGGGTTAATAGTAATAGTGACCCCAGAGTTGTGATAAGCGCAATGATAGGAGTGCTTGGGGAGTCAGGCACAGAGGAGAGAGTGGGGGCCTCATGCTGTCTTGGAGGGCCAGATGGTTTCCTGGAAGAAGTGACATCTAAGTGACCTGGAGAATGAGAGAGGTTTATGGCAATAGGAGTGGAGAATGGGCTCCCAGGGCAGGTGTTGGTTCTTTGGGGACCTGAGGACAGGCCCGCGTGGCTGAAGTGACCGGCATGAGGGGGCGGTGGTGACGTGGCTCTGGGCTGGGCCTCTTTTTGGGACTCTAGTGGCCAACTGCAACCTGTAATTGATATAAGCAGAGGTGGGGACGTTCTCACTCCCCACCACCACAGACCACAGCCTGGGGCCCTATGGCCCAGAAGGTGGAGAAGAGATCATTTGGGGGGTGCTGAAGGGAGACCACAGGGAGCACTGTGAGGGGGAGTTTGGAGGGGAGGCAGAGGGGATTTGCTGCAGAGTGACCCCACAAGTGTGGATGTGGTCTGAAATGGCTGCAAGAGCCCCCGGGAGTCGATGGGATGTCCCTGTGGCGGGCTTGGTCCCCCCGCTGGGTGAAGCCTGTCGTGCTCCTGTTTCAGTGAGGAAGTCAGTCCATCCACCATCAAGCATTTACTGAGTGCCTGCCCCATACCAGGTACTAGGTTCTGGACCTGGGGATACGGAGGTGAGCAGCACAGTCCGAGATCCTACTCTCACGGAGCTCACTTCGGGTGGGGAGGAGAGTCTCGGTTAGAGCCGTCTGGGAGGGTGGCATTTCCCGGAGTGGGTGAGGGAGCAAGCCACGTGCTTGTCTTGGGGACTGTGTCCCAGGCAGCACCACTACCTAGAGCGGGGGACCAGATTTGGCGTGTTCACGCGGATGGCGTGTGCGATTTGGCGTGAGGGGTGGGAGCGTGGAAGGAGATGAGGTCGGGACGCATCAGGAGGCCGATTCATGTAGGACCTGGTAGCAGAGGAGTGAAGAGACCTCACTCTGCCCTTTGGTGAGGGGACTACGGGCATCAAGGGAGGAGGGCGGGAGCCCTTCCCTCTGTCGAGTGACAGGAGACAGGCCCTGCCTGCACGGGCGCCTTCCGACTGCTCTGAGAGGGCAGCGCCCCCCAAGCACTTGGTGAGGCGGTGCATGTGGATGGCCACCTGGGCACCCGGCCGGCCCAGCGTGTGCTCGCCAGGGCGACTCCTAATGAGTGTGGTGATTAGTAAAGCCCTGAGGACAACCCCTAGGCCGACTGTGCCCTGCCTTTCATATTCCCTGAAAATCAAAACCGTCGTCTGCTCTCTGCCCAGCACATCATTCCCCATCATCCTCATGCGCCCTCCTGTCACTGTGGCTCGGTGTCAGCAGAGAGGGCAGATGGCCCTCAGGCCTTTCCGCCATAGGTGGCAGGAGGGTGGGGACTACGGGGTTTCCGCTGGTTCTGACAGCCTGCCAAGGCCAAGGTCTGGATGCCAGGGGTCAGGAGCCTGATGGAAAGAGACAGGTGCCATAAGGACACTGAGGAGGAGCACCCAGGCCAGGATGGGGGTGCAGGGAAGGCTTCCTGGGGTCGGGAGGTCCGTGCTGAGCTCTCCAGGCAGCCGGTGGTGGCGGGGTGAGGGGTGAAGTGTCCCAAACACCAAACGCATTTTGAGGCGTTTGAAATTCCAGCATCTCCGAGAGGCAGGGGTGGGTGTGGGGGATTAAAAGAAGTCACGAGGGATGGGGTGGGTGGGGGAGAAGGAGCCGAGAGGTGGGTGGGCAGGGCAGACCAGATTCCCAGAATGAGGGACTGAGGCTTAAGACAGGAACCGGAGACCCGTGTGGTGGCCCTGCAGACATGTAGGCGGTGAGAGATGATGGGTTGGTGGCAGTGAAGGTGGAGGGAAATGCCTAAGGTCCCCTGGGTAGCACTTGACCTGGAGATGGGCCGAACTCGGACAGACACAGAGACACGAATGAGAGCTGATGCCCAGGCGTGGGGCTTGGCGGCTTGTGGGTGATGCTGCCTTTACGGAGACCCTGCGGGCCAGGAGGGGGGTAGCGGAGGATGAGCTGGGCTTTGGTAGAATGGGAAGGGCCTGGGAGGTGCCCTGGGGAGACTCTCAGGAGGTCTGGAGCCCGGGTGGGAGGTCAAGTCCTGGGTGAGGTGGACCTCCCTGCGGATAGACAGAGGAGGCTTCTGAGTGCTGAGCTGCCTGAGCAGCGGTATAGAAGCAGGAGAAAAATAAAGCGAGATGTGTGAGTATATAGCTTACGGTAGGAGCCTGGGGACTGGGGTGGCATCCATCCTGGGTTTCCTTGGGCTGGTGGCCTTGGACTGGGGTTCTGAAGGATGCCCGGATGTGGGCAGTTAGGGGAGGGAAGGGAAGGGGGCGTCAAACATGGAGACAAATGTAGACTGTAACCATGTCTGAGAAAGTCAGCTGGAAGGGCTGAAGCAGAGTTGACCTTGTCACCTGCACAACTGCCTTAACCCTTTCTCCGGCCTGCATTCGGGTGCCACATGCTCTTGGCCTGCAGGGCCATGTCTTGGATCTGCCTCTGAGATGCTGGGGTATTGTCTCAGCAGGCCAGTAGTCTTAGTAAGGAGAGGGCACTCTGTAGGAAAACAGTATTCTCCACTCTGCGAGTGTCCCCAGCCATGTGCCCCCACCCCCCACCGCCCACTACCCTGCACAAGTGGCCATTGTAAAAAGCTGCCTGTGACTTAGGAATATCTAATACTTTTTGGACTGCTTACCATGTGTCAGACCCCAAGCAAGTCATGTTCATGCATCAGCTCATCTAGTCCTCTTCATTCTCACAAAGGGGGTTCTCTTGTACCCATTTCACAGATGAGGATATTGAGGCTCAAAGAGGTTAAATAATCAGCTCATGGTCTCATACACAGCCAGAGACTTCACACTCGGGATTTTTAATGCAGGCAGGGGGCAAGTTCATCCTTCTCCTTCTACTTCTTTTTAAATGTTTATTTATATTTTTGAGAGAGAGCACACGCGAGCGGGGGACGCGCGGGGGGGGGGGGGACAGAGGATTCAAGCGGGCTCTGACAGCCGAGAGCCCAATGTGGGGCTTAAACTCTCCAGCCGTGAAATCAACCTGAGCCAAAGTTGGATGCTCAACTGACTGAGCCACCCAGGCACGCCCCCAGTTCATCCTTTTAACTCATCACCCTAACATCACTTTCTGAGCAGAGGGTGGACTCTGGGCTCCGGTGGCAGCACCCCGCCTACCCCCTCCTCCATAACTTGGCTGCAGGATGACGCCTCCCTTAGGTGCCCTTGAGAGAGGTGGCCCATCTCAGGGCATGACGGATTGCTGATCGTTATCCCCGTTTGGTCACTCACTTGTGTGTATTCTAGGGATCATCGCCGAAATCCCTTAAACCTCAGTTTCCTTCTCTGCAAAATGGGGACCTCTAGTTCCCACCTCTTAGAGTTATGCAGGGAAAATGAGATAAGGCTCTGAAGCACTTAGCATAGGCCAGGCATAAGGGAAAGGCCAAGTAACGGTGGTCATTAGAGTCTTATCACAACCCTCGTTGCCTTCTTGCACAGAGGACCCAGAAGCCACTTGGCCAGTCGCGAACAGGTGCCCGGGCGCGTGTGTGGGGCGGAGCCTGAGTACAGGGAGGATGAACCATTGACCGCCGAAGCTCTGCATTATTAATGCCGTTATTCTCAGACTTTTAACGAGGGCCGGGTTGGAAGCCCTTATATGGAAGGCGCGACGCAGCCACCGAGGCTAGCGCCTCCCGGGGTCCCGAGTTGCCATGGAGTCCAGCGGGCGACCTGGAGGAGGATGCCCGCGGCAGTGCGCAGAAGGAGGCCCCCAGCGCAGGTCCTCGGTCTGCGGCCTGAGTCTTGGCTGCGCCGGCTTCCTCCTTTGCAAGGGCGCTTGCCCGCTCCCCTGGGACCCTGGGGGGTGGAGGAGAGAGATAAATTGGTGGAAACTGGAGCCGGCTTCCTCGGGAGAGTGGGGTTTCTGTGCGGTGCCTGCTGCAGGGCTTGAGCCCCCTGCCATTCCAGAGAGAGGACGCGCAGCCAGGCGGAGGGGACCTGAAATCCAGTCCCCGCCGCTCGCCGAGCTGTGCGCCTTCCGTGCGCGCCGGCGTTCGGCCGGCAGACGAGCCGCCCAGCCCCTGCCGCGCCACCTCCTAGGCGGCGGCCGACTCGGGGGGCGAGTCCCGGAGAGGAGGGGCCGGGCCTGGAGCGACGGGTCCCGGGGGCGGGCAGACGCCGAGCCGGGCCCCGCGCCTGCTTTCGCCGGCCTTCCCCAGCCTGCCGGGCTCGGCGGGGCGGGGCGCGGGGCGGGCCCGGGAGGAGCGCGGGGAGGAGTCCGGGCTGCGGCGGCGGCCGCGTCACAGCAGTGCTCCCGCTGCCCCGCGGCTCAGACCCGGCCCGAGTGCCGCCGAGGACGCGGACCGGGACCCGCACGGAAACAGGGGCTGCGCCGGAGGTTCCTCTCGCGGGCCGGGGCTGCGCGACCATGGCGGACAAGGAGGCCGGCGGCGGCGACTCGGGGCCCCGAGGTGAGCGCAGGGCGCGGGCCGGGCGGGGGAGGGATGAGGCGCGCTCGGCCCGGGGCCCCGAAGCTCCCTCTCGGGCCGCGGGAAAGTGGGCGCGCACCCCGCAACATCTTGCCCCAGCGGGGAGGGCCGGGGTCAGCGCCGCGGCGGGGCAGGGGATCCTGGGGGCCGCCTCCGGCCCGCCGGTCACGTGCTGCGCTCCCGGCCGGGGTGCGGACACTGCGGCGGGGACCGCAGCCCCCGCCCGGGCTCTCTGACCATCCCCGTCGTGGCGGGCGGGGGTGGGGGGCGCCTCCTGCGGGGCCCTTTGAGAGTCCGGGTGAGAACCTCCCCACCATGTCCATCCCTTGCGCGCTGTGCGGGGACGCCCGCGCTTGCGGAGTAAAGGGCCGGCCGCCGGGTGGCCCCGAATCCCCAGCGGCTCATTTCCGTGACTCAGCGAGGCGGGGGTGGGAGCCTGGGGCAAATCGAGGATTTGGAGCTGTCCCCTCGCCCCTCGGAGGTCGGACTTAACAAGCCGGGAGTGGGGGCTGCAGCTCCAGGCTGAACTGCGGCGCACAGCCCGCCCCGCCCATCCCCAGGGATTCTGCGGGCTGTGGAGGCGCGAAGCGGCGGGGGCTCGTCCCCTGGTTGCCCGGGCGGGGGGGAGGAAGGTGGCGCCCAGCGCCGAGGACGAACGCCCGCATTTTGCAAATGTGCCGTGGCTGCTTTCTTTGGGGAGCGAGGTTAGGGCTCACACGGGGCGGGGGTGCTGGGTAAGGAGCGAGAGAGGACCGGGGAACGGAGGGAAGAGGAGGAACAGCTTTTGGAGCCCAGGGCTGTAAATCATGGTTTCGCCAGCCGAGGGGACGGCCTGGCCAGGATCGTGGGTCCCAAGTGGGGAAAGTTGGGCGCACGGAGACGCCGCGCGTCCCTGACCGGAGGGGCTTTAGCAGTAGCAGCCGCTGGAGGGGAGCTGCAGGGTAAACCGCCTGGCGAGGATGAAATTAAAATGTCTCGGAAGTAAGGGAAATTCATCCAGGAAAGGCTCTGCGGGGACCTCAAAGCTGGGGAAACTGAGTCAGGTGGCGGCGCAGACACCATGGGCGGGGTGCTGGCAGTCTTACTGTCTGTGGCCGCGGCCCCCGCCCTTTGCTGCGCTCCGAGCGGCACCTGCCCCCTCCCCAGCCCATTGTTCCTGCAGATCTGGGAGGTGCCTCCCTACACAGCACTGCAGTAGTGGGGGAGTGCGGGGGGAGGGGGACATCCTGACAGGGCTCACTCTGGGGAGCACCCTGGGAGCGCCCAGGCGGAGCCCAAACACACATCCAAATCTCCCCCGCCCCTGCTCTTCCCCAGCTGGCAAATGGGGTTGATGGGCTGGTGGCTTTGTCTGGATATCACTCAGCAACTGGACTGATTTATTCCCCCCCCACCCCCAACCCTTTTCCTTTAAATTGGAAAAAAAAAAAAAATAGGATGATAGGGAGGGACATCGGAATTGCCAAGAATTGCTAAAGCTTAAGTTAGTGAACCAGTTTCTTGCCTCTCGTGCTGCGATAAATAGTGAATGGCTGTATCAAATGCAAGGTTGGCCATAGGGTGTGTGAATTCAGAAAGAGTGAGCAGGGACTTGCTCCCCCCCCCCCCCCGCCCCCTCCCGTCATTTTGTCTTGTAAAATCGAATTCAGCACCCCTCCCCTACACGCATGCACACACAGGCACTGTGTGGTTGTCTCTCCTCAGGCTGGGAGAGCTCCCCATCCAGGACGGGGAAACACATGCTGGGTGTCCCGGGCCACCTGGCACCATTCGCCCGTGTCTATTCTGGAGTGTTTCTTCACTTCCAGTGATCTGCAGTTCAAGGCAGCCAGTGAGAACATCCGACACATGGACTTGGGACACAGAGCAGGCTGTCCCTGGCAACTTGCTGCTTCTCTCTTGGTTCTCATCCCTTCATCTCTAAAATGGGAGATATTCATAGTATCTCATAGGAGCAGAGCTCACCCACCAGCTAACACGTCTATTTCTAAGGTTTCCTCACTGAGTATTCTGTGCTGGGCAAAGAGCATACCTTATTTTGTTTGTTCAAGCCTCATCAGATCTGTTACCAGCATTCCCCTTTCCTCCAGGCAGGAAATCTAAACATAGGTTGAGCGACCTATCCAAGGTCACATATCTAGGAAGTTTTGATTTGGACTCAGGCCATCTGATAATAGGGCTCTCGCCCTTCACTGCCATCCTGTGTAAGCCCTGTGGGTGTGGCCAGTGATTACTACTCTGTTAGGGACATAAAAATGGTGTTCTTCAGGAGATCATTTCAAGGATGCTTTTGGTGCAAAAGGATAAGTACCAGAGCGATCAGACCCTGTTGGCTCTTGGGAGCAGGGGGAGCCCTGGGCGGTATGGCCAGAAAGGCTGGCCGTAACATTTTTCCCAACAAAGCAAGTGGGGGTGGGGTGTGGGCGGAGTTGCCTGCGAAACAAGAATGTTGGTAGTTGTGGAAGCTGGGTCAGGGGTACATGGTGGTTCATTACTGTGCCCTTTGTATATGTGCGCAGATTTCCTTAATAGAACATTTAAATTAATTTACAAAACCAGAAGGGCCACCCCTTTATCTTTAGACCTTCAATCCTGCCCCCACCAAGACCTAGGCTGGTGGATCCAGGGAGCCCTAGAAGGATGAGATGAACGGGAGGGGGGGGGGGGTGTGGGGTGGTTCAGACTGAGCTAGCTCCTGTGGTGACCCAGGCAGGGATAGGCATGGGCAGTGGCCACCTCGTCATATGCTCCAGGGTGGGGATGGGGTAGGCAGAGGAACAGCAGGCAGGGGGGTTGCCTCTGTCCTGGGGGGGTCCCTCTGGAGGCATTGCGTTGGACTTCGGAGATGGGATTCTAACGCCCTAGCAGTTAAGCATCATAAAAATAAACATTTTAAACACTGACATTTATCGAGGACTTCGTCTATGCTGCAATCTGAAAACACCAAATGATTTCATGTGGCCCTGGCCAAATCACCTTTGTTATCGAATGGCTGGCTAGGAGAGAGTCCCCGTTACCCCCATGTCACTTCTGGAGAGAGCTGCCAGGCCAGCCTGGCACAGCTGGGAATGGGTTTGAGTGAAGGTTAGGAAGTGACCAAGCTGTCCAGCCTCTCTTAGCACATGCCTGGCCTGTCATAGGCCCTTAGGGAATCCTACTGAGTGTCCGAATGAATGAGCACACGACCAGTAGAGTGTGACTGCCCCACTTTCCCGTGGCCGCCAAACTACAGACGGAAGTGGAAGGGCACTGGTCGTGGCTCTCGAGGAGCTAAGGAAAAGTTGAAATGGTGCTCTGGGTTTCACTGGCGAGGACTCTGACCATGGATCCACTTCTGTGTCTGTACTTGCATTTGAAGCTCTGTCCACTGCCACTGTGGTCCCTCGGTACTCCCTGTGCGCGCTTCCCGCACCGTGTCCTGTGTGTCTCAGAGCCCGGGATTGCCTTTAGCCCTCAGGCAGTTCCCCGCCATGCACATCCTCCTTTTCCCTAGCAAACTCCTACTTATCCTTCAAAACCCAGCTCAGGTATCACTTCTTGGGAAGCCTTCCTAGGCTTATCCATCTTGGTGACCTCTCGGCTGCGTGGTTCCAAAGTCTTTGGTACTGGCTGTTGATAATCTCAGCGAGTGTAGATGGGGTGCTCAAGACGTTCCAATTCTGTATATCCCGTTGACTCTTCCAACAACCCTATGAGGTTGTGTTATTATGACCCCATTTTGCCGATGAGGCGGTTGAGGCTTTTGAGAAATATGGTAATTTTCCCAGTGGAGGAATCAAATCACCCAGCCAATGAATGAATGCTTGAGATGGGATATGAATCAGTCACAGACCCTAAAAGCGTGTGCTTTTCTCTTAATGCCTTTTCTCCCAGCAAGGGGGGAGAGGGATTAGGTCTTTCATTTCCGCAATCTTAGTAAGGGCACATAGTAGGTGCTCAAAAAATATCCTACTGTGTGTCGAATGAATATCAGCCAGTAATCCCTAAGGGAACACAGCAGTGGGGAATGGCATCTGCATCCTGCCCACTCCTCGGCGAAATGGTGCTTCTAGAAACTTGGATGCGCAGGAGTGGGTGGAAGCTGAAGAGGAGTAGGCAGGGCTCAGTCAATCCTGAAAGAGATGAGACTTTGATTCCAACAAGGGTTTGAGTGACGAGTCAATACCGTGGGGGTGAAATGCTCTCTCATCACATAAATAGGCCTCTGGTAGGGGAGGAAGCTTCTTTATTATTGCTGTGCATAATTAGAATGGCAGGGAGGAACCAGGGGCTTTAATGAATGAGGAGCATTCTGCAGGGAGGGAGCGCCTTCCACCTACAGGCATGTCTGGGCATGGAGAGCAGGGAGAGCCAAGGAGGGGACCAAGACGTGCGGGCACTGCCCAGGACCGACACTGGCCCCACCACAGTGGACTCTGCAAATCCTTGCTGCCTTCCTTTTATTGGAAATGACTCCCGATCCATGGCTCCGAGATGGACGGTGACAGGTGCACAGGAGTAAGGGAGCAAAGTGGCTTTGGGGCCCAAAGTGCGTGTCAACTCCAGCTAAGCGTTCCTTTCCTGGTCTGTGTAAGGAGCACGTGACGCCTGCCTCGGTCTGTTGTGGGGATAGTGCAGGTATCAGAGGGGCAGGGATTTACCAATTTTTTTGCCCCGTAAGAGGAAGGGAGAGACGGCTTTCTTGCCTCTGTCTCCCAGATGTCCACGGGGATTGCATTGCCTTGTGTGGTGTGGCACGGGGTCCAGCTGCTCTGCTTTCTTTAGAGGCTAGGGAAGGTGGGCAGATTCTGCTTCAGTTTTTCTGATGTGAGGCTGTGGAGAACATGTTCAGGTTCCCGATGCCTTCGGACCCTCAGTGCTCCACTCTGACGCGACGAACACCTCTTTGCCGGCAAACACAACGCCTTGGACGCCTTTCCCCCATCTCTGCAGATTCCACTGGTGGGAAGCAAGAATGAAGGCAGCTGAAGGCTGATTCTGGAGCATGTAGTATTAGAGGGAACCCTCTTTGGCTCCTGGACATGCCCTGGGGTTAGTTCTCGATCCCAGCTGCCTGTTAGAACCACCTGGGGGAGCTTTGTAAAAGTCTTCATGTCTGGGTCTCCCCCCGGAACTGTTGTATCAGGACTTCTTTGAGTGGACAGCCAAGTTTGAGTTCCCACATATCTGGATTTCAGACTTGGGACCTCAGCATGAAGGGGGTAGAGGGCAGGACCGTCCGACACCGTTCACTCCCTGTCTGTGTCTGCAGGGTTTGTAAGCACCAGCTCTGTGTTAAATGCTTCGCCTGTGTCGTCTCATTTAATCTTCATGAACACTCCATGAGGTGGGAGGTTTTACACAAGGGGAAACTGAGGCTCAGAGGAATTGGGTGCATTCCCCAGGGTGAGAGAGCTGGGGGCAGGAAGGGGTGATGTTAGAACAGAGCTCAGGGCCGTCAGCAAAACCTCCATGGGCACAGCTTATCCTTAGGGAACTTTTTCTCAATCTTCAGCCATTTGCGATTCACTTTCCTGATTCCACTGTATGTTCTCACCACCTAAACTGTGATTTATTGATTACTTTTAAAATTCACCTGCTGTTTTTTTAACAGGATTTAAGAGTCTTATTTATGTAAATTCCATACATGGGACACCTGTGTCACTTGCCACAAACAGAAGGTAACCGTGGCGAAAATGTATGGAAACCCAAACACGGGCAGAACCCTTTAGCCCCATGTGTTTTTCTTTGGAAAGCTTTGTGCTGAGGCTGCACTCTGGGTAAGAGGGAGACCAGAGAGTTTTACAGGAGGTCAAGGATACAGGAGCACCAGAGTGAGACATTCTGTTTTCTGGAAATCAGTCTCCAGAGGGACTTGAATGGGAAGAGAAGCGTTTTAGGAATCACCTGGGAGGGAGGTCCTTATGATTTTCAGTCCCCGACCTTCTGGAATTAGACTTTCCAGGGAAAGGGGCCCTGGGAATGGATTTGCAAAGCCTGCCAATAAGACTTATAATCGGGGCGGGGGGGTGGGGGGGGACTAGGGACTAAGGCACTCCCTCAGGGACTCTGAACTAGAATGTGCTGCTTTACATTGTCCGAGTCGGGGAGAGAGAATGTTTCGGTGTGATTTTACAGAAACAGTCGGCTTGGATTCCAATTCTGACTTTACCACTTAGCAGCCTTGGGATTCTGGGCACGTGACTTAGCCCCTCTCCCACCCCACCTCAGTTTCTTCATCTGTAAAGTGGGACTAATCAATAGCACCCATTTCAGAGAGGATTTTATTTATTCCCACAACCTCTGCTACGTTTATGGCTCATTTGCTGTTGTCTGTTATTATGTATTATTAACAAATCCTGTAGACACAGGTAGGGCATTTATCAGTGGCTGCATTTTCTCCAGAAGGCCCAGAGGGGAAAAGGGCTGGCCCGAGATCCCACAGCTAGGAAGGGGCAGAGCTCAGCTGGAGCCTCAGGCCGCATGGCTTCTTGTCCAGCAGGCCTAGAACTTTGGAGATGAGCTGGGTGTCTCAGGCTGTGGGCCACATTTAATGACCATGTGGCCCCTTGCCATGGCTCTGAGCTCCCTGCTGGGCTTCTTGTTTGGGGCAGTAGTGGGGTTCAGTAGTCTTTTTGTATCCCTGGACTCTATCCAGGGCTGCCTACCTCTGCAGGACTCTCGTGTGGCCTCCCCGTCTGCCGTTGGACGGGCTCTGTCTGTGTGCTGAGACTCCAGGCCTGGAGCTCTGCAGAGACCGTTCTGAGCTCCGCCAGGACCACCCCTCCTCCTCCAGCCTTGACCATGACCTGGCAGCTAGGGATGTCAGGTGGGGCAGTATATGCGCCTGGGTTTTATCTTGAGGGTGGCCACGTGTCCTGGTGGGTGCCTCTTGTGCAGTTATGAAAAGTGAAATTCTTAATAGTGACTCCTTTCACTTTCTGAGCCTCCCAGTTTGGAAGATAAATTATGTGGTCGTGCTACTGAGCTCTGTCCTTTCCCCAGCCACGTGGGCCTCAAGTGGGACGGGAGAGGCAGGAGGATGTGTGGCTAAACCGGGTTCAGCCGTGTTTAACTCCTGGGTGTGATGCGGCTGCACCTCCATTTCTCCTTCTGTAAACAAGGGTGGCTTGGGAGCCTGCTCTGCGCTCCAGTGGGTGCTGTGAGAATCGAATGAGAGAAGATAAAGTTAAGGCTAAGCACGTGCCTGGTGCACGGCAGGTGCTCCCTACGCTGTCGTTGATTGTTGCCAATGACGGTTTGCTTTGGGAGTTGTCGGGGTGAGACGTGGGATCTGGAGCCAGACTGCCTGGGTGCCACCCTGGGCCGTGTCATTTCCCCGCTCCGTGGCCCTGGTAAGTTACTAAACCTCTGGAAGGCTCAGTTTTTCATCTGTAAGATATGGGTTGTAATCGTCTTCTTTGTGTGCTTTTGGTGAGGATTAAATGAGTTTGTATCAGACGAGCACTTAGAACAAGGCCCGTCATAAAGTAGACACTAAATTAATCTTAACTGCTATTATTAGCTGTTATCGTTATTATGAATAATAGTCCAAAGTTACATTCTTGTAGGCAGGAGGACTTATCCACTGTTTTAGTTTCCTATTGCTATTGTGAAAATTACCACAAACTCAGTGGCATAAAATGACACAAATTTACTATCTTCTAGTCTAGAGGGTGGCAGTGAGTCCAAAGTGGGTCTAACTGAGCTAGAGTCCAGGTGTTGGCAGAGGTGTGTTCCTTCTGGAGGCTCTGGGTGAGACTCCACTTCCTGGGCTTTTCCGGCTTCTAGAGGCCACCTGCATCCCTTGACTCCTGGCCCCTTTTGCCACCAAAAACATCACTCCAACCTCTGCCTCCATTGTCACATCTGCTGTCTGCCTCTGCCCCTCCTGCCTCCCTCTCATAAGGACTCTTGTGTGAAGGCCTCTTTTGCGGCCCACCTGAGTAACCAGAGCTGTTTCCCCATCTCGAGAGCCTCAGTGTAATCACATCTGCAAAATCCCTTTTGTCATGTAAGGTAACATATTCATAGGTTCTGAGATTAGGATACCGATGTATTTGGTGGAGTGCTATTTATTATTCCGTCTACGACATCCAGAAAGATTGGGGTCTTGCCTACATTTAGGAATATTAGTTAGAGAGCCTCCAGTCTCCCTCAGGGATGGTCTAAATGTTAGGAACTGCCCTTTCTTGGTGTTTTATATCGGTTGGGTTCCTCTTGCCTCCTGTGTGATAACTTTCTGGAGTTTGGGTTGTTGGGTAGCCCTTGGCTTTTATTTGAACGTTTTTTTGAACGTCTTTATTTTTGAGAGAGAGAGAGAGAGAGAGAGAGAGAGAGAGAGAGAGAGTGCAAATGGGGGAGGGACAGCGAGAGAGGGAGACACAGAATCTGAAGCAGACTCCAGGCTCTGAGCTGTCAACAGAGAGCCAGACATGGGGCTTGAACTCATGAAGGTGAGATCATGACCTGAGCTGAAGTCAGACACTTAATCGACTGAGCCACCCAGACACCTCCCCTCCCTTGGCTTTTAATCAATCCTGGTAGGGTCCTTGGGCACAGTGCCACTTTGGGGACTGGTTTAGCCCCTTCTCGGGGGCCTGTGAAATCACTGAGACCTCAGTAAAAAGATTTACTGGTTCCCCAGTGGGAAAATGATTAAAATATTAAAGAATGAATGAAATGTCTACAGAGCGTCACAGTGCATTTGTGTTTGCTGCGTAACAAAGCACCCCAGAATTTAGTGGGTCAAAACGGTAGCCGTTTTATTTGCTCATGGTTCTATGCTATATGCTCCTTTTGCTGGTCTTGCCTGGGGTCACTCGTGACTGCAGCCATCTGCCGCCTCCACTGGGCTGCAGGGTCCGAGATGGTCTCGCTCATGAGCATAGGGGTTGGTGCTGGCTGTCGGCTGGACTTCTTCCTCCACTTGGTCTTTTATTCTCAAGGAGCTGGCTTGGGCTTCGTTACATGGTGGTCTCAGGACAACAAGAGGATGAAGAACAGGAGGTTGCAAGGAAAGCCTCTTGAGAAGTTGTGTGCTGACTCCTTCTAGGGTCAAAGCAGGTCTCGAGGCCCACCAGATACAAGGCGTGGAGAACGAGGTCCACCCCTTCGTGGGACGGGCTGCCAAGAATTGGTGGCTGCTTTGCCTCCGAGTCAGTTTGAGTAAAATGACGAAAGGACACACTGTAAAGAATGGCATTATGTGTGAAAGCAGCTCGCAGGCTGGATTCGCTCGCTTGTTACAACTTTCTGTGAATGTGTAGGGTCCAGAAGTCCGCCCGTTGTAAATCAGATGTGACTCACGGTCGAATTATCTGGAAAGCGACTCCCGGTTATCTTACACTTGCAATTACTTGGTTGTTGGTCTACACAGCTCGTGTTTCCATGATTGACGAACGGGGAAAGGATGTTGGTGCGTGAAAGTAGTGTTGGCTCACTGACCGTTTTTCCCAGCGTGTTTGTGTTTTGATAGATGGGGATGGGCTTTCTCATGAAGGAAGAGAAATAGGACAGGAATTAAAAAAAAATGCTAAAAGTCTACAGGTGCACCTTCCTTTAGTGCAAGTTGTGGCTGTTTTAGTATCTTTCGGCCCCCACCCCCCTCAGGCTGAAGGGAGAAGCTGAGAGGGCCAGGGAAGGGACTGGAAGGCATTGCGTTGTGAGAACGCAGTGTATACAGGTGACACCCTGGGTAGGGTTTTTGATTGGGGTGAGGATGGTCTCTGTAGGAAGTGAGTGACCCTGTGCTGTCAGGGCAGAGCCTGCTTTGGATCCCCTCCCTCCCACTCTCTCTGCACCTCTCCCGCTCACGCTCCCTTTATCTGTCAAAAGTAAACAAACATAAAAACAAAAAAGCCCCGTGGTCTTGACCGGGCACAGATTCCCGGTTCCGGCGTGGGACACGGATCATATAGGTGCCAGTGCTCGGGTCTGCGGCCTCGGGGGCCACGGGCCGGCCTCTTTGTTTGTCCCCAGGTTTCCACGGGCTAAAGGCTAAATTCCTCTGGTCACTTCCTTCCCTTATTTTCCTTTTCTCCTTGTCCCTGAGGGGCCGTCTCTGCCGGTTGGGATAAGAAACTGTTTACAGGCACAAACGTCAGAAGTCCTGTTCCCAAAGCGGAGATAGAAGTTGTTGAGGAAACAGAGCCCGTAGGTGGCATTGACAGCCAAGTGGGAGCTGGTCGGCCACATGTCGGGGCTGGGCCTGCCCTCTCGCTTTACAGATGGGGAAACTGAGGTCAGGGAGGGCTGAGGAGACTGCTCCCAGATAACTGGGCAAGGCCAGCGTAAGACTCCAGGTCGGCTGGCTCCCTCTGCAAACTTCCCAACTGAACCCAGGGTCCTCTCAGAATCCTTCTTAACCCGTCAGTCCAGCCAGCCCCTCCCAATCGGAGACAGCACGGGTCTACACCGCTTTGCCATCCGTAACTTAAAGACTTGTCCCTCCCTGCAGGAGTTACATTTCAGTGTTTGAAGAGGTAACGTTTAAGGTAGAGGACTAAAGTGTGCCGTCAGAGTGCCCTGAGTGAGGGTCCTGAACGGTCGGTCGAGCCCCAGGCGCCGCCTTCTCTGTTCCCTTGCATAGTTCCTGCACCGACACTGGTGGTTGCCTATTTTTTGTGCCAGTGTTCAGTGGGGCTTTTAGTTTCAGGTAACTGCACGTTTTCTAGTTAGGGGAAGCCAAAAGGAGATTTTGTAGAGGATCCCAGGATGGCTCCTGGAACTCCCTCCGTGCCAGCTCTAGGAGGGAAAGCACCGGGAGCTTGGGGTTCTGCCCCCGCCCCACCCCGATCTCCTCTGCTTTACTCTGCTTGTGGCCTGTCTTTCCCTCCCCGCAGGCCCACTTTATGGGTGCCCCAGTCTTTCTCGCTCCAGTCCAGATTCCCAGGGGAGGCCCCTAGGTCCAGGCATGATTATGACCTGTCCCTGGAACTGTTACCCCGGGCCAGGGGCTGGGGTCACTTGCTGGGAGAGGGGAGGAGCTGGGGGGAGCACTGTCCTGTGGTCAGGGAGTAATTGCCTCTTACAGACAATTATGGTGTTAGTAACCGAGTAAGTCATCCACAGTAGGTGGTTCCTAGGTGAGGGCTGTGCATGCAGAGGGTAGATGAACGGCCTATGGGAAACTTTCTCATTTTTAATAGCAACAGATAACCGATGAGGTCCTATTTTCCTTTCTTTTATGAATCAAATATAATAGCAGATAATAGGTTTAATAAAAAACATTTCAGGGGTGCACGGGTGGCTCAGGTAGTTACACGTCTGACTTTGGCTCAGGTCATGATCTTGTGGGTTTGTGGTTCGTGGGGCTTGTGGGTTTGAGCCCCGCATTGGGCTCTGCACTGACCGTGTGGAGCCTGCGTGGGATTCTCTCTCTCCCTGTCTCTCTGCCCCTGTCCACTTGCTCTCTCTCTCTGTCTCAAAATAACTAAATAACTTAAAAAATACTTAAAAAAAAGTTTCGGTGTCTGTCCTTGGCAAAATAACTTCATAATGCTATGTTAGGCAATTTGGGAGGGAGGTTTACTGGTTGGTAAGTTGAGGCACCGTGGAACAAGGGATTGGTAGAGATGTGAGGGGGTGCTCTGTACCTTTGGGTCTTTATCAGCCATCACTGTGGCCTCGTGATCAGAGACAGAAATGGGTGCGAGTAGAGGCTTTCAGCATTCTGTGAGCCAATGCTTTCAGCATTCTGAAAGCCAGCTCTCTCCTAGAAAGTGGCAGTGACCTCAATAGCACACAGTGACCTAGTGGCAGAATAGGGTCATGCTGTCCCTTAGAGCAAACTAAAACTCTGCTTGTCTGGGCTGGGATACTGGGGACGGGGGGAGGCTGAGGATACGGCTACTGGGGTGGCAGTACCTAGCTTGTGCGTGACGGTGGCAGGGGTACCCGGGGAAGGGTTTGGGAAGGAGGGGGTGGTCTGACCTAGGGCACCAGGCTTCTAGGGGCCAGTCATAAGGAGGACAGCGGTCAGAGGTGCTGTAGACCCAGCGGAGACCTGATACTGCTGGAGCCTTGCCGGGTCCTGTTAGATTCATCTCGGGAGAGGCTGCTGTGTGTGTGTGTGTGTGTGTGTGTGTGTGTGTGTGTGTGTGTGTACGTACATATGCACGTATAAGTATTCATGTATGCGTATGCATGGGGAGAGAGGGAGTAACAGAGGTGGAGAGCAAGGGAGACAGAGACAGGGGAAGATAAAGACTAAGAGGTGTTAGAAGCTTCTGGTAGGTCTTCTCTTGGGGTTCATATGGTTCATTCAGACATGAACCCACAAGAATCTGGCTGGTCAGATACACTGATTCTGCCCTAATGCTGTACTCCTGGGGTCTTCCTGAACGTTTGCTTGTGAAATTCCAAAGCACCACATGCTGGGGGACGGAGCCTGGGCTACTTTGGAAGGAAGAGAAGCCAGCAGGATGGGATTTATCGCGGAGCAGTAGGAATGCACTGTGGCCCACTTGTTATTTGTATCTATACCTCGTGCATTGAATGCATATTCATATGGCAACGCAGACTTCCTCACTGAGTTATGTAATGGACATGTCTTCCTGTAGAGTAAGGCCTCGTGAGAATACAGACGCGCTGAAGAATGCAGCTGGGGTCCTGTTAAAATTGCTCCTCGAAAATCTTACTGTGGGGGTTGGGGGGCAGGGACAGTTTCTAATGAAAAATAGCAATGAGATTGCAATCAACTCCAAAGCAAACACAGAAGCCCGAAATACGATGACGGCGGCAGAAGGATGGCCCCCCGCTCATCCTGTGCCTCACTGAGGAGCAGTCTGGGATTTCCCGTCCCCAGACCTTCACCTCCTTCTGCCCGAAGAGCTCCTCCCTCACGCAGCTCCCCAGCCCCAGCTTACAACCGGTGTCCCTCTCAGAATTGGCAAATTGGTTTCCATCTGTGACTATGCTTACAACTCAAGGTGACCCTCCCTGCCCGCTTCCCCCAAAGCCTCAGGGCTCAGAACCCACAGGGGGCCGTGTGGTCATCTCCTGGACACTGCCAGCTCCAGGCTTGTGCTCAGATTTGGCAGCTGAACACCGGGACTCTGACCAGATGTAAATGATTAAAGCCTCGGGCCGTGCTGGTTGGAAAGGTCGGAGCCCAGCGGTACAGCCAGGTCATCAGAGGCCAGGGTGAGGCCTGGGAGCCAAACAGAGAACCCCCCCTTCCCCCCCGACCCTGCAGGATTCCTGCCTCAGCACCAGGATGGCCCACTTCAGGCAGGGGATGTTTGGGGACATTGGGCGGTGTTGAGTATTGAAGCCAGAGGTGACCCCCATTAAGTGTAGCTCCACTCCCAGGCCTGGAAGAGGCCAAGGGCAAGGCAGTTCAAGACCCCCATTCCAGGCCAGGTCCCTGCGCTTCCGTCTGGGGGTCTGCGTAGAACTGCAGGTGAGTTTAGGTCCGGGTTCCAGTCTCAGCTCTGCGGAGGCCTTGGGCAGCCTTGGAAATGTCCCTGAGCTTCTGTTTCCTCCTCTGTGGGATGGAGCTGAGAAATAAAGCCTACCCCATGGGGCTGCTGGAGAGGTTTGCCAGGGGGAGAGCTGGCCCCCCCCCACCGGAGGTGGGAGCCCGGTGATCACGGGGAGCTGGTGGAGGTTGGGGTTCTGGTGTAGGAAAGACAGGAGCAGGCAGGGGCCTCCAGCAGGACCCCCGGGGGGGGGTGTGTGTGTGCAAAAAGTGATGCCTGCAAGCCAGCCCCACACTCTGCTCACCCCACCCCGCCCAACCCTCTCCTCTGTCCCCAGCTGCTGTCCTGGGCAGGTACTGAGTGAGTGAGAGGTAACTTTGTTTCTCATGACAAGATCATCACATGTCCATCAAGGAAAATGTAATCCAAGGGAGCGCCTGGGTGGCTCAGTTGGTTAAGCGTCCGACTTCGGCTCGGGTCATGATCTCACGGTCTGTGAGTTCGAGCCCCGCATCGGGCTCTGTGCTGATGGCTCGGAGCCTGGAGCCTGCTTCCGATTCTGTGTCTCCCTCTCTCTCTGCCCCTCCCCCGTTCATGCTCTATCTCTCTCTGTCTCAAAAATAAATAAACATTAAAAAAAAAAAAAAAGAAAAAAAAAGGAAAATGTAATCCAAGGGAAGAAAAGAGGAAACCACGTCCAGAGTCAGCCCCATTAACCCCCTTGGTGCTCAGACTTCCAGAACTGCCAGGCATAGCAAGACAAAGCTGGTAGATGGGCCTTCATGGAACCTAGTACCATGAGGCAGTGGGTAGTGTCCTCCCTTTATGAACAAGGACACAGAGTCTCCAAAGTTTATGGTCCTTGGTTAAGGAGTGGGAGGGAGAGAGTGGTGGGCCTGCTGGTTTCTGAGCCCAAAGTGTGGGTTCTTCAAAAATTTTTGTTCTGGATCGTTTCTGTCATGCTCCCTCACATCCCTCGCCCCCACCCCCAAGATGCCTCGCTTCCTCGTGCAGCAAACACCTGGCAGCAGGATGAGCCGGGCGGCCCCCCTTGTGGGCTCCGTGCAGGCATGGCGAGGTGCTGGACGGTAACCCTCACTCTCTCCTCCTAGAGTCCTGACTCGCTTGGCCGAGGCGCTCTTAGCCGCGACTGGCCCCACATAGCTAGACTAGATTCTGGATAAAGGTGACCCGGGACCCAGATATTGGTGTGGGGTCAGGGGCCCCCAGGTGGACATAGGCCTGGCCCCTTCTCCTTTGCAGGTGCCTGGGCGGGGGACAGGGGAAGAGGCTCACTGGGTGCAGGGCCCCTGTCCCACCTGGAAGCCACACTGGTGTCAGGAACCCTCATTACAGCTGCCTCTGTGGTCTTCCCCAGGGGCCCACGGGTCCCTTCTCCCAGGAGCCCCTTGGCTTCCTTCCAGAAAGTTCAGCACAAGTGCCACAGGCCCTGCAGGGGTGAGGCTGCTGCTTGCTGGCGGCCTGGAGGAGCAGGGGAGGGGCGGTCTGGGCTGTGCCAGTGGCAGGCTGGGGGCCTGTGGACAAACGTTTGCTCATCCGTTTCAATGCCCGGCCTATGACTGAAAGGAATGAGAGATTCCACATAAAAGTCCGGTCTTTGCCCCTCTGGATGGGGGGTTCCCGGTTTGCAGCGTCTATCGCTCCACGACTCTGCTTTGACTTTTCTTTTCTCATCCCCCCTGGTCCCAGAGCAGAGTTAGGGGAAATTCTTGTACCCACATCGCAGTAAAAGCGGGCCTGGAAGGAAACCCTTTCTCCTTTGTGCCGCCTTCCTGACCCCCCTAGCAGGGGTCTTTGGTGACCTCAAGGAGCAGGGCTCTGGAGTCCTCAGACTCGGGTTCCAATTAGCTTTGTCTCCTGCCAGCGGCAAGAGAGGTTTGCTCTCAGCCACGCCTCAGTTCCTGTAAAGCCGGGCACCGGTGCAGGGTGGTGTGGGATTAAGGGAAGCGGTACCTGCAAAGTCGTTCTTGGGACAGGACACCCAGAGCCGTCCTTGTTTGCTCCTTAGTGTTGTGATTGGTGGTGCAATCGCCAATACCGTGAAGCTTTGGACTGCTAAGTGCACAGCTTTACATGCATGTGCACCGTGTGTGTGGAGGCTGAGGGACGCCCTCCGGGGATGTGCGTGTCCCGCTTTCCCGCAACACTCACTGCATGTTACCTTGCGGGGCAGGTGTGATTCAATCCAGGGTCCCGAGGAGAGGAGGTTATCCTGGATTATCTGGGTGGGCCCAGTGTAATCCCAAGGGTCCTTAAAAATGAAAGAGGGAGGCCGGAGGGTCAGAGACAGAGATTGGAAGATGCTTTGCTCCGGGCTTTGAAGACGGAGGAAGGGGACACAAGGCAAAGAATGCAGATGTCCTCGAGAGGCTGGCAAAGGCAAGGAGATGGCTTTTTTTCTGGAGCCTCCAGGACCTTGATTTTAGCCCAGTGAGACCCGTTTCAGACTTGAGACCTCCAGAACTCTCTGGTTTTCGGTCACAATGTTAATAAAGATGTATTACAGCAGCCATAGAAAACATACACCCAACAATAAACCCAACAATGTGAATGAACCATAGAAAATGAACCATCCACAATGTGAATAAACCATAGAAAACTCTCTGGTTTTCGGTCACTAGGTTAATCAAGATTTATCACAGCAGCCATAGGAAGGTGAGACACTGTGTAACCACCCCACCAGGCAGGATACAGGATATTTTCATCCCTCTAGAACATTCCCTTGTGCCTTGTCTCAGGCAGTCTCTACCCACCCGGTGAGGAACCATTGTTCTGACATCTTTCACTTTAGGTGTACTTAAAAAAATTTTTTTTAAATGTTTATTTATTTTGGAGAGAGAGACAGAGCATGAGGGGGGAAGGGGAGAGAGAGAGAGAGAGAGAGAGAGAGAGAGACACAGAATCCGAAGCACGCTCCAGGCTCTGAGCTGTCAGCATAGAGCCCGACGCGGGCTTGAACCCATCAACTGTGAGATCATGACCCGAGCCGAAGTCAGGCGCTCAACTGACTGAGCCACCCAGGCGCCCCTCACTTTAGATGTACTTGTTCTTGAACTTCATGTGAATGGAATCCTCCTTCATGTCCAGGGTTTTTATCCAAAATCGTGCTTTTGAGGTTCATTCACATTGTTGGGTGTATTGATACTTTGTTCCCTCTTTATTGCTGAGTACTCTCATCGTATGGCTGCAGCACACTTGGTTCACCCATCCTCCCTTGATGGAAGTTTGCCTTGTTTCCAGTTTTTGAAGATTATGGAAAATAAAACTGCTGTGAACATTCTGGAACAGATCTTTTTGTGGGCACATATCCGCACTCACTTCTCTTGAGTAGAATCCTCGTCACGGATTTGCCGGGTCCCAGGGCAGGGATGCATTCAGCTTGGGTGGAGATTCTGGGGCTGGACACACAGCATGAGTTAGCCTGGCCAGCCTTGGGGAGGGGAGGCTGACGGTCACCCTGCTGGCCCGCAGTGATTTCTGGGGTGCATACGTGATGCTGTGGGCACGGGAAGGGGCTTAGTGGCCCTCAGGTAGAGATTCGGGTGGAAAACCTCAGCCAGCACGTGTGTGTTCTGGGTCTTGAAACAGCAGGCAAGCCTGTGCTTCTTGAGCACCTGCTCTGTCTCCAGCTCAGTGCTGGAACTTTTTTCTAGGTCTTCCCTTGTAGTCTTCACACAGCCCTATGAGGGGCGAATAGTCATTACCCGCTTTGCAGCCGTGGAAACTGAGGCCCCGGACAGCTGTGTCTGTGGCAGAGCTGGTGAAGGTGGAACCAGGTGTTTTCCCAGGCCCGGCCAACGTCAGGTGTTGGATCCCATCCCCAACCCCAGAAGGGTAGCCCAGGGCTGGGCCTGGTTGGAGAGCAGCCACGAGAGTCAGCTCTTCCCATGGCAAGGACAGCAGGGGCAGAGTGGGGCAAGGGCAGCGGGGCCTTTTCTCTCTGCAGACGGGTGCGTGAGCCAGGCCTGCAGGATGGCAGATGGCTTCCCAGATGTCCAACAACAGTCCAGCTGGTGCAGGGGGTTATGGGGACAGTAATGATTGTGCAGCAGTGGGGAGGGGCTGATGGAGGCATCTGATGGGTTAACAAGCTAGATCTGATATGTAGGGCAATAGAGAGCCACAGTCGGTGCTTGAGGCTCGGAGTAAACCTGATGAAATTGGTGGATAGACTTGATCCAGGGGAACAGCCTGGAGGCAGAGGGCAGGGCCCTCTGGGAAGCCCTCCACACCTCTCTGCCTTTGCTCACGCTGTTCCCTTTGCCTGGTATTCTCTCCCTATCTTGTGCACTCAGCAAACTTGACCTTGAAGATGCCAGTCAAGCATCACCACCCTGGGGCTGCCTCCCCTACCCCAATCCCCGTGTGACACTTTACCACGGTGTCTAATAAAGAGTGAAAAATGGAATTTTACAGTTTCATTAATTACAATTTTTAAATTGAAATCATTCACCCTGTTTTGGCCTGATAACTTGTAGTTGGAGTCTCCTGAATTAAATACCCGTATGATGGATGTCCCCTAGACAAGATCAACGGCAGCCCGATGGGGATGGGGCAGAGGACGGCATGGACACGCACACACAGGCCTTGAGGGGGGAAGGGGACTGTTTCACGTGGGCCCTAGTTGATGAACTTCCCAGGTAATGCTGAAGTGATTGTGCTGTGGAGTAGTTTCATTGCACGTCTATCCCACACTTGGTTCAGCCATTCTCCTCTGATGGACGTGTGGATTGTTTCCAGTTTGGGGAGATGATGAAAAATACCACTGTGAACATTCTGGAACAGATCTTGTCGTGGGCTCATATGGGCACTCACTTCTGGGTCCCAGGACAGGGATGTGTTCAGCTTGGGTAGAAATTCCCCACCGCGTATTTAGCTTCTGGAAGTCTTCTTGTTCGCTAACCCAGAATGCCCTCAGAGTTGGGTCCACATCATTAAGACCTTCTGCTCTATGTCTGTGGGGAGAGAGAGAGGCAGGGAGATGAGGGCGAGGAGAACAGACCTGTGCCGGTGTCCCTCTCACGGGCTCCCACTTCTCCCAGTTTGAGGCATTCCTGTGGGCTCCTCCTGGAGGTCGCCCCCCAGAGGGCAGGTCACTGCCCTGCTCTCAGACATTCCCAGCTCAGTGGGGGTGTGCCTGTGGGGAGTCAGGCTGGTCACTCTGTGTCTGGAGCATTCTGCTCTGCAGAGGAGATGGCTGTTGATTAATTGAGTTCCAGAAGGAGCTGTTAAAGATAACAATGCAGTCAGAGAGACTGCCCATGCACAGGGTTGGGCTTAATGAAGGAGGCAGGCCCGCATCCTGGGAGGCACAGGCCTGTGGGACAACAGTAATAAAAAGCCACAGACAGACCACCTGGGCTTATGGATGCCCTGGAAGTCCTTCCTAAGCCCCAGCTTGGGCAGTTGGTCATCTGTGGTTGGTGGTGTGTGTGTGTGTGTGTGTGTGTGTGTGTGTGAACGCGTGCAAAGTCCCATTCCCATTCCCTGGACCTTGGTTCTTGCCTCCCAGGCACTGCAGCGGCTAGACCAGGGGTCCTGGAGGCCGAGTGCCCTCAAACCCACTCGTGCTCATACAACATGCATGCCCCAGGGTGTGTGGGCAGCTAGGACCATCTGTGTGGCCTCACTGTGGCCCCTAAACACAGAACGTGCATTATTTCCTGGGGATTCATGTCGTATGTTCATGTATTCTATAAAGTACTTTATGTAGTATATTAAGGCTCCGCCCACCTCATCAAAGCCGCTTGGTGTTAGGCGGGCCATGAGACGCTTTGGGAGACACCTTGGGTCCTGTGGCTTGGGGCTTCCCCCCCTGCTCTGTGGAGTAGCCTGAGGAAGTAAACCTCATTCCCCGGAAAGTACCTTTACGTGGCCTCTCTATTCCTTGGGAAAAGATTCTGAGCACATCTGGTCCTTGGGGAATTATTCATTGGTTTTCTTTCTTTGTTTTTTTCCTGCCTTTACCACCCTGGAAGTAGGTACTCTATTTTAAATCCTTGCAAGAGTAGTTTCTCTTGAAATTTTGCCATGCCTGCTTAGCTTTGCAAAGTCTCAAGTTAATCAATATCTTAACCCAGTTCACTAATTCTTTCTTTGTAAGAATGTCAATCCGTCATTGAAGGTTTTGTATTAAAAAAAAAAAAAAAAAAGTAAGAATGAGGGATTCGAAACTTAAAAAGTCTTTAAAAGTCTCTGAAAGGATTTTCTCTCCTGCCTGCTAACATGGCAGTGTTTGCCCACCGTGTGAGGAATGTTCTGTGTCCAGATGCCAGGGCCACCCGTGCTGAGAGGGTATTTGGTTCCTGAGGGTGTCCAGCATCCAGGGAGGCTCCCTCCCATGTGTCACCCCCTTGGAAGCCCCCGTCCAGGCCGCAGTGGATGGTCCATACTTGGCCTCCCCAGGTGCTCTTTGGAGCCCCTTGTGGCATTTGCCTTCTCTTTTTCTTTATCTTCTGGAAGCAGCCATTTCTCAGGCAGGCTCCTGAACACCTGCCAGCCCCAGGACCCTGGCTCAGTGGCAGTGGTACATACAAGTCATTACACAGAAGAATGTTCTAATGCTGATGCAGCTTGCCCTCCTGACAAGATGGGGCAGTGACTCCTGCAGAGGGCTGGTTACGGCTGCAGAGTATTGGGCGTCTTCTGGCATTTATTCCAGAATGCCTTGAAACTGCCTGTCTGTGGGGGGAAGCACTGCCAGGTCCTGTGTCTGCAGCCCTCCGTCAGGAAGGAGCTTGGCATTCAGCTCTGGCCAGCCGGCAGCTACAGAGCATCTAGGGGAAAAGTGAAAATACAGCTGGTGACTGGGGTACCGTCCCTGCTCTGTGCCTCTGTTCACATGTTGCCAGAGCTCAGGGTGCCTGGGGACAGGCCAGAGCCAGCTGCTGGCCCCGGCCTGCTCGGAGAGTCCGATACCGGCAGCCAGCTTTGCCACTGGACAAGTTCCGAGAGAATTGCCCGAAACTGCCAGGCAGAGAGGTTGGCGGCTGCCCAGGGTTGGAGGGAGGGCGGGAGGGAGCGGCGGCCAGGGTGGGTGGGAGTGACTGATGTCTGCTTCCAGGGAGGAAGGCTGCGCTCCTGAGTACAGGCGGGACAGGGGACAATTTTCCTTACAGAGTGCTTTCCACCAGCTCTTTGATTTTTTTTTTGAGATTCACATCATACAAAAATGAACCTGTCATAAAGTTCCCCATTTTAAAGTATACAGTTCAGTGGCTGTTAGTATATCCCCACGGTTGTGCAACTGTCGCCTCTGTCAAATCCCGGAGTGTTTTCATTGCCCCGAAAAGAAACTCATGCCCATTTGCAGTCCCCCCTCATTTCTACTCCCTCCACGGCTCTCAGTGTTCGCGGTGCTGTGCCCCTAGCTGCCCAGGGCACAGACTCTGGCCAATCACAGAGTCCTGGAACCTCATCGAAGCTGGAATGTCATGGAGGGAAGGATCTCGGGCATTGGAGACAGGCACTTACTGCTGTGTGCTTTCAGGAAGATGCTTAACCTCTCTGTGCCATGGTTTCCTCGGCCGTTAAATGGGGCTAACAACAACCTGTTTTCTACCTCACTGGGTTGCTTGTGGGGATAAAATGAGACACTGTATAAATAATAATAGTCACATTTGTTAAAACCTTTGCCTGCATTGTTCCCATTTAATCCTCATTAATCCTGAGAGGTAAGGGTTATTATTATCCTATTTAATACAGAGGGAAAACCAAGCCACGGAGGAGGTTGGTAACTTGTTTAAGGTTGCACAGCTATGCATCGGTTTTTAGCTGCAAGGCATGAAAGACCTGCCTTTATCTTGTCTCCAGAAAAAAGGAAATTAATTATGACTCAGGATGGAAAGTCCGGAAGTCCAGCAAGCTCCAAGGCAGGCTGATTTGGCAGCTCATGGACCCCCTCAAGAACGGATGGGGGTTATTTTGGTGGTGGTGGCAAGATGGTGCCCACGGGTGTTGGTTTTTTGTTTCTATATGCCCATGACTCTTCTCCTGGGCACTGTCTTTAGAGTAAGAATTTTTTTTCCCAGAGGCCCCCCCCAGCTGACGTTCCTTTGTGTTCCATGAGCCAAAACTATGGGTCACAAACCCATTTCCACTTCTGTCATTGGCAAGGGGAAGAGGTTTGCCATGATTGACTTAGATTACTCAGGATCGACCCTGGGGCTGGGGAAAGGTCCCCCTTCCTCCACCCCCTGGCTAGTCATGTAGAATTGGGGGTTAGTTAAGAAGAGAGAAATGGATTTTGGGTGGACACAGCTGGATCCACCAAGACCAGTAAGTAACTGAGCTGGGATTTAGACCAGTCCCCCCCCTGTACTTAACCACACTGCAACACAGCTTCTTAGCTCCTGATGGATAGTGAGGGCATGCATGAATCTATACAGTCTATTCCTACGCGCTCCCAGTTTTTTGACCCTTTGTTATTCTTCTGCTAGTAAGTGGTTCTTGACCTTAGCTTGAACCCCTCTCGTGATGGGGAACTCAGTACCTTAGGAGGTATTTCCTTTCTTGTTTGACTATTAAGTACTTTTATAGTACGTTGAGATGAATTAGTAAAAGATCTGCTCTGGGTGTGAAAATTGGAAAAAGCCCTTCATTTCATGGCTTGGGATGGCACCTTTGTGGTAAGAACATGGCACCCCTACCCACGGATGGCTGCAGCCCTGCTTGGGAGACATCCCTCCCCCAAGGCAGGTGCCTTTGTGCAGAGTGCAAACTGTCTCTTCTATTAAGGCGCTCTTCAGAGGGGTCTGTAATGTATGAGCATAAGCCTCAGCTCTCAGGGCGCTGGCAGAGCATGGGAAGTTTGTGCTCAGGTTCCCCAGCCTGGGGCGCACATGCGCTAAGGGCAGCCCTTCCTGCCTGAAGATGGACAAAAGTTCAGCTGAAGGGGTGGGGGGGAGAGCCAGCTGTCTGTCTCCCCGCACCCTCCCTTCCCCCTCCCCAGGCACAGATGGTGAATGCTTAGGAGGGGAGATATTCCACTCGGTGTGAGACCAACGGGCCAGAATGGCACTGCCTCTGTCTTTCCCTTTGGTGCAGTCGGCACCCCTGTGCTGTGGCCTCTGCAGACTGAGCTGTCCCAAGGCTGTTCATGATAGAACTTGGGGAAGTCTAATCCGGGGTCTTCCGGGGGCCCAGGCACGTGGAATCTTTTCCTTGGGGTGGGAGAGCTTCTTCATTTACCTGTTCAGTTTTGAAATGTGCTTCATCGTGGAGAACAGGAAAACTCGCAGTGAATTCCCTGATGGGAGTGGGGCATGTGGCTTCCCAGATTCTCCCCCATCCTTCTGAAAGTGCCCCTGGGGGGAGCAGACGGGCTGAGCAATGAAGCCGGGGCCAGATAGTCTCTCACCCGTGGCAGCACCAGCACTGTTTCCCATCACTAAGAGGTTTCCTGAAGCTTCCATGTGCCGAGCGTCTGTCCGGTGGGTCTTTTTATCCTTGATTAACAAGCCTGGAGAGACACCACTGAAAGCAAAAGTGTTTGCTGACTTTGTGCGTTGCGTATGTGGGCGCTCGCCTGTCCCCTGGTGGAGGCACATGGCCCGTTACTCAACAGCAATTGGACCTATTTGATGATGATGATGATGATGGTAGTGATAATAAATAACATCTATAATTTATTGAATGCTTGCCATGCACCGGGGCTTATGGGGATTATTTCATTTCGTCCTTGTAGCGACCCTATAAAATATATCGCCATCATTATGAACCCCCCACCCCCCAGTTTCCAGAGAAAACTGAGGCTCCTGAGAAATTAAGTAGCTCACCCAACATCGTGCATTTGGGAGTGGCCATACTAGGATTTGAACTCAAGCTTTCCTGACCCTGAGCTTGTACGTTTAACTTCCGCATTGTCAGCAGCCTCTCCCACGCCTTGATCTTTGGATTGGAAGAATAACGGCTTTCAAAAATGGAGAGCACTGTCGGGCCTCAGAGCCCAAGGAAGCATGAGCCCCACAGTCTTCTGACCCTGGAGACGGAGCTCGCCAGCTAGGGCTCGGAAGTGCCCTGTGATCGTGACCTCCTGACCTCCCCCTCACTGTCTGCTCACCGGTGAAATGGGGATTTATGTTAACATCTCCCTTGTAGCTTCACCTGTCGTGAGCAGTGACACCTGTCGCAGACCTGATATCGGGCGTAGTGCAGGCAGGCAGGGTAAGAGCTGGAGAGCTCTGTCGAGCTGCGTGGCATCCTGACAGTGTGGGCTCCTTAGCGTTCTGGGCCTTACTTTTCTCATCCACGGAATGGGAATAATGACAGTGCCTCACAGCCCCCACTCGCACAGCAGGGTTTCATGAGCTACACCTATAAAGCTCTTAGCTTGGCATGAAATTCACATTCCATGAGTAACGTGATGGCTTTCCTGATAGGTTTCTGGGTCTGTTCATTTCTAATCATTTCAAATGAATAATGTGAGTTTGAACAAACTCATACAAGAGCCTAGAGTCGAAACTGTACGTGCACGTATGACCCCATTAAGGAATTCAGCAGATGGCAAGTGGGGGCTGTTATTTCAGAGCGTTTCTCCTGAATTATGTCCTTTGTTTATCGAAACGTAGTGATAGAGGCCCTGAGGAGCCCCACTTCTCGGAGGGAGAAGGTGTGTCCAGAGGGAGGTGAACGTACATGCCTCTGCATTCTCCAGCCGCCCACTTACCCATATTCTGTGTCACCCTCGGGAGTCATTCGTGTCCCTTACAAATGCTCTCCTGTGAACAACAGAGCCAACTCTGGCTTTGCTGTTCCTGTTCCTAAGCTGTCTTGGTTCTGAGGAGACATGCCCCTTGGCCCCGCAGCCCAGGCCGGTGATGTGTCTGTTCCCTCTACTTGGTCTTTTTTGTTGTTGTTCGTTTGAATCATGATCCAATAAAGGTTCATGCGTTGCAGGGTCTGGAGTTACTATGTCTCTTAAGCATCTCTTAAGCTATGGGGGTCAGTCTCTGGGGCTGATCAGGTTGATGTGAAACTCATTAGAAATGCAAGTTCTCAGCTGTCCCAGACCTGTCAGAGTGGAAACTTTGGGGTGGGGGGTCGGGCCGGCCATCTGTTTGACAAGCATTCTTGGTGATTCTGATGCACGAGTCTGAGATGCTTTGATCTATAGGTTTCCCCTCTTTTCCTGTATGTTGTCCTTGTAATTCGCTTCTTGGAGAAACCTGGCACTTGTCCCGTAGCAGTCCGGGTTTTGTCAGTTGGTCCCCAGGTTCCGATGAACAAGTTCCTTTCTCCTCCTGGCTGAGAACGCTAGGAAGACTCTCCTCCCTCAAACAGAGGGGGCTGACTTTTGGAGGATACTGCAGAATGAGGGTGTCCTCTGGGCACAGTATGGAGGCAGGACCAAGCACAGATAATCCAGGCTCTGTGACAAGGTTTGATATGGCTGGGAAGGGGGTGGGGCGATGGAAGGAGGAGAGGCCACAGAGGGAGGTGGGGTAGACTTCCAAGGGCCTGGTGCTGGCAGTGTGCTAGACTTCCATCTTGTGGAGTCTGGGAATCGAAGAACCTGACAGTGGTGAGTTCTATGGGCAGACCTCAGTTTGACCGGATGGCTCTGCCTGTAGGGGAGCATGACTTTGAAGGGGCAGACCTGGAGCAGGGAGTCTGAGAGATGCTGGGCGGGAGCCCTGGTGAGTGTCAGCAGGATCTGGACCAAGGTTGTGGTTGCAGAGGAGGAAGGGAATGTGAAAGATGCTAAGAATCTCTCACAGGAATGACTCAGCTTGGGAATGCAGTAAGACAGGAGGCAGGAGTCTAGGAAACCTATCTGGAAACGATGGTGGTTCCAATGACCAAAGGGAACGTCTGAGGAGAGAGGCAGGTCCGGGTGCTTTGAGAGCTGATTCCACATTGTTGGAAGTAACTCAACACATGTATTATTAATATTATGACTTGGGGAGGGGGGGGTCAATGCCTCAGTTGGAAAAGACCTCTGTATCCCTCCAAATCTGTGGATAGTAACTGAGTCCACTTATGGGCATACATATAAACATCCATCCACGGGTATAAACATACCCTTCCATCCACCCATCCATCTATCCATCTAACTACCCATCCTTTTATACCTCCATATATCCATCCATCCACCCAACTGTTCATCTATCTAGCCATCCACCCACCCATTTCTCCATCCATCCATCCATCCATCCATCCATCCATCTATCCACCCATCCATCCACCCATCCACCCATCTACCCATCCATCTATCCACCTACTCAACATATTGAGTGCCTGTGACATGTAAAGAACTGCAGAATCAGAGATGAATTGAAACATGGCCCTGCTCAGATGAGCCCAAGGTCTGTGGAACTGAAGCCAGGTGAGCAGAAATATTTTAATACCATGTAGGGGGTGATCTGATGGAGCCCCTCCAAATGTCAGGTTCCAGGGGTCAGGGCTGTGAGGTTTCTGGATATAGTTCATGAAAGTTAATAGGAAGACCTGTTGGTCTAGGAACCATTTCCTCACCTCCCCCGGCGGTGACCTAGATGCATATGTGCATGTGAACCATCCTGCTCATGGTCTGGGGTCGCAGGGACTTGGGGGGCTCACTGCCTCTGGGGAAATCCAGTTCCTCCAGTTCTCTCTCATTGGGGAACCTCATCTCCTAAACCATCCCAAGGGGTTGATAATTGGAGGATGTGCCCAGTGTCAGGATGGGCCTGGTGTAGCCTGCTTCTCTCGGCTGTGCCCGGTGTTGTGGTTTCTGCCACTGTAAATACTCATTTCCATAATTATTATTTAGTGTTTGGAGAGCAGCTATTTTACACTCAGTGTTCTTTGTAGCCAGGAGGGTCTCCCAGTTCATGCCAATAAAATTTCCATTTACTCTGGACATCAACCATGGTGATTAAAAAAGAAACCCCATAAATTATTTACTGAAATGGAAGTTCAGCTTACAGTAATAATGCATTAGTTCAGCTAGCCATGGAGCCTGTTATAGGGTAATAAATTTTTTTTTATTTTCCTTCTTAAAAGATTTTTTTCCGTCACCTACCCATGACCTTGAGCTGATCAATTTTCAAAGATGACAGTGCGGGGAAGGCATATAAGGAGAGAGAGAAAGGGAGAGCTTTTTACAAATAGCCTGGTTTTAGGCAATTGTCAGCAAATACCTGTTATCTCACAGCTAGGAGGGGAAAGAAATGAAAATATTTATTGCATTTTGTAAATTGTAAGGACTAGACCTTAAAAATCCTCTTGAAACTGACATTCATTTGATAGATATACGAATCTGAAAACTAGAAAGAAGGTCTATTTGGAAAAGCTGGGGAGTCACCATTGTTGAGGCCACCTGTCATTTCACATATGAGCCTACAGCCTTATAGAATAAAGTCAGCCCTAGGGTTCTGTCTTTTTTTTTTTTTTTACTGTTGTATTTATGGAGCAGCATTGATTTTATGTATCTCAGAAAGTCTACAATTCTGCTCACGGCCATTTGCTGACTAATGTCTCCAGCAGGGAAAAACGACAAGCAAGTTCATGAATTATGGCTGGCTTTGACATTTTCTTATCCAGACTATTTTTTATTTTAAGAACATCTGCTTTGATTAAAGCCATTAGAGCCAGGAGCAAATAAAAACGTGTCTGAATTTTACATGTCTGGCATTTTATAGGAGGAACCCCGATGAAATCTGTGACTTAATTCTCACACCCTTAAGGCAAGTGATTAGTATTAACCTAGTAAATTCGATTAGTTTCTCTTCCACTGTCTGGTTTGGGGTTCTAGGAAAATCCTGTGGCAGGAGACTTGTGGGTTGAGCCATACTTTTACTTATTTATAGCCTCTACTTTGCTGCAAAGATATTTTCATTTCTTTATCTATACCTCTTTGCCATAAACATTATCTTAAAAGTGACTTGGTTGAAGAATGTGTTGGGAGATGAGTCCCAGGTTGAGTGAACCTAGAAACACCCTTATCAACTTATTTTTGTATTCACACAAACTAAAAAAAAAATTGCATAGCAAATACACAAGACAGAAGTGACATTAAATTGTTTGAAACTAATAGCAAAGGAAACCCGGCAATGTCTCTTGCTCTTCTGGAAAGCTTCAGGGTCTCTTCGCCCTCAGCTTACCATAGGTCTGTGGCTGATTGTCTGCATTCTTGCAGTATTCAGTGTTTCGCTGATTCTGTGATGTGAAGTCATCAAATCCCTCTGTGTTAGCGCATCTCAGGGTGACTTAGTGCTTGGAATAGAAGATACTGCGAGTGTCTATTTAATGTAGCTGCAACGGTAGAGTGTGTCTTTAATGTCTCAGGTCCCTCAGCTCTGCCCTTGATGACACTTCCTGGTGGAGTAGTCTTCTTTAATCTCTGGTTTGCCAGTTTCTTCTCCCTGCCTCCACAGATGGGTGTCAATTCTGTTTCCATCAGCTGCCTTTCTGTCCCCCAAGGCTGAACTCTGAAAATCTCCATTTATCTCTGCCTTGCTTTTCTGTTCCTAATGGGCTCAAGGCCTTCTGTGTGTACCGTGCTGGACTATTATGTAGGTGGGCATATTCACGGGGCAGGTGTTATTGTTGTGGCTTTATGGAGAAGCACAGACAGGTCCATAATTAGTGATGGTTGGCGTTTCCTGCTGTGGATTATGGCCTATGTATAAGCAGTAGCCAGGACGCTCAGCAGGTGCCTTGTGCATATAGATATTCCATATATCAACTTTTATCTCAGATCTGTCACATACCCATAGATCAATAATATTCCATTGGTGCACCTGGGTGGCTCAGTCGGTTGTGCATCCGACTTCGGCTCATCTCATGGCTCGCGAGTTCAAGCCCCGCGTCGGGCTCTGTCCTGACAGCTCGGAGCCTGGAGCCTGCTTCAGATTCTGTGTCCCCCCCCTCTCTGCCCCTCCCCCACTCGTGCTCTGTCTTTCTCTGCCTCTCAAAGATCAAGAAATATAATAAATTAAAAAAAAATAAATAATATTCCATTGACCCCATTCTGTTTATTCCTAATTACTTACCCATTGAACAAGAGCTGTCCAGCTTGGTTAAGATCATTAACATGCTGGAAACTCCCCATACCCCTCAGGACCTGCAGTAGGCTTTTCCATATTCTTTTCCCCCACGAATTTTTGAGCACCACTTGGACATCCTAAAAAATAAGACAGTAATGTCACTGCAGGCTTTGCGTACTCCTGTGCTGGATTGGTACACCTTAACTGGTGAATAATCTTTGGTTTGGGTTGTGCAAAGCTATAGATGTGGGCTTGCATGATATGGATGCATCTATAAAAATGTTACTTCTCCATGCCTTCTATGCAAATCAGGTTTACATCATCACATGGTACAGCTGCGATTTCATTTCTGATGGAGAAAGTCCATGAAATTCAATTGCCCTGAGGCCCGGCTGAGTAACCTGCAAGGAACTGGGTGGGGGAGGGACAGGGAGAACCAAAAAAATCCTTGTGTCTTGTCCTCACGTATCCTGGAGTCCTCTGGGGGCCCAAGGCATGTGTTCAACGTGTGGCCCAACACATGCTCTTTTGCAAGTCAGTGGGACAGGCGCTGGGAAGAGCTGAGTGATGGGATAATTAGAACCAAGCAGACAGCGGGGTGGATGGTTTGTCTGTAGATAATAGCTTGTTTGCTAATTGCCAACACCAGATTTACTGGGCAATTAGACATTTGGTATCTTCTAAGACCTTCTGTGCAAATGTGGACACATGGCCGCGGGCTTTGCAGGTAGCAGGTGGAGAGAAGGTGGCTCCCAGTGCTGGATGGCATCTCTGTAGGCTGCCCAAGGGGCCGTGGGCAGGGCAGACTTCTCGCCGACAGGCGGAAAGGCCCATCTGGCTGGGCTCCCTGGCGCAGAGGCAGGATTCCCCCCTGTTTTATGGAAGGGGCTGCCCTTGGCCGGGAGATTAGCAAAGCAGGTGGACTTTCGCAGGCTGGGCCAGGAGCCTGGCTTATGTCTCCCTTCTCTTTTCAAGAGCACCAACCCATGGGTGCTAACAGGAATCCGAAATTGCTTTCTAAGATGAGCAAGTTGCGTGTTTTTTTTTTTTTTTTTAATGAGAACATGTTTATTGTGATAAAGTATATATAACATAAAATTTGCCATTTCAACATTTTTTAAGCGTACCCATCAAGGGAATTAATTGCATCCACAGTGTTGTGCAACCTCCATCACCACTATTTTCAAACCTTGCTCATCAGTCAAAACAGAAACTCTGCGCTCCCCATTCCTTCCTCCCCCCCACCCCCAACCCCTGGTAACTTCTGATCTACTGTTTGTCTCTATGAAGTTGCCTGCTCTAGATATTTCATACAAGTAGAATTACACAATATTTGTCCTCTTGCGTCCAGCGTATTTTACCCGGCGTAGTGTTTTCTTGGTCCATCCATGTTACAACGTGTACAAGAATTTCATTCCTTTTTACAGCTGCATAATATTTCATGGCATGGCCGTGTCACATTTTGTTGACTCATCTGTTCATGGGTACTTGGCTTGTTTCCACTTCCTGGCGACTGTGAATAACATCACAGTGAACATGCACATGCCAGCTTGAATCCCTGTTTTCAGATCTTTGGGGTAGGCACCTAGGAGTAGGATTGCCGTGTCATACGGTAATTCCTATATTTGACTTTCTGAGGATCCACTACGCTGTTTTCCGGAGCAGCTGTACCATTTTGCACTCCCAGGTAGCTACAAGGGCCCCAGTTTCTTGCCAACATTTGTTATTCCTTTCTTTTTTTTCTTTTTTTTATAGCAGCCATCTTGGTGGGCGTGAAGCAGTTAGCGCATGGTGGTTTGGATTCGCGTGTCTCCACGAACCGGTGATGCGAAACGTCGTTTCACGCGCTTCTTGACCATTTGTCTTCTTTGGAGGGATGGCTGGTGAAGCCCTTTCGCCCACCAGCTCTTTCGGCCTCTGTCCTTACTGGCTTCTGCACGTGTCTCCCAGGGGTTGGAATTGGAGGCTCCTCAGGAGGAGGGGGACCGTATGCCTGCAGCGAGCGGAGGTGGCTGTGCAGATCTGAAGCCTCACATTCACTCTTGCCTGATTCGTTTCATTCCCTCAGCCCGTTTGGCACCTGCTGTAGTGATGCTATTTGAGCTCTCACCAAGCGGGAAAAAAAACAAAAATCAGTGAGTGTGTGGGATTAACCCAAGTGACTTGGCAGCAGAAGCAGATGGAACCACGTCTGTCCTCCCGTAGAAGCATCTAGGCTCTGTCAGACACCTCACACCCTCTGGGTTTCCTTGACCACAAGTATTGTTTTAGCCAAGTACCCATTTTTTTTTCCTGCCAGGTATCAGGCTGTGTGCTGCTAGATGGGGAGTATTCGCAGAGCACCCCAGATAACACCTGGCATTGGAAGGCGCTCAGGGTCGGCCGTTGTCACCAGGGTGGGAGCCTACCGTCCCTGCTCCGCTGCTGGCCCTGTGGGTCCTCGGTGGTGGGCAGGGAGAGCAGTGTGGGGCTTCCAGCGGGGACAGTGTGACTTCTCCCTGGGTGCTCATTCCTGGGGGAGAGCCACTGGGCTCTCGCAAGGTGTCAGGACAAACGTCAGCACCGGAATAATTGCGAGAGGAGCAGGGCAATCAACAAAATGACGTTCGTCTGCTTTGCTCTGGGCCCTTCTCTGGTTTGACCTTATGGGGCCCCACGTGCAGGGTCTAGGTATGCTGATCCACCTGTCATTCTGCTGTGGTTTTTCTTTTTTCTTTTTTAATTTGTTAATGTTTATTCATTTTTGAGAGACAGAGAGAGACAGAGCATGAGCAGGCGAGGGGCAGAGAGAGAGGGAGACACAGAAGCTGAAACAGGCTCCAGGCTCCGAGCTGTCAGCACAGAGCCCCACGCGGGGCTCAAACTCATGAACCGTGGGATCATGACCTGAGCCGAAGTCGGCCGCTTAACCGACTGAGCCCCCCGGGCGCCCCCGTGGTTTTTCTTATTGAATGTCAAAGACCTTCAGTATCCCCGAAGAGAGATGAGTTCCCCATGTGGTGATGCGGCCTCATGCTGGAGGGAGGGAGGAGGGGATGTGTCCACCAAGCAAGGAAGTTCCTTCCGGAAGCTGCAGTCCTGTCCTATGTGCCTATAAGGGGGCTTGTTGGTCTGTGGGGTTGGGTAGGGAACCTGAGGGTTGTGGATACTCTTTCAAAAAACATGGTACACAGAAGTTTGCACAGGTGGCTGCAGGTTTGGCCTGTCATGGTGCCTGGCTTAAGAACCAGCTCTTTAGGGGGCGCAAGCCTGGAGCTGAGGCCACGTGGGGATTGGGCAGCATCTCTGCTAAGTGGGGGTTGGGGGTGGCACGCAGTGAGAGGCCTGGTGGCCACTGGGAGAAGAAGAACGTTTCATCTGGCCAAGTTTTAAATACCGCATACGAGGGGGTGCCAGAACAGACACTCTACGTTCATGGCCGGGTTCAGCCTTGCCTACGACGTCCGCTGGCTTTCTGGGGGCAGTAGCATCTGCAGCAGCAAAGCCAGGCAGCTCGCTTCTGCCCCCTGGGTCAGCCCGTGCCACTTCTAAGTACATTTGTCTTTCCTTTCAGAAACAGCCCCCACGTCTGCATATTCATCTCCGGCCCGGAGTCTGGGGGACACGGGAATAACGCCATTGTCCCCTTCCCATATTGTGGTAAGAAATGCGTATGTATGTGTGGGGATATGTGCTGATTATCTTTGCTTTCTGGATGCGTCCTCACGAGACAGGCTGCTGGGCAGCCCCTCACATTCATGGGTGGAGATTATATTGTCCTGGTACCAGCCTCGGGAGCCCACCCAGCCCCTTCCCCACCCTGGGCCTGGAAAGGCTTTCTATAGTATGACTGGTGCTTCTGGAGCTCTTGGCCTGGGTGGGTAGCAGGCAGGGCGGGAGCAACCCTTTAAAGATCGAGGGCCCAGAGGTGGTGAGGCGTCCTTCTGGAAGGGAGCAGCCGCATCTGGCCGGTGCTCCAGTGAAATGCAGTTGCTACAGTTCACTGCCGTGTCCACACGCGTGTGGCTGGGCTTGCTTCTCGCACAGCCGGCCCCAGAGAGAAGACCTGAACAGCGAGGGGGCTGGAGACTGGGCATTTGCTCCCACCTGACCCCTCACTGAAAAGATGGATATTGTGAGGCAGCTCTTCAAGGGGCCCACACGTAGCCGACCAGAGAAAAGTACCAGGGGAGGGGTGGCTTCCTGGGTACCAGCCTGTCCTGATTTTCCTGGAACCATCTGCGTTTTACCTTATTCAGCGTCCTGGAACTCCCTCGGTCCTGGGGGACCCGGGAAGCTGGCCACCTATGGCTGGGCCCTTGTATGGCAGGTTTGCAAACTCTGCACCCTGAGGGCTCCTGTAAGAGCTCAGGGTCACCTTGGGGTGTGTGGGGATGGGGGTCAGTGGGGAGAGGCCAGAGGGGCAGAGGGGTGGGGATCTCATCCCCTGCTCTAAACAATACACTTCAAACCCCAAATGTATTGGTTTCTAATGTGGAGCTCTGTGGACATATAAAAAAGTCTACATGCTCAAAAAAAAAAAAAAATGGTTTGGAAAGCTAGAGTGGCCTGACCCGCTTGCTTAATGTTGAGGAACGTCTCTGGTCCCCGAGGGGACAGGACTTGCCAGGATCACATGGCGAGGGGCCCTGGCATGCAAAGCCTTATTCCCACTCACAACACACCTGAGCAGATGGAGTGCTCGCCTGGGTGTGCCCAGGCCACAGCTGGCAGAGAATATTCTGGGCGGGCAGCGTCTGGAGGTCTGCACAGGAACTCGGGGAGGGCAGTGAGGGGAAGATTGTGTCAGTCAAGGAACCCCTGGGCTTCCGGACTGGATGGCGAAACTTCCATAATTTGTCATGGTCATAAGCAGTCGATAAAGGGGGTGGGGGCAAGCTCTAGGCGAGTGACTTCACCCTGTCAGCTTGGCCCTCCACTCAGGGACAGCTCCATTCCTCCCTGAACTACCCGGGTGGGGGGCTGAGGCTGGCCTGCCTTCTCCATAGGGCTCACCGTGCGGCACACTTGAGCCAGAATTCTGTCTGTAGTGGGGGGCACAGCTGGGCACGACCCCTCCCCCCCCCCCAACCCCGGCGTATCCTCCTGAAAGCCAGGCTGGGCCACCGCCACTCCCCACCCCCACACCTTAACTTGGTGTATCTGCAGAATGACGCTGACCCGAATGTCTCAGAGCAGCAGACCTTTCTCGTGGTGGTGGCCGTTGACTTTGGAACCACATCCAGTGGCTATGCCTACAGCTTCACCAAGGAGCCAGAATGTATCCATGTGATGAGGTGAGTGCTGTGGTATGGGTGGGGAGGGCCAAGTGCAGGCACCGGTCAGTGCACCTGTGGACACTTGGGGGCGGACCTGGGGGAGGGGAAGGGAGTTAGTTTAAGGAGCAGGTGAGTGGCACTTAGGAGGCAGGTCCTGGATTGTGGCCCAGCTCAGCCCAAAACCCCTGTGCCCCTTTGGGTAAACCACTCTTATCTCTGGGCTCCAGGTTCCTGGTGTGTAAAAGCGTTGACTTAATTCTGACTCAGTTGGTCTGAGGAAGGGCCTGGACAGCGCGTTTGAAATCTGGCCCAGGTTATTCCAGCATGCAGCTCGGGCAAGAGGGGCTGGCTCAGGGTATCTGTGATGGAGGAGGTCCAGGCATCAGCTCGGCCACATACTGTGTGAGCTTACACAAGCGCTGGGCCTTCTAACCCTCAATTTCCTCATCTGTGAAATGGGGATACTGACTGTCTGCCTCACAGAGTGTGCACAAATGAAATGAGATTTCCCGTCAAGGGCTTAGCACGGACTGAAATGTAAGGAGGCAAGGTGCTAGTTCTTACATGACGGTGACCAGAAGCAGAAAGCACCATGCCTAAGATAAAACAGAGGGGTGGATTTCAGCCACGTGGACCTGAAGGGTGACCCTGAAGTTGCCCAGGGTCTCTTGGGACACACTCTGTGCTCAGGACGCCCCTCCCTCCACCCCCGCCCCACCAGGCACACGGCAGCCTGGCACGCCCTCTCGTCCACCCCATCCGCATGCGTGACCAACTGTCTGTGAGGACTCTGGTCGATCCCGGCACCCACACCGGCTCCTCCGGTCTGGCGCATGGCCCTCCTGCAGAGCCTGTGGCCCCTCAAAGCTTTGGGAGCCAGGAGTCGATCACTCTGATTTTCCAAACCCAAGGATGGCTCTCAAGATGCATTGTGATTGGCTTTGCAACAACTCCTTTATCTGGTAATTGTGGAATTTCGGTATCGCTCCTGGAGTAAGACCTTATGCGTTTTTATAGCGTGCTGCTTAAAACATAAGTCATGAAGCAAAAGTGACCCCCGCCCCAGTCTTGGTTTAGATATCCTTAGAGGCTGCAGAGACCCGGGGGTGTCCTGTCATCAGGAAATAATGAAAAGCCGGTTCTAGTAGAGAAGCCTGATGACAGCATAGCCCTCTGTGTCCAGTCGTCAGCAAGATTCTGCCTCTGGTTAGCCAGATACCTGCCGTGGGTCTGCTCTGTCATCCCCAGAGAGGGAAACCCCGAAGAGACAAGAGCATGCTAGCAAAAGCTAGAACCAGTGTTTATTAGCTTCTACATAGTTGTTTTAAGAAATGTTGCTTCAAAGGGATAGCCTTGTCATGAAAATTGGAAAGAAAAAAAAAAAACCAAGAAGAGCAGAAAACACATTGCAATTGCTTGGGAGGAATTCTCACCCAGTAGCTGCAGCGTTCAGGTTCTCTAGAGACATTATCTCAGTTCTTGTAGAGAAGATTTTGGAGAGAGGTTCTACCTGAATTTTACTTCAATCAGAACAGGTTAACATAACCATGATACAGACTGACAGAATTATGACTGAGAAAGCTTAATTTTGTGTATGTTAATAGGAAGGGAGGAATAAAAATTGGAGGGGGAAAAACTCAGGAGGTTCCTTGCCTACTGAAAATGGCAGTGTTAACGGTAATGGGAAGTCCATTCGTTGAGAGGTTGTATTTGGAGTGTCACCCTGGCTCAGGTGCCCAGTGTCCACCTGGGTGATGATCATCCCTGTGTCTCAGTGGGGTCACCACGGGGACGTCTCCCTGGGTAGAAGCCTGCATCTTAAGGGAGATTGACTGGGGCACCTGCCAGGGACGGTTCCAGGCCCATCTGCGTGGCAAATCTAGGTCGACTCTCCACCTGGACTGATGGTGCCACCAAAGCTTCACGGTGCTGTGTCAGGAGCAGGTGTGAGCTCAGCCAGGTGCTCTGCCACCTTCCCGGCAGGCGGGGGGTGGGGGGGGGAGGGGGGAGAGGCGTGCTTCCCCTCCCATTCTGTGTGACCACCAGATGCTCCTCGTAGTGGTCATGTGGCTAGTGGCAGGATGGGAGCCAGCTGCAGAGCCGGGACCTGGTCCAGAAGAGAGCCTCCTGGCCACCGTGGCAGCCGTGGCTTCTCTGCCGTGGCCCCAGAGCAGGAGGGAGAAGCTTCGAGTCACCTGCTTTCTCTACTCTTCTTCGTATTCTCCTTCTTTCTATCTGAGGGAAGGAAGGAAGCTTCTCTGGGGCTCCACTGACCCCCTTCCCCACTCCCTTACCCTCCCATCAGTTCCAGGATGTAATCCCACAGCCTCTGCCTGTCTGTCTGTCCTCGCCTCTCGCCTCTTCTGGCACCTCTTCAGCACACAGACTTGCGGCCTCACTGCTCCCCTCAGGGCTCTCCTGCCACCTTGTTACGGTGGCTGTCACCCTGGTATGGAGGCACCCAAGTCTGTTTCCTCCTGGGTCTCTCCTGTGAACTCTGGTTGGAGCCCCATTGTCTCTGCTCCCAGAACAGGCCTGAGCCTCCCCAGCCTCCTAGCTTCCTGTCTGGTTCAGTTTGCTCTGTTCAATCCCAACTCGGATTCTGCCATACCCCTGCCCTAAAACCTTTAGTGGCTCCCTGTTACTCACTGGTTAAGTCTCTCCCTCCCCAGGGGTCTCTTCCACCTGCTTCCAAACACCTTCCCAATCTCGTTTCTCACACTTCCCATTTACACACTCCTTCTCTACCCCACACGGTCGCTTGCATCCCGGTAAATGTCCTGTGTTCACCCACCTCTGAGCAGCCTGCAGTGCCCTTCCGTCCTTCAAGATCTAGCTCCCTGTCAGTCCTTTGAGTCTCTCCTGAGCCCTGCATTCTTCCCCTGCCCCACCACCTGGCACCTCTGCCTTCTCGGACCCCCAGGGCATTTCCCTGGGCCCCTTGTTTCCATGCGATAAGCCTGGTATTTATGCAATTTGTTTATACCCTACCTTGTTTTAGAGAGGACACAAACCAGCTATACATTTGCTTGGGGTGCTTGCAAATTAAAAAACACAGACCCCTTATCTCCCCCCAAAAGACATAACCTACTAGGTTGTGAGTTGTTGGAAGGCAGAGAGATGTTTCGTCTCCTTGTCACTGGCACCTGCACAGAGTAGATCCTCAGTAAACACTGAGTGGAAGGTCAAAGCAGACCTTATTATTCAGCAACAACCTGGTGCTTGCCCCTTTCGTATTGCTTTCTAAGCGAAGTCGTATCAGTGATCACTGCTCAGCCAGCTGAACCAGAGAGCATCTGTAGCAGCTATTATGAGCACCCACATCTATAAGAATCATGCACGTGTAGGTGCTCGAATCACTGCTGTCCGAACTGGGCTTATGAAAGAAGGTCCCATAACCTCTGCCTTTCCTTGGCGTCAGGCGATGGGAAGGAGGCGACCCTGGGGTGTCCAACCAGAAGACCCCGACCACCATCTTGTTGACTCCCGAGAGGAAATTCCACAGCTTTGGATATGCCGCCAGGGACTTTTACCATGACCTGGATCCCAACGAGGCCAAGCAGTGGCTGTACCTGGAGAAGTTCAAGATGAAGTTGCATACCACTGGGGTAAGCTATACTCTCCCTGGCCCCGGGTCCTCCGCATTGGAGAGACAGGGTTCCTCCAGCCTGGGTGGGGGAGGTCTTTCTAACTCAGGAAACCCTTAGGTTTCTCCCAAGCAGAAATTAACATCCCTTTACCTTGATCTTAGAGATGACCTGGCGCACTCAACACTTTTGTGGAGTAGACAGCGCTTCCTTTTACACACACGTGGGCAGAGAGATATTCAGAATATTTAACAACTTGTTTGCCTTGGAAACTGACCAGAGTGGACGCTGGCTGGAGGCATAGGGGTGGGGGACATGCCACGCCAGGAGATCCCCCTTCGGTTGCTGGGTCGTTGGGAGATCGGGAATTCTGAAGGAGGGACTTGGGGGCTCGGGGCACTTGGGGGACCTAGGACAGTAGCTATTAACTAGCTAGTTTAGAAGTAACAACTGGCAGGGCACCTGGGTGGCTCAGTCAGTTAAACGTCTGACTCTTGATTCTGGCTCAGGTCATGATCTCACGGTTTGTGAGATCAGGCCCCATGTCGGGCTCTGAGCTGAGTGTGGTACCTGCCCGGGATGGTCTCCCTCTCAATCTCTCTCTCTCTCTCTCAATCAATCAATTAAAAAAAAAAAATAACAACTGGCCCATTCCTCTCTGTGTGGGGAAGCAGGCAGCTCAGGAAATCAAGTGCCCGATTGTTAGAGGCTCAACTCCTAAAGCAGTTCTGTTCCCAGTGTGCCAGTTCTAGAAGCTTAGAACTCCATCAGTTAGGCCCGTCTCCCAAGCTTCATGGAGACATTTGGGCCACAGGATAGGCTCTTCTCAGTTTGAGCACTTTATCCCATAAATTTTCCTTAATTCTTGGTACTTAGAGATTCAGGATGGCAATGGTGTTTAAGACCCCGGGACCAGACGGCCTCGATTTAAATCCTGCCTCTGCCACCTTCAAGATACTTAATCCAAGTTACTTAACCTCTCTGCGCCTCCTGTAAAATAGAGACACTGACAGTGCCTTCTTCATGGGGATGTTGTAAGGATTAACGGAATCAAAATACACAAAGCTCTTAGAGCCAGCCTGGTACTTAGTAAGTTCTAGTTAATTGCTAGCTCCCATTATTGCTTTCCTTGTGGGCTCTTAAGTGCTTGCAGATGACAAGACAAATGTTAATGGAAACCCAGCTGCCAGCACCCGGTCTCCAAGGCTGCGTGCTGCTTGGTGTGGTTCTATCTCTGTGAAGCAGAGAGACTTCTGCTAGAAATACATCCTTCCCGGTTCACCTGATGGGATTCAGTGCTGAATAGCAATCTTGTGCAGGTGGAAAGCACGGGAATTTTTTCAGTTTTGAATGTTTTCAGTTCTGAGCCTATGGCTTCCAGGTGCTCGGCCATCTCTCTGAGCCTGGGAGTCGCCTCCCCAAATCTGGAGCGTCTCTGCTGAGCACCAGGGGTGGGAGGTGGCTGGGTGGGAGGAGTGAGTTTGCATCCATGGCTCAGGACGGCTGACAGGCTCCACGAGGCCGGTTTAGTAGCCTCGTGCCCCTTCATGCTCTAAAGGCAAAGCCTAGTTATCCAGCCGGGATCGATCCGGAGACCCCACTGATTTTTCACCCTGGCAGTAATGAGCCTGTTGGTTTCGGGCTGACTTGGGAGCGTCCTCCTGATGTGTGCTCCCGTTCTCTGCCCATCTCCACCCTGTGAGCACTTTTCCTGTCGTTTTTTTTTTTTATGACCCCAGTCCAGCCAGCGTCTCCCAGAGCATCCTCTACCCAAGGACCAGACTGCTTTAGCTTCTGGCAGAGGAAGGGAGGCAGTGATGCTGTGCTCCCAAGAGGATTAAGCACAAGCCTTAAAATAGGAGCTCTTCTATTTTGGAGACTTGGTTGGCAGCTCATTGGGAAATGAAAGCTTCATGTCTGTTTAAGCATCGTGCACGTCAGCTAGTTGGTGTGATTATTTAGGCCTCCGCCAGGGGGGCTCCTGAGGGTGACCATGTGTGTCCAAGTGTGGAAATAGTATGGAAATGGCATCAGCAGTGGTGCCTGCTGACTTCTCCCCCTTCCTGGGCTCTGTCACTGTGCCGAGACCTCTGCTCTGTGAGGATCCAGGAGAGAGAGAACCAGAGAGAGGGAGGAAAATAGGGAGAAGTGGAGGGAGGGGCTGAAGGGGACAGCAAGGGCCCCCGACAGAGTAAGGGGACAATGCTGCCAGTCTCATTTTGGGGGACACACTATCCTGGTCTACCAAATATCAAGAAACAGAAATATGGCTCACCGGGCTCTCCAGATCCCCAGGTAGCAGTTCCCGAAGCTACAAGGTGTGTTTCTCCTCCCTGGCCTTACTATTCCTTCCTCTCCCCCACCAGGACCTCACCATGGATACAGACTTAACGGCAGCAAACGGCAAGAAAGTCAAAGCCCTTGAAATCTTCGCTTACGCCCTACAGTACTTCAAGGAGCAGGCGCTGAAGGTAGGGCATGTGCCAGGGTCCTGTGGTGGGCGAGGTGCACCTGCCAGCTGGGGGGGGGGGGGGGCGCGGTAACGCCCTGAGGGAGGACAGGTAGGACTGGCATTCAGAAAGCAGGATGCACCCTTGTACACTGCTGGCCGGGATGGAAAATGGCACAGCTGCCGTGGAAAAGTCTGGCAGATTCTCAAGGTTAAACACAGAGCTACCCCATGACCCAGCGATTCTACTCCTCGGCAGACACCTAAGAAAAATGAAAACATGTATTCACACAAAAACTCGCATGTGTTTATAAGCGGCGCTCTCTGTAATAACAGAAAAGCAAAACAGCGCGAACGTCCATCAGCGAGCAGGTTACGAAGTGGGGTCTGTCCCTACAATGGGATATTATTCAGCCATGAAAACGAATAGAGCATTGATGCCCGGGACAACATGGGTGAACCCTGAACACGTTCTGCTAAGGAGGAGAAGCCAGACGATACTGGAGGATTCCATTTGTATGCAATGGCCAGAGGAGGCAAGTCCACAGAGACAGGAAGCAGATTCGAGGTTGCCAGGGGCTGGGGGAGGGGGGAGGGGGGAGGAGTGACAGCTAATAGGAACGGAGTTTCTCTGCGGGGTGATGGACTCAGATAGTGTGATGGTTGCACAACCTTGTGAATATGCTAAAACCCACTGAAATGTACACTCTAAGGAGAATTTTAGGGAGCACCTGGGTGGCTCGGTTGGTTAAGCGTCCAACTCTTGATTTTGGCTCAGATCATGACCTCACGGTTCATGAGTTCTAGTTGCGCATCAGGCTCCATACTGATAGCACCGAGCCTGCTTGGGATTCTGTCTCTCCCTCTGTCTCTGCCCCTCCCACTACCCCCCTCGAAATAAATAAACTGTTTTTTATAAAGGAGAATTTTATGGTATGTGAATTATATCTCTGTAAACAAACAAATAAACAAAAAACAGAAAGACGGGCAGAAGACACACGTAGCAGCTGTGTGATCTCGGGCAAGGTGCTTAATTTCTCCAACACCCACCTCCCTAACCTGAAGAGTGGGGCAGGTTGTGTACCTCGTGGGTCGATGTTAAACCTTCCTCCGGGCTGGGCACAGTAAACTATTGGCAAATGGTTGCTGCTGTCCCTCCCAGACCCCACAGAAGCTGCTGGTATATGAGTGAACCCCTGGGATGACTGTTGCAAAGGTTTGTGCAGTGATGGTCCTGGATGTGGGAGAATGGCTAATTTCTAAGTGGAATACAGCTGTCCACTCAGTGTCCTCCCATGGGCATGGTGATGAGTGGGTGTAAATCAGATGTGTGTACTGAGCTTTATCCACAAAGAATTGGGAACTTTAGAAGCCTTTGGTATTATGTGATCACTAGTAGAAATTTAGTGAATTCTAGAAATAGAGTTCTAGAAATAGGGCTCAAGGGAAACAAAGATGTGAGAACATGATACTGCTTTCATTCATTCAAGTACCTTCTTCATTTTTCTTTCTTTCTTCCTTTCTTTCCTTCTCTTTCTCCCTCCCTCCCTCCCTCCCTCCCTCCCTCCCTCCCTCCCTCCCTTCCTCCCTTCCTTCCTTCCTTCCTTCCTTCCTTCCTTCCTTCCTTCCTGTGTGCCAGACCCGAAGGAGTGTCAAAATAAACACAGTGTGAAGGAGCATGTAGTCAATGGGTCAGTGTTGTGAGGGGGTAACTAACTGGGTGTTTGGTGAAGGCAGAGATTCTGCCCAAAGTGTAGCATCAGGAAAGGCTCCCTGGACGAGGAGCAATGGGGGCCTGTCACTGGCAGCAGCTGGAAGGGTGGGTGTTTCAAGAACAGCACAGGGGAAGGAGAACACAGCCAACAGCTGTAGAAAGCAAGCAGTTTTGAGTGGGAGAAGGGAACGGCTGTAGAATAGAATGGGAACAGTGAGCTCGGGTCGAGGCTGTGCAGAGCCTCGAATGCCAAGCTAAGGAACTTCTTGGGTAATGGAGAGCCATCAAAGGATTTCTAATAGGGGAATGTCATGGCCACAGAGATAGCATTAGAAGGAGGGAGACCACAGCATCCCAGGGCCTGCAGGGCAGAGGAAAGCCATGTGGAGGCAGCTGACTCCGATCCTAAAGCAGGTGTGTCTGAAGGCTCTGAGACTCTGAGACAGAGTGGCAGGTCATTTAGGGAGCGTGAAGACCAAGAAGAAAGACGGGGGGCGGCGAGGGAAGAAGTGGATCCTGGGAAATAATTCTTCCACCAGAAGGGGAGAGGGGAGAGGACAGAAGAAGGAGTAAGAGGGAGGAGGTAGTAAGGGGAGAGCACCATCATTCCTGGGGACAGCAAAGCAGACCAGGAGGGCCCGGAGAGGTGGACCTGTGTCAGCCTGAACAGCCGAGATCCCAGGGGGATGGGCGCAGCGCCTGGGAGCCCAGACAGCCAAGTGAAGGACTGTCTGCCTGTAGCGGATGTGGACACCCCGAGAAAGGTGAAGGAGCAGAGGGAGGCCGAGTACTCCTGGGGCCCTTGGGTTAGAAGGAGGAACCAGGGGACTCGGGGAAAATTTAGGACTTGAGAAAGTCCTTGACATTGAATTGTGTTTCAAGTCGGTTAAAGGGAAAAGGGTGAACAGCCTGTCTCAGAAGGGGAGGGAAGAGGTGGAGGGGGCAGAGATCAAGCAGGGGTGCAGGAGGGGGTGTGTGGTTTCGAATATGTCAGCTCAGCTGGAACCTGCTAGCACCTTCTCCCAGCGGGGCACATGCTGTCAAGAAATTCCATGAAGAACAGCTTTTTGAGGAGATTTATAAGGACCGGGCCCTTCACGAGAGGGCTGGCTGGTATTTAAAGGACAGATGGAGTCAGAGGAGGGGTTGTTGCTTGCTGGCCCAGGATAAGCACAGGAGAATATCTACTAAAGCAGCATATCTGAGGAATCACGTGCATGAAGCAGGCTCATCTTTCATGGAGGAAAGCAAGTGAAAGTCCTGACATAATGAGGAGTTTAATTAACGGCAGGGCCCTTTCGCTTCCAAGCTGTACTCCATCCACTGGTGAACAAACAGCTTGTCTAAACAACCTTCCCTCCGGCCAGGAAAGCCCATCATTCATGTTTTGAGCCTTTTCCTGTTTGAAGAGTTTAAAATAGGGGCGCCTGGGTGGCTCAGTCAGTTAAGCGTCTGACTCTTGCTCGGCTCAGGTCCTGATCTCAGGGTCATGAGTTCAAGCCCCACACCGGGCTTCGCGGATTGGACTCTTTACTGGGCCTGAAGCCTTAAAACAAACAAACAAAAAAACCCAGAAAACTCTAAAACAGACTGGATGGTGATCGGCAGCATACTTAGAACCCTTTCTAACCCATCATCACTCATGTGCCTCTAAAGCCCAAGGCAGACCTGCAAGGAAATAAAACACAATGAAACAAACAAACAACCCTGCTGTTTCACACGAGCGTAATGCAGAGATGTTTCTAAAAACATGTTTTAAGAAAGAGTTTACTAAACCTACTTAACACTGCTGACCTGTATGCTTACAAAAGGCTCAGAGGGTAGATTTTATATTATGTGTTCTTGTCACAATTAAAAATGAAAACACTTTTTTTAAAAGGAAAAAAATAAAAGGAACTGACCATCCAACAGGAAGTTAGTTTGGTGAGAGGGTGGGTCGGTCCCCAGATAACTACTGAAAGACTAGAGGAAATGAGACACCCATCAGAAAAAACAAATGGCCAGCCTATTACTCTTCTGAAACACGTCCCCAGAACCGACTCTGATGTAGGAGGGCAGTAGTGTGTGTTTAGGTTTGATTTCAGATTTGTCTGGTGACTGTGGCAACAAGAGCCAAGGGATAGGAAGGAACTAGCTTTATCAGAGGTCTTCTCCGGGCGAGATGTTCCTCGTGTGTTCTCACTTGTTCTTGCCAGAAACACTGTATGTTAGTTTTATTGTCCCCATTTTACAGATGAGAATACTCAGTCTGAGAAGTATTCTAGAGACGTATTTTGTCTGCAGGGTCTTGGTGCAAACCTCTGATGCTTCTGCCCATCCCATTTATCCACGTGGTTTCTGCTGGTGTGGTTTAACCTTGACCAGAAGTTAAGGGCAGCCTGGTTCTTGCTTAGGTCATGTTCATATCCTTCCTGTCCTGCAAGGAGAACTCCCCTGATGTGCTGGCCTTGTGATAAGGTAGAGGACAGTGACCACTCCTTCGACAAGTGGGCCAGGCTCTGTTCTAGACCCGAGACTACATGTAACAATTTAGTTAAGACCTTGGCCTTTAAGAGTCAGGATATACCTGGGTCTGGGTCCAGATTTTGGTTCTGCCATTTCCTAGCTGTGTGGTCATCAAAAGGTTCTGGACATCTCTAAGCCTAAGGTTCCCATCTGTAGAAAAGGCACAGTTATAATCCCTTCCTAATGGGATTCTTGGATTAATGGAGATGAGTTATGCAAAGTGCTTAACAAGGTTGCCACAGAGTAAGTTCCCAGGAAATGGAGCTCTCAGAAAACTATCACCCCTTCCAACACTAGTATAAGCTAGGGATTATTATCCCCATTGTGCAGATAAAGAAACTGAGGCCTGGGAGACTGTCACTTTCCCTGTCACATGATTCAGAAGTGGCCAAAGGCTTCTGATTTCCCCACCTCCTGCCTGCAGTCACGTTCAGTGAGTGAAAGGAGCTGAGCTCCCTGCTTGTGGAATATTCAGGAAACAGACCCTTGCGTCCTGACACTGGAAAGTTCAGGAGGTGGCCTAGTAGTTACCCCAAGAGTTCATGGCCAGGAAGCTTGGAATTCTTGGTGAAGCTGTAGGAGGACCAGCTGTGTCCACTTGACCTGCTGCATTTCCCTTGGTTTTAGGAGCTGAGTGACCAAGCGGGATCGGAGTTTGAGAACTCTGACGTCAGATGGGTCATCACAGTGCCTGCCATTTGGAAACAGCCCGCCAAGCAGTTCATGAGACAAGCTGCCTATCAGGTGAGTGTGGGGGTGGGGCCGGTGGGGGCCCAGGATGCCCGCAGTGGTGACTGTCACCCCACTCGGGTGTCCCCAGCACTCGTAGGCCTCCCTGGGAGGTAGTGAGGGGTCTCCCACTGGCGAGGGGACATAGCGCCTTTCTCCTGGGGGAGGAACGGGGGTCATATCCACAGGGGTTGGGCTGGGCTCGGTTTTCTTTCTCGTTTTATACCTTCTGTACTGCAGACTCCCCAGGGCTAGGATTTCAAAGTGGGGTGCCGAGACATTTCTCTGTGGGTGAATGGAAATGAGAACCTCAAGGAAGAGGCTTGGGCAGCAAGAATGTTTGAAGAAGAAAAGAATAAAGACAAGGCCAATGGCCACGAACCAGGCACATCAGGGCTGCTGTGGAGGTTGAAAGCTGCATGTCCGTGGCTGGGAAATAAGGGAAACACGATTGTGTTCTGCATGTTTCACCTTGGGAGCAACACAGGAGCACACACAGGGGGCCAGGGGCTGGTGAGGTCGCCACACCTGCGTGGTGGCAGGCACGTGGATGAGGGAGCGGCACGGCTGAGCACGGTGCCAGTCAGCACCACGGCGCCGTGGACAGAGCATTCCAGTGTCAGTGGCCGGCCTGTCCCTCCTGGGCGCTGGGGCATCACTGGTGCCGTGGACCTGTTCGCAGGCAACCTGTGCCATGATGGGGCTGCCACCAGGGTCTGACTTCATGCCAGGGGTGGCTGGCCGTGCTGACCCGCTGTGCTGACCCACAGGTCAGAGCTGGCTCCGGCTGTACTTAATCCCCTGGGTTAATGCAAGCCCACCCTGGGGCCTGGGCCCCCTCTGTGCAGTGAGAGTCCATTTCAGAACCTTCAATTGGAGCTGGGCTGGGGAAAATCACGAAGGTAATAGATGCCCCTTCCCCGGCCCGGCCAATACCTCCCAGGGATCAGCCACCTTCCCCAGGGGATAGATCTCTGATGTTGAGTTTGAGCCATAAGTAGGAACGTTTCCTTCCAAGTAACCCACTGGATCAACCTTGAGCACCGAATGTAGCAGAATAGTCGTGGGTACCATGACACCTTCACTGGGGCCGTAGATTGTCCTCAACACTTGGAGCTTTACTCCAGGTGCCGGACAGAGATCAAGGGAGAGCAATGTCCCCATTCCTCAGTCTCCCCACTTCTCTTTCTTCCCTCCTCGCTGTAGGCTCTCCCCTCTGCCCTCCCCTTCAGCGTGAGAATCTGGCCCAGCCTATGTATCTTCCAAAAATAGATTTGTTTTTATAGGGATGAAGGAAGAGGGTGGAAGTGCCAGAAAGAGGCAACTTCTTTAAAAAAGGAAGAAACCAAATGCGGTTTAGCTGTCCACAGAAACCCTGGGCACCCTGGAGCTTTTCCACAGCGTCAGCCATCAGGCCGTGTCCGGAGACAGGACGCGGGGACACAGCTGTCGCACAAAGGCACAGCCCTATGTTCTCCGTTTTCACAGGGAGGGTACTCAGGATTCGTGACTTTGACTCTCGTTTTCCCACAGGAAAACTTCAACAACAAACATGTGACCCGGAAAAGGGTCAGTTCTTGTTTTAGCCTGAAAAAGAAAGAGGTGCAAGGACTGGCAGACTTGTCAGGGCTGTTGGAGCCTTGGGCTGGCTCCTGCCTCTCTGGGCAGTGAGGCCTGGCGGGGAAGCCCCTTGCATGCCCAGCGGGAAGGAAACCAGGCACTTGGGGGTGCGGTGCCCTCCAGGGTTTGGCAGAATCAAAATGGCACCTCAGAGGGTAGATGATAGATAAGCAGCTCCTCAGAGGGGTGAATGTGACCGGGTTTATGGACGTGGGGAATTTTCTTTCTGAAGCCCAGAGACCCACTGTAGACAGGCCTATCCTTTGGATGCTGGCTAACTTCTGTCGGGTGCAGCGTGTGTGCAGCTTAATCTTTGGCTCTGTGTAATTCTTTTTAAAGAATGACAGTTTAGGGGCACCTGGGTGGCTCAGTCAGGTATGCGTCCGACTTCGGCTCAGGTCATGATCTCACGGTCCATGAGTTGGACCCGCGTCGGGCTCTGTGCTGACAGCTTGGAGCCTGGAGCCTGCTTCGGATTCTGTGTCTCCCTCCCTCTCTGCCCCTTCCCTGCCCGTGCTCTGTCTCTCTTTCTCTCTCTCTCTCTCAAAAAATAAACATTAAAAGAAAAATTTAAAGAATTACAGTTAAAGTCACTGAATGGATTTCAAGACGGCAGGGGCCATTCAATCATTCTTTGTTAACTCATTCATTTATTCATTAAATCCATACTGGAGGACTTCTGTGTGATGGGACGTCGTCGACACTGGAGTCATATCCTGTATGACCAGGATAAAGGCCCCGCTCTCAAGTGGCTCACAGCTGAGTGGGTCAGTGAAGCCTTTTGTACTTTGGGAAGCGGGGCGGAGGGTGTTAAAGGGGCACAACTGCTTTGCCAACTAGTCTATGGTGTCTTTAGCCTGTCTTCTGGAAGAGTCCCCATGACAAAATGGAAATGAAGTGTGGCCAAAATTGGCATCTCTCCAGTTCTCTCTTCTTATCCTCCATTAATTTTACAGAATAAGAAAAATGTGTACCTACGATAGTTAATTTTATGTGTAAAGTTGACCAGATATGTAAACTGCCACGTTTGGTCAGACATCATTCTGACTGTTGCTGCGAGGGTATTTTTGAATGAGATTAACATTTAAATTGACTGACTAAATAAAGTAGATTGCCCTTTGTAGGATGGGTGGGCCTCATCCAATCAGTTGAAGACCTGACTGAAACAAAAACTCCCTAGAATAAGAAGGAAACCCTCCTGCCTGCCTGCCTGCCTTCAGATTGGAACATTGTTTTTTTGTTTTGTTTTTTGTTTTTTGTGTTTTTTTTCCCCGCCTTTGGACTCAAACTGAAACATCAGCTCTTCCTGGGTCTTCAGCCTCCTGGCAAGGGAACTATATCATCAGCTCCCATGGTTCTCCAGCATGCTGACTGTAGACCTTGGGGCTTGTCAGTCTCCATAATTGTGTGAGCCAATTCTTTGTGAAAAATCTCTTTCTCTGCTTACAAAGATCCTACTGGTTCTGTTTCTCTGGAGAACGCTAATACAGAACATGAGCAAACACCACAGTTCTTGGCTACCCAGCTTCTGAGATCTGAGAATGCCCACCCAACCTTTCAGCCAAAGTGCTGCCCACCAGCCTGGCTGCAGGTGGAGGGCTGGAGGGATGAGGCAGAATGGTGCTCCGTCAGGGCAGCTGGACAACTGGTCACATCTACCCTGCTTGCATGCAGGAATCGGAGTCCCTCCTTCACGCTGAGCCCGAGTTCATGGCGCAGTCCCGTGGGGGCTGTGCTTCACCCCTCCACTGGCCTGGGCGGAGGGGTAAGAGGCCCGGATGCAGAGCAGGTGATGAGGCTCTGCGCAGCGTTGTGGATGGACGGTCCTGGGGCCTCCGCTCAGAAGTCTGTGATTCAGTGCTGGGGTTGGTGGGGGACCGCAGAGCACTCTATGGATACCGTTTTATCTGTGAAACGCCCAAAACTCCTCTTGTGTCAAATGCTTGTCGAAAAAGTGGGTTAAATCTCTATCTTTTATAATTCGCAGCCTCAGGACACCTTTAGACTCTCTAAGAGCATTCCATGAACAGATGGTAACAGGAGGAACAGCTGATTCCTCTGCTGAGGCCTTCAGAAAAGACCTAGAATAGGAAAGAGTTCACTGAGTCTTGAGGGATAGTCATCACGCATAGGAAATAGTCCAGCTGATTTCTAGAGGCATTTTGCCTGAAAAATGCATGACGCTAGTGGGTTCCGGCAGCCTGTCAAATTAAAGGCGGTCCCTTACGTACGATGAGCTCACTTAACACGGGGTTACAGCTTGCGCTGGCTTCCTTTCCTTGAACATACTGCAGTGAAAAATAATCACATCGGGGAAAAAAACCAACAGCGACAGCCCATGACACCCGGAAGGGGTGCGCGGCTGGAGCCCGTGCAGCTTGACGTGAGACCAGCAGGGCACCCGCCTGGTCTGGCCATCCTCCACGGCCGTGCACATGGTCAGTCCCTGGCGGGTTGTCCTGGCTCACGGCGGGGTTGAAGGGAAGAGCAGTCAGTGCAAACACCCATGTCCTGGGCCCCCTCGTGCATGGTTTTTTCACACACCTGTTCCTCCCAGGTAGGGCTCATGACCAGGAAGCAGTGCTCTAAGAACGACTACAGCAGCGGTCCTGCCGCCCCAGATTCGTGCGGGAGTCAAATGGGAGGGTGCACTCCTGGCTCAGACACTGTCTGTTTCTAGAATCCCGGGTCACATCAGCAGAAGGCTCCCATTCACTTACCTGGAGACAAGGGCCAGGAAATCACAGAATGAAGCCTGGCTGGCGGGACATACATTCATTCATTCAGCAGCAACTACCCCCTGAGCGCCTACTGTGTGCGGTGGGGCAAGAAGGCCTTGCTGCTGCCCTTAGAAAACGGAGCATCTTGCAGGAGAGGCTCGCTACTTCTGCATGATCTGCAGTTGGAGACAGAATATGCTAGATGCTAGGCCAGCCGGGGCCCAGTGGAGAGAGAGTTCTGCTGGAACAGCAGCTGCAAGGGACCAGCTCCAGAGGCAGAAGTAGCAAAGGCAGCGAGCGTTTCCCCTGCTCTGGTTGACCTGGGCCTGAGCCCAGGTCTCCTGACAGGTGCCAGGTTGAGGGCTGCTGCTGAGAATGACTGTAGGGGTTTATATAAACCCCAGAAACTGAAGCCCACCCTCCAGGCGTCCTGCCGGGAGATAAAGACATCCAGGTTTTTCAGAATCTGGAAGATCCTTTTGTATCTCTTCTTTTTCTTGGAGTCCACAGGCTGCTTGGGGACCCCTCCTGGGGAGATGGCATCTGGCAGAGCCAGCCGCCTCCTGTTGCCTCAACCCTGCAGCTCACCACTGTGGCCCCCGTGGGGGTTGCTGGTGGGGACACGGCCTCTCACTCTCTCTGGGGAGCAGGATGGGCACTGAGCTTGAGCACAGGAGTGTGGTTACTTGTCCTGGGCCTCTTGCCAATATTACCTTTTCCTCTCGCTCTGCTTTGGGGTCCTCTGCACTTCTGCTTCCCACCTGTGTCCTCTCCTGGGTGCCGTGGGGAACCTTCTGTGGAAATGGGTCAAAGCTTTTGCTGTAGAGCCAAGGCCAGCCCAGCTGGGGAGGGACAGATGAAAGGCCTCCCCTGAGGGGTGCAGCTATGCTGTTCTGGGAAGTGTGGGGCAGTCTGTGTGTCTTCCGTGCGTTCAGGATGTGGGAGCATCATCCCAGGGGGAACCTGGATTGTGTAAGTCACACACCGGGTACACTCGGGCACCTCAAGTTGTATGACTAGACTCCAGGCTCTTTGTTCTCCTGGATGACTTTTTTTTTTTTTCCTTCAACGTTCACTTATATTTGAAAGAGAGAGGGAGGGAGACACAGAATCCGAAGCAGGCTCCAGGCTGTCAGCACAGAGCCCGATGCGGGGCTCGAACCCACGGACCACGAGATCATGACCCGAGCCGAAGTCAGATGCTTAACCAACTGAGCCACTCAGGCACCCCTCCCCCCTGGACTTTTTGATTCGGTTTTCTGTATGGGTGCTTCACTGTAAATCACAGGGGCCGCTCACAGTTTCAAGGAAGGTGTGGAGAGGAATGAAGGCATCTCGTTTTTCTTATTTTCCCCACTTGTCCCCCCACTGCCAAGCCCAGGCTCCCGCAGCTCTTCTTGGCCCCATGGAGACCGCCTGGCCGCTTGACATCCCAGTGGGACACATGGCCCTAGCGAGACCTTCCTCCTTGCCGCCACCCTTGGGCAGGGCGCTGGTGCTCCCCTCCCCCCACCCCTTCTCCCAGGCTGTTTTCCCTTCTGAACTCTGAAAGAGTGCCTTAAACATTTAGGCCTAGTTGTTTCTTTGTAGTTAGTTTTCCCTTCTTCATCCCGTTTTGTGGAGGCTGGACCTGTCCGTTTCTGTTCTAGGAGGCCCTTGACTTTACAAACCCAGCCAGGTGGTGAAGTCAGTCTTCGAGAGCGGTCCTTTAGAAGGGGGCTCCTCCTGGTTTTATTTTGGATTTCTTCTGGGACCCTGGGGATTGAGGTGCAGAGGTTGCAACTTTCCTGGTGACACGTAGGTGTGTAGCCCTTGTCCTCTGTCACTGGGCGCTGCAGCCTTCAGCTGTCTTGGTGTTAAGGGTGCCTAACGTGACCCTGAGGGAAAGTGAGGCTGGGGGGTGGGACTTCTAGTCCCTTGAGTGGGGAGCAGTGGGAAACCTTGTGATGCACCCGGGTCAGTGGCCTGTTGACTGATGGGCACCCTGGGCTTCTTCAACCCAAGGGACCAAACGGATGGGCGCAGATGCCCCCAGTATGGTTGGCCACAGCCGAGGGCACAGGGCAGTAAGGAGGCAGTTTTTCTGTGGATGGTGTAGGTTTTGTAGAGTCGGTCTGCCAGAAGGGGTTCTACCACTCGTGAGGCATTTGATATAGGGAGGGGGGATATTTAAGTCACCTGCCTGCCAATGGTGTCTCATTAGGACACAATTAATTGGTTCATTTGGGGTATGGTTATTATGGAGAATCGACTGAGTGGAGGTAACATGCCACGTAGTGCTGTTCCGGAGTAAATGGGTCAAGAGATTGTGCCTTTAAACCAGTTGAAGGAGGAACAGTAGAGACACCTGGGAAGTTTTATTCAAGGCCAAAGGCCTGCGTCCCACACCAGTACCTGGAGTTACCGAAAGCAGGAGAGCCAAGAACCAAAATAAAGGAGCCGGTCTGCAAGGCCCAAGAGTGGGCCTAGGCCTGCTCGGCCGCATTTGAGCCTAAGACCGCCCGGCAGGTTTCATGTCCCGGGAAACCCGGGACAGTCGATCATTCCACTTCTCTGAGCCTTGGTTTCTTTCTGCATAAAGTGAAGACGTTAGGGGCGCCTGGGTGGCTCAGTTGGTTAAGCCTCCGACTTCAGCTCAGGTCATGATTTCATGTGTGGTTCGTGAGTTTGAGCCTCGTGTAGGGCTCTGTGCTGACAGCTCGGAGCCTGGAGCCTGCTTCGGATTCTGTGTCTCCCTCTCTCTCTGCCCCTTCCTTGCTCATGCTGTTTCTCCTTCTCTCTCTCAAAAATAAATAAACGTTAAAAAAAAAAGTAAAAAAAAAAAATAAAGTGAAGACATTGGACAAAAGGCCAAGACGGCCCTTTTAGCATTTCTGATATTCTAACCTGACCCCCCCCCCCCCCGCCCCCCGCCATCTCCTTGCACAATAATTGAACCTGCTAAGCCCCTTCCCTCTGTGAGTCTAGGCCGGCTCCTCCTGGTGACAGGTCATATGCATATGTGGCATTAGACCTTCCATCCCTGATCTACAGGTTGAGTCACTAAACCTTATGGGTCTGGTGTAGACCTGGGGTCTTCTCCAAAGTGGCTAGGGCACAAGGGCAGCATCCCGAGGTTCCCTAGGAAGCGGCAACAAAGAGAGCAAACAGTGGTAACGGCCGAAGAGCGCTTCTCTGGTCCGTCTTGCTGGTAACCAGGACCCCTTGGGCCTGAACAGCTCCAACAAGCAAGTGAGGCCTCTCGCTCCAGTTCAAGGCCACAGGAGGTGGGCAGGAACGTGTCACAGGCCACGCCAGGCTCATTTCTCTGAGTGCCCCCCGAAGAGTGCTCCTGGAGCCTCCTGGCTGGCTCTTGTAAGGGTCTGTGACTGGAACAAGCCAGATGTCACAGAGCAAAAGCATTTCAGCTATTAAAGGGGTAAAGGCTTTGAGTAAAATAACTGCCAGCTGCCTTTTGACCCATATTCTAGAAAACGTGAGACTACGTGGGATTTCAGGAGGGCTTTCTCCCAGAGCCCTGGAGTCCTAGTGTGCTGAAGTCATGTCTGATTCCCATACAGCCAAATCAAATGCGTGCATGGCTGAGGCCCAACCATGGTCCATTGTTTCCTAGGCCACCAAATATCGGGGGTTTGCTCTTAGACCACCTGGCCCATTGTAACCAGAAACAGACTATCTGCCTTCCATCTTCTGGTGGTTTACAGAGCTTTGGGGCCTTTCCCCCTTCATGCATCTCAGTTCTGGGCCAAGCAAGTCCCAAATGTAAGAGGCCCCATGACCCGGAGAGCCCTGCATTTCCCAGAAGCACTCATACGTTTTCTTTGTCCACTCCGCAGTGTTTGGGTGCCTGGCTTGGGGCCCAGCACCCAGTCACCCCTGATCGATAGCGCTGCAGAGATCTATGGAGGGAATTAAGCAAGCAGAGCATGGCTGTCCCTTCCTTGGGGGTGTAGGTGCAAGGTGAGTGTCCTCAGAGTGACACTGCCTGGGGAGCCTGGGTCCCAGCCTCTGCCTCTGTCTTCCAGGCAGGCCTGGCCTCCCCGGACAACTCGGAGCAGCTCATCATTGCCTTGGAGCCCGAGGCGGCCTCCATCTACTGCCGGAAGCTGCGGCTGCACCAGATGATCGAGCTGAGCAGCAAGGCCGCGGTCAACGGGTACAGCTCCAGTGACACAGTGGGAGCTGGGTTTGCACAGGGTACCTCCTGCTCTCTCTCTCCCCTCCCCGCTCTCTCCCATCCCAACCCTGCATGTTTTGGGCCCTGATGATTTAAGGCCTTTAGTGCGGTAATGAAGAACCGAGATGTTCCCAGAGGGGTCGGCTGTGAGCACGTCTGTTCTCAGCGCCCCCTCCGGGACCCCTCCAGGGCCCCTTGTAAACTCCGCAGTGGTCACCCCGGTTCATCACCTCCCACACGTGTGCCTCAGGTGGCTCAGGTGGGAAGGGTGCTTCTCTCCAAGAACCGGAGAGATGGCCCCAGAGCAGCTCCTGGTTTTACATTTTACTAGGCTTTTAATTTTTCTTGTTTATTAACTGATTCTTAATCGAATCCCACTTGGCCTGTTATTAATTCCCCCATTAAGGCTGTTGAGTTATTGCTGACTCACTCACTGGGGCCGCTTCGTGTGTGATGAGCTCATTATGTGTCTTAACCGTGAACCTGGCGAGAGTTTAAAATACGGATGAAAGGGGCAGAGGCTTCCTGACCCCACTGGTGCTCACGTAGCTGTGGGAAGGAGTACCGCCTAGGGAGATCCAGGATGGGTATTAAGGAACTTTTTCTCTTTAGTAGTTACTTGTGTGCCAGTTGGTCACATTCTTGGTCCTAAGAACTGTTTTCCCTGGTATCCAGGGCTCTGTGAGTCTGTCCAGGGCCACAGAGTTTTCAGACATCCTAGGTCAGAGTCAGAGCCACCGAGGTGAGCGAGTTCAGGCACTAATCAGAGCGCTGTGAGTGCCGTTTCCAGGTCAGGGCCTCGAGGGCAGAAACCCACCCATCACCCATGCCCACCCCATCCTGGAAGGCCCTGGAAGGGAGGAGGAGAGGGAGAACGTTAGCTAGAACTGCGGCCCATTGTCCCCCTACAGCCTGGTTCCAAGTTTTCCTTGCTCCCCACACCCAAAGCCTGTCTCTGTACTGCCCAAGGCGCTGGGGCCCTGGCTCAGCCTTTGCAGGTGTGCATTCCTGCCCAGGCCCTGGGTCCTCTCCTCCAGAACTCTCCTCTTCCTCTTCATGGGGGCCACTCTGCCCCAGAGGCCACCACTCTGCATTTTCAACCCAAGATGGAGGAGTCCGTGAACCTCAGCCACGAGACAATGGCCAGGCATTCCCTTGGTCCCCAGGCTGCTGTCTCAGGCTGCCGGGGCTAAGTGCTAACACCTCAGAAGCAAGCGGGCTCTCCTTTGACTCCGAGGGCTCGATTTGCTTTTTCTGGGCAATGCTCAGCCTCCACCGAGGCATGCCGCGGCTGGCCTTACTGCTAACTAAGTCAAATGTGTTAACATGTTACATACTCAGCACAGCCTATTTAATTAAATTTTCGTCTTCATCATTGTAATTGGAAAAGAGACGCATGACTGACTGGGCTTCATATCTTACATGCTACTTCCTGCCGGTTCATAAACAAAAATTCACGTCAGAATTAGCTAATTGTAGTGCGGCTCCTAATGCTTCTGAAGTGTAACATTCGCATTGAAGGGGAAACTGGTTTTGAATGCTTGCCTTCCCCGAGGGCTCAGGTTTTGGTTCCCTTTCCTTTAACATGGCCTGTCCGCCCCACACTGTGTCTGTGTCCTGTGCCTTGTGGGATTTGCTCTTGTCTTGCGCTCAGAGGGTCTTTTTGGGTTTTGAAATCCTCAAATTGTTGGCCACCACCCCTCAGAGGGGCAGTGATGCAGGGGTTCTCTCTCAGCCTTGTTTTACAGTTGGTCTGTCTCCCAGAAGGAAGGGGTGCTGCCTGGGGAGGCCTGGCAGAGCACTTAATCAGGAGTACCCTGGATGGCATTAAGGCCCTGAGCCCTCCTGGGCTGTTCTCTGGCCTCTGATGCTCCTTCGTGATGGGCGCCCTGTGGACACTACTGACGGGAATGGGAATGCCACTGTGCCCCCAGCACCGCAGGGTTGCTGTTAGCATTATTTTGCGCCAAAAGGATTTCATGAGATCAGTAAAGGATATATTTTTCTTAATGTTGGGCTTAATTTGCCCCAAAGTGTGATAATTTTTTTGAGAGCTCAGAATATGTTTTATTAGTCTTGCTTGGTCTTTTTTTTTTTTTTTTTTTTTTTTTATTTACTGTTTATTTTTGAGAGAGAGAGAGAAACAGACTGTGAGCAGGGGAGGGACAGAGAGACAGGGAGGCACAGAATCTGAAACAGGCTCCAGGCTCTGAGCTGTCAGCACAGAGCCCGACGCAGGGCTTGAACTCACAAACCGTGAGATCATGACCTGAGCCGAAGTTGGACGCTTAACCGACTGAGCCACCCAGGCGCCCCTTGCTTGGTCATTTTTTAGGACTGCCATTTGTTAGCCGTCTAGATTGTTTTAGCAAACCAAATGCCCCCAACAAGGTCCGCGATAGAAGTTCATGGGGAGTCAGTGCTGGGGACAGGAGTTTGGGGATCCCTCCCAGGTCTGCAGGGACTCTTTGATCCGAGGGCCTCACCACTGTACTCCAAGGCCCAAGGAATTCAGAGCTGACAGGCACTTGCCATTCTAATCCCCAGGGAAGACGCTGTTTTGCAAACACAGTGCTCCTTGCTAGAAGAGGCTAGAGGGTCAAGGGTCCTTAATTGGATAACTAACAACAGACGGATTTATAAGGCACTTCGAAGTCAGCAGCACCAGTTTAGGGACGGGAAAAATTGGTGGGGGGCGAGGTTGTGGGATGGGGCAGCAGAGCAGTGGACAGAGACTTTATCTGCGAAGTTGGGGGTTGCTCTGAGTTGTTCACTGTAGTGGCCATTTCTTGGGTAGCAGGTCTCATACTTGGTGCTTTGCCTTCCTTATCACCTACCGTGTGCTGGGCGTCACATTGGGTGCTGAGGAAAAATCGGAGAACCAGTCCCTGCTCTGCTGGTGAGGAACTGAGGCCAAGTGTTATTACCCCCATTTTATGGATGGGGAAGGTGAGGCCCAGAGGGGTTAAATGATTTGCCCCACTTCCCACCTCGGCTGTGCCCTGCTGGTTCCCAGCTACCCTCTCGCGGCCCCTTTCCCATCTCCTAACATTCATGTTCTGCTTTTTCAGATTTCAGTGTAAATCATTAAATCTCAAAGGCATGAGGGTCCATGGCCCAAGGGTTGATTTTGAGCTGCAAGACAGAGTCGTGGGAACCGCAAGTCCCTTAACCTTGTCTGACCTGGTTTCCTCCTCTGAACAGAAGGATGATGATTTGTGCCTTGTCTGCCTCACAGAGCTGTCGGGAGGCCTGTGAGGGATGCAGTGACCCCACCCAAGGCGTCACAGCCCCTCAGTGCCCCGGGGGCACAGCCATGTTGTTCCCCAGTGTTAGGAAAAAGGTGGCCAGGGCTTTGCTAGGTTTGGATGGGCCACCTGTGGCTGAAGCGCCACCTGGTGGCGGAAGAGCACATTGGCTTCACCCAGGTCGGGGAAATGGCTTCCATGCAGTTTATCCAGCATCCAGATTAGGAAAACATACCCGACATTCCTTGCAGCAGACAGAGTTCCTTGAGGTGAAATTATTTAACCAAGTGCACTGCAAGCTTCTTGGCAGACACGTCCCTCCCTGGGACAGCAAAGCCAGGAATTTGGTTGATTTATTAACCCTTTACCCCAGAAAGTGTCACTGGGGGGGAAGGGCTTCTCCAGGGTGAGCCTTCCAGCAGGGTACAGGCCCAGCTGCCATGCAGTGAATAGACAGGCGCTGGTGAAAATGGTCTGGCTCTGAGGTTCCCAGTGTTGTGTTTATGTAATCATTTTGGTCAAGTATCGCTACACGTTCCCTCCCTAAACCTCACGCTGTTGCCTCCGCTGACTGCAGACGACTGCCAGCCTTTTCATGCTTTCTCACCCGTCCTTTTCTTTCTGTCGGCCACTAGCTAAGGAGCACATACGGCGTAATCGGCAGAGTCGGACCTTTTTGGTGGAGAATGTCATAGGAGAGATCTGGTCTGAGCTGGAGGAAGGTAGCGTCCTTGAACGTCCTTTGCCCCTTGCTGGATGCGTTTTGTGCTGCTGGCAAAAAATGCATTCCTGTTTGCTCCTTTTGCATTTCTGGAAAACGTTCAAAATCGGTTGGTTTTAAAGACCACTGTGCCAAGGAGAACTTTTTGGGGCCTGTAAGTTTGCATGTTACAAAACCATACAGACTCTTCCGAAGAAAAGCAGGAACTGGAGCTCCCCAGTTCCAGAGTAAGTCTTGGGTTAAACAGCAGGTCATGCGATGGCAGGACATTGTCCACTCGTGCCTGCCAGGTCTGCAGCAGCTTTAAAGAGTCGCTCGTCTGGGTTCTTTATCGCCATGCTCACCGGCACTCCTGGGCAGACACTACCCCGGTCCCTTCCGTCGGGAATAACTTGCCGAGCGGCCCATCAGCGACACCGCTGTATTAATGAGAAGCGTTGCCGCAAGTTTAGCTGGGTGTGCCGAGTCATCACCCCCCAGCTTGTTTCAGGATGGGGCTGACCAGAGGCCTATGTAAAGGGTGGATGTTTTTAACCAGGTGACAAGTACGTGGTTGTGGACAGTGGCGGTGGCACCGTCGACCTGACTGTCCATCAGATACGGCTACCGGAGGGACACCTTAAAGAACTGTATAAAGCAACAGGTGAGCCCCGGCATGGCCGATTTTCTCCTTCCTGAGCTGTTTCTCTCCTGTCGGATTTCTCTTGCTATTTCGTTCTCTCACTGCTGTCTGCACGTGGGATTCCAGGCCCCGAGGGGTACGATACCCAGATGCCCGTGTGGGGCCGGAGAGCAAGATGCAGTTAAATGCTCTTCAAAACACAAACCACCGTAGGGGCGCCTGGGGGGCTCAGTCGGTTGAGCATCCGACTTCGGCTCAGGTCATGATCTCACGGTCCGTGGGTTCGAGCCCCGCGTCAGGCTCTGTGCTGACCGCTCAGAGCCTGGAGCCTGCTTCCGATTCTGGGTCTCCCTCTCTCTCTGCCCGTCCCCCACTCATGCTCTGTCTCTCTCTGTCTCAAAAGTAAATAAACATTAAAAAAAAAAAAGTTAAAACACAAACCACCGTAACTTGGGTTTTGGCATACAATGAGCCTGTTTTAGATCCTGGCCAAGGGAGTTTCTTTCTGGAAGTTCTGGAAGGATATGATTGTCATCTGATTTGTCACCTGTGTTTTAGTGCCACAGTTAAGCTTTCTAGGGAGGTCTCGGGACACCCAGTCTTGGATCAAAGTTGCCAAAGCAAGCAACAGGCTCTCTCCCTTGGTGGGGGTGGGATGATGAATAAGTAATAGATCACAGGGTCTCAGTGGGCCTGCTGATTTTCCAGACCCTGTCCCTGGATTTCTTGGGTAGGAATACCGCGATGCTCCTAGTTAGTTATGTGTATCAATTTTATTTAAAATATAATTGATTTTAACAAGCTTGTTGATGAGTGATTCTGTAGGGGAAAGTCTCTCCACCTGGAATGAGAAGAACTGGAGGGTTTTCAAGCTTAAAAACCATAGCTGCTGTCCGTTTGCTCACTGGGCCCAAGTTCGTGCGACTTTGTGTTTCAGAGAAGAACACAGGGTAGGATGTCTCTCGGAGTCTGAATTCCGTTTTCACACGGCGGGCTCTCATTTTGTGCTTGACTCAGGTGGACCCTACGGATCCTTAGGAGTAGATTATGAATTTGAAAAACTTCTGTGTAAAATATTTGGAGAGGATTTTATCGAACAATTCAAAATCAAGCGTCCCGCGGCCTGGGTTGACTTAATGATTGCATTTGAGTCTCGTAAGAGGGCGGCTGCCCCAGACCGAACTAACCCACTGAACATCACCCTGCCCTTCTCCTTCATCGACTACTACAAGAAGTTCCGTGGCCACAGCGTGGAGCACGCCTTGAGGAAGAGCAAGTGAGTGGGCTTCACCTTTGGCTTAGGCCATTCTAGGGGGTGGATCCTACCGAGGGGAGGGAGGAAGGGGGTGTGGATTCTGAGTTCCAATACTACACACAAGCTATGTGACCTTGGCCAAGTGACTCACCTTCTCTGTTCCTCAGTTTTTCGTCTGGAAAATGGAAGCGATCATTCCACTTACCTCAAAGGGTTGTTGTGAGGATAAAGTGAGTTCAAAAGTTAGACACTTAGCACAATGCCTGGGACCTGAAAACTGCTGTTTCTGTGTTAGCTTTTATTATGTGCCAATAACCATAAGCTTTGTGAAAGCAGGGAATTTTGTGTTTTTGGCCTCTGCTGTATCCCCAGCATCTACAACAGAACCTGGTACAACGTAGAGGTGCTCAGTAAATATCTGTTGAGCAAAATCCCATGGGACTCGGAGTCTCTTGGCTACAGGCAAGTGTTCATAGCTCAGCTTGTTGCAAAATGGACATTTGGAAGCTGTGTGAAAGCTGAATGACAAAATTGATAGACAAAAATCACAGGCTTCTAAAAATCTTTTTATAGCAGAAGATTTCAAACATTCACTGTGCAAAATGAACCTCATGACACAGCTTCAACAGCTGTCACCTCCTGGCCAGTCTAAATCCTTGTGCACGCTCTCCCAAGTATTTTAAAGCAGATCTGATCATCATCTAATCCATGAATATGTCAGTAGGTATCGCTAAGATAAATTTAAAATCATTACCATAATGCTGTTATCACGATCACACTTGACACGAGTTCTTCAATATCCTCAGATTCCCAGCTAACATTACAATTTTTCCAACTGCCTTATATATGTTTTTCAGTTTGCACGGATATCGAAAAGATGGCTCTCCATAGCGGTTATCTGATAGGCCCCTAAGTCCCGCTTACTATATGGGTTCCCTCTCCTGCGTTTTCTTTACAGTTTATTATTAGATGACAAAGCTGATCGTCCCATAGAGTTTCCCGCAGTCCGGGTTTTTTGTTTATCGTACGCTCACGTAACCTGTTTGGTCCCCTGGTATTTTTGACAAATTGGCAGACGCAGCTTGGTCAGGTTCAAGTTTGAGTTTTTGGCAAACCTGCCTCATGGGTGGTAGTGTGTCCTCCTCTCACATCAAGTCAGGGAACACATGCTATTTGCCTGTTGCTTCTTTTGTGATGTCAGCAGCCACGGAGGGGAGTTGCCTAGGTCCGTTATGTTAAGGGATAGCCCCTTAGTCTCTCACTCTGTCTTCATTTGTCAGCTAGCCTATTTCTGGAGAGAGAAACTCTTCTCAATGGTTTGATTGCACTGAAATACGTTTCACATAGGCAAGACAGGACAAATTTTTGGTTCTTTCTTTTCGTTTATGAATTTTTTGTTAAATATTGTTGATTTCCTAGCATTCTCCTAAGTGACAAATGCATTTTTTTCTTTTGTGGGGGCAGAAGGGGGTATTATTAAGGCTTCGTGGATTTAGGCATGTTTGACGTATTTTAAACCATGGCAGTTATATCCTTAGTGATGGTCAAAATGTCCCATCTTGGCCAGTAGGAGCCTCTTTAAGTTGGCTCCTGAGTCCCGTTGATGTGACATTTTGATCTGACTTCTGGCTCATCTTGTATATTCCCCATCCCAGACCTGCAATCGGCCATTTCTCTAAGAAGCCCAGGTTCCATTTAGTGGGAAATGAAGTGGATAAGACTGTAGGTCTTCTTGACCTTGGAGCAGGTCCCTAGCCAGACTCTGACTAGGCTCATGTTCTCTCTGTCCACTGGCCCCCTCCCCACAGGCACCTGTTCTGAGTCTAACCCCAAGTCCTGCTCCACAGTTCTGCGGCCTGTCAGCTCTCCTGGGGAGACGGGCCACAGCCAGCCACGGAGTCATTCCGTGCCACACCACATTGTCCTGTGGCTGAGGCCACAGAAAGATGCCTGGTCAGGGAGACCTGGCAGCACCTAGAATGTGAGGCTAGGAAGCAGCTGGTGTGTGCTTCGCTTCAGGGACAGAGATGCCATTTGCTTGGCTTCTTTGAACTTGAGGATGGGTAGGGGACGTGTAGTCCCTGGCATTCCTTTAGTGCCAGAAAATTTCCAAAGTGTTTTCACAGATGTGGTATTGAACTTGATCTTGACAACCGCTGTGAGAAAGGTAAGACAAGTTGTGTTAGCCTTGATTTCCAGACACGAGACTGGGGCTCAGACAAAATGCAGGCCAGCTTGCCCCAAAGTCCCGCAGCCCAGCAGTCCTGGCTCCTTGTCTGGTGTTCTTTCTGCTCTGGACGTGCTGCACCTTTGACAGAGAAAGGGGCATCCTGGTAGGACGGGGCTTCTCACTGTCATGGGACAGGTGCCTGCAGGGCTCAAGGAAATGCACTTGAGCACACAGGTCTGTGGCCAGATGCAGCAGCACCGTGGACACATCATATGAGCCTTCAATGGACTTGAATCCGACTATCGCTTGCCTATAAAATGTGGTCATTCAAACGAGACAGACCCCTTCACTTCTTTCCCTGTCTTTTGCACTAGATTTCGGCTTCCACTATCCCAAGGGAAGGCTGGCCACAACACAAAGCAAAGAGAAAATCAAGAGGCTATGTCTTAGCTTTTGAGCATATCTAAGGGTCTGGGTTGTGGCAGTCGAAGGTATTTCCAAGGACTTTCAAACCCTTCAGTTCCCTTAAATGTGACAGCTGTTCTGTTCTGTCAGGGGCCATCTCTGCGCATAGTAGCCTGGGTCTCCTCCATACTCTCACTTCTCATTTCTCTCTGTGCCACACCCCCACAGCGTGGATTTTGTGAAGTGGTCCTCGCAGGGGATGCTGAGGATGAGTCCGGATGCCATGAATGCCCTTTTCAAGCCAACCATTGACAGCATCATTGAGCATCTCCGTAAGTATGAGCCAGGGCTCGGCCACTCAGTGGGGCAGAGCTGAATGGGGACTGACTTTTCTGGCATGACCAGCTAGAGCATGTGAAGTCAGACTGGCAGGGGGTCTGGGGCTGGGAGCCACAGGCCGGGGCCTGGGCATGAATGCGGGAGGTTGCTGGGCATAGGCTCTCCAGATCCCTCCCCTCAGGTACCGCACAGCAGAGCCTGTCTTCACCTGGGCCTTGAGTTTGGCTTCGAAAGTCAGGGAGCCGGGAACTCTGGAGCAGTATTATCCTGGAGTGACAGGGCCTAGGGAATGCACAGTCTTTGCTTTATCAGGATGCATGGGGAACCATAATCTTTGCTGGGGAGGGGGCACACTTACGCGGACCAAAGAAAGGTCTCCTGGGAGGGAGCCAACAGAATCTAGCCCTCAGGGGCCCTCCCTCAGGGACACACAGTAGACTCCCTGGGGACCTTTTTCAGCATCCAGGCTTCCCATTCACTTCCCACCCCACACCGACTCAATCAGAACCTCTTTGAAAACCAAAGAATACTTTTTATAACAGCCTGCCTTGACTTAGTTAGCAGGACCACAGGTTTGGAGAATGTCAGGAGTATTTATTTATGCCTAGCAAATTATTCCTTGAAATGATCACCACCTAGCTGTTAAAATGTTTCCACTTAGCAATAGCTTTGGTTTTTATCCCTGAGCATATAGGTGTGCAAACCCCCTTCTGAAGACCATCTCTACAGGGACACCTGGGTGGCCCAGTTGGTTAAACATCCAACTTTGGCTCGGGTCATGATCTCACGTTTCGTGGGTTCGAGCCCCACGTTGGGCTCTCTGCTATCAGCTCAGAGCCTGCCTCAGATCCTCTGTCCCCTCTCTGCCCCACCCCCACTCACACACTCTCTCTCTCTCTCTCTCTCTCTCTCAAAAATAAACAAACATTAAAAAATTCTTAAACTAAAATTTAAAAAATAATAACAAAATAAAATAAAGACCAGCTCAAGAAAAATTCTGTCCAGCCAGCCCAGACCTGTCTGTCCCCCAGTGGGGCCACACGGTTTTGTCTATTTGCCGCATTCTTAGGCCACCAGTCCCCCTCAGCAGCTGGCTTTTGGTGATAGAGTGCTGTCCCTTCCTCTTTGCTTTCAGGGGACCTGTTTCAGAAGCCCGAAGTGTCCACGGTCAAGTTCCTCTTCCTGGTGGGAGGCTTTGCGGAGGCGCCCCTGCTGCAGCAGGCGGTGCAGGCTGCCTTCGGGGACAAGTGTCGCATCATCATCCCCCAGGACGTAGGCCTCACCATCCTCAAGGGCGCCGTCCTCTTCGGCCTGGACCCCGCCGTCATCAAGGTGCGTCGGTCGCCCCTCACCTACGGGGTGGGCGTGCTGAACCGCTACGTGGAAGGCAAGCACCCCCCCGAGAAGCTGCTGGTGAAGGACGGCACTCGCTGGTGCACTGATGTCTTCGACAAGTTCATCTCGGCCGACCAGTCGGTGGCCCTGGGGGAGCTCGTCAAGCGTAGCTACACCCCGGCCAAGCCTTCCCAGCTGGTCATCGTCATCAACATCTATAGCTCCGAGCACGACGACGTGAGCTTCATCACCGACCCGGGGGTAAAGAAGTGCGGTACCCTCCGCCTGGATCTCACAGGGACCAGCGGCACAGCCGTGCCCCCCCGGAGGGAGATCCAGACCCTCATGCAGTTCGGGGACACAGAGATCAAGGCCACAGCCATCGATATAGCCACCTCGAAGAGCGTCAAGGTTGGGATTGACTTCTTAAATTACTAACGGGCCCTCCCGCCGCCTGCCCCGCCCTTGGACCCGGCTCACCTGCATCTGCTGACCTCAACCCTGACTGTTCTTTCCCTGTCCTTGACCCTCAGCATCGCCCACCTGGATTTCAGCAGGGAAGATGGGAACCACCAGGGCTGGAAATAATCAGGGGTTTTGGAGGGCACACTGGAGTCAGAACAACTGTCGGAAATCGAGACTGAGGTTTGGGAATAAGAAATCCGAGGATCCTGGGAGAGCAGCTCGTTTTTATAGGTACAAAGTGGTGAAACCCGCACCCACCAAGGGAATCGGTCCACTTCTGCAGCTGCGACTCAGCTTGCTTTGAAAGCATCTCCGGTAAGCAGGACTCAGGATGCCTTGTCGCTGTCTTTCTAGGTTGGACGTGAGATCTCTGCGTCAGGAGGAGATTCTTCATCTATTTGAGACTTTTCTTTGTACGTTTCTTGGGGGATGGCAGTCAATATAAAATGCCACCCATCTGCAGTTAATTTCTTGTCATCACCATGTGATTGAATGTGGTGATTCAGCAGGAGCTTGGAGCATTTTTAGCTGGTAGGAGAAGACTGCCCACGCGGGGCACTATTTTAGGTTCTCGTAATTTGAATTCTGAATAGGTTCAGTGAGGAGTAACGATAGCCAGCTAATAGGCTAGGATTTGAGTGAGTGGGAGGACAGACACCTTAACTTTTCAGCAGGTGAAGACTTGCTTTAAGGGAAATGGACATTAAGGCACTGCTGACTTCTCCTGAGTCATATGCTGCGACATCGTTCCCCGGATGCCAGATCCTGACTCCTGGGTTCATAAGTGATTCGAGTTAACCTTAGTAGACTTCAGGTGTCAGGAAAGGAGCCTGCAGTCTGCGTTGTTCACATCAGCAAGCCCAGGATCTGGAACGGCTCCACACCTCGACAAGCGTACATGTTTTAAACTAACTCCCTCCTCGCCGTCATCTCCCAGAGCGTTTCAGCCACGTAGTCCCACATTTCAGGAGGAATACACTCGTGATACATGGGTAGAGAATCTGCATTATGAAACGTTTCCCTGGAATCTTCAGTTTTTTTTAAGTGTATCTACAAGGAATTCCTAGATCTGTCCTTGATGAATTCAGTCAGGTCTTTTTCAAAGCAGATTGACCTGTGGATCGCCCTCGTGCCTGGCCGCTTCTTAAAAGTGGGTTCCTGGAGCCTGTTCCTTTTACAAATGGAAGCTGGGTCTTGAGGAGGGGGACCAGCGCCTGCGTTTTCAGTGGATGCCACGGGGACTGTGGTTCCATGGGAGTCCGGGAACTCCTGACTTTAGGTTTTGTTGCAAGCTGAAATCCTGACCACCAGCACCTGCAGTCTTCCAGTCTGGGGCTCCCTGACAGACAGACAAGTGAAGAATTGGGGTCTCACACTTTGCCCTTTGTGAGCGAGGCGGGGGCTCCACCTGGCTTGGGGGTGGCGCTCTTGGCGCTCACAAGAAGGGCCTGCGAGGGAAGAATGTTGGAAGGAAGGCACCCTGCGAATGGCCCGAGGGACCCACTGGCTTGTCTGCTGGGACTCATTCTGATCTTAAATCACCGGAGGCATGCATAACGAATGAACGGAAGATGAGCTAAGGAACTAACTTTGAATGCAAGCTGGATTCACCCACCCATTCCGTCGCCAATATGCAGATTTGACGCCGCTTTTCCACTGTCATTTGAACACGTCTTCTTGTTCACGTGGCCTGCTGCGGAATTCCCTGCTCGAATGTGAAACTCGAACAAAGCACCGAACTGGAGAACGCTGGTCACATAACTTAGTAGCGGGATCTCGTGTCCAGGCATCAAGGTGTGTTTGCTAGGCTTCTCTTCTGCCTGCTCTGCTTCAAAAGCTAAATGTTCTGGGTCTTTCTTTGATGTTGCCAGCCATACTCTACAAATAAGACTTTTTGATTTAGTTATAAGTAATATAATTTTATGTACATACAATATTAGAATATTGTACAGAATCTTTATTTCTACAATGTGCTTTTCTTGTCAAAAAAAAAAAAAAAAGGAAAATGCTCTTTGAATTTTATTAATGACATTGCTGCCTTTTCATTTCCATGGCTTTATTTTTTAATTGCGCTTACTTATCGATCTGTACCGATGCTAAGCTATGGACCGTGTATGCAAGGCCAAGCAATAGTCACAGGTGCCAAGGGTCAGAATACTCTGGAAAAAGGGACAACGGCTGGATCAACAGCTTCGTCAGACCTTGCCTCACTTACATCCTTCCCAAAGGCTCACGGTTTATGTTTAAAGGAGCATAATAATGTATCGATGCTCCTGTCCGGTCTTTGAGAGCTGGACATTCTGGTTCTATAAGCAACAGGACTGTGCAAAAAAACCAACGAAATCTCTCTGCGTCCCCGCAGGGCTTATCGGCTTCTTGTGGGGCAGGGCGGTCACCCTGAGGGCAAAGTGGGGTCCGTGTGCAGCACCGTCAGGATGACAGGGTTACACGCAAGGAATCGAGTGGTGCACAAATCCAGCCTTTCTGCTGGATTAAGTGTGAAAGTAATTTAGTCGAGTCTTCCTTTTTGGCCACTGTAAGGCTTTCCCACCTTTGCATCAGGCATGTCTCCTTGTCTATGATTTCTCTTTAGTGAGTTGGTTGAAATTTGCACTCTTGGCAAATAGGTGATGGAGAGGGGGGTGATAACTTTCCTGGACTTTCTTCTAGCCCCAGTAGTCGACCTGATTAAAGGGAATCCCCAAATCCATCCCCCCTCTCCCTCCCGCCCGTGGAATGACATATTCTAGAATAAGAACACTGGATGAATACGCTTGGACACGTTTTCTAATCTCAGTTTCTACAAGGCCTGTTGTCATGACCGTCACTCAGATATCCCTGTCCCTGGTATCTGATCATGTTTTGGAAGCAAAACTGTCAGAGATTTCCTTTATAACTGCCCTTTCTGTACACAGCAGGCATTAATAAATGCTGAATGACAGACAAGTGACAGACATAGAAGATAGGCAAGACAGGAGACATACAGGCACTTTTGCAGAGTGATGACTGAGACTGAGTCCAGATTACAGAGCCTGCCCTACCCCTAGGATGTTATTTAGATCAAGTTTAGCTTCTAGAATCTAGGTCTGGTTAATTGCCAGGGTGGCAAAGAATCGCATGCCTCGATATAAACGGGAGTCAAAATGCATAATTAGTTGAAGATCGAATTTCACAGTTGTAGAGATGACGTCGCTGTGGTCGAGCTGCATATTTATGCTGGGAAATGACTTAAGTGGATGACTAGTATAAACGTCGTTGTCCGTTAGGTCACATCTCTCATCTGCTTGGACTATGGAATTTCATTCTAAAATATCAGCCACCGGGGTCTCATTCATTCACTACAGGATAAATTCACACTCCACAGAACCTTGCAGCTGTTCAAACTTGACGAGATTGTACCTGCAAACTCTGTCTTCACGGATGTCTAATAAAGCCAAACTCTGGATCTCGTGTGGCCCAAGTTGGTTTTTTTTTTTTCCCACTATGAATTTGTGAATGGAATTATAGATGCATCATCGCTGACTTCCCCCTCCACCCCATCTCCAGTGGAGACTGGTTTTCAGATCTTGTCCTCAATGTTGCAAGCTTTTTAGCTTTTTATTTATTTATTTTTTTGAATTAACTTTCATTCCAACTAGACTGGCTCCAGCCATGTTCGTGGGCCCCTAGAGAAAGTGGTCTAGCCAGACAGAAGGCAGATGAGCCGGGGGGCCTCTGACAACTCCACCACACCCAAATGAAGGGTGTTGAAAAAGAAGCAGAAATGTCTAGAACTGGTGCGTTGCCCTCTGGTATCCTAGCAGGCATGCCGAGCTGGCTGCTGTGTCTAGAGCCTCGACTTTATTCCAGGCTCTATGTCTGGGTCGCCCTCTAGAGTTGGCTCTAGAAGCTTCTGGAGAGCCTGCGGTGGACTCTTAGGATGCTGAGGGAGGTCTACATGGATTCTTCTTAAGCGGTACCTCATCTAAAGTTCACCTCCCAGGAAGCAGAGGCAGGGAAGGCTGGGGGATGCTGTACAACAAACCAACTTACCGGAAAGTGGTGTTTTCGGTGGCCACGTTTCGGTGTTCTCAGGCGGTCTGTAAAGGTCCTCATTCCCTCTGTCTGGGTCACACAGTGGGCATCTTGGTTTCCATCCAATGAGATGAAGGCTCAGGTCCCCTTTAGTTCCCATAAAATAAGGACGATTAGAAAGGAGTGTGGCCCCCACTTCCCTGTCACCCCTCCCCCTTCATTGTGGTGCATTGCCCCTTTCTGCAGCCCTACCTGTCCCGGGGGGGCAAGGGTGGCAAGGGAAATGTCCAGCCACGTAGGCTTCTCCTCCCCTCCCGGGCTGCTTCCCGTCCCCCCGCCAGTCCCTCACACAGCCCCGACTCCTGGAGGAAGTCCCCATTGAGACCACCGGGCCCCAACCCAGACGGTGCCACTGTCTACAGCAGTAAAGGCAGCTTTGACCTAGGTCCCCACACGTAGCGCTCTCCCCAGTTACAAAGCCCAGAGGGGCTCAGCTGGGGGGGGGGGGGGGGGTGGAGATCACGTACCGAGAACGAGAAAGGAGAACAGCTCCCGAGACCAAATATTCACTGCGCCAAGCCCTGGATGTCATGCCGGGGGCCGACGCTGAGCCTGGAGCAGGGGAGGCATCCCCCGCATCCGCTGGTGTTCATCCGCGCCCCCTGGCCTGTGGGCCCGAGGTGAGGTCGTGGGCGGGAGGGTTGAGCAAGGGGGAGGGGCATCCAGGAGTCCGGCCCCTCCTCCCCCACCTTCGGGGGGGGGGGGGAGGGGGTGGTGGTGAGCGCACAAAGGCCAGAGGGAAGGCGAAGGCCAGGAGGGCTGTTGGCCGGTGGGCGATCCAGGCCCGCCCAGGTGAGGACGTAGAGTGGGCCGGAAAGAGGAAGCGGGGGGGCTGTGACCTCGCTTTCCGACCCCTTCCCGGGCCCCCACCCCCAGCACACCTCCTCCCCACGCTCCTCCTCTCGGATTTCACGGCTCAGAGGAAGCCGCCCAGGCCACCACCCACCTGCGCCAGGTGCGGCCCACAGGCCAGGGCCACGCTTTGGGGTAACAGCTATGCTATATAGGCCCTCAGGGTTTAGATGTCCCTCCTCGGGCGGGACAACCCTCAGACAAGTTACTTAGCTTCTCTGCGCCTTGTTTTTCTCATCTGTAAATGGGGCACTCCCATGGGAACTCACCCTTAGGGCAGCTGTGAGGATTTGGCAAGAATACCGTCCCGGGTGCGCTGTGTCACAGCCAGTGTTCTGCAAATGTCCGAGTGTGTTCGAAATTCCCATCACTGCTGACTAAACCCTGACTGTGGCCCTCCCCCCGAGACCACGTGTCCTGGCGGTGAAGGCCTCACTTTTGAGAAGTGACCTGCTTGGCATTGTAGCACTGGGCAACATCAACGGATGCCCAGATGCAGGAGCTGTCCCTTTTGAGGGGACCCGGGCCATCCTGGAAGAGGGCGGGGGTCTGGCTGGGGAGGCAGCATCCCATCAACATGCCGCGGTGCCCCCCGCCCTACCTCTGCTCACCCATCTTGGACTCTGTGCCCATCTTTGGGGACTTCTGAGCCCTTCCAGCCAGACCTTATTCGAATTCTTCATTGCTTAGCAGCATCCTTGGCCCCTAACTCACTAGATGCCAATAGCACTGACCGCATACCCCAGTTGTGACAACCCAAAATGTCTCCAGACACTGCCAGGTGTCCTGAGGTGGCGTTGGGGGACAGCCGAAGTCACCACTGCAACCTCTTCCACCTGGAACCACAAAGGCCCTGGGGCTGGGGGTGCTTCTTCTCTTCCCTTTTCTGAGGTTCCGGAGTTTCACGTGGGGGCTTCTGGGTCCTGCTCATCTTTGTATTTCTAACCTCGTGACAGTTGTTGGCCACAGTGAGCGTACAGTTCATGATTGCTGGATGGATGGATGGATGGATGGATGAATGGATAGGAGATTGGGTGGATGGAGGAGGTCCCAGGAGGGGAGACACTGGGGGACATGTAAAAGGTGAACGCCCCTTGGTAGTAGGCCACTGGTTTTATCTGCTGGTTCTGTGTTAAGATGGTGGTGCTGCCTCCCTTTCCCAACCCCCCGGCGGGGTCATTCTCCTCCCAAGGACTCTAGCACACGTGTGAGTTCTTGAGGCAGGGACATTCGATTAGATCATTTCATTCTCTCTTCCCTTCGTTAACAGAGAGTGAAATCATGGAGTCTTCCTCCAAGACCTTCATGAGACACCTGCCAGTCACACCAGGCTACAGTGGTAAGTGGTGACGTGCCCTGCCGATGTGCCCGGCAGAACCGTGGTCCTGCTCACTGTCCCTGCCTTGGTCCGCTGTCCGTGTCTTTCTGGCCAATTGGGCCAGTACAGACAGGTTGGCTTCTTTAGGACCCTTGTGGAAAGCACTCCTTTGCCCAAGATGGCTGATAACGGGGTTCTGATCAATGGAGAGATACAACTTAGGCCAGATCTCCCAGGACATGGCCTGGTACATGGGAAGCACCAAATGTCCCTTGAGTGCATTTGGACCAGGATAGACACACTGCTAAGGGGACAGACACAATGAATAAGCTGAGGCCCTGTCCTTTTTCCCAAGTCGAGCTTTCTCAAGTGTTGCACGAGGGTTGTTCTTATGGGCCCATCCCTTCCTGTGTCCCCCAGAGGGAGAGTGGTCAAGTGCCCCGGTTTGTCTGGAATGGCCCTGGTTTCAGCACTGAAAGTCCTGTTTCCCAGGAAACCCCTAAGTCCTTAGCAAACAGGGATAATTGGTCATTCTACCCAATAGTGCTTCTCCTCAGGCTTCTGGGCTACAGGGGACTTACTAAGTCACGTCCCTGTGACAGATGCAGTGGTCCTCATGGGCACTCCGCTCTCACAGATAGGTGTTCTTAGGAGAGGAGATGCACGGGGAATATTCCAAGGTGCCCAGCCTCACCCCTTATCCCACTGGCTGGTTAAGGGAGCAGGCTTTGAGTTCTAACAAACTGAAGTTTCAGTCCCTGCGTGGCCACCGTGTGTGTGATTGTAAGAGTACTTTCTGTGGTAAGTATAAGTGTCTATTAAATGGGTGTATTCGTTTCTTAGGGCTCTGTTTATATTTTTTTAATTTTTTTAAAAATACCTTATTTATTTTTGAGAGTGACAGAGTATGAGTGGGGGAGGGGCAGAGAGAGAGAGAGAGACACACACAGAATCTGAGGCAAGCTCCAGGCTCTGAGCTGTCAGCACAGAGCCCGACGTGGGGCTCGAACTTGTGGACCACGAGATCATGACCCAAGCCAAAGTCGGACGCTTAACCGACTGAGCCACCCAGGCGCCCCTCTTAGGGCTGTGTGTGAAACAACAGATACTTATTCTCTCACAGCTCTGGAGGCTAGCAGTCTGAAATCCAGGTTTGGTTGGATCAGGTTCTCTCCGGAGGCTCTAGAGGAGGGCCCTTCTTTGCTTCCGGTTTCTGGTGGCCCCCCGCTGTTCCTTGGCTTGTAGCATCACAGCTCCAATCTCGGCCCCCATCTTCACGCTGCCCTGCATCTCGGAGTCTCTCAACCCCCTCTCCCTTATAATGGAGTGCTTTCGACAAGTATCCCAAGAAGCTAAAGTGTCTGTCCTGGTGAGTCAGCTGGCCAGACATAGACAGTGGACTAAGGCAGAGACAGATGGATTTAGGGCACATTCTCAGCCAAGGATAATCTCATTTCCCAGTCTTTTATTACGGCTGCAAAGAACTGTCAGGTAAGGTCCCATTCGCAGGTCCCAGGGGTTAGGACTTGGGCACAGCTATTTGGGAGACACAAGTCAAACCTCTACACAGGATAATGATAGATTTCTCATCAGATTGTTGTGAGGTTGGAAGGAGCCAGCACACAGGCTATTTCAGACGTCCCGGCCCTTAGTAAGACTCAGCGAGCGTAGCTTGTGGTCCCCCGTGTGTGTGCACATATACAAGTACATAAAATCTCTGCAGGGCAGGGGAGGCCCTGGTGGCAGGGCCCCTCGGTTTCTATGGTCTCCCCCCCACCACACTGGGGCATCTTTTGACTGCCCCTGGGTTGGGGACACTGGCTGGTGGGTGGAGAACTTCAAGATCAGTTTAGAAATTAGATTCTTCCAGAAGCAGCTTCTCACAGGGCGTAGGAGGCAGGGTTTCTGCTTTTAACTCTGTGGTCAGGTTTTCTTTAGGGACAAAGGCAAAATGTCCGGGCCCCGGGAACGAGTGAGGGGTATTTATGTATTTATCTATCTAGCCATTTAAAACCAAATTCTTAACCAGTTTTCCCTCATCCGTTCTTTAAAAAAAAAACAAAACAAAAAAAGAGTTTTATTGTGACAATATTATAGTCCCTAGGATTCAGCATCTAGTTTAAATAAACACTTGTGTTTTACCCATACTAATAGTAATGATTACATGTTATTTTGTGGGAAATGGCAAAAAATTGTTCCAGGGGGTGGGCCTCACAGATAATGAATTTACCTTTTTGTGTAATAGGTCTCAGCTTTTAATAAGCCCGCAATTTCCCTCGACAGTCCGACAAAAAAGATCCCAAATTGCATTTGGGACGTGTCAAGGAAAATAAGCTTTCTCTCTAAAAAGATGAAATAATTTCAATTACTCCTCAGACTATCATTTTGGCCCATTAAATGCTTTCCCCATTTGCTGTTCAGACTGACATCAGGGGCTTTGCTATCAAAGAATATGACTGTCATCGTCTTTGTCAAAACGGGCCGTCCCTCCCCAGCTCCGAGGTCATTTTTTTTTTGTGGCCTGGGGAGGGCCCGGCGCAGCGCAAACAGCCCCGCTTGTGTTAATGGCCTTTGGGAAAACGCAGTGTCGTTGGCCCAGGAAGAAATGCCAAGTGGTGGGCTGGGGTTCCGGGGAGTTTCCGCGGGTTCTAATTGCCTCGCTGAAGGCCCTGATGCATCGGCTCTTGCAGGCTTCGTGCCCTACCTTAGCTGCCAGGAATCCACCAGCAAGGACAACATGTCCCACTGCCTGAAAACCTTCCAGGAAAGCACACAGCGATATAAACACCAGCTGGAGAAGTTTCGCTGCTCAGTGGCCACTGCCCGGAAGCTGAAGCCCGTTTGCTCGGAGGAGACGGTCCTGCGGGAGCTGCATCAGTATTATCGGCAGTATCACCCCCTGAGTTTGGGTACCGGCTCCCGGAAACCTGCCCCCTTCCCCCCTGGGCACAAGTGCAGGGCCCGGCAGGCCCCAGGGGACACAGAATCCAGCACCCGTGCCAAATCCCCAGGTGGTAGTGCAGGACGGAAAGGCTTGGTCTCATAAGATGAGAAAGAAACGTTTCTTGGTGGGGGGCGGGGGGGGCAGAGGGACACGGTCCCGGTCGGGCAAGAGAGTGCTGGGAACTGAGACCCTGGGCAAGTCACCAGGAGTGTTGGGACCTCACCTGCCCTCTCAGTACGTACGTACACGTGTTAGCTGCTTTGTCTGTGCTAGGCGCCGTTATTTCATGAACCTCGACGTCAGTGCTATGATGGCGAGACTACGATTCCCGCTTTAGAGACGGGGAAAGTGAGTCTGCAGAGGTGGTGGTGACCCTTGTCTGAGGTCAGACCTCGGCTCGAACCCGGCTCTACCAGGTGCTAGGTGGGTGGGAAGGGGTTGGCCCCGAACAACACCACAAAAGCGATGACAGAAACAACTGACGACGTGATTACGTGTAATGCTAATCACAGCCATGATTTGCCTTAGACCATTTTTAAGGTCTAAAGGCCTGTAGGAAAAGTAACGAACTCCAGAACTGCCTTTATTATCATTACTCTAATTGCTTGGGGTTGCAGACTCACATGCGTGTTGTGCTTTAAAGTTTTCCAAGCCATAACATCTGCCTTCAGAGTTTAGGATTTAGCCCAGTTCTGTGACTGTCTGCTGAGTGACGTAGGGCACATTGCTTCCCCTCTCTGGACTACAGCTCCTTCATCCAGTGTGGGGAAGGATGGACTAGAGGCTCCCTACGGTGCGCTCCCGCTCTGAGGGTCTGGGACTCAGTGGCCTAATTCTATTCTGACAGCAGCTAGAAGAGGCAGGCGGGCAGTTACCTTTCATCTCACAGATGTGAAGTCGCTCAGGGTCAGCGCCAGAGTCACTCGCGACCTGAAGGCAGTTTCCTGGTGCTCAGCCTGATAGGCTTCCTTCTGACCTGGTTGCTTCTCCTGATTCCTTTATGTGCACGGTCAGAGCGCAACGTGGGAAGCTTCTTGATTAATCTGGGACAGGAGCAGGATCCGGTGAAGGGGGAGAACTAGAGAATCAGACAGACGCAGGCTTGAAGCCTGGCCCTACCACTCCCTTGCCGCGTGACCTTGGCCAAGACGCTCTTAACTTCTTTAAGGTCTCGGTTCTTCCTCTGTAAGGTGTAGGTAATTACAGTGTCAAGTTCTTACAGTTCGTGAGAGAATGAAATGGGAGGGTATTTGCAAAGCCCCTACCAAGGTGCCTGCTACTCGGTGTCGACCAACTCGGTGCCCTTAGCACGTCTGGGGGCCTCTTGGGGTTCGCCAGCGTAGCTGTTGGGGTGCCAGCTCACTGTGTGGCTTCTCAAAGCCCTCAGAAAGCACGGTGTCTTTACAGAATGCAAACACATAAAGAAACCTCTCCAGGAGCCTCCAATCCCCGGCTGGGCTGGCTACCTCCCGAGAGCCAGGGTCACGGAATTAGGCTGTGCCACGAGGTACACTGTGATGGCCAGAAACTGCTACAGAGACTTCCTGGACCTCGTGGAGCAGGCCAGGAAGGCACACCTGAAGCCATATGAGGAGTAAGTCTGGCTTGGGGCGTGGCTGCGGGTGACAGGAACCAGGGCGAGAGCAGTTGTCGGGCTGGGGCATTCCCAGATGCCCCATCCCAGCTGTAGGGGGCCTTTGATTTGTTTTACAGAAGGGGCCTCGTTTGTAACGGGGGCCTTCAAGGTGGGCCGCTCCCCTCCACTCCCCACCCCACCCACCATTTTCCAGAAGCCCTGCTTGCGGTCCTGGCTGGTTTGCAGGGCAGAGGCCGGGAGGAAAAACCAACAGGGCCACGTGTCCTGGCAGCAACCTACGGCCCAAGGGCACCGAGGGAGGGACATGGTGTGGCACCGCATAGGGCAGCTCTTTGGCCTCAGTTTTCCCTTCTGCAAAATGGAGATACGATAATCCTTTCATTTTAGGATAAATCGTAAGGATTAGAAAGAAACACGCTGTGCTCACGCAGGATGTGCAGAGATGGTATTTTTTCTTTTTATTATTAAAAAAAAAAACGAGTAAGTCTATGACTTCTGTTCTTCAGAATATACGGAGTCGGGTCCACACAGCCTCCTTCTGCTCCTTCTCCAAAGGTTTTGCAACACCAAGGGCTACTGCCAAAATATCCGGAGTTTTCTATCCCAGGTAAGGGGGGGGAGTCCTTCTTGCCTTCCTACTCCTTTTAAAAGGGGGATGAAATGTTTGCAGAGCCTCCCTGCTTAGCTGGGCCATCTGCCTGCAACTGGTGGGGGTGGTTTCTCTTCCAGGTGGTGGCTGTCCTGCCCATGGAAGACCCCTGACAGAGGACCCCAGGCCTCCAGTGACGTGTGGCTGTGCCCAGAGATCAAATATGTCCTGCAACGGGAAGATTTATCTAGAGCCTCTGTCCTCAGCAAAGTATGCAGAAGGCTGATGCAGACAGCCTCTCAAGGAGAGGTGAACTTCAAGGGGGGACTCAAAAGCTCACCATTCTTACATGAGAACCAGGCCCTGACCCACACCCAACAGGCACTACGGACCTTTCAAAATCTAAGAATCCTTTCGACTGCCACCTGCACCCTGTTTGGCAATAGCATGTCATTAATGATAAAGGCCTTTTATTGTGTGGGAATAAAGAGGATGCTTCTCAGCATGCTGAAGGTTTCTATGGTGAGGGGGGTTGCAGGTTATGTTGACATTCAGAAGAGCTAGGGAGAGGCCCATCTCATCCTTACCTTGAGGTGACCGTGTGCACCTGGGTCAGACTCTTCCTGAAGCCCTAGCCCAGCCTCTCACCATCAGTCCCCGTCAGCCATCTTGGGTCCTGACATGGCAGTTCCCACCAGTGGCACAGATGCCATGCCCAGCCAACCCTGCTGTCTCAGAATCCCAGTCCCCAGGCGACCCGGTGGCAGGCACGAGGTGTATTCATTTCATCGGGCTTCTGTGACACTGCCTCAAAGAGGCACCAAAAGATGACGGAAGTTTATTGCCTCGCAGTTCTGGAAGCTAGAAATCCGAGTTCAAGGAGTGAATAAGACCACACTTCCTCTGCAACCTTAAGGGCGAACCCTTCCTTGCCTCTTTCCAGCTCCTGGTGGTGGTTTGCTGGCAATCTTTGGGCTTCCTTGGTACGTAACTATAATGTCTGTCTTTATCGTCCCGCAGCATCCCTCTGTGTCTCTCTGTCTTCGCGTGGCAGTCTTCTTGAAGGACACCTACAAAGAGCCTATTTCCAAATAAGTCATAGTCTTGCGTGCTGGGGGTTAGGACCTCGATATATCATTTTGCGGGGACACAGTTCAACCCACAGCACGGGCTTGCCTCCTTCTGCCACTAACAGGCACTCTCTCTGACCTCGCTCGGCATCCGCTGGCACTCAGAAGGCCTCAAATGCAGCTCTCCTGGTGCAGTGAGACCACTGTAGGCATCAAAAGGCTCAGAAATGGGCAGAGCCAAAGGACACAGTACTGTACCGTTGGGGGTTTTGCCCAGGGTGGAAATTTTCACCAGGGTTCCCTGGGCAGAAATCAGGTGTCAGATCTTTACCTCTGATGAGTCAAAAGAGCTTTGATGAGAAAAAAGTTACCTATTTGTTTTTATGAACCTCCTAGTGGGACTCAGTGTTCTCTTCTCTTATGCAACAAACCATAGCCGTACCTATCACCATCACCTCGTCCTAATGGAAACCACAGATCTGTTCCTATCAGCTGACGTTTCTTGCAAACAGCTTAAAATAATGTCAGTGCGGATCACCACTTTATAATTATGTAGTTGTTCAAGCTACTTTATCTACCCTCTAGTATATTGTTATTCAGTCTATATATGAAGAAACACACGGTGAGCTCACAAATTTGTCCTATTTAATATTTTCACCATATTTCACATAATCTCACGTATTTGACTTTCTGCGTTTAAAAGCGTTGTGAGAAGACGCTCACAGCTTTCACCAGACAGCCAGAGGGGCCCTGGCACCGAAATGTCTCCTTGTCCAGGGAAACAACCGAGGATGTGTGTACAGGGTGATTATCATACAAAACAAAACAACAACCCAAACCCCGTAAGACTTGGGATTACAATATATCCCTTTGTTAAAAAATAATGTGATAGAAGAGTACTGCTATGGACAAATATTTATAATACAGGACATGAAAAACAGGACATAAAATGTGTAATAACAGCGAGCCCACACGCGCGCGCGCACACACACACACACACACACACACTATGATCTTGTTTTTTATTTTAAAAACAGTTGTGGGAGGGGAGAGAATGCTAACCCATGGTGCTACCAAATGGTTATTTGGATGATGATACATCACTAGTTATTTTTATTGTCTTGTGTGCGTGCTTTCCAATTTTTCACAGCCAACAGGTATTGTTTTCATAATCAGGAAAAAATGTTATTTTTAAAGATCTCGGCTGTTTTCATCTTCTTGAGATCGTATGTTTAGAGGCAAAAAGCCATATCTCAGTAGAAGGTAGCTGGCATCTTGTTCAAAGGGCTGGAAGAGACTATAGATGAGATTTTTTCCAACTTTCTTAAAACCCTGGGACCCCACTATCCAGAAAGGAAAGCAGGAGATAGATCCGTTGCCTACCTGGGGCAGGTGGTCCAGCCTGCCACGCCTCTGCGGCACTCAGAAGAGAGCGACGCCCAAGAGGTGTCTTTCTGGTCACCTCTTCCAAACCCACAGAATTTGCAGATGATTGCTCTGGACTCAAGGTTATTTAGCTCTTTGCCCTTGAAATTAAGGGGTGCCAGGATTGAAATGATTCCTCGCAAGGAGCCCTCATCTTGATCTTATCCGCGGTACCATATAGCACATCAGTATTTAAGTCACTGACTAATCCATTTGGTACCACCTTTAAAAATTGGCTTGAAGTGTGAAACAAAAGCAAAAAACAACAACCTAGTGACAGAGGTAACGGAATCGAATAAAGGCAATCAAGAATTGTTTCATAGTATCTAATTCTTCTCCAGCTTCGTGATTCAGATCACCAAGTTCAATGTGCAAATCTGTAACTCCTTTTGTAGAAGCAGTTCCACACTGCAATTCTTTTCCTTAATCTTTGTCCTTGCTGTTTCTCTCTAGCCTATAATTTCTGGAGCGTCATCTGTCGGGGGAGGTAGGGAGGTGATTTTACCGCGCAGCAAATTATCATTATTAGCACAAGCTGCATCCGTAATGAGCTCATTCTTGCCACTAAAAACAATTCCATTACCTGATAAGACAAATTTCCGTGGGTCTGGAGACACTGAAGAAACTGAGGGTGAGGGCTTGCATGGTTGCTTTTAACAATGGGTGGGCCTTTTGTGGGATAGTTTGACTTCTCTAGCATTAAAGTGCTCCTTTGTGGTCACTTCTTTATCTTCCTGTGTGAGAATCCCCCCAGAGGCCAGATACCGGGAGGAGATGGCCAGGTTTCTTGACCTCACTCCCCCATTCCACAGAGTAGTGACAGGCTGGCCCCAAACAGGATCTCGGTTACAGCTTTAACTTTGCTCCAGCCCAGCCACGAGGCCTGTGGCCAGGAGGTAGATCTCAAGTCTGTGTTTTTTTCCTGGCTGTGTGACTCTGAACACTTTCCTTAACCTCTCTGAGCCTCAAATTCCTACTGTGTAAAATGAAGAGAACAAAACAGGCCGGTCAGTAGCACGATTGGTTATGAAGATGAAGAGATTAGGCAGATACATCTGGTCCACACGTGCTCGGTAAATATTGTTATTGTCAATTACCATTAAGGTAAAGGGACCCGGGAACATTGCGGACATAGGTTGGGGATGGGGTTGTTCTGTCTTTGAGCCCACCCAGAGAATTATTAACAGAAAACGGTTCAGAACCCGGGCTCCTGGCCACTAATAAAATGCTCTCTTCCCTGCTGTACATTTCTTCCAGGGACTCTACCCCAGGAGGGAGGCAGGACACACATGATTGGCCAATAATAAAAACAGAAGCGGCTGCTAATGTCCTTACTTATGTCAGGCTCTGGCCTAAGTCATTTGCCGGAATAGCTTATTTAAGGAATATTATAACCCTTTTGCTCTCGCAGATGAATAAACTGAGGCAATTTGCTCAGAAGCACACAGACAGTAAACGGCAGAGCCAGAACTTGAACCCAGGCCGTCTGAGGCCAGAGTCTGCCCACCTAACCTTCATGTCACATTGGCATGTCCTCCGTGGCCACTGTCACAGTAACGTGAACCACTGCTAAATGAGCCGTGGTTTCACCATCGAATCGATCCAGAAAGAAATGAGATGAGAGGATAAACGAGAAACGCGGAAGTTTAAGAATGTGATAGAGCCAGTATAATGGGGCTCAGGATGTTGAGAGCCGGGCTCTGGGCGGGGGTTGGGGGGGGGTTGGGGGACTTCACGCAGGTTTGTGCCATGTGACTACTGGGTGATCTGGAGTGAGAAACTCGACCACTCCCAGCCTCAGTGTTCTGTTATAAAGTGATGCTTCCTTCTTCGTGAGGTTGAGAGGCTGAGATGGAATCAGGCACACAAAGGGCATGGCAGGGCGTTTTGCAGGCACAAGACTCACGGGCTAACCTTGACCAAGCTGGAGGCTCTAGAAAAGAAAAGCGACAAATCAGGGCCCCTGGGTGGCTCAGTCCGTTAAGCACCTGACGATTTCAGCGCAGGTCCTCATCTCACGGTTCGTGAGATCGGGCCCCGCCTCAGGCTCTGAGCTGACAGTGCAGAGCCTGCTTGGGATTCTCTCTCTCTCTCTCTCTCTCTCTCTCTCTCTCTCCACCCACCCCCCCTCTCTCTGCCCCTCCCCCACTCTTTCTCTCTCTCAAAATAAATAAATAAACTGTCCAAAAAAAAAAAAAAATAGGAAAAACAAAAAGGCAGAAGTTAAAAGGTTTATTTAAGGCCAGAGACTGGAGGCCCTGATCTCCCTGCCCTGCTCCTAGGCCTTGCTCATCAGCCCCTCTCCCACCCCAAGAGTTTCAAGAGCCGGGGTCTTGGCTCATTTCCCAGAAGGCCCCTGAGTTCCTCAAGCTTATTACCCCCCACCCCACTGCCCCCTGGCCTCCTCCCCAACAAATTCCCTGAAGTTTCCCCTGGTGCTCAGCCCAGAACCAGTGCTCCACAAGCGTGAGCCATCATCAGGTGAGACGACCCAGCAGGGAGAGTCCCTAACTGCCCCCTCCTTGAAAGCCTCTGTTTTTCAGCTGAGGGGGGGGACTTGATGGGGAGAGTGGGGTCTACCAGCCTCCATCAGTCTTCCAAAAGTAGGCCCCACAAAGGAGGCTAATGTGTCCCCAACAACAATCCACATTCATATTTGGATTCAAACCAGATTTGTTTGGAGTCTCCAAAGGCTGAGGGGGAACGTGTACCCCTACCTTTCCCGACCAGCCTGGGGTACCGTCAGGAAGGGCCACCAGGCATTCCATGGCCTGAAGGAGCTGAACAGCCAGCCTCAAGGTCTTTTAGGCTTCATTTCTGGTATGTTTTCTCCCGAAGGTCACGCCAAGGGCAACTGTGGCCAGGCCTCTCCATCGGGCTGCTGAGGCACCCCCCCCCCCCGCCCCGCCTCCCACAGTCCCAGACCCCCGCTTCAGGGTTTGGGGGCCGGCAGCTACTAACAGACCTCCGGCTCAATGCCATTTTACCTAAAGCCGCTTCCGTTGGCTTAAGCTCAACACAATTTTGGCGATCGCTTATTTTTCAACCCATTTGTCTAAATGGCATTTTTGACTCATTTTATAATTGGCATACACATTAATCACATGTGCAGCTTTGTGAAAGTTGAGGTTTTATTTCCCTTAGTTGTCTTTTCTCCTCATTTTTTCTACTTATGAACACTTTGAGGACCTTTTAGCCAATGTGTCCATAAAGCTTTCTGTGAAACTTATTGTCACAAAAGTGGCATTTTATTTGAATGCTACCTCAGCTCCCTGCCCTGAAGGTGCCAATCCTTTTAATAAGACATAAATCACTGAGGCCTTTCCTTCTAAAGCAAGGTTTGAAAACTTTCTCTCTAAAGGCCAGATAGTCTTTTTTTTTTTTTTTTTTTTTTTTTTTTTTAATGCTTCATGGGCCATCTGGTCCCTGTTGCAAATACTCAATTCTGCAGTTTTAGCAGGAAAGCAGCTTTAGATAATATGTAAATGAACAAGTGTGGCTGTGTTCCCATAAAACTTTATTTATAGACACTGAAATTTTAATTTCATATCATTTTCATTTATCACGAAATAGTAGTCTTCTTTTGAGTTTTGTGAAAAATTATTTAAAAACGTGAAAACTATTCTTAGCTGGAGGGCCATACATACACAGGCGGCCCGCGGACCCTCATTTGCTGACCCCTGCCCTCAACAACACTTTAACCCAAGGGTATGATGCTATGATGCTAGCCAGGATCTAATCATAAGTGATGCGTTTTGTAAGTAATTTGGGTCATGCAGGTGCCCTCTTTTATTTATTTATTTTTTTTGTGTACACGTGTGCGCGAGAGAGAGAAAGCAAGGGAAGGGCAGAGAGAATCTTAAGCAGGCTCCAGGCTCAGCGAGGGGCTTGATCTCACAACCTTGAGATCATGACCTGAGCCGAAATCAACGGTCGGATGCTTACCTGACTGAGCCACCCAGGCACTGAAGCAGGTGCCCTCTTAAGAGAGACCCCTTTGGGAAACAGAAACTCCATGCATGCAGAACACAGAACATAGTCCAAACCCACCTCCAAAAGGGAGCAGGACAGGGTGATGTGGAGCTCAGATCAGCTGGAAGAAAGCCTGCGACTGGTCAAAAGATAGAGACAAAGGCCTGCCAGAGGCTTTTCATACCCTGCATTACAGTTAAAATCTAATTTAGATGAAAATAGATGCACAGAAATTAAATGTGCGTGTGAGGTTTTCGTCGCTAACTTGTGTGCCCTGTAATGATAGCTTCACCAAATTTACTCCTGTGGCTGGAAAATAAAGATGTTTTTTGAAATTTGATTTTGTGGTTTCACAAATTGTTTTAGCTCTGTAAATAGTTCAGACCCCATTTCTGATCTGCCTGAAACAAAAATAGAACATTAAAGTGTTTAAGATTCAATCAAAGGTTTGCTGTGAGCGGCACAATATTAAAATAACAGAAAAATCAATTTTTATTTTGAACATGATTTGTCTCAAATAGCGTCCTAATAGATAAGGCTGATTATATGGTAGTGAATGTAATTTATATATACCGAGCTCTATGCTTTTGTCAGAGTCATCATTAAGAAATTTGACACATAAGCCAAAGAACAATAAATGTCAGCTGAAATATATACCAGTTGGATATAAATGGGATGCTGAAATGCATGATGCTGGCACCTGCTGTACTTACAAGTAATAACATGCAGTCTAAAGCAGCTTGCGTTTTCAAACAAGAACTCTTTTTATGTTGTCATTTAAAATATCTCGTATTTCTGAAGGTCAGGAATAAATGGCACTGTTAGCATTAAAAGCTAGTAAAAGAAAAAGTCATCTGTTGTTCATTTAACATAACATTTTACGAAACAGCTTTGTAAAGTGCTCATTATTTTTCCCTTATGGAAGCTGAGGAGACAAGAGGAAGACACCTGGTTCTTAATGGAAGGCTTTGTATCACACCTCGGTTACCATTTTTTTTTAAATGTTTATTTATTTTTGAGAGAGAGAGAGACAGAGTGAGAGCGGGGGAGTGGCAGAGAGAGAGAGAGGGAGACACAGAATCTGAAGCAGCTCCAGGCTCCGAGCTGTCAGCACAGAGCCCGACGCGGGGCTCGAACTCACGGACCGCGAGATCATGACCTGAGCTCAAGTCGGACGCTTAACCGACTAACTGCCCAGGTGCCCCTCTGTTACCATTAAATCCTGATTCAGTGAGATCTTTGCGGGAATTATGTGGTTTGTGCCTGGGCAGGTAAATGCTAAGAAATAAAGCTGTCTTTACAACCGTGGTCTGCTGGCTCTGTCTGCCCAGGTCCTGGGTTTTGTCCTCATCTGTAGTGCTATGTGCCGTAAGCGTGACAGCATAACACTGGGGACAAGTGGCAAGACTGTCAGAGCCTGAAGATGGAGGGTTTTGATGTGACAGGTGCAGGCTCCCAACATAAAGAGGAGGGAGCCTCTTGTTGTGTCTCTTGGGGATAGTGACAGATGAACCAGGATCTGAACACAAATACAGACGAGGGACTGGGGTCACAGAAACTACTCAGTCAGCATTCACCAGCAGCCCCTCCTACCAGCCACATGTTCTGAACTCCAAAATATTGTAAACCTCTGATTTTGTATTTTTTTCTTTTAAAATTGGATTCAAAATGAAAACTACAAAAAAAAAAAAAAAAGCATGGACAAACACACCACTATAACCACCATGTGGAATTAGCAAAGATGAACTTTTTGTCATGTTTGCTTGATGTCCTATTGTAACGAAAGATAAATGACATTACTGATAAGGAAGGATTCTAATTTGTTCACGTTTTCATATTTTGTACCACATGTACAGTGGGCTGCAGTGTTTTGTGAATAAAAATGTACATAAGGGATGCCTGGGTGGCTTAGTCGGTTAAGCTCAGGTCTGACTTAGGCTCAGGTCGTGACCTCACGGTTTGTGGGTTCGAGCCCCACATCAGGCTGTGTGCTGACAGCTCAGATCCTGGAGCCTCCTTCAGATTCTGTGTCTCTGTCTGCCCCTCCCCTGATTGTGCTCTGTTTCTCCCTCTCTCAAAAATAAATTTAAAACATTTAAATTAAAAAAAATGTATGTCAATGGTAATTTCTGTATCTAAATGGTATCTTACTAACCCTTGTTTTTGCCCTCAAGAGGACATTTGGGGGATCTATCCATGTGGACATAAATGGACCCTTCATTACTTTTTGTTGCTAACGTTGTATTTTGGACATTCTGACGGTTGTAAATGTCATGTTGTTAATTTCACTTATATGCCACTCCTTTCTGGCGAAGGTAACTCTCAAACATTTATTATTCAGACCCCTCTTTGTGCATTGTCTGCTCACGTCCCTTTGTCCACTTTTCTATCGGACTGTGCTTTCCATTATGTTTGCTGGATACTAATTCCCTGTTGTGCCCACTTCAAATACTTTCCCTGAGGCTACACTTGTCTTTAATCTTGGTCATGGTGTCTCTGTGACTCTTAAAGAATAACTCGGGCCTGCCTGCTTTTCCTGCTTCATTTATTGGCTGTTTATCATGTGTCAGGTACTGCACTAAGTCCTTTGCATCTTTTATCATTTTTTTTAACGTTTTAAAAAATTATTTATTTGAGGGAGACAAAGAGAATGCGAGCAGGGGAGGGGCAGAGAGAGAGAGTGAGAAAGAGAGAGAGAGAGAGAAAGAGAAAGAAAGAGAGAGTCCTAAGCAGGCTCCCCATGGTGAGTGCACAGAACCCAACACAGGGATCTCATGAAACTGTGAGATCATGACCTGAGCCGAAGTTGGACACTTAACTGAGCCACCTAGGTGCCCTGCATGTTTTTTTCTTGTCAGAGCCACCCTGTGCGGGAGGATTACTGTCATTCCCGGAAGGCGTTGAGGTTGGAGATGTGACGTAACCAGCCCAGGTAGTTCAGGCAGAAAGGATGCTGAGATTCAAAGCCAGCTCCGCCCTCCTGGAGAACCAAATCTCACACGGTGAGAAGAGGTAAAAGATTAGCGAGTGTCCTTACAAACTCTTAGAAGGAAACATACGTAGTTCTCAACCCTGGCAGGGAACTTTAACAACACTGGTGCTGGGCTCCCACCCAGAAATTCTGACTGGGCCAGGGTGTGGTTGGGACATGGAATTTTCTTTTAAAGCTACCCAATTTAGAGGCACCTGAGTGGCTCAGTCGGTTGGATGTCAGGCTCTTGATTTCAGCTCAGGTCATGCATGGTTCATGGGATCGAGATCGGGCTTGTGCTGACAGAACGGAGCCTGCTTGAGATTCTCTCTCCTTCCCTCTTTGCCTCTCCCCCACGCATGCACATGTTCTCTCTCTCTCTCTCTCTCTCCCTCAAAATAAATTAACTTAAAAAAATAAATAAGGGGTGCCTGGGTGGCTCAGTCAGTTAAGTGGCCGACTTCGGCTCAGGTCATGATCTCGCGGTTCGTGAGTTCGAGCCCCACGTCGGGCTCTGTGCCGACAGCTCAGAGCCTGGAGCCTGTTTCCGATTCTGTGTCTCCCTCTCTCTGACCCTCCCCTGTTCATGCTCTGTCTCTCCCTGTCTCAAAAATAAATAAAAAAACGTTAAAAAAAATTAAAAAAAAATAAAAATAAAATAAATAAATAAAGCTACCCAGTTGATTCTGATGTGTGGCCAGGGCTGAGAACCTCTGTTCTATCATTTGTAGCTTTACTGAGATCTGGGGAGTCTCGTAGGTCTCAGATATGGACCGATTTCACTGCACCAGGCCCAGATTTTAAATGCTCTATTGGGTTTCAAGAAAATAATATAGAAAATACAAAGAGAACAAGGCTAATAAAAGAAAAACCCCAGAGTGTTGAGCTCAAGCACTTCTGCTCTGTTACAAATCCCAGGCATCCCTGTGAAGGGGCACGGGAGCTCCTAGGCTCTTGTTCTCGGAATCTCGGGATGAATCACCTGAAATGCTCTGTCACGATGCCCTTCCCAGAATTGCTAAATGAAGCTGTTTCTGGATTCTAAGAATTGAACAGGAAATACCCAAACTCTGGCCCAGCTGGTGCACCCCACAGCATCGCATCCTATGCCTCAAAAGTAACATCCACTATGTGTCACCGGCATTCCGCTCACTGGGGTCCCAGGAACAAGTGGGCAGGCTGGCCGGGGGGTGTGGGAGGCCATGTGTGGGCAGAAGGTCAGGCTGGAAGGGCCGCACTCCACAAAGGCCCCCAGTGCTGTGCCTGGGGTGGCATTGAGTCCCCCAAGATCTAGGCACAGGCTCTGCCTGCTCAATGGGCCGCCCCTTGGATTACGGCACCTGCAGAACCTTCCGTGTAGGAGCTGCGTCCCGGCTGGCTGGGTGCCAGCCCTGTGAGGAGACGCCCAGGCCCTTCAGCTGACTTACCCTTTCCTCCCAGGGGGAAAGATAACTTGGGGGAAATATTTGCATTTCACAGAATATTCCAATTTTCTTCATTTTAAAGTGCTCTTTAAAGTAAAAATGATACAGGGTCGCCTGGGTGGTTCAGTCAGTTAAGCGTCTGCCTTCGGCTCAGGTCAAGATCCTGTGGTCCATGAGTTCAAGCCCCACATCAGGCCCTGGGCTGACAGCTCAGAGCCTGGAGCCTGCTTCAGATTCTGTGTCTTCCTCTCTCTGCCCCTCCCCGACTTGTGCGCACGCTCTCTCTCTCTTTCTCTCTCAAAAATAAATAAACATTAAAAAAATTCAAAGTAAACATGATATGAAAAAGATGCCTAGAATTGGCAAACACCTTGGACAGTTTACAGAGAAAGAAACGCAAAGGGCCATTCAACAGGAACCAGATGTTCACCCTGGTTCATAATAAAACAAACACCAGTTGGAATTTAAGGAAAAGCACCTCAACCTACCGAATTCAGAAAAGGTTGGACGATTCACCATGTTGGTAAGGGTGCGAAGCGCCCTCCCGTTAGAAGGAACCGAATGAAATGACCAATATTTGACCTTCTTGGCCCAGAAGGGTGGCAATTTCATATGGTTCAGCCGAAATCCTGACCAAAAGAAAGTCATCCTAAATATTTGCTGGACAGATTTTTGTAATGTAAAACAACCAGAGAGGATAGTGATTGCATGAATATCCATCCTGGGAAAATTTTGGAAAACACTCCTATGTCCATTAGCAGAGACAATCACACCACATTCACCCCTCAGTGGAACCTAGGAAGCTGTAAGAATGAAGAGGTTCTTTCTGCATCATTAGAGAATAATATCTAATTTATTGATAATGCAAAAAGCAAAGTTAGAATGGTGTCTATTGTATCCAACCAGTTGTTTGAAACACAAAGGGTGGGGGTGGGGCTGGGGCTGCCTATGTGAGGGGAGGCACACGTGGGTACATGTAGAATATTTCCGGAAAAAGACTGTGCTTGTCTCTGGGAAGGGGAACCAGAGACTTGGAGGGTGAGGGTGGACAGAGACATAGCTTGTGTAAGAATACTCTTCTAGGTGTTGCATTTTGTACCATGTTACATATTAATTTATTTTAAGCCCCTTTCCCACCAGACCACAGGCAGGCTTTAATCTAGATAATAATTGCCCTGAGTTACTCCTGCTATAGGCCGCTCCTGCCTGGGGTCTGCTTCCTACCCTGGGATGTTAAAAGCTGGGTGGGCACCACGTGGGAACAATGATGACCTCATCAAATGGGACAGAAATTCATTGTCGAAGCAAAGGAAATACATTAGAACAGGCCACACAAAGTGCCCTGAAAGACAGAGATGGTGGCAGAGGGGGGCCAGGGGGGACTTTTCAGGCGTTCCCTCCCGTCCCACAAATCATTTCTGAAATATGACCCCGGAATACGGCGGGTGTCAAATGAACACCTCAACACCAAACCGAGGGCGTTAAAGAATTTATTTCCGCAAAGATATAAGAGAGTACCACGTTTTTAACAAGCGTAAAGAGACTGTAAAACGTCTTCTGACACTGTGTCGTTGCTACAAAAATTATACCTGCGGAGGAAAACATTTTCAGCATGAGGGTCATTTGCTGGTGGAAACGTGACCCCAGATGAGTAAACAGCAGCTAGCCAGCCCCCTGAAATTCAGATCCCTTGACTGGAAGGGTCTGCTCTACCAAGGTGAGTTCAGGGGATTCTTTCTAAGCAAAACCACTCAGAGAACATCCTCCACCCCTCTGGCTTCTTAATGAGCTGAGAGTGAATCAGCTGCGTCAGACCCAGGATTTTTTTTTTTTCTTTTTTTGTCGAAACCAAGAGAGTCTCTGATGGGCCTGGCAATGCATTCCCAGGGGCACCCTAGCCTTCCCAGAGAAGACTTTCCCTGTAGAGTCAAGATCATGGACGTTCTTCATATGCAGCTTCTGGGAATATAAAATGTGGCAGCCTCTCCAGAAAAAGGGTCTGGTAGTTTCTCTAAAAGTTAAACCTAAAGTTATCACATGACCTAGCAATTCCGCTCCTATATACCCAAGAGAAATGAAAGCGTGTGTCCACATGAAAACTTGTATACAAGCAGCATTATTCATAATAGCCCCAAGGTGGAAATAACCCAAATGTCCATCAACTGATTAATGGATAAAGAAAATGTGGTGATATAATATTATTTAGAAATAAAAAGGAATGAAGTACAGACACATGTGACAACATAGATGGGTCTTGAAAACATGATGCTGAGTGAAAAAAGCCAGTCACAAAGGACTACGTATTATATGATTCCATTTCTACGAAATGTCCAGAGCAGGAAAATCAATAGAGAAAGAAAGGAGACTGGTGGCTGCCTAGGGCTAGGCAAAGGGACAGGGAGATTAGCGGGTGACGGCTAATGGGTATGGGGTTTCCTTTTGGGGTAATGAAATATTCTAAAATTGATCACATGATGATTGTACAACTCTGTGAATATGTCAAAAAAGTCATTAAAGGGGCGCCTGGGTGGCTCCATCGGTGAAGCGTCCGACTTTGGCTCAGGTCATGATCTCACAGTTCGTGAGTTCAAGCCCTCCGTCTGGCTCTGTGCTGACAGCTCAAAGCCTGGAGCCTGCTTCAGATTCTGTGTCTTCCTCTCTCTCTGCCCCTTCCCTGCTCATGCTCTGTCTCTCTCTGTCTCAAAAATAAATAAACATTAAAAAAAAAATTTTTTTTAAAGTCATTAAATTATATACTTCTCAAGGGTGAATTGTACGGTATGGGAATGATATCTCAATAAAGATATTAAAAAAATGATCGTGAAGGATTGTCACTCCTGAGGGGTGAAGCCTGGTCAGGTTGGGGCAGCCACGCAGCCATGAGATGCAGGGCACTCCCTGGGTCCTCTGGCCCTTGAGGTGTCCCTGGCTAACGTAGAATGGTTGACCACACCAGCCTTCCCTCGGCTCACCTACAGAATGTAGCTCTTCGACAAGGGATCCCTTGTGTGAGGTGGTGACTTCGGTACTTGCAATATACAGTGTGTGGGCTGTAGCGTACCTGACAACAGTAACTCCGCCCACCCCCCACCTCACCACGGTGAAATCCAGGCAGTTCCACCATGCATTGTAACACCTGGCCTGACAGATCCTCAGTGCCACGTCTGGCTGTGTGAGCCGGACGGGACCCGCTGTCAAAAGACCTGGGTCTAAGTCTGTGCTGTGCTTGATGGTCTTGCCCTGCTCTGGAGCATAGAAAACACTGGCACAGCCACGCTGACATCTGGTCCTTCCAACAACACGTGGAGGAATCTAGAACACTAAGGTTTTTACGGCTAGCACAGTTAAGTGGTGCAGCTGAGTAAGGTCTTGGTGTGTGTTTTTGGAAACATTTTGTGGTCCGGTATTCTTCCCTCCAGCTTCCCTATATGGTCTCAAACGAGTTCTGTGAATCTCTGTATCTACTCTCCTCATCTCCAAATGAGAGCAGTTGAGAGGTGGTATCTAAGCTTCCTTCAGACTCTAACATCCTACTATTTTATGATGCTCTTCTTTGAAGATGGCTTTCTTTCATTCTGTATTTAAATGTTTTTTAGGGGCGCCTGGGTGGCTCAGTCGGTAGAGCATCCGACTTTGGCTCGAGTCATGATCTCACGGTTTGTGAGTTTGAGCCCCGTGTCGGGCTCTGTGCTGACAGCTTGGAGCCTGGAGCTTGTTCAGATTCTCTGTCTCTGTCTTGCTCTGTCTCTCTCTCGGTCTCTCTCTCTCTCTCTCAAAAATAAATAAACATAAAAACTTTTTAAAAATATTTTTAAGTTTATTTATTTTGAGAGTGAGCATGAGTGGGGGAGGGGCAGAGAGAGAGGGAGAGAGAGAATCTAAATTAGGCTCTGTGTGGACTGTCCGTGTGGAGCCCAATGCATGGATGGATTGTGAGATCATGACCCGAGCTGAAATCAAGAGTACATCGCTTAAGCGACTGAGCTACTCAGGCGCCCCTTTCGATATTTTAAACACAGTTAGGTCCTCTCCCAGCACCCCATACCAAATAAGATTCTGTTCCCTTGAATAAGGAGAGATTGCTACTGTGATCTAGATCCTAACCCACTCCCTATCCTTTTCATGCCACAGTCTCCAAGCAAACCAATTCACGTTGTGAACAGCACCCCAACTGGAATTAACTTAGTGATTTCTTACAAGTTCTGCCCAGGCGTTTTTCTCATTGTTTGAGATAAAACAGTTTCATATTGGCCTGTTTCTCAAATCTATGCCTTATAACTAACTGATGCCTTGCTCCTGTCAAGTTGAATTTGGCCTGAGGAAAATGATATTTGATTTTTCAAAGTGAATCAGATGGATAGATGGGGGAGTTGAGATGAATAGTTGGGTAGATAATGGATGGATGGCTGGATGGCTGGTCAGAAGGATAAAGAAACAGATGACTAGATAGATGGCCATTGGATAAATGGATGGGTGAATGGTTAAGCAGATGGACAGAAAGGGATGAACAGATAGGTAGATGGTTATTTAGATGGGTAGGTGGGTCACTGGATGGACGGATGGATAGATTGACAAGTAAATATAGATAATACAACGTATGTGGAATAAGAGATACGCACTCAGTCCCATTTTCACCGCTTTGCACCGTGATTTGCGAAGCCCCCAGCTTGGGCCGGAACAGATTGATCACATGGTTGTTCCAGAGGAACTTAACCTTCTGGATTTTTCCAACATTGATGTCCACGTCAATGTCACGCATGTGACTTGCATGTGGTTGGAGGGATCCTCTGAAAGCACAGACATAAAATGTTGTATCAGCTGGATATACGAATACATAGGATGATGGCAATCTATCATTTCTCCAAACGATGGCTGTTATTGTTGGTTTTCTGCAAATACCTTGAATGACTTCGTGTACATCCAGCGGCTGCTAAAACACAACTGTATTTGTGACGAACACATCTTCAAGAAATACAGGACCAGAGATTTGTACCGTCTTAATTTGTCCTTAGGGGAAATCAAGCATTTGGGGAAGCATATTTACCCTATGATTACACTACAGGACTAACTAATCCAATGTCATATGTTTAAAGATGTATGTGGTTCCACAGAGGTCTTCTGTTAGGATTTCGTATGGAGCAGAGAAAGGTGTCGAAGAACTTTCACTTAACATGAAAAGTGTTATGTAAAAGTTAGTACAAAAACCAGAACGTGATTTTGTAGCACAGTTACGCATTCATACAACACCTCGTTACCAAGCACCTCCTATGCCCAGCAGAAGCTAGGTGCTGAGGTTACCATAGCAACAAGAAGCTTGATATGTATGTATGTGTGGGGGGTGGAGAGGGTATGTGTTGGGAGGAGTCACCACATAAAAGGGCCTTTGAAGAATTTGATATCTGTTAAACCTAAGTCAGAAAGCAATGACTGACATTGCAAAAGCAGTTAGCACATATCTCCTTTTAAAGAGTGAATTCCCTCTCTCTGGGCCTCACTTTTCTCATCTGTAAAATGGGATGATTGGATTAGATGCTAATATTTTCCCCCAGCAACGACACTCCAAGATTCACTGGTTCTGTATAATAGATGGCCAGATTTACAAAGTTGATACCCAATATCTTAGGAATAGTCTTTTATGAAAAGTAGGACCACTTCACTCTACTGTCGAACTTACTTGAAAATTTCATATTGTTTTGAGTTCCCGTTACTTCCATACAAAGCAATCCTGAAGTACCCGCTTGTTTTCCGTTTTCCAGCCAGTGTGACCGACACCCTATGTCTCCAACCTGTCCAAAGACATACAATCAGTTCAATGAATTCATCTTGTTGGGAAAAAAAATCACCCCATGGAAGCCTTCTTGCTCCAAGCTCTGAATCTCCCCCACGATGCGAGGTAAGGGGGGAAGGTGACAGTGGTTTCTTTCATTGAAGTTGGAGTCCCAGACACTCAGATTCTAGGTGGAGGTGAGCGATGCAGGGGGAAGAAAATACTATTGTTCAGCACAATCTCCTGCCAATACAGCAAGGCACACGCCCTGATGGATGAGAGACAGCCTCTTACTGCACGTGTGTGCCCGAAGTTCACATCATTACACAGAAAGGCCATCCGGACAGGGAGATGTTTGCACCATTGGGATAAACCACCGGCTCCTCTCCTCTCGTTATTCACTATTTTCACATGCAATGAACTATTTTAATTTTTTGAAAATTTTACAAAAATCCCCAAATCTTCATCAGGACCCCATCTACCTGCCCTCCATCTCAAGTTTGTCCTTGAGGTAACCATTTTGATGTCTATACTTAATCAAGTCCAGGGGTTCTCAATCAGGGGTGATTTTGCACCTCTGGGGACGTTTGGCAATGTCTGGAGACACTGTGAGTTGTCACACCAGGAGAGGGGGCTGCTGATGGCATCTAGCGGCCAAGTATCTGCTAAATATCTTGTAATGCATTACAGCCCCCACCCCCACACCAACAAATGATCCAGCCCAAAATGTCAGTACTGCTGAGGTAGAGAAACCCTAATCCGGAGCTTTCCCTGAGCATTCATACATACATGGGTAAGTTTACAAAAGAATATCTAGGCTTGTTTCCCCTTCCACAAATAGGATGCACAGTTATTCTCTATTGTCCCCACCTGTCTCCACCCCAGACAGATTTACCACCCTCTATTGTCCTGCTCTGTGTTCTGGAAGGCCACCCCCACCAGGGATCTCTGCTACTGGCTTTCTATTGAGTTCAGCCAATAAGAGACTTGTTCAGGAGATCAGGAAGCAGGAGGAAAGGGTGGAACCATCTCTCATGCTCACCTGCGGTCTCCTACTGTATACCAGAGGTCCGGTGGTAACTCCCTGTCTCTGTGATAGCCCGATTCCAGGACCCCACAGCCACCAGATTCTGGGCGCCTCAGCACCCCTTGTTTGTTCCTTTAACCCCGCCCACACCTCTCAGAGTGGATCCTTCAAACAAGTCTCTTCCTCTGAACCACTTCAATGAGTTCTCTCTCCTGTCAGGACCCTGGCTGATTCATGTTGTGTTGCATTTGTTGTATTGATACGTGTCGTTTGGCACTCGCATTTTTCACTTACTATGCTTTAGAGGATCTCTCTCTTCAGTACATAGAGCTCTCTCCTTGCTTTTATTTATTTATTTATTTATTTATTTATTTTAAATGTTTATTTTTAATTCATTTTGAGAGAGAGAGAGAGAGAGAGCATGGGCAGGGGAAGAGCAGAAAGAAAGACAGAAGAATCTCAAGCGGGCTCTATGTGGTCAGCACAGAGAACCCAACTTGGGGTTCCATCTCATGAACCATGAGACCATGACCTGAGCGGATATCAAGAGTTGGACGCTCAACCGACTGATCTACTCAGGCGCCCCTCTTTTTGCTTTTCATGATTAAATATAGTACTTGGTTGTTTACCAGTTGGTGGGCATCTAGGTTTCTCATCACTAAACTTTTAGCATTAAATACAATGCCGCAGTGAACATCTCTGAGCACACCTTCTTATGCAAGCGTTTTCCTAAGGTACGCCTGAGAAGGAGAATGACTGGGTTGAAGGAGTATGCACATGAGACTTTATAGATACTGCCAAGCTGTTATCTTTCCTAAGTTTTGTGAGGATTACATGAGATGCTACATGTGGAAAGTGTTTTGTAAAGTGCTGTATAATTATTTTTTAATTTATAACTCCCTTGGAAAGCAACTGCTATTCAGCCCCCCTGTGTTATTACTTATAACAAATGAATCTTGATGATTTCACCATCTTGTACTTTCTTTTTGGTGAGAAGCTGGCCAAAATAACAACACAAACACAGCATGTGTGTGTGTGTGTGTGTGTGTGTGTGTGTGTGCATACATGTGTGTGTGCATATGCATGCATGATTGTGTAGGGTACTCCTATGACAGATCATCACTGGCGTGACCTCTTGACTTACAGTGATTTTGCCCCACACGATCATCTTCTGTTAATTGATTCATGCTTTTTGCCACCAGGGTGGGTGAGCACATGACCAGCCTGTGCCAATCATTGTACTCCATTCCATTGATCAGAATTATTGGCTATGGGGGTAAACATGAGGAGAGACAATGCCATTCTACTGTCCTTCTGTTACAGCTAAGCTGGCTGGAGTTGAGTTTCTGGCCGTTGTTAGCAGGGGTCCTGACTAATTAGGCCGCTCCACTTTTCCAAATTATTTGCAAGAGTTTTAAAAGAGTAAAATGGAAACTTACGCGTAAAGTTACCACTGTCTCCTGTGTTCAGGAAAAAGGTCTGTCCCACAGCTCTGGTTTTCCCCTGAAATCGGTCAGCATAGTGCCCCATTTGGGGGCATCCTTCAGGTGGACAAGGGAAACAGTTACCCTAGTGAAAAAACATAATTTGTTTGTTCGTGCTGGGCTTTGACTCACTCACTCCCTCACTCTAGCAAGCAAGTAACCCATCTTGCAATCTGTCCTTGTATTTATCTACATGCACACATCCATCCCCCATCCATCCTCTCACCTGCCCATCCAACCATCCATCTACCCATTCATTTCCCCTCCATCCTCTCATCTACGCACCCATTCACCTATCCATCCGCCCATTCTTCCACTCCTCCACCAACACGCATGCATCCGTCCTCTGAGTCACGCACAGAACTGGGTGACGCCCTGCTGTGCACCCAAAGAAGTACCCAGAAAACCCGGAGTAGAGTTGGGAAGACAAGTCATATCCATGAAGCAATAATGTTGAAATATGGACGGGAACGGCAAGACATCTTCCAGGAGGAGTAAATGGGACGAATAAGTTATTCAAAAGAGCAGAGGAAGAGAAGATCTGTGACCGTCTTCCTTCGAATGCGCGTTACATAACTGATCCCCGTTTGGCGTTCCCCACATGGTAGCTCATCAGTTGGGCCTGGAGGAGGCGGTTTGCTCTGTTCAGATCAGACTAACGTTTTCTGCGACAGTGTCGCCGGTCCTTGTTCTTTGCCCTCGCCACATCCATCGTCCATGGTGTGCAGAGCTATCCCGCACTTTGGGAAGCATTAAGACAAGGGCTGGGGGGGCTGGATACTATCACCCATGCCCTGACAAGAACCAGCACAGCCAGAGCTGCATAGCAGATCCTCACACAGTCCTTCTGACGTTAGTTCAACCCAAGACGGTTAATTTTTCAAAATTAACTTTGGCAGGAACGCATGTGAGTGTAAATATATTTTTACATTTACTTTGGAGAAGAAAGCATTTTGAAACGTCAAACTTTTGCAACCGCAGAATACTAACTGATTCAGGGAAGCAGCGCACGCCTTCACGGCGGCTTGCTGTTGCAGAATTAATATCACCTCACAGAACACTTGGGGACACGGTACCTCTATAATGGGGAAATCTGGCAGATTTTTTTTTTTAAACCTTAAACAAGTAATCAAACTGTCCGTCCTCAAATAATGAGACGAAGTGCCACTAAATAAATGCCAGGGCCCCCGCTTGTGACACACTGAGGAGTCGAGAGCACTCAGTGAATCACGAAGAGATAACCAGATGAGTCGAGATTGTGGGATATTCTGCCGAACACTCAGCCTGGAATCTTCATGACGGTCAGTGTCTTGAAAGACCAGTGACAGATGTAGAGCTTTTCTGGATTAAAGGAGACTCAAAAATAAATAAATAAATGCAATGGAAGAAAAAGAAGGGAAGAAAGGAAGGGAAGGAGAGGGGCAGGGAGGAGAAGAAAGTGAGGGAGGCAGGGAAGAGGGGAGAATGAAAGAAAAATACAGCTCTGGAGGACATGATTTGGATATTTGGAATTCGAATATGGGCCATATTTTAGAAAATATTAGTGTATCAATTTAACAATTTCTTGAATGTTGTTCTGTAGGAGAATGATCTTGTTCTCCGGAGATGGATGTTGAAGTATTTCTGAGCAGAGTCCTAATGTCTTGAGTTTGCTCTTACGTAATTTAGACAAAAAACTATACGTATACATACATAGAAAGAGTTAACAATCGGTGCATGTAGGTGATGGGTGTACAGGTATGCATGTACTCTTCTTTTGACTTCTGTGTAGATTGGGAATTTTCCAGAATGAAAAGCTGGGATCTAGGGAAGACCCAGCAGGCAGGTCCCCTCCTGCCCACCCTGTCCCCGGGAGAGGAAGATTCTGTGAGGTTCAGCATTCCATTAGTCATGAGGTTACAGTTCCGCTCTGTTCCAAGACACAGGGACAAAACCTGTCCTCCCCCAGCCCCGGGGGTGACCTACCTCCTGAAAGTCATTGTAGGAGGCACATGGGTAGCCCAGGAAGCCGTCGGGGCTGGCGATGCTGCTTGAGTAATACTTATAGCTTCTTAGGTGATTGCACGCCACAAAGTCTCGGGTTCCTGAGGAAGCAAAGGCCATGGGAGCCCACAGGAGACATTTCACTTTTGAAGCCTGAACTGTTCTGACTGAGCAGAAACCCCTCCTTCCACATTTCACAGATGGGTGTCAGGGCGCCCTGGCTTTGTGAAGTTTTTATCACTGACTTTGCCATACTTAGGGGCAAGTAGGAAATCTGGGGACTTGTTTAGGAATGGTGGTTGGCCAGAGTGGCTTTCCTCTCCTCACCCCTGTGTCCATTTGCCAAGAAGGTCCTACTCAAGGGCCAGCAAGTGTTGGGGAGTGACAGGTGCTAATGAGCACATTTGTCAAATCTTCTGGGGGCCCGGGCAGGGAACATAAAGAAATGATGAGGGCTGGGGGTCCTGCAGGGGGCAGTGAGAAATGTATATGCAGAGACAGAGACAGAGACAGAGACAGAGAGAATAGCAACGGTCTTTAAAGGGATCTTACACAGCCCGGCCAGTTGTATGGTAAAGGCCCAGACTACTTGTTCCGATCTTTCATGAGAAGCCAGCATCTTGACTTTTACATGGAAACCTTTCTATGCTTAAATGATAGCAGTATATTCCCAGTTTTAAAATAGTCACTGTGGGGGCGCCTGGGTGGCTCAGTGGTGGGTTAAGCGTCCGACTTCAGCTCAGGTCATGATCTCATAGTCGGGGAGTTCGAGCCCTGCGTTGGGCCCTGTGCTGACAGCTCAGGGCCTGGAGCCTGCTTCGGATTCTGTGTCTCCCTCTCTCTCTGCCCCTCCCCTGCTCGCACTCTGTCTCTCTCAAAAATAGACAAACATTAACAAAAATTTTAAATAGTCACTGTGAGGACCAATCACATACTGCTGTGGGTTGCATTCTGCCCGCTGGCCAGGCCGCAACTTTTGAACTCTGGACACCCTGGGCAGGCCTCTCATGTGAAGCAAGCTTATTTGTGCCTTTGGTCCCAGGTTGAGAAATTCTTCTTTCTTACAATTCCAGGCACAAGTTAAAAGCAGTGGACAGTAAGATTGTTGGGGCCTCTGGCCACTCATACCTATTTTATTTTACTTTATTTTACTTTATTTATTAGAGAGAGAACAAGCAGTAGAGGGAGAGAGAGAGAGAGAGAGAGAGAATATTTTAAGCAGGCCCAACGTGGGGCTCACTCTCATGACCCTAAGATCATGACCTGAGCTGAAATCAAGAGTCAGATGCTTAACTGGTGCCCCTCACTGCATTTTATTTATCATCTTTTTCTTTCAACCAAAATCTTCTTGTTTGGAAAATCGTTTTTTCACTTCTCCAGCTCTCGGTACAAAACTTTTGATGAACAGAGACACCAGACATAGCTGGGGGTCACTTTGTGGGGGGGGGGTCTGGTGGGGCTTCCCCCACCGCTCCTGGAGAAAGGCACATCTCCCCTTTGTGTCTGGGAAGCAGTGACGGGGTTAGCCCCCCAATAGCTCTGGGCTCTCCATGCCCAGGAACTTTCTGCAGAAGCTGGTTCAGTGTGGCCCACACCAACACTCATTACCAGACAACAGAACCTGTTTCAGACTTCATTGTTTCTTTCACCCCAAACTGTTGCCCCGGGATCCCATCAGAGGGGAACAAGCAGACTTAACTGTTCCTCCGCCCTGTGCCTGGGGGACTCAGGGTTCCATACAATAGACACACGCTCCAGTGTTCCTGGCCTTATTCACTCGAAATTGCCTCTTTCCTTAAGCCTGGGCTCCTATTATGTGTGGCCTGCTGGTCACTTCTGGGAGCGAGCAGCCCTTAGTCACTTCTGGGAGGGGGCAGCCCGTACTGTGACTCTCCGGGAGGCTGTCCCTGGAGTTGGCCGGTGCAGAGCCGAGAGGGAGTTAAAGCACCGTTTACTGTCAGTGGATGCTGGCTGTGGCTTCAGCAATCAGGTCGAGGATTATAAAAACGCCACCGAAGGTCACTGAGCTCAGCAGAACAGACAGCGCTGGGTGCTTGCTTTCGGCTACATCCTGGTGAGTCTGGGATGCCCCTGACACAGTCCCTGGCGTCCTGGCGCCAGGAACTCCCAGCTCAGACAAACAGATACTAAAATGAAATGACCACAGACTCAGAGCCTCCACTCTCAGGAGGCCAGTAAAGCCTGGTCTCAGGGGTGGGTGACAGGAATAGCCAAAGGCCAGAACAAGGGCAGCTAACACAGATGATGCCTTAGGCCACCTAATGTTAAGGGTCCTGAGCCTGTCCTCTCAGATGAATGGAAACCCACGCAAGGCTCTTCCCCCAGGCCCTGGGCCTCACGCTACAAGCACCTGCTGCCCGAACCCTCAGAGCACGCCCCTGCTTTGTCTTCCTCCTAGCTCTTTTCTGGGCCTAGAACCTGACCACAGCACATGGCAAGGAAGCCTAAGCCCTTCAGACCTTTGCGTACACCCAGCATTCTTCAAGGAACAGGCACGGAGGCCAGAGCCCGAGCTGGGTATTAGGCAGCATGCGGGTCCCTCCAAGTCTCAGCATCCTGACAAGGGGGAGATGGTCCAGGACGGGGCAGGAGGTCCGGGCTTTGCAGCCAGAAATTGGGCATAAATCCAGGGTGGTCTTGGGTAAGCTTTATAACTTTACTGACTCAGTTTACTTGTCTGTAAAATGGGGCTAATCAGAGTAAAGACCTCATGACATGGTTGTGGAAGTGCCCGGCCCAGACCACGCACCGTTTCTCCCCACCAGGAACAGCTGCTGTCTTGCTTTCCTCACTCACGTACCTTCCCATAGTCCGTTTATGTCAACGATGGTTGAAAGGGCATTTTTCTGACATCCAGGCATTTGCTTTCCTCCATTTGGATAGAAATCCAGATGGCCCACCTTTTGGCTCATTCCAAAACCTGAAATGTTGGAAGCAGAGGTGACCAGGGAGGTAAGTGGCCCCAACGTTAGGCTGTGGACACAGACAGTGTTCAATTCCTTCCAACTGCAGCCAGAACCTTCTTGGAAAATTCTCTCCCGGGTGTAGCCATCCTGTCTGTGGCTCTCCAGAAAGTGCTCAGAGATGGGCACTTGGTAAGACAAGAAGGGAGGAGAGCACATGGGAAGAGAGATGAGAGGGAAGCTAGGCTCTGGGTGAGCGTGCTCACGTGTGTGTGTGTGTGTGTGTGTGTGTGTGTCTGTCTGTCTGTCTTGGGGAGACCCTGAACAATACTGACATGCCCTGACATGTACCAGCAGATACATATCAAGACTGGTGCATTTTTATTACTATATTCATTTAAGACTTTTGACTTCTATGTTATATTGTTCTATTGAGACCACATGACATTATATTGCCATCTTGAGAGCCCAGCCCAATGGCTAGGAGTTTTGGTTTTTGAAGCACGCAGACCTGCGATCACAGCCTGATTGTACTTCTAGACTCCGTAAGGTTGGGCAATTACCTGGCAATGTCGAACTTCAGTTTCCTCAGCAACGAAATTGTAAATAGTAATACTCACTTTTTAGGTTGTTATGATTAATGAGCTAATGTGTATAAAATGTTCAATGCAGTATATGGTACTCAGTAAGCGATATAGTTATCCTTGAAAACATACTTCTATTGGCACGTTTCCTAAGTGGTTATATACGAAAGTAATGAAAAAAGAACAAGGACTTGTGAAGGATTAGATAAAAGGATATATTTAATCTCTAACAAAACACACTGCAACCAAAGCTTTGACAAAAGAAGTGAAAAAAAAAAAAAAAAAACAACAACAACCTTTGCATGTTGCAGGTACAGGTCAAACGTCAATAGGAAATACATCTGTCACTCTGGATAGTGGCAGATCGGAAAGGACACAAGGTATGAAGGCTAAGTGATAGCCTTCTAGGCTGCAGAAGTATCTTTTGTTTGACCTGGGGTGGCAAGCTGAATCTACTGGCAATATACTGGCTGTTTATTCATGGCTGGCACCCATTTCGACAGCTCGTGCCCGAGACATTCCTGCAGTTAACCATTTTGAATGCCACCCCTGCGGTATGTGTATGCGGGGGCGCCTGGACTTACTCTCATCAGGGATGGTTGGTCACCAAGAGGTTCAATGAGGAACTCACCTAGGAAAGGGATCATGGGAGCAGAATCCGTGTGAATCACATCCACAAACATGGCATCCGATGGGTCCAGCCGAACCTCCTCAGGCATGCCCTGGAAGCATGGCTCTGCTGGATCCAGTCCTGAAATGGGGGAGGTGGGCAGTGAGGCCACACTCTAGGACAAACCAAGATCTAAATCCTGTACCCACAAAATCCATGGGGATTCCTGGGCAGAGTCCCAGACCTCAGTAGCCATGATGTGGGCAATTGGGTCTGTAGCTCTTGGTCTGCTTAGGAGAGAGAAGTTGAGACAGAAAGGCTAACAGTGGGGTCACTGACCGTCAAAGAACATCCAGAAGTCTCTGGTGCCCGGCTCCAAGCAGGATCTAGGTGGCCCCCTTGTTCCCTCATCGCCTTTACCCTTTTTACCCTCACTTGTTACTGTTTGGTCCCTGCTTTCCAAAACTGCAAGCTCCTGGCCTTGCCCACCTCCACCCAGGCCCGGGTCCCCCAGCCCCACACTGTCTAGTCCTCTGTGGCTGCCTACGCTAGCCCCAGCCTACTGCTCACCCTCCCCCCGCCCCATTCTCCCCTGAAAAATCTGTTCTCTCCAAGACGGGGCTCAAATACCACCTCCGCTCTGAAAACGTAGCCCCTCGTTTCTCAGCACATACCATCCACATTGTGCAGGATTATTTTGTGTTCTTTAATTCTGCTCTGAATTTTACTTGCCTACTGAATCGTCTGCCTCTGGGACCAGACTGTGGGTTTCCTGAAGTGGGCTGTGCCCAGTTCATCTTTGAAGAGAGGCAGGGTGGAAGCTGCTGGGCACTCAGGACTCAGTGACCCGTCTTTAGCCCTGGTTCTGCTCAAGGGCAAATACCTGTCCTCTCTGACCTTCAGTTTCCTCATCTGGAAAGCAGGAATCACAACAACCTCTCTTACAGGGTTATTGTGAAAACCCCTTGAAATGATGTAAGAGAAAGGACTTTGCAAACTGAAAAATTCTACAGAAACACAAACTATATAATCCCCTTATTTCTTATCCGATGCCAGCAGCGTCCTGAGCAAAGGAGCCATTCGTTAAATGTTGAATGCAACTGTTTGCCAAAGTCACACACTGATTTGCTCGCACAAAATAAATAGCCGGCTGCGTCTGTCTTGTGTGCATTACTTTTGCTAAATCATTCATTCATTCATTCATTCATTCAGTATTTACTGAGCACCTCCAACATGGCAAGTTTCAGATAGCCCCTTTCATTTTTTGCCCGTGCATGGCACGGCATACATACTTGTGGAACTGCTGAATCAACATTTAAAAAATCACTTATTATTATTATATTACTCTAGCAATAATAACCTTGAAGTCATGGGTTCAATATGCTAATTCCTTTTTCTTTTTAAAAAATATAAGTGTATTTTTATTTACAATCGGGTGTTTTCTAATACACGTGAAAACATGGTCAGTTATTTTTTGATTCAAGTCGGGCTCCACCGACAGTCCGTTCGGGTTCGGCCAGTCGGGGCACGCGGGGCCGTGCGTGAACGCGCTCTGGTCTCGCCCCCGCCGCCCGCACCCCGTCGGGGCCGCGCGCTGCGCACCTGTGATCCTGCCCACGCAGCCGCCGAGCCTCCTGCCCGCTTCGGCCGCCGCGTGCGCGCCCAGGCTGTGGCCGATCAGGTGCACGTCCTCGGGGCCGTACCCCAGCTCGGTCTGCGGACGGATGCCGAGTCACGTCCCGCCGGCGGGTGGGGATGCGCGCCGGCGCCCGGCACCGGGACCGGGGGGTGGGGCAGGACCCGGGCTGGAAACTCCGGAGGAGCCACCCCCGCGCGACTCGGGCCCCAGCGGTGCAACAGTGCTGACCAGCGGCCACCGCGTTAACTGCAGGCGGGGACCGGAGGTGGGGGGGGGGGGGGGCTGCTCCCACCCACGCCCCACCGCTGGGCGCCCTCCCCTGGTCCCCTGCAGGAGATCGGCCTGTCTGGGAGAGCGTGGCTGGTGGGCCTGGCTCTGGGATTCTCCGGAATACACATTCCAAGAGGCTGTAAGAGGCCTTCCCTCCTGGGGTGATTTTGAAGACACATCTAAGCTGAGAGTCGCTGAGCGACCCAGTGTGCGCTGGGAATTCCCAGAACAGCCTGCGTGAAATAAACAGGCTTTATTTCCGAAGGGGAAACTGAGGCTCAGAGAGGTTAGTTTGCCTCGGGCCCCATAAGTAGGAGTCTTCAGGACAATCCAGGAGAGAGGAAAGCTGTAGCTTCACCTTAGAAAACGCCCTTTTTGGGCTTCCAGGCCTGCCCCCGGCCCAGGGGTCCTTAGGCTGCCTCTTAGGTCAAGGCGGTGCTAGCCTGTCCCCTCTCTGCCCGCCACCCACGGGTTGTGGCCCAGGCAGGGTTTTACCGACAGCCGTTGTATTAAGAAAGCTATCTCTGCTCCCACAACCCGAATGTTGTGCACCGCTTGGGTATATTGTGTCTTTGCCCCACGTCTCCAGTCCACGCAGATGCAGTTCACCTTCTCCACTTGAAACATTTTCTGGGGAAGACAAGTAAGAAGGAAAAACCAGTTTATTAACAGCCACCAGTCGTACACTCCAGAGATAGGAATTCACACCCGTCAAGTACCTACTTGTGCCAGAGCCTTAATATTCCTGACACTTGTCTTTTCACCACATCGCTATCAAATGGGTATACTTATCCCCACTTTAACAGATGTGGAAACTGAGGCCTGGAATGGATTAAATGACTTATAAGGTCTCATAGATACTTAGTGACACAGCCAGATCAAAAAGATCACTTACTAGATCAGGGATTAGTGAACTATTACCCCAGGGCCAAATTCACCTGCTTTTATAAATAAAGTTTTATTGGAACACAGCCACATACTTTGTTTACTTATTGTTTATCTCTGCTTCTGAGCTAAAAGAGGTGAGTTGAAACCATATGACCCAAATTGAACACAAATGCAAAAGTAATTGCTCCCTAGTTCTCCACAGGAAGTTTGTGGACCCCTACACCAGAGAGTTGAAGCCATGGGTGTGATGCTTGTATGTTCCCGACAATGGTTTGATGGGAGATCTAAGGTACTGAAAGACAAGTTTAATAAGAAAATTTAGACTGAGGTAGGATACAGCTCTCTCGGATATATGCATCTTTTATATCATGTGCTATGACCACAGTCTATTTGCCCAAGCACGGATACTGGTCCCTTGAGGGGGGAAAATAAATGTCAGAAAGGGCCACTCCATATACTTTGTTCATTTTGGGGTGCCCTGGACTGGAACTTGGTTTGAGGTGGGGAGGAGTTGGCTGGAGACTGGGGCATCACGGTGGATTGCTGTCGTAGACTCTAAGTCTAATGTTCTCTTTTGTCTTAGCAAAAGAGCGGACACAGGATTAAAAAGAGAGAAGGCTAATGTCCGGGAAAAAGACAAGAGCCACGAATAAGGGTCCTTGCCTCATATTTATTCAGATCAGAAGGCTTACAAACGTGATGGGCCTGCACAACGAGACAAAGAAACTGTGAACAGTAATTTGAGGATGTGAGGGGGAAAAGGGGATTTTGAAGATATACAGTGTTTGGGGTTTGGGTCAATATAAAACAAATTGCAGGCGCCGGGCAGATGGGTAGATGGTTGTTAACAGCAGACAGGAGGCACCCTGCCTGTTTAATCTTTGCCAGCCTAGGGGATGAGACAGACAGGGGGAATAACCTCAGGGTTAACAAGACACCTTTTCTTTTGTTAACCATCTCCGCTCTGGGCTGCTTTGCCTGAAGCACAGTCATCCAAAGTCCAGTTCACCAATTTACCTGCCCTGGCCCTATTCTCCTCTGAAAGCGGCTTTCTGCTGTAGTACTAAACTTGGGGTGCTTTCACCCTGAATATCTAATCTTGTCATTCCTATGTATCGGGCACCTTTGTGCCGATTCTATTTCAGGCCTTTGCCTCTCTCTATATATTTTTGGGGGTTCAGCACCCCCTCCCTATATGGGGGTGCCTTTGCACCTCCCTATTCTTGGTACCTTTGCATCTCCCTATTCTTGGCACCTTTGTGCCTCACTATTCTTGGCACCTTTGTGCCTCCCTTTTCTTGGAGTGCCAATCTGGTTACCCAAAATCGGGTGCGAGCATTTTATGACTTTGTGTTTCTTTGTGCCTTGTTAACCCATTGGTGTAGACCCTGGGGATTCCTAAGCTGATCCCCCACAGATTGTGTCTACCTGACTCTTCCATCTCCAGGCCTACACAATTTCCTTCTGGGACTCCAGGGGCATGTGTGAACCACCCCAATTCCAAGAGAAGAAGAGAGCCCTTGGACAGAAGCTGGTGAAGTTGGTCTCAGTGTAGACTAAGCCCCAGAGAACCATGGCCCTGGGCACCTTCTGCGGGCTAAATCTCTAGATACACAGGATTTTGGTGTTTTAAGGACAGGAGATCTGGTTTTGCTTTTCCAAGTCTGGATTCAACTTTGGGCAAGTATTGAACTTCTTTGTGCCTTAATTTGCTCATCTACAAAATGGGAACAATAACTATATCTTCCTCACAGTGTTGCTGGGAGGATTAAATGGGACAAGCACTGTGAAATGATTATACCTGCACAGTGTCAGGCTCATAGTAAATGCTCGGGAAATGGATGTTATGAATAATAATTCATTATTAATATTCATGATAACTTTAGAGCTGTGCTGTCTAGTATTATAGCCACTAGCCACATGTGGCTATTTAAAATCCATTAAAATCCCCCCAAAATTTATTGAAATCCAATGACTTTAACATTCAGCTCTGTGGTCCTACTAGCCACATTTCAAATGCTCCATAAGCACAGGTAGCTAGTGGCTCTTGATTTGGATATTTCCATCAGCACAGAATGTTCTATTGAATAGCAAAGCTCTAGAAGGTAAAGTTAAGTGGTTTTATGTCACACAGGGATTTTCTATAAACAATCAAAGACAAATGTCAGGTAATTTGCTGTAGTCTCCACCTCTGGTACTTTCTGATTAGACTGTGGCTCTTTTCAGCCTCAAGAGGAGCTGGTTGTCTAGAAGTTATTGAGTTGGGAGAACTTGGCAATGGATGTCCTGAGAACCCAGATTTTCCTTGGTGGTTTTAGAAAGGACAATTCTCTCCCTGCGTATTTCCTTTCCCAGTCTCAGGGATGTTGGAGCTGCAGTGTTTGAACCTAGCTGCTGGGTGCTCATCTCCTTATGGAGTGGCCAGGTGAGGAGGGTGGGCACCTACCTTGCACATGTCCAGCAGCCAGCTCTCTTCCCCCTTGTCTATGAAGCCATGGATGATGAAGCGTGTCTTGCGTTCCAGTTGGAAGTTTGAAGCCTCGACAGTGTCTAGATCAGTGGCCGTGATCAGCTGGTTTAATTACAAAAGAGGAGTTTGAATGTTGGCCTTTCCAACCCACGGAGCTGTTAGAGTCAGTTCCAATAAGACTGAGGTCATGGGTTCCACTCCCATGAGATTGGGTCAGGCTAGAACAGGCCTTCCTGACCGGGGTTGGAGTACAGAATTCAGAAAGTCCAAGTTCATGGACTCTCTGTTTTCATTAACCCCTAATTGACATCTAGCATTTCTGTTCATTATGAAGTCAGGCAACAAACTGTAGTAGTATTAACGTACTCTGTCACCAGTAGAAGTCACAGATATTTTCATGTCACATTTACAATTGTTACAGGTACCTTAAAATAATTTATCCTCATTGCTATTTTTTTTACTTTTTATTTATTATTTATTCACCTTTGAGAGCCAGAGTGCAAGCAGGGGAGGAGCGGAGAGAGAGGGGGACACAGAATCTAAAGCAGGCTCCAGGCTCTGAGCTGTCAGAGCCTGATGTGGGGCTCGAACCCACAAACTGTGAGATCGTGACCAGAGCCAAAGTCAGACACTTGATTGAGCCACCCAGGCACCCCTAGACTCATTACTATTTTAAATTACAGTAGTTATTAGATGAGCTGCTAGATCTTGTTATTTAGTGAGATAATAAAGCAGCACATATTTATCGAACATGTTCTGGTAACTGTTTTTCAATAGAGTTGGTGTCTTTTGTAATCCAATGCATTTCACTTTATGCATTTAAAAACATCATCCTGAGAAGGGGCCCTTAGGCTTCCCCGGATACGGAAGAGATCTCTGGCCTGGAAAAGATGAAGAACTCGTGGGCCAGAAATACCAGGCTTAAAGGGGGGAGATTCAGCTCAAATGGAGCCTTCGGGGGGCATCTCAAGGTCCTGAGACTTAAGAACAGATTTCCAAATGCCCTCAAGCCCCTTTCTACCGGACCCCATAGGCAAGATGCCTGAAGAAGGATCCCGAAATAAACACAGCACAATAGCCACGTGCAAGCAGACTCCCAGCTGGGAGCGCTGAGTCCCCTAGATTCCCACAGTGGGTGACCTCAGGGACCTATAGATAGACACCTGGCTCTTTAAACTCTGCCAGGGACTGGGGCTGTCAGCTGCTTGGATTGTCAGCAGGTTCTTCCTGATCACTGGTAATCACCTGAAGGAAGCCTGTCCTGCTTCCACCTGGCAGGCCTCCTGGGAACTAACGGGTGCTCTGAGGGTCCCCACCTTTTGTCCTTTGTGGTTAAGTATCCCTTTTTCCCCATCGGTCTTCCAGCTCCTCAGGAAAGATTTATACTTCCCTACTTGTACCCCATTGAGGGGCCTCTCTGCCTCCACTGCCTGGTGCAGGAGGAAGACAGACTCTCCCACGGGTACACCAGGCCTGGGCTTCTCTACAAATGCCGCTCATTCCCTCCCAGGGACAGGCTGCTGATGCAAGGAAGCCCCTCAAGCCCTATGCACAAATGTTTGTGAATATGTTAGTTTCCAGACTGGGTGTCCGTAGATGTCATTAGATATGCATAGGGGGTTATGATCCTGAGAGCTGAGATGGCTCTAGGTCAAACATTGGTGCGGAAACATCATCCGGAAAATTCCAAGGTGGTGCATTTTTCCTTAGACCTCCATGTGAAGGCTCCACTGTGGGCGCCCAAATCCACCCACCGGGCAGTGTTTCCACGCCCACTCTTACTTGGAAGTTGTTCGGATTTTCATTTGTGTACAGAAGAAAGCGGGTGTCAATGTCCTTGGGAGCCCAGGGAAATAACTTTAAAGGCCTCTGAAGGATCCCCGTCCATGGTTTTCCATCAGAAAAGCAGCCAAGATGTCCATAACAGATCTCTTTTCCTGGGGCAGGAAGAGCAGTGAACAGTAGCAATGTCATCTCAGCTACACAAGAGGACTCTTCAGGGAGAACCCAGGCCTGGTTATGGCCAGTGTTGGTCTTTATCTTTGCCAGTCATTGTTGCCCAAACTTTTGTGGTGATGAGAATCACCGGGGAACCGGGAGTGACTACGTGCGTCACATATACACAATCCCAGGCCCCTCCCTCAGAAATTCTGATTTAGAGGGTCTGGGGTGGGCTGGTGGAAACAACATGTTTAATGCTATTTAACCCTTATCATTAGGCCAGTTGGGGAATCACTGAGAATTCCCGGGAACCTTCTGCCTTAAAACTACTTCTTCCAGGAAACTCCCAGACGGCCCTTGACATGCATGCATAAGCATCAGCTATTTCTCAAGTGTGAAGCTGTTAATGCTTCTTAATCACCTGGACGTCTCCATGACATCCAGCACCAGCCCGTGCGTACGGTAGACATTTGTGGGTACTTGTCCAATTCACATGACTTCATGCTATCCTTTTACACACACCTTTGCCCCAAATTATTCTCTGCCATTTCAGATTTTCCCTATTGTTCCTTGAAAAGGTAGCTTTTTGCATCATCGTGTACACAGTAGGGGCTTAATACATGCAACTGATGACCCAGATAACCACATCAAAATCTGAGGGTCCATTCTCCAGCCCACAACACAAACACTTCCCCAAGAAATTGTCACTGAGGGTGACCTAATGAAACCCAGAGGACTGCAGTGGGTGTCCCTCTTGGGTGCCAGAGACCACACTAGCACTTTACCAGTATTATCCCATTTAAGACTCAAGACAGCTCCGTGAGTTAAGGAATTTGTATTATTACATCCGTTTTACAGATGAGGAAACCAGAGCACAGAGAGACAGAGTAAGCTGCCCAAGGTCACAGCCGGTGGTGGAGCCAGGGTTTGAACCTGCGAAGTTTAATTGGGAATAAAGCTAGGTGCTGAGGAGACAGAGACAGATCAAGTTCAAACCCTGCCCTGAGAGAGAGGAAATCTAACGGAGAAGGAGTAATTAATGATGGAGTGGAGTTCACTCTGGGAAGCCGAAACAGCCCTGGAGGAAGGGTGGCAGGAGACTAACGCTGGCCTGGCCGCAGGTGGTAAATGCACGAATGTGGGGGCCAGGTTAGGACACTGGGGCTGTTAGGGGGAGGGTGGGGAAGTGCTGGGGGGCACTGAGCTGGTGAGTGGCTTGGGGGCTCCGCTTCATGAAGGTGTTTGGCGGGGACTAGTGTAGGCGGCTCTGAGGAGGGAGAGCCTGAGGGAGGGGTGGAAATTAAGGCAAAGGTGGTAAGATGGGAGTAGGAGGTCATGTCTGAGCCTGGTTTGGGACAAGTGAGTTTGAGGCATGGTGGGAGGCCCTGGAACTCAGGAGGGTGGGGAACCAGAGGCTGGGCAAAGGGGAAGCTCCGAGGCCAAGAACAAAGGGGGGTGCCTGGGAGTGACTTTGGGGGGATGCCCAAGTCTGGGGCAGGAGGAGGCAGCAGATCAGCAAAGGAGATCAGAGGAGCAGCCCCACCGACCCCAGACTCTGTTGTCGGGAGCCCGGTCTCACTCCAAGGCCAGGATGGAAGGGAAGTCCCAGAGTGGGGGGCTGGGGGCAAGGGGGAGGAGTCTGGATGCAGAAGAAAACCTCAGCAGGGATGCCAGGAGACGGCTCTTGTGGGAAGCATGCTCCAGCTGGGCTTGGGGGGGCCATGCCAGGCAGTGAGGGGTTCTGCCTGATGGGAGGAAGTGAGGCAGAGAGGGAGGCCCCGAGTGCACCTGTGAGGCACACCTGTGAGGAGGTGGGGGTGATGGGCAGTAAGCAGGCTGGAGGTCCCCGGGGCTCTGGAGGCCAGGGAGGTTGTTTCTGTTTTAGGAGGCGTAGATCCTGGAATCCGTATCTGAATCTGGACAGAGGCCACAGGAGAGGGGCTGATCGGAGCTGGGGTGACAGAGACCCAGTAAGGAGAGAATGTGGGGGCCCCGGGCAAGAAGACTGGCTCATCGGGGTAGGCCTGCCAGCACAGAAGCTCTCAGGGGGACACATCCATGTAGCTTTAGTCTGCAGACATGCACTTGTCCACTCGAGGAACCGAGGGTGTGAGAGGCCAGCCGATATCATCTCACCCTCCCCTCCTCCCTCTGCCGCACACCTCTCAGCCACTGGAGCCTTTGCAGGGAACAGGACCAAGCGGCCTGACTGCCCGGGGTCATCTGTGTCAGGCACGTGGCCACAGAGTCAACACTCCCCGAATGATGGCCATGTTGCTTGTCTTGCAATAATGATAATGCTATTATTTACAGCGATGGTAACAATGATGGCAATGTCTCCAGCAGCCTCACCCCAGAGACCAACCCAGGCACAGTCGCTTTCTCCCCAAAGGGACGGTGACAGCATCCTCACCTCTGACTGTGGCCAGCAGGAGAAGTCCGATGGTCCAAGAAGGCAGCATCTAGGTAGACAAAAACATAGACACGCAGAGACACCCCTGCGCCCAGGGATGAGGCTGGCAGTCCCAGAGCCCGGACAGGGGAGGAAGCCTGGGGCACAGCCGGGGCCCATGACTCTCACCCTGAGGCTGACGCCTCCCCGCACCCAGGGCGTTGGGCAGCAATGCTCTAAGTCCGCGTCTCAGGGTGTTCCCACCGCAGCGGCTGTCCCCCCTTCTGGGCCATGTCCCTCTGGCAGCCCCAGCCCCCCGAGCCCCCTGCCCATGCAGGGGCCGTGACTTACTATGCGGCAACCAGAGCTTCCTCTTACAGCCCAACAGGTCGGCCGGTGGCTTTTATACCCAGGTTGTATCCTTTGGACTCCTTAGAGGAGAGAATGGGGGAGGCGAGATAGTGCTCTGCACATGCGTGCTTGGAACTCAGGTTATAGTAAACACATACCGCCGCCCTGCCCAGAGCGCAGGCCTGTTTATAAAGTGGGATTCAAGGAGGGAGGCACCCGGGTGGCTCAGTCAGTTAAGTGTCCGACTTCAGCTCCAGTCACGATCTCATGATCTGTGAGTTCGAGCCCCGCATCAGGCTCTCTGCTGTCAGCCTGGAGCCCACGTCAGATCCTCTGTTCTCCTGGCTCTCTCTGCCCTTTCTAAGCTGTGCGTGCTCTCTCTCTCTCTCTCTCTCTCTCTCTCTCTCTCAAAAAGAAAACATTAAAAAAAAATAATGACGTGGGATTTGAGGAAAGGAAGACCAGAACTGGGGACAGGAAAGGACTCTGTGATCTCACTTGACAGATTCCGTTGCCAACACCCGTGTTCCCAAGCCACAGAGAAACACCAAGCTTGCAACCGCAAACCCCAAGCCCATCTTGTGGCTCTGAAGTTCTTGCAGAGCGGTGTGGACGGGCGGACTGAACCCCTGCTGTTCAGTGGAAATGCCTGTTTATGAAGACACAGTCTCATTTACTCGGGGCTAGGGTAGGCGGGGAGCAGCCCTCCAGAGAACCTGGATAGAGAATAAAAATGCAGGCAATTCTGCTGACCAAGGAGCTCAAAAGAATAAAATGAACACTGTTCAACTATAGCTTTGTTTGGGGGGGGGGGGTAGGATCCACATAGTCTATTTTAAGTGCATTTCTGAACTATATCACCTGTACCTTGTCCTGGAGATAAGAAGGCGAAGGTGTTTTCTTCCTTTCACTGCTGAGAGGAGGACCTGGGTGAACAGCCAGGTGCCACCCTGCCGATTTTGAAATTGATGTATAACTTAGATATGCCAAAGTGCGTAAATCTTAGGTTTCAAGTACAGTGTAATGAGTTTTGACAAATGTGTGTGCCCCAGATCAACATATAAGACATTTCCAGCAGCCAGAAGTTTCTCTCATGATCTTTTACCATCCCGCCCAAGCAATGCTTTGATTTCTATCACCATGGATTCATTTGGGCTGTTCTAGAATTGCATATAAATAGATTAATACAGTATGTGCACCTTAAGGTCTTGCTTCTTTCCCACAATTGTTACATAGGTAATAATTGCTTACTTTATTATTTTTTATTCGCTTTTTATTACTGTGTCATATTAATTTATCTCTGTGTGAATATATCACCGCGTTGGTTTATCCTTTCTGCATTGGTGGACGTGTGGGTTCTTTCTAGTTTGGGACGATTATGAAATATTATGCTGCTAGGAACGTTCTAGTTTGGTACAAGTTCTTAGGTGGACACATACACTCATTTCTCTAAGGTTTACATCCAGGAATAGAACTGCCGGGTCCTGCCACGCATGAATACTTAGCTCTAGGAGATGCTCTCCCAAAGTGACTGCACCTGTAAAGTCCCACTGGCATTGGGTGAGACTTCTAATTACTCCACATTCTACTCCTGCCCTTGGACCAATCCCAGAGGCAATGATGTTGCCAGCAGTTTCCTGACAGTTTCGAGTGTAGAAAAATGGCTTCTTGTTTTTTGGTGACACCCCCTTCTGAGAACACTTGAGATGGGAGGTGGGCAGTGCCCAGCTGAGGGGAGCCGAGGAATAAACTTCCCTGTCTCGAGTGGGCTTAGTCTCGAGTGGGCTTAAGAAAAGTCAAACTTTTTGGAACAAGTAAAGTGTTGATGAAGCCTGAAGGTGTTGCCTGTGCCTGAGTGACCCCAAAGCCTAGTGTTGCCCCTGGAGGTGCCCAGTAGCTGAGAGAGGAGTTCAGGTCAAAGGCTCATAAAGGACCCCACTGAGGAGCCTGAAATGACATTAGGCGGAATGGAAACCCTAGACCCATGATATGGGGCCAGTGCCTGCCCATTGCTCCTGGCAAAACTCAAACTCCTTACCCTTAGAGTATGTGGATGTTTCTCCCCTCCCCTTCTTCAAGACAAGACCTTGAGTCCTGCTCACTGAACTCCAGGCACACCGGTCGTGTGTTGTCTCTTGAAAGTGCCCATCTTGGAGTCTTTGCATATTCTGTTTCCTCTTCCTGCAACATATGACCCTCACCCTTTCCCTGCCTAAGTCAAAGTTATCCCTCAGGGCTCCACCTCAATGTCACATCCTTAAAGATGCCCTCTTCAGTGTTCAAAGCAGAACCAGACCATTCTTTATACCTATCGCTGTCCTTACTTTTTCTTTCATAGAACGTATCTCAGTTGGTAATTATATTTCCATGATTATTTGTTTGGATCTTGCCTTGATGGCAGGGTCAAGTTCTGAACAGTCATTTCTGTCTCCAGAGTCTAGCACATTACCTGGGAGATACTAGGTAATGAATAAACAATTGCTTTGTTGAAAGAATGGGACACTGAAGGCTAATGACTCATTGGGTTGTTGAGCTGGATAATTTCCAGATCTCTCCTGCCATCTCCTCCCTGCTCTGTGCCCTGCTCCATGGACTGCTTCCCTAGGCTCATGCCCATGGCCTCCTGGTTGGGTTGAGCCAATGGGAGGCACCACTGGGAGATGGGAGGGTAGGGGAGACAGAGGTTCGAGTATTTCTTCCCAGGCTCCTTGTTGGACAATATCTGCACTTATCTCTTAATTTAGGGACACTGTCCCTGCACCAGGCTGCCCCCGAAGGAGGGTAGGCAGCCCTGCCACAGTCACCAGGGGCTGAGGGCAGAACTTAGTGGGTGCTCCCAAGCATTGAAGAGCCTGGTCTCTTCGGGAGGGTGGCCCAAGGCAGGGACGCGTAGCCCCAGGCTGTCTCCCATCTGCGTCCACATGGCAGGGCCAGCTCAGCCACCCCTCTCCTCTCTGGGGGGCCTGAGGTTCTGAGGCTCTGAAGTTCTGCCAGCTGTGTGTCCTGGGAAGGAAGAGAAGGCCAGCACCTGTGGGAAAAGACATTTACCGGCCACATGGTTGTGGGCAGCAGGGTCGGGTGGGGGGCGGGGAGCCCTCCAGCTGGCACAGTGACTGCCCAGGGAAGGGGATGGCTTGGGTCCTCTTTCTCCTACACCCTGAGGTCTGTTAAAACTCATTTGTTCCTCTCCTTCAACACCACTTTTATCTGGTCCCTGCCCTCCATTCCCCCTGCTGCCTGCCGCACCTGACCTTGCCTCCCTCTAGGCCAGTGCCTCTCCCCTGCAGGTCACCTCCCCCAGCTGCCTCCCAGCTCTGATTCTGTGGGTGGCTCCTTGTTGCCGGCGGTGCATGCTTCACGTGTTCTCTCTCTGGCTCACACTCATGTTTATGTGGCTATGAGATGCTGAATGCTCATCCAGCCTTGAGGGTACAACAGGGTGAACAGAACAAGCTCCTTCCCTGCCCTCATGGGACTGACGGTCAATAAATACATAATTACAAATGATCAAAGGCACTCCTAGAAGAACGAGCACATTGAGGAGAGCTTGTATGCGGGTTATGTAATTTGGGCTTCATGTAAAGAGAATAACTTGAGGGTATTTGGCGCACAGGGGTCAGAATTTAGCAGAGTCTAGACTCCAAAGCCTGGTATACAAGGTTGGCCACTGTTATGGGTTGAACTGTGTCTCCCACCAAAAGATATATTAGGGTCCTAACCCCCGGGATCTCGGAATACAATCTTATTTGGAAACAGAATCTTTATAGAGATAAATGAGGTCATTAGGGTGAGTCCTAATCCAATATGACTGCTGTCCTTATAAAAAAGGGGAAATTAGGACAAAAAGACACGGACACCTGGGAAGCACACCGCGTGAACATGAAGAGATAGGGGTGAAGCTTTGGCAAGCCAAGAAACACAAAGACCGCCAGCGACCAGCAATAGGAGAGAGAATCTCCCCTCACAGCTCTTGGCAGGAACCGACCCTGCAACACCTTGGTTGGACCTGTAGCCTCCAGAACCGTGAGAGAGGACGCTTCTGTCGTGTATCCATGCGGCACTTTGTGAGGGCAACCTGAGCTAATATGGCCGCCACGTGGCCTCTGCCCAGCTTGGCCTCGGCCGCTCCCCCAGAGCCTTCCCACCCTCACAGTTCTGGAACGGACCTGCTTGTTTCCTCTTCTGACCTTCTGCACCCACCATACCCCTGTCAGGGACGGCTCTACATCCCCGGCTCCCTGAGACCCTCTGCACCCCTCCCCGGGCCGTCCCCCTCCATCCCTCCCTCCTCCTCTCAGGGCTCAGATGCTGTTCCACCTCAGGTACCAGAACAAACTCTGCCCTCGAAGCCTGAGGACAAAGCTGGGTGTCTCGCCCACATTTTCAGACCCAAATCATACCACCCTGCAGCGTTTCTCAGACCGGAGTCGATAAATACACGGGTGCCATCCTCTCTAGAAATCCTCACACACCCCCGGAATAGTCCCTTAACCTCATTTTACTGCACGTCAACTCAGGAAACCAAGGTCTTGCTGCAAAATACCACAACGAAGAGACAACTTTGTTTCCGTAACTGCTTTAAAAACTAGAATATCATCAAAAAGAAAATACAAATGAATCAATTCTCAGGGAAGAGTATATACCTAGAGGCTTGGGAGCCAAAGACTCCTGTTTATCCTGGGGCTCCTGGGGTGGAGCTGCACCGGGATCACCAAGGGCTTGAAAAACAGGTTTGTACCTGAGATTATTCTCGGTTAGGGCAGGGCCTGGGATCACTACCCTCCCTGCTCCTTTTTTATATCTTTTTAATGTTTATTCTTGAGAGAGACAGAGCTTGAGCAGGAGCAGGGGAGGGGCAGAGAGAGAGGGAGACACAGAATTTGAAACAGGCTCCAGGCTCTGAGCTGTCAGCACAGAGCCCGATGCGGGGCTCGAACCCACGCACTGTGAGATCATGACCTGAGCCAAAGTCGGATGCTTAACCGACCGAGCCACCCAGGCGCCCCATACCCTCCTTTTTTTTAAGCTCCCAAGTAAGCCAGTGAGTCTGGTTTGCAGCCAGGAGGGCGGGGGCCTTGGCACCCCTGGAGTCCTCAGAGGCTCCAGGGGACAGAGCCAGCCTTCCCACCTTGGCGTGTGCACGCAGGGCCCGGTGTGTGGGCACAGAGCCGGCGTAATGGACAGTGCTGTGTGCCTGCAGCCTTCTGGTAGCTCTGAGTCCGGGGCCAGACATTCCGCAGGTTGCCTGGCTCACTTCGCAGCGCACTGACTTCAGGTCAGAGCCTTCATCCCTGAGGTGCAGTGAATTCTCTCGTTAGATCCCTAAGACAACAATCCGAGGAAGGCAGGGCTGGGCTGTGGCCTCCATTTTACAGATGAGGAAGCTGAGACCCAGAGAGGTAGAAACTGTGGGGCGCTCTGGTCGGTTGGGGGGAGGCACCAAAGGTGGGGCATCCCCGTCGGGTGTCACAGGCGGTGAAAGAATTCACCCGAGGCAGAACAAAAGAGAAGTTTATTGAATACATTGCAAGGGAGAGACTGTCTGCCACGAGGTGGTGGGGAGGGGCCGTGGTTATAGGGCAGAGTGAGGGATTATGGGGGTCTATGGAATTTTCGCTTCTCTGGTGATCTCAGGAACTATGTCTGCTTGTAACTGGTCAGCGAGGGCCTGTGGCTGTTTCCGGGTGGGTCACTTAACGAGCCTGTTTGCATTCAGCTTGGCTGTCACCGTGGGCCCTTTTGCCTTGATTTAATTTCCATTGCTGAAGCCTGTTGCCTAAAAGGGGTCTCTACAGAAACCGCTTTTACAAGGTCGCCTGGCTTGACTGGGATCCCGAGTGCTAGCTCGGGGCCTTTTCCCTTGCTTCCAACCAGACTGATTGTCCCTCCGAGTTTTATGCTAATAAGCTGACTGTGAATATGGCATGTTTTCATTGCCCCAGTGCACCACCTTTGTTATTTAAAAAATAAAACAAAAATAAACCCCCATCAAACTGGTTCCATGTAGTCCCTGACATCTGGGGAGTGGACCGGATTTGGCCGGGCCACGTGGACCCTGCAGGTGTACCCCCCGGGTAACTACAGAGAGCCCCAAACTCCTCATCTTCCCAGGGTGGAGCGTTTGGGTTGTGGATCTATGGGGCTGAACTTGGCCTCTCCCATGGTGTCAGGAAGTGGATGCTCCATAGCCACACTGATGAAGTGGCCAAAATACACAGCAGTGATCTTGGGACCCGCTGTTCTCTGCCTTCCTGGGAGTTTTCTCCAGCTGTGTATCTGACGACAAAGGGACATTGAGGAGAGAGCAGGGGCCCCGCCCCACGCCAGCCCAGGTCTCCATTAGCTGCTCCCCGGCCCCTGGAGCATATGGCCGCCACTGCACCTGCAGTTGGGATCCAGGTTACCCCAGGTCACCTTGGGACACCTGTGGCTCAGAGCAGTGCCTGGGCTGAGAGCTCACCATGTGGCCCACAGCCTTGGGGATTCTCCCGAGCTGGCTTCCTCCCTCTGTACTGCAAACTCCTCTGTTTCCTCTTTGTTTTTAAAATTACTTGCTCCAAGTCTTTGGCCATTTCTGTCCGTCTGGGGAGCAGGTGAAGCAGGCTGTCCTTGACCAGGGAGCAGGGCTTTGGTGGCCAACCACAAGGCCCACCCACTCGGTTATACCTCAGTTCCACTCACCACCCTCCTAAAGTCCTCATCACCTCTTGTTGCATGGCTGCAGGACTGCCTCCTCCTAGTTGGCCTCCCAGCCTGCAGTCTCAGGGGGTCGTCTTCCTGCAAGCCTGGGCCTAGAACCAACAACTCTCTGGAGCCCTCCCTATCTTGGTCCTCTGTCTCCTCGACCACCCTGTCCTGGGACGTGCCGGCTTTTTACACTATCAGGTGGCATGGTGGTGTTTATTTAGGTGCCGGGCTCCCTGCTACTGTGCACCCCTCCAAGGCTGAATCAAAGTCTTCCGCTTCCTGTGGCTCTAGAACCTGGTGCAGAGCTGGCGTTTGGGAGTATTTGTAGAGTCTGCATCCCACAGATTGAACTCTTCCACCAACATGGTGCTGCCTTGCTCAGGGCGTGGGTTTGTGGCCAGTGCTGGGCAGAACTGTGACGAAGGGGTCTCAGCCCCAGGCTTCGTTCTCTCGTGCTCGGTGCCCCCACCCAAGGTCCTGGGGGTCCTCCTACCACTGTAGTCATCTTTAACACCCCCCTCATTACCACCGTGGCTTGATCGCTCACCTTGTGCCCTCCCCTGTGAGACCCTGACTACAGTCACTCCAACATCTACTCTCAAGGAACAATCTGCGGTCCAGTCACATTCAAGTTTGAAGCTCAGTCACAGCTTGACGTGCCGCCAATGGTTAGGAACAGAGGCCAAGGCACAGAAACTGTCATGGTGGAATGTGAGGCCTGGTGGCCAAGAGGAGAGCCACTCAGGGGAGGTGGTGGCTTTCCTGGTCCTGCAAAGTCCTCAGGGAATGATATTGGAGTAGGACACCCTGTCCTTTCAGGTGATGAACACCTGTGTGGGTGGGATTTGAGGCAAGGTCTGATTGGCTGAGGGCTCCTTGGTGGCCCTAGCTGATTGGATGACCGAAAAGTCCTTCCTCAGTGGGGGCCTGCACCAGGCGCTCCTCTCAGGAGCCATGCCTCCTCGGTGCTGAGCTCTGCCCTGAGATGATGCCTGCTGAGGTCCAGGAGGAGTGGGGGCTGGAAGCCTGTCAGTGCCCAGTAAATATGCCACCAGCATCTCTGGCTGGTGGGGCACCTCACCAGGAGACAAGGCTCTATTACCTATTACCACAAAGAGGCCACATCATAGCATGGTCTTTCCACGCTCCTTCAAGGTGATGACGGAGTCAGGGATGAGCTCTGGAACCAAAATCAGGGGAATGGACCCCCAGTCCCTAAAGGGATTCACTCCTTGCTTAAACAGCTACCTCCCCTCTCTAGGCCTCAGTTTCCTCATCTGTAAGACGAGGGGCAGAGCTAAAGGCTCTGCTGAGACTCCTGTACACTCATACTTACTCAAGCTGTTGTATGCCGTCCCCTTAGGTGAGGAGAAAAGAATGAATGTGAGGACCAAGGAAGCTGGGAAACAGGGGGGGGGGGGTGTGGTCAGAAGTCAGTGGCAAGAAACCCAAATGTATGGAAATGCTCAGGGCTGCTTATTTAAATGGTCTATTCCCAAGTGTCCCCAGCGGGGCCAGCTGACATCAGTGACAGACGTTCTGAGCAGATAGATGCATCAGTGGTTTTTATTGGTGTTAACGCAGTGACCGGATTGTGCCTGGACTTTAACAGGGCGTGAGGGTGAGGAGAACGTCTTCTCTCACAGTGCTTTCGCTGCAGAAGTTGTGCCTGCCGACAGAAATGAAAGCTTTGTAAGCATCGGGTAGCTTTACATGAAGTTTTAAGTTGTTAAGAAAAGATGATTGCCGATTTAGGATTCACAAGGAGTGAGGAAAACACTAGGGTTGTAGCTTCAACCAGTTACTGGAGAACTTGGGTTTCCTAAGAGACAGGTGGCTGGTGTCCGTGACAAGGTCCCCTGTCAGCTGTTGCTCAGAGTGGCGCTGGTCTCTGGGGTCCTCAGTCCGACAGGACTGTGGGGCATTGAGGCAGCAGCTAGAACTCTAACTGGCCCTTGACTTGCCTTCTGCACCTGAAGTCGGTCAGTGGATCTTTCCCTTTGGGCTCCCCACTCCCTCCTTTCTAGGGGGGGACACGGGGCTCGTTACTTGAGTCTCTGAGTGTTGGGATCTTCATTTGTTGAAGAAGGCACAGTTCCCTCCCATGATCGCTGAGAATCCCATGTTAATAATGCAACATCTTATGACCATAAATGTGAAAAAGCTTTATAATTGATAAAAAAACATTGTAGATATAAGTGACTATCATCACTGTTGTTCCAAGAACCAAGTGCTTCTTGGATCTCACTGCCTTTGAGCTCTGAGGCTTTGCCTGGTTTTACCTGTCGTCTTCACTGTGGTCTCTTGTATTTCACCTGTCTTGCTGCCCTAGCTCTATCTGCAATCATATTTCCTGTTCTCTGCACCTCGAGCCCTGCCTGCCACCTGCAGTCTGGGATCACCTGCCCCTCACACACCAAGCCCATCTCCCATGCTGGTTTTGATCTTCTTGTATTTTTAAAAATCTGATGTCCCAACATCTCATTTCTCTTAAGGTGGATTTCCTCTGGGGTCAACAGACAGGGGAAGAAGGGACACGCAGGGGAAGAAGGGACACGCAGGCCACTGGAGGGTTCAGAAGCAGCTAATGGACTCAGGGCCTCAGGGGTGGCCTTGAATACAATCTGTTCCATTTCTAGAAAGTGCAGAAAGTCACAGCCTTTCCTCAGAAAACCTGGAAGGCACAATGTTCTGGCTGATTCGGTCTTGTGTGTGCTTTCCTTCTTCAAATCTACCTGTGAGTGTGTCGTCTCCCGGGACCACTCCGCATTTTTAAGGTTCTAGCAATAGCATCTTCTTCTGACACATTTTTAACCACACGGTCCCAGGAGCCAGGCCACAGGTCCGTTTCCTGACGGGGCCCTGGGAACTGACTTTAAATTTTTTTTAATGTTTTTAATTATTTTTGAGACAGAGACAGAGCGTGAGCAGGGGAGGGGCAGAGAGAGAGGGAGACAGAATCCAAAGCAGGCTTCAGGCTCCGAGCTATCAGCACAGAGCCTGACGTGGAGCTCGAACTCACGGACGGTGACATAATGACCTGAGCCAAAGTGGGAAGCTTAACCGACTGGGCCATCCAGGTGCCCCTCTGGGAACTGACTTTAGAGGCTCACTGTCCTCCGAAGGAGGTGGGCAGGGAAGTGCTGGCCGCTCTTGTGGCCTGCAGAAGGTTCTCCCCCCCGGCTTCCTCAGTGCTGTGCTCTCGCTGACAAATCTGTCTTAATCTGCTGACCGCCTGGCTGGGCCAGCCCCTCACAGGGATATGGAGGACCTCACAGGGGTCAGCCAGCCTGAGATGCAGCTGTGAACTCTGCCAACCCGCCCTCCCGGCCTGGAGGAGTCACATTCCCTGAAGCCCGAGTTTAGCAACCTCACTTAACCTCCCAAGCCTCAACACCATCAGTGACCAAGCTCCCAGGATCCCCTTCCACAAAACCACTGCAGGAGGGTTCTGCTGACCGGAATTAGGGTCCTGGCCTTAGCTCTGCCCCACTCAGGTCACTACCCCCCATCCTCTGGCCGCCACAGCAAGTGACGCCGAAAGTCAGGATAAATTATTGTTAGCCCAGCTCTCTCTTGTCTTATCTCAGATTTTATGTCTTTTGCTGAAACTACTTTAGTTTTTGTTTATTATCCTGAAATTCAATGATCTTCCTTCTTTATAATGTAGCTACTCTCTAGCCCATACTTATAACCTGATACTTTCAAAAACTATTTCTTTCTTCTCTTTCTCATTTTGCTCCCTTAGTTTTTCTTGAAGGCAGTGACATGCATCTGTGTTCTTCTTCTCAGATAGGGCTGAGAACACCCAACAGAAATGCTTTACCTCGTCTGTCAGTTGTTTGCCTACAAAGAAAAGGCCTCAGGTGGGTAGATTATCTTGGCTTTTCTGGCTGAACCGTGACTGACTTTCTGGAGTGAGTTTCCATTACGAACACCAATCTCTACCAACACCCTGAGGCACAAGCCAGCAAAGATATACATACACTGTTTTCTCCTCTCCCTTTTGGACGGTGATCTTGGCTGCACCCACTTTGGGGAAGGTTGGGTTTATCACGTTGTTATTCCAAAGAAACTTGACTTTCTCAATGGTTCCAATATCAAGCTTTGCATCAAACTGATTAGAATGGGTAGAGCCTGGTGTGAGAATCCCCCTTGAAATAAAGAAATAGAAACATTCCATGCACAGAAACAAGTTCTAATCACCAGATAAGACCATGCCACTCTTTTCTACTCGAGATTAACGAAATTATTTTTTTCTAAATTAGTTCTCAAATAAAGGATGGAGAAATGGAGAAGCCAGCAGCCTCAAACCATTGCTTGAATGTTGTTTTCTCAAACTCAAGTTAGTTTCTACTCACGATGTTCTTATAGAAAACTATATAATTCCTTCATATTTTTTCCTGGAAGAGTTATTTGTACAGTAATAAGTTATCCACTTAGTTTAACACGACATGCATGTGTTACTATGCTAATAAGGAAACATGCACCTGGGGGTAATATTATATATATATATATATATATATATATATATATATAATCTATTTTTTAAAACAGACCTATCAAAAGAGAAAAAAACTATTGCCTGGATTTATAATTGAGAAAAGAAAATTGTCAGCAGAAGTCTGAAAGTCACTTTAATATATACAGCAAATAATTTAAAATTACTTGATAAAGAGAAGATACACATATCAGTGTGTGGATTTGCAGTCCGTGTATATCATCAAGTGAGATGCGGTGCTAAAAAAGGAAACTTACCTGAAGACATCGAATTGGTGAGTGTTTCCCTGATTTCCAAACAGAGCAACTTTGACCTGACCAGTGGCTATTTTTCCAGACAGTGTTATAGAAACTCCGTATCTCCAGCCTGCACAGGGGATAGAAAAGATTTCAATTTATTCATGCGCAAAATAGTTGACCCAAATTTCAGAATCCTGTCATCCCTTACACCGGGGCATCAAAGTATAAGAAATCCTACTAATCTACAACTCAAATAAGCTATAAAGAGGGGTACGTACCTAGTGGTATTCCCTCTCCAGAGCTACACTGCCCAGTAAAGGGACATTACCCATAGGTGCTGCTTTAAGTTCACACTAAAGAAGATCAAAAATTTATTCCTGAGTCTTCCTAGCCACATTTCTAGTGTTAAATTGCCACACGTGGCTACTGGCTACCATTTTGGGCAACAGAGAGCATTTCCATCATTGCAGAAAGTTGTGTTGTATAACTCCGCTTGAGAGGGACCGCACTATGAGATAAGGTGAAAAGAGAAGGGACAAGGGCTTGTTCCCATGGTAGGAAAAGTAGCTCAAGAAAGTAGTCCTGCGAGAACCTCAAGAGCAGGGACTGTGCTGTATCTGCACATCCCCAGCGCCCCAGGCCGTGTCCGTCATAGAGCGGGGCTCAGCTGTTACCCAGATCTATACCTGCAGTGCTGTGTCAGTGCCCGTGAGGACGTCCTGCACACCTATAACCACACACGTGCACACGAACACACACGCATGCAGAGATCCACATCTACACCCACACGCACACACACATGTACACACGCACGTACTGAAACACACACACATCATTTGCCTAGCTCCCACTTGTCCTTCACATCCCCAGGGATGCTGTCCCTGTTCCTTCCTCTGGGCAGGGCCAGGTCCTCGGTCCCAGGTTGCCAAGCAGCAAGTCGCCACGCCCAGCACACTGGGGCTGCGCGCTCGGTTTCCGCCTTCTCCGCTGGGTGATGCATTTCATGCACAGAGCGTCTTGCTCATCCCTGCATCCCTAGTGTCCGCATAGTCTGTGGTTCCTACAGAAGTGTCGGTTGAGGAGTGAGTATGTGGCTTTCAAATGTTTAATTTGTCGTTTTAAAATATGGGCCAGCATTTCATGCATCACAACACTGGAAGGCTTGATTAACCATTGTCTTAAAATATGTATGTGAGTGTATATATATATATATATATATATATATATCTGGTGATTATATATATATATATGGTGATTATATATATATATATATATATATATATATGGTGATGAAGGTGTTCTATATCTGGATTGTGGAGATGGTTACATGACTATTCATCTATCAAAACTCATAGAACTATATACTACAAAGGGTGGATTTTGCTGTCTATAAATTGTACCTCAATAAACCTGACTTTAAAAACTAGATAAGGCACATATTGTATTTATGTCTTTATATAAAAGCAGTGACTTTAAAAAAAAATTTTTTTTAATGTTTACTTATTTTTGAGAGGGAGAGAGAGGCAGAACATGAGCAGGCGAGGGGCAGAGAGAGAGGGAGACACAGAATCTGAAACAGGCTCCAGGCTCTGAGCTGTCAGCACAGAGCCCGACGCGGGACTCGAACCCACAGACCGTGAGATTGTGACCTGAGCCGAAGTCGAACGCCCAACTGACTGGGCCCCCCAGATGCCCCAACACAGTGCCTTTTTTTAAAGTGCAACTTCTTAGGGAACAATCACAGGGAAGGTTGGCACAGAGTGGCCCAAATGTGCCCTATCTCTACCCTATGACCTAGACGAGTCAGCAGATTTTTGTAAGAAATCACTCTTTCCTGATTCCCGTCCACCCTCCACCAGAGAGGGACCCCCTACATGGGGTTTCGGGGACACAGGCACAGAGAAGGAGAAGTAGGAAGATAGGAACTGGACTTCTTAAAGGGCCCAGACCAGCAAAGAGCTGGTACCAAATCAATGTTTGATAAAGGAATAGAAGAAGTCGTGTGCATGACATAGCCTTAAAAAAGGAAAAGAACAGTGCACTGTGGAGTGGAAAGAATTCAGTGGTAAAAATTGCCACAGAGATGTGCGAGTCACGATTTCTCATGAATTGTGCTCCCGTTCATTCCACTCATTTCACGGCATAGACGCAGAAAGGAAGAAATGCAGACTCTTTGTAAATCCTCAGCTGAGTCTTAAATGGGAGAGTTTGGTAGATGTGTCCCTCTGCTAAGATGGTCAGGATGTGCTCACAAATACTCCAGGGGAGAGAGAAGTCTTTCTTGTATAATGGAAGCTAAACTTTCTCGACGTGGGTGAGAAGGGTCAAATTACAACTCACGAGCAAAATTGCTGGAGTCTCCTGTGTTCAGGAAGAATTTCTGTGGCTCGCCGCTCGTCCTGCCAGCAAATTTATCAGCATAGTGGCCCATCTGTGGGCAGCCTTCATCCGGGCAGGGGAAGCACTTGTTCTAAGAAGAGACAGATCAAGCCATAAGGTGTGAATTTGCCTTTTTATGACCCACACATCTGGGGGAGCACTTCTCCTACCGTCTGAGTTTCCTCGCTTGTAACAGGAAGGAGATTGGGAGAGAGGATTTCCAAATTTCCTTCACCAAGGCTGGGACTCCCAAGCCTCTTGCACATCACGATGGAAAATACTGATTCCTGGGCTCCAGGTTAGGTCAATTACACCTTCCATCACGTGATGTGCTGCTACGTGGTTAACAGCCAAACTCTGGGACAAAGAGCCCTGACTGTATGTAGCATTTGCCACTGCCTGTGGTATAAATCTGGCTGTGGCCAATTCCAGAGGCCCAACCCCCCAGCCTGGCATCTAGAACTCCAGCGTGCACCTTTCCTTCTCTCTGGCATAGGACTTCTTCTCTCCTACGTTCTGCCGCCCTTGCTCTGCCCTGTTCTTCCTCCTAAATGCTATGCAGATTCAAACAACACCTTCTGCAGGAAAGTTTTCTAGATCATTGAAAGGATTGTTCTGATTTCCCAGCGTCTTCCTCACCCACATGACTCATCTAGAATTTTAGTCACCTCCTGCCTAACCTTTCCCCCCCTCTGCTTCACAGGATCGTAAACTTTGAGGGCCCATGCAAAACAAGTAAGAGATGGTCAGAAACCGGTGAGAGGGTGCTGCAAATCCCAAACATAGCAGACAACCGTCCCACAGAGGGACTCAAGGGATAATAGCTTACAGACTCAAAGGCCTTGTAGGAAGCGCAGGGGTAGGACGCGAACCCATCAGGGTTGAGGATGCTCTCTGAGTAATACTTGTAACTCCTCAGGTGATTGCAAGCCACAAAATCCCGAGTCCCTGGGGAAACAAATGAGGACGTCTACATACGTGGTCTGGGGAGCTGACGGCTTCTGTCTCTCCAAGGGGAGAGATTCCAAAGTGGGGCCATAGTTGGAGAAACGTAAGATCGGGTCAACTTCAGGTAAGTCCAAAATAAATGCCAGTGAACATTGAGAGGCTGCTTTCTGTGAGCGAGGCAGTGTTCCGAGTCCTTTACATGCGTTGTTCCTATGAACAATGCCTTTCTAGGCGGTAGGTACCAGACCATTTCTAAGTACGGGCGATACACAGATTACAGCCTCAGATGTACGGATTGCAGCCAATAAGTGGAAGAACTGGCAATTAAACCCAAGCCCGTCTGGTGCTTGAGCCTATGCTGCTAACCATTGTGCCTTCCTGTGTCCCAGGCACTAGGCTAGAGGTCCTTGAAGACACAGCCAGATGTGAGGTGACCTCCTAGACATGATGAAACCAGAGCACGGACATTTTCATGCTGTGTTTAGGCAAATAACAAGGAGGCTCGGGTCGCTTGAGTTGGCTCTTTTTTTTTCTTTCTTAATAACTTTCCTTGGCCCCCACAGCTCCTGCCAGGTGACAGAGGTCACAGTATACCTTCTAGATATGACCCAAACTTGCTTGACTATTACTGAGAGAGAGTTTGGGCTACCCTATCCATGGAAACTCTCATAAGAGACAAACACATACATCTGCATTCTTAATATTTGCTTCGATGTCATACATACCTGCCATTTTGATCGAATTCAGTAAGAATCTTTACTCGTTAGATTTGGTCAGACCACTAACAGTTTAAACCTGTGTGGTTCCCAGTGATGAGCTGGGCTGAAAAATTCACTTCTACGTTGTCCTTTTCACCTCATCAGATCCAAAATCTGTCGCTGAAGGTTGACCTTCAGCCCAGGTGTGCTCCATCAATGGTGAAGAAGAACCCCAGATAGCACTCTCTCTGCTTCACCTTTCCTACGAGTGACTGTTTCTCATCCTGACCCAACATACAGGGGTGGTGACTCTCATTGGGCAAATGGCTCTGCCGTGGAAATGATCGGGGAGCATTGCCATTTTGGCTACGGTATTGAACAATACTGTACGTGAACCGGAGCCGTATCATTGACTCCCAAGGGGGGACTGGCTCAATTGTTTTAAAGAGCAGTTTCATTTTTGAGATTTGCTCTGGGAAGATACTGCTCACCCCAGGGAAGTGATGCCTCGCTCTGCTCTGGCTTTACCTTCCCAGATGCCATCGAGGTCCACGATCTGTGACAGGGCATTCTTCTTGCATCCTGGCATTTCCTCCCCTCCGTTGGGGAAGAAGTCAAGGTGACCTAACAGCTGTTTTGTTCCAAAACCTGAAACGTTTGGAATAGCAATGAGTTTTTCATAATGCAAGGTTATGCATCTTGGTTAAAACACAATTGCTCATGCTTGCAGCTAAAGCGTCATTGGGCTCACCCAGGAATGGGATCAGGGGTGCTGCATCTGTATGGATCACATCAACAAAGTCAGCATCAGAGGGATCGAGCCGAACCTCTTCAGGAGTACCCTGGAAGCTTGCTTCTACAGGATCCAACCCTAAAAGAGATGATCAGTGCTGCAGAATAGTAGGCCTGGCTGTAGGTGCCAGCAGGACCAAGGCGTACAGTTGCTCAGGCTGTGCATTGCTCAACTCGAGGGGTGCCATACTCTGAAGTCATGCAGTGCCATGGCCCTGCATATTGAATATGGGGACCTAGAGTCTCAACGTTGCTCATTAGAGAAGGGATCCAGTGGCATGGATAAAGAAGGGTAGATAAGCTAAGAGATTTAAATTTGTCTGACCAAGGATTTTTTTTCACATTATTTTCTCCTATTTACTTGGCAGATCTTTCTTCTTTAACATTCTTTTTCTTCTTCTCAAGTTTGAAGAAAAAAGGGATAAAGTAGCATGATATCATATTTATGAACACAGATTCTGGAACTAGGCAGCCTGACTCTAAGTTCCTACTCAACTATTTCTTGGGCAAGTTGCATGACCTTGGGCGAGTTGCTCAACCTATTTCTTGTGCCTCAGTTCCCCCGTTTATAAAATCCAGGTAATGATATGGTTACAATAAGATGAAATGAGATAATGTACATAGCTTTTAGCACAGTGGCTGGCATACCATCATGAGTGTATCAGTAAAATATTGATTACTATTATTTCCTCCTGATTATACTTCCTTCCTGGCAGGGCTCCTGAATTTGTCAACAGTTCTTTGAAGGTTTCGGCAGAGCAGCTGGCCAGAAAAGGCCCGGGCATAACTGTCTGTTGAAAATGAAAGGGAGAGCTCTTAGACAGCAGAGGCTTTCTCGAGCCACGCGGCAGTCGAACTGGGTTAGAATCTCAGCCCCACCACTCATTTATTGTGTGATTTAGGGCAAGTTATCCAGTTTCCTGAGCCTGTTTCTTCAGTTCTGGGGATTCAGTGAGGAAATGTAAGGCACTTTACATAGTATCTGGGCTAAGCAAGCACTTAATCTATGCTTACTATAATAATAATCATAGCATTACATTATTATGATTCTATTATATAATGTATGTTGTTGCCGTTGTTGTTGTTACAAAGTGAAGGCTTTGCTTGGCTTGCAAGAGTGATCTGCACCACTGGTGGCTGGGTTTCTCCTACCAATAGAGGCTCTGGAAGCGTGGTTTTCATGTTCCACTCTGCCTTTGAGTTCAAAGAGAAGGGGGAAGGGAAGAACAGTGTGCATTCTTAATTACATTTGCACATGCTCACATGGGCCTTCGTCTCCATTTTCCTGGCTGCCCAGTCCTGCTGAACGACCCACACTGCCAAGAAACGTGGATCTAAGGAGGAGGGATGGAGACAGACAGGAGAAGCAAGGGGAAGCAAAGGGGGGTGAACAAAAGCACCACCTCCCCTTCCAGAAAGATGGGCTTCCTGGGGGTTTCCTAGGGGCTTCCTGGGGGCTTCCTAAAATGTTCTGTGCAGAGCATTTTGGGGACAGACTACTTCGGGCCAGCTTCTGGCTGGTCGGCAGGCTTGCACCACGTTCTGGGGTCACTGGGGACAAAACCCGGGGCCCTGCACCTTGGGCCTTACCTGTAATTCTGCCCAGGCCTGGAGTCCTGCTCCCAGCCTCTCCCGCCGCGTGGGCTCCCAGGCTGTGGCCGATGAGGTGGACTTGGGAAGGAGAGTAGCTATAGTTTGTCTGGAGAGGGAAGAGTGCATTTTCAGAACATTTTTGTGCTGTGGTGTTTTGTTTTGTTTTGTTTTGTTTACATGTGTGGTTTTTGTAACACGCAAACCTAATGTCGTTACCCCTCTGTTGAAAACCTTCTATGGCTCCCACTGCCCTCAGGATCAAGCCCAAATTCATTATGAGGGTTTCAGAACTTTCCTGACTCAACACCCATTTTTCTAGATTCTTCTCTAGCCAAACCCTATGCAGGATTTCCGGGCCCTCGGATACATCATATTCCCTCATCTGCGGGTCTGATGATGTTGCTGTCCACTCCCCAACCACTTGTCCAGCTCACATGAAACAGCCGAGCCATCAGCTCTCAACTTAGATGTCTCTCCCTGGGAGACATCCTTCATCACGGCCCCAGTCCCCCAGCCCGGATTAAACGGTGCCCCCGCATGTGCTCCCAATTAAGCCCTATAGTCCCCCCATTAGAACCCTGACCATCCTCTCCTCTCGTTTCAAGTCTTCACCATGAACTCCTCCAGGGCCTGGGACCTCACCGTCCTCTTGACCTCTTAGCAGAGTTCCTGACACTGTGCCCCCCAAATATTGGATGAACAAATGGCATACAGCTATGAGTGTTTGCACGTGTAGGTCTCAGAGACGTTCGCCCATGTATACTCGTTGATCTTCAGAACCTCTAGGACAAACATCACAGGTTTTGATTTCTGCAGGGGTGCAGAAGTAGTTAGAACTGATCGGTTCTTTTGTGGACCCTTTCACTATAAGACAGAAACAGCTTGGGCCTTTATCTGGGATAGAATATAGAGTCATGAAGAGTTAACGACTTCACAGAAAGAATTCAAGACTCCAAGTTAGCCAGAATGAAAGACCCGGGTAGGAAGAAACAGCTGAATTGACGGTGGCAAACGAAATTCTCTGCCATCAACAGGGCCACCAACAGGGCCGTGGCGTTGGTACCTGCCAATCGCACCTGCTGCCCTCGGGTTCCATTTGGTGCTCCTTGGGAACGCCTTGTTTGCCCCACACAGAGACCACCCGGTGTCGTGGGGGGCCCCTGGCACTAGACAGCTCTTGTATTCCCCTGTGCTATGATTTTGGGGGGCAAACTCTTTGACCTCTCTGGGCCTTAGTTTTCACATCTGTCAATGGAAGATGTTCATAAACATCCTTAGCTTTCACATCTGTCAACGGAAGATGCCTCCTAAGTGTTAGCTATTACTGATTTTTCTTCCACTGCCGTGTCCTTATTAAGGCAAATTTCAGCGTTTTAGAAGATTCCGAGACAAATACAATTCTTTCTATTTCTTGTCAAAATCTATAACTCTCAGCTGCATCTTTAGCCGACAGAGACCTGGGGGCGCCGCCTGCCTCCCCAGCAGCCCGGCCGGCGGACTCACCGAGAGCATGCTGATCATCTGGGCCACCTGGGCACCCACCACCCGCACGTTGTTGGCGGCCTGTGTGTATGTGGTCTGGGAACCTTTCTTCCAGTCCACGCAGATGCAGTTCACCTCCTCCACCGCGAACATGTTCTGGTGTTGGAAAGACACCAGGATGTTATCATAGGGGCGCGCAAAACCTCATCTAACCAGGGCTCCGCAATGGTGACTCACAGTTACTACTGGTTGTTCTGTCTTTTCCTCACTGGGGCGCCGCGACAAACTGGGCTTTGTTAGGAACCTTGTTGTCAATTAGGAGTCATCCCTCAGGGTAAAGGCGACGGGCAAGGCAAACCTATTCCCTCTCTAGCTTGCAGGTTAATTAAAAGCTGGCCACTCTCTGGTTTTCTCTGACCAAATTCGGTAAAGTTGATTAGGTATGTGGGGGAACAACTGCATCCCTAGAAGAGCCCTGTTTTGAAGAGGAAAGGTCTCCAGTGCTGTCTCTGATGGCCAGTGTCCAAATGACCTTGTGGATTTGACCTCCAGCCCTCTTCTTGGCCTCTTGACATCCCTGCCAATAACCGGACTTGCCTTCTGGGCATTTACTAAGCGTCTACAGTCAGGATAGCACAGTATTTCATGGAGGAAACACACACCGCAGATATTTGAAAAATAAAACTGCAACTGACTTAAGAAGAGATTGAAGAATTCTGAAAACTTCTAGGAGGTCAAGGAAATGGATGGAGCCTTAGACATTCTGCCAGGTAGTACACAGGCCAGCTTGAGTTGAAAACGGTTCTATAAATTTAAAGCCCACTTCAAATTTGTCACATCTATGATACTAATATGTGTGATCACGCACACAGAGATACCAAGAGTTTTTTCCTCAGGACCTTTATTTTTAAAACAACCCTGAGGAATCTCTTACAGCCCCGAGGAATTTGGAGTACAAACTCTATCTTACACTGTAAGATACAGTTTATAGTTGTTCTGATGGGACAGAAGAGTTAAATGCCTGGTAAATCAAGGCCAAATGCAGAATGACTTTAATTTTCTGGGTTTGTAACTTCTCCCATTGACATGATAGGTCAGAATTATTAATGTGTGTGTGGAGGACAGGCTGCTCGGGTAAACTCTTAGGCATCAGAAAAATAGATGGAATCAGTGTCTATGTAAAAAGAAAGGGTGACGGTATATTATTAGGTGTTTGTGTGTGTATGCCTGTGCACGTGTGTGTGCGTGTGTGTGCATGTGCGTGTTCTTCTGTTGTCTGTCCTTCTAGCCAATAGACGCTATGTTACGTATAGTTTTGACACTTTCTATTCTGTAATTCGGTCTCCTGGTGCACCTTAGTTCTCCATTTCCCAAATAAATGGTTGTAGCAACACATCATCGCAGGGACGTGGGAGAGACTTGGACAAAAAGAACACAATCCCTCTTGCGCAGGAACACAAAGTGCCCTCACTAAAAACGGAAGCAGACCTTTGGCTTTGATTTAGCCAGAAAAAAGATGGTGCAGGTGTTTGCCCACATAGCCAAGGCCACTGCTTCAGGCTACAGATGGTGTCCGGAAACGTGGATGTGAATTCTTACTATCGTAAAGAGAATCATTTTAATTGCCTGAAGTTAACTTGTGTCTAGGGATTTCCTGTCTCCAAGCTTATCTGCTGTGCTTTCTGAAAGGCTTGCTGCCGGGGACAGGGCAGACCATGGGGCTGGGAGCCGGCCCTACCTTGCACATCTCCAGAAGCCAGCTCTCTTCTCCCTTGTCTATGAAGCCGTGGATGATGAACCGGGTCTTCCTGTTTGTTTGAAAATTTGATGCTTCAATTGTTGATGGGTCAGAGGGAAGGAGAGTCTGTGACAAAAGCAGAAAGGGGTTGCATGTTTTTGTAGCCTGGCCATTCAGGCCTGCCTCTCCTTCTCCATTTCTGCTTGTTCTGATGCCTTAATCTTTCAAACCTTAGCACAAAAGCCACCTCTTCCAGGAAGCCCACCCTGACTCTCATTTTCCTGCCTGCACTGATCACTCCGACCCCGGCCAGTCAGGAATTACTGTCTCCACTGGGGCTGAATCGTAGCCCACAGTCTTACCTCCACAGGGTTCTTGGTAGATGGGAAGTTTTGCCCCAGACCAGAATCACATAACCAGTTAGGGGTTCCGGCAAATGTGAACCATTCATTCATTGGAGCCAACACTTTACAGAAAACCTACTCTGTGTGGGTCTGGCTAGGCCTGGAGGGCGGGGGCAGCTGGAGGGATAAAGTGGGACAGAGCATGGTGGAGGAGGAGGGGACAGACACAAGAACCTTCTAGTCTGCGGGGTGGGCACAACCCCTCTCCCAGTCACAATGATGTTGAAACGACAAAGTCTCACCTGAAAGTTGTTTGGGTTCTCATTGGTGTAGAGCAGGAAGCGGGTGCCGATTTTCTCGGGGCTCCAGGGGAGAACTTTCAGGGGCCTGGCTGCAGTCCCGGCCCAGGGCTCCGAGTCGGAGAAGCACCCGATATGTTCATAGCAAATTTCCTTTGCTGTAGACAAAAGACGAATGTGCTCACGGCTTAGCTCCCCAGGCTGGGCTCCGGGGTGGGAGGGTGGGGGGTGTTTCAGCTTCTCAGGTCCTCACTGCTCTGCCCGGAGACAGTCTGAAGAGTGGAGACACCCTGCCTCTCCCCACCCACTCTCTTCTTACCCCCAGTGCCACCTTCTGGTCTGCCATAGAGACACCAGCTGTGCCGCCGCTTAGAACCACCATCAAAACTTAGAAGTTCTGTGTCCCATCCCCAGCTCTTCAGATATACTTATTCGACTAACGTGATAACACGCACTCATAAGTGAATCTGTTAACCCAGGCAGGTGTTTAATGCTTTACCTACGAGAGTCTAGTCTAAAGTACCTGGACGTGAAGACAGGCCGGTGGAGAGATGCTCTGAAGTGGGGTCCCCTCACACTGCCTTGTCTCCCAGGCAGAGTGTTGACCACCTCCGCCCCCACCCCGCCCCCACCCCCGGCCCCACGGCTCTCTGGACCCTCAGAGCTGTCTGGAACCACTCACTGCCGTGGGTAAGGCTTTCTCTGGCCGGTGCTGAGATGCTGCATTTAAGCCCTTCCCGTGGGGCAGGTGTGATGGTTTCCTACCTGTGACTGCTCCCAGCAGAAAGAGTGCGACTGTCCACATGTTCACCATCTACAATAAATCCAGACATTCTCAGCCTCACCGAAACTAACCAGAGCAACGAGCACAGACTTTGAGGAAGTCAGGCCTGGCTGCTTCAACAGCCGGCGGGAGGAAGGCCAAGGTAACTTACCCTGTGGGATGTTCCAGGCGTCCCTCCCTCTCCATCTAGTACCCAGGCTGGGTTTTTTTTTTTTTTTATACCGGAGCCTTATCATTTGGACCCTGCTTCAAGGAAACGGCAGGTGATAATAGAACATGCTGTGTGCACTTAATATTTTAATCTGCACAAATACACAAAACAAGATTAATTATAGTAGTCAAACCTTCCTGCAAGTCTGGGAAGATGAAGGAATGCTTGATTACAAGGGGGTGAAAATTCCCCTCACTTTGTACCCGCGTACCTGTGCATGTAATCATGAGCCTAGTGGGCCCCACTTTCCGATTTTCTATTTTATCACCAAGTAGTTTACAAGTCCCAGGAAGGACACAGCAGCAAACTCTAATAATGGAGGGTAGTATTTGTCAATTAGAATAAATGGAAATGCTCCCCCCGCTCCCGCCCTCATATAGCTGAAATAAAGGGAAATTCTGATCAAGAACTCTCTTTCTGTCTCCCTGTCTCTTTGTCTCTCTCTACTGATCTCTCTGTCTCTGGCAGTCTAATACCCGAGTGCATGAGTTTTGGAGACAGATTCAGCACCCTCCACAGCAGCCTATGAACACAGCCCCGCATTAACCGCCTGTTCCGGTTATCACGTCCTAGGTAATGAATCAATGCAAAATATAATGGTTTCAAACAACAGAAGTTTATTACAAAATTTTGAAGAGCCAGGTTCAGGAGCCTCTAAAAGCCCACGTCATCAGACCGTGTCACGTCTACAGAGTTTCCCCAGACTCTCCGAAGTTTGCACACCTGTCCTATGAGACTAGGCCCCCGTGAGGCCATCATGAATGACCCACAGACCCGTGCATCTGTGAACAGCCCCGCCAGTTCACACAACAGGCAGATAAGCCTTCACAGCGCAAACACCACTGGTGCCCTACTCTACTCCCAAGTCGAATATGCCTCAATGTCAAAATTCATGCTCTTTGTGAATAGCCAAAATGCCGGCAGACAGGTTGAAGGGTCTTCCTGTTGAAATGTAAAAGACTTTCTCTGGGGTCATAAAGAATAGGGGCCAATAGTTACTGAGGCTTGCTACGTGTAGTCAGAGCCTTTTACGTGTATTACCTCATTTAAGCCTTACAACAACCTCATGAAGTGGGAACCATTCTTTGCCCCCCCGCCCCGCTTTATGAGTGTGGAAACTGAGGCATGGAGCGATAAATGAATTGCTTCATTCTGATAAAGCCACACAGGAAATGAGTGATGAGACGGGATTCGGATTCAGACCCTACAAAGCAAAATAAGGAGTTGTTGAATATTTGGTGAATCTGAGCAAGTTGTCTGCCAATCTGTTGAGCACCATCCACATAGACTAAGGGAAACACTTACAGAGAATAAGTTGAAATAGAAAATAAACTGTCCCCCAAAATGTCAGACTTGAGTTGTACGACTGGCCTAAGTGAGTGATGAGATGTTTAAACTTTGGAAGTCTGCTCATATGGTCTGGAAAGATGCAATTTACAGACTGTGGTGAAGTCAAAGGCATTTATGCTTTTCTTTGACACTGTGGTGAAAAGATTTGTGATAATCTCATGGTGGATGAATAGGTACATTAGTTGGTGGATGTCAGGTGACCTTGTCTGCTTCCTGGACCTCTTCTCTTGCAGCTGTTCACTTTAACCTCCACACGTGGCCACACTGGCCTCCATTGAACATGCCAAAGCCTCTCCTACCTTAAGGTCTTTACACTTACTTTTCCCATGCCCTGAAACTCTCCTCCTTAGACCTCCACTGGGCTGGCTTCTTCTTGTCAACCAACAATTAGTTTAAATGTCACCTCATCAGTGAGGCCACTGTTGAACAGCCCTGAGCCCCTCCACTGCCAGCCTCCTACCCAACCCCAGACCCCAGTTCCCTAGCACCTTATGTGTTTTCCTTTAGATCACTTATCACAAGTTATAATCATCTTATTTATCTGTTTGTTTATTTATCTATCTATTTATTTATTTTTGCAATCATACTTTTCCCACCGTGGAATGCAATTCTGTGAGGACAGAGACCTCATTGGTTTTGGCCACTGCTATCCCTCTAGCCTCTAAAACCATGCCTGCCACTGAAGTGGTTATGCATTAACAAAAGAACCAATATACATATGAATGGACTTGGTTGGCATTTTATCTTATTCTGAGAGTGAATTTCAGGGCTGGAGAAAGGTGATAGGGCCCTGCTTAAAGGAGGCGGAAAGACAGACATGTTGGTCTTCAGAGAAGCAGGGAGAAAAGATGTATCTGCTTAGATTTGGGAACAATAGCCATCACATGATCTGCCAAGATTTCCCTGGGGGTCGGGCCCCCAAGCCCATTCCCCCTGAGCTTACCTCACTGGCAGTTCCCCTGTGGGTGCCATGCTCACCCCAAGGGAAAGGCCCCTGCTTCAGAGTTCGCTGGTTGAGACCGCCTCAGGGTGATCAGGGTTGACTTAGGAGTCCTCTAGGCAGGACTGGAGGGTTTCATCTGCGGCAGCCACGGGAGTCTGGTGGTGGCAATGAGTGCGGGCTCTCCAGCACTGGAGGATAGGGGCACGGGCATTCGGGGACAAGGGGGTTTCCTTCTTAAAAAAACTTTATTTCACTCCTGTTTGTATACAGGTAATATATGCTTCTGATATGGTACAGTTAAAAATGTTTCCTTTACCAGATCTTTGTGTCATTCCAGATATATTCCATGTATTATGTATATACATATTATATATTTTTTAAAAATATAAATGATTGGGGCACCTGGGTGGCTGAGTCGGTTAAGCGTCTGACTTTGGCTCAGGTCATGATGTCGCAGTTTGTGGGTTTGAGCCTTGCATTGGGCTCTGTGCTGACAGCTCAGAGCCTGGAGCCTGCTTTGGATTCTGTGCCTCCCTCTCTCTCTCTGCCCCTACCCTGCTCATGCTCTGTCTCTCTCTCTCTTCCTCAAAAATAAACATTAAAAAGTTAAAAAAATATATATAAATGGTTAATATAATACTACACACTATTTTGCAACCTGATTCTGAAAAATTTTCTGTAGTCTTAAAAATCATTCCTTATCAGTGCATCTAGATGTACTCCAATCTTTTTTCCAGCTGCACAGTATTCTAATATTTGGATATCTCCTTAATCAGTCCTCTTCTGATGAACATTTGGTTGTTTTCAGTCTTTAACTACTGAGCACAATGCCTCAGTGAGTATTCTTATACATTAGTCACCTGGATGGATGGTGTAGCTGTGGGATAAATTCCTACAAGTGGAATTTAAGGGTTAAAAGATACATGCATTTCACATGTTGCTAGAGGTTGCTGCCCCAGGTTTCTATGCTCTGATAGCCCCGTTATCCGGAATCCCTGTGTGTGTTGGCTACTCTCCCCACCCCAATCCTGAAACAATAGTGAAGTACAGACCATGAGGTATTTCAACAGGCAACTTTTAGGGGTATGCTAGTTATTCTTTTGGTTGCAAGCAACAGAAATCAATTCTGGCTAGCCAAAAAAATTTTTAAAGGAGGGATTTATTGGAAAAATATTGGGGGCATCTCATGGAATCCATGAAGTTGTTAAACCATGAGACCTAAGGAAGTCCCCCAAATGGGACCACCCTAGAGACCTCAGCCGGTTCTCAGATCCCTTCTGCTTTGGACCTGATAGAGCTTCAGGCTGTGTGCGTCTCAGCCAAGAATTTTTATTTACCAGACAATTGGCCTGGTTAGGTCAGACGCTGTCTCTCAATTAATTAGCAATGGGAACTGGATCCTGTTGGGTGTTCCTGGCCAAGGGGACCCATCCCTGTGCTCCCAGACATGGAGGCGTGGTTGTGAGCTGGGCAGCCGCTGCAAGAGGTGTGTGGTTCCACAGTAATAAAATAACCATCCTGAATCAGCTGACTCTATTCAGTGTGTACAGAAGTGCAGTCCGTGGCTCAGTGAAGGTAGCTGGGAGATGTCTTTAAAAGTATTTTTTTGTATTTGTCCAACCTTGAAGTCATGATCTTTATGAACTACCGAGAGTGAATGATGACTGTGGAGTCATCATCGTATCAGGGCTGAGCAGAAAATCGTATCAGGGCTGTTGTCTTGTTTTAGAGATAAGGAGAAGCAACCCTGTGTTCATCAGCATTGGTTGTTTAAGATGAGGCGTACTGCATTGGAGCACTTTGCTTTCTGCAGAAGTCAAAGCGCGTGAACTAAAAAGGCGCCCTCAATTCTGACAACAGCAGTGAGGACAAGGCAGTATAAGAAGTCCAGAGACAAGGTCAGCCTGACCCATTGTTAGGAAAACCCTTCTGACACCTGACCTGCCTCCAGACTTCTGCGAGGTTGACAAACAGGTTGGAGATGGCGATAGATGGATTGTGAATGGTCACAATTCTTCAGCCCCTCCCCCTCCTGCACTCATGCCTTTTGCAGGTGACCTGACAGCTCTTTCCATCAACATCTGGAGTCTATTTCCCCACATTCGTATCTGGGCAAGATGTGTGACTTGATTTGTCATTAAATGTTGTGGCAGCAACATCTTGGAATAGCTCAAAGCCACCCAACCCCAAGTATGGGAGAGATCTAGCCAAGATTAGCAGCACTGATGACTCAACCTACTTTAACCAAAGACACACGAGTGACTCCAGCCAAGAACAGAAGAAGTACCCAGCTAACCTGGAGATTTGGGTTTAAATATATGCCTCCTGTTTAACAAGCCAGTAGCTAACCAGTACAGAAACCCAGCCCAGTCAGGCCAAGGATTCAGAGAGAGAGCAGTTCTCATTGCCTGACCATCTCCATTCTTGGGTACACAGCATCACATGAGGGTGTACTCTTTCTTAATACAGTGAGGAAACTCCCACATCATCAATAGACACTGTGCCCTAATGCACTGGCTCCTATTAAATGCCCTGGTGGATTAAATTGGACTAATCCCCTGGCAAGATGAAGGTCTAAGCCTTTAAAGTCTCTTTGACTAATTAATCCATTCTGAAGCCGATAGAAAGATTTCTTTAAACAACATTGACAACTGAAATCATGTATACTGAATGAACTTAGATCTTGAGGGAATTAGGCAGTGTTCATATGTGCACAAATCTAGAGATATTTTTGGAAACTATGACTTCATTTTTACCAGACAGTTTTCTTGTCTTCATTGTGTATGGTCTTTGAAGGTCACAAAGTAAAGACTGAAGTAGCCAGCTATCATCTGCCATGTCCACATGTCCAGGTGGAGCCAAATAGCTGTTTTTCTCCAGCCACTAAGCTCTGTCCTTATTTTCTCCTTCAATCTCAAATTCAGAATGTACTGATACCTTGTCATCTTGTAAGGGAATAATCTTCTGAAGAGAAGGGTTGGCTCAAACTGGGTTTTCAGAACCCTTTAAGTCCAAAGAGGTTTTGGTCCTGAGAAAGCTGTTTTCTAAGTCTTTTCTATAGTCTGGACACTCACACACATCAACTGAACCACATTGCTAAACATTCCTTGTACTGGAAGAATTTGTCCTTGTGTGTTGTTGTAATGGAACTGGATGTAAGGTTTTGCCTTATCATCAGTCAACTGTTGACTTTTTTTTTTTTTTTAAATCAGGGATTCCCTGTCTGTGGGATGTGAACTCAGCTGCTGAGTGTAGCCCAGACTTCCCCAGTCCTTCCCAAACCCATCGGTAGGTCCCATCAGTTCATGTGGGCTAACAAGAAAAAGTCTGAGGCCACACAGATCCTGGTGTCCCTTGGAGAGCATTATGCCCCAAAGTCTGAACCCCCTGTCTTACCTACTTTATGAAGGCTTTCTCCTTCCTACCCCTTCCCTCAGCCTCTCTCCCCAACTTCTCTGTCTTCCCAAAGCACTTCATACTTTCTGACATTGCTTTATAACTCTTTCCCTGTCCAGTTGCCTCACCAGACTATAAGCTCCTGGCAAGGTGAGGAATGTGTTATTTATTTCACATCCTTAGTGCCAAGACCAATGTCTGAAATATGGTAATGGAGATTCCATGACTGTTTGTTAAATTAAATAATGTACTTAATTTTAGTTCTAATGAGGAAATGACCAAGCTGGCATCACTTCCAGAGAAACCTGAAAAGGAACAAGGTGGGATGCTGTGGTAGCCACAGAGTGTGCCACTCAGATCCCTTTAGGAGAATCTGCTGCAGGAGCCCAGATGCCACCCATTGGACCCACCGTGGCACAGAAACAGAGGCTATGCTCTGCCAACTGTCCCCAGCCAATGACTATGACACAGGTACCAGAGACCATCCACTCCTACCTGAAGTACAATTCCTACAAAGGGCCGCCTTCATTTGGGGACTCTCCATGAACCTGGCCAAGATTTTCTCAGAACTTTGCTGAGGACTGAGACTCTTTCAACCCAATCTTTCCTTCCCTCTCTCCTCTCATGGGTGTCAGACCTGCATTGCAATATGACGGTTCTCCCTGCCTGCTCTCATTTTGTCCTTTTTTCTTCTTCATAGACATTTCCCTGAATAAATCTTTTGTATCTCTGATCCCATCTTGGGGTCTGCTTCTCAGAAGACCCCACTGATGGGGGGGGGTCACCTGGGTGACTCAGTTTGTTAAGCATCTGACTTTGGCTTAGGTCCTGATCTTATGATTTGTGAGTTCAAGCCCCATGTTGGGCTCACTGCTGTCAGCGCAGAACCCACTTTAGATCCTCTCTTTTCCTCTCTCTTCCTCTTCCCCACTTTTTCTCTCTCTCTCTCTCAAAAATAAATAAAAACATTAAAAAGAAAAAGAAGACCCCACTGACATAAGCATAGAAACAGATCAGGAAAAGCAGTTGAAAGAGAAAAGTTCAGGCTAGAATCAGAGACAATGTTCATCCACCTCTGGCTAAAGTCTCATCTGTACCTTAGAGCAGAGAAGTTGGTAATAAACCTCATATGTAACTTACACGAGGCTTGAATATGATTTATTACTTAGAGTTGTGTATGTGACACGTGTGTGTGCACGTATGTGTGTGCATATGTGCTGAAGTGAACTGTTTTGTTGGGTGTAAATTTATGTAATTCATGTGGATTCCCTTCTTCTCAGCTAATTTTTATTGCTGCTATCTTTGTGGCTCAAGATAAAAAGAATCATTTTGAGTCTTTGAAGAGGGATGCATGAATTAGCTTGGATTCAAATGATGTCTAAATAGTAGAGGCAGGAAATAATTATTTTAACAGTTGGAGTCCAAGTTCCTTTTAGGGTAAGATGGCCTTTATTTAGAAAATATTCCATGATCCACTTTGGCTGGAAAAGATGAGGTTCCAAAGGCATGGTCTCCAATACTTGAAAACCCTGGTAAGTCCCTCCGCACAAGATAGGATCAGGAGTTTGGGAGAGGGATAAAAGTCAAAGAGGGGTCTAGAGAAGTTGAGGGGGTATTTTTAGGTGGCGCAGTGGTTCTGGAGCCTGAGGAAAAGTGACTAGTGAGGGGTTCCCAGGGGCAGGTCGCTCATGTTGCTTCAAAAACAACACTCCTGTATGTCCCCCAGACTTCCAGAACTTACCAGCATTTATACAAGTGGCTTGTATAAATTAGGGGAGAGAAAAATCAAAGCGAGAGCAGAGACCATGTAACAGCCCTAGGAGATGAGCCCCCGTGAGGGTCCCAGAGGAGCGAGAGGTCAAATCTGCAGTTGCCATGAAGTCAGAAACTGAATTCTCAGAGCTCTTGAGATAGCACCACTATGGACGGGGGGACGAGTTGGATCTGCCCAAGGGTTAGAAAATAAATTTTTATTTGGGGTGACTATACCTGTTCAGGAAGTACCAGATAATTTCCTCACCATGCAGCACCCTCCCATAGTCTGTCGCCATTTAGGCAAACATTCATCCTATTATTTGCACTGAATGTTCCTATAAACCCTTATCATGGTACCATATATTAGCTTCAAGGTATTTGGGAGGTTCAAGGCAGTGGATACTTACAGCTACATAGATAGTAGGCAAAAACATATTAATTTTTTACTTGCTAGATTTAGGGAATCTACTTTTTATATTTCTTCCACCTTTCCTTTGGCTGTAGTGTGTTTGTGTGTGTGTGTGTGTGTGTGTGTGTGTGTGTGCATACACGTGCATATGTACACAAGAGTGCTAGAGGGATTTGGGACAAGAAGAAATACCTTTGCAGAGTCTTGAATCTCAGCAGCTGTTACACAAAACAGCGACAAATCCTGGCATCCTGGAGCAGGAATAATGAGCTGGCCAAAGGCCACCAATAGTCCAGCAGACCAAGAGAGACACATGAAAAATTTTACATCACAATGACCTTGGGAAAACCTAAATCCACTAGTAAATAGCTTGCTACCTCAGGCAAGGTGTATGATAAACTCTCTGTGCTTCAGCTGCTTCTCCTGAAAATGGGGATAAAAGCACCCACCTTATAGTGTATGGTCAGAATTAAATGAGTCAATATGCATAAAGCACTTGGAATAGTGCCTGACACACTGTAAGTATAATGCATGTGTTAGGAAAAACAAAAAAGAAATGGAAAGGGCAGTCCGTTGCCTTCTGGAAGAACATTTCAGAGGAGCAAGCAGAACCAGAGTTGATGCAGTTAGCTCTTAACATCCAAGAAATAAAGTCCAGCAAGAAACAGGTTAAAAATCACATGCTCAAAGTGAACCATTTATACATGGGCTGGCTCATCCTTTCAAATGGTTATAGAACTCCGACCTAAAGGGAAGAAAAAAATTTGATTTGGGGCTCTAGAAATAGGAATATTTCCTAAAAATTTACTGAGACCAGAAATAGGTAAATGATTTGAGTAAACATTTCTTTTAAAACAATTAAAGTGACTTGCAAACTGTTTCATTATGATGAAAATGGATATCCTTCTTAATAAGAGGGTTTTTAACAGATGTATTTTTTAAGATTAAATTCTTTTAAAATCCTTTGTTCCATCTTGTTACTTGAGCAAATTTGCAGACAATCTTTTCATTCATTTCTTTTATTATTCATTATTCATCATTATCAGTGTGTTATAGAAAAAGTCCAGGAGGCATCCATAGTAATTATAATTAAAAACACTTATTAAGCACTCAACACAATTTAAGCACGGTGTTAATCTCTTTACTGGAAATGCAGGGTTTAAAAAAAATCCATGCATACAATGAAGACACCAAAGTTTACATTGTAACCATGACGTCCACCCTCAACTCTGTGCTCATATATTTAGCAGCTCACCTGACATCCAAGTTGGATGTCTGATGAACATCTGAAATCTGACATGGCTAAACCCTGTCCTCCCTCCTCAAATCTGTTCCTCCCAGTGCATTCCCCATTTCAGTCAATGGCATCTCCATCCTTCCAGGTGCTCTTGTCAAAACCCCAAGAATCTTTCCTTCCATTCAGATATTCATTCCCCGCCCACACGGTCCACTCCACGTGTGTTGCAGAGGCTGGCTTCACACCTTGTCCAGGAGTGCACCCTGACTGGTATAAGCCAATCGGCACATTCCATTTCTCAGGCCACTGGCCAATCAGAGTGAACCTCAGAGATTTTGTTTGGGAAGATGGGGAGGAAGATGCACTTTGTGTCTCTTACTGGATGTGAAAGAGAAGGTCTGTATGGCCCCAGTTGCGGTAAGTGGCCTTTCTTCAACTGGGACAGGAGCTTGCCTTGGTATGAAACCATTAGGCACCATAGACAAGAGAGCACAGGAACAGAAAAGAAGTGGCTCTTGAAAAGGTCATTAAGTTGTTAGATCAACCAAACCTGAAGCTTCCCTACCCCTGGGCTTCCCAATCATGTGAATGAATGCAGTTCCCTATGGTTTATGCCAGTTTGAATTAGAGCTTTATGTTCCTGCAAGTGAAAGCATCCTGATCAATACAGATTAATAATTCTCAGAACAAGTCTTCATGTGTTGATCAACTTGCCTATACTTTGGTGAAACATAGAATGAAAAGCATGTTCACATCTCTGTGGCTTTGGCTGTATTGTTCCCTCTTTCTGGAGTGCCCTACCTGTCATGTCCTCTTGGCAAATCCCCATTCACCTTTTAAGACCTTTCTCTTTTAGGATATTAGTGATTGGACATGGCCTAATTTTAAATACCTGACTCTAGTGGAGTCATTCATTCTTTTCATTAGTGAGTTGGTCATTCAGAAAATATTTATTTGATATCCTACTACATACCAGGCCTTTGCCAGATACATACAACATGTAACCCCCTTAATGAGAGATATGCAGACAAGTAAACAAGCACTTATGATATAGAAGAATAAGTGCTGAGATGGGGGGAGTTCCGGGTGCAGCAGTAAGGCAGTGGGACAGCCTCTAATCCAGTCTTAGGGGATATGGCAATGGATGTGAAGAAAGCTTTCCTGGAAGCAATGATGTCTACACACAGATTTAAGAACCAGTAGGAGTTAAACAGACAGAAAGACAACGGAAAACACATCCTAGGGAGTGGAAGGGTTTGTGCAAAGGTCCAGCACCATCCAAGATCAAGGTCCTTTTGGAGACCAGAAAACAGATTTCTAGAAGGAATATGGTGAGAGAGAATGCTAGAGTCTTTGGTTCCTGGAGAACACTGGGAAGATTTTTGATTTGTGCTTTTTAGAAAGATTAAAAAGGCTGCAGACAGGAAAGGAGCCTGGGGGGACCCCACTGGGAGCAGGGGGACTGGTTAGGAAGCATTGGATCTGCTATGTCCTTTTATCCTTATGTGTCATCTTTTCTGAGATGTCTGATTACCCCCAACAAATGTAAAGATGGGAAAATGATAAAGGTTGGTACTTGGCCATGTGCACACTGGGAGGGGATCATCTTGGATCTGGAAGTCTGCCTTACGTGATCAGAATGACATCAGTAATATTAGCAATGGGCATGATGTCAGTGCCAAGTAAACAATACTCTCAAAGCTCAAATGTCACATAATAGGTATGTAACCAGCTTCAACAGTCATTTATGGTTTTTCAGACCAACTCCAGAATTTGGATTTTAATCACATTATACAAAAGTTATATTGGAAAAAATGGACATGGTAGCAAAGGAATGGATTGCTTCACCAGTAGATTTTATTAGCAGTAAGGTGCAGTGGTCACATGTCAGCTGCTCCTAACACGGGGTAAGAGTGAGCAGAATATCTTCCCTCACAGTTTCTTTACTACAGAAATTGAACCTGCAGAGACAAAATAACAGAAAGTCAGCTTTTCCTGCTACCCGGTTGGTGTGTTGGAGCATAAAGACAGCCTCTATTCTCCCGAGTCTGAGCGAGAGCCACTCCATGTGCCCGAGAGCAGACATTGGCCAAGGGAAGACAGGCCTCTTCTGTATAGAGGACTGAATTCTCCTTTCCAGTGCTCTCATGGCTGTGCAATAGCAGAGGGAGGCGGTGTCATTGGATGCCCCTAAACACAGAGAGTGTTCATTTGTCATATCCTGAAAACACCTACTAAGCACTTGGCACGTCGTCAATCGATGCAACTGAAGAAAAGTAGGGTCAGCGGTATGATGAGAAATCAGCCAGAGGGATATTTCTGAGGTCCTGGTGTTACATTCACTAGGCATTCTTATTTCAATTCAATAATTGAATTGAAACTGACGAGCATTACCCATGAGACTAAACAATGCTCAGTTTGCTTGGAAGCTAATTTTCTTTAATAACATATGGAAGCATATGTCAAGTGCCTGGCACAGACAAGGTTCTGAGAAGATGCCTTTTCTCTTCATCTTCATTTCCTTCCCTGTGGTCTGATGGCTGGAAGGTTCTCAAATAGCACATTAAAGGTTAAACACTAATCTTGATGAAGGACACAAGAGATGAAGGGCACACACACTATATATAAATAAAAGTGAGCTGAATTTTTTTGGTGGCAGTTAGCAACTTGCTGAAGTCAAATTTCCTGCCCACGAATTATGGCATTGGGCCTTCATTGAATTATCTTCTAAGGGGATGAGAGTAGTCCCCCCATCCCATCCCCACCATCAAGAGAGTAAACATATTCATTGTCCCCAACTACTCTCCTGTCCCTTTGTAATCTCTCCTTCTCATCCCCTCCTATCTCTCCTCTCCCCAGGCAACCAGTGATCTGCTGTCACACACAGTTGTTAAATGAAATCATTCTTTTTAACTTAGGGTCATGAAGCCGGATTCTCATTTTAACACATGTATCAAATAACACATACCCATCTACAAATCTCTCAAAATTATTCCCTTGAAATTCTGCTCTTTTTAGCAAAGAAACAGAAGCAGTTGGGAAAGCAATTGTGACCATGATGTGGGAGAACAACTATAGATTTAACTTAAAGTAGACTTCCAGTGGGAATAGGATTACAAAAATGACGCGGCGCGGCAAATCTCTTTGGATTTTTATTACTTACACTTTTCCGTCGTTTCTTTCCACCATGATCTTGGACGCTCCCACTCTGGGTAGGGTTGGGTTGATCACCCGGTTGTACCAAATAAATTTAACCTTCTGCAAATCTCCAACATCCACATCAGAGTCAAATTCGTTGGAGTGAGTGCTGTCGGGGTGGAGAGTGCCCCTTGGGAGTTGAGAAGTTAATGGAAACGTTACGTGAACATACAAAAATATACACATCAATATATACATATAAGGTTCTAAAACCAGCTAACAACGCATCTCTAGTAAGGTGACTGGTAGTACGTTTGCATCCGAATGTGTTAAGTGATGCAGACAGGTATGGTAACTCAGTGGCAGGTCATTTGCCAGCAATAACTCGTATTGTTTTAATGTCATCCTTACTTTAATAAAATTTCAAATATGTTTTGGTCACAATTCTCCCACAATTTAATAAGTGATGACATCATCATATCGTCTTTTCCCGGTTGTTTTGTGGGCAGGATACTTATTCACTGATTATAAACCAGATGCCACGCATCAAAACGGACATCAGTGGTTTTCTCAGGAAACAGCAGAGGAAAAAAAAATTCCAAAACAGAATTCTGAAATGCATTAAGGTGCAAGGTAAAACAAACAGCTTAGAGTAATATTTCACTCACTTGAAAATTTCATACTGTTTAGAATTCCCTTTATTTCCAAACAAAGTCACTAGCACGTGTCCTGTAACCTTCCTTCCAGACAGCGTGACAGCTACCTTATACCTCCAACCTGCACAGGGTGAAAATATTTGCAAAATGTCAGCTTGTGCAGAAGATATTCTGAAAACAGGCTTAATTGGATGCCACTGCTGCTGAATTTTGAGTAATTTATATATAGCATTGTTTTTTTTTTTAAATTATTTATTCATTTACTTTGAGAGAGAGAGAGAAAGCATGGGTTGGGGGGGTGGGGACAGATAGAGAGGAAGGGAGAGAGAATCCCAAGCAGGCTCCACACTGTCAGCACTGAGCCTGACACAGGGCAGATCTCACCAACCTTGAGATCATGACCTGAGCCGAAATCAATAGATGGATGCTTAACCAACTGAGCCACCCAGGTGACTCAGTAGTGGCCGTTCTTCTAAGCAGATAGATACTCCTTTATCTAAATGTTCAGAAGACAGATGTGGGGGCAGGGCAGGAGTACAGAATCATTCCAAAATCAAGAAATTTCAAGTAAATGTAAGTCAGTCATATATTTTGCTTTCAATTTCTTGACCTAGCAATTTATTTTTGAATATTCTAAGAACTTTACGTTAAAAGAAAGCGGGAAAATGGTAGAGTGTGACATTTTCATCAATTCCTTTTCACAGGTCTAAGTTGTCTACACTTATTTAAAAAATTCTATAATTCAGCTTTCCATTGCCATTGGAAATGTATTAAGTTATGGTAACCACTCTATGGTACCAGTCCATACTTAACTAGCAGTTTATGCCATTTAGAGCTAGCCTGGGTCAAACTGAGGAGAGGATTAAACTTTAGTTTTTACAGTGTGGCCAACCCCACTGGCTCCAATAGTTTTCTTCCTCTGTGACCCAGGAAGGAAACCTGGGGGCTGTCCCCATGCCTTACCATCCCTGCACCTTCTAATTCTTATCACCCATGGAGGCTACCGCCCTAAACAGCTCTTCGATCTGGCAACTCCCTTCTATTCCCACAATCTCTGCCACCTCTCTCCCGGATTACTTTTCTGCTTGTACAAAACCTCAGAATTTTCTTTAGTGAAACTTGGAAGAGTCTGGAGCAGAAGAAGCCCCCTGAATGCAGCACCAGAATCGAATATGAAGGAATCAATCTTGGTATCATTTTTAGTTCAGGCCCCCAAAACTCTGTTCTGTTGCCCCTGTTGAGCCCGAGTTACATTGAGCATGACAGCTTTTGAATATTTTTCCATGTTTGGGAAGAGTGTTTCCAACTTTTCTGCAGAAGAGCAATTTCACACATTTTCACCAAACATGATAAAATACAGAGCATTAAGAATTTAAGACAAATATAGTAGAGACTTACGGGCAAAGTTGGTGGCATCACCAGTGTTTAGATAAAATATCTGGCCCACTCCGTTTGTTTTTCCAGGAAATCTGTCAGCATAATGACCCATCTGTGGGCAGCCTTCACTGGGGCAGGGGAAGCACTTGTTCTAGGGGAAATTAACAAATGATGAATGAAGCGCACCCTCTTTTTCCACGTGTTATTGCAATTCAAACATTCTAAAGCCAATTCTGTACTGATGGCAAAAGAAGATTTTCATAGTATCTCAGCAAAGGTTAAAAAGCATTTCATTAGTTACAATGATAAACCAGTGATTTTACTGTTCAATGACACGATACTAACAAAAATATTATAGAAATCATACGAAAAGGGAATTTAGATATGTATTTCTACATATATTTTAATCTTGTCTCTTGCCTTTGTAAGTTGCTCAAGTGGCCCCCAAGACATCCATCTGCCTCCAAGGGTTAGAATTTATTTTAGAAAGATTGCAAAAGAAAGAGCAGAGGGGATGAGGAGCTCTGATATGCAAAATCGGGCCCATTAGTAGGATGAAAGGCTCAAAAGTCAGGTTTTTCTCAGAATTTTTAGCTTCCACTTAGCATGTTAAGGTCTGAAGGATTCAGATCTAAGAGTTTTCCCAATGTGAACAGAAAATGCCCCAGTTGGCCTTTAAGTCGTAGCTGTGAGGTTGGGGTGTGGAGAAGATATATATCACATAGAAAAATGTCCTCTTTCTGGGTCAAGGAATTATGGGAAGAAAAGGGAGAGGGAGAAACACAATGGGAGAGACAAACAGCACAATTTCTGCTATGGAGGGGCAAGCCTGCTCCACAATGGAGGCGAGGGGCAGTCTCTTGGATCAATGAACCAGATGGGGACTGGGCCAGAGTCGGGGTCTGCATCCAGCAAAAACTAAGGGGAGACTGAGCCAGTCAGGAAGAAATGGCCAGAGCTATCTGGGGAAGTTGGCCAAACCAGAAGAGTATATGTGCTGAGACATTATCTGCAGACACCAGCCACGTGCTCATCAAAAATGCAGACCCCCAAGTTCTCCCCTCTGCCTTGCACACACACTGACCACCACCCCCGTGATCACTGTGCCAATACCAGCTTGGGGAGAAACTGATGAAGGGGTCCAAAGGCTGGGATATATGCAAAACTGGTAACATTTCCTTTTTTTTTTTTTAAAGTATTTATTTATTTTTAATGTTTTTATTTATTTTTGAGAGAGAGACAGAGTACAAGCAGGGGAGGGCAGAGAGAGAGAGGGAGACACAGAATCCAAAGCAGGCTCCAGGCTCTGAGCTGTCAGCACAGAGCCTGACATGGGGCTTGAACTCATGAACCACGAGATCATGACCGAAGTCAGACGCTTTAATGGACTGAGCCACCCAGGTGCTCCAACTGATAACATTTTCTTACAGAAGTGTCTGAGTGGGATGCCTGGGTGGCTCAGTAGGTGAAGTGGCTGACTCTCAATTTCAGCTCAGCTCATGATCTCCTGGTCTTGAGAGCCCCATGTTGGACTCGGTGCTGGGTGTGGAACCTACTTAAAATTCTCTCTTCCTCTCCCTCTCCCCCTGTCCTTTCCCTGCTAGCATGCACACTTCATGTAGACGTTCTCTCTCTCTCCCTGCCATCGTCAAAAAAAAAAAAAAAGTGTACGAGCATCACTTAAAAGGTCTAAATATATTACTGAATCAGACTAAATTTTAACTGAATGAAACCTAAAGCTTCTTTGCTTGTTTTACCATCACCTAGAGATTGGGGATTTGGGAACAAGATAAAAACAAAGCTAGACCAAAGAAGGGGGTTGGTGTTCTTGCGTGCATAAGCTATACTGCAAGTAAAACATGCATCTCACATATACATATAGCCAACATTTGTTGAATGCTAATTATTATATTTTAGATTCTGGGCTAAGCAATTAAAACATATCATCTCATAAAATCCTCCCACAAAACCTATGGAGTCTCCCATTATTATTGCATTTAGAAATGAAAAAACTGCCTTAGGTTAAGAATTTTGTTCAAATCATTCAACCATTTAATAGTGAAATCAGGTTTCAGACCCTTTCTCTTCATCATGAAGTTATACATTCTTTGTAACTATGACTTCACCTGGCATGTTACTTAAAATTTTATTTATTAAATGACATGGATCACATATTTTTCCTTGAAAAAATTTATAGTGAAAAGAAGAGCAATAAAAAATAACAGGCAAAGGGCACCTGGGTGGCTCAGTCAGTTAGGCATCTGACTTCAGCTAAAGTCATAATCTCACAGTTCGTGAGTTTGAGCCTTGCATCGGGTTCTGTGCTGACAGCTCAGAGCCTGGAGCTGGCTTCAGATTCTGTGTTTCTCTCTCTCTCTCTACCCCTCCCCACCTCATGCTCTCTGTCTGTCTCTTAAAAATGAATAAGTGTTAAAAAAATAACAGGCAATAGATATATCACTTTCAAGATCACATTTAAGGTTTTTAACCCAGATGTCTAGCGAATACCAAACAAGATGAAAACTCAAAATCAAGCAAAGAAACAAAAAACTTGACAATTATAAGGTTGCACAGAAATATCCACATGCCCATAATGATATAGTTTTATAGGATCAGCATTTAAGACAAGTTTTCCATATGTATCAGCATCCTGGAGCCATAGCTCAGATTTCCTTAGACTACTTTTTTTTTTTTTTACTTACACTATTTCTAAGACAAGTTTGAACATTTACCTGATACATACTGGAGTGATAGAGAACAAAGTGGACATTTCAGCATTTAAGCCTATTCCTCTAAAGTTCTCCAATGCCTTATCACTATTACAATAATGTCAATGTACTTCACTTAAAAATATGTATGATTAAAAGTATAAATAATGTGGCAATAATATAGTGACATTCACTGAATGCACGTTGTGTCCAGTGAACCATACGTCATGAAGATGTGATGGTTACAAAATTCTTCGGGTACAAAGTAGAATCTACTTACTGCAGAGAAAACACTGTAAGAGGCACAAGGGAATCCAGCAAAGCCATCGGGGTTAAGGATGCTGTCAGAGTAATACTTGTAGCTTCTTAAGTGATTACAGGCCACAAAGTCACGAGTCCCTTGGAAATCAGAAATGATTTACACATCAGCAACAGATTTTATTTTTCCAATGTCATGATTAGAACACAGTTGTTGAGTAGATTTTTCTAATTAGTGTGAACTCATGGTGGTCACAGAACAAAATCATGGATACAGTGTATTTATGATTTGTGATGTGATCAGAAGTTAAGTACTATTGAAAAATTTAATAGTAATGCCATAGCTAAATGAAATGGAAAAATAACTTTAGAAGGAAAAGACTGGTCCATATAGATATAAGTACAACTTAGTAATGCATTCCCTGAATTAGATCCTTGGAAAGTTGACTACAATTACATTTTCTTTCCTAGAGTCTCCTCATGCCCAACTTTCCTCAGTGAAAAGACCATATTTTGTGTTAAAAGTCCTTCATTACAGAAAATGTGAGACCTGTACCAAAATATTTAGCAAATTTAGTAAAATGAAATACAAATGTTCCCCTAGGAAAATCTCTTCATGTCCATAATGGTTTTTACCTTCCCAGATCCCGTCTATGTCAACGATCTGAGAGAGAATGTTCTTCCGACATCCGGGCATTTCTTTTCCTCCATTTGGAAAGAAATCTAGATGACCTACAGTTTGGCTCATTCCAAACCCTGAGGAATTTTAAAATATGAGAAAGTTCATGTTACTGTATAGAGTCAAAACGCTCTAAAACACTCTACTGTATAGAGTTAGTAAACACTCATGGAGGATGAATTGCAGAACTCACCCATGTTGGGGATTATAGGGGCAGCATCTGTGTGAATTACATCCACAAACAGGGCATCGCTGGGGTCCAATCGGACTAAGTCGGGTGTGCCCTCAAAGCAAGGTTCAGCTGGATCCAACCCTAAAGTAGATACGATGTGTCATGTTAATATCAGTGTATGCATTCACCTTTCTTTGTTAATTACCTACCCAAGTGCAAGCATTGGTGGGAACCATGACTTATTTATGGAAAGAGATAAGGTAGTTCTTCCCTACCTTATCATCTTCTTCCACTTTCTGTGTCTAATTCACTATTCAAATTATAGCAAATTTTTCTCAAACCATGAAATTTGGCTCTCCTTATGGATGTTTAGTCACTGGGACAATCCAGGCCACTAGCAACAGTTATAGGGAAAGAGCTAGACTCTGGGAGACATGAGACTCCTAAAAGCTGTTCAGGCTAAAAGAAGTCTCCCCTTCCCCACCTGCCCCACTCTCCTGTAAAATCCTATAAAGGCAAGGACTTCTGTATTCATGGTCACCAGGACCACAACTTCACAAAGTGCCTGGCTGAGTAGGCTCTTGTAAACAGTCATGGACCACGAGAAAGAATGTTCTCTCCAGCAAATTAATGATAGACATCTGGATGCCCCCACCAATGCAAACATGAACGATTTGCCCAAGGTATTAAAAAAAAGAATCAGAAGGTTGGACAGAGAGTGCAAAGATGGAAAAGAAAAGTGACTGCTCCCTGAAATAGTCATCTCTCAGATCCAGGATAGCAAAGTCTTTCCTATAAACTTACAAGGTCGTTTTAGGGCTGAGAATACAACATGTGGTGCCATTGGCCAGAAGCAATCAGTCTGAGATTCGTGGAATATTTTTTATCTAACTAGCAGCCTGCAGGACTGATCAGCCTGTCTTAACCACCTGTATCCTATAACTCTTAGCTCAGGGTGGGTGAGGATTATGCTAATTATCAATTGCTATCAAAGCGTAATATAATACATTATATATTTTGAGCTCTTTAGATTTAATTCTATTTATTATTTATTTTGTTATTTATTCTCTTTATTCTAGTCATGAGACTTGTCCTTTGTGAAGGCCTGAAAACAAGAAAAGAGATGTGAATAAGACTTCCCGATGTTCTTAATTCAAATTTTAGTCATATATATATATATATATATATATATATATATATATACGTGTATACGTGTATATATATATATATATATATATACACACACACACACACATATATATATACATATATATACGTATATATATCTGTGTATATATATATATATATATATACACACACACACACACACATATGTTAAACAGATGGGGGCACTTGTGTAACTCAGTTAGTTAAGTGTCCAGCTCTTGATTTTGGTTCAGGCCATGATCTCATGTTTGTAAGTTTGAGTCCCGAGTTGGGCTCCACGCTGGGCATGAAGCCTGCTTAAGATTCTCTCTCTCCCTCTTCCTTTGCCCCTCCCCTGATTTCTCTCTCAAAAAAGTAAAAAACAAAACAAAACAAAACAAACAAACAAAAAACCAGGGGTCTGTAGACCAAAGATGAATATTAGTAAAAAATTCGCTAGTCCTCAGAACATACTGATTCCCGATCATGTGGCCCAGTTCAGAAAATGCCAAACTGCCATCCGTTTAGACCCCATGTAGGCAACACTTAGTCCGATTTTTCAGCTTTTACTGTTTGACCAACCTGTGATTCGCCCAACCGTCCCATTGATCCTCCTTCCTGCCTCTCCAGCTGCGTGGGCACCCAGACTGTGGCCAATGATGTGGACGTCGGAAGGTGAGTACCCAAATGCTGACTGTTGGAAAGAAAACTTCTTCAGAATGTTTTCAAATATATCAAAACTCAAGATGGCCACAGAAGAAGATCCCCTCAAAACTTGAGTTTTAAGAAGACGTGCTGCCCCTTCAAAGCAACTGATTTTCACAGACTTCCCCTCCCCCCCCCCCAGTTATAACAGAATATGGCAATGGTTTAACATTTAAACTGGTGGAAGTAGGAATCTCTGTTCTTTTACTATGTAGAGGAAATCCTTGCCAGGTATAAGGAATTGTTACTCAGTGGTGCTGAAGCAAGTATTCAGGTTAGAAAATAATAAAAGCATTTACTTAAGCAAATTCTAGGTTAACATTTTTTAAGGTTTTTTGTTACCAAATTAGATTAGCTTGCTGTCATTGTGCTTCTGTTAAAAACATAAAAAAAAAAAAACAGAAACAAGATAGTTTAACCTTAAGGTTGACGTTATCATGCCAACTTGTTTTAATAACTGATAAAATTCAAAGAAATGCTGGTGGGATCCAATAGAAACAGCCTACCTGGTTGCTGAAAGAACTAGTTTATTGACTTTAATAGGGATAGAAGCCCAAATCTAGATTGACTGATTGATTGATGGATATTGTGTATTTCTTTTCAACCATGGGGAAAGCCGAATCTCAATAGAGAAATGTCTTTCATAATTATCATACCTACAGCATTTTTTTTTTCTTTTTTTTTGAAGGAGAATCCCAGAGAGCAATGTGGATGGGCTTTTATATAACTTGGAGGTAGTTACCTGAAGAACTTCAACAAAATATGCCAATTCTGCTCCCACAATCCGGATGTTCTGTGAGGCCTGAGTGTAACCGGTTTTGGAGCCACTTTTCCAGTCCACGCAGATGCAGTTCACACTTTCCACTGTAAACAAGTTCTGATGGAACAGACACAATAAATGGGTGAATGATTGGGGATGTTTGTTAATTAATAACACATTTGAGAATGAGGGTAAATTCCCTTCTTGACCTGTACAAGATCAAGCTTGTTTTTAACCCCAAAACAACAAACACAACTTCTAGTCTGTTATGGTTATGAAATTCCTTTTATTTTTTTCTGTTTATTTATTTTTCATTTATTTTATTTTGTTTCATTTTTATTAATATAATTTACTGGCAAATTGGTTTCCATCCAACACCCAGTGCTCATCCCAACAAGTTGAAATTTAAAGTTTAACATGTACTCTGTGGTGCCTGGGTGATTTAGTTGGTTAAGCGTCCAACTTTGGCTCAGGTCATGATCTTGTGGTTTATGGGTTCAAGCCCGGGGTCAGGCTCTGTGCTGACAGCTCAGAGCCTGGAGCCTGCTTTGGATTCCCTCTCTCTCTCTCTCTCTCTCTCTCTCTCTGTCCCTCCCCCACTCATGCTCTCTCTCTCTCAAAAATAAATAATATATAAAAAAAAGTTTAACATGTGCTCCAAATTGAAGGTTTGGCCATAATGGGAACTGGATTCTTGGGATATCTACTGTAACACATAAATAGACATTTGCTGCAAGAAGAAATGTATAAAATGTGGTACAGTGGATTGTCTCATTAGATCATCATAAATGTCATAAGCCTACATTGTCCCTAATTAAAATGCGCCCCATGACATTGCTTGTTTTGTTCACTGCTATATCCTCAGGGCCTCAAATAGTTCCTGGCACACAGTGGGTGTTCAATAAATATTTATTGGACTAATGAATAAATGAAAGCCTATGTTAGGACCCTTTTAAATAAATATACTGACAGAAAATGAGTAAGCTTTTCCATGATGGAAAGACTAATCAAAGTTTCTGGATGAACATATTTTATTATACATCACTGAAGAGTTATTTCACATAACCCACCAGATAGCTACTGGAAGCCTTGTCTGATGGGGGTCAATGATAGTTTCATGAATGTTAGATCTGGCAGGAATTTTGTCTGTTTGGGTGTATGTATGTTTATACATATCCCCACCTTTTTTCCAAGAAGACTTTCGGAAGAATAAAGCAATTTTATAAATCATCTCCAATTATTTTATTTTACAGATAGAAATATCCAAAGAGGGAAAATAGTTTGCTAATGTCACGGTTAGCTAAGTAAAGAGTTAGAACTAGAGTCTAGGACCTTTAATCTTCTAAGTTTTATTTTAAATTTTATTTTGAGAGAGAGAGAGAGAGAGAGAGAGCAGGGGAGGGGCAGAGAGAGAGGGAGAGAGAATTCCAAGTAGGCTCTGCACTGTTGGCGCAGAGCCCAATATGGGGCTCGAACTCACGAACCGCAAGATCATGACCTGAGCTGAAACCAAGAGTCGTATGCTCAACCGACTCAGCCACCCAGGCGCCCCAACTTTCTAGTTTAATCCACTTACTTCTCCATCCTAAAGCAACCATTTTGTCAGAGCCAAAGCATGCAAGAAAAATAAATCTGCTTTTGGGATTTTGGAAATAAATTGTATACCCCTATCTAAAAATTTACATCCCCTTTGAGCTAAGAATCGTAGTCTTTTTCCTTCCCTGTTGTATAAAAATCTATTACTACCCTCTCCCGAGTAATCATCAGCTTTAAATTATTTTAGAAGACAAATTAAGGTTTTACTATTTTTGAACTTGTGACATGAAGCTCATTAATTTTGGCTATCGTCAGGATCAGCAGATAGTCTCTAGAGTTGACTCAATCCAGCCTTTGGCTTGAGTCATAGGTAGGTCTGAAATTAAGAGTGTTCAGGAAAACCTTTGTGTCTTTTTTTTTAGACCTATGAAGAAATAACTGCACCTGTGCACCACGCTGGCCACAGAAGCTTGTTGAATAAATGAATCAATGATAATGTTCCTCAAGCACTAGCAGTTGCTAGGAAAAATTGTTCTCTTTGATTTTCTGTCTTTTAATTCTTCATTATAACAAGGCACATAGCCAAAGACAAATTAAAGAAAATTGGATCACTACTGTTGAAACAACAGAAGCTGTCAATGAAAACATATAGAATTTTCCTAGATACTGCTACCATAGGAGATCAAAGAGTAGCAAGTGAAAATCAAAGGAAAACAATTAGTTTGGGCAAAATAAGTTATCTTAGTTCTTCAAATGGAAATTAAACCTCTTGAAAAAAATTAAAAGTTATTGAAAATACAACAAATATTGCATCAGTATGGCAACATTCCTTGCTAAAATTTTGAAATATCTCTGTATTAGTTATTAAATAGCTACTACACAGAGCCACCAAATGCTTGCCAACCTTGCTGCCCTGACTGTTCCAGGTCCCTCCTACTCCTGTACCACCTCCTGGACCTTACCTGGAATCCCCAGGCCCAGAAGAGTCAGGTGATCCTCTGGTGTCATAGTGGCTAGCATTTGTCCTGATTGGTTGGGGCCTGTGCCTTCCTCATTGTTAATCATCAGTCTAGAAGCAGCCTTCCCTTCATTGATTACCATATCTTACCTTGCATATTTTGGACAACCAGTTTTCTTCTCCCTTGTCTATGAATCCATGAATAATGAAGCGGGTTTTTCTGTCTGCTTTGAAATTAGAGCTCATGATAGTTGATGCATTTGCAATAATTTCCTATTTTGAGAAGAAAAGTGTTTAATGCCAAGTTTCTTATAGCGTCCAATAGAACCATTTGTACACGGAGAGAGATGATGAGTAGGAAAAGACCGCCAAGACTTGAGATCCTTGTGAATATGGATTCTCCTATTACAGGCAAGCTATTTGCAACCATCATCAAGTCACTACTTTCCAGACATCATAACATTTCTGCAGTTGCTTTAGTCAGGATAAACATGTGCTATAACATCGATGTAGGGATCTTGTCTTCATGCAATAGATGGTTTTGCTGCGTGTGTGTGTGTGTGTGTGTGTGTGTCTGTGTGTGCCTGTGTGTGTCTGTGTGTGTGTAATGTTGGGAGATTATATATGATATTAGGAGAGTTTATATATACATATATATATGTGTGTGTGTGTATACACATGTATATAACAATATTTAGAATATTTACTAAATGGCAACATAAAGGTAGGATAAGAATGACATTAAGTTCCAATCAAGACAGAGTAGCTGAATGGATTAAAAAAATAAGACCAGTCTATATGCTGCCTACTAGATCATTTTAGGTCATTTCATATCTAAAGACACTTGCAGACTAAAAATGTAGGGATGGAAAAAGATATTTTAAGTAAATGGAAACAAAAAGAAAGCTAGAGTAGCAATACTTATATGAGACAAAATAGACTTTAAGACAAAGTCTGTAAGAATAAACAAAGAAGGGCTTTACATAAAGATAAAAGACCTATTAAATGAGAAGATATAGCACTTGGAAATATTTAATCACTCAACATAGCAACACCTAATTATATAAAGCAAATATTAATAGATGCAAAGGAAGAAATTTAAAGTAACACAAAAATAGCTGGGAATTTTAACATCTTATTTACATCAGTGGATAGATCATCTAACAGAAAATCAATAAGGAAAGAGTGGTCTTAAACAACACATTAGAACAGATGGACTTAACATATATTTATAGGACATTCTATCCAAAAATAGCAGAATACACATTCTTCTCAAGTGCACATGGACATTCTCCAGAATAAGGCACATGTTAGGCCACAAAACAAGCCTTGATAAATTTAAGAAGATTGAAATCATATCAAGCATATTTTCTGACCACATTGGTATGAAACTAGAAATCAATTACAAGAAGAAAAGTGAAAAAAACCACAGACATGTGGAGACTAAACTATGTGGCACCAAGGGGTCAAGGAACAGTCAAGGAAGAAATCAAAGATGTAGTAAAAAACATATCTTGAGACAAATAAAAATGTAAATGCAATGTTCAAATATCTATGGGATACAGAAAAGAAATTCTAAGAGGGAAGTTTACAGTGAGACAGGCCCACATTAAGAAATAAAAAAAAGCTCAGTAAACAACCTAACCACACACTAGATAACTGAAAACCTAGAAAAAGAAGAACAAACAAAGCCTAAAGTTAGTAGAATGAAGGAGATAATAAAGATCAGAGTGGAAATAAATGCAATAGAGACTTAAAAATACAATAGAAAAATAATAAAACTAAAAGCTGTTTCCTTGAAAGATAAATAAAAATGATGAACTTTTAGCTGGACTCTTCTCTTCCAGAAAAAAACAGAGGGCCAATAAATAAAATGAGAAATGAAAAAGAAGTTACAACTGATACCATAGAAATATAAAGGATCATAGGAAACTACTAGTAACAGTTATATACAACAGATTGGACAACCTGGAATAAATGAATAAATTCTTGGAAGCATACAATCTTTCAAGACTAAATCAGAAAGAAATATAAAATCTGAACAGACTGATTACTAATAAGGAGATTGAATTAGTAATTAAACTCTCAACAAACAAAAGTCCAGGACCAGACAGTTTCACAGGTGACTTCTACCAAACGTTTAAAAATAAGACTTAATACCCATCTTTCTCACACTATTAAAAAATTGAAGAGGAAAGGATGCTCTGAACTCCTTCTATGAGATCAGCATTATTCTAATACAAAAACCAGACAGATACTACAAAAAGATTACAAGCCAATATTCCTGATAAACATAGATGTAAAAATCCTTGACAAAATATTAGCATACTGAATTCAACAATACATTAAAAGGATCACGTAACATGATCAAGTGGGATTTATTCCAGGGATGCAAGGATGGTTCAATATCCACACATCAATCAATGTGATACACCACATTAACAAAACGAAGAATAAAAATCAAATGATCATCTCAATGGATGCAGAAAAAGCATTTCACAAAATTCAACTTCCATTTATGATAAAACCTCAATAAATTGGACACAGAGAGATGTGTCTCAACAGAATAAAAGACATATATGACAAACCCACAGCTAACATCATACTGAACAATGAAAAGCTGAAGGCTTCCCCCTGCCCCAAAAATTGGAACAAAACAAAGGTGCCCACTTTTGTCATTTTTATTCAACATAATATTGGAAGTTCTACCCACAGCATTTAGGCAAAAGTAAATAAATAAATAAATAAATAAAGTCATTCAGATTGGAAAGGAAGAAGTAAAATTGTCACAATTTGTAGATGACAGGATACTATATATAGAAAACCCTAAAGCCTCCACCAAAAAACTATTAGAACTAAAAAATGAATTAAGTGAAGTTGCAGGATACAAAGTCAATTTACAGAAATCTGTTGCATTTCTTCTTATTATTTATTTTTATAATTTATTTTGAGAGACAGAGAGAGAGGGAGAATGCAAGTGGAGGAGACAGATAGAGGGAAAGAGAGAGAATCTTAAGCAGACTCCACTCTCAATGCAGAGCCTGATGCAGAGCTCAATCCACAACCCTGTGGTCATGACCTGAGCCAAAGTCATGAGTTGGTTCCTCAACCAACTGAGCCCCCCACATACCCCAATCTATTACATTTCTACACATTAATAACAAACTATCAGAAAGAGACATTAAGAAAGCAATCTCATTTGTGATTGCATCAAAAAGAATAAAATACCTAGGAATAAATTTAACCAAGGAAGTGAAAGATCTGTCCTCTGAACAATGACGCTGATTAAAGAAATTGAAGGCAACATAAATAAATGGAAAGATTACCTTGCTCATTGATTGGAAGAAGTAATATTGTTAAAATGTTCATGCTACCCAAAGCAATATACAGATTCAATGCAATCTCTACAAAAAAAATCAATGGCATTTTTCATATAACTGGAACAAATAATCCTAAAATTTGTATGGAACCTCAAAAGACCCTGCATAGCCAAAGCAATCTTGAGAAAGAAGAACAAAGTTGTGTCACACTCTTGATTTCAAACTACACTACAAAGCTAGAGTAATCAAAACATTATGGTTCTGGCACAAATACAGAAAAATAGATAATGGCACAGAACAGAGAGCCCAGGAATAAACTCACACTTCTATGGTTAATTAATCTACAACAAAGAAGGCAAGAATATATAGTGAGACAAAGACAGTCTCTTCAATAAATGGTGTGGGACAGCCACATGCAAAAGAATGAAACTGGAACACTTTATTATACCATATACAATAATAAACTCAAGACAAAATGTATGACCTGAAACCATAGCACTCCTAGAAGAAAACATAGGCTGTAAGTTCTTTGACATCAATCTTAGCAATATTTTTTGGATCTGTCTCCTCAGACAAGAACAGTGAAAGCAAAAATAAAAAAATGGGACTACATCAGATTAAAAAGACTGTGTACAACAAAGGAAACCATTGACAAAATGAAAAAGCAATCTACTGAATGGGAGAAGATATTTGCCAATGATATGTCTAATAAGGGGTTAACATCCAAAATATATAAAGAACACATACAACTGAATATCAAAAAAACAGTCAGATTAAATAATGGGCAGAGGCCTGAATAGGCATTTTTTTCCAAAACAAGACATCTAGATGCCAATAGGCATATGAAAAGATGCTCAACATCACTTATTATCAGGTAAATGCAAATAAAGACCATAAGGAGATACCACCTTACACTGTAAGAATGGCTATTATCAAAAAGACAAGAATTAACAGCTGTCGGTGAGCATGTGGAAAAAAAGGAGCCCTCATGCTCTGTTGGCAGTAATGTAAATTGGTGCAGTCGCCAATAACGAATGGGATGGAGGTTCCTCAATAAATTAAAAATAGAACTACCATATAATCCAGCAATTCCACTTCTAGGTTTTTCTCTGAAAAAAAAATGAAAACACCAATTTGGGTATACATATGCATCCCTATGTTCATTGCAGTATTATTTATAATAGCCAAGATATGGAATCAACTTATATGTCCATTGATGGATGAATGGACAAAAATGGTATGTGAGATATATATATATATATATATATATATATATATATATATATATAATGGAATATTGCTCAGATGTAAAAAAAAAATAATGAAAGCTTGCCATTCATGACAATATGGATAAACCTGGAGAGTATTATGCTAAGTGAAATAAGTTAGAGAAGGATAAGTACCACATGATTAAGCTTATATGTGAATCTAAAATACAAAACAAATGATTAAATAAAACAAAACAAAACAAGACTCATAAATACATAGAGAAAACTAAAATGGTAGCCAGAGGGGAGGGAGGGAGGGAGATGGATTAAATGGGTGAAGGGGATTAAGAGGTACAATTTTCTAGTAACAAATAAGACAGAAGGATGTAATGTACAGCATAGGGAATATAGTCAATAATATTGTAACACCTTTGTACAGTGACAGATGGTAGCTAGACTTATTGTGGTGACCCTTTTGTAACATATATATTATATATAATATACATACATATATATATATATATATATATATATATATATATATATATGATATATGTATCACTATGTGATACACCTGAAATGAATACAATATTGTATGTCAATTATTCTTCAATAGAAAATAAAGTGAATCTAAATTAAAACAAAAGAGAGAATAATATCAAGTTAGTGGACTTTTTATAAATAAAATAGATAGAACTTAGTTCTGAAAACAATGAGTTCTCTTACTTCAAAGTTATTCGGGTTCTCGTTAGTGTACAGGAGGAAGCGGGTATTGACATCTTTTGGAGCCCAGGGCAATATTTTGAGGGGTCTTTGCGCAATTCCTGCCCATGGGGCATCATCGCTAAAGCAGCCAAGTCTTCGGAAGCAGATTTCTTTTCCTGTAATGACCCAGAAGCGTTTCAAGGACGTCAGTTTAATCAGAATGCTCTTTTTAATGGTCTCTCGGCCAAAATATGAGTTAAATTACATTTTGTGACATATTTACCTCCTCCATATTCCCAGACATATTCCTATCTAGGCACTCACAAAACAGCTTCAACATCCCAGGCTTCTGGTCTTCATTTCTACAATGTATGACCACCTCACTCCCCTCGTGTCTCTGTCCAGCCCTTGCTGGGACTCGGTCTAGCTTCTCAATGCAGATGTCTTCCTTGGGCCACTGGTGCCCAAGAAAAGAGCAGCCTTGTATTTCCAGGCCTTGGTAGAGAGGGGTGAGGTTTTCAATTCCTCACAGCCATCTTCTCGTGTTGGGTTTTGGGTAGAGAACTTAAGCTTCATGCAAGTGCCAGAACATTACATATATAACAATATAAGTATTTTGGCCCCCTATGTTTGAGGAGAATTTTGGATTCCTATGATGAAGAAGCTGCTCATGAATAATCAAACAGAAAGTCCATGGTTTGGCACAACTCTATGCTTGAATGCTAACCCATAAAAGAACAGCACAAAGGGAGGGATGTCCAGGAGGATTAAGTCTGGATTATAGTAGTGGTAGGAGTCGTAGCCGTTGTGAGGGAGGGCTGCATTTGCAAAATGTTACTATGTGCCAGGTACTAGGCAAGATGATTTACAGGACTACGTAAGTCTCACAGGTATCCTGCGTTAGGGGTGGTATTATATTCCCATTCTACAGATGAAGATAGTGAAGCACGCAGAGGTTAAGAATTTTGCTCAGGGTAATACACTTGTGGCTGGCAGAGCAAGGTTTCAAACCCCACACTGGACTCCCAAGTCAGGGTTGCTAGATTAGCAAATAAAAGTAAAAGTTAAATTTGAGTTTCAGGTAGACAATGAACACTTTTCAGTATAACTTTGCCACATACTCATGTATCGGAAACACTTGTCGTTTATCTGAAATTCAAATTTAACTGCATATCTTAGATTATATCTGGCAACCTTACTCCAGGTGTCTGTGCTCTCAACAGGCACCTTTCTCACTCACACCTTATCCCCTAGTGGCTCGAATTCAGCCATCACAGACTTTTTTGAAAGTGCCAAGCAAGAAATCTCTCCCAGCGCTGCATAAATATCTTTTCTTACCTACTACTGCTCCCAGCAGCAGCGATAGTGTCCAGATTAGCAGCATCTAAATAAAGTTAAAAATATGATTAAGTCTGACTAAATAGGTTTTTTTTTTAAAAGATTGGCGTAATTCAAGTTAAGTTAGACCTCTGGGGGAAATAAGTAAGTTCTAATAAATTAGGGCTTGGAAAACATGTTTTCCTGACTCACCACGGCAATTCCGTCAGGTTCCACACACAAGCAGATAGCGCCTTAAAGGTCCTTTTATAAGCAAACCTTATCTCTTTGAGAAGTTCCATGGAAAAGGAGAGGAAGTTCCAAGTATACATTTCTAGTTCTAATCATAAATAAACCAAGAATGATAGAGCAGGTCAAGTTTTCCACAGTACTTGTGGGAAGATGAGAAAAGGGTTCATACAGACTGTTCTGTCTCAATGAGATTATATAATGCTCAGCATCACCATAATTTCATTGTAGAGAAGGTTCTAGTCTGCCCAATTCTCTGTGCTGCTCTGTGGATATGTGTGAAAGTAAATTGTTTTCACAGATTTGATAGCAGCAGTCTTGAAAACAAATATTGAAAGCTTGACAGCTTGAGCAGTTTTTGTATAACCTTGCCTTACCTTCAAAAGCATGAAATTAGGAGCAGTTCTTCAAGAGTGTTCATTACGATAGTCTATAGAACTAGTTTATTTCTCAACAATAACATGGAGAAAAGAATAAATGAACTGACAAAAGGAGATGGGGGGTACTTCCAAGAGCAAAGAGGTGGAATTGGTGACCTCACCATCAAAAAAAAAATTACGGGTAAGACAGAAAAATAAAATTCAACTTGGCAAAAAAAATGGTCTGGGAACAATAATCTGAAAGAGAAGCATTTGATGGAAAAGAACTCAAATGTTTTCAGTTGGTGATAGATTGCCTAAAATAAATTTTAAAGCACTGTAACGGGATATCGTAATTTTGAGAGATTGGAGCCCTTCAGCATGATACCATCACCGATATAAGCTGAATCTTATGGAATTGCCATGTTTGCAGGTCAGAAATGGTCAAATAATAATTCAGTTCACCGGCAAAGTTTACAGGTACAGAAAAAAGCAATGAAATTATTTTTGTATGAGGGAAAATTCAAAAAAGTTGGGCAAAGAGATGTTAAAATAGGAACAGAAGACACCAGGAATTCTATGGGTTGGAGTTGAGCCAAATTCCCACTGAATCCTTCTTGTCTCAGCATTCAATCCCCTCCTTAGGGATCCTTCTCCAGCCCTGATTAGGTTGGTTTCCTTATTCCCTCTAAGAACACCTCTCTTTTGAAGCTCCCTCATTTGATAACCCATCACAATCAGTTGTGGGTGATTAAGTCTGAGAAGGATTGAATTCTCTGGGCCTTGTTGTTACTCGTCACTCAGCATCTAGCCCACTTTGTGCATAAAGCTGGCTCTAAACACACCTCTGTTGGATGGATGAACAAATGAGGAAATGAATACGAAAAGCAGTTTAGGGGTGCATGGGTGGCTTAGTCAGTTGAATGTCTGACTCTTTTGATTTTGGCTCAGGTCATGATCCCAGGGTCGTGCGATTAGCCTGGCATCGGGCTCTGTGCTGAGAGTGGAGCCCACTTAAGATTCTCTCTCCCTCTCCCTCACCCCCTCTCCCCTGCTTGTGTGCGCGCTCTCTCTGAAATAAATAAATAAATGAAATGAAATAAAAAGAAAAGCAATTTAGTTTGCGTAATTGCTCCAGAACAACTTCCCACGCAGGCTTATGATAAAGAACTATAATTTTCTGAACCTTTTTTTTTTTTTTTTTACTCAAAACAAGCAAGAAAACAAACTAAAAAAAAAATGAGCCAATGTTTACTCTGGGTTTTGCTATGAAGTAAAATGCATTCTGTGTGAATTACCGAATAATTCACACCAAATTTCTAGGTTAGCATTTTAGATAGTACCAAATTCAATATAGGCTGTAGAATGAGGACTAAAAGTCACCCAATTCTGAAAGTTAGACTAGAGGTCGTGGGGAATTATTTTATAAACTGAAATAGGTTGAAATTTTAGAATGTTTTGAGAAGATTCAATTTCCCAAACTGTTATAAAAGCTAAGAAGGGAATTGTATATAATCTTAGCAGTCTGCCACGTCAGATCTGGATGAATGATTTCCCTTAAATTCAATCTTGCTGACCTCTTTAGCTGGGCTGTAAAATTTTATGAACCGTATCGTTTCCTTGAGATCGCTAACATGTGATCTAGGAATGTCTGTTGATAGAGTATGTGGTAGAGATTGTTGGCCTCTTCCTATAAGGAATGGAACCAGACTCTGTTACCCAATCTCTCTTGCAGGGCAGGGGGTCACATGACCAACTTCTGGCCAGTGAGATGTGAGTGCACAGATGTGCACCAGTTCCAGTCCTGTTCACATAAACCCACGCATGATTCTCCATGTGCCTTGCCTTCCATGGCTTGATGTAGACAAGCATAGTGATCTTGAAGGCCATGTGTGGAAGCTGGCAGAGGCACAAAATGCAAGGAGCTTGGGTTTCCTGCTTAGGAGATAGCCACCCATGAATCATGAATGTCCATTCTGAAATTTATGTAAACAAGAAATAAATTCCTATTGATTTAAGCCACTGATATTGCAGGGTTATAACAACTAGCATTACCTCAACCAATAGAGATTATTTTGTTGTACAATGATTTCTCCTACTTTCAAGAATGGTTCAGGAACTAAACATTGAATCTTTGGCCGTACATTTTACTGTGAGATCTGGATGATATTCATACATAATGTTAACACTTGGACAGATGTTTTTTTGGTCTAATTTTTGGTTTGAAAAATCCCCTTTCCTGCTAGTTACTGAATTATAAAAAATAATTGCTAAATTCTTTACTCTGTTTTTGTAGAATTTTAATTCTAATGGGCATTTTTCAATTTAATCCCTGACAGTCACCACTGTTTTACAAGCAATTGGAAGCTGCATAATACCTGAGAGGTTAGTGAAAATTCACCCAATGTTGCCTGGGCTCACAGAGCAACTTAAGTGTAGTTGGAGCCGATCAGTGTGCTGGTTACATAGAAAATTCTCGAATACTACAGGTGGGTGGGTGGGAGCTATCACCCAAACTCTGCTCTCCACTAGCCTTTGTTACTCTGTACATCTCAGGATTGTGGGCTAGGAGGAGAGCCCTGTAAAGGACATTCCTCCCCCAGGCATCTCATGGCATTGAAAACAGACTCTCATACAAAAATAATCTCCTGTCTCCTGAAATCAGCAGAGCATTACATAATATTGACTCAACTCTGACTCTAAAACCTTGGACATTTAAAAATAAAAATGTCAAACTGGGAAGTTTCTAATTCAGTGGCAATGTTTGCAGAGGAGTTAAATATTGACACATGCCTAGGTTCTGATTCTGGAAGACTTGTGATATCAAACTCAAGTGAGGGAAAGAAAAGCCCTGGGACACCTGGGTGGCAAGATAACCAGCATGTTAGCCAAATGGGGTCTGGTTTACTTAGCCTTCAGAGATCCAGTCCTGTCCTTCCTTGTTCAGCGTACTGCCGGGGCCACCAACGGGAGGCAGAACATGCTCACCTGACCATGCCAAGCTGCTCTGAGCAGAAGAATGCTGATCTGGGGGGTGTTTTTCCTCGAATGGTCCAGAGCAACCAACCACCTTGCCAAATGCGAGGGGGTTTATTTCACACAGACCCAAGGGAGTGAAATTACAGTCAACCCTCCTCCATTATGCCTGAAGGTGGTTTCCTTGGTGGAATAGAATAGCAAGCATACCTATAATTTTATAGCATTAATTATTTAGTTTGGCGTACTTTTAAAGTTTTTGATTTTAATCTCCCACAGAACCTGTGGAAGTTTTAGCTGTTTTTCTCATGCAAATAGTGAGACTCAAGAGAGTTTAAGCAAACTGCCCAGGGTCACATGGTTGGTAATGAGCAGCCCCACGTCTGGAGGGACAAATTCTTTCCACCAACTCCAGAATACTTGTTGGTGTGGATCCACAGAAGGCCAGTTTCTCCCAGGCTGTGTTTGTCTAGAGCTGATCTAGAAAATGGTCAAGAATGGGTACAGCAGGAGGTATTAATATGTGTGTGTATATACACATGTAAGACTGAGTATCTGCTTTCCAAAATGAAGTCACACACACATATTTTGGATAACTTATTTAAATTTTTTTTAATGTTTATTTATTTCTGAGATAGAGACAGAGCGTGAGTGGGGGAGGGGCAGAGAGAGAGACACACACACACAGAATCAGAAGCAGGCTCCAGGCTCTGAGCTGTCAGCACAGAGCCCAACACGGGGTTTGAACCCATGAACCGTGAGCTCACGACCTGAGCCGAAGTCGGTTGCTCAACTGACAGCCACCCAGGCGCCCCTGGATAACTTATTTTATTTGCACTTTGTTTTCCTACAACTAATGCAACAAATGGCAACTTTATCAAATAGAGATACAACTTTTGTGACATTGAATCTGATAATCGTTTCTTTCGTGGGTCATCACAGTAGTCTTTGAGTTGTTTCCTTTGCCCTCAGAATGTCCCATCTTTTGTTTGCCCTCAGAATGTCCCATCTTTTGTTTGTCTTCTATACACTGCTCGACAGTCAGGTTTAAAATGCAGACTGCCTATACTATTGTCCTTAAAACTCCAGTTCCCTTCTTGTTCTGTGCCTTCTAGATCAGCACTGTCCATAAGGAATATACTGCAAGCCACATTTTAAAAAGTAAAAAAAAAAAATAAGTGAAATATATCTTAATAATTTATTTAATCTAATATACCCAAAATATGATCGTTCCAATATGTGGCACAAGTCACATTTCAAGTGCTCAATGACCACCTGTGGTTAGTACCTATCATATTGTATAATACAATTCTAGATTATATTTATTCTTTGTAATATCACAAATAAGCCTTTAAAGATCTGGTCAGCTTCTCTGAGGTTTATAACCTTGTTGCATACATATTTGGCCAATTTTCCAGCCACTCTAAACTCCCTTTATGATATAAATTCTCAAGAAGTTTGAATGGGATCCAACTATAGGTTACTTAGAACAGAACAGCATGATTTTCCCGATGTCGCTGAGCAGGAAGAGAACAAATAGAAATGCAAAATTCCACAGACCCAGAGATCCTGACTTGGATACTGGCAGATGTGATGAAAGGAGGCTACAGAGATAAAGAGTTTCAGAAATTGGTATGGGGTCCACCTGAGTCTTTGGCTGAATGCTAAGCTGTGCAGGTAAATAGTAAAATTCCACGAGGCTGATCAAATAACAACTCTTTGGGAACAACCAACCGTTGAGAGAATTTATAATCTGAACACCTCCTGGAGCTCACACACAATGGGGAGACACTCCTCAGCCCAATGCAGTAAGAGATTTCATTGAACAGTCAAGAAAATCAGCAGACACGGCCCAAAGGGCATGCCTTAGAAGGGGAGGGTGGGGGTTAACATAGCCCAAGATCAAAAGCTAATCCCAACCTACTTTAAAAAACCATAAGAACAAACTTGAAAAAGATCAAACTGATCTGCAAGTAAGTTCACTGCCTGCCCCATATGACTAAAAACGAATAAATATATAAGTAAATAAATAAATAAATACCTACAATTCTCTTTAATAGAAGACAATGATGAGCTCACTAATGTAAAATGATAAATGCCCAGCATCTAAACTCAAATTATTAGCATGCAAAGAAGCAGAAAAACACGACTCATCAGTTAAGAGAAAGAGATCCAGAGCTCATCGAGATGATAAAATTAGCCGACAGGAACGTTAAAATAGCGATTACAGCAAGTAGAAACATATTTAAGATTCAAAGGAAAACATGGGCACAATGAGTTGAAGAATAGAAATTATGAAGCATGGATTTAATAGCAGATTATACACTGCTGAAGAAAAGATCAGTATATTGAAGACATGGCAATCAAAACTATCCCAGCTGAAGTGAAGAGAGAAGAAAGGGCTGAAAAATTGCATAGTGTGGAAAAATAAGCAATTGAATGGACGCATAATTGGATTCCTAGAGCAGGTGTCAAGTAAAGTATTTAAAGAAATAATGGCTGAAAATGTCCAATAGTGACTTAAAAAATGGTAGTTACAGTCCCAAGCAGGATAAATCAATGTGTACAAAGGCACACTGTAGGAAAATTGTTGAAACCCAATGGTTAAGAAAAGAAATTCTTCAAGGCAGAGGGGGGAGAAAAGACACATCCTATACAGAGAAAATGATAGCTCATTCTTTGTTTTCTGTCCAAAAATGATATGTATCATTATTATTGTGGCTTGTGGCTGGTTTTACAGTCTCCTCAGGTGACAGTGTGATTTGAAACTGTTTTTGCTTAAGAAATGCAATTTTAAATAATTCCTGAATAGTCTTGAGTTGATTTCTGCCTTTTGTGGTGAAATTAATTGATTTCATCCCAGAAAACATTAATTTTTACTTGTTCTGGGGGAGAAAAAACAGTTTATTGTGCATATCCATGTATTATCTGAAAATATGAAAAAAGCAGCATCACGAATTCCCCTTTGGACAAAATATTCATGCTAATCCCACTGCAGACTGGAGGTCAGGGTGTTCAGGACAAATCAATGCTGATCTAGTAAAATCCAAGTTGTTGTTGTTTCAATTAATCTATTTATTTTGAGAAAGAGAGAGGGAAAGAGGAAAACACATATGGAAGTGGGGGATGGGCACGGGGAGAGGGAGAGAGAGAGAATCCCAAGCAGGATCCATGCTGTCAGTGCAGAACCCAATGCAGGGCTTGATCTCATGAGCCTTGAGATCATGACCTGAGCCAAAATCAAGAGTTGGACGCTTAACTGACTGAGCCACCCAGCTGCCCTGTAAAATCCAAGTTTTGAGCATCATTGTATCCCCTAATGGCACCATCACATTTTCACAGTTGTTCCAAGAGCTCGAGATTCATATATCAGATTCTCACTGGAGCCTTGTCACTATTTACATTTGAGTTTGTTCTGAACTACGGTACTTGTGTCAGTGTTTTCATCACTGCCTTTTTCACTTAAGTGAGCCACTTCAAAGCTGTTGATCCTTTTTTTTTTTTTTTTTTTTTTTTTGGTGTGTGTGTGTGAAAATAAGACTATAACTCAACAGAATAGGAATGACATACAATGCAAATTTCACACAAATGATGTGAAAATACATTAATCTAGAAGAATTGTTCTCTGGGAAGGAAATGGTGTTGAGGCAAAATGCAGGGGCCACCTGCCTCACATTTAGTCACAGTTATTACAATGGAAAGGACTTTATGCGGAATTCTAATAAGTTTTGCACTTCACATTTGTCAAATGTAGGCAAATAAATTGTTTAATCACATTCTCTACTGAAACTGACAAACCACTTAGATTGATTACAAAAATGGTTCTGGTGTCCTGTGTACCTCTTTCTATCCAAGACTCTTGAAATGACTTTTTAGCTCCTTCCATCAAGAGATAGAGTCTATCCACCTTTGAATTTAGGCTTGTCTTGTGACTTGCTTTGGCCAATAGAAATGGTGAAAATGACAGTTTTCCAGCTCTGAGTCTAGGTCTCAAGAGGCCCTTCTTGCTTTCATTTACTTGAACCCCTGGGAGTCCCAGATCAGTAAGGCCAGGTTAGCCTACAGAAGGATGAGAGATCATGTGGAGGGCAACCAAAGCAGATGAGGCTTCCCAAACCCGACAGCCCTCTGCTGACCTGCCAGTGACTGCAGACACATGTGTGAGACCAAGCAAGGACAGGCAAACTGGTCCAGATCACCAGAAATGTCCATCTGACCCATGGGGCTATAATAAATGCCTTTTGTTTTAAGTCACTGAGTTTGGGGGTGGTTTGTTACACAGTACTAGCTAACTGATTCATCATCTAGCTGATGGGCTACACTTTTCCATTAACGGGTAGGGATCAAAGCTGTATTTTCAACTTCAGCTTCCCAATACCTACACTAGGACCTGGTACGTGGTTAACATTTTGTAAGTACTTATTGAATTAGCGAATTGATCAACTTCCTAACATTAGCTCCAAGAACACTGTGCCTTTGTGTGCTTATGAACATCAGTAGCATCTATGCTGGATTGTTACACAAATTGAGAGAGATGCATACAACTTACATTGTTACTCTGATAACATAAACTGCCTTAGAGATCATAGTTACAACGGGTATTAAGCCAAGGATAGCCATAGGTTTTAATGTGTGTGTCTGCTATAATCAGCTGGTAGTGACTATCTGGAGCCCTGGGGTGAGGAAGATTCTAGAGTCACATTTGAGTACAATGGAAAAAGAATTGAAGTAAATGAGCAATGAGGGGTCTGGGTTGGGTGGGTGAAAGACATTGGTCTGTTTTGTATTTGCCCATCCCACATTAAGCTGAGAACTGCAACACTAAAGGGTAAAGCATTAGTTTCTGTTGCCACAAATTGTTGTTGTTTAAAACAGCACAAATTTATTACCTTACGGTTCTGAAATTCAAAAGTGCTTTACAGGATTAAAATCAAGATGTTGGCAGGGCTGTGTTCCTTCTGGAGATTCTAGGGAAGAATCCGTTTCCTTATCTTTTCCAACTTCTAGGGCACCCGCATTCCTTGGTGTGTGGCCCCCTTCCATCTTCAAAGTTAGCCATGTGGAGCCAAGTCCTTCCCAAGATGTCATCTCTCTGGTTCTCCCTCTCCTACCTTCCTTTTCCACTTCAAGGACTCCTGTGATTCCATGGGGTCCACTTGCATAATCCAGAATAATCTATTTTGAAGTCATCTGATTAGCAACCTTCATTCGATCTGTCACCTTGATTCTCCTTTGCCATAACATAACATATTCACAGATTCTGGGGATTAGGGTGTGGGTATCTCTGGGGGGTTGGGGAGGCATTATTCTGCCAATTACAGGCCTCATTGAAGCTGGAATCTTAGTCCTCTCAGCCTAGCGGTCAGGGAGTTTCTCTTTGATGGTATTGGGACTTTATTGGCAATAATTACTTTTTTGAGGCTATTATAACAGATTTCTCCAAAAAGTTAGGAAAAAATCTGACCCACACATGGTTATATGAAGATCATCCAGTAAGGTACTTGGAAAAACAACAGAGGCATAAGCCAGTGGCTCCAAATCCCCAGGAACATTACAATAGTTTGGATTTCTGGGATGCAATTTAAACCCACCAGATTAGACTTTTCAGGGATGGTACTAAGGGATCTGTACTTTTAAGAACTGCTTCTGGTGACTCTGATACACACAAGTTTGGGAAACACGGGTGTAATATCCTGGGCCGGGGGGCGTAGACTCTCCTCCAGAGGGATGCCCGCATTGTGCTAAACTGCATTTCCCTGGCTGACACCAACACTGCTGGCACAGACATCTGAATTTTCCCAGCGAAACTTCTGGGTATTTCACAATCTGTGCTGCAAAGAAAGGCCTAGAAACTGATCAAACCTAACTTTAATAGAAAGACATTCACTTGTGTATCATTCTAGTAGTTTAGACCCCTAATCCCGTTACGTTCTCCAAACTGATGATACACACACTGATCATTTTCCTACTTTTGACGGATGTGCTTTTGTGTATGTACATGATATCACAGAGGATATCATTCATCCTTACAGAGAACCTAATCATTTGAGAAAGTATTTTGGAAATCATGATCAACATGACTGGCATCTCTGGCATTGTAATCATTAGCCTGACCCACTTCACAGGTCTTAGTACAAATATATCAGCATGGCAGCCCATCCGAGCCAATGAAAATAAATAAATTTGTGGTATCTGATCTTCTCCAGGCATTGGAATATCTTCAAGTAATCTCTGTTTGGGAGATCTTAAGGATGTTGGAAAATACAGCCTATTGAAAGACCATTTCCCAGTCAAGACACATAGTTTTTCAGCAACACTGCCATTTTATAGCAAGGGCACATGGGTTTACAGCTCCTCTGACACACAAGAGGGCCTCTCTGCCCTCTTCCCACCGAGCCTGGGCATGCTGCACCCCGGCTCTACCAAGTCCATTTATAATTCCGTCACCCCTAACCCAGCCCCCAGGAAGATCTCTGCAGGCCTCCAGTCCAAAGTTCCTTCCAGGTAATGATGGTGATAGATGGATGAGATTTTTGTCTTTCCTTGATCTAGTGGCTCAGATTTTGAGCAAATCAGTGGGAGAAACAGCAGGTATGTTGCTCTGTATCTAGAAGATTGGAGACACTGTTCTGCCCTTCTTGATCTTATCCTTTCCTGTTGCCCAGACCTTTCCCAAACTCCTTCCCACAACTCTGCTCCAGAAAGAGCAGGCTAGACACCTATTTCTTTGCCTCTGATTGCTATTTACTTGATGCATGTGGTTTCTCTCATTAACTCTCATGTTCGTAAGATGAGGCCCCATTGCCAGGTAAACTTGAGTGACTCATACTCACTCCATTTGGAGGGATCCTCTGTGCATTTGCTCAAATTCTCTGCTCTTAGTTTTCTTCACTCTTGTGGTTCACAGCAAAGGTTGGTGAATTTTTTATATAAAGGGCCAGGTAGTAAATACCTTAGGCTTTGTAGGTCATATAGTGTCCACTGCTATTACTTAACTTGGCTGTTAAAACATGAAAACCACCATAGACAATATGGAAACAAATGAATGTGTTTGTGTTCTAATAAAACTTTATTTATAAATGATAAAATTTTAATTTCATATAATTTTCATGTGTCACCAAAATATTAGTTTTCTTTCAAAAAACATTTTTTTAAATGCAAAAACCATTCCCAGTTTGCAAGCTGAAGGTGGCAGGACAGATTTGGCCCATGGGCCACAATTTGCAGACTTCTGGTCCAAACACAAAACCTCTTACACTTCTGTGGTGAAGTATGTGGGCTCAGAAACCAGATTTCTTAGGTGTGGATCCCAACACCACTGTGTGCTGACGTAATCTTAGACTTGGTGTCTATTTCTTTGTATCTTAGCTTCTTCATCTGTGAAGGAGGAATGTTCTAGAACCTACCTCATTGGGTTCCTGTGAGGAATAAATGAGATGAGACAGGTAAAGCATGTAGACTTGGCACATAGTAGGCACTTAATAGATATTATTGTTGTTATCCTGATGACCTGTTCCCGTTTTCTTTGTGTTTCTATAAGGCTTTGCAGAATTTACTATCTATTTTATTTCTTCTCATGAACTCAGTATCTTTCCTTCCTCTAAGTCAGATCTCACCTCTGATTAATACCACATGCTTAACACACAATTTGACATTTTAATTGTGAATGATATGTATCATCAAATCTGAGTTTGATAAATATACATTTTAAAACTTGATTATGAGAAATAATTGGCAAATAATTAACAGTACACAAGGAAAATCACAGTTAATACAACACCAGGTAATTAAGGCAATTACATTTTTTCGTTTATATGATGACTGTAACTTTGTCTAGAGAGTGCTAAACACGTAGATGAAAACATTTTAGGTGAGGCGGTCATTCGAATAATTGAAGTTAAATTAAATATAGTTTAAAGTTAAATTAAATTACATTTTCTCTAAAATATCCTTTCCGGGATAAGCAGTTATGTAAAGTAGTTCTTAAATGTATGAGAAAATTGTATGAGTCATAAGAATTACTGGAAATATTATCCAATTTTTTACGGGTGATATCATTCCCTAGTCACTGCCGTGTCATGGCAAATACTTTTCTCAAATATTACAGGAAGGGCAAAAATATCCTACAAAACTATTTGGGTTGAGACTACTACCAGAATAACCACTTCTTAAGTGTTTGCACACCGTAACTTCTCTTATGAAATCAGACTTGATTACACATTAATGACAGTTCTCTTTTTTCCGGTTAGTATCCTGATCAGGATATAACAATAGGATAGATTACTCAGTTGGATCTGAATCACTTTGAGACGCGTATTATAGTCACGAAGGATAATCTGTGCCTTACGATTCATTTTTTCTGTTCCCAAAAGCCGTTTTGAATAGTTAGATCATAGAAAAAGTTGTGAAGGATGTAGGAAAAAAGATTCTTTTTGATGAACCTAACTCATTAATGGGTAAGCTGGATTAACTCAATGTTTATAACAAACATAATTTCTCCAATGGTTTTCTTACCTTCCCTCACCTTAGCATCCTCACCAAACACTGGAAATCTCTATTTGCAGCTCTATTGCATTCAAAAAAGAACTAGATAATATAAAATCCTTGGCAGGTTTGGCAAAACATAACATGTTCCTGGGGAAATCTCTCTATACACATAATGGGTTTATGTTCCCATACACTGTCTACAGAGGGTAGGAGAGAATTCTTTTTACACATGGTATTTCTGTTCCTCCATTTGTAAGAAATCTAGATTCCTCCTATTCAAAGTGTGGTCCATGGACCCGCAGCATCAGAATCTTCTGGAATCTACCTAGTTAGGAATGCAAAAGCCACCTGTACCTGCTCAATCAGGATCTACAGTGTAACAGGATCTGCAGGAGGCTTGTGTGCACATTCAAGTTTGAGAAATGATCATCTGGATGGCTCTAATTTAGCTCATCCCCAAACCTGATGTATTTTAAAAGAGAGAAGGTGAACTTAATAAGCTGCCAACCAACAAATAATAGCTGACCACTTTGGGAAACTGGGGTCAAGTTTCAACCATTTGGAGATGATGGAAACTGCATCTACAGATACAGCATCAATGGCATCTTCATACTTTCTCAGCCGTGGCAGATCCAACCCTTAAACAAATATTTACACATCATCTTAATGCCAAGGTGTAATTGCGCAGGTGCGTTGTTATCTTTCAGAAAATGAAAATGCACGTAAGCACCAGCTTCATAATGGGTCTATGTACGGGAGAAGAAAAACCCCATCTCTCCTCTCGTTTTCTGAAGTGAAATTTCCTAGTTGCCATTTGTGTTCAGAAGAAATCTACAGAATATGCTTCAACCTCTTTAAACTTGTCTTTTTCTCTCCATAAAACGGAAACAGTAACGGTAACTCCATTGCAGAGTTATTGTGGGGAATATACAAAACAATGCACGTGAGGGCTTTGCACAGTCTCTGGCACAGAGTAAGCTTAAGAAATGCCAGTGGCTGCAAATACCCAAGGAAGCCTGGCTCTGAGGACCATCTGCTTCCTAGGGAATTGCTAAGATTCTGCCAAATGGTAGGAGATTCTGGCACCATGAAACAGCTCAGCTGTGATGAAGGACTTCTCTCCGGCAAATGAACCTGCTGGAAATTCCAAATACCAAATATCTCTTCTAGGACATTTGAATGCAACCAGATTTCCTTCATATTGATGAAAGCCACACAGAGAAGAAGTTACAGGGAGGTGGTAGGTGTTTCCTGAGGTGCCCTTCATCCTTGTGGGGATTGTGCAAGTAGCACCCGTGTGATTTCAATCTACAGACTTGACATTGCGCGTCAAGGTAACAGGACCATCCCAGGCCTTGAGATGTAGCCCACCTGAGGTTTAACTGATTATTCAGCAAACATGACCTGGAGACTCTGACCTCCTTCCGTGACTGCTGTCGAAAAATGGACACTATCTGGGGGCAGGTCGGACATCAGTGAGTGACTGCAATTGAACCTGGCTGTCCTCAGTTACACAATTTTGAGCTACACAAAGTTAATTCCACTTACTTTGCATCGTGAAACTGGGAGATTGGGAATGGCCAACTGAATGGACATGGATATGTGAATGAGGTCTCTCTATCAGGGAAACCACTTATCTCTGTTTCATGAAGGTCTATTTCCGGAATTTTATCTTGTTCTTTTGTTTGAAACATATTCTTCTGTTTTGTTTTTGTTGTTGTTGTTTTGTTTCATTTTCTTTGACTCTCTGGGTTGGTTTCTGTAAGAACCTCTCTAGTCTTCACCAGAATGGAGATGAGCTTTCTCACTCAGCTGGGCCTTAGCTCTTGGTTGTCCCTCGCACTTTGTGATGATCCAAACGGCTTCTTTGTTCTTAGTGGTTCCCAATCTTGAGGGTATGCCAAGACTTGTTTTGACGTGGTTTTTTTCTTATTCACCCCATGTGTAGAAGTCGCTCAGCCAGTTCCTGGATTTCTTTCAGAGGGAATCACTCCATACGTAGCTGTGTATTTGGAGTGTCCGTAAGGGGAGGTGAGTTCAGGAGTCTCCTATGCCACCATCTTGAACTGAACCTCCTGAATGAGGTCACAAAACCACCTGATGACTGACTTTTGAGTCTCAGGCCAATACTTATATGTGGGACATGCTCTTCCAACTCCAAGATTATATCAATAAAAAACGGAAATCAGGGGCACCTGGGTGGCTCAGTCGGTTAAGCGTCCAACTTCGGCTCAAGTCATGATCTTGGGGTTCGTGAGTTCGAGCCCCGCGTTGGGCTCTGTGCTGACAGCTCAGAGCCTGGAGCCTGTTTTGGATTCTGTGTCTCCCTCTCTCTCTGCCCCTTCCCCACTCACACTCTGTGTCTCAAAAATAAATAAATGTTAAAAAAAAACAATTAAAAGAAAAAAGAAAATCATGCTTACCACTAACCTCTCAACACAAAATTTCTAATCATGTGGTTCAGGACTGACAAGCCTTGGGAATTGCTCTTCCAGGCTTATCTGTAACTATCTGATGTTCTCTCCTAAAAGTGTTGCCTGTCCTACCAGGGCTGCAGGATAGACAGGCTGTGATTTGCCTTATGGCCCCATCTGCCCTCTTTACAGCCTCCCCAGGAGAGTAGGAGCCCAGGAGTTTCCAGGGTTATATGAATCTCAGGAGAGGAGTGCCCACTTTGGGAGAGTAAACTTCAGAATGTTCTGGAATGAGTCAGCAATAAAATATGTCTATAATGGGACTCTGGTACCTTGATTTGCCAAGATAACTTGACAATAACAGCTAAAGAGAAACAGTGCAATTTGGGCCTCACTTAGGGAATATATGAAAGCATTCCAAATACTCATTAGCTGCGAATTTTTCATAGTTACATAAGAAAATAAGAGCACATCTACCCCTTAAGGTGATTACCATGAGTCATTGTCTTGCCCCTCTATGAAAAGGAACTAAATTTAACGATGAGTCATTTTAGGAACTTGCTACTAGAAAAAAACACATTAAAAATTAATAATGAAAGTAATTACTTAACCCCTTGAAATTTAAACCCAAGAGGATTTTCATATCTAAGTAAGTTTAGCTGTTCATTTGCTCCATGAGGTTGCCTGTTGAACAACCAATCTGATGTTTTGGATGAATTATATCAATTTCTTAAAATCTAAATCAATAACTGATGAAATTCAGTTTAAAGACCAGAGTAATTGCTTGATTAAATTGCTTCACATATATTTATGTTTTTAAAAGCAGAACTGACTAGTAAATGAAGTCAAACTGGCTTCTGAATGAAATTTAAAATATTTGTCATTTACAGTACTTTTCTGTTTAGTGAAGGGGAGAAGCATCTATATCCATTATCATGCTGACGCAATTGCTTTAGACAAGTTCTGGAGAGGGGCGCCTGGGTGGGTCAGTCCATTAACTATTGATTTCGGCTCAGATCAGGATCTCCCAGTTCGTGAGCATGATCACATGCTTGAGATTCTCTCTCTCCCTCTCTCTGCCCCTCCTCCACTGATGCTCTTTCTCTCTCTCTCTCAAAAGTAAATTAAAAACATTAAAGATGTTTTTAAAAAAATTCTGGAGAGCAGGGCGTGTGGTAGCCTTTGAATCTGAAGACCATTACCTGATCAACACCCGGAGAAGATTCATATCAGCTTCTGCTACTGTGTGGGACCTGACTTTATTTCCTTAGTGCGCTTTCCCTGTGGTCCATGTAGATGTGTTCAACTCCACCTGAAAAATGCAGGAGTTCTAGGAAAGGGGGAAATCATTCAGGACCCAGGTACCTTTTCTTTTAATACATTTGGGGCATAAAATAAAGATTTCTGTATGTTTTACATTCTCATGCATACTGTTCATCTTATGGCAAAAATACTAATTGGGATGGAAGAAAATTTAATATTATAATCATGTGTATGTACTCTCATATATTTTACATATATATATACCATCTGGGTGGCTCAGTCAGTTAAGCGTCCAACTTTGGTTCAGGTCATGATCTCGCGGTTTGTGAGTTCGATCCCTGTGTCGGGCTCTGTGCTGACAGCTCGGAGCCTGGAGCCTGCTTCAGATTCTGTGTCTCCCTCTCTCTCTGCCCCTCCACTGCTCACGCTCTGGCTCTCCGTCTCTCAAAAATGAATACAAGTTAAAAAGAATAAAAAATAAATTTAAGTCCAAACTAGAAGTTTAACCTGGGTGGTAACTTGAATTTTGAGAATTTTGTGGTAACATAGGCACGGATATTTTATTTTTTAATATGCAAAATGCAGTATCCTGGGCTGTTAAATCTGTAAGCAGTAACTGTTGTAGTGCTGTATGCAAATTCTTCCACTAGAGGGCCCCTCAACTAAATATATTGAAGGGAGGTGAGAAAGGATTCTTTTTCAGGATGAAAAGACTATTACAAAAAATCAAAAGGCTTTTGAATCTCTCCTATTACTGTATATCAGTGGAAAGTCATTTCACATGAAAACATACAGATATTCAATTAGGGCTTTATAAGTTGGGAGTCTATGGTCAGAGGATACTGTCATAAGCAAAATTAATAACAGAATTTTACGATGTTAGTGCTGGATGGAAACTTTTAAAAACCTAACAAAATAGTTATTTTAGAAATACTCTAACATCATTACAAATATTTTTTTTAAAAAGGAAACAATCTTATAAATAATCTTTAACATTGTCCATTTTACCGAAATTGGAGAAATCAAGGCTCAAAGAGGGGAAAAAATTTGTCCAAACTGCAGAGTCTGAGAGACGCCAGACTCCGGCCCCGTATTCCATCTGCATTCACATGTATCTGTATCTGTCCAGATAAATAATTGTCCTTCTGATTCTCAAGTCCTGGGAAAGGTCCCAACATCCCATGACTTTTGAGCTGAGCATCAGGTAATAAATACTGTGGCTTTCGTCACTATAGGTGGAAATGGGCTCCTACTGCCCTATGTCTCTGGCCTTAAATGGTGTCTCAGGCTCTCCCCCGGGTTTTGCTGTGGCTATTTCTAATTGTGTAAATTCATTGATGGTAATTGTTACCATCCCATTTCAATTTCTCTGTTTTTTAATTTCTATTGTTTCTTCACTCATTTAAATTTCTCTATTGTTTCTTAACTCACTATAATTTCTCTATTGTTCAAGTCACAGAGTTTCAAAAAGTGAAGAGTAAAAAGTCGTCTTTTGCATTTGCCTGCACATTTACGATTTCTGAAGTGCTTCATTCCAAGTTTCTCTTTGGGATCATTTTCCACAGCCTGATGAACTTCTTTGGCATGTCTTGTAGAGCAGGGAGTCTGCTTTTTGATCTGCAAACGACTTTATTTCACCTTTTTAAATATTTATTTATCTTTGAGAGAGAGAGAGAGAGAGCAGGGGAGGAGCAGAGAGAGAGAGGGAGACACAGAATCCCAAGCAGGCTCCAGGCTCTGAGCTGTCAGCACAGAGCCCGACGCGGGGCTCGAACCCACAAACCATGAGATTGTGACCTGAGCTGAAGTCGGACGCTTAACCCACTGAGCCACCCAGGCGCCCCTATTTCACTTCATTCTCGAAGGATGTTTTGCTGGATATAGATATCTGGTTTGACGGCTTTTTTCCTTTACCACTTTAGATACTTTATTTTTTTCTGGCTTTTATGGTTTCTGCTAAGAAGTGAGCAGCCATTTAAATCCTGTGTGATATGTTGTTTTCCTTTTGCTGCTTTCAAGAGTTCTCTTTATCTTTGGTTTTTAGCAGGTTGAGTATATGGTGTCCGGGTGTGGGTTTCTTGTTTTTGTTTTTGTTTTTATATTTATCCTTCCTGGACTTTGCTGAGCATGTTGAATCTGTTCATTTACATCTTTTACCAAATGTGGGAATTTTGCAGTCATTAGGTCTTCAAATTTTTGTTCTGTGCCATCTGTCTCTCCTTTTCTTTTAAAACTCCAATTTTAATAAATATGTTAGACTTTTGATATTGTTCCACAGGTCCCTGAAACTCTGTTCTTTATTATTTTTTTTCAGTCTTTTTCTCTGTTCTTAAGATTGGACCATTTCTATTGATCTGCCTTCACACCTGCCATCATCAATCTTCTATTATGCCCATCCGTGGAATGTTTAATTTCACATATTTTATGTTTTCATGCCGGAATTCCCACCTGTTTCCTTTTTATAGTTATTAGTTCTGTGTTAAGATTTCTTCTGTGTTCATTCATTATGACATAATAGTCTTCATATTCTTAAACATGTTAGTATAATGCAAATTCAGATAAGAATAAGATACCACTGCACCCTTTAGACTGGCTAAAATTCAAAAGACTGACAATACCAAGTGTTGGTAAGAATATGGAGAAACTGGAAAATACACTGCTGGTAGGAATGTAATAAGATATCACCACTTAGGAAAAATATTTATCAGTTCCCTTTTGAAAACATTTTTTTAACATTCATTTATTTTTGAGAAACAGAGTGTGAGTGGGGTTGGGGCAGAGCGAGGGAAACACAGAATCTGAAGCAGGCTCCAGGCTCTGAGCTGTCAGCACAAAGCCTGATGTGGGGCTTGAGCCCATGAACTGCAAGATTATGACCTGAGCCGGTCAGATGCTTCACCAACTGAGCCACCCAGGTGGTCCAATATTTATCAGCTTCTTAAAGTTCAACATATACCTCTGCCTGACGCAGTCATTCTATTCATAGGCATTTACCCAAGAAAAATGAAAAGGTGTGTCCACATAAAACCTTGTACATGAATGTTCATGGCTTCTCTCTTCCCAATAACCAAACTTGGAAAAACCCAAATATCCATCAACAGGTAAATAGATTAACAAATGGGGCATATCCGTACAATGGAACGATATGCAACAATATAAAGGAGTGGCCAACTGATATAAACAATAACATGCATGAATCTCAAAATCATCGTGCTGAGTGGAAGAAGCCAGACAAAAAAGCATATATGCTATCTTATTTCATTTATCTAAAATTCTAGAAAATGGAAATGAATCTTTTTGCACAAAAAGAAAATTAGGGGTTGCCTGGAGCCAGGGTGGAGGGAAAAATGGATTGCAAAGGGGCAAGAAGAAACTTTTGCGGGTAGATCTTAATTATGGTGGTGGATTCAGCAGCTTATATAATTGTCAGAACTCATCAACTGTGCACTTTAAATGGGTGCAGTTTATTTTAAATAATAAAATTTATACCAAAGTTGGTTTTTAAAATAGCCCTATGAGGCAAATGCTACTAAAATGCCCATTTCATATAAAAGAGCAATTAATAATAGAATATATTTATTACATTATTAAATAATAATACCAATGTAATATACCAATTAAAATTAAATTATATTTGGGCTTACTGGTTCTGAATATCACCAAACATACAAATTTCACTATCTGAAGCTATTTAGGTTTTTAATGTACCTGTTGGTCATTGGTATGTCTTCTTTGGAGAAATGTCTATTCAAGTCCTTAGCCCATTTTAAAATCTGGTTATTGGTTTTCATGCCGTTGAGTTGAATGTCCATCGTCAGATGAATGAATAAAGAAAATGTGACCTATACATAGAATGGAATGTTATTCAGCCTTTAAAAAGAAGGAGATTCTATAAAATGCAACAACGTGGATGAAGCTTGAGAACATTAAGCCGGTCACAGAAGGACAAATAATGCATGAATCCACTTATTATGAGGTGTCTAAGATAGTCAAGTTCACAGAAACAGAGTAGAATGGTGGTTGCCAGCAGCACTCAGGGGAGGGGACGTGGGGAGTTATTAATCAGCAGGCATAAAGTTTCAGTTAAGCAAGATAAATAGGCTCCAGGGATCTGCTGTACAACATTGCGCCAGGCGTTAGCCGTTGTGTGAAGTTAAAATTTTGTTAAGAGGGTAGATCTCATGTTAAGGGTTCTTACGACAATGAAATCAAAGAAACATTTTTTAAGTGGCAGGCGTTTATTTTCCCTCCCAGCAATTCACATCCAAACATCCAAACAAAATTGTCAACAATTAACTTCAATATCAATGGCAAAAATGCTCTTTTCTAGGTAAAAAAAGTATCTTAGCCTTGCCATTTCCCAGGTCAGTCATACTTTCAGAACTTTTTTTCCCCCTCCTCAAGGCTGGTGGCTGGGACTGTAAATGCAGAGGTTTTCAGTTTCTCTTGGTTTAAACGCTACACGGAGACCTAAAGGTTCCTGTCAGGGCCAAAAATCTTTCATTTTATGCAGAGCTGAGTTTTTTTTCCCCTGATGGCTTGTACTGGGGGCTCAAGAGGGATGGGAGTGCGCTCTTGAACAAAACAACGTGTGAATTTCAAGATTCTCAAGCTATTTTATGAATACACATCTCAAGGGAATAACATTTGGCCTAGCCAAAGTTTTACCCAGTGAATAATTTCAAAGCATATGATTTTATCACTCTGCAAAAGCTTTCGTAGGGCCTCTCTTTTAACACCTTATTGGTGTTTATCTGCCATTACGCCCAACAGCAGCTTCTACAAGTTCCCCCCGAAAAGGGTTAGATCTAGCTTTAAAAGAATGGAAAAATAACTGAAATAATTCAGTTTAAAAATTGTGGTACAACAGCCATCACCTAAAATTTAGCATCTTAACCATTGTTAAGTGCACAGTTCAGTAACATTGACCCTGTTGTGCGGCCATTACCGCCATCCGTCCACAGAACTTTTCTCACGTTGCTAAACTGAAACTGTGTCCATTTACCAAAAACTCCACAGTTTCCCCTCCCACAGTCTGTGGCAACCACCATCCAATCCCATCTCTGTGAGTCTGACTACTCTGGGTATCTCGTAAAAGTGGAATCACGCAATACTTGTTCTTTGGTGACTGGCCGATTTCACTTAGCATAGTGTTCTCAAGTTTTATCTGTGTTGTAGCATGTGTTAGGATTTCCTTCTCTTTTAAGGCTGAGTAAGATTCCATTGTGTGTCTATGCCACACTTGGTTTATCCATTCATTCATCGGTGTTTCCACCTCTTATTTGTCATGGATATTGCTGCTCAGAGCACAGGGGTACACATCTCCATTCAAGTCCCTCCTTTCAGTTTCTTTAGGTATATACCCAGAAGTGGAATTGCTGGCAATTCTATTTAACAATTCAATTTTAAAACCTTTAAAAACATTTGTAATACTACCGTATGATTCTTATTACAGGAAGGTCAAGAACAGGGAAAACTATGTTATGGTGATAAAGTCGGAGAAGTGATTATCTCTGAGTGGGGAGGGCTGAGTGAAAGGGCCAGGAGGAAAGAATCTAGGGTGATGGGAACATTTTATATCTTGATCTGGATAGAAGTTACATAGTATACATAAAAATGCATAAACCAAACATTTAATATACGTGCATTTTACTATGTGTAAATTATACCTAAAAACCCTCAAAGATGCTTAACAGTGATATTTTTAAGTAGATAATGACTCAGCAAACTGAGAGCCATGATATATTTAAATTTGATTTAAATATAGATAGGTATGAAATAAATTTTATATGTTTAAAAACCCATTTGTGATATCTCATTAAATAGGGGCACATTTCCCAAACTCAGTAGGAAGTTCCAGGAAATTCTACATATCATGTTAGAATATAAATGCCATAGGGGCGCCTGGGTGGCTCAGTCGGTTAAGCTGCCGACTTCGGCTCAGGTCTGATCTCACGGTCCGTGAGTTCAGGCCCCGCGTCAGGCTCTGTGCTGACAGCTCAGAGCCTGGAGCCTGTTTCGGATTCTGTGTCTCCCTCTCTCTGACCCTCCCCGTTCATGCTCTGTCTCTCTCTGTCTCAAAAATAAATAAACGTTAAAAAAAAAAATTAAAAAAAAAAAAGAATATAAATGCCATATATTAGGTAAATGTTTCCTTTTTCCTATAGTTTCATAGAAAAAGAACAAGAAAAGAGAGAAGTTTCTAAGCATACATTTTCAATTTTCACCATTTTAAAAGCTTATATTAATAACATCTGAGGGAAGGTCATAAATGTACACATAAAATTTATCTTTAAATGTGGGTAATCAATGTTTAAAGAAGTCACTCTTTCAATATGGTTCTTTCTTACTCCACAATTCTGAGTATATACGTGCTTGTGGTTGAACAAGCTTTGTTACCATAGAGCCTGTTAAGGGAGCCTGCCAAATGCTAAAAGTTACCTGCCCACATATTTTTCTGTGAACAGCTTGTCTAACCCACAGCCAATTCAGAAACAGAAAATTAAAGATACTCCTGCACCCAACAAGATAATTCAGTCATCCTAGAAAAATGGGTGTTAGAATAAAGCATGCCTGGCCAACTGACCGCTCAACAATAAGGCAGAAGAAAAAAAAGTGAGCTAACCGAAGGCGTTGTGGTTAAAGTCTAAGGGAAACGCAAGTCACAGGTTACCGGATGAACTTAGGAGAGAGAAAGCTGAGATTTAATTTGGAAAATTCCATCCAGAGGAAAAAGAGTCAGGAAGAATCTCTGGAGGAGAATCGGAGGTCATGGGTACAGTATCTACCAGCTCAGAAGCTCCCTGAGGCCAGGAGCAGGGAGGGCCTCGTTGTACGTAACAGAGTCAGTGCCATTGAGTCCTGAAGATGTGTCACCGGGAAAGATGCTTCGGTGCCTAGATGGGACATCGGGTGTGGGAACAAGAAAGCAAGAGGAAAAGGAGGGCAGAGAGCATTGTGTGTAACGAGCGATCAAGAGGCTTGGGGAGTGACTGCTTATAATGACAAAGTGGAAGCAAGAACTTGTTCTGATAAAATCTGATTTTATGGATAGAGGGAGTCAGTTAACTTGTACAATGGGATTAGTCACACCAGCTGCCTGTAAAATCTTGCACTGGGATTTTAATGAGCTCTTGTTATCTCAAAACTGGGTTACAACATCAGAGGACAGAAACTTCTAAGAATCGAAGTCCTAATTCTTCAAGGGCGTTTGGTCATGTGAGCCTCTAGTCAGCCTTTCGGTCACAGCCGGAGACTAAGTGTGGGCTTGTCATGAAGGTGAGTCTGCACAGCATCTCTTGGCCTGCTACTGAGAAAATGGCACATCGAATCCCAACGGCGGGCTTTGCTATTTATAATCGTGTTCCAAGCATATTTACTACCTGTGTCGCTCGCGGTGAAACCAAAGTGTTCTCCACGACCCTCCCCCAGTCCAGCTCGACCGTGCCTCCTACTTCCTGCCGGCTGGGCTCCAGCCACCCGACTTCTTGCTGACTGCTCCAGCAAGGCTGACTGTCCCTCCTCTGCCTGCCTCTCGCCTCCACATACCCACAGGGCTGGGCCCAACTTCCTTCATGCTTCACCGGAGTCCCACCTCCACAGGGAGCCCTTCCCTGGCCGTGAAATTCCAACACCCACCCTAGTCAATACCTCCTCTCCTTCTGTGCTTTATTTAAAAAAGTCCTTTAGTACCTATCACTATGTAACACATATTGTTTATTAAGTATACTCGTTGTCTATCTCCAAGCACCGGAAGTCAGCTCCAAAGGACAAAATGTCTGTTTTGTTCACTGCCATCTCCCCGACGCACAGAGGGGCCCGAATAAATATTTGCTGAATGCCTGCATGAGCAAACACCCTTGTATCTACCATGCGATTGAAGGAATAGGACAAATGCCCCGCACGACTCTCCCCCATCCCAGCCTCTTCCCTGCCCCATCACAGGTGGCCGCACATCTAAATGTATCCCTTCCCGGCTCTTTTCAAATTTATACTTTGTGTGTTTGTATCCCTAAAAATGTACTGTTTCGTGTTGCATAGTTTTGACTTTCTATAAAAGCAGTCAGACTGTGTGCATTCTCCTGCGATTTGGGATTTTCAGTCGACACTGTGTTTCGGAAGTTTGTCCGTGTCGTGTGGATGTTTGACTCAGTCTTGCCACCGTATGATATTCTATGATAGGAGTTCACCGCACTTAATTTATCCATCTTGCTCTCTACTGATAACTGGATTGTATCTAGTTTTGGTGGGATGAAAATCGTGGCTATGAGCATATGCATCCTATATAGTTAATTATCTAAGTTTTATTTATTTTTTTTTAGATTATGTATCTAGGAGTGGACTTGACAGGTTGTAAGGTCTTTTCTTCTTTATTAGATGGTGTCAATCATTTGCAAAGAGATGGCCGCAATATCATCAGCGCTATATAACTGTTCTGGTCGCTCCACATTCTTCTATAATTTGATGCCATCAGACTTGCATTTTGCCAATCTGTTGGCAGTAAAACAGCCTAGTGGTTTCAATGAGCATTATCTCAATTATCAATGACGTTGAGCTTCTTTTCTTTTCAGTATTTGGGTTTCTTCCTCCTCAAAGTGCCTCTTGACTGTTTTTATTGGGTTATTTCTCTCTTTCTTATTTGTAAGCATCCCTTACATACTCTGGATATAAATCACTTGTCAGTTGTCAGTTATTTATGTAGCAGTATACCCTCCCAGTCGTGGGATTGTGGGACTTTTATTTTCTTTACGTTTTCTTTTCATGAACAGGTAATTCCTTACGTTAGTGTAATTGAATATATATGTTTTTTCCTTTATGACACACCTATTTTTATATTTTCTTGAAGAAATCTTTTTAAGCTCAGAAGTGATAAAGATATCCAATACTGTCTTCTAATTGTTTTATAGTTCTTCTTCTACATTTAAACGTTCAACCTACCTAGAATTGATTTTTCTAAGTGTAGTATGACGCAGGGGGTCTAACTTCGGGTGTGTCACTTGTGTCCTATTTGTTGAAAAATCTAACCTATTCCCACGGGTCTGCATCTGCAGTTCCAAAATGTATCATTTTAATATTTGTATGGGTCTGTGTTGTTCCACTGGTTTGTCTATCCATTTATTCAATATTTACGTTTTAACTTTATTTTTATTTTCTTGTGGTAAGAGCACTTTACGTGAGATCTAAGTTTACAACGTAGATGGTTACAGGCATAATATTACCCAGCAGATCTCTAGAACTTACTCATTTTGCGTAAGTGAAACGTTATACCTTTTGATTCACAACACCTGGTTAAAAATATTTTAGAAAGCAAGAATAGAAACCTACTTTCTTGGGGGATTTGGGAAGATGATGGGGCAGCATGGAGACCCTGAGCTTGTGTCATCCCTGAAATGAAGCTAGATCAGCACCAAACTGTTCTGAACACCTCGGAAAATGATCTGAGGATCAACACAACAGTCTGCATAACGTGAGCCACAGAACTCGGCAGGTACACGTTGCGGAGAGGTGAACTAGAGGAGAGAGAAAAGCCTTGGAGGGTAGGGAGCTGTTTTTGCGGAGAGAGGACAGAGAAAGGGGGAGAGTGCAGTGCATCTGGAGTGCAAGAAAAGCATTCCCCTGAAGGTAGCTGCAGAGAAAGAGGGAGAAAGAGTGAAAAGACTCACAGGGAACTGAACAGGAAATCTGTTTCCCAAAACCATCGACCAGAAGAAAGGAGAGGGTTTCTATACCACCAGGATTCTATAAACAATGGAGCACAGAGTCTGCAGTTCTGGAGCTCAGTGCCTGGCGGTGCTCTGGTAAGGAAATAGGGCGAATCCCCAGGAGCAGGCATCAGCGTCTGAGGGGTCCACGTGCCACACAGGGAGAAGTGGTTCCCCTGCTTAGAGAGCATTTGGTAGAGGCCATGCAGCCTCCTCAGAGGCAAAGGTCCCAGCGGACCCCAGAGAGCAGCCAAGTTTGCTGGTATTGGGACAAAGACTCCAGAGTATGGTGAAACCTGATGCTGGCTGTGTGTTGTGATTTGCCATAATCTCTGAACCTCTGCCGCTATCAAGTGGGATTTATTCCTGGGATGGAGGGCTGGTTCAATATCCACAAAGCAATCAATGTGATACATCATGTTAATGAAAGAAAGGATAAGAACCACATGATCCTCTCAATAGATGCTGGAAAAGGATTTGGCAAAATACAGCATCCTTTCTTGATAAAAACCCTCAAGAAATTAGGGATAGAAGGGTCATACCTCAAGATCATAAGGACCGTATATTAAAGACCCACCACTAACATCTTCAATGGGGAAAAACTGAGAGCTTTCCCCCTAGGGTCAGGAACATGACAAGGATGTCCACTCTCATCACAGTTTTTCACCATAGTGTTGGAAGTCCTAGCCTTAAAATCAGACAACAAAAAGAAATGAAAGGCATACAAATTAGCAAGGAGGAAGCCAAGCTTTCATTTTTCAGAGACAACATGACACTATATATGGAAAAACCAAAAGACTACACCAAAAAACTTCCTGAACTGATACATGAATTCAGCAAAGTCACAGGATATAAAATCAATGTACAGAAATCGGTCGCATTTCTATACACCAATAATGAAGCAGCAGAAAGAAATAAAAGATTCAATCCCTTTTACAATGGCACCAAAAACCATAAAATACCTATGCATAAACCTAACCAAAGAGATGGAATATCTATACAATGAAAACTATAGAAAGTGTATGAAAGAAATTGAAGAAGACATAAAAAAATGGAAAAAAAAGCCATTACATGCTCATGAATTAGAAGAACAAATATTGTTAAAATGTGGAACTACGCAAAGCAAACTACATATTCAATCTAATCCCCATCAAGATATCCTAGCATTTTCCCAGCATAGCTAGGAAAGTAATCCTGAAATTTGTATGGAACCAGAAAAGACACCAAATAGCCAAAGCAATACTGGAAAAACAAAAAACAAAACAAACAAAAAAATGAAACCTGGAGGTATCACAGTACTGGACTTCAAGCTGTATTACAAAGCCGTAATCATCAAGACAATATGGTATTGGCACAAAAACAGATGCATAGATCAATGGAACAGAATAGAGAACCCAGAAATGGACCCACAAATGTATGACCAACTAATCTTTGACAAAGAAGAAAGAATATCCAATGAAATAAAGACAGTCTTTTCAGCAAATGGTGTTGGGAAAACTGGACAGCGACATGCAGAACACTGAACCTGGACCACTTTCCTATACCATACACAAAAAATAAACTCAAGACGTAAGACAGGAAACCATCAATATCCTAGAAGAGAAAACAAGCAGCAACCTCTTTGACCTCAGCCACAGCAACTTCTTACTTGACATATCTCCGGAGGCAAGGGAGACAAAAGCAAAAATGAACTACTGGGACCTCTTAAAGATAAAACGCTTCTGCACAGCAAAGTAAACAATCAGCAAAACTAAAAGGCAACCGACAGAATGGGAGAAGATATTTGCAAGTGACATATCAGATAAAGGGTTAATATCCAAAATCTATAAAGAACTTAATCAGACTCAATACCCCAAAAACAAATAATCCAGTGAAGAAATGGGCAAAAGACATGAATAGACAATTTTCCAAAGAAGATATCCAGATGGCCAACTGACACATGAAAAAATGCTCAACATCACTCATCATCAGGGAAATACAAATCAGAATCACAATGAGATACCACTTCACACCTATCAGAATGACCAAAATTAACAACTCAGGCAACTACAGATGTTGGTGAGGATGGAGAGAAAAAGGGACCCTTCTGCCCTCTTGGTGAGAAAGCAAACGGGTGCAGCCACTCTGGAAAACAGTATGGAGTTTCCTCAAAAAATTAAAAATAGAACTACCGTACAACCCAACAATTGCACTACTAGGTATTTATCCAAAGGATACAGGAGTATTGACTTGAAGGGGCACATGCACCCCAATGTTTATAGCAACGCTATTGACAATAGCCAAAGTATGGAAAGAGTGCAAATGTCCATCGATGGATGAATGGATAAAGAAGATGTGGTATACATATATATATATATATATACACACACACACACACACACACACACACACACACATACAATGGGGTATTACTCAGTGATCAAAAAGAATGAAGTCTTGCCATTTGCAACAACGTGGATGGAACTAGAGTGTATTATGCTAAGCGAAATAAGTCAGTCAGAGAATGACAAATATATGATTTCACTTATGTGAAATTTAAGATACAGAACAGATGAATATAAGGGAAGGGAAGCAAAAATGTCAAAACAGAGAGGGAGACAAACCATAAGAGACTGTTAAATACAGAGAACCCACTGAGGGTTGCTGATGGAGTGTTGGGTGGGGGTAAGGGATAAAGGGGTGATGGGCATTAAGGAGGGCACTTGTTAGTATGAGCACTGGGTGTTCTATGTAAGTGATGAATCACTAGATTCTATTCCTGAAATCATTATTACACTCTATGTTAACTAACCTAGATTTAAATTTTAAAAATTACTTAAAAATTAAAAAAAAAAAAGAAAGCTACTTTCTCAACAGAACAGTGATACATCTTAGGAGCCAATGCTTAATGGTGAAGGCTACAAGCATTTTCATTTGCACTAGATGGGACACGTATGTTCATTATTTATTATGATTTATATTGTTCCGAAAGTGCTAAATAACGCAAAAAAAAAAAATGCAATAACAAGCAGTATACCATCTGGGAAGCAGGGGGGCAATATTCCTTTATTTCCAGATGCTATCACTATATTTATGAAAAAATCATTGAAAACAGTAAGAGAATTCTGTAAGGTGGTCAGGTGTACAATTTATATGCAAAATCAATAGATTCTCTTTTATAGGAACAATGAATATCGTGAAAAAAGAGATTCTATTCACAAAACCAATGAGACACAAAATATCTAGGCATCCCAATGGTAATTAAGAGTAAATACCAGCTGAGGGGGATGGTCTTTTTGCATTATCACTTAATCCTCAAAGCAAAATATGGGTAGGCATTGTTATTGTTATCAGCATCTTGTAATTGAAAAACCCGAGCTTCAGAAAGGTTCAGTACCTTCCCAAGGTCATGGGCAGAACACAGCAGAATCAAGATATTCACCATTAGGCAAGATCCTACCTTTACAGAGAAAACCATGGAACTCAGTTCTAAGGGATCATAAAACACCCAACTCAGTGGAGGTAAGTTTTGCAGAGGAGGGCTGCGTATCATGAAGGATGTCCATTCTGATCAGATTACATTTGAGTTAAAATCAAACCCAATAAAGTCCTGACAGAATTTTGTTTTTATGCAACAAATTTATTGATATACAATTAATTATTCATAGCAGGATTTTTCTGTTAATGCACTAAGTGATGCTAAGTTCGGGAGTCTAAATGTGGACATTCTGAAAAAAAGAGGGGAACGTACCCTAGCTGATTCTATAATGTGCTATAACTATAAACTCTAGTCATTAAGATAATGAGGTACTGGGACAGAAATTGACCAAGGATCTCTACCTGGGGCAGTTTTGCTTCTCAAAGATATTTGGCAATATCTGGAGACATTTTTGATTGCCACAACTGAGGGATGATGTGCGTCTGGTGGATAGAGTTCAGGGATGCTGTTAAATATCCTATAATGTACAGGACACTCTCTCACTCCCACTTATGACAATAATCTGGCCCCAAAATGTCAAAGTCCCAAGTCTGAGAAACTAAAATAGACCAATGAATAGAACAGAGTAGAGAATGTAACATTAGATCTGAGCATCTATTGAAATATAATCTAATAAAAAGGTGTCAGTAAATCAGTGGAAAATGAGGATTTTAGGTAATTAATGAACCATATGAGAAAAAAAAGGTAAAGCTCATCCTAACCTCATTTCTTACCCCAAATCTGATCATGCATAAACATGAAAAACATCTCCACTGTATATATACATATTTAAAAAAAAAAACAACAAAATACAACCCACAGCCTGGGGAAAATATTTGCACTACATCTCTTAGGGAAAAAAATGAATACTCCTGATATACAAAGAGTTTTTATAAATCAATAAGGAAAAGACCAACCATATAGATAAAATAGGCAAAGTGCACAAACAGGGTATTCAGAAATTAAGAATATACATAAAATTGGGGTGCCTGAGTGGCTCAGTCGGTTAAGCGTCAGACTTTGGCTCAAGTCATGATCTCACAGTTCACAAGTTCAAGCCCCGCGTCAGGCTCCGTGCTGACAGCTCCGATCCTGGCGCCTGCTTCAGGTTCTGTGTCTCCTTCTCTCTCTGCCCCTCCCCTGCTTGCAATATGTCTATCTATATCTCTCAAAAATAAATAAACATTAAAGAATATATATAAAATATAATTACAATGAAAATTATTTATAAATGTAAAATATATAAAATGTAATAAGAGAATATAGTCATGGAAAATGCAAATTCAAATGAGATATCATTTCGACAAGAAAAAATACAAAAGTCTGCCGTGACTGAAGGCAGAATTTTGAGTCACATTGCCAGGGAATGAATTGTGTAGTGTGCCCCCTCTTACTGGCAGTGATAAGCATTACTTGCAATGTAAGTTTTCTATCTTCCGATCTCATCGGAAAGCTACAGAGGGCACTCACCATAGATGTGGTTACATAATGAATAGTCTAAATTTGTGTTGCCCAAATGCTGGATAAACAGCACTCTTTTATATAGACTGACCTTATTTGACTGTGTAAATCTGTACAAATTCAATATTCCTGGTGCAAATCCACTCGAGGCAATATCAGGAAATTTTATTAGCTGTAATGATTTATTCAGGTCTCTAGAGTGCCATTTATTTCCCAGTAGAAAAGTAGTTTAGAGTGTTTCTGTATTTCATTATTCACTGATTTCCCCTTAAAGTCCATTAAAAGTTCAAGTAAAAAAAAAAATCTCCTATGGGGTACAAACATTCTGAATGTTTCGGGCAATAGTTAAGAATAGTTCTGAAGAAATAATATTTGTACATGACCCTAGTATCTTGAAAGGAGCTATTCTATATCAGAAAAAAATTCCTTTCCATTTGCTGTCCCTAACTCACCTGAAATTCACGATTTGGTACGGCACTCCAATACGACTGTTGTTATTTATCACGCTTAAGGGAATTCTGATTCCCAGGCAGCCTGAGGTCAAGTGAAACCCTAGTGCAGATTTGCCCTGTGCTGTGTATCCCCAGACACCATTTCTGTGAGACTTAAGCTGCCCAGTGGGCCACTTACACAGTCACTCAAACACCACAGAGGGGCTGTTTGGACTTGTCACCAAAACCTGTCCTCCAGTGGCACATCACATCTGGGGAGGGCCCAACCACGGTCACCCTTGCCTAGCTCAGGTGCCCCCAAGTCACAACTGCTGACAGTGGGGGATGCAATTCTCATGAATCTGTTCTCTTTTCTGATCACAGGGATCCTGCTAAGGCCTGTGGGTGGCGTGAAAGAATGAGTCAGAAGCAAAGCATTTAGGAAAGAAAAGAAGACGTTTACTCGTAAAGAAGTTGCAGGAAGTCATTCATCAGAAGAAGAATAAATAAGATACCCTATAGGAATTTAAAGGAAAAAGAAAACACACACGATTACCAAAACTCACATCAGTCTGTTAGTGGCGACCTTATTCACAAAAAATTGGGACATCTTAGCCAACAGCTCTGCAAACGTGAAGGCTTAAGTTATTCTGTTAGGGAACTAACTTACGGGAGATGCTCAGAATCTTCCACTGGTTTCCAGACCTCCTTGGAATGAATTCCAAGTTCCTTACCATGTCTTACAAGGCAGATCTCTTTGCCCCCTAACGTCATTTCCTGTTACCTTCTGCCTCCTCTCTGGCGCTGACCACACTGGGCCCTTTACGGTTCTTTAAACAGGCCATACAGGCCCCTGCCTCAGGCAAATATTTGTTGAATGAATAAACGAGCATGAGTTTAAAAATCTAACAAACAAGGTCTTGAAGAAAAACCAACAGCCATTCCTGTGTCTTCCCCTGTGGCCCATAGGGAGGTGAGGTGAGGATGTTTCCAGAATGTGCTCAGCTGCGCCATGGAATCTTCCTACGGCCCTGGGGACACGGGACTGGCTTTCCTGGGGACACAGCTCTCCTCTCACCTCCACATTGCTCCAGCAGAGGCATCGCCTCCTGCCCCCCACGGGCCTAGTAGCACCCCGGAGGCTCCTGCCCGTGCTTCATGGGGCAGGAAGCCAGTGTCTGTACAGTAAATTATTCTGGGCACAAAATCTTGCTCAGATGCTCCTATAGCCCAGCCTCCCCACCCCACCCCCACCTATGCTACTTTTCCCCTCAAACCTCTTTAAAGTATCCTCTGACTGTTTAGCTGGCTAATATCCTGACACATTCAGTACTCAATGGGGCTGGTGGTGGGGGCGGGGGGGGGGGCAGGCAGTGGACAAGGGGAAAGGGTCATCTTTCACAATATCTCAAAAATCAGCTGCAGTTATATGAAGCTAGGCTATGTCCTAGCACCTGAAAATGGTGTCATGAGACTTTCCAAATGCCACAATGTAGTAAAAAGGATCCAAAAGGAAAGAGGCAACATTCCGCAGATCCAGTGAAGGTAGCTTGGTTGTTATGAGCTGTGCTTAAAAGAAGAAGAAGGAGAAAGGGGGGGGGGGTGGGAGAGGAAGAAGGAGAAGAAGAAGGAGAAAGGGACGGAAGAGGGAAGAAGAAGGAGAAGAAGGAGAAGGAGAAAAAGGAGAAGAAAGAGGAAGAAGAAAAAGAAGAGGGGGAGGAGGAGGAGAAGGAGGAAAGGAGAAAGGAGAAATCTAAACTAGGTAATAATTTGTGCCAAACTGTTTATTTTGTTCCCCACCTAAGATAGCTTTGTGATCAATCTTTGTTTCCCAACTTTCGCCACATGTTGGAATCACTTGGAGATCCTTAAAGAAAATACAGATGCCTGAGGGCCACCCCCAATGATGCTGATATAATTGGGCTGGAGGGTGGCCTGGATGTTGGGATTTTTAAAGCTCCCCATTGAGATTCTGGTGTGTACTTTGATATCAGCAATTAAAACGATATGTTATAATCATTTATAATGACTTTGGCATAATGTTTAATGAAAAAGCTTACCTCTATTAACAAATACAATTGGCAAATATTTTCAAGATCACACAGAACTACAGGGACGTATTGGGTCACTATGCTGTAGACATCACTTGGTATGTTTTACACAGAGAATGAAGAGTATCTGAGAATCCAGCCATTCTTAATACTGTTAAGTAGAAGATATTAAAAAGAAGATCCTTCTTTATTTTCGGAAATGTGCCTATTTGGTGGCAGGAGTAAAGGCATAGGAGGTGGAGGGGGTTAGCAAGTGATGGGAAAGAATAAAATCTGGGAGAGCAAGCAGCTTTTCACCCACCACAATTTGCTCTTCTCAAAAATTCTACAATTTTATTGTCAGCATTAAAATTTGTACTTCGTCCAAGAAGTGAGAGGTTCAGGCTATTGCAGAAAATGAATGTACTACCAAGGCGCCCCCTGCCCCTTGAAACCATGGAATAGATATCATCAGGGGTATTGGAGGTGGGTATCGAAAAGGCTTTTGTTGGGGCGCCTGGGTGGCTCAGTCGGTTAAGCATCCGACTTCGGCTCAGGTCATGATTTCGCAGTCCGTGAGTTCAAGCCCCGCGTCAGGCTCTGTGCTGATGGCTCAGAGCCTGGAGCCTGTTTCGGATTCTGTGTCTCCCTCTCTCTCTGACCCTCCCCCGTTCATGCTCTGTCTCCCTCTTTGTCTCAAAAATAAATAAACGTTAAAAAAGAAAAGGCTTTTGTCTCCTTCAAGTGAACACACTTCCCCCCAGAACTTATGCTCTCTTCTTCATGTAGCACACTCGGAATATTCCATGGTCTCGACACTGTCAGAGTCAAAATGCCACCATTTTTTCAGCGCTGTGTCAGGATCAGAGGGCACTTGAAAGCTGACCAACCGTTCTTCGCAAACTCAGCCATGCGGCAACTGTCATTCTGGTGCCACGTTTTCCAGTTGTGTGGTCGCAGCCTCCCTGCTGCGAACAGAGCTGGTGCTGTCTGTGGTGGTCCCAGTCCACCTCCTCCAGCTTATCTGATGGCTCATACACCAATCGTTTAGCTGGATGGAAATCGTTCCTCCTGCCGCATGGGCTTTCAGCAATAAAGAGGACCACAGGTCATCAAATGCTTCCCTCGCACTGCATTCCCTGTTGAATTGCTATCACACAAGTCATAGCAATCCCACCGGTTCAGGACATGCTATTCCCAAAATATGGCACCTTGTGGCATACTGACTCTTTTAATGTTTATTTATTTTTGAGAGAGAGAGGGAGAGACAGAGCGCAAGCAGGGGAGGGGCAGAGAGAGAGGGGGAGACACAGAATTGGAAGCAAACTCCAGGCTCTGAGCTGTCAGCACAGAGCCCGACGTGGGGCTCGAACTCATGAGTCTTCAAGTCGTGAGATCATGACCTGAGCCGAAGTCGGACGCTTCAGCGACTGAGCCACCCAGGTGCCCCATACTGACTCTTTTAAGCTGAGGGAATTTGAGAAATGGCAGACACAGGAAGGACTCTCTGATCTTCCCCTAAAGCAGGTATTAAGAACTTCGTGTGAGGGGTCTGAGGGAAGGGGCATCTTTACCCCTGAAGATGAAGGGACTCAGAGGAGAATCTGAAAGAACAGGTCTTGATCAATTTCCCCCAGTTTAGGACACTCGCTACATAGTCTGCCCTTCCGGATCTTTCCACAGCTTGCAATTCTTCATCAAACCCAGCATGAAGCACTCAGGTTTAACTGTTTCTTTAGGTCTTCTCCTTGTGAAGACTCCAGCATCACATAAACTTTATATTAAACAAATCTGTACATGTTTCTCTTGTTAACCTGTCTTTAGTTTTGGAGGTCCCACTTGAGAACTTGAAGGGGTAAAGAAAAAGATATCGTTTCTCCTCTGCACGTCCAACAATTTCATCCGATGAAGCGATTGTGCCAATAGCTTATTCTGTGACCTCTCAAAAATACTTGTCACTGTCTTTGAGGCTGGTTTTATAAGCTCCTCTGTGAAGCTGTCACTTGCACCCATTTTTGCCCCAAGGAACACAACACTGAAGGCCACCTTCCTGCTCCTGAGCTCATCCCGCTATTAATAAACCCCGTACTGAGGACAGTATTATTTTCTGCTTGTTTTAAGGAATACTCTTAACAAAGAGGTCAGTATCTTTTGCTAAAAAAAAATGTCATGAGAATGTCAAAAATGGATGCCACTTTTGGAGGATTATTTGTATATCAGGGACCAGAAGGAAAATGGAAAACGTTGTGTTGTTCCTTGTATTCCTCTCATCCTTCCAGAGTCATTTGACCCGGAGCTGGTTTTTAAGTTTATTATATTCTTCTGTGCTATGGTGTTTGAGACCATTGTCATCTCTAATTTTCCATCTCGATGAACAACCTTCGAGCCATTGATCCTTTATAGTGAACCTGGTCATCACAAACACAGGAGCAACAACAAATTATGCGAATTAACACGTTCAGTTGAAGAGTAAACCCACAGATGCTGGGAGAATATGAGGAGATAGTTCCTGTACGTGAATTGCTCGCTGAGGCCAAAGGACAGGCTCTGTCCTCACAGCACATGAGACAGCTGTCAGGAAGAGAGCAAGATTTTGTGGAAATAATAGCCCACGTTCCGTATCCTGTTCATCAGGTTACGTGAACAAAATTGTTCCAACTCCTTTCTCTGAAACTGCCAGGCTGCGTGCTCCCTCCTTGACAAGAACCTTCTGAGAAGTGTGGGAGAGGAAGGTCCATGGGGATGCCACCGAGGCTGGGTGTCCCCCTTTCAAGCCCTGCTGCCCAGCCTGGGACCTGGGCCCGGTCAGTTCTGCAGATACTCGCTGAAGGAGTGGGCATATCCTCCGCTACCAGCCCCAGCCTCGTGAAGTGTTCATGATCTCTCTCTCTCTTCAGCGTCTCTACTCTTAGACCCTCATGCGTGGTAAGACGTAGCTGCAAACAGATTCTATTTTTCTGTCTACTTAAAGTGCACAAGGGACCCCCGTCACACATGAAGCCGAGGATGACACGTTGTTTCTGATGTGTCTGTCAGCAAAGAGTTAACGGGTAGTGACTGCCTGGAACATTGGAGTAGAAAGGATTCTGGAGTCACATCTGATTTCAGTGGGAAAGGGGATGGTGATCAGTTAGTAGTGGGGTAATTGGCTGGGAGTGAAAAATGACATCACATTGGCCATGTATTTTCCATTCCCTTCTTTACTTCCCGAATTTCTAAGAAAGGCCAATTTGTGTTTGGGGCTGTCTTTAACACTTATTGCTGAAATAAATAAATAAATAAATAAATAAAAACTCCTCCTTTGTAGCTACCCATTGGCCTTCATTGCTGCAAAGATCGCCCCAGGAATCCCACTTCCAGAAATCAAGAATGTTGTATCAGGGAAGACATCAGAGTGCTTTGAACCTAGCTTGAATGACAGGGTTACCAAGATTCCTCGCTGGGATCTTGATCGTTTTCTTGGAACGTCTAGCCCTTATTTTGACAGCAGGCAACTTAAATGCGTTGGGTGCTGATGGCGGAATTTAAGGTGCCGGCCATGAGCTGAAGGAGGGATTGAGGATATTGGCCTTTCGATGAATTCTCCAAAAATCCCAATGCTTCACCTGCCTGCAACCTGCTCCATGCAGGTTGTAGGTGAGGTGTTGGGGACAATAAGTGATGCAAATCAATGGTTCCCATACTTGCCTGAACACCAGAAATACCTGTGGAACTTTATGAAATTAATCTCTCAACTGAGGACTACTGGATTATGTTCTCAGCGTTCAGTATTTAAAAACTAACATCCTCTGATGACTCAGAAGCACACAAGTTTGGGAAACAGTGTTAAAATCTGCTAGGCGGAACTGAAATCTGACTTCTTCCCAGCACGATGCCTACGAAGCTATTTGCCAAAGCTGCTGCTTGGAGATTTCACGTAGCAACACGAGGCGAGGTGGTGTATTTCTAGACCTTGATGTCTAGGTATCTGGTGGTCTCTTTTTTTGTGATGTTAGCAGCCATTGAAAATCACTGCTTAGATCCTTTCATTTATTAGGATCTGAAAATAATAGTGTTCTAATTATATCATTCCTTTTTCATATTTTAGCTGGAATATTTCTATAAAGACATCTTTATTTCTTTGTTTCTGTTACTTGCCTCTTTAGTAACCATTTAATTACTCCAAGTTATAGTTCATAGGAAAGGTAAGATAAATGATTGATTTCCCATTTACTTGTCAGTTTTCAAAGTAATGAGTTTAGCAGCCTCCAAAGATGATCAATGGAATTTCTGCCTTTTTTCCTAGCGTTTCTTTATTTTTGAGAGACAGAGAGAGACAGAGCATGAGCAGGGGAGGGGCAGAGAGAGAGGGACACACAGAATCCGAAGCAGGCTCCAGGTTCCGAGCTGTCAGCACAGAGCCTGACGCGGGGCTTGAACTTGTGAACTGTGAGATGGTGACCTGAGCCAAAGTCCGATGCTTAACCAACTGAGCCATACGGGCACCCCGAAAAAGGCTTTCTTTTAAAGATAAACTAGACTGTGAGTTTACCAGGGAACTTCCTATTTAAATTCAGTACTTTAGGATTTTACTCAATCTCATTCATCTTGCATCTGTATATATTTCTGCCCCACGCCCAAACGACTTGTTCTCAATGACACCAACCTAATTTTTCCTTCATTTTACCCCACAGTAGTCACACATTTGCCTCAAAATAACAACATTACAGATAACAGTATGATCACTGAAAACAGTCTCCATGTTTGTTTTTTTAAGTTCTTGTTTGTCCTTAGGGTTATTCCACTGGGATATAAATGAAATCACTGGTGTAAAATCACTCGGAGTAGTTTTTATTTGTGTGATTATGAAGATCAGCTGGGTGCACTCTAAGGCTCATTTATTTCGTTTTTGCATTCAATATTTAGAGACTGCTTTTCTATTAGTTTATTTTTTTATGTAAGCATGGAAAAACACTCACATGATTCCAAAGTCAAATCTACAAAACAAAGTTCCTTCAGAAAAGTCAAGTTTTGTCTCTGTCGTCACTCTACTTCCCTCCTTGCCACTGGTCACGATTTAATTTTGTTTAAAAGCTGGTCCCTCTATTTGTTTGCATGCAGCCGAGTAGCTGTATGTATGTAGCCCTCTTTGGAAAAATAATGTTTTAGATATGTTAACCCATACATTGAAATGTAAAAGGCATTTCTTTAGGCAAAGTCTGTATATAATGAATAAGCGCTTCCCCCCCCCCCCCCCCCCCCATTACATTGCCATTGGCAGAAGGCACACAGCACCATGCGGCGAGAGTCACCCGAACAGCATGCTCGAGGCTCCAATCTCCGGTCAGTTTGCACGGACGGCCTGGAGGATGAGTTTTGCAACCCTCTCCTTCAGCAATGATGACACGTGGTAAAAAAGGAGACACTAGATTTTTACTTTTTCATTTACTGGCTCTTTGTTGATCAGATCAGTGAGAGAAACGACAGATATGCCTGTATGCTTTGGAGCATAACAGTTTATTGAGCCCCAGTTTTTGAAGCCCACATTCTTTCCTATAAGCCGGGCCAAATGCCTCCGTACATCTTCTTCCCCAGTAGAGATGGCCGCTTCCCCTGTTTCTCTGCCGCTTTGACTATTAAGTAATTAAGTAATTTGCAAAATTATGAAACAAAATTTCATTTTCTTTTCTCATGTTGCTCTCGAGGGCGCCAAAGGGGTTCGTTGCGAAGGCGACTACAAGTGGTGAGCCCTCATTTCAGGCTCAGTGGGACTATATGCCCTGTTTGGCTATGTTCCCAATGTCATTTTGGTTCCTGTCACTCCTGAGGTCCAAAATCTGTAAAGCATTGACCTTTTTTACAATGCTGCTGACTGACTTTGGAGTCAGACTTCCCGAGTCCAGCTCCTGTCTCTGCCGTTGACTGGCTGTGTGATCTTTGCCCAGTTACTTAACCTCTCTGTGCCTGTATGCATCAGCTGCCTAAGTACCTATCTTATAGGGTTGTTCTGAAAACTGAATCAGAAAATATGCAAAGCCCTTGGGATGATAGCCGGCATACAGCGTGTGCTCTGTGGATTTTAGTTTTTATTATTCTGCTGACCACTTCAGGATTTAGATTGTTTCTGTATAAGGTCATGTCAACCTGTTTAATTTTCCTTAAATTCTCTAAATTTATTTATTTTACTTCTACTAATTAGGCCTAATAATTTTCCCTTCCACAATGCAGATGATCTGATCAATATCTCCTACTTAAATAACCCAGTAATTGTTTCTGATATGACTATATTGTCAAGCTTGAGTTTAAAAGATACTGAAAAATAAGTGATTAATATTTTCTTTTAAATATTAAATTTCAGGATTCTATTCTAGATATGAACTGATTATATGTTTTTATTTATATAGTTACTACAATTATGTCTCCAGTCATGCAGGTTTATAGAAACTTTGGATAAAACTTTTTTCAGGTTACTTTATTTATCTAAAAATAATTAAAAATTTTTTTAATGTTTATTTATGTTGACAGAGAGAGAGACAGAACATGAGTGTGGGAGGGGCAGAGAGAGAGGGAGACACAGAATCCAAAGCAGGCTCCAGGCTCCAAACTGTCGGCACAGAGCCCGACATGGGGCTCGAACTCATGGACCGCGAGATCATGACCTGAGCCGAAGATGGGCACTCAACCGACTGATCCACCCAGGTGCTCCTGTTTATTTTATATTTGAGAGAGAGAGAGAGTGAGAGAGAGAGAGAGTGAGTGCACATGAGTGGGAGGGGGGGAGGGCAGGCAGAGAGAGACAGAGACAGAATCTGAAGCAGGCTCCAGGCTCTGATCTGTCAGCACAGAGCCTGATATGGGGCTTGAACGCACAAGCCATGAGATCATGACCTGAGCTGAAGTTGGATGCTTAACCCATTGAAACACCCAGGCTCCCCAGGTTACTTTAGTTTAAAAGAGGAGTTTGCCTAAAATAGGCTAATTCTAGTCATATAACAATACATTTTGAGCACATTGGGTGACTAGATAAGAGTTTATAGTAGTTATGTTTAAAATTTCCTGGAGATGGACTATTTCACCAGAAATCCGGAAATTATAAAGAGGAACCATGTAGAAACATGTAGAATGAAAGATGCAATAATTCAAATTGAGTCTAATAGATGGGTTTGCTAGTATATCAGAAACCAAAGAAGAGAAAATTAGCATAGTGGAAGATAGGCCAGTAAAAAGTATCCAGGTGAAAGGACAGGGAAAATCCTGATAAATATAGGAAGGGCAAAAACAGCATACACTACACGAAGACAAAATCTAATGCATGTGTGCATGATTTCCCAGTGGGGAGGAAAGAAAGAATGGGGAAAAAACAACCTCAGAAAAGGTACTGGCTGACAATTTTTCAAAACCGATAAAGCCAAAAAAGACCCTAAATGGCCAAAGCAATCTTGAGAGAGAAGAGTCATCATCCTTCTTGGTCTCAAATTATAAAAGATAGCAATCAAAACAGTATGGCAGTGGCATAAAAACAGACATATAGATCAACGAACAGAATAGAGAGCCCAGAAATAAGCGCATGCATAAATGACCGATGAATTTTGACAAGGGTGCCAAGAACATATGAGGGGCAAGGACGGTCTTTTCAATAGATGATGTTGGGAAAACTGGATATCCAATGAAGCTGGACTCTTAGGTTATGCCGTATGCAAAAATCAACTCAAAATGGATGAAAGACTGAAAGACACAAAACTATAAAACTCCTAGAAGAAAATATAGGCAGTGAGTGCCTCGGCATTGGTCTTGGTGATGAGTATTTGGATATGACACAGAAAACTCAGGAAAGCAAAGCAGAATAAATGGGACCACATCAAACCAACGAGATTTTGCATAGCAAAGGAAGCTATCAACACAATGAAAAGGCAACCTACGCATTAGAGGAAGATATTTGCAAATCTTATTTCTTTTTTTTTAATGTTTATTTATTTGTTTTGAGAGAGAGCAAGTGAGAGAGAGAGAGAGAGAGGGAGCACAGGTTGGGGGAAGGGGCAGAAAGAGAGAGGTGAGAGAGAATCCCAAGCAGGCTCCACACTGTCAGCACGGAGCCCGACACGGGGGTCGATCTCACAGACCATGAGATCTTGACCTGAACCAAACTCATGAGTCAGATGCTAACTGACTGAGCCACCCAGGCCACCCCAAATCTTATTTCTGACAAGGGGTTAATATTCAACATATGTAAGGAGCTCATGCAACTCAATAACAAAACCAAAACAAAACAAAACAAAGCAACCCACCTCCCCGCACCCCCAAATAGTCTGATTAAAAGGTGGGCAAAGGACCTGAACATTTTCAAAGGCTAACAAATAGCCAATAGGTGTATGATGATGGTGTTCAACGTCATTAATCTCCATGGAAATACAAAATGAAACTACAATGAGATACCTCACACCTGTTAGAATGGCTGTTATCAAAGGGATAAGAGAGAACACATGCTAGTGGAGGATGTGGCGAAAAGAGAACACTCGTGTGCTGTCATTGGGAATATAAATTGATGCAGCTGCTATGGTAAACAGGATGCAGGTTCCTCAAAAAACTAAAAATAGAGCTAGCATACAGTCGAGCATATAATCTGCGTAGATATCCAAAGGAACCAAAGTCAGTACCCTGGAAATCCACATTCATTAAAACTGAATATGTGCATACACTATCAATCTGTAATTCCACTCCTCGGTTTATACCCAAAATAAATGCATACAAACGATATGTTCAAAAATATTCATACACACCAAAATATTCATAGAAGCGTTATTTGTAATAGCCTCAAACCAGAAACAACTTAAGGGTCCATCAGCTCTAAAATGCATAAATAAATTGACACACAAGTGTTCTATACAGCACCGAGAAAGATCAAACGAGCGTTATTTGCAACAATTTTATAGACATAATGTTGGACAAGCCAGGAATGAATAAACACTGTATTTGTGTCAACTTTAAACAATAAGCAAAAACAACTTATGGTAATAGAAATCAGAACAGTGGTTCGTTTGGGTGAGTATTGATTGGGAGGGGTGACAAAGGAGACTTCTATGATGGCCATTAGCATTCTTTTAAAAAGAAGTTACATGGGTGTTTACTTTGAAAAAATACATTGAGCTGCACCTTTATGATTTATGCGCTTTCTTGTATACATTGTTACTTCAATAAAAAGAACTTTAAATGAAAGCAAAATGTGCAGTCCTGTCCTAGGGGCTTCCTTCCTATCTGGAAGCCTGAGCTACACCTTGTATATTTAGGATCGGTTTCTAGCGTTAGCCCTCTTTACACACTTGGAATTCACCACTGGCCCCATTTACCCTCCTAAACCTCCTCAGCTGTGTGGGAGCTCAGCCCATTGTCAATGGAGCAAACGACTGAAGGAGAGGACGTGGGTGTCAGAATTAAGGCCGTAACTCTGTAAACATGAGTTGCTCAGATCACGAGAGCTACGAAGAAATGGCAGGCTTTTGCCCCATTCAGTGCAAGAACCCCAAAGATTCGTTAGTCATAGAATTTTTCCGTAGTTACAAAAAAATGGAAATGTGCCTAACGTTAAGTCAGCTGCCATGGGGCTACCGATTGTCCTTTTGCTATGAGGAATGACCTCAATTTAATCTGAAGAATAGTTACAGAAGCTTCCAGCAAATGTTGCCTTATAAAATACTAATCGAGGTATTTATTTAACCCTGTGAAATTCAAGTTGCCATATCTTTTTCTATCTTTTTCTACTTTCTTATTTACTCCACGACACTATATCCATACCAAATGTGATATTTTGGATGCATTGGTGTATTGATACAGTATTACGCTGAAATCCGTAACTGGTGGAATTCTGCTAAAAAAGCAAACTTTGTCGCTTGACTGAAATGCTCTTGTCACTTTTTAAAAAACAAAGCCCACCAGTTAATTGTGTTAAATTGGTTTGTCGACATAGCTTAAATGCTATTCTCACACTCTGTTGGTTGCTGTTCAATCAAGGGGAAAGTTCAGTCTCTGGAGAGAAATACTTTATTGATTACTGCACCAACAGCAATTATATCGAAACAGAGGCTAGTGAGTAAGACCCGTAAGTTCTTATTTAACCTCATGACAGATGGGGAAGAACCACCACAGCTTGTGCCCTTTCTGCTGCCATGCCCTAGGCATTCTGTGAAGTCCAAGTCCGGGTATCGCTATTATCGTTAGAGTTCACCCATTATACTATATCTCTATTATATCTATAGTATACCTAATATATCTCTAATATATCTTGATTATAGTTACTGTTCACCCTGCTCCATAGGTACGGCCTTTGTCTTCCCTGAAACACGTGCTGGGGAAAATTCCCAGAAAACCAGCCGAGTACAAGACCTCGAGCTTCACTTTCTTTCCTGGTTGTGACTCGTGCATTTGGTGAACACACTGAAATGGGCTCCGTGTTTCTATAGCTCAATACGCACTGTTATTACTCACAGAGCAGCAATCGATGATTGAAAGTGCTTTGTTTTGTTTTTTAAAGGATATTCAGCCTATTCTACATGCTGTTATTCTTAAATTTCAAGATTGGTTCCAAACCAGAATTTTAAGCAGAGTAAGATATTAAGATCTAGAGCACTGAACGTTTTGCTGCACATCGCAGAGAGGTTTTTGATTAATTAAAAATGCATATAATGTGGGGCGCCTGGGTGGCTCAGTCGGTCGAGCGTCCGACTTCCAGATGATGTCATGATCTCACGGTTTGTGAGTTCGAGCCCCGCATCGGGCTCTCTGCTGTCAGCACAGAGCCTGCTTCAGATCTTCTGTCCCCCTCTCTCTGACCCTCCCCCGCTCACACTGTCTCTGTCTCTCTCAAAAATCAATAAACATTGGGGCGCCTGGGTGGCGCAGTCGGTTAAGCGTCCGACTTCAGCCAGGTCACGATCTCGCGGTCCGTGAGTTCGAGCCCCGCGTCAGGCTCTGGGCTGACAGCTCGGAGCCTGGAGCCTCTTTCCGATTCTGTGTCTCCTTCTCTCTCTGCCCCTCCCCCGTTCATGCTCTGTCTCTCTCTGTCCCAAAAATAAATAAAAAAACGTTGAAAAAAAAAAAAAAATTAAAAAAAAAAAAAAATCAATAAACATTTAAAAAATGCCTATAATGCTGTGGTTTGTGGATTACTGACACTGGATGCCACAATATGCTCATTTTTCCACTAGAGGGCGCCTTAACAAATATATTAAACCAAGCAAGCAAGGCTTTCCACAATAAAAAAGACAAATCAAACATCGGGAAGACATGAATTTATTGGGTACAATAAGTATACATCATAAAAATGTATAAATACCTAAGAGCTTTATATGGTTGGGAAGAATTATGACCACACATGTTATTTTTTATTGATTGACTCACCCATCTATCCATTTATTTATTTATTTATTTATTTATTTATTTTTATCCATTCATTTATGTAGGCACACTATCACCTAATTAACCAAAGAGTTTCAGAATGAGAAAGCAACCGCAGAAATCATAAATATTATCTTTGTTTTGCAGATACGCACCCCGAGGCCCAAAGAAAAATAGCATTTGCTTCAGTCCTCTTCATTAACTGACTCTGTGGTCAGGACAAGACTTGAGACCCTCTAAGTCACAATTTTATGCTCTTTCCTCTACATGAAATTTTGCAGTATTGTGGAAGTTCAGAAAGGAATACACTTCCTGAGGTTTCAGAAAACATCACTCACACTGTAGGTACAAAGTAGTATGTGTCCTGTGTTTCATGTGTCTTCTGCATTTTCCTTCTTCCGAATTGTGTGCTTTGGACTCCTTGGGCCTGTCTCCTTCTTTTGTGATAACCAATAAAATTACAGTTTCTGGTTTTGAAAATCTGTGGGCCTCTGTGCTGGTGAGAGAAAACTCTGTAAATAAGACAGTGGTAATGTTGCATTTTCCCCTTCAGCCTCAGAGAAAAAGCGAACGCCATTGTGGGTAATAAAAGCTTTACTAGAACACCTAGAGTTAGGTAATGGTGCTATATCCTTGTCCTGTTAAAGGTTTAATTCTTTTTTTTTTTTATTTATTTTTTTTTATTTTTTTATTTTTTCAACATCTTTTATTTATTTTTGGGACAGAGAGAGACAGAGCATGAACGGGGGAGGGGCAGAGAGAGAGGGAGACACAGAATCTGAAACAGGCTCCAGGCTCCGAGCCATCAGCCCAGAGCCTGACGCGGGGCTCGAACTCACAGACCGCGAGATCGTGACCTGGCTGAAGTCGGACGCTTAACCGACTGCGCCACCCAGGCGCCCCTAAAGGTTTAATTCTGATCTGTTGACTTAAATACGTTTTGTTGTGGAAATAAAATTTCAATTTCATCCTGTTCTCCAGAGGCTCTACATACGCGTGCCTTTTCATGTTCATTTTTAAGCCAGAAGGGAAGCACTAACCTTTCCTTTTCTCACACTGGCATGTGGAATAATGACTTGGTGGGCGCTCTTAATTAACGAAGAGAGTCTTACATCGATGAACGGTGTCCAGAAGGGTAGCCTACTCCTCTTTGAGCTAAGAGTGTTCAAGTAGCATTCTCTGCTGCCACATAATCACACGTTTCTTCATTTCTTTTCAGCGTGAGGTTTCCTGTAGTCGTGGCAAAATGGCGGACAGAAGCTTGGTAATACCATCTGTTTTCATGATCCGTGGGCATCATTCGGCCGTTGACTCAGTTGGGGTCCCTGAACTGTCAGAAGTGAGCCTGAGGGGAGTTTGCTGGAGTATGTTGTCCTACTCTGGGTGGTGTCATCCTGAATCTACTGAGCGTGGCCTCTGCTTCCTGTGCCTGAGACCCTCAAGGAAATGATTGCTTCTCTGGCCACAGTTCACAGTCAACAGACCCGGATGTGTGTGTGTGCGTGCGTGTGTGTGCGTGTGTGCATGTGTATGGGTCAGCGAAATTCCGGTTCTATTTCTCCGGGATCTTAGCTATTGCAAAAATAAAGTACACCGAAGTCCGAACTGGAATCACGTGGAATAATATATGTGGTAACCACAGAATTCAGAGGTGAAACCCTACTGATTTCTGTCTGGTTTGGCTTCCACAAGAGATCATGGAGCAGAGGATGAAGATGAGAAGAGCAGTCTTTTCTTTGCTTCTCTCACTTCTGTGCCCGCTTCTATCACAAGAGCTTGTCATGATGAATTCTAATCAAGGATCTCCTTTCCTGTGCCCCTGTTGGTGCTGTGCACACCGTGAGAGCAGGGCCCAGCTCTTGTTTCACATATAACTTGCTACTGAGCACAGTGCCAGGCACGTGAAGACAACAGAAGGAGAACTCAGTAAGTGTTTGTTAAATGAATAAAAAAAAAAAAGCCTATGGACAGAAAGGAAAAATATGTGACTATGTAAAGGCTAAATGTTTGCAACACACAAACATAAACAAATAGGCTTCGCAAAGAAGTAAACATTTGCCCCACATCTTTGGCTCAGTCTACGTGGACATTTAGCCTCTCTCCTATTGGAATGAAATCTAATAGAAGCTCCACTCTCCTGAGTCTGAGACTTAAATCACGTACAGCAGAACTTTTAGAGAAGCGTGCGTAAAATAAAGAAGCCCATCTTGTGTTATAAGTATGTATTTGGGGAACAAAAAACGTAACACAGGCAAGGCATACCTATCATTTTTATTACACGAGTTACAGAAAGTGAAGATTTACAAAATCTTTTTAGTCAGAAGGTATATGAAAAAAGATTGATTTTTCCCAAGTGGAGGAGTAAAGACCCCAGGAGGGACAGGGGATTTTTCTGTTTATCTAGCAAGAGCCGAGGTTTTAAGAGGCTGGGAAACAATAACTTGGCAGACATCCCTGTTCCTGATGCCCTGGGCTCGTTCTGGAGAGTTGCAGAGTCAACAAAACCGGAGGGCTCTATTCAGCAGGGAAATTCCTATTGTTCACTCTCATCTGAGGAACCCTGGGGGACACAGTCACACAACGCCACTGGATATCTGAATTTTCCTCAGCTTCTGCAGGACCCTTTAGTATCTGCTTCCTCCAGCCCCGGCCAGAGGGCAGAGTTCAGTGCCTCTTGCGGTCACTGGATCTTCACAAGGCCATATGTCCTTTCCTCCACTCTTCCGGGAGCACAAACTCTTGCGGACCTTCTTCCACGCACTTTCTCCTCTTAGCCTGATGTTTTAGCAACCAGGTTCCCTGCCATCCGATATTCTATTCTACCCATGACTCTAATTGGTATTGCCCTTTCCAATATATAAAGTGCTACCATATACATTATCCTTGAAATAAAAAGAGAAAGAGAGAAAACATGAGCAAGCAAGACAGAGCTGCAGGTCAGGTGCAGAAACTGCCCGTCTCACAGGCCGGTAGGCAGGTGCTCAGTCCCCACTGCCCAGCATGGAAGAACCTGAACCTCGTCACATCTCTCAGCCTAAGAATTAATTTACAGGAGAGAAATGTGGGAAACGATACCAAGAGGGTTCCATCGGTTAAATGTGAGAAAATGTACAGGATGAGTGACCTGGTTTATTTAATAACTAGTGTGCAGGAAGGGGAAGGAGGAATTGTTATAGGGAAAAAAAAAAAAAAAGAGACGTGGGACAAGTCAATCGGAGGCAGCGTTTGGATTTTGCTTGGTTCCCAGTTTAAACAAACTCACTGCCCAAAGACATTTTTCAGGAAATTTAAAAACAATCTCAGTCTAAGATGATATTAAGGAATTACTGTTCATTTTTTTTCCAGTTAATCTGAAGTTCATTTAAAAATGATTATTGTTAAATCTTTATAAAACGGATATTGCAGCCATGTTAAGCGATTTGAAGTATAAATGGAAGAAATAGTATTATGCCTAGAATTTGGTTTAAATTATTCCAACAAAAAACAAACACAACAAAAACAGGGAGTGTGTGTTTGTGCACACACTCATAAATTGGCAAAATTTGAAAATCGTTAAACTATTTGACAAGAACCTGGGGGTTCTATTTAACCGACTCCTCTGTTGCTATGAATATCTGAAAATTTCTACAATGAAAAGTAAAAATCAAAAATAATGTTTTTTTAATTTTGAGAAGCAAGAGAGCAGGGGGTAGTTGACAACAGGGCTGAATTCTGCTGAAGGATAGAATAAATGAGCAAGATTTCCTATTCAACTTAGTGATTGGCGGTTGCCGGGAATGTTGGGGAGAGTCGTTCTGAGGTCAGATGGGAGTAGAGGGCAATTTAGGGTTGAACACAATTTTTCCCCCTTGGGAGAGACCTAGGCTTTTAAAAATCTGATGCAATGAGAGGTTGCGTATACAAAAGAAGGAGATGTAATCAATACCCAAGAAAGCAGGGGAGGGTGAGAGTCAATGCATGGGGCAGACATTGACCTTGGATGGGAGAAGGGGGAGCTCTTCCTTACTAGAGTGAAAAAGGATGGGATGGATGGCCGATGTACGTAGTTGATAGATTTGGATCAAAAGAAGGGAGGGGCGCCTGGGTGGCTCAGGGGAGCATCTGACTCTTGATTTTGGCTCAAGTGATGATCCCAGGGTCATGGGATTCAGCCCTGCATCAGGCTCAGTGCTGAGCACGGAGCCTGCTTGGGATTTTGTCTCTCCCTTTGCCCCTTTCCCCCACTCGTCCTCTCTCTAAAAAACAAACAAGTAAATAAATACATCAATTAATTAAATAAGTAAATAAAGAGGGGAGATTTATTCTCTGATGACCTCTGTTTTCTGTACAAAGTAGGGGGAGAATTCAGGGTAGGAGGTATAATGTGGACATTAAACAACAACAACAAAAACAGGTAGAATTTAAGACAGTGTTGATGGCTGATTTATAGTTATATCAGCCCTCCCGTGATGTGACTGTCTCTGTAGCACTCAACGGTCCGGGTGCTGCCTACAGAAAGGGAACCCTGGTGCATTTAGGTAGAAGTTTTGCTTAACAGGATACAGAAAAAAAGAGATGGGGTTTAGGGCATTATAGGTATTATTACTGAACTAAATTATCATGCACTTTAAGCTGGGATGGAAAGGAAAAGGTTTGGTTGGTGGATTTCGAGAAAGTAGATGGGTAATGGAAATGGATCAGAAGTCACCAGGAGGTCTGAGAATGTCAGTGAGCCTGAAGGGACACAGTTGTGGTCAGAGAGGGGGACGCTCACATTAACAATTTTGGAAGTGGGCATTTGGGGTGACATGATGACAAGGTCTGAGTGAGTCAATGACAATGAGTGTGGAGGAAGTAAATGGCTCACTGGATTGGAAATCAGTCTTCAGCATTAACGGTAGGTCATCCAAGGAGCAGAAGAATTTCTTAAAACTCCTTGCGCCAACATCTGCTGGCTCAAAATGCTAAGTTACTGTAACGCAGGGCACTCAGAGAGAAAGGGAGTCATTTTTTTTGTGTTTTCCTAGGGAACGATACACACAGAAAATAATGCTGTCACTCTAAACTTTCAGAATCCCTTTGCCTACATAGCTCATGCACAGTTTTTCATCCTCACAACATTCTAATATGCAGGGGGGACAAAAAAGGACAGATAGTAAGATCTATGGAATGGAAAGTTTGCACTTTGTTAAAATAGGGTTTCCAGAAGTTAATTGGTTCCCATTCGTCTTTTCAAGCTTAGAAAGAAGCAGCCAAGAAGCCTCTTGGGCAAGGAGGCAGGCCAGGACTCACGGAGCCTCATGCTGTGACTTGATCCAGAACTCTTCCTGCTGGTGGCCAAGCCGTTTTTGAAAGAAAGAAAGGCTGAGCGGGGAACAGCGCAGGCTCAGGACAGCTGCTTTCACAGGAAGGTTTCTTGTCCCCAGAGCCAGGGGGCAGACTCTACCGCCAGGTTGCCAAGGTGTGCTGGGTCTGCCACAGTGTTAGGAGGGCTCGGACCCTCCCATGGGGCTGCTCATGGCTGTCCTGCTCCTGCACCGGCCAAGGCCTGGGGCTGACACGCCCACCAGAGAGCAGTTGATCGACCAGACCCCAGACCCTGCCAAATGTGTCTGCAGCTCCTTCCCTCCTTCCAGCGAGTCTTGGGCTCCCATCAGTCGGCTAGCTCCTATTTGCACAGTGGGAAAGAGCCACCCCATTTTGTTATCTACTGTCTGCCCCAACACAAGTTTAAGTACATCCGGGGGCCTCTTCTTGAGGTTGACTTGGCATTAAGGCATCAAGGAGAATCAAGAAAACTTCTGCAGAGGATCTGTCATCATTTCTTTTTAACAACATTTACAGTAGAGTGCTGCGGGCTAACCACTGAACCCATTAGAAAACAGAGCAAATAAAAACGTTCATCTGTCATTTGCCATGGATAAGGACAACTGAATTACAAAAGATGGAAGGAATTTTTTTAAAAAATTGGTACATTTAAATATTACAGTACTTTATTGCAAACACAAAGGGATAGTCAAGTGCTTTACAAGTGAAATGCTGCCTTTAGGTTAAATGCAATTTTGCTATGGAACTTACAAGGCCCAGAGAGGAGTAATTCTCCCCTGGCAGGGAAGCTTCTAGAGAAGGGGCTGATGATCCTCAGGGCCTATTGCTAACTGGTGTACACATCACAGATAGGCCCCCCAAATCTCGTTTACTTTACATACACCTGAAGACCAAGGAACAACTTGGAAATACTAATGTACTCTCATCGGTTTTCATTATTAATACATAGGCATATTAACCCACAGGGTTATCATCACTATATATCATGAACTATAGTCATAATTTGTCTTAGCAAGATTTAACAACAGAATAAATATTCTTTAAATCATTTTAGAACAATGATTATTTGACCTGGAAATACTCAAAACGTACTTCAAATACTCAACCAGAGTCTCGCTTTTGCCCAGTGAATTTATTCCAGCACACTTGGGCCTCTCCTCTTCTCATTCAGGGAAATTCCCACACAGCTTTATTTTGTCACTGATACTCAGATTCCTTCAGATTACCATACCATACCCTGTCCTAGGACTCAGTCTGTTTTTAAGGCACTTACAAAGTTTATCAGTGAGAAAAAAATTCTATATAAAAAGCAACAACAACTGTACTTGTCTATGTCATTCACAAAGGCCAAGTTTGGTTCGGATACCAGCTAGAAGGAGATTCTTTCTTTCACTGCTCCCATTAAATAAATCCATCAAGACTGTATCTGAGATTGGCATGGCTTCAGGATCTGAGCAATATTGGGTCCCATAATGTCCTGGCTACAGAAGGTAGATCTGAAAAATTTTACGAGAAAAAAAAGGATATTAATATAGTCTAGTGGGAAAGAGAGACATGGGAGATCTAATTTAATGAGCAATTATTATTTTGTAAACACTTTTGCAAATATAATATTGGTTTCTTAAATAATTTACTTTTTTTAATTATAAAATTTCAAGATATACAAATTTGTAGGCTGGTTGCAAATTTCAAATTATATGTAGGTTTTCGATACCACTAAAATTTTTAAAAAAGGAAAAAGTAATACTTACTCGTATCCATATTTTCCAGATATATCTATCACCATTTCTGCTCCCAACTTATTCTGAGAGTGTCCAAACAAAAGTTCCTTCCAAAAGAACTCGATATTGGTAACATTTCCAACATTAACGTCTGCGTCAATTAATTTTGTATAAGTCATGCCTGGCTTAAGTGTTCCACTGTAAACAGAAAAATTAGACTCAAAAGCTTGCCTTGGGTATTCTTGACGGTGTAGTCAAAGAACATCTGTGGTACCATGAAAGAGAAAGTTGCATTTGCTGGCATTTGCTTGTAGGAGATTTATTCTTTTCGTTCATATTGATAAGCATCGTAGAATAGCATGGTTATGAAGCTTGAAACAAGGGTGAGGTAAAAGGGAGGCTTGACTAGTTCATGTTGGGGGATGCCTGGAGAGGCATTATCTTGATGGGGTTTCTACAATGAAAGGTCTGGTCTTGGCTTTATAGTATCAGGAACCAGATTTTATTGACCCCAGGAAATGATCAAACTGTCAAGGAGGAGCTAAATTCACAGAAATCTGATCTATCCAGTTCACAGTGGGGAAGTGCTTTCTCTTTACTAGTATTCCAACTCTTTCCCTGGTAACTTCTTTATCTGGATAAAAAGAATCAGGTAACCAAACTAGTCATCAAAAGATGTTTTGCTGAACACGGCCATAGAAGAGAGAGAGGTGGATTATTTTGAGGCATAGGGCATACCTAATCCAAGCCCAAATTAGACCAGATGAGATTTCCTCATTCCTGTTGTTTCCCTCTTCCTTTGTTAATTTCATCGTAATGCCTATCTCCTCTAACTGGAAGATAGGTTCCACAAGAATAGGACCTATGGCTGTATCCTTAGCCATCAGAACAATTCCTGGCACACAGTGGGCATTCAAAGGTTTGTTTGTTGAGTAAATGAATGAATGGTGCTATTCCTAGGGCCTGTCTTACTCCATTTCATGTCGAATTAATTGCTTTAATTATCAGGAGGCAGCTTTTCTTCCGAATTCTTAAGGATAATCTTCCTGTTGCCCCTGAACTGCCTTCACTCAGTGTGAACCTACCATCCGTTCCTTCATAACAGCGTCATTAGAAGCCCCGATGACTAAAATATAATCCACAGGGAGGGGCCAGACTCTTGGCACTTGACTGAAACATAGGAATAGGTACCATGCAAATGCATTTAACTGATTGCGTTTCAAGGTGAGACATCTACTGTGAACCAGAAATGCTGAATTATCCTTAAAAGAGGATCGGGTGCCTATGCCACAAGATGACAAGTAGCTTCTTTAGATTTTTGCAAAAGAAACGCAGAGATGTCCAAATATTCTTATGCGTTTTTAAGGGGGCAAGAACACCTATCTGTCCCTACCTGCCCCGGGTCAGGTGCCTCTCTGCAGAGCTCAAACTGTCCAGTGTTAGGCAATATTCGTTGGGCCTCAGAGCCACAGGCACATGATTGTATTGAACTGCTCTCAGAGGACTGCTTAATGCAGACATGAAGAACAGGCAGAAATGAGATATGCTAAGACAGGGAAGGGTATTTGGAAGAAAGGAACAGCATGGGTGAAGTCAGGAAGGGAGGAAAGGGTGGGATCTAGTCAATGCTGGGGAGTGCAATCAGGGTAATGTGGCTGAGCTGAAGATGAACAAAGTCAAATGGTGGGAGACAGGGTTCGAAGGGTGGGCTGGAGCCTGTGCATTGGCCAGGATCCAGATGACCACCAACTGAACCCATATGTACAAGCAACAGCACTGAGGCAAGATGATGTGCACAGATTGCCAGAGCGATTAATCTGTTGCATCCTTCGTCTGACAAGTAACCATAAAATCTGTGTTTTTCATACCTCTGCCCACTATTTGAAGATGATGGAAAGCGTAGAGGCAAAAATCGAATCCATTGATTGGTTTACCAAAAGGTAGCATCTAATTGGCGTGCATAATGTTAATTCAGAAATGGATTACAGAATTAAACGACAAAAGTGAAATATGTTACGCAAAAATGCTAAGGTTCACCAAAGGAAATATTTAGGAAAACTCCGGATAAAAGGGGACTTCAGCCAAAGGTACACAGTGAACGTCTCTACCGAATTATTCCCGCCTTTGACTATTCCAACACATGTCCTATATCTGTGGGTACTACTCAGCTTCTTAGCAATCTGGCAATTTATATATAAATGTCTTACTCCAAAAGTAAGTTGAATCTACACAAGCAAAAACATATGCTCAAATCTATATGATATTAATGGACTGAATTAACAATATATCTTGTTTATAGTCCACTTGCTTTATTGTCTGCATCTGCCATCATTTTCTAACATTTTTCTGTTTGTAGTTGGAGCCACAGATACCATGATTTCTATTTTATGCCTGGAAAACATGAAGTGGAAAGAAAAGGCAAATGTGGCCTGCCAGCCATGTGGTGTTCTGCTCTAGGAAAAGACCGAGCTGCCAAACGAGCCAGTCTGACCAAATGCTCAGTGCTGTGCCACCTGCCGCGTCCTTGCCCTTGGCCCTGGCCTACCTGGCTATCACAAATGCCCCTGTTTTCCCAGTGGTTCCACCTACACGGAGAAACATGCTCCCTTGGGTGACATTGTTTCCGTCGAGTCTGACAGATAATTTGTGACTCCAACCTGGAAATTTAAAAAAAAGAGAGAGAAAATGGAGAGGTGAAAACATGAGAAAAGCATGACCTTCAGAGCACATGGATGTGAACTCAACTCTCAGCCTTGAATGAGGCTGTTCATGTTCACGAAAAAAGACAACTTTATATAACTTGAGTGAATTGGGTGAAACACTGCCTTTAAAATACATATAAATGTGCATATTTTCATTTTACAAAAGTAAATAGTGGAATGACATTCTTTCAAGAAAATTCTTTAATTTTCGAGGCATTTTTATGTCTTTTTAAAACGGATATTTCCTTTCGTCTATTACATTTGTATTCTGCAGCATGTATGCTTTGCACAGCCAGGTTTTTATTGGCCATGGTCTGGCAACTGCTCCAGAACAAATCTAGAATGCCTATTGGGCAAGAGGGTCTGTGCTTTTATATTGAGAAGCAAAGTGAGCCTTCCTTCCTCTCCCGCAGGCCTCTGTGCTCAGAATGCCGGGTTAACGCAGGTCTGGGGCAGTACAAAGCCTGCCAGCAGAATAAATCCCTTGCAAGTGGCCAAGGGTGACTTTTTAAAAAATCTAGAACGAAACAGATCTTTCATTGTGAATCCTGAAATGGTTGTATGTTTAACAACACGTTGAAAAAAATGCAATTCTTCCAAAAATTGTTTGAAAATGTCTGAAAGGGGAAAAAAAACCTACAAGAGAGAACTTTCAGTTCCTGCGTTCACGGTTGCCAGAGTTGTCCTTCCCTCCTCAGCCCATCTCACTGTCACGTCTCCACTGAGACCGCTCGCCCCATGTTCCCAGTGACAGCAGTGGGGCTTCACCCCATGAGCCCTTTGGGCCCCCCTCTCATCTGACCTTTTAGTGTTTTTGGTGATGCATCTTCCGTGTCCCATACCTCTGACTGCCTCCCGGGCACACACGCTCCCACATCCCAGCGCCTCTCAAAACCTTCATCCAGCTAGTCAGAATCATCCTTGACTTCTTGACTTTCTGCATCCCTCAAATCCATTCACCGAGTTCCATTTTTGCTTCTGCCTCCCAACCATCTCTGTACTCTCTCCGCTTCTCCTACCTTTCTGTCCAGCTTTACTGAGACGTAACTGACATATAGCACTGTTTAAGTGTCCAGTGTGATATACATAGAATGATATACATATCTTGTGAAATGATCACCACTCTCCGGTTAGTGAACACATCCATCCCTTCACATGGTGGTGAGGCAACACTCGTTCTAACAGGTCATTCTGCTTCCATCTTGTGTCCCTCTAATCCATGCAGCAACGAGAATCATCTTTTAAGAAACCAATCCGATCATCTTAACACCTTCGGTGGCTTTCCATTAGTTCGTAGATGAAGTCCAAACTCCCCACATGGCACACGATTTCATTACCTGACTTAATTTATTTCTCTTGCCTCATCTCATATTACTGTCCTCCTGGTCTCTCCAGTCCTGTTGGGGGAATCTTCTTTCTGATTTAGTTCTCTCTCACCTCATGGCACTGAAATGTGTACTTCCTTCCTACTGGAACGCTCCCATTTCCTTCTCTCTCTTACTCATCTTTCAGGAGTCAGCTTAGAAATCACCTTCCCTCAGAAAGCTCCCTTGACGTGGTTGTGGAAGTTCCTCCCTTGCGTGTCTCCCACCACATTTATTATTCGGGATTGAAACTCCCCACTAGTCTCCTCACTGCATCCTTGGAGTCTGGCCCAGAGCCCAGTTATTTAGTAGACACTCAGTAAAAACTGTTGAATTTTTAAAGATAAGTACCTTGAAGCATTACAATAAAACTGAGCTACAATACTTACGGGCAAATGGGGAAAGAGTGCCTGTGTTTAAAAAATAATACGATCTATTAGGCTGCATACTTTTGAGGTGAAATCTATCAGCAAAATGACCCATTGTTGGGCAGCCTTCTTTGGGACAATGGAAGCAATTTCCCTGGTGACAGAAAATAAGAGGTAGTTAGAAATGTAATTAGCAATGTTGACCTTCAATAAACTCCTAATATATTATTAAATTATGATAAATCTTTGAAATTTAACTAAAGTATATGCATTTCAAAATGACTAAGCTGTTGGGATGCCAGGGTGGCTCAGTCGATTAAGCGTCAAACTTCAGCTTAAGTCATGATCTCCCAGTTTGTGAGTTCGAGCCCAGCATGGGGCTCTCTGCTGTCAGCATGGAACCTGCTTCAGATCCTCTGTCCCCCTCTCTCTGCTCCTCCCCCTCACGCACATGCCCTTTCTCTCTCAAAAATAAACATCTGAAAAAAAATGACTAAGTTGCCTAATAGGCCATCCCGTTTGCAAAAACAAAACCAAGGAAAACAAAAGTAACAGAGGGAAAAAATGGCCTATTAGAAACATAAATAAGTGATATGAACAGACAAGCCATAGAAGAGGGAAGTCAAATAGTCAATAACTATGCTCAGTCTTACTAGGTGTCAGGGACGTGCTAATGAAATCAACATACAATCTCATACTCAGCAGATTTGCAAAAATTAAAAAAAATTGGCGATATCAAGTAGTGGTGAAGACATGGAGTGTGGGATTCTCATTTGCTCCTGTGGGGAATATAAATTGACTGATAATGTCTAATAAAGACAGGAATGCACATATGCTTTGACGATTTCGCTTGTATTACCTTCCATAAAGAGACTTCTACACACACACACTAGCAGACATACAGAAGTGCTTACTACAAGTTGCTTTTAATAACAAAAACTGGAAACAACCAAAATGCCCATTAGTAGGGGAATGAATAAACAAATTGTGGTTGATTTCTCTGAAATAAATACATTAGATCTACATATATCAGTGGAGATCTCAAATTTATTTTATTTTATTTTAAACAATTTTTAATGTTTATTTATTTTTGAGACAGAGAGAGAGAGAGAGAGAGAGAGAGAGAGCACAGGCATCATGTACACACGGGTGAGGGGCAGAGAGACAAGGGGACAGAGGATCCTAGGCGGGCTCTGTGCTGACAACAGTGAGCCCAGTGCAGGGCTCCAACTCATGAACCATGAGATCACGTCCTGATCTGAAGCCAGGTGCCCAATCGACTGAGCCACCCAGGTGCCCCTCGATCTCAAATTTATAAAATTTAACAAAAAAAGCAAATCCAGAAAGATACAGTATAATACTATTTATTTGATAGAATATTGGATTCACTTCAAACACTTCAAACACGGCGTGAAGGGAATGTTAGGTAGTTCAATTTTATCTGTACATTTTGAAATCTAAAGCAAAACTGACAAAATGTTAACTTGAAAAAATCTGCATAGCGGTGTTTCAAGTTTTTTATTCGTTATTTTAGGATTCGAACGTTCAGATTTATAAACCATGGACATTTAGGTTAAGATGATCGTAAAATATCCCATGTAAAACTCTATTTTAATGAAGAAACATTCTAACAATAATAAATGAGCTCCTATTTATTAAGAGCTTACCACGTGTCAGGCACTTTTTAAGCACTTTATGTGCATTTAACTCAATCCTTACAAGTTCCCTTTGTTGTTATGGTGCTTTTAGTCTCCCTGTTTAACAGATGAAGAAACTGAAGTGCACAGAAGTTAAATTTAATTCATCCAATGTCTAATAAGTGATGGAGCAAGACTGTGAACCACCTAGCCTCGTACTAGAATTCCTGTTTATTCTATTCTATTCTATTCTATTCTATTCTATTCTATTCTATTTTATTCAATTTTATTTTAATTTCTTTTGTTTTATTCTATTTTATTTTGCTCTATTTTATTCTGTTCTATTTATTTTATTTCATTTCATTTCACTTCCTTTTTATGACTGGTTAGAAGCACAATAAAACGGGTCAAGGACATTGACTCCCTGTTCTCTAGTTTGTAGCCATAATTAGCAACCATGTGGCACAAGAGCCTCAATTTCTCTAATCTCACAGATTGCACCCCATTATCTCTGAATATACTGTGACGCTGAGGGCCTCTTCCACCTGCCTTCGTATAGTAAATGCCAAGATCCCTTCAGCCACTCAGAGCAGCATCTGGGGCCGGAAGGTTGAGGAGGTGGGGTAGAACGAGGTTCCTGGGGAAACGCCAGTGTTTGGCTGGCAAGCTTCCTGAGCATGGCAGTTCTTGGGCATGCCATGAGCAAGAACCGGCTGGGGAGACAGAGAAGGTGGCCTGAGGGCATCCAGTCACCTCTCTCTGTAAGAGCAGGGAAAGGCTTATTCCTGTCTAAACACTGCACTTATTCACAAAGTGCTATTACTTACCATAAACTTCAGCTGGAAACCCCACATTTTTCTACCCTGATAAAACAGGGAGTTTAGGTCTCTAAAGCATCAGAAGGAAAATCTTTTCCACTTTTCACTACAAAATAGATTTTCTTTCTCCTTCTCATAGTGATAACCAAATGAAAAATACATTGAGCTCAGATCTGGCACTGTGCACTTTATGACTCGAGCAAAATCAGATTTGGTATTTTGTCCCCTTATTGATCTGTGTGGAGCTCCTGTGAGCTATCTGTGCCTTAGTTCTGCTCTGTATAAATAATTAAATTTTAATAAAATAATTTTCACGTTCCAAGTAAATAGTAACATATTTCGTTGTAGCTATTGATTGGTTCAGCCTTCTCAGGGCATCTTTGAAGATGACATTTAAAATATAGACACAGAAAAATTTTTGCCCTGAACTTACGTCTGTTACGCAGTAGCATCTAATTACCGCATAACAAATGGCCCCAAACGCAAAACTGGATATAATCTTCAAAAGAGCTGAAACAACCAGAATACAAATGGTTGGTTTAGTTATTTAAGCCCTTTAGCAACCCAGCTACTGTTCAGTACTCTGCACAGAGAAAGAACCTATTATTTCCCCGAATGGCAGATGCATTTTTTGCCACATACTCAAAGCACTAATTTTTAGTTGGCTGATCGTGCTTCAAAAACCGACTTGCTAATTAAGTTGCACTACAAAATGCTTTACTTACCGCTTTAAAAGATCTGTAGGATCTACAAGGATAAGCAATAAATGCATCAGGATTGAGGATGCTTTCAATATAAAAGCGATGACTTCGGGCATGGTTGCAATCAAAGAAGGAAGCCACTTCTGTGAAGACAATTTCCAATTAATAGATAGCAGTAAACTGATGAACTGATAGCTGATCGTGTGAACCATTTCTTAGAAAAGTAACTTAAAAAAAAAACAGATTATTGACTTGGGAAGTCTAGAGAGCCAGATCTTGTATGCAGGCTTGTATATTGCACAATATTTATCAATGTTACGTATCATTTTCTTTGTATCAAAGAATTATTTGTGTGAATCTCAAGGGACATTCAAGCAGGGTAAATAAACACATGCAACCACAGATGACTCTGTGTTTGGATACTAATATCTTCAATGCCTCCCGGATCTTTGACTTAGAGCTTTAAGTATTCTTGTGCACACAGCGTCTCTACCTTAGACACATTACTTCTCTGCCTCTCTCTCTCTGTTTCTGCAGGAAGGCTGAACTCCCTCCTGTTCAATCACAAAACAGCCAGCAACAGCAACATTAACCGTTGCACAGCTTCAGCTGACCTTCCAGGTGTGATAGGTAAGAGGTATTATAAAGAATGCTAAGGACAAATTAGTTTTGTCATTGTCAGGCATGACATTATCGCCACTAATAGTTAAGATTGTTGCAATAATGAGGCATACCTAAATACATTTGTGCATTCTGAAGTTATCATAGTATTCTAGTCATTTATGCTCTTTATCTTGTACAGCAACATGTCTGGCATGGACCATTCTTCTACACAGTTTGGCTGACCTTTGAGAAGTTAGATTTTGTTTTAGTATGTGTGGTAGATCATTATACTACAATAGAGGCCTCCAATGAGTCACTCTTGTTTTAGGTCCTCACCCCTTTGCAGTATCAGGTTACCATTCTTCCTTTCAAGAACAAGGAGCCGTTTTTTTTTTTTTTCACACACTCTCCCCACCCTGGATTACTAGCTAATCTTGTGATTTGCTTGGACCAACAGAAACATGGAGAAATTGACCTGTGCAAGTTCAGGTTCTCAGTCTTAAGAGGCTTTCTAGAATCCACTTTTGCTTTCTTAGAACCCAGTTTTTATGTTAAGCAATCCTGGTTAATTGGCTGGGAAGAAAGGCCCTGAAGGATAAGAGACCATTGAGACAAACCAGTACCAAGACCCCAGATAATGGAAGACCATGTTGGACCTTCCCACCTACTGCAGCCCCCAACTGGATGCAATCACATGACTCGCATCACAAAGCAAAGTCTTTGCAGAGCTCTGCCTGAATCTTGACCCTCAGAACAATGGGCAATAAAACCATTGTTCTTTGAAGCCATTATGGTTTATCATGCAATAGATAATTGAGACAGGGTAATTTCAGAAAGCAGAGATCAATAATTGGCATTATATATATATATATTTTAACAAGGACTTCTCTTACATCAGGCCTTTTTGTGTTCAGATTTATGTTTATAATTGTGATTTAGACCAGATGGTTCACTAGCATATAGGAAAATACAAATTTTAAAAGTAAATGGTTTCTTAGTAACAAATGTAAAATAGAATATCTTAATATCTTCAAACTCTTCTAAATCATAACATGAATGATACACATACTTAAATAAAGTTGTAGGGAATTTTATGATGTCTTAAAATGATAGCTTGTGATTAATGTATTTTACTTGAATTAATTCTTTACAGAATTTCAAATGTCCTGTGTATGTATATACTTACATAAAGAAATATTATGATCTATATTTTATCCTAATAGAAAGGGTTTTAAGTCATAATATGGAAAATAAGAAGACAAATAATTTTTATAATAGGCCTTATTTCAATGAATTTTGCTTCTCTCTTCTAGATGGAATTGGCTTTCTCATTTTGAGTATCTGTAATTCACTACTTGTTTCTTTCCTTCAGAAGGCATTGCAAACAGACTTCTAATCACGTTTATTTTTCTGAACAGATATTAAAACTTTGAAAGTTGTCTCTAGAGAAGAGGAAATTCAAGCTACTCTCAGTGTCATATCTGTGTCTCTTTCCACTACACCAGCCAACTGGAAGTTGAAATAATTAAATCATCTAGATATTCTGACCACGTGGAATCAGATAGTGAGATTTAGGGTAATCCATTTATTATCACATCATCATACATTCTACTATCGTGTATTTTATATATTATTGTGTGATATGTTTCATTATTTACATGATGGTAATATGTAGATATAGAGAAAAATGAAATCCCCAAATAATAATTTTTGGTGCCTTATTACCAAGAGCTCTATAGGTATTATTGTTACTGGAAACTACTATAAAGGGCTAAATACTATTTGTTTAATTTGTGATTAATTTAAATTGTGGATCGATAGTGATTCTGTTAAAAAGTAAGTCAAACCGTATCTCTCCTCTGCTCAAAATCCTCCCATGGCTCCCAACTCAATTGAGTAAAAGCTGAAACCTTTACTATGGTTTATAAAGCCCTGCATTATCTCCCTCTGCCCCTGTTCCTTTTCCAACCTCATGCCTACTATTCTCCTCTTTCAATTTACGCCAACCACAGTAGGCTCCTCACTGCCATGAACTTCCCAGGCAGGCCCCTACCGCAGGCCCTTTGCACTTGCTGCCTCCTACCCATTGGCCTCGAATGCCTTTCTCCCGGGTATCCACATGGCTAACTCCTTTAGGCCATCTTGTCAGTAAGGACTCCCTGGCCACCCTATCAGGAATCTCCTCTCCCCACTCAACCTCTACTATCACCCACACCTCATATTCTATTCTATGCTTTGCTTTGTCTCCTTACTCTGTTATTTTTTTTTCTAGCAAATTAGAATATTAGCTCCATCAGGGAGGGGTTTTTGTCTTTTGTATTCACTCCTACATCTGCTGCTCCTGGAATAATGCCTGGCACATAGTAGGCACTCTCAATACATATTTGTTAAATGAATGAGCACATCCTCCCTGTTTATACTGAGTGCCTACAATATGTGCGATATTCTGATAGGACCTGGGGATGTGAAGATAACTAAGACACAGACACCGATCTTGCAGATCTCACAACCGGTGGGAGCTTCATACATGTGACTGTGTTTTGCACGAAAGTGTGTTTTTATAGTATATTATGTGCAAAAGGGTGTGGATCCTGTCCAACGAGGGAGCTGAATATATAATAGCCAGCTTCATAGTTTAGAAAGTATTTACCTTCCTTATAAGCATTGAAATCAAAGCTAAACAAAGGTGTAATTAAGTCTTCACATCCTGGCATGTGCTTCCCTCCATTTGGGTAAAAGTCAAGGTGACCACAAGCATTAATAGTCCCAGCACCTGAAATCGTTAAAAGCAGGATAAGTGCTTCTAAAATTCTCTTCCACGCTTCAGTGTAGTTTCTGTTTGTGTTAAAAACTTACCAAACTCAAAGAGTAAGCGAACTGCATTTGTATGAATAACATCAACAAAGTTGGCATCTGAAGGGTCCAGCCTAACTTCATTCGGAGTGTTGTGGAAATATGGCCCAGCTGGGTCCAACCCTGGGAGAAAGCATAATGTCTTTTAAGCCAAAACATGTTCTATACAAGAGGATACTGATAGTGTTCTTTTGGAAGTACAGATGATAAAGGCAAGGTATTCATTCCTATAAGGAATAGGAATGAATAGGTCAAACACCACCCAAGGCAAAGTATAGATATACAAATTGAGTATATAAATGCAGGTGTCTATATATTACAATACCAGATTCCTATATACAAGAAGGGCTGTATCTAGTCAATGGCAACATAGCCAATAAAGTCAGAAAAATCAAAGAGGCTATTCTGGGTCTGTACAGAGACTACCATATTCATAATTAAACTTATGGATTGCGGATGATCTCAAAAGCAACATCTGTACGTAAAAACAAAAATAAAAGATAAGAGCTCTTCAGTGTGTAAACGTGGATCTACAAAGCCACACACTTAAAGTAACAGAATCCTAGTTTTCAGCTATGGCTCACCTAGTTTCACTTCATTATATCACAAATGAAAAGCTTGACGTCCAGGAAAGTGCAGTGACTTGACAAGGTCACCATACACTGGAGGCAAAATAGACTAAGAGCCCAGGTGTCTATGCCCTCAGCCCACCGTCTCCTGTTCAAATGTCTAATAAAGATAAAGGAAAGATATCTAGAGGTCCCTAAGATGTTATGACCATTCACGTACCTACTCATTTACACATCTGACAATTATTTATCGAGCACTTAATATGTGCCAGGTTTAGCACTTGGATGCAAGGAATGAGGCCTAGCCTTGTCCTCAAGGATTTCTCCATCTGGTGAGGAAGGCACCCCAATCCGCTCAGTGCAGAGACAGAGGTGAGCATTGGTCTTTTGCAAGCACAGCGAAGTGACATGTAAACCAGTCTTGGGAGATTGGGGCATGCTTCTTCTGCTGGAGATGGGAAATACAAGCAGAGGTCTGAGGGCCCAGAAGAGTCTGCCAGGGCAAAGAGGGGTCAGCAGACCTCCGGGGGTAAGAAAGAGACTCTCCATGGCCTCCAGGTGAGGCAGTTAAGCACATCTGGGAAACTATATAGTGAACCGGATTTTGAGGCTGGTGTGCAGAGCTTTAGAACTGGGTGAAAGATGAAGACAGCACTGTAAGCAGGAGCCGGATGTAACCGGAACCATGGGAAAGGGTTTGGACGTGATCTGGTTGGCAATGGGAAGCTCTCACAAGTTTGCAACAGGAGAGATCTATCTATATTTTGGCAAAATCTTTTTGCTGTGAAGTGGAGACTGGATCCTAGATTGGAGAGGACCCCAGAGCACAGCCCCCTGGGGACATGTGGCACGAGTGGGAAGTGAATGTTTGCACACCACACTCCTGGGACACAGCAGCATTTACCTGCCTCATAATCAACCTTCAACTTTAGGAAGTCTGTCTGGCTGTCTGTGTGTTTAGTGTACAATCACTGGTTAGTTACAAACTTCTGATGGAGTCAAGAGCCCTGTAGAGATGTATCCAAACATAGCAGACACACTTCAGACTCTATCGATCGGAGGACAGGCAAATAGCAGGGAAGAGAGGATCCTGGATTTTTGGTTCTAGCGTGTCTCTGGAGGAAAGGCAACAGAAGGTTCAACTTAGGGGTGTCTTAAAATCTATCATTTAGGGGCATGCGGGTGGCTCGGTTGGTTGGCTCAGGTCATGATCTCTCGGTTCATGGGATCAAGCCCTGCTTCGGGCTCTGCGCTGACAGCATGAAGCCTGCTTGAGGTTCTCTCTCTCCCTCTCTGCCCCTCCCCTGCTCATGCTTACTCTCTCTTTCTGTAAATCAACTTAAAAAAAATCTATCGTTTAATTTTGCTCTTAACTGGTTTTATTATAAAGCTAGTATCTTTCTTGAAGTTCAGTTCTTTGGTCACTCAAGGAACATGATTGTTCAAAAATTAACCACTCGGAAGGAATATAGATCAGAACATCCAAATTATAGCAATCTTTGGACTTTAGAGACATTTAAAAATGCATCGTTTCCTGGGGTGCCTGGGGGGCTCAGTTGGTTGCGTGTCCAACTTTAGCTCAGGTCATGATCTCACGGTTTGTGAGTTTGAGCCCCACATCAGGCTTGCTGTTGTCAGCAAGGAGCCCGATCCTCTGTGCGCCCCTCTCTCTGGCCCTCCCCCACTTGTGCTCTCTCTCCCAAAAAGAAATAAAGATTTAAAAAAATGTAGTGTTTTCTATTTACTCAACAGGGTAATTCACTTGGCAGGAAAAAAATTGGAGTTAGACAGTTTCTGATTTTTGGAATCAAAATTGAGAAAGGCAAAATCTTCATAAATTTATTGTAACCCAGTGTGATTTTCAATACATGAACAGCAATATTCTTCCCTTTCATTTATGGCTGACATGCCCAAGGTTGGGTAGGCCCCATGAACTTCTGACTTCACACACTGTGCCCATTTCTTCTTTCCCCAGGCCTGAAAACTTAGAGCGAAGGGGGATTTTTGCTACCCAATGACTTCAGAATAAAAATACAGTTTATTATCCCCAGAAAGAAGGGTGGCAGTGGGTTGGTGCTAGGGCTGGGATTTGGGAACTAGGAGAAAGAGGAAGCGTTCAGTGGGAAAAAACCTGCTGCACTAAGAGCTGCAGAGGCAAAACCCTTTGTACCCAATTTGGAGTTCTTAACTAGTTTTAGGAAAAAAAATACATAATGTTCAAATTTGAATTTAAAGCATATGTATGTATGTGTGTGTATGTATGTATGTATATTGTTTTAACCGACAGGAAATGTGTGCCTCGTATGTGCCCGGGTAGGGTGGGGGTGAGGGAGACTTTCTAGGTAGTTCAGAGTCTATCAAAAATGACAGGTGCATGAATAATTGTAAGACCATGCAATACAATAGTTGCATTTCCAGATATAATAGAGGCATATTTCAAAGGGGATGGTAAGCACAGAGAATTAGCTCAGCCTGAGGAAGGTGCTTTTGAAATGAATCTTGAAGGATGAATAGTGGCTGTTTAGGCAATAGCATGCGCTAGGGCACAGAACTATGAAAGGCCCCAATGAAACATGAACTATTTCTGTCACCAGCTAAGAGGCTTTGGGCAATGGAAAGTTCCAGCAGTGAGTGACACGGCCTGTATTTGGAAACATGATGACTTGGCAGCACTTGTGGGGGGACTGGGCTGGGGGACCAGCCGCGAGCGGCCAAATCCAGGCAAGAGACGAAGACAGCCTGAACCGAGTCCAGGGCCAGGGCACGGAGAGGTGAAAAGCAGACAGGGAGACGTGGCGCGTGCCCACAGAGCGTTGTTGGCTGGGAAGGCAGAGGAGACAGAGGCCAGCCCAACCCGTTGATGCTGGAGCTGATATTTCCATCTCCATCCATCTGGGAAGTCAGAGTGCAGGGAACGGATATGATTAATTATCATCCTCAAAAAACCGAATCCACAGTATAAACTAATTCATACTAATTCATCGTCCACACTTGCCTCTGCGATTTGTTTTTAGACTTAACGGTGTATCCAGGAGTAATATCCACCATTTTAGCCACCGGAACAGCCTGGGCACAGGCCTTCAACGAGTCCCACAGAGGCAGCACCCATTGTGAGCGGCGACCCAGATGCGTCACAGACGCCATTCCAGGACCATCAGCCGGGCTCTAACTCATCCTCTGTATCAGCTAGTGGTGCAGCGTTGCAAAGCATGGTGTGTGTGTCAGAATGCGCCAGCCACCCTCCACAGCTGGGCGGTCACGGTTGCCATGACTTTGCTGCCCCAGATAATGCTGAGCGAACACTCCTGAACGTGGATCTGCACGCTCATACTCTGAAAGCACTTTTATGTTTTGCTTCAGTTGAGTCCCATTTTCTCCTACCTTACATTCGCTTCTGCTACTTCACTCGGTGCGTCAGATACTTGATTTTGTGTGTCAACAAATTCAAGGCCCAACTCCAGCGCAAGCTTACCAGTTATTCTTCCAAGGCCTGGTACCCTTGACCCAGCCTCCCCAGCCAGATGTGCTCCCACGCTGTGGCCAATCAAGTGCACTTTTGAAGGAGAATATCCAAACTTTTTCTGGTAGGGATTTTAAAGGAAAACAGAACAAGTATTTTTAAAAGACCACGTGGAGCGGCTTACATGTTCTTGACATATGCTTGGCATAATTGTCCTTCTCACACACAGCCTGGGGACCAGTCAGGTGACGACGTGACCCCCACATCCACCCACTTCCTCGTCTGGCTGCAGGAGCAAGCACCAGGCAGGCCTGGAGGAATGGCTCCTGTCAGGTTCTTCCCGCTGTGCTAAGCAGCCTCAAGGCCCTCCGGAAAAGAACAGCCCAGAAATGGCATCTGTGGCTCTCAGCCCATGTCCATTCTTCCTGAGACCCAACCCTTCCAGCATCCTCCCAGTACAGGCCGAATGCAGTCAGACCCAGGCTGTTACCTACCCTACCTGTGTCTGTCTCCTCCAGTTGAAGGCGACTTGAGCAAATGTCTGGGATGACTTTGGTCTTCAAAGAGGAGTTTTTAAGAATGTTCACAAAATGGCTATGTCCCTAAGCGTTACACACACACACACACACACACACACTCAACTTAAAGGGGAACAAAGGAGCATGCATTTTTAGTTTTATCTAAGCTTCAAGTTCTCTTCATGATAATAGTGAATATCAAGCAATCGCCTTCACTTGGATAAATGTGTCATTTGATCAAATGTTCCACTTTTTATTTTTGCAGTGATGGAAAATAATGACAGTAATGACAATAATCTGTGCTGCTTTATAAAGAGTATTTTCTCTCTGGTTCACACGTGAATGGCTGCCCAGGGTGTCACCTGGTCCTTAGGCAGCCTACCCTCCACTGCTGCCGTCCTTTGAAATCTCTGCTTTCTTTCCTGGGTTCCTCTCCAGCCCTGGTATCTGAGATCAGCCCTCCTCACCCTCAGTCTTCCCCTCCTCTGTCTCCATCAATTTCCGGCACATTTAGCTCAGCAAATGCTTTCCCCTTCAGTGCAACAAACGTTTCCTCTCCTACGAGCCACTCCTACTTTTTGTCCGGGCCCTAGAAAAGTTCACAGCTCAGGCCTCAGGGTCAACCAAACAATTCACGAAAGTTTAGGACGACTTTTTCTCAAAGAGGAGATGAATCTGATTTCATCCTTTGGGTACAACAAGGACCCATTCTAAGTACCTCCTTGTGCCCTGGTCTCCTTTGACAGCAGGAAGAGCTGCCGAGCAGTGTGGGGGCGCAGGTGAGTACTTGGCTCCCTGACCCCTCACTGCGCTCGGGGTCCCAATATCACCTCCCATGGCCTCCCATCTAGGTTAGCTGTGGCTCCAGTCTCTCTCCACCCCGTTGCCTTGGACTCATTCGCAGCACCGTCCCCATGCTTTGTCAGAGCAGGAACACAGTCTCGCTTGCCGTGTACCTTCGGGGACTAGAACAGTGCCCAGCCCACAGCAAGTGCAGAGAAAAATCTTTGTTGAGTGAATGAATGAACCCTCCTTAAGAGTCTGAAAGGGTCATAAATCTTTAGATTTTCCTTCACTGCATTTTATGGTGGGAAATTACTTTCCATTATGGTAGGGCATTCGGAGATTTATAAATGTCTCAGGGTATATCCCTCATAAATAGCAACGTCTATTTGATTCTTTTAGAAAACGTATAGGTCATTGTGCCTGGACTGGACTACAGACCTAACTAATTCACTGCCGTAGAACCCAATTTCTGTAGGAAAATGTATTTCACATTCTAAACAAATAACATTCATCAGAGGCGAACAGTTTCTAATCATCAAAGATAGGTTTACAATGCAACGAAAACTACCCAGCATGAGAGGGTCCTGCAAGTTGACCCAGGAGGCGACCTTGGGGGTGGGGGTGGAGAAGCTTTTGGTGAGGAGCCTGTGAAGGGACACTGCCACCAAGTGGCGCTTTGTAGAACCACAGGCGCTTCTTTCCCAAGAAGTAATTTCCCTTTTCCAGTCACCATACAGGAATGCTTATAGTATCCCACCTGTTCAGAATTTGTGTAAGCTGATATAAAAGCCATACAACTGACCCAAATTCTTGGTGTTATGATGCAAAACCAATTACACATAATTTTTGAAAAAATCAACTTTTGGGGCACCTGGGTGTCTCGGTTGGTTAAACGTCCAACTTTGGCTCAGGTCATGATCTTAACGTGAGTCTGGGTCCCGCATCGGGCTCTGTGCTCAGAGCCTGGAGCCTGCTTCAGATTCTGTGTCTCCCCCTCTCTCTGCCCCTCCCCCACTCACGCTCTGACTCTCTCTCTCTCTCAAAAACAAACAAATATTTAAAAAAAATTTAACACTCAACTTTTCTTACCATGAGAACATCAGTAAGATATGCCACCTCGGCACCGACAACGCGGAGGTTGTTTACCGCATGGATATACTCCAGTGAACCGTTAATCCAGTCTACGTTAATGCAGTTCACATCTTCTACTTTGAGTAGCACCTGGGGCAAAGATTTATTATAAGTCTCGGAGAGATAAGAATTGAAGAAAACCAAAGTGACCGAACAGGGGATTCCATAATAAGAAATAACACTACCAGGTACTGAAAACCTATTACATGCTAGGTCCCGTCCTAACCCTTTTACATATATGAACTGATTTCATCCCCAGTTACAGGTACGGAATCGGAAGCACAAATAGATTAATTAAACTTGCCCAGGATCATAGTAAGTAGAACCATGGTATGAATTCAGGCGGCCTGACTCTACTATACTATATGGCCTTATAAATAATTGCTTACTATGTTAGCACTCTATTAATCTCGAGTATCAGAGAGGAAAATTAATTTCTTGGAGTGAACTTGGAAAATTTCGCCCTTAAGTGAGAAATTTATCGCATCATTTAATCTTTTGTCAAAAGTGAGAATTTATCAAAGAATAATTATTAAAAAAATATGCTCCCCTTATAATCTATGCGATTCATAATAAGTGAGCATAAATGGGAAATGGATAATTCACTTGGGGCCTTTGGGACAAGGACAATGTGAGTAACTGAATGGAGGGATTTCCACGAATGGGCATTAATGTATGTGAAGTACATTCCCATTAAACATAGAGCTTTTATCTAGTAGAGGGAAGAGTTTATTCACATCATACATTGCACATGTCTTGCTGCCATTTTCCATCTGATTTCCATCCGGGTATGTTGATATGGGTCATCTTGTCTGTCCCGAAGTGTGAGGCTTGGATAGTTCGATAATTAACTGCACTGATCTCCTATTTCAAGCGAAAAGAGATGAAGGTTAAAAAAAAAAAAAAAAAAGAATTTAAAATTATTTGATATTCAGTAGAATTATTCTGTCTGCTCAAAAGTCTTCCACTAAATTGGATTGTTAACAACCTTATCGAAAGCATTTTAACCAAAGAAATAGTTACCTTGACACACTGCAAAATACTAAGAAGTTATTAATGTGTTATAAAATACAAAATACAAACTTAATCACCAGGAAGGGCAAGTGTGTGGTTTTAAGGCACTGTTTGGGTCAGGGCTTTAGGACTGTGTTGGGTCAGTTTCAGTCAGGACTTCTGTCAGCCTTACTTTTGTATAACACTTCTCTGTTGCCGACGTGATTCATGAGTAGCGTGTTACTTGAGGCTTAAAAGCATGCTACAAAGGTGGCAAAAACAGATTGTTCACCCACTTTAAGAATGAGGAATAGAGGTTAGGATCTCACCATGTGCAATACAACAGCTAACGATAATTTTATGTAATTACATTAAATGCTCTTTTGTACTTCTTGTGTTTTGTTGGATTCTTTTTATAACCAAACTCAATTTAAGTGATATGATGAATTTAAGTAATTTCATTATTAAGAGAAAAATGAAAAGGCACAATAGAAGAAACGCGCAAAATTCTATCTTGAGAAAAAGTGAATAGTCTAATCAGCAAACTGCAAATTTGACAATGGTGAATCCTAACGCTGGAAAGCAACACATTTAGATACCTATGAAATTCAAACAAAGAGCCTATTACCAGCTACCTGTGATTAATAGTAACGTGCAATTAATCATATAACTTGCCGGCTAAAGTATCTCCCAAGATGGTGAGCAAACAATTATGAGAATCCTAAATTAGTTTACATGGCAATTGTAATAGAGCTACACTTAGATGTGCCTACATGCTGGGAATTGTTCTAAGTACTTTGTAGAGTAGCTCATTTAACTTTCACGACACTGTGAGGTAGGCACTAACTTTACAGATTAGGAAAGAACATGATGAGAAGTCACTTGTCCCGAAGCACCTGGAGTGGGGGCTGAGTCCTGGAGTGGGGGCTGAAACCCTCATGGTCCTTCTCTGTATTCATGTGCTTCACCACTGAGCTCTCCAGTCAGGATCTGATCCTACTGTTCTTTACTGATAGGGCCCAGGGCAGATGTGGGATTTGCTGAGGCAGATAATAAAATCAGGTGTACCTGGGCCTTCCCAGAAACACTGTTCTGCTAAATAATGGAATTCTAGTGCAGAAACCTTTGTCCATCTATATACCTAAAAGAATCCAAATGCTCATTCCAATTCCAGCTGAAGTCCCTTAAACACCAGCTGTGTTTCTACTTCTATGCTCCCCCTCAAAAGAGTCTTATTTGGGAAAAGGAATTTGGTAGAGAAAGTTTGTTTCATCTTTCCCCATCACGAGACTCGCGGGAAGCGGGACCTTGTGATAGCTTCAAGGTAGCAATCTGACAAGGATTGTGAGGTCCGACCATCCTCCACTGTCACAAAAGCCCTGGAAGAATTTAATAAAATAGAAAAGGTAGAAAAAAACACTATTTTTCACTTTGTATGCCATCTGGCACACCCCTATGAAGTGGCATACTAACTTAGAAAATGTGAAACTTGAAACAACATCATGGAACCAACTCAAAGAAGACAACTCAGGTTCTGCCATCACAAGGACAGAACCTTAAAAGGGTGTTGGGACAGAACAGGTCATCCAGAGAAAGGGCTAGTTAAAGTCTCAGTGTTCAGCTGGGTGCTCAGGCCTTTACTTTGAACGTTCTTATCTTTGAGGAGTTAGAACCAAACTGGAATGAGATCAACCCATCCTACAAAGCATGACTGGATGATCTCGTTTCTAGTACGTCAAAAGTAGTCACTGGTTAGATATGTTCTAGCCTGGAGAAACTACCATGATTATGTCAAATGTGCATCACCAGCAGCGACTGCATGAGCCACTCTGGGGGACAGTAAGTTGGTTTTATTCTTGCAGAAATGTAGCTGTGAAGACCTATGACTCTCAGAAGAGTCAAGTTTATTGCACCATGTTCAGCTTTAACAATTCCTCTATCTGAGAAAAGAGTACATTAAACCATTGCACAGTTTACCTCTGCTTCCTCATAAACGAAGTCAGATTTGCACAGTGTAGCATATGGGTCAATTCTGGTTTTTAGTACTGCATCCTGACTCATCCTATATCCTCACTGTTGTTATAAAACACTCTAACAACAAACCCTTAGGCTTCCATCCATTGCAAAATTCAAGTACAGATCTGGTTTGTCACATGGGTTTTTCCAAATGGAAGGGAGTGGTAAAGATATGAGTAACATTGTTTTTATGGTCCCTTTATTAGGAAAGTGCTCAGTGTCTGATATTCTCTTCATTGCCTTCAGGGCCCAGACTGTCCTAAAGACTGACCTTCATCACCTGTTTTAGTGCCCGTTCTCTACAAAAGCTCAGGTGCATGGCCACTGTGCAGAAAGTGAAAGGACCCATGAGTCCTATGAGGACTGAGAGTCAAGACTAGGGGTATAGTTCGTCCTGAATGCACACATACACCCTGGAAGTCCTAAACAAACAGTGAAGGTGCTCCAAAACATTTTTATTCAACATAGATTCTCTTTACCTTAAAAAAATTGTGGTAAAGTATATGTAATGTAAAAATTACCATTTTACCCATTTTCAAGTATACAATTCAGTGACATGAAGTCACTCACACTGTTGTGCAACCATCAACACCATCCCTCTCGAGGAATTGTCTATCATCCTAAACTGAAATCTGGCACCCATTAAACAGTAACTCTCCATTATCACCTCCCCTAGCCCCCGGTAACTATTATTCTGCTTTCCATCTCTATGAATGTGACTATTCAAATAGGTGTTTCATATAACTGGAATTATACCATGTTTTTCCTTTCCTGTCTAGCGGATTTAACTTAGCAAAATGTTTCTAAGGTTCATCCATGTTGTAGCATCTACCATAATTTCATTTCTTTTAAAGGCTGAACGATATTCCTCTCTTCGCTTCTTGATAGTTATAAAAATCAAATTTTTAGGTACAGTTGCTTTGTAAGTTTCTCCATACCCAAAATAAGAATTTTTCTTCTTTGTTTTAGATAGAGCCGTCATCTACAGCGCAAATGGCACATGTCAGTGAAGAGTCGTGTGTCCCTGTGTATGTGTCTGGTACGTAGACAGCTACGAATCAGATCCTGTTTGTAAGAAGGCAGAGCAGAAGGCTGTCTTGGCTGGGTCTGAAGGAAAGTAAGCCTCAAGGTTTTATAGATGAAGGTAAAAACTGGAAATGTCATTGCACTGGGGAGTGCTCTTTCTCTGGCTCGCGCTCCACCTGGGTCTAGTATCATGCTTTTGTTTTTCTCTGCCCCTAAGATAACATCATTCTTGGGTTTCAACTCTCACCACTGGGTAAAAGACTTTGGATCCTATTTTTCCAGGTCTAGACTCCCACAGAGTTGCAAGACGAAAATCTCCAATAGCCTACACGAACCTCACTCGTCCAACATGTAACTCATTCTCTGGCATCCCCAATCAAGTTTTCTTGTTAAAAGGGTCATTATTCTTCCCATAACTCATGTGTAAAATCTCCAGGCAGTTTATGATGTTTATCATGTCAATTTTCTATCATCATACTCATGTTCATTCCATGGCTCAGGCTAGTTCCCCGAGTCCATTCCGAACCGCGCCGTAGTTTTCTAGTTAATCGCGAATAGCACTTTCTGTGATGGTGGAAATATCCCGTGTTTGCACTGTCCAAAATGGTAGCCACTAGCCACATGGGACTATTAGCACTTGATATGTGGCTGGTGCAGCTGAAAAACTGAATTTTTAATTTTATTCCATTTTAATGCCACACGTGGCTCACGGCTACCATGTTGGGTGGCATAGTAGGAAACAGTCAGGAAATCACCTGCAGGCTTGCCCGGCTCCAGTCAAGACGGTGCACTGCAGCCAGAGTAAACAGCCTAGTGACTCTTCAGAAACTACCAGTGGGACCTCCTGACTCACAGGATGAAATCCAAAATACCCAGGAAGGAGTTACACAATTTGTCTCTAAACTACTTTTCTAACTAACTCCATATTTTGAGGACTTCCTTTCAGTCTAACTCAACATATTGTCATTCATCAGATGTTCTCTCCTTTATGTATTTGTCCATGCCTTTTTTTTTTTTTGTCATTTCTCTATCTGCCTCTGCTTATGCAAACCCTTCCCACCTCTCAGGACACACCTCAAAACACGTCTTCCTCAAAGCCTTTCTGGCTCTTGTCCCACCCTCAAGGGGAAGGTAAGCCTTTCCTCACTGCTCCCAGATTCTTTTGTTTGTATCTTATGTAACAGATCATAATTTGTGCTAAAACAGAGGTAATTATTTATATACCCCCTTTCCCCTAATATAATAAATTTAGGACACTGTCTTATTTATTCCATTTAATACATGAGGAGCCTGTTGCCTATTTACAGTCTTACATGTGGAAAGCTCCCAATTAATATATGAATCAAATGAAATATCAAATTTACCTCCTATGAAACGACATACTCAGACCAATCTTTATACTTAAATACTAGGGCAAGTATTTGATGATGAGAAAAAAAAAATCTAGCTTACAATATTAAAAAGAAATATTTGCCTTTAAGTCAACAGTTTATCCCAGAGTAGGTTACTGAACCTATAGCTACATCTTATATTTTGGAATAACCTATGTGTGAAGGCAGCGAGTTATCTTACCTGATAAGCTTTGGGATTATGTCTCGTGTAGAGCAGAAAGCGAGTGTTTATCTCTTCTGGAGACCAGGGTAGACCTGCCAACTGTCTTGACAAAGTCCCAGTCCATGGGAAACCATCTTTAAAGCACCCCACCCTTTCATAGCAAACTTCTTTTCCTGCGGCAGAAAGATTGAGGGTCAGTATTGTAGGAACCAGGACCAGAGAGAGGTTGTTTCCTACCACGAGGCTTAATTGAAACTGGTCTTTAAGTTAAACAAGTCTGACGTAGGGGGAGATTCTCTTCAAAAAATGCTCTCCTCTCTCCTTCCCCCACCACCCTCCCAATATCATGACCATGACCTTGTAGATCACAATGTTGCGGATGAGAGCACAGGGGCTGTGGGATCAGACGTTCCTGGCTTTGGGCAATTACTTTGCCTCTTTAGAGTCTCAGTTTCCTCCTCTGTGATGTGGAGATGGTACCACTTACCTTACAGCCTTGTTGGGAAGCCTAAACGAACTATTACACGGCACAGCCCTTGTCAATGGGCCTGGACATAAGAGGGATACTGTGTGTTCCCTGAATTTCTGTCTTTTCTTATCAGACTGAAAGTTTGGGATGAAATGGACCCTGGAGTCCCCAGGACCCAGCACTATGCCTGACACACTGTAGGAGTCCAACGTCGGTCTTCTGGGAGTATAGATAACAGCAAAGTTTCATTCCGTTTTAACCAAGTCTTTTCTGGAGCTCGCCTCACTCATGTCTAAAATGAGACGCTTTGGGCAAACTGAGTCTTAATGTTTCTGTGATCTACCGACTCTGATTGATCTTTTCACCATGGCCTTTCTTTTTCATTTTCTTTTAACAGCCAAAAGCAGATAACTTTATTTCATACTGTTTTATGGAGGCATAGTTTAACTTGTTCAATTATAACAATAATTATTTATTCAATGTAGCATTGAATTATGTATTCAATGTGTTATTATGATTTATTAAATTGGTTGGCATTTATTCAATATATGGTTATTCATTAGTATTGGCTACAACTGTTTGAAGTCTTGAATTTGAGCATTTCCTTTTCTCACTTACCAAAAAATGCTGAATAATTCTTTCACTCTTAAGTCCACCAGATTTTACTTTAAAATCTTAGGAGATTTTGCATTTTCTCCATTCCCTAACAATGAGATTACCCGCTAAACATGAAGAGAGAGGATAAGGAATTAAATTGTTTTTAATCAAACAAATGTTTATACATTAAAAAGAAATTGGGGCGCCTGGGTGGCGCAGTCGGTTAAGCGTCCGACTTCAGCCAGGTCACGATCTTGCGGTCCGTGAGTTCGAGCCCCGCGTCAGGCTCTGGGCTGATGGCTCAGAGCCTGGAGCCTGTTTCCGATTCTGTGTCTCCCTCTCTCTCTGCCCCTCCCCCGTTCATGCTCTGTCTCTCTCTGTCCCAAAAATAAAAAAATAAATAAAAAAAAAAAAAAAAAAAAGAAATTGTACAGATGAGCAACATCCGTGCTCACTCCCAGACACAGCCCTCTCCCTAGAGGTGGCTACTTTTAAACATGTCTGCCGTTATTCTCGTGGTTACCCCCACATCTCTATATAATGTGCTAACACTGCCAAGGTTTGATTTATTAACATTAGTCACACACGATCTATTAACTTGCTGCAATAATAAATGAGGATTTAACCCACCTATTCTTGGGATCAGTCAGGATCAGGGCAAGAAACAAATCACACCGGTTATCTTAACTGTGAGAGTTTAATACAATGAATTGCTATCAATCAAGTGTTGGAGAACTGAAGGCACAAAGGGGCCCATGTAGTTGCTCACAGGTGGCCATTGCAGAGAGCAGCTGCTGGTGGAAGGCTGGTGGAAGAATCAAAAAGAACCAAACCAAAAGAACCAAACCAAAAAGTCATTCAGATGTAGAAACTTGAAGGAAGGGCTGCTAGACCCTGGCGGGGAGGGGAGCTGTCTCCAGAGCTGGGGTTTGGCCCGTGAAGAGGGGTGCTGGCTGGCTAGCACGGGCATCTTTGAGTAGGCACCGTGTGCCTGCTTCTGGGTGTTTCCGAACAACTGCCAGCTGGAGCCACCTGCTGCTACCGGATGATTATTGGTCATTTCTGGAAAGACAGGAACCAGGAGCAGAGAAGAAGGAATGCCATCTTCCTCCCTCCTGGAACCTCAGTGTCCCTCTAGTGTCTCTATTGACAGAGCTTCTCTGGGAGTGGCCAGACAGGCTGAACTGTGGTTGCACGTCCCAGCGCTGGCCAAGCAAGGGCTGGCCTGAAACTGCTGGGGGACAACAGCTCCTACAAGTCCTGCTCTCCACGCTGCCTCAACTCCTCCTCCTCTATAGTCAATAACACTGTTTTTAGCTCGTTAACTGGCTTCCACCGTGAACTGAAATAGTAACAATCTATTTCTTTTTTTTAATGTTTATTTTTGCGAGACAGAGCGAACGAGTGGGGGAGGAGCAGAGAGAGAGGGAGACGGAGAATCTCAGGCAGTCTCAGTCTGCTGTCACTCAGGCACGGACAGTCTGCTGTCAGTGCAGAGCCCAACGTGGACTTGAACTCACGAAGAGTGAGATCATGACCTGAGCCGAAATTAAGAGTTGGAAGCTTAACTGACCGAGCCACCCAGGTGCCCCAGTAATCTTCTATTTCTTGATCGATACCTCATACTCCTTATAACCTGACTCTCTACCTTTGCAAGACGAAGTTTTAAGCCATGTTACCTCTCTTCCCTTCCATCTTCCAAGGTCCGCCAGCAGCACTTTGACTTCATATTGTCAAAGTTGATAACATTCAGACTTTGTTCTATGATCATAATTAAGTCTTTTATGTTTTGTGGGTAGGCTGGCTCCAAAAAATGGAAAGCCAATAAACAGAATTTATACGATTATGACTAGATAAATATTTTTCCTTTCAGAGCCAGCTAGCGTGCTATAATTACATTTGCTTATCTGCACTTTGTTGTATGGTTACCCATTCTCTTCAAAAGGGGAATATTCACATGAATTATCTTTTCTTAGACATGAATTGCTCGAGATCAGTGTCATTTTGGTTTGCTTCATATTTGGATCATGCTTTTCTTGTAGCATTTTCATTTTCCTGGATTCTCTGGTTGCCTTTGTTTTCTCTTGTTGTAAGTGTAAACATGTGCCTTTTTCAATATATCTCTACTATAGCTCCTCAATCAATATTTCTCATGCCTGGAATCCATTCTGGTTTTTTTTTCTGTTGAAGCACACATATGTCCAGTTCTAATTTGGATCAATGAGTTCACATTTGGATCGTGCCTTTCTAATACAGCCTTCTGTTTTTTTCTAGAATGTCCAGCTGCCCTTGCTTTTTGCACGCCATGTCTCCCCCTCCCCCATACACCCAAATTCTCAACTACATTATTCAGTCTATGGAAAGGAGTTTGGATTTTGAAATAAAGACTTGTAAAAACTGTATGTTTCTTACGTTTGTAACTTACCAGGGTTATTGGTCACTATGCCTTTTTCCATAAGGAAATACCCATAAAAAGAATATAAAGTTAGAAGAAACTAGATATGATGAAGGAGACTGATCAAGATTATAAAGTATCAAAGCCACTTAGGGAAAAAATTGAAAGATTAATAGTTCTTTAAAAATAACATGTTTGCTACAAAATCAGTAAGTTGATACTGGGCCAATAACTTAAATGGCCCATATGACAAAGAATATAGTTTTAGAATGTTAGCGTTAACGGTATTACGCAGCCATTGAAAATGCTTACAGAGATTTGTAATGAAATTTGTAATGACAGTGATTATGTTAGTGTGTTGTGCTGAAAAGGCAGGCTGCAGAACTATGCATGGTTTTATTTAAAATGCATGGGGAAAAAGAAAATTTAAAGGAAGTGCATCAAAATATTAATAATGGTGAGAAAGCGTGGGTTTTATTTATTTTTTGAGAGAGAGAGAGAGAGAGAGAGAGAGAGAGACAGCGCCAGTGGGTGAGGGGCAGAAGGAGAGGGAGACACAGAATCCAAAACAGGCTCCAGGCTCTGAACTGTCACCACAGAGCCCAACGCAGGGCTTGAACTCACGTACCATGAGATACGTGAGTCGGACACTTAACTGACTGAGCCACCCAGGCGCCCTGAGGATGCGTGGTTTTTATTTTCTTGTTTACCCTTATCTATGGTCTTAAATTTTTAATAATTAATAATGGTAACTCTAAGTCACAAAAGAAAAAAGAAGACTACTTCTCCAAATTATGTTTAGTTAATAATAATTTAATTAATAATAATTAAAAGGGCAAAAACAGACTGAGCCCTAAGTGTCACATATGTGAGGAAATGAAGACTTACAAAAAGTGACCATCCTGCCCAATGCGTCATTGTTATTAAGTTGGTGTTGGGGGGGTGGGGGAGAACCATGATGCAGCTCATCCTATCACTAAGTAGAATTGGGAGGTGCATTAATTAGCTTTTGTTAGGTTATGTTGTAACAAATAGCCTCCAAATCTCCTCGGCTTCCCAACATGAAGGTTTAGTTCTCGTTCATGTTCTATTTTGGCTGCAGTAGTTTCCGGTTGGCTGTGGCTCTGATTTACCAGTCTTCTTCCTTCCAGGATCTAAGCCAAAAGAGACCCTGTCTGGAACATGTTGCTCTTGGGGCAGAGGGAAAGGGCAGAACCATGGTTGAACCATGCAAATGCTCTTCATACAGGCATTCGAGCTTGGCACTGCTCTCTGCAGGTCATGTAGCCAAAGGTGGGGCTGTAGCATCCTCTTCCGGGGAGGGGGAGTAAAGAGTAGGGAACAACACTACCATCTGCAACAGAAGGGTATGCAGGTTTACATTTTTATAGGTGCCACCGGAAGGAAAACCTTTTGTCATTTTCATTTGTATTCCTTGAATTACCTAAATACCTGAATATCTTGTGCATTTCTGGCCCTTTGCACATGTTCTGTGGGTGACATCTTTGTGTCTGATGTACATTTTTCTAAAGTTTGCTTTTTTCTTATTCATTTGTAAAAACTCTTCAAATAGTAGAGAGATTTGGTCCTTTTCAATCAGACATTGAGAAAAAATATTCTAGTTTGCTGTTTTTGTTTTATAGAAATTTCACATTTTACTCAACAAAATAATCAGTCTGTTTCTTTATGGCTTTGGGGTTTCATCTTGTTTAGAAAAGCCTTCCTTACTTCAAGATCATTAACAATTTCACTTTGTTTTTGTTTATATTTTTCTTGTTTCACTCTTTTACTTTAAATGTTCATTGATCTGGGGTTTATTCTGGTGTAAAGAGAAGTTTTTCATCTAGAAGTTCAATTCTCTTAGCCTGAATTTATACAAAGTATAATCATTTCAATGTCTTCCACATCTGTGGTTATTTCTCTTCATTTAAATCTGTCATCACAGTTTTCTATTTTTTACTTTTATTAGGCAATCACAATATACGTTTATCAATTGTATTGCTTTACTCCTGTTCTTCTAATGTGTTAACCTTTACTTTCATTTTTATTCATGAAATTCTTCCTTCAATGTTACTTGTTCTTTTTCTAGTGCCTTCAGTTCTTGGGTCATTGTATTTTGATATATTCTGCAACTGAAGTGTTTTATTTACCCTTCGACTTCAACGTTCTTTACTATAGCACATTAGGTTTAATTGGTTAAGAAATCATATAAGTTGGTATATTAGTTCATGTTTTCTTAACTTCCACTTTCTAAATGAGTAATTTTTCATACTGTGAGCAGCCTTTCCCAATGACAAAAAAATATCTTGAAAATGGACTCACTAATTTATCCAAGAAATATTTATTTGAGTGTCTATTATGTGCCAGATATTGTTCTCAGCATTAGGGAATCAACCGTGGAAAAAATAAGCCTAGCCCTGGTGGAGTATAGCCCAGTGGTGTGTGGGGACAATGAATAAGAATAGGTAAATAAAATGAAGATGTGTATGTGTTCAGGTGAGGAAGGGGTTGCTATTCAAATAGGGTGGCCAGGGAGGATCTCACTAAAATAGGTGGCATTTGAATCTACAGCTGAAGGGGGTGAGGAGCAAACTGTGGGGATTTCTGGAAGAGGGCTGAGGGAAGAGAACACACAAGCCTCTGGGGGAAGGAGCATGGCTTAGTGTGACAGAGGACTTATGACACGGCCACCCTGATCAGAGCTGACGGAAGAGTGGGGAGTGACAGGTCCGTAACACCTTACTCTGCAATTGCAAAATCCAAAATCCTCTGGGGGAAAGAAGTGGGATTTTGATTTTTTCATTCGTTTTTCAGTTTGCAGAAAACTCATTTGGTAGCAAAAACTGACCTGAGGCTATATATATTCGTCGTCCTAATTAATATGAATGTTCATAGATTTCACTACAAAAATATCCATGTAGTTGTGCTACCCAAGATTCCTCTCAGGGTTTTGTATTTTACAGTATACTTAAAATTAGAAGAAAAAAAAAAGTCTGAGTTCTGGGACATATCTGGCCCCAGGGAGTTGAACAAGGGATGATGGACAAGGGATGGTATTAGGAAGGTAACAGAGGGCTAAAGCATGCAGCCCTTGGCAGATCATTGGAAGGACTCTGGCATTTACTCCAAGGTGAGGGGGATAGCCATTGGAGGGCCATGAGCAGAAAAGTGATGCAGACTGACTTAGGTTTATTTTGTTTGAGGAATATACTGAAGCGGGACAAGGGGGGAGGCACAGAGATCATCTGGGAGGCGACTGTAGTAAATTAGACAAGAGACAACGGTGTCCAAAGTCAAGGTGGCAGCAGGGGAAGTGGTGAGAAGTTGTCAGGTTTTGGATAAATTGTGAAGGAGGATCAATTTACTGATTAATTGGCAGGAAGGTGTAATCGAAAAGTAGAGGATGATGTCAAGGTTTTTGGCGAAGTTCCTGGAAGGCTGGAGTTGCCATTACTTGGGGAGACGCTAGAATTCTAGGCAGATTTGGGAGTAGAATCAAGAGCTCAGCTCTGGGGACACCTGGGTGGCTCAGTAGGTTCAGTGGCCTACTCTTGATTTCGGCTCAGGTCATAATCTCACGGTTCGGGAGTTTGAGCCCCATGTCAGGCTCTGCACTGAAGTGCAGGGCCTGGTTGGGATTCTCTCTCTCCCTCTGCCTTTCTCTCTCTTTCTCAAAATAAATAAATGAATGTAAAAAAACTTAAAAAAAAAGAGCTCAGCTCTGGATATGCAGCTTTTATATGAATTAGATACATAAGTGGAGTAGAAGTACCACAGAAGTAGGTAGATATATGAATATATGAGACTGCAATTCCAGGGAGAAGTTCAGTTGCACATAGGAACTTGGCAGTCATAAACATAAAGTTGGTGTTTGACGTCACGAATATGGAGGAGATCACCAAGGGAGTGATGGTAGGTAAAGAAGAGGGATGACCTAAGGACAGAGTCCTAGGACACTCCATCATTGAAACATCAGGAAGACAAGTGGGGATAAGCACAGGACACTGACAAAAAGGCCTACAAGAAGTAGGAGGAAACCCAGAAGAACGTGGAATCCTAGATGCCAACTTAAAAATGTACTTCCAGGGGAGAGAGGAATCAAGAGTACCAAATACTGCAAAGTCTAAGTGGATGAGGATAGAGAATTGACCACTGGCTTGTCAACAAAGGAGTAACTGGTGACAGTGACAAGGGTAGTTTCTGGGGTGAAAGCCTGATTGGACTGAATTCAAGAAAGAAGGGGAGGAGAAAAAGAAACCCCATACACACAACTCAGAAGTGGAGTTTTAAAGATGGATGGGGTACCTGGGTGGCTCAGTTGGTTAAGTGTCTGACTTTGGCCCAGGTCATGATCTCACAGTTTATGGGTTCAAGCCCTGCATCAGGCTCTGTGCTGACAGCTCAGAGCCTGGAACCTGCTTCAGATTCTGTGTCTCCCTCTCTCTCTGCTCCTCCCTTGCTTGCGCTCTGTCTCTGTCTCTCTCTCTCTCTCTCAAAATTGAATAAACATTTAAAAATACATTTTAATTAAAAAAACAAAAAGATGGATGAAATAACACACGTTTGTGCTGCTGGGAATGTTCCAGAAGACAGGAAGAAAATTGGTAAAGCAGGAGAAATAGAAGAGAGTGTGGTTGAGTGCACTCCTTGGGCAGGTGAGAGGAGAGAGTGTCTAATATACAGGAGGAAGGGTTGGCCTTTGTTGCAGCAAGAACAGCTCATCTCTTGTGAAAGAGAGAAGGCAGAACGTACAGGCAGGTGTATGCAGCTAAGTTGGATAAATGTGGTACTGGGAGTTCCGCAAAGGTCTCTTCTCTTTGTTTCCATTTTCTTATTGAAATGGGAAACCAGGCCATCAGCTGAGTGCTGGTAAGCAGGGAGGTGTTGGAGATTTGAGAAGAGGGGAGAAAAATGAAAGAACCCAGGAGCCCAGGCAAATGAATGGATGAGGGGAGAACAGTAGGATGGCTTGGCAGCCTTAGGGTCACCTTCTGTCTGATAACCATGACTTTGCAGTGAGACAGTCAGCATGGTGTGTGTTTTTCTCCAGGCACAGTCAGCTGCACAGAGATGATGTGTTGGACTTAACCAGTGTTGTGGTTAAGCCAAGTGAAGCAAAAGCAGCAAAGAAGTCCAATGTGTATACCAAGGAGTGATTATGATTGGCCATGGCATTAAACTGAGGAGAGAGTTGGCTGGCTGCCAAAAAACTTAAAAAAATAAAATCATAGTTATATTAAAATTAGATTATATATATAATAGTTATGCATAGTTATATATATATATATGTGGAGTAGTATATATGTGTATATATATATATATATATATATATATATATATATATATTTCTACTGCACACTTATATTCATTATAGAGCCGCTATCATTAAAAATGTGAGTCTCCATCACATTTGTATTATTACCTGCCTTGGCATCTATTAAATTTGTAACAGGGTCCATTTGCATTTAGTTCTCTGGTACCTGCCATTTTACAATTTGTGTTTAATTCAATAAACCTTCAAACAGAAATCACTCCCTACTGAAAAGTAAATATTTCCGATGGGTATAGGGAAGTCTTATTAATCACAACTGTGTCTCCAGGGTTCAACACAGTGCCTGGCACATAGTAGGTGATTGTATTTGTTGATTAAAATAAAACATATTAGCATCCTTGTTCAGAGAGGACTTTGAGGGTGGGCTGTGAGTAGAGATAGCAAAGAGGCCTGAAGTCTGGAAGGAGGAGAGACCACCTGAGGAAAAAAAGGTGACGGTATAAGAACAATAGACCAGGCAAGACTTCACTCGATTCTGTTCTGGAACTGATCAGTCTAGCTGCTTTCAGTATTCAGTAAGGACTGTCGGGGGCAGGAACATTACAGAAAATAGAGTACAGTTCCAGGAATATACTAAAACCAACAATAGATCCATCCACTTTTCTCCCACAGAAAAGATCTGGAGGGCAGGGAGTAAAAACACTGAAATTCTTTGATTCTCTTTTGGTTAAAACATATCAACTAACTTTTGTTGTGCTTACAGGAAGAACACTGAACCAGGGAGGTAAAAACAGAGATAAACAACAGCTACTACACAGGAGATGCCTGAAGAGTCCACAATATAAAGAGCACAAGTCCATGAATATTGAGTTAATGTGTAAGAAATGTTCACAGACCAAAATCTCTTCACAAAAGCATGACCCAAATATAAAAAATCAACATGGAAGTTCCAATCACCATTAGTCATTCATTGATTCATTCATTCATTCATTCATTTGTACATTCATTGAGCATCTACAGTGATTCAGATACTGAAACCAGAAATATGAATGTATTTTATCATTTATTGCTACACACTTATCTTAGAAGTGAAGAAATCAAGACTTTAACAGATAAGTTGCTTCACCAAGGCCATAGGCTAGTAAGTATAGAGCTGGGAGCCCAGTACAAGCCATCCAGAAACTTTTATATTATTGGAAATAGATACTTCCTATATACTTATCAGATTTAGTATTACTAAATTGATTCATTTCCCTTAGATATTTTTAGGACAAATAAATAAAAATATAAACAGAGCCAATATTCCGAAACCCGTATCAATCACATTCTGGATGTGACTGTACTCCTTATTTTGAAGGAACTAATAAATTAAGTCTTACCCGTTGATGTGCCAAAGAATAAGAGAGCAGCAATCCAAATTCCAAACATCGAAGTTGCTTTTGAAAATCACATCAACCCTTCTTGAAGATTTTTACTCACAAAGTCCCCTCACTATAAAATATTAAGCAATTTTCTTCAAAACGTTATCACCCAACATTTAAGTTCTAGGTCCAGACGAGTGTGGCGTTCACACGACCTTGAATCCCGATGCCCTGCAAAGTAATGTGCCCTAGCCTAGACTACTGGCTCCACATTAAGGGATATAATTAGCAAGGTGTGCCTTCCATTAGGTGATTGGTAGTTAAAACTTCTGAGGTTTTGTTGTTTCATCATTAGCAAGATTTTGATTACACACAATCTGAGTCACTCTTGAAAGTTATTTTAAGGCTTTGGGAGGGTAGATAACAAACATCGAAAAGGCACAGTTTTTCCAAACCAGGACCATAACTTGGAGTATTCTTCCCCTCACACATGTCGAAGGGCAAACAAGCAGACCCTCCTGAAACGTGTTAGGAGGTAAATAATGAACGTGGCTAATAATGGCTAATCTGCACATCTTGTGTGGCAATACAACGTTGCAGCTGCCATCATCTGGAGCCCAACCACCTGGAAGCAAATTCTGGCTCTGCCACTTATTAGCAGTGACCTCACACTAGCAAGCCTCACTGCACCTTTCTTCACTTGTAAAATGGGGATAATCATGGCTCCCAACCCACAGGGTCATTTAGCGATGGAATTACTTATTATATAAATAGTATCTCGTGTATAGTACTGTAGTGGAGTTAATTTTATTAGCGATTTTTCAACTATGTTAATGGTTATAAGAACAAATTTATGTCCACATAAAATACAGCGTTACATCATGGCACCTGGGCCGCGTAACCAACTCTAATGTGATGCGAACCTGCCTTTTTGGCTGCTACACTGACTTAAAGTGATGCAGTTCACAGATACCCTCAGTTGAATTCTCAATTTCTAAATGCTCATAGAAGATGGCTGAAAATATTTCTTGGTGTTTCTTTACTTTTTCCCTCTTACCATAATAACATGACGATATTGAAGCATTTACGAAGCATTCAGCCCTTTCATACAAACCTTGTTACATTGTGCAAGGATCAGACAAAGAAGAGGTTAAGACCAAGAGTAGTTACAAGTCTTGGGTGCTTTATTTGGTTGAACTATTTCCTGGAACTGGTAGCAGCCAGTCCACCACGGCATTCAGACACGCAGTAATTAGAGAAAGGGCTATTCAGCAGCTCTGAGCTTGGTGTCTGGGGTGCTGAATGTCCAGCGACTACAAAAGACATGCTCTAAAAGCTTCGCCAGTTGCCACTGGTCATTTTTCCAGGAATCAATGTTTTTAGCCACGCACGCAGGATCAGCATAAATAGCATCATCGTCAATAGCACCTCTCAGAAGACAGCCTCTTATTTGCGTCTCCATCCCCAGGGACAAGCACAATGCCTGGAATCTAGCAGGTGCTTAATGAACATTTTTACATGAAAAAAAAACTACAAAGATCTACAGTGATAATACAGGAATTTTTTTCAAGCCACGCTCTCTTCCATGTTTTCATAGCACTTTTCAATGAGTCTGCTATAGCTCTTAGCATGTCATGGAATTGCTGGGCATTTATCTGTTAGTTTCCTCCCCTAGACTGAACTGTTCTGAGACAAGGACTAGTTTTTGTTCATCTCTGGGCCCCCAGGGTCTAGCAATAGATCTATCACAGCAGACACATGGTCAATATTTGTTGATAGAAAAAAAAAAACAGTAGCCTTAATTTTCATTGATCTCCTATCATTTGAGGAAATTCTTACTCTAGACAGATTATCATTCTGAGAGTGGAAGACTCATTATACTTTAACAATTATATTTAACGAGGATCAGATACTGATGACGACATGGCTGCTTGCTGAATTCATGGTAGTTCTGCCTGAAAAAAATGTCACACAGAGCAGTTTAACAATAGCTTTTAAAAGTTCATCACAAAATCAAAGCTCTGCTTATATATGACAGCACGTCAAAATGAGGAAAAACAGCAAATCAGTTGTATTCTTGATTCAAGAATAGAGAATAATTCAATTAATTTTGTCCCTGATATGATAAATTATGTTTAGGATTTAGTAAGGCAGAGAACCTTTAAAGATGTCATGATGAATATTTCAATATTAATGTCAGAACCCTGAAGAATATGGCTGTAATTTTAAAAAGCACTTTTTAGGCTATTTCTTAATGCATGGCATTTTAAATTATCCAAGATTTCAAGGAAGCTGGCATCGTGGCCATTTTGGTGAAGCAGAGAAAGAGTGACATACAGGGACGCCTGGGTGGCTCAGTCGGTTGAGCGTCTGACTTCGGCTCAGGTCATGATCTCACAGCTCATGGGTTCGAGCCTCGCATCAGGCTCTGTGCTGACAGCTCAGAGCCTGGACTCTGCTTCGGATTCTGTGTCTCCCTCTCTCTCTCTGCCCCTAACCCACTCGCATTCTGTCTCTGTCTCTCTCAAAAATAAATAAACATTAAAAAAAAATTTTTTTAAAAGAGTGAAATACAGTGACAAAAACCTGGGTAATTTTAGCACTCATTCATTCATTCACCAAATATTTGACTGGCTACCTCATGCTCGGTACAATTCTAGTTTCTAGTGATACATCAATGAATAAAAGACAATAAGGACCCTTCCCCCTTGAATTCTACAATGGGGGAGGCAGCCAATAAACACAAGAAACAAGTAAAACCCTAGAGGACAGGGAAAGGTGGTTCAAATAATTGGCAAAAAAATAAAACGAGTGAAGCAGGTTGGAGAATTTGGGATTTGACTGGAGGAGAGGGTTGCAATTAAGTTTGGATGGTCCAGGAAGGCCTCCTTGAGAAGGTGATGTATGAGCAAAGAACTTGGAGGAGGTGAGGGAGGTAACTACGTGATTCTCCAGGGAGAGGGGCAGGTGGTCCCAGGCCCTGAGACAGGAGTGTGCTTCCTGTCTTTGAGAAAGTGCAAAAGGCCAATCTGGCAGGAGCAGAGGAAGAGGAGTAGGGGATGAGTCACAGAGGCACTTGGGGCCAGAGTGGGTAAGGCTTTATTGGTCATTTGTGGCAACTTCAGCTTTTCTTCTCAGGGAAAAGAGAGCTAGCTGTTGGAGGGCTCTGAGCAGAGGAGACCTGGGCCGACTGTGGCTGTAACGGTCGTTCGGCTGTCTGTTGCCAAGAGACAGAAGTGGGGCAAGGGCAGAAGCAGGAAGGCCAGCTAGGAGGCTATTTCAGTAATCCAGGTGAGAGATGATGGTGGTTTGGACTAAGAGGTTGCCCATAGAGGTGGAGGGAAGCGGACTGACTCAGGATATAGTTTGAAGGTAGGGCCATTAGGTTTCCTTTCTATCTCTGTTCTTCAACTCAGCTCTTGAAGGATGCAATGATACAAGAAAGTCCTCAGTGTGTTTTGCAGAGGTAGAAAAATCTACTCACTTTTTTTTTCCTGTTTCATTCTTGAATAACAGATTTTCGCTCATGAGTATTGTCAGAACAGTTCTTACGACGTTTGAAAGGACAAGAGTATTTTGATGAATTTGTTTGGCTTGGTTGGTTTAAGGAATGTAAGTGTTGTGCAAATTTTTAGAAATGTATTTCTGAAGCAGATTATGCTTCTAAAGTCAATCTTTGTGATAAGGCTTTATTTGTATGCACATTTGGTAGTAATACGCCTCTTGTAGGCAGACATAAAGCAAGAATCTCATGTGGAAGTATAACCTCTACCAAGGAAATATGATTGTAAACTATTACTTTGTGAACTATAGGCTATAATTAGATAGTCATCACACACTTGTTAAATTATACAGAGTAAAAACGTATACTGCATCAACACGACTCATTATAATTACAAGTTACTCTAGAGGGCTTCTTGAAGTTTCCAAGTAGTACACTTTTCATAATAGTAATTTACTATATTGGAATGTGTATTAAAATTACACCTTGAAAAATTAATTTCAACTTTCCCACATTCAGCAAAGAATTGGGAACATCTAGAAAAACATCAGTGGCAAAGAGGCAATTGCAAGGGAAGGAGAGGTTAGGAGGATTCATAGTGACAGATGATGCGTGAGACTGCAACACAGTGTGAGAAGATCTAAATTCTAGAAGCAGGCTCTCACTGAAGCAATATAGCATGGGGATTTGGAGCCTGGACTTCTGAGCTGGATCTGGGTTCACGGCCTGGCAGGACTTCTTTAGCTGTGCGATCGTTGGTAACTTAACCTCCCTGAGCCTCAGATCCCCTGTGCACATTGGTTAAATAGGTAAGTGCCCTTATCTTCCAGGCACTGATTGTGTTTTGAATGTTTGAAAATTTGCCTTTTCTCCTCTATCCAACTCTTCGTTTCTGTCCTTCCCTCCCTGCCCAGGTTTATCGAGGTGCAAGTGACAAATTAAATTGTGTATAAAGTGCACAATGTGATGGTTTGCCATACATGCATTGTGGAATAACTACCATCATCAAGGGATGTCGGGGTGTTCTTGGGAAGATGAACTGAGCACATGTTCACAAAGAGGCACACATGCCTCAACTCAAATGCTCCTCGTGCCCACACGAGGCACGCAGTAAACGATAAAGGGAAGCTGTAACAATAATTACTATTGTCGTAGGTCCAACCCAGTCTCCTGTTATGTGTGGGGTGCTACGCCATGAATGTTATTGAGAGAGGCTGGGCTACTTGTTCAAATGAGCCCAGGAGAAAGGCAGGACTGGAAGGGAGGGTCATCCATGGGTAAGTATTCCGTGGGAGCAGAGTGACAATAGGGAAGTCTGTATGTGGACAGCTTGTGTAATTACGTAGGAATTGTGGGCCCAATAGAAACAAACCACAGGGAGAGAGAGTCACGGAAAACAGGCTCATTGGGAAGCATGATGTAGTAGTTAGATACGGTGAAGTGAGGGATGATTGCCGGGTGAGGACATCAGGAAGAAGAGCAACTATGCCCAAGGACAGGGAAGAAGAAGGTGACTTATAGGTTTAGAGCAGAGGGAGGAGACATGATTGGCTTCAGCAGAAATTGAACGTGTTCCTGTGAGACACTTGTTCCATGATCAACAGCATTCCTAACCTTGACTCGTTGTTCCGTCATATACTTATACTTATCACAAGGAAAACCAGACCTTAAGTAGATTGGCGTAAACCCAGCCCAACACATTCTAAAACAACTCCAATGCTCACCTATCAAAGGACTCACCATGATTTTCAGGGCTCCCTACTGGTATACGTGCTCTCAGGGCCCCTGCCGGGGGATTCACAGCATTTAACCTTTTTGCTAAGGGATCTAGACCCCATTTGCGTAAGTCATTCATTTATCCACTGATGGATACTTGGGCTGTTTCTATATCTTGGCTATTGCAAAACAAAATGCAAATAATTATTTTTATCCTTCTTATAACTTAAAAAAGTCTCAAATTATTTATTTTTTCATCTTCACTATTCAATTGTAATGAACTACATTGTAATGTAGTAAATTCAAGGCCAGGGATATATATTTGTATGCTTATTATGATACCTGATGAGTACAGTTTTTTTTTTTTTTTACAACAATGATCTTTTTTTTTTAAGTTTACTTATTTATTTGGGGGAGGGGGGAAGGGCAGGGAGAGAGGCAGAGAGAGAGAGAATCCCAAGCAGGCTCTGAACTGTCAGCACAGAGCCCGATGCAGGGCTCGATCTCACGAACAGCAAGATCATGACCTCAACCAAAATCAAGAGTCAGAAGCTTAACCAACTGAACCACCCAGGCACCCCCACGTTTGATTACTTTATTCCTCTACTTTGTCTAAGTCCAAATTCACCAGCATATGGTGCATGGCCTTTCTTACACTACCCCCTTGGGCTTCTTCCACCATTCCTCACTTTACATGCCCTTCAAACGGAACCACTTAGAGCACTGCAACAAGCTAGCTCTGCCTTCATTTCAGCCATTTTTGCAACACTATTTCCTTCCCTCCTCTACTGGGTGAAATCTTAATCTTTCATCCAAATCCACTTCAGGTATTACCTACTCTCTGAAATCATACTCAACCTTCAAGTTGCATATCATCACTTACTATGGGCTCCCCCATACTTTAGAGACATCTTTAACTCTGACACTATTACATTATAATTAGTGACATGTTGGGCTGTCCCACCTGACCCCTCCTTGAAATTAAGGAAATCAATGCCTCATAGTTGTCTTTGTGTTTCTCACTACCATGTAAGGGGCCTGTCACTTGGTGGGCACTCAAAACTTCTAGAACAGATACTTGAATAAATACATGAGTGAAAGAATAAACAAAGGAAGGAAGGAAGGAAAGAAGTGGTCTAAATAAATATTGAATGGGCTCATCCTGATTTTGCTAAACATATCAAAAAAAATAGAATTCTTGCCAATGGTCCAAATTTCTATTAGTCTTCAACAACTTTTGGGAAAGGAAGGAACTCTATGAGTTTATTCATTCCATTCTTCATGTTTCTAGTACATGAGGTTCTTAAAAAAAAAAATCAACTGCAGGCCTGGTTTCCATTCTCAAGGATCACTGTTATGTATTGCTCTCCTTGATATACTAAATAGGTATGTGTATCCCAATATAACAAATGTATATATTTCCACAAAAAATAATTCCAAGAATTCAACTTTGGTATTGATGATCATTTGTCTTTAATCAGGCTACATACTGATTATTTCATTAATTTGATGAATATTATTTATTTATGTTTCCATATTTCCACACTGTCTAGTTGCCATCTTTTTTTTTTGTTTTTAACTTTTAACTTTTATTTAAATCCAAGTTAGTTAACATATAGTGTAATAATGATTTTAGGAGTAGAATTTAGTTATTCATCACTTACATATAACACCTAGTGCTTGCCCCAACAAGAGCCCTCCTTAATACCCACACCTGTTTAGGCCATCTCACCAGCCGATACCCCTGCAGCAACCCTCAATTTGTTCTCTGTATTTAAGAGTCTTTAATGGTTTTCCTCCCTCTCTCTTTTTATCTTATTTTTAATTCCCTGCCCCTGTGTTCATCTGTTGTGTTTCTTAAATTCCACATATTAGTTGCCATCCTAATGAATTTAAATTTTCTGAGAAAAAGATGACCTACGGGTAACTTGAAGACAATTGGGCTTTCTCTTTTCACAAGAGACGCAGTATTTGGGCTGTTATAGGGAGAATGGAATGCTGCTATTTGAGGTTTATTGAATACATATATCCTTAAGCTCCTTATGTGATAAATCACAAAACACATTTTAACCAAGCGCTTATTTCCCTCTAGCAGATTTTATATTTAAATTTTACACGACAGTACATGATATAGAAAAGACAACTCAATTTGACATCTGAAGAGAGTTATGTGAGAAAATTCTCTGGATACAGAGGGATACATAGAAATAAAAGGTCTTGGTCTCTATTTCTGATACAGTCTCTAGCTAGCTATGGCCTAGGAAAATAGACACTAGGTCAATAGACATTTTTTTTTTTTTTGCCATACTTTGAGTTTAATTTTCTTCTCTATAAAATGAAGAAGTTAAATTTTGTGATCTAAGCTCCTTTGTAGCTCTCAAGCAGTCTAAGCTTTAAATTCTAAGGATCACATTCTTAGATACTTGAATAATGTCATCTTGTGAGAGAAGGAAAAAATCGACAAATTTGTCTCCCTCTCTCACAGTAATGCTTGTGCTTTAACCATAAGACCAACCTAAAGTATGATTATTTCTTGCTGTCTATGCTGACGCAGTGTTTATACCAATTAGGTAGTGTGACTCTTGCCACCACCCAGACAGGAGCTCCTCTGTTGGGGCAGGATATCGTTAAATAATTTTAAGAAATGGGTGGCTCAGTCAGCTAAGCATCCGACTCTTGATTTCAGCTCAGGTCATGATCTCAGGGTTTGTGGGTTCGAGCCCTGCACTGGGCTCTGTGCTGATGGTGTGGAGCCTGCTTGGGGTTCTTTCTCCCTCTCCCTCTGCCCTTCACCCCATTCACACTCTGTCTCTATCTCTCAAAAATAAGCAAATAAACACTTAAAAAAAGTGAAGAATGAAAGACTTGAATTTCAACTAAAAAAAAAAAGGAGAAACAAAAACAAAACAAAGAATCAGTATGTCTTGATGAGTAAACGGACTGATTTAGGTTCAGTCAAACCTGAGACCTTGCAGTGGCATAAGGAAAATTGAAACCACTGTTATTTCAAAGGAACAGGAATTGAGATCAGCTTTTTCCCTTCCCATTGTGGAAGGGGATAACAAGGAGGCAGTAACAAGAAACTAAATACCTTTAAGCTCCACTTTAAGGATGAAGACCCATTCTTGGGCTGGGAGTCTTCTAAGAAAAGAATGGGACCAGTTAACAGAAGATTTCAGGGGGAATTTTCTAAAAAGAATGTGCCCAAACTTGTTCATTAATCACTTCAATAGTATCTTTGAGAACCTTATTGCAGGGAAAGCACTTGTTATAAATAGGATATTAGGGATTTAAATATTGAATCTGCCCTCAAGGAGACTATAGTTTAGTAGAAATCATCTGCCACATACAGTAAAAACTCCAAAACCAGACAGAAGGTAAAATTTATGAACTGAGTAGAAAGGTAATAAATCCAATGTCAGTGACAATGTTCAAGGAGAGGCTGCATGACTGTTTGGGGTGACGTAAGAGAGATTTATACATCCGGTAGGAAGTTAAACTACATGACCTTCAAGATCCTTTCCAACAAATGCTTTGTGGTTTTATTAAGACTGTCACTATAGTAAGGATTTTTTAAAAACACAAGATTGTCTGATTTTCTGTTCTAGTCACATCTCAGTTAGACGTTTTCCTCGTACAAATGTATCTCTATTATTTGGTATCTTTTTCCAACATTAGTTTTTAGAACAAACATTCTTAATTAATTTACTTAAAGTATGTCTGAGAATTCAATCAGAAAAAGTCAACAGAGATATTTAAAACTATTTCTAAAAGGCTAATATAAACATTTTTTCCCAATATCGTCACGATGGATTTTTTTAAAGGAAAACTTAATTATTTTATATAATACAAACCAGAAAAACAGGACTGATATAATAATCTGACATACATTTATACTTTCCATTCACTCTTCATACTATTTTAGCTTTAAGATTAATTGTTCAGAATCTTATTTCACAGCCACTCAACTTTTATTGACTTCGATATTGACAGACTTGGTACAAGTTATAAAGCCTTATGTGGCGTGATATATAATTAAAATACTTTGTCTCATAACTTATATTAATGGGTGCATGGCAGAGAATGCTGATTTGCCTCTGAGAAGAATGTAAACCTCCACTAATGAATTTATTGTGGAAAAACCTATTAGGGCCATTAACCACCTTGTCTTTGCCTTCCATAGTCAAGTGCTAGCAGCTTAAATTTTTCAGAATGTAAAGCCACTGGATCTGGATTAGATGAAACTTAAAAAAAAAAAAAAAACTAGTAAAAGGGCAATTTGGTTTCTAAATTATTGCGGTAAGGAAGACTCTCACTGCTGTTCCTAAATATTCAGACGTGAATTCCGTTGAATGGCACTGAGTTATATAAATAAATAAGTAGCAGGATATGGTGCGTTGCTTATAGGTCAAGATGCATACTCTGTTCTTATGCCCGAGGGTGATAAGGCTTTAGCAACTAATTTAGCTACCCAAACTGACAAGAGGATGCTATGTTAACCGGAAAGCAAATTTATTAATGTGTAGGAGAAAAATTCACTTTTGAGGAGAAAAGATACTCTGGTGCCTAGTCTGTCCCCCAGGCCAGATCAATAATGTTGCCGTTGCTTGGTGAGCACAGCATCTGATCAAGGATAGCTAGCTGAATGATATTTATGGCTACTGTTATCCGTCTAGAAAAAGACCAGCACAACTATCTCCACGGTAACAATATCCTTGAGGCCCCTGGTTGGGACATTTTTCCCCTAGATAGTGCTGGAGACACTCTGACAAATTCTTGCTATTTGGAATCTCTGCTTATAGATACCATAAAGGTTGTTTTCTTTAATACAGTCTTCCATCAAAGGATGATTGAGCATCATCTAGAGGCATAGGTCAAAGCCAGAGTACTCATTCAAATGCCCACAGGGACCAGCTAGTCACAGAAAGAAGTGAGGTAAACGAGATGTGAGAGAAGTCAAGTGTTGGAAAATAACCAAACTTACTTTATTTTTCTTGAATATAGTGCGAACTGGTATGTAGGATATTCTTAGAGATATTTGAAATTTTAAAATACAAAAAAAATCACAGAAATAGAAATGTTTCATTACTTGAGTTCTTTCTCATTTGTTACTTCTGGACTTATCATGGAGACATAAGATAATTACCATCAGATCATGTCAACCTACACCACAAGTCCGTCGACTAGGTGTACTCAGTGTCATATGCAAAATGTACTCAGTGTCATATGCAAAAATGGAGTTTACAGGGGCTCCTGGGTGGCTCAGTTGGTTAAGCGTCTGACCCCTCGGTCGCGGCTCAGGTCACGATCTCACAGTTTGTGACATCGGGCTCCGCGTGTCAGTGCAAAGCCTACTTGGGATTCTCTCTCTCTCTCTCTCTCTCTCTCTCTCTCTGGCCTCCCCCGCTTGTACTTTCTCTCAATAAATAAATAAACTTTAGGGGCGCCTGGGTGGCTCAGCTGGTTAAGCGTCCGACTTCGGCTCAAGTCATGATCTCACGGTCCGTGAGTTCGAGCCCTGCGTCGGGCTCTGGGCTGACAGCTCAGAGCCTGGAGCCTGCTTCAGATTCTGTGTCTCCCTCTCTCTCTGACCCTCCCCTGCTTGCACTCTGTCTCTCTCTCTCTGTCTCAAAAATAAACACTAAAAAATTTTTTTAAATAAACTTTAAAAATTTTTTGAAAAATGGAGATTACAAACATTGGTGCTACTTAGCATGTATAGACTCTCTTTACACAACACTTTGGGTCTGGAAATGTGTTCAGTTCTGGCATTCCAATTCCATTGTATTTAACTTTCAGTTATGATATTCAGTTCAATAGTGTTAGTGGGTAGCTCTTGTTTTCGTATTATCAGTCAGTCTCAAATTATAAAGATAAACTTTCTAATGTTTAACTGTTACTTTATTTTCCTAAAGTTTAAAACCCAAAAACCTTTTCGGAATTCCATTTTCAAGCCCCTAGCTTTGGTAATGTAGTTCTAGCCATGACTTTCATTTTAGGAAAGTGATTTCAGTGCAGGATAATGGGCCAGATTATTCTTTGCCAAACTAGTTTCTTAAAGACACAGTTTCACTTCAAGTGAGCAAATTGAATCATACGTTTGTGTAGCTGTTTGTGAATGCCTTTGTAGAGAACTATTCAAAATTGATAGGTTCTAACATCCACCCGAAAGGCCAAGACTTTAATCCACTTTTCATTGTTAGAGATTGAGTAGAGATTTTCTCTTGAATGACATAAAATTATCCAAAAATATCCTTTAGCCCTCAGCCACATAAGTCCATGTACTGCAACGGGCTACAACCGTATACATCTAACTTATAAAAAGAAGCCCTGGAATATCTGTATTTCATGCTACGGGGCATTGTCCAGTTCATGGTGTTAATTACAAGCACATTCATGGTATATTGCATTTTAAATTCTTTGGCACAAAGCAATTCCTGGAAAATGATGTAATCAGGAGACCTCAATCCTAGGTTTCCTGGGGAATGATCCTTTCTTAAATTTAAGTTTTCACATTAACACTGTCCGTTGCAAGGGCTGAGTCACACTGACTGACTTTGACCAAGTGCGTTGCCTTTTGCAAATTTCCCTAGACAAAGATCAGTCATTTGCTGAGTCCAATCACAGCCTGTCATCTTCTGACACATAAGCATTCTTGTCAATATCACCAATTCAATATAGCTGACGATGTGATATTATTCAAATCTGTGCTCTCATCATCTTCAATAGAAAATGCTGCAACTGATTTAACTTTTTTTTTTGGTACAACTTTTCTGTAACTGCTAAGACATAACTTCAATATTCAGGTCAACAGTACTTCCAGTAAGCTTTCAATTTACAAATGCTTGTCTCTGTGCAGAACCCACAATTTCTGCTGTATTCTATGATGCTCTTTCATAAACTTGCCATCCATAAAAGCTTTTGTTGTCTGGGTAATTTTTTCACTTAATATATAACCTCATTTATAGGAGTATCAGATATTTTATTCATAATCAAAAACAATCATTGACATTTCAATCCTATTCTCAGGTTAAGTTTTTCATTTCTCATCTTCTCCATGCACCAGTCCTAAATCTTATTATGATTTGTTTCATAATGGTTTCAGATGGTTTATTTCATATGTCACAGCCTCTTAAGTTGTGGTTCTTTCAATACAGATATCTTTTGTTTGCATGTTATATATGGAAAAATATTCTTAAGTTAATCAAAGAAAGATGATATCTTCCACTATGCCTGAATCAAACATCTTCTCCCATATTTGGTGGAGGTAGGCATATAGAGAAGCAATTCTCTTCTAGAAGAAACAAGCACAAGTGGCAACTGAAAAGGGCTTCAACATTAGAGAAGCAATAGAGGGTGATGGTGATTGTGGCTAACAGAAGATCCAATGCTCCATCTAAGGTAAGAGCTGCTGCTGTTCCATATAAAAAAGGTGGCTAATTATTTTCATGCAGGAGGGCAGATCTAGTAATGCCAACATTTATTTTTTAAAGGAGAAACTCACAATGATTGACTAAATTAAAAAAGGAAAGGAAAGGAAAGGAAAGGAAAGGAAAGGAAAGGAAAGAAAAGAAAAGAAAAGAAAAGAAAAGAAAAGAAAACTACAGGCCAATAGGCCAGACAGAATAGATCAGCAAGTGGAATCAGTCCCATAGGCAATCAGTATACAAACTCTGCATTGAAGTGTTAGATATTTTCATAGAATTTTACTTTTCGGAGACTATATCAATCACTGTGATTAGGATATTATATATTCCCCAACATCTCAAACCTTTGCAAAATAATTTATAGATATCAGTTCATAGTGTGAATCTCTTATTTTCATCATCCCAACAGGTTCTCTCTACTGGTAGGGATGTCGAGCGCATGGACCTGCATTCTCCGCATCCACCGTCATTTAGAGAATGTCATGTGATACGGTCTAGCCATAGTTCTGAGATTTATGAATGGGCACATGACCCAAGCCAGGCCAGTCAGAATCCTCCTTGGGTTTTTGTTTAAACGTTGATATACTCATTTTTCTTGGGGCTCACTACCAGAAAGTGCCATGACATCTAGAATTACTTAAGGTCATTTTTGGCACAACACAAAAAAAGAGTGTAATTCAAAATTATGCCAATATGGAGAAACCTATCAGAGCCTAAAATCTGAAGAAGAGAGATAAATAAGTTGATCATAATATCATTTGAACTGTTGAAGCACGCCATCTCTAAAACCAGAATTTTCCTTGGTCTTCCTAGTTACCTAAACTTCTTGTCATAGGCTGATTTAGTGTGGGTTCTGTAACGAGTGGAGTCTTTACTCCGTCTGACTAGCGTGGATAACTAGTATTACCCATTATGTCTGAGTTGTTTGGCAAGCTATATGATCCATATAGTCCTAAATTTTCTCTATTACAATATACTATACTTAATTACAATCTCTATTTAACATCAATTTTATGTACTAGATTTGGAAAACTTTATCTGTAAAGAACCAGATTGTCAATATTTTAGTCATTTTGGGCCAGAGGTACTCTGCCACAACTAAGTCAACTCTGTCTGTTAGTGCAAAATCATCCATAAACAAATGAACCTGGTTAGGTTACAATAAAACTTTATTAATGGCACTGAAATATGAATTTCATATAATTTCACATGTCATGAAACATTACTCTTCTGTTGATTCTTTTCAACCACTTAAAAAATAATTCTTCACTTGTGAGCCATATTTGGCCTGCAGGCTATGGACTGCTGACCTTGTCATAGATTATAACCTTCCTAAGGTGAGGAAAGAGTCCCATCATCATCGTGTCCCCAGCAGTAAGAGAGAGTGCTTGCATAGAGCAGCCTATCACTAAATATTGAATGGGTAAATTAAAACTCAAGGAAGATCAAGATTGTGGAAAATTCAGTTTTCACACACAAAAAAATAGTTACACACTAGAAATCATTAAAGATTTAAGGAACCCAGGGGCGCCTGGGTGGCTCAGTCAGTTAAGCGGCCAACTTCGGCTCAGGTCATGATCTCATGGTCTGTGAGTTCGAGCCCTGCATTGGGCTCTGTGCTGACAGCTCAGAGCCTGCAGCCTGCTTCAGATTCTGTGTCTCCCTCTCTCTGCTCCTCCTCTGCTCACGCTCTCTCTCTCTCTCTGTCTCTCAAAGATGAATAAATGTTAAAAATTTAAAAATAAAAAAAAACTAAAAAAAAAAAAAAAGATTTAAGGAACCCAAAGGAAGGTCATCACTTCTACCCAATTGTCAGGTCCCTCCTCTCCCCTTCTCAAATCTCTTTACAATCTCCCTCCTGAATTTCCCAGGAACCTCAACTTTTTCTTCTTCTGTTATGCAGGTCCATTTTTTTCTCTTTATAACTTTTACCCCTCAGCTTGCATATTGAAACCAAAGTATTCGGCTGAACAGAGGGATCTACTCTACAATACATGGCTAACCTTCCAGTTCTATTAATGACATCCTCAACAGGTCATTGGTCTCAGGCAACACGCTTAAAAACGTACTTTTTTTTCCACACATAAATTAGAGATGGTATCACCTATTGAACCAACTCCATACGTTTTCTTTTTTGGTTGTTTGTTTTTAAGTTTATTTACTTATTTATTTTTGAGAGAGAGAGACAGAGAGAGAGAGCATGAAAGGGGTAGGGGGACAGAGAAAGGGAGAGAGAATTTCAAGCAGGCTCCGTGCTGTCAACGCAGAGCCTGAGGTGGGGCTCGAACCCACGAACCATGAGATCATGACCTGAGCCGAGATCAAGAATCAGACCTTAACCTACTGGGCCACCCAGGCACCCCTGAACTCCATACATTCTCTTAAAAGTTTCACATGAACTAGTAAACATATAGGATTCATAGGTTTTTTTTTTAATTCTTAAAAAAAAAATTAACACATGAGTAGATTTTAGTAGTTTTCACGATGATCAGTGTTTATAAGGAATGTGATCCTGCCTGCTTAACAAAATAGATCAAATCTGTTACAAAGGGGTGGTCATTGTAATGGAATTTCTTGCCCTAAAAGAAAAACAAACTGGACTTCACAGGCTTTCTAAGAAAAAAAAATCAACTACAACCAGGATAATTTTCATACTATATTTTTTCTTAACTGAAAATCTTGTATGCAACAAATTTTGAACTATTAATGCATGAAAATAAAAAATGACAACATCTAAATTTTAATTGTGTAAAAAAAATTAAAAACTCAGCCAGTCTAATCTCAAAAATATGAAAATTTACACTTTTAGAATGTTATGCCCTAGAAAAATGTGCATATTTCTAAACATCTTTTAAAATGATATTTGATTCTAGTGGAATCTTTTTCTCTTTCATTAAGCTAGAGGATAAACTTAGGATTAAACTGCCTCGGATTCTGTGTCTCCCTCTCTCTCTCCCCCCCTCCCCTGCTCACGCTCTGTCTCTGTCTCTCAAAAATAAATTAAAAAATGTTAAAAAAAATTTTTTTTAAAGTTTTAGTCTTTCATACAATAATGAACAAATCTCTTTTCAAAATCACCTTTAATGTTTTGCATAGCTACTGTTGCTAAGATTCTTGTTTCTTTTTCTTGAAAAAGAATATTATGTTATGTAGCCTATGGGGCCCTCTTATCTGATCTTAACTTCTGCTATCATAAGTACATAAAACTAAAAATCTACACAGACATATCTTTGTTTAAAATAAAGAATGACACATGGAAGTGATTAGCTTTTAAATTGCTTTCAGTATTTGCATTATTGTCCAAACCATAAATTCTCACAAATGTAGAGTTTGGGTTTCTAGTCCAAACCCTCCAGTTAATCTGTCCATTTTTGCACTTGTCTGTTTATGAAGTATGAAGCTAAAATATAAAATAACTAATTCTAAACAAATGTGGTTCCATTATTTAAGAATAAGATGAAAATAACTGGTTGCTTTAATACTAAATAGAATTATAGTAGCTCTCGCTGGTTATCTCTGTTTGGCTCTACAAAATCAAGTGTGGACCTAGGATGAATATTATTTCTCCTCCTCTATTACTGTAGTAAGTAATATCATTTTTCATAGCTGACATGGAGGAACTTTTCAAAAGAGATTTTACTCTCATCTTTTGTTTTTTCCCTTGAGGGGGTGGCATGGGGAAAAGAGCAACAGAGGAAGGAAGGAAACGAAACCAAGTCCAGCTGATTTTCCAAAAAAGATAATGTGTTCTCAGAACCTCTCAGTTGTAGCTCCTAACTGGTAAAAACCAAAGTTGTTCACAAGTCTAACTTCCCCGTTACACTGTGAGTTCTTCAAGGACAGGACCCTGTTTTACTCATCTTTTTTTTACCCCCAGTGCCTAGCACACATGATGCAAGAGAAGTAGGAAGAGTTTAGCAAGAGTGTTGAAAGAATTAATGAATGGGCAAAAGGCCAATGGTTAAGATTCTAATGGGTAGCCACGGCCATATGTCCCTTTAAAAGGTAAATAAAGACAGTGTCTCATTAGCTAGGACTATAGGGTAAGCCCCCCAAAAGAATAATAGTTATTGTTATTGATATAGAAAATAATTAGTGGAAGCCCCTCAAAACTTTGCATTCATCTACTGAGATCTGAAAGGTTGGGTTGGTTTATGATTGATCACAGGAGAGTAGGGATGAAAGAAACGTCATTGGATTAGAAACTAACAAAAATTTTGCATGTCAAAGACCATTTTAATCAATTGTTAGAATTTTCGTTCCTTTTGAATTCCTGTGTTGCTTATGACAATATTTTAGAATGAGGCAGGGTTAGAATCACTTTTTCACCAAGTAAAGAGCTGCTAGGAAAAACTGGTTTATCTTCTATATACTTTCTGGAGACAAAGGTGAGATTCTATTGAAAAGAAACAATACAGGAAAAGGCATAAATAACTAACTCATTCTCAGTATTCCTGGTCTCCATCCTGGTATTCAAGTAGATCTTTTGTTTTAAAATGAGCACTTTGGGACACACTGATGAGTTTGACATTGATCAGTATATGTCCTAAGATTTCCTTTGCACGAAGGAAATAGATGTCCCTGGGCAGTTTATGGAATCTGCTCATGTATTTGAATAACGCCTCCCATCGTTATTGCTTTACTTAGAATACTACCATTGATTATTACAGCCGCAACATCATACATTGCTCAGAGATTATACCTTCAAAAATAGAACCAAAAACTATGCTGCTTATGGTAAAGGCTGGTATATCTATTTCACCATTTAACATTGTTGGATCTCTTTGACAACATAGGACAAAAATCGAATGTGGAGTTACCAATAAAATCCTCCCAAGTTAATTTCTGACTGAACTCAGCCCAATTAAGTTCGCCAGCCAATGAGACCCCATAACCAACCACCACAATAAATAAAAAAAAAACAAAAAAACACCATATCCTGACACTAATGTTGTCCATATTACACAGGCAGAAATCTGTTGCCCACAGAGTCAACAGAATGTAGGAAATTCATGTGTCAGAATGCAAGGAGACAAGCCAAATCTGGCTTTGATTATGCAGGACCTAAAGCTTTATCTGACTAATTCAAGGATACAATGTGTCCATCTTCTCAGGACGTGCCACTTTGAGTAAACCTGTCCTTAGGATGAAGACTTACCAATATTATAACAAAGTCTATAACTGGATGTGAATATTCATGTGAACTATAAACGGTTCTTACTCAGAGGTCCTCCACTAGGGCATAGGTTTCAGGACCTATGGCATAGGTTAGCAGTAGCCCTTAGAAATCGCCATGACTTGTCTACGGCCATACCACCCTGAACGCGCCCGATCTCGTCTGATCTCGGAAGCTAAGCAGGGTCGGGCCTGGTTAGTACTTGGATGGGAGAAATGGCCATGACTTGGAGATGTCCACTGCAGTTCTTGGCGTCAATCAACAGTGAGTACTTCCTCACATGGTCTTTTGCACTGATGAACATCGTACCTGACATGGCTAGAGACAGTGCAGAGAGCTGCAAAGGGAGACACAGCTTACAGGGGGACAACTTACAAAAATGTCTTGGGAAAGACATGGTTCATTAAAAATCCAGGTACAATAAAACGATAGTATGGCCTCAGTTGTTGAACCATTTCCCAAGATATAATCTGGGGAAATGGGCACTTACAAACTGTAATTCTATCTAGATTCAGATATTAAGCCATTTTACTTCAAAATGTGTATCTTTTGTGTTTTTTTTGGGGGGGGGACTGAAAACCAATTAAATTAATAAAAAAGGGGGGTATCAGACTAGTGAAACAACCCCGTAGGCTCTACCCAAGGCCCTACAGAAAGGTTTCAAACCTAAAGCCACAGAACATTTTGAGAGGCCATCAATGATCCATCAAATAAGAATCTAAGCACCCATATTCAGTGCTTACAAGGTACTCAGTTTTTACCATATTTTCATTCAATAAACATGAATTACTGCAGAATTATTTTACAGCCCACAAGAAAAATGTTGTTCCATGATATTAAATTTACCAGCACAGAGATGCTGTTTGGAATATCAAGCAGGTACTGAGTTCTGAATTTGTGCCAGAACATTACAAACACAAACCACAATTTCTTCGGCTTCACATTAAGAAATCAGACGGTGCTGAGGGAGAAAATGTGTATTCTTAAGGGACAATGCCCTCCAAATAAAGGAAGCCCTTGATACTATCTCAGAGTCAAGAAGTTCCAGAATTATGTCTGCAATTATGTCTATATAATTTACATTGATTACAAGCTGTTTTCTGGGCTGCAAGGAGGAAGCCTGGTGGGAGTAGGAAACGGGTGGTTGGATAAATAGGACTTGAACTTTCTGACAGGAATCGCAAGGAGAATCTCAGCCTTATTCCCATGGAGTCAAGTGTCAGTGCCTCGGTAGGAGGAGAGATCCAGAAGAGAATCATCAGGCTCAGGAATATGTCCTTTAGTGGCCAGGACAGTGTCCAGTGATTGTGTGTGTGTGTGTGTTTTCCCAAATAGAAAGGAGACCAGCAGGCTGCATCAGAACCAAATACTAGAGATTTACAAGGGGGGAAGAACCCACCTGACAGAGGTACATCAGTGTCACCCATACTTCCCCAATTTCCACAATACCTACAGAGGAGGGCAACCCAAAGGTGGAAAAAAGAATGATCTTTGGCTCTGAGCCACCGGCAACAAAACAGACCTTGATGCCTCAATTATAGTGACTTGCAACTGACAGATGACTAGATAGGACAGTTTCTGACTCAGAATCTGAGTGAATGAATCAGTTGGTCTGTGTTGGTATTAGACAGGCTGTGAACTAAGGGGTTATTTGAACTGCCTTCATGGTTGCCTCCAGCAAATGGTCAGGCAGAAAGGATGCTGTAGATAACAAAGAGTATCACAATGAAGAAGACTGCTGTTAACACTCATGGGTTTTGCATCACTCCACGCTCATGTGTCCCACATTAAAAATCAGAGTCTGTCCAGGGCCGCCTGGGTGGCTCAGTCGGTTAAGCATCCAACTTCAGCTCAGGTCATGATCTCAGGGTTTGTGAGTTCGAGCCCTGCCCACATCATGCACACTCTTGTCAGTAACAGTGCCTGCTTCGGATCCTCTGTCCCCCTCTCTCTCCGCTCCTCCCTCCCCCTCTCTCTGTCAAAAATAAACACTAAAAAAATAAAATAAAATAAAATAAAATAAAATAAAATAAAATAAAATAAAATAAAAATAAAAATCAGAGTCTATCCAGTGAAGACAAGGGGATGGTGCCTCACCTGGCTTCAGTGGTCTCTGAGTAAACTCTTGAGAATTCACAACACAATCCTAAAGGCTGTTCTACCTGTTGTACCTACTTTTCAGTCATTTTTTAATAGTGGGTTTTGTAGAGAACTGTGGAGTTACCAGGGTTGTTTTCCACCATGGATATTGAGGAATCCAACTTGGAAACACACAGTACAGTATCCATATATCTCTACACTTCTTTAGGCATTCTATAATTTCTCAAAATAACATTGCACACTTTTCAATGTAGAAGTTGTGTACATCTTTTGTAATATATCTGTATTTTCCAAAGTATTTGATGTTTTTTGATGCCTTTGTATTTAGTATTGTTTAAAATTTAATTTTTTAAAGCTTATTTATTTTGAGAGAGAAAGACTATGAACAGGGGAGGGGCAAAGAGAGAGGGAGAGACAGAAAATCTGAAGCAGGCTCTGCACCATCAGCAGGGAGCTCGATATGAAGCTCGAACTCATGAACTGCGAAATCATGACCTGAGCAGAAACCAAGAGTTGGACGCTTAACTGACTGAGCCACCCAGCCTTCCCTACAATTTAATTTTAAATTGCTCATTGCTCTTATACAGAATACAATTAATTTTTGAATACTGCCTGTGAATCTTGTCTTCATGCTAAATTCACTGGTTAGTTCTACTATACTTTTGGATGATTCCATAGAATTTTTAAAATACTCACTGATGTTGTCTTTGAATGAGGATTTTACAACTTTTTTCAAATTTAGATGTCTTTTGGGGTGCGTGGGTGACTCAGTTGGTTGAGCATCCAACTCTTGATTTTGGCTCAGGTCGTGATCTCACAGTTTGTGTGTTCAAGCCCCGCCTGGGGCTCTGTGCTGGCAGTGCGGACGGAGCCTGCTTGGGAATCTCTCTCTCCCTGTCTTTCTGCCCCTCCTCTGCTCACACACTTGTGCTCTCACTCTCTCTCTTTCTCTCTCTCTCTCTCAAAATAAATATAGAAAAATTAGATGTCTTTTGTTTCTTCTTCTTGCCTTAATGCACTATCAAGAACCTCCAGTACACTGTTGAATGCAAACGCTGAAAGCAAACTTCCACACCCTGTTTCCAGTCTCAGGAGAAAGGAGTTAGCATTTCACCTTTAAGTATGATGTGACCTGTAGGCTCTTTTGTAATGCCTTTTACCAAACTGAGGAGGCTGTTGTCTATTCGTAGTGTGTCAAGAGGTTTCATCATGATGGAGTATTGAACTTTGCCAAGTGTTTCTCTGCATGCGTTATGAGTTTTTCCCTTTATTCTATTAAGGGGTGTACTCCATTCGCTTGGTGTTCAAGTGTTAAATCAACCTTGTATTTGTGGAATAAACCCCACTTCACCATGATAAATTATCCTTTGTGTATATTACCAGCTTGTTAACAATTTTGTGTTATGTTCGTGAGAGTTATTGATCTATACTTTACTTTTCTTGTAATATTACTGTTAGGTATCTGGGTTATTCTAGCCTCATGAAAGAAAGTATGAAATATTCTCCCCTATTATACTTTATGAAAGTTTGTGTAGATTGGTTTTATTTCTTCCTCCAATGCTTGGTAGACCTCATAAATGAAGATATCTGGGGTGGTTGTTTTCTTGGTAGGAAGGTTTATGATTACAAATTCAATTTCTTTAATAGATACAGGCTATTTAGATGTTCAAGACGTATATGTTTTGGTAATTTAGTTTTAAAGAAATGTGTCTATTTTATGTTGCAAAATTGATTGGCATAAAGAAGTCTGTAACATTCACATTATTCTCATACTGTATACAAAATCTGTAGTGGTGTCTCATCATTCCAAACATTGGTAACTTGTGTTTCCTCTTTTGCTTGATTATATTTGCTGCAGTGTATCAATTCTATTCGTCTTTCAAAGTATCACTTTACAGGTTTGTAAAATATTATTGTATGGTATTTTCTAATTTGCGCTTTTTTTTTGCTTAAAAATGTATCATGGACATTTTCCAAACTGGTAATATAAATATTCTTCAATTTTTAATAGTTGTATAATATGCCCTTGATTCCAAATTTAAGTCATTTCCAAATTTTTCAAAACTATAAATGTTGCTGAATTCTCATTTACAAACGTTCACACAACCCATGCTTATAATTGGTAGTACCTGCTAGGTTATGAACCACAAATTAAAATGTTGAGATTCCCTGAAAATATCGTAAGAGGATGCTTTTTTCCTCCTAATTTCACCAATACTGCTATAATCATTTTTTAAAAAATTTTGCCAACTTCCTAAGTGAATTTATCTTGTTTTTATTTGCGTTTCTTTAATTATAAATGAGTTTAAGCATCTTTTTATATGAGTACCAGCCTTTGGATCTTTTTCTATTAATTATTGATATTCCTGGCCCATTTCTTTTTTTTATTAAATTTTCTAGGTTCTCTCTGCATTATTCATGTTAACCCCCCACTTATTACCTGTTGCAAATTCATCGTCCTGGTTTTGTGTGTTCATGTGTCTGTGCGTTTGTGTGTGTGTTGGATGTTTTTCATTACAAGTATCAGAAATAGATGAATGCTGATAAAGCACCTGGCACGGTGAATAGCAGGCATGCAGTGATAGAACTACTGTTATTAATCCCGTCATGTGAATGGTTGATGCCAGGAGCTAACCCCGTTGCTTGTCCTACTGAAGTCTGTTAGGAAGCTAAATGCTTCATTTTCTACACACTTCTGACTTATATCCGACTCCTCCCCCCACACCAGTCACGGAGAACGACTGCTTTCTTACTTCCACATTCTGCTAACTGTAAATCTTCTACAGGAAACTGAGTTTTAATTAACATAAGCCAACTCACACTAAAACAGATACCATTTTTCATGACAAGCATCAGAAAACAATTTAAATTCTTATGACTCATCCTTGAGAACAAAATGTCCTCAGACAGTGGAACACAGGTGTAACAGGTGTCGGTCAGCCCTGCAGTCTCTGTCTCATGCTCCCCAGATGAGAAATCAGAACGTACTCTGGATAAGGAATGAAGAAATGTTGACGTAATTTGCTGTATTCCCTGTGTACCTTCTGCCACAGGAAAATATTTTAGTGGACTATCTTGCTCAGCTTGATCTGACAGGTCTCAATGACATAAACTGTTTGTGCAGCTGTTATTAGATAAGATGGGCATTTAAAAAAAAGAATCACAGGACGCATGTGAACCCAGGTGAAAAAAGTGGTGGTTTCCATGAGGAATCAAGAGAGTGCGAGAGCTGACACTTAACTGCACTTGGAAACAAGACTTTTCAAATGAGAGACTCTAATTACTCCTGTATGCTCTACCAGTAAATCCTTTGCCTAAGACTGATACCTTCCTTTGGCCCAGATTGATTAAGCCCAAACCAATTTTCTGTCATTGAGATGGTTCAGCTACTAGGAAATGTTGAAAGCTGGGTGAATATTAGCTTCACAATGATGTGTGTCCTTACATATTTTATCCCATCTTCAAGCAACCTCATCTACATTTTTTTCAAAGTTTCTTACATTAATTTGTTTTTGAGAAACACAGACAAAGCATGAGAGGGGGAAGGGGCAGAGAGGGAAGGAGACACAGAATCTGAAGCAGGATCCAGGCTCCGAGCAAGCGGTCAGCACAGAGCCCAATGCGGGGCTCGAACCCAGGAACTGTGAGATCATGACCTGAGCCGAAGTCGGACGCTCAACCGCCTGAGCCACCCAGGCGCCCGACCTCATCTAAATTTTTAACAAAAACAGTTCATTCAGTGACTCATTTATTCAACAAACGTCTTTTAACCACTCACTAAAATATTTTTTCCACTCTTGAATTTTTAGTACCCAGCACTGGCCCTGGCATAATCGTTGTTTAATAATCATTTATTTGACAAATAAAATAATAAATGAAATCAGGTGCTGTGCTAGGCAGGATGGGTATGTTTTCATCCCTACCTTTGTTGACAGCATTTGAAACAGTTGCCCATCCCTTTCTTCCTTAAAGTTCTGTTTCTAGGCACACTCTATGTCACACTCACCTGTTTCTGCTCCTACCTCTTGGGGAAATCCTCACTGTTCTTCCTCACCGTTCTTCCCCGACTCCTCCTCTACTTGCCCATTAACTTTTGGGAGTTCCTTCAGAGTCTGTCATAAGCCTTCTACTAAGTCTACTCCCTCTCCCCCGGTCATTTTATTCACCTCCAAGTCTTCAATTACTGCTTCTATGTGGACAACAAATCTTTATTTCCAATCTCTCTCTTGAGTGACAGATCATAGATCGAATTGTCTCTGGGTTTCTCCCCTTTGATCTTACAGACACCTCATATTCATCTGCATCAAACTGGAGCTTATCCTTTCCTCTTCACCTTGCTTCAACATGCTTCTACCCCACAACAGCAGTCCCATGCAACCGAGTGTTCAAGCTAGAAAACTGGGAGTCATGTGTGAGTCCTCGGTCTTCTTTACTTCTTTCTACTTCGTTCTATGCAACCAATCATGAAGTCTTCTTAATTCTAGGGCTTAAATTTCCCCCAAATCTGTCTCCTCTTCCCCAATCTTCTTTACAATGATTTTGGTCCAAATTGCTCTCAATGTTGACCTCCTCCTACTACAATAGGGTCCAATCTCTCTGCCTTCAGTCTCGTGCCTCTTCAATTTCTTACCCATACTGTAGTAGGAAAGAATGATTCGATGTAAATATGGTCATATTCTTCTCCTTCTTGAAACTCCTGGTCCATTGACCTCTAAGTAAATGCAAACAGCTGAAACAGCTTAATAATGCATTCCAAGATCTGGCCTATGCTGTTTCCGTACTATATGAGGTTCAGTTCCTTGAACACTCATGGTATCATTTCTTACCTCAGAGCTCTCACCCAGGTCCTTCCGTCTTCCTGAAACAGTCACCTCCCATCTCCACAACACCCTTCATCGTGCTAACTCATTCATTCTCTCCGTGCCTATTACCACAGTGCTCTTACAACTTGTGTCACACAAGTTAACACATAATCTGCAATTTTTTTCTTCCCCGTTAAAATAAGCTTTGTTAGCGCAGGGACAATACGTTTATTGAAATCCACCATCTTGCTGGCGTTAGCATCAGTCATGCTCAGTACATCGTAGCCACTCAATAAATATCTGTTGACTAAATGAATGAAAAAAATGGCATTCAAACAAAAATAAAATACAGTCTCTGCCCTCAAAGAGGTTAGAGGAAACAGAGAGGCAAAACGATTAATTATAATTGAGCCAAAATTATGTGTCATGACATAGATATGTGTAAAAGTTAAACGAGAGGTGAAGGGCTGATTATTTTTGCCTGTATTGAGAAGGACCCAGAAAGGCTTTATTGAGAAAGTGACACCTGAAGCAAACCTTGAAGAATAAGTAGACATTCACAGTGCTTGGGATACAGAAGAGTACTTTTTTTGGTAATGCCCAACATTAATTCCACCTCCTTGTTGTAACAGCATTGCCATTTTCTTTTGGAGAACTAGCTTTCTGTTTCCTCAGTGGGCTGATCTCATTCCTTGGAACTCCCCCCCCCCCGCCACCAGCCACCCCAGAGTGGCCTGGCCAATCAGAATCGTAGAGAGTGGTTCAGGTGCAGGCACCTAGTCCATGCGGGCCAACGAGCACCAGTTCAGAGACTTGCCAGGACTAGTAGAGAAGGAGCACTCTTTCCATGGGGATAGCTAGACTGCTGATAAAACCCTGAAGCTGCTGGTAGCCATCTTTGCCACCATATTGGCAGAGTTCACCGGCAGATGAAGCTGCAAGAGTGGAAAAGGTGGATCTAGCGATGGAGAGAGAGTGTGGTCTAATTCCTTTGTTTAAGCCCTTGGACCTAGCTGTGCCGAAGGCTAGTGTGCATTCTGGGACTTAACTACTTAAGCATGAGACAGCACACTCCTTCTTTGTTTTTTCAAGCTAGTTTGGGTTGGATATCTGATCTTTTACAAGTAAGAGTGTCCCGACTTACGCAACATTCAGTAATTAACTACTTGAACGTGTACAAAAGTAACAGGCAGAAAACACAAAACAAGGTTTCAGGTCAAAGGAATAAATGGCATTAAGTGAAGGAGGAAATTAAGTTTTAAACAGCTTAATTTAACTTCTCTTAAAAATGGGGGAACGTATATATATTCCTGTTCTCAGCAGCCCATAGATGCAGGGTATTTCATGCCTCTTAAGGCACCTATCTGAAGGTTCCTTTTCCCCTGTCAAATTGTCATACATAATAATGATACATTATAAAGAAATTGTCCAGTTTTGTTCAAAGAAGGCTATGTATTTTGTTCATGTTCTGAACAAAAAGATTGAAGGCAGTGTTACAGAGCTCATTTATTATCTCTATTTTCAGCTATTACAATCAATCCTTAAACCAACCATTATGATGTCATTCCTCTTGACACGCACCAGGAAACAATTCCTATTCTTAATTTATAACCAAAAGATTCACATAATCTGTACTATATTCAAACAGCATATATTATGACTAGAGCATTGCCAGCTTATGATGACGTAGTTTCACTACCTTTCCTATATGATCGAATTACACATCTACTGAAGTAGATCTTCTCAACTTGTCTTGTGTAACTTTAATATCGTAACTTTTCTATATACACAAAACCTCATTTCTCTTTCCTAGCATAGTTCAAACATGGTTCTGTTTTAGACAGTCTTATGCCTGGCACACCTTTCTTTTTCTTAATTGGAAATCCAAAATTTATATACTAAAGAATTTATGTAACAAAAAATATTAAAAGGGCCCGGTTGGCTTTTGTATCTCTGCAACTCAGGTTCTAAATTAACTTCAGCATTTGCTAAAATGCTCTAGTAGACAGAAGTTCATAGGCTTAATACTGGTGCTGAAAATTATACCTGGAGATCCCACTAACTTTAAACATCATGATCTCTATAATGGAAACTAAATGTAATATAAGGGAAAAATAGATATGCCTTACTTTAACTGTAGCCTTGCCTAAACTTCCTCTAGTCATAGTACCCTATGGCCTAAAATATCCCATACTGGGTATAGATGTTCTAACATCTATATATTATATAGTGAGATATATATATATATATATATATATATATATATATATATATATGTATAATAGTGAATAATAAATGAAAACTAAGAAAGTTTTTGGCATTTATAAATTAGCTTGATAAATGAGACCTCATGGATTCCCAGTTAAAATATTTAATTTGTTCCAGTGTACATTAAAACAAAACTTTCAAAGATAGAAACTTATTATATAAAGCCTAATTAATAAAGGATTGATCATCTCACCGCTTCTCCATTTAATAGTCCAATTTTTGCCTGTTTTTACATTTTTACCTGGAAAAAAATAAAGCACATTCTGTGGTGGATTACTATAGACTGTAAGTTATCCATTAAAGCTCTTAAAATTACTGATTCCATCCAGTCAATAACTATAAATGAAATTGTTCTATCCCTTGCTTTGTGTAGAGATTACATGGGTGCTTCCATCGGTAAACACTTATCAAACTCCACTCAAAATCTGTGCATTTTATTGTATATGAATTACATCTCAAACGGTGACTTAAATTTAAAGAAAAAACAACTGCAAAAAAATAGAGAGAGCCTTGTTTCACACAGCAGCAGTGTGCTTTTCACGTAAGCCAGAGAGGACTTTTTTCCTTTATTATTATTTTTTTTTTTTTAATTTTTTTTTTTTCAACGTTTTTTATTTATTTTTGGGACAGAGAGAGACAGAGCATGAACGGGGGAGGGGCAGAGAGAGAGGGAGACACAGAATCTGAAACAGGCTCCAGGCTCCGAGCCATCAGCCCAGAGCCTGACGCGGGGCTCGAACTCACGGACCGCGAGATCGTGACCTGGCTGAAGTCGGACGCTTAACCGACTGCGCCACCCAGGCGCCCCGACTTTTTTCCTTTAAAAACAAAAACAAAAACATGTACTTTTACTGAAGTCATTATAAGCTGATTTATACTGCCTTGCATGAGCCCATTGTTGTATTTTAGGAACTTTGTGAGCCAGCTGTGAAGCTATTGTTATCTTGAAATTGGCCATGGTGGTAGCCTTTACAACACATTACAAATCAGGGCTCCTCCCACCCCCATCTTCTCAGAGAGCTGGTTTACTAGCACGTCACCGTATTTGATTTATATTAAAATAAAGATCTACTTTGCATGTCATGTTTAGAGTTATGGTCCATAAACAAAGCAAACTTCCCAAAAAATAGTTTTATAAAGATTATTTGTATTAACATAGACTATCAATCTCTCCTTGCCTGCTCCCCTTTACTGCTGCCAGGCAGTAACTTCAACTTTTTTGGCTGTTAATTTTTTTTATGTTTATTTATTTTTGAGAGACACACAGAGAGAGAGCATGAGTAGAGGAGGAGCAGCGAGAGAGAGGGAGACACAGAATCTGAAACAGGCTCCAGGCTCTGAGCTGTCAGCACAGAGCCCAACGTGGGGCTCGAACTCACGAACCTTGAGATCGTGACCTGAGCCAAAGTGACCCAGGCGGCCCTGTGGCTATTAATTTTTGAATTTGCTTTCATGTCACTAAATAACATGCTTTTTTTTTTTCCAGTTTTGGCATTATCTGCTGATTTTCTACATGGAGGGTATGAATTTAGTCTTTTTTCCCACAAAACATCTACCATCATCACAAACACATTTCTTCCCACCTCTAGCCTTTCAACATTGTGTTATACTTTAGTTAGATCAATAGTCAATGTTTACACTGATATGATTATGAAAATATGTACAGACAAGCTGTGTAGGATTATGATTGGTATTACTCATCCTTCCTTGCACACCTTTTTGTTTTCTCTGGAGTTAGTAATATTCTTGTGATTTATTTTATTTACTGAGTTTTCTATATACTTAGCACTGACCAAAACTCTACTCCAGTTGTTTAAAGTTCCTCTCAATATTTCCAACATGTAAGTATCGTAGAAATTCCACTTTGGAAACACCTCTCTAGAGGCTATTCTCATTCAGGTCGGTTGCTCTCCAGCCTGATGCACAGCTTTGATCCTGGGAGTTATCGTCTCCTTATCTATAAGATTCTCATTACCTCTCTTGTGAATTGGTAAACCAATTGTTGGATCAGTCATCCTAATCTTGTTGAGAAGTTCAAAGCATTCTGACTCCTGATCCCTTAGAGGTGACCTAGTTTTCACTTTGTAAGTTCACAGGATCTTACTTTTGTCTTTCATATTCTAAAATCTTGTGATGATGCCATTTGGACAGCAGGTCTATGCATTGATTCCATTAGGCTCTTAATGGGTTCTTTCAATCTAAAAACTCACGTCCTTTAATTCTTGAAAAATTTCTCTGCTTTTTCTGTTCTCTTTCCAAACTCCTATTATTTAGATATTGAACAAAATGAACTGATTCTCAAAATTTACCTTTCTCTCCTAGTTTTCCTCTTTTTTTGTTTTTATGCTCTACTTTCTGGGACATCTCCTCAACTTTACCTTTTAGCTCTTTTATTTTAAAAATCTTCTGCTAACATTTTAAATTTCATTTATTTGCATCTTATAATGGCAAATATCTTCTCATATCTCAGGATATCAAGGATTTTTGAAGTTTTCACTTCCCCGCATACTGTCTTCCAAGTTGCTTTTCCCCCTATTTGTTTGGATACGTCCTCTTCTTGTTAAACGCACGTCTTGTGGATATTGATTGATTCCATTTAAGAAGGAGGCTGTAAAATGTTTTAAAATTTCTGGACACATGGGTGGTACTTGTCAGCTGTGAATTTCACTCTAGAGTGATCTGGCTGGACTGTTTCATTGAAAACTTTCTTTCCGTAAGTCTTTTCTGTTGAGCTTCCTCAGAGAAGGATATTCCAGTCTTTTGCTTGGAGTGGTGTGGTTCTCAAACCTGAATGTATATCAGAATCACATAGGTGGCTTGTTAAAACACAGAATGCTGGGCCCCACCTATAGCTTTTCTGAGAGCCCTAAAATTTGCATTTCTAACACGTTCCTAGATAATACTGATGCTGCTAGTCCTGGGACCATCCTTGGAGAATATTGGCTGGCCCTTTTAAAGGATATAAATTTGATTGTCCAAAACAAGACCTAAGTTAAAGAGTTGGACTTACAACATTTAGAATGTAAGCTTTTCTTAATCTCTCTGTTTTCGGTAATTATACTCCATCCTCAACAGCGCCTGGTACTCTCTGTCCAGAGGCCTTCTGTTTTACAGTTTCCAGAAAATAAGCCTAAGATCTTTTGCCAGAGTTGGGGAGGGGCTGTTCCTAGCTGGAATGGCAAAGAGGATCTAAGGGTCTCAGTGTTTCTTAAATACACATTCAACCAACCAATCCCTTTTCTTTTCAGTTCTACCTTTACCTCCCTCCCCTTATAAAGGTACATAAGATTGCCAATTTCCAAGTGTTTTGAGAATTCTTGAGGGGAAAATCAAGACGGTTTTCACCTTTCTCTCACCAGTGTTGGAAACTGGATCTACTTTCTCAAGTTTGCTAAGTCATTGGCTAAGTCATTTCCCACTCATCCATCTACTTCCAGCTTCCAAATTGTGTCACTACCAGCTCTTCTCCATCATTTTCTCTTTGCCCTTTGATGCTTTTAAAAGAAAATCATTAGGTTAAAGTTTGTGTTTAATCTGCTGCCTTTAACTGGAAGTTAGATAACTCTTTAGTATCCAATAAATGATATTCCCAGACTAATTGTATTTCAGAACATAGACGTAACAAAAGCAGATTGAACCATCCCCTAAAGTTCTGCCAGGCTGGTCAGTTCAGTTGTTGCCGACTTGGCAAAAGCTATAAACTATGTTTGCATGGGAAAATCTGCTTCACAGCTTCAGACTGCACCTCTCCCACAGCCAAATGTGTCATGGGTCTGGGATACAAGCCACACATAGAAATCCTGGTGTCTCAAAGCAAGACATCAACGTGATTGGACTAGAAGGTTCATCTTTGCATACAAAGAACAACACTAAAAACATTAACACCATGCTAAGGTACTCTCTCTGTTCCACATGGTCTTCTGCCCAAGAACAATTAAAATGACTCACTGAGCATAATTATGCTAGCTCCTAAGGTCAGAATTATGCTAGCTCCTTTGTACGCTCTGTCTCATAGAATCTTTACAACAACCCCACACAATAGGTATTATTTTACTCTTTTATTACCAGTTAGGTAACTGAATTCCAAAAGGGTTACGTAACTAACCCAAGGCCACATAGGACAGGGCAGAGCCAGAAGAGGAATGCAGGCCTGTCTAATTCAAAAGCTACCACATGACCATTTTGAAATTGAGTGAGTTAAAAGCAAATACAAATATTTACTTTGGACACAAAACCCAAGTGAATTTCGTAAGGCAACACAGTGTACTTGAATTTAAGTTTTTTACAGATTTGGAACACATCTTATTTTGTGTAGGTGTGACCTATACACCATCGGAGCAAAACTTCAAGAAATACTCATTAAATTGAATTGAAGACGGTTATAATATATTTAATAGCTCTATGCATAATACACAAGAACAGGTTCATTCAAGATTATTATAGTTATGTCTGGCAAGTCACTAGACAGACTTCTGCCAAGGGAAATCAAAAGGACAGATAACCCCTCAGAGAAGTAATACACAGAAGTAATAAAAGTAATATTACTTTTATTATTTACCAGTACTTACTTACCATTACTTTGCAATATCTTCTGTCTTTCTAAATAAAAAGATTCCAAACATTTGAACCAACAAGGTGGTTTTTCCAAAGGGTACTCTGAGGGTGGATAATTTTGCTTTAGTATATAAAGGTCACCCCAAAGTTTTATGTTCTTTGGGGAGTCCTCCAAATGAAGATTTTTACCAGAGAAGAGAGATTAAACTGGGGGTAATGATCACATTTTCCAATCTAAAAAGGGGACCAAACTTCTTTTATTATCCGTGAAAGTAATCCAGTAAAACAGATAAACAAGATAAGAGTGGGCAACAAGGGAAGTGAAAAATAAGAGAAAAAAATTTATTAAAATGTATTTGGCAGAAACTCAGAAAGACAGAGATGTTAACAATTGGGACAAAAGGAGACAAAGGAAAAAATTCTAATGTAGAACTGCACATGAAATGTCTTTGTTATTGAACTACAGGACCCACTTGCCTGGGAGGGGGGGAAATCACTCAACTACATTATGTTTTCACTTTATTGCAGGCCAGAAGATGGGCCACAGAATCATAAAAAGTAAAATGCCATTAACTAATATTGAATTTTTCATTCAATTTAAAAGGACTTGCTAAGAAACTGAACACACAATGTGCCACACAGGTAAGAAGGCAGCTTAGCCTGTTTTAGAGAGCACAAACATTTCATCGATGTGCTAGGCAGAGTAATGCCCCCTTCCAAAGACGTGCACATCCTGATCTCCAAAATCTATGAATATGGTGAGTTAAGTGGCAAAGAGAAACTGGCTGACCTCGAGATGGGGAGACAAGCCCGGACTGTCCAGGTGGGCCTCGTAATCACAAGGGTCCTTGTAAGTTGAAGAGAAGGGCAGAAGAGGGAAACCAGGGAGACTCAACGTGAGAAGGACGTGGCTTACTGGGCTGGCTGGAGTAAGGTGCAGGAAGGGGTCATGTGCCACAGAATGTAAGCGGCCCCCAGAAGCTAGAAAAGGCAAGCGTTCTATACATCCTACCCTAGAGCCTCTGAAGGAACGCAGCTCTGACATCTCGCTTTCAGTCCAGTGAGGCCCACGTCACACTTCTGACCTCCAGAACTGTAAGATAACAAATGTGTGTTGTTTTAAGCCACTAAATTAGTGGTAATTGTCACAGCAGCAGTGGGAAACTAATACATCTGATCAGCCAATGCATGTAAACTCATTGTGAGTCTTCCCTTATTCTTTAAAGCAAGCCAGTAGACCCTCAAGTTTTGCACAGCAAAAATAAAACGATCACTTTTTTGTTACAACAAAAATTGACTCTATTTTTCAGTTTCAAATAAATGTATTCCCAGTTAAACTCAATTAATGAGGTTTTATGAAAACAGAAATCAGAACTGAATTAAACATGTATTTGTAGCCTGTTTAGTACATCATCATCATTGCATAATATCGCTGTAGCGTAGCCAAATCTGCTTCTTTCTTCACTTGCAGAATGGAGTAACCAAACACCCTTCCCTAAGAAGAACTTCCTCTGCTGGTTTATATGTAGTTCTTAATTCTTTAATTCTAGTCGTCTGTCATCAGCTATGTTTTTCTAGATGCTTCCTCCATTCCTTCTAAAGTGTTCCCATACTGGTGAGTATTCCCAACTTCCTTTTTAACAGTATCAAGCTGTGAATGTGAATGGCCAATGGTAATTGGTTGTACTGAGAGCAAATTTGAATTTGGGGGTGGGGGAAATCACCAGAACAAGAATTTGAGAAAGAAAGAATTGTAGGTACCTATTCAAAAGTTAATATTAAGTAGGTTGTTTTTTATTTTGTTTCAAGTTTGTATTTCAATTCCAGTTAGTCAACATACAGTGTAACATTAGTTTCAGGAGAAGTGCGTTGTTCAAATCTTCCCATTCACCTCCTTTCACCAAGAGTACTGAAGATGATTAGGTTTCAAGCCAATCTATAAAACTTAATCAACCCGTTAAGTATGTGAAGTGCAAATTAATCATATGCATGAAGTCTTCCACACCTACTGGGTACCTGCAATGTGCAAGGCACTTTGATATGAGTTCGAAATGCAAACATAAATGAAAATTCTTGCCCTCATATAGTTCACAATCCAGAGGAGACTAATAATTATACCACTGCTAGATAGTACTATAATGTGCATTTAGCAAAGGTTCAGTGGGGCAGAGAGGGCATGCTTGATTTGCCTGATGGTATAAGGAGACACGTGGCAGAGAAAGAAACACTTGGGCAATATCTGAAAGGAATGAATATTCTTATTCCAATTACCTCCACTTGCTGGGAAGGAGGAAGCAGTGGCCACCATTGGAGAAGAGGCAGTTTAAACAGCCCTGGTACCTGGTTAACTTCTCTCTGCATCTACGAAAACATAACAAAACAAAACAAAACAAAACAAAACAAAACAAAACATCTCTTTGTTGCATTTCTAAACCCAGGCTACGTTTTATGAATTGGGAAAGATAGCACTTATTAGAGAGCATTGAATTTAGGTAGTCCTGGGTTCAAATGTGCCTGGAAACTGTCACTGCATTATCTTGGTAATTTTCTCAGGCTTTCAACCTCTGGTTTCTTGGCTATAAAGCAATCACCGACATCACCATCTTCCAAGATAGTGGTGAAGAGCAGAGATGGTTTATATAAACCACCTAGCATGAGAGATCAAAAATGGAATTCTGAATTCGGATTCTAACGCCAATCCACACACAAGTCAAGTGTTCACGGATCAGGAAATTCACCGAACTCTTCAAGAATCTCTGCCAAGTTTAACCCAGGCCCCTCAGAAAATAAAGCAAAATGCAACACAACTAAATCCATCTCCTATTTAACTGAAGAGTAAATCTAGCAGCTCTGAGTCTGAGTTGTTTTGTCACTTGACAACAACAATTCTCAGGAAGAAGTGTAAGTTCTGTAAGCAAAAAGACCGCATCTTCGTCACCTTTGGTCCCATACTACAATTATCATGATCTCTTGTGTAGTAGGTGCTAATTTTTCACCTTAAAATGTAGTGATAGTCTGCATGCATGTAAACGATAGAGATTATATTTTCTTGGACATTGTAATTTTGAGCTAACAGCAGCGCCAAGAATGTATCTCTACTAAATGATTTATAATGTGAGACGAGGAAAATCACTCACACTAAATCCATTTATTTAAGAAATAAGCTATTTGAGTACATACTATGTGTCAGGCACTGTTCTGGGCACTGGGGAGACAGCAGTGAAAGACACAAAAATCTCTAACTTAATGAAGCATATGTATTCTAGTCTGGAAGACTGAATACGACAGAATTTATAACTAATAAGAATAATAGGATAAGCACTAAGAGAAAAAGCAGAAAGGAATGGCAGGTTATCGGGGAGACTACGTCAGGGTGGTAGCCATGTTGTGATGGCAAGAGCTCCCCAGATTCTATAAATATTTTGAAGACAGAAACAACAGGCCTGCTGGTGGACTGGTCATATGAAATGCTGTCAAATATTCAACAACTAGGACATTCTTGGAGTCAACAGAGATTCACCCCAATTTCCCTTCGTCAACAGAACTGTGCTACAAACGATTTCAATCACTTAACTCCTGAAACAACATGAATTCTGTAGATGTTCAATGACAAGGAGACAGGAATTTTAAAGTAAAGCTTGAAAGAAAACACATATCTGGTGATAAAGGTGATGGGCAGGTCAATTGCCAAAGATCTTAAACAGAATGACTGCACTTCATTTGGTGGTCCACCAATTCATGAGTGAATCTTTGAAGATTAAAGATCAACACTAAATAACAAACGTTAACAAACTCAGAAGTTATATAAACAATCAATTTAATTTTACACTAACTTTTCATGCGGTGTCACAGCACAAGTTTTATATTTTTTAATTCAAAAATAAAGAAGATGTCTTGATTAAATAAGTTAGGTTCTTTTAATGTTAGCAAAAGTAGAAATAGTAGTATTACTAAAATTTCACTATTACAGCCCTTAAACTTTATATTTTCTGTAAGATACATGTCATACTGATTTGAAAATTAGTATCAAATACGTATTTGAAAATTATATATGGAACAAATGAAAATTATGGATAGAGATTTAAAATCTATATCTACATAAATGGGGGAAGGAGGGAATAAAGGAAGGAAAGAAAGGAGAAAGGAAGAATCACTTGTTTATAAGGATTTGTCATTCCCAAATTTCCTCCATTTTTAGCTCATCTTGTTCAAGGCAGTACCAAAGAAATCCAGCAGATGGCACTCATACATTTTTCTAAATGTGGTGCTGCATAAAACCAAGATTGCTTAAACATTGTATTTCAGACCAGAAAGAGCGAGTAAATCACAGTCAGAAGCAAGTGCATTTCAAAATTTTCTATTACCATGGAGAAATAATGCTTTTAAGCTATTCTAATGCACATTCATAGCTTGCAAGCAACTTACAATTTTCACTTCCTATTCTAGTAGCTGGTGGAAAGTAGGCATTCAAAGCCATTACTTGCCAATCAACAGCTTGATAATAGAAAGCTGTAAGTAAACACTTAGAGACCTACAAACTTTTTCCATGATGGGATATGGAATCATTATTTTCTTCGAGTTTCTTTTCAACGCTTTTATTGGTTGTTCTACAAAGATAGGTTCTGAAATTAGCAAACATTATTACTGCCAATTTTTAGCTAAGTAAACATAAGCTCAGAAAGAGTAAAAAATGAGAGCATAGAGTAAGAATCTATCAGCCAGGAAAGAATCAACAATAAATGAATCTAATTTCTTTAACTAGAGAATCAATAATTTATGTTCAAATTCTCAATTAATAAATATGGGTTACACGAACACGTTAATTAAGGAGCCATATTTTCACATACATTTATTGAACACTTCCTAAATGCCAACACTGTTCCAGGCTTTGAGAAGAAAAAATGACGTATAAGTAATACCCCTGCCCTCATGGAACTTGTGTTTCAGTGGTTAGAAACAGGAAAGAAAAAAAAACACAAGAAAGATATCAGAAATGACAAGTAGTATGAAGAGCATTAAACTTGAATGTGAACATGTGACTACTTTAGATCGACTGTTTAAAGGAGGGCTTCTTTGAGGAGGTGACATTTTAGTTGACACCAGAATGACAGAGCAGAAAACCATAAAGAGATCAGGAGGAGGAGCATCCCAGGCAAGAGAAACAGTTCCTGAAATGATCCCAAGGCCAGAGTGAGCCTGGCCTATCTGGGAAGCAAAAAACCCAGTGTGTCTGGAGAGGAATGTTCAAGGAGGAGAGTGGCGTGATACGAGTTCTGAGAGGTTGCCAGGAGTTGGGATGGCTGGATGGGAGAATAGAAGGGGAACAGAAAGAAATGAACAAGAGCGCTAATTTCAGGCTAATCAGAAATTCTTTAATATGTTGCTCTTTTTGGAAGTTTTTCTGTTAGTTCACAATCCTGCCTTAGCAAGTACTGAAACATGAATATAACACTTATTATTTGATATTTTAAGAAGATGCCATCCCTTAGGTTATCACCTTAAATTATCAATGACCACAGGGTAGCACTGAAAAAAATACATCTGTAGAAAGTATAATAAAGTGGGATGAATAGGTATTAATTTCAAGCGATATCCGGGAGGTAAATTTTCAGTAATACTTGAATTGAGTCTGTTTTATACTGATTTGCCCTTTTCTATTCATGGAGTGTAAAAGATAGTCTTAGCTAATGATTTAGATTCACAGATTCTGATCGATGTTTTCTGGTCCAAAAAGGTGTTTTAAGGGATTCTCAAATTTCTCTTATATTCTAATATTTACCTGTTGTGTAAGATTTTATTATAAGCAAATTTTCAAAAGCAGTGTATTTTTAAGGCTGTTGGTACTGAAGCCCAAGCAATTAAAATGTAAATAAAGAGGCCCACTGCCCTCTGTGACCTCACACAAATCAGATTATCAATCAAAATCTCAGTTCCTCCTGCAAAAACTGGGATATATGTTTAGTTTCCAACTAGAATCTCAATAAAGAGATTTGATTTTATTGGATAAAATTATTTCTATAAATATAACATTGATATTTTACAAATTTTAATTGGCAATAGATTCTAGAGCTGACATTGCACTGACCTCAGGATTACTCCCATGTCACCCATTCCCAACCAGAAGCTTTCTTGTGTAAAGTCCACAAAAACTGTCAACAACCACACCATGTAATGGTGGTTTGAATTTGCAAATACTTTCTCTCAGCAATCACAAAGCCATATCCAGAAATATTCATTAGTAATTATATTTGCATCTATTAAATGTAGATTAAGAGGATTTTATTTTAACAAGATTTTATTTACCAACTAATTAAAATGACAATTTATTACAAGTATGAAAATAATTAACTTAGAATTAATAGAGTAGTATAGCTTTTCTGGTTGTAAGAGAGAAATAAAATCATTTCTCTCCCACTCTGTGGGCCTTGTTTTGCACAGCTACTTATACCAGTCATTGTTATTAATTTCACATTTTTACTTACTCTTTATTTTCCTAGACATTTGAATTCTGGTGCTGTCAATTTCATAAAGGTCTTTTAAATGTGCTATGTATCAAAAGCAGTTGTTTAAATAAGCTTTCAGTTCTGACAGCTTTGCTCTTGATACTTTTCACAGCAGCAGCAAGGAGAGAGCATTTTACCGTCAGTCATGGCTTTCTCTGTAATGCTTCCTTTTTCTTCCTCCAATCAAAGTAAGTATGTCCTTACAACTAGCATTACCCTGCAAAATGTTTCCTCATGTTTAATGAACATGACCCTCAGTATAATGAACAACAACAAATAAACAAATGAAATCCCGAGACTCCCTTATAGAACAGGGAGAATTATTACATTATTTCCTTCATACATCAGTCAGTGTCATCTCCATATTATTTGGTCAAATGTCAGTAAATGAACTTAAAAAAAAAAAGTTTCTTTGCCGGCATGATAATTAGATCATTAGTTGGCCAAGCAGAAATTTACTTAACTTGAAAATATAATGTTTAGAAAGCACAAATGCAAGTAACTATACACTCCTACCTCTGACATTTTCAAATACAACTTCATCTTCCCCTTTCTTCCATCAAAAAAAAAAAATCTGTTGTCTTAAGATAAAAGGGCCACAAAACTCCAAGACTTAATCCCTGCTTCAGGCTAATGACAAAAAAAATTTTTCATTTTTTTAGTTCACATCCTGAAAAAAATTCCCTTGACAGAAAATGCTCTGAACTAGACTCCGAAAGGCAAATGCATTTGCTTCATTTCAGTTTTTCAGGATGACAAAGGAGAGAAGAGTCATGAAGAAACACAGAAGTTGACCTCAACAAAATCTGTTTCAAATATTAATATATTTTTTAGAACGTTGGACAACTCCAAATTTCAAATGTTATGCTAGAAATAAATATTTGAATGACAGAACACCTTACCCTTGTACACCCAGGATTAAAAATCATATCATATTTATTTCTAATCATGTCACCGCACTGCTACTGTTTTCTGGGCTGCAAATAAATGACTTATTCATAATAATGTGACACAGTTATGTATGATTGATTGGTATGAAATAGAAAGGGACTTTGTCCTCCGTGTAAGCTTAGAACAGGGCCTGTTCAGTGCCCGCTATCCGTCCATCTGCAACCAGCCAGCTGAATTACCCTTCTGGTAAGAGACTCAGTAGATTTTCTCACAGTATAATATCCACTCTACAATAAATTACCAATCCCAATTGCCTCTGTTTTAAGACATTTCTAGATTGCAGTTCATCATAATTCTATGACTTGAACCTTATTTAGGACTTTTAACCATCTCATCATAGTTTTTCAAGGTTCAAGGAGAAAAAGACAAGCAGACAAAGTACTCCTCAATTTTTGTTTCTCTTATAAGAGAAAACACTGTTATTGATAAAACAATGAGTAGTATAGAAATCTTCTTGACTCTCCATACCTTAAAGCTTTTCCTTTTCTTTGATTTTTTTCCTTCTGTTTCAATAATTAGGCCAGGGAAGGAAGAAAGGAATTTCTAGTCTAGTGGTCACGCTCCACATACTATAATTTTGTTGCCGTTTTTCCCCTAGCCAAATAGTGCCATTAATCAGCAGGAAAAATATGCAGCAAAGTATCTATACATCCTCGTATTATCCCCAACAGAGAGCTGAGAATGAAAAAGTTGCTTCTGGAAGAACTTCTGTCACAGTAAAGAACTATGGTGGCGTGCCCAGAACCTTGGAGCAGGATCACTGTTACTCTGGGTTAATTTGAGCTTTGGTTATACATCAGTACAAGGAAAATTTAGTGAATTCACTTAATGAATGAGCATTCATTTAAAAACTGCCTTTCTGTATAGCCAAAGTCTTGCTTCCAGAATAATTAAAGTCAGTCTGAGACACATGTTTACCCAGAAATTTCAGTTATTTATCCTACTTACGAGGTTTATGAATACTAACTCTTAAAAAAACTAAAAACTGACCAAATCTACTACTGATATTTTACTTTGGCAGTACAGTTCAGTTTAGTACACTGTGATTTCTATTGATTGTTGTATTTCCTTTGTTTGGTAAAACTCTTCCTTTGATTACATTGATTCTAGAAGTCCCAGTTATTTTGTCTGGAATCACATGGGTAGTGCTTTGAATTACTCTAACATGTAACACTAAAATATTCATTTGATTGTTTGAAAATTACCTTAAATCTTAAAATATGCATTTTAAGCATTCTGAAATAATGAAAATACTGCATCTTCCATTTTTTCTCAGATTCAGTTCATATGAATCCTGATTCCATTAGTGAATATTTAATCTTGACATTCTGGATGATACACATATGAAAAGATAGTTGTATCAGTAAGAGTTTATTCTGCGTATATGTCATTGCATGTTAGTTATGCAAATAAGTGGCATATCTGTAGTTTACATTAATATTTAGCTACAAAACCAATAACGAACAAAAATTATTGGTAAGTGTAAGAGGCTTTATGTGTAAGCTCAATCTGCATATTAATAATAGAATACACATTTAATAAGTAGATATTCATGAGACTTAGAATTTAGATAGATAAATGGACTAAAATAAGACAAAACTGAAGTCACGACTAATCCCAATAACCATTTTCCGCTTTATATTTGCATATAAAATAGGAAGCAACTCCCTGGTACCATTAATTTTTTTCTTCTTAAGCAAAAATAATTTACTATCAACTATTTAAGGAATCAAAATAAGAAATCACTTCTGAAAATGCAAATTACTTAAACAGATGGCAACTGCTACACATCTCAAAGGAGAATTTTAACTTTACTAATTAAAAAAAATAAGAGTACAAAACAACATACACAGAAAACTATACCAAAATAGGACTTGCCCTGAAACTAGCCCACCTCACTGTCGGTAGATAGAAGACATCTGTAAACATCTCATATTTGATGTTAAACTAATTCAACTACAGCCGCAAAAGAAAACATGATTCTAACATTTGCACTCCGAACTTTGCAATATATCCCCAAATAGGTTTTGTTCCCCTCCCTGATTCACCACAGTTTAGGGCATCGTTGGGCAATTTCCATCCACTTTTTTTTAGAAACTAGTGAAAAATACACCTTCCTAGGCAGGATTGCTAACTGTAGGAAGCTATGTGTTGCTGCAAATTTGGTGGAAATACCACGTTTGATCCAAACGTGAGTTTTAGTTGCGATGTTTCAGTCCACCAGCGAAATGAATCCTGATGGCCATAAGGAGATCATGCACCTCCCCAGGTGGATGACTTACTTCATTCTAACCAACACCGGCACTGGGAAGAGGACAGCAGGCACAAAACGCTGGGAAATGGCCGCGGGAGCCCCAGACTTAACTCTACAAAAATATCTAGAGAAAAGGGGAGAAAACTGGCTTTTGCAGATGAAAGGCCTCAGAAGACTTCTGTCAACAGACATTTTAAAGATTAGAGAAGGATTAAAATGAAAGTGAGCATCTTTGTTAGGGGAAATGGCACCGACAAAATGGGATCAATAATCTGATCGTTTCTCCCCACCGGTGTTTAACCAGACCCGAGGTAAACTGCAATAAAGAATGAACATCACAAAGTACAGATCAGCTTAAGGGTCAGGAGAGATAAGAAGCGGAGAGCACAATATCCACCTGTCCCTTTTTCTTCCTTTAGAAACAAAATCAAATCCCATAAGAAGCTTTAAAGTTCCAGCAAGTAACAAGACATTACATTTTAAAAACGCTAATATGCCAATTCTAGATATCAACAACTTTGAACATTCAGAACCTCATGTTTTCCACAAAAATCTGTTATAATGGGCACTGTTTGTGTATCTGTCACAGGATTTGATTTTAAGGTGCTTTGATCAAACCTTGGATAGCTTTGGTCAATTCTCCACAAGTTATTTGTTTTCCCGAAGATCTTTCTGTGCCAATGTCTGAAAAGAAAAATATGATAATTTTTCATGAGGAAAAATGAAATTCTTATTGAAGGAATTCCATAAAGTTCATGTAAATTTAGCACAACAATAAATGGGCTTTTCTCAATTTTATTTTTGAAAATTTTCATAAAAAATTTAAATCTTAACATAAGCTATTGGAACACTTTTAAAAGAAATGTTTACAGAAAATAAATATGAAACAAAATGTAATGTAATAAATTAAAATGACATTTTAACATATTCTAAAGCTAGCTATATATGTCTTCCATTAAAATAGAGCATGGCAAATACTGCATTCATTTTATAAACAACCAAAGAGGTTAAAAGCAATTTAAAGTGCTCCCACACAATCCGAAAATAAGTTTCCAATAATTGAATCCAAAGTTCTTGAGATCATAAAAATCTGTAATAAAAAAGTTTTAAGATCAAATATAATAAAAGTATAATTTGTGCCTATCAAAAACAAAAAGCTTTTAAGCATTATGATAGTTAAAATCCTTCAGTGCATTAATCCTCTAACAACTGTTTCAGTCAAGGGAATGTTGTGAGGTCAGGTTTGAATTTTTTTGAAACTTAGTTTGAAATTGTATGTATTCGCTTTGAAGAGAACTTGCTTTATGTAGCACCTAACTCTCCAGGAACTCAAAAGACTTCACTGACTTAGATCCTGACTTTAGCCTGGTTCGTTGGTGCAGTTTTAATTTTTGTATCTAGTGAAAATCCATGTGAAGGGCAAACCACTAGATTGATGATATGTCTCCCGGCAAGCCCATTCTCGCCAATGGGTACAATAATACTGGACAGACGTTAAAGAATCACTTGGTGGCTTACCAACTCCAGAAATTCTATTTCTGTTTGGAGAGCTTCATAAGCACTTTGCATGTCGTCTTCCTTACAAAGTTCTAATTCTTTCTTAAGTCTGTTTTAAAGGAAAAATTCACTCTATGAGTTCAGCAATAAACTTTTACAGCAAGTTTTGGTTATATGGATAGTGGCATATTTGAGTTTAACACTAAAGAGTTTGGAAAGAAATTTTAATTCTCTAAAGACTATATAAAATTTGCAGAAGAAAAAAAAGCTTCCATAAAGAAAAAAGCAGACTAAATGCACAATAGGCAATTTTAGTTAGTTAAAAGAGCATCGCAGTTTAGTGGGAAAAATATAGTACTGTCTGAAGAGCTCTGTATTAGTCCTGGCCACTAACAAGCTGAATAACTTGGCTAACTCATTTCGCCTCTCCGAACCTAACCTGAAAAATTTTAATTACAGAAAAAATTGACCTCTGAGATTTCTTCTTGCACTAAAATTAAACATTAACTTTATAGTACACATATGTAATTAGAATATATTTTAATTTTAGAGTAAGAAAGCAATACTTCTTTCTTCCAGTTAAGTCTTTAATCCTTAGAATATTCTGAAATTAAAAAAATATTTTATGTCTGTATTTCATGTAAAAAATAGTGAAAAGTCTTCTATTTCTAGCATTACAGACTTCCAAAAAGAAAAACATAAGCAAAAGCCATGAATGGCAGTTGGAGAGGTAGAGAGCAAGGGCAGCCGGGCAGGTGAGGCCAACCTAAGGGCGGATACCAAGAGCAATCCTGATCTCACAAACCTAAGCCAGTTGGGCCAGCCCCAAGGTGCAGAGAATAGATCAGCTCGAACCTCTGCTGAGCTCCAACCCTTAAGGAAAGTCTGAAGGGGTCCTAGGCCAGTGGCATTCCCTGTACGCTAGGAGAAGCAAAAGAAAATCCCCTTGGAAGGAAAGTTGAACATATTTAGACCTATAGGCCTCCCACAGATTAAGAGGAAACCATGAGCTCAAAATCAGAGATCACCCAGCGTCCAAGAAGGCAAGTAAAAGTTAGAAGACACAATAAATAATAGAGTATATCCATAATATATGAAGAAGTACAAGTCAATAAGAAAAAGACAACACAATGGAAAATGGGCATACAAGCGCGCACACACACACACACACCCCCATACACACACCTCTACCAGATTATCCACAAAATGTGCTCAACTTTGTTAGTTATCAAAGAAACAGAAAAGAAAAACACAATGAAATGCTCGACACACATCAGAATAGCTAAAATGTAAAACAAGCAACAAGTATTGACAAAGATTATGACCATACGCCATAGGGGCTGCTTCTTCATATTTGGTTGCAGAATGAAGATGAGGAGAAGTGTGGCTAACTCCCAATGAACATGTAGTGTGATTGAGAAATAAACACTCACTGCACATCACTGAGGTTGTTTGCTTCTGAAGCATAATTTAGTCTAGGCCGTTGGGGGTGGGGTGGGGGGCGGAATTAGAAAGTCTGGAGAAACTGAACATTGATGGCCACTAACACTCAAAAAACAAGAGGCACAAGGCCTTCTGATGGAAAAACATTCCATCTATGCTATAGCTTTGCCAAAAAATTTCAACCTAAATTTGCTCAAGCTTTTAGATCCAATTACCAATTTCCAAAAAATATATTAGGTCAAACAAATATATTTAACCATACAATGGGAACATAATCAACTACATCCAAATTGTGGGAAACTCTACAGGATAAAAAATGTAATTTCCTTAGGGTGCCTGGGTGGCTCAGTCGGATAAGCATCTGACTTCAGCTCAGGTCATGATCTCACAGCTCATGGGTTCAAGCCCCACATCAGGCTCTGACATCTCAGAGCCTGGAGCCTGCTTCAGATTCTGTGTCTGCCTCTCTCTCTGACCCTCCCCCACCCATGCTCTGTCTCTATCTCTCAAAAATAAATAAATGTTGAAAAATGTGTTTAAATCTTAATTTCCTCAACAAATAAATTACAAGTTTAAAAAATAAAAGAAAATAGGGGAGCTTCAAGATTAAAAGAGATTTAAAAGACATCAGGTCACTGTCATATGTAGACCTTATCTGGAACATAATACAGACAAACAAAAAACTGACACCTATAAATTGTAAGTGTGAATACTGACTAGATATTTGATATCAGTTAATTATTATTTGTTCAATTGCTATTAATTATTTTATGTGTAATAATGGACTCCATGGTTTTTAAAAGTTATTTCTTAAGAGACATACTAAGATAAATATATAATAATGATATGATGTACATGATTTGCTTCAAGTAATACAGAAGAAAAACAAGTGGAGACATAGATGAAACATGACTGGCCATAAATTGATAACTGTTAAAGTTGAGTGATCAGTGCATAAGATTCATTATATTTTTCTTTTTTACCTTTGTACGTGCTTTAAATCTTCTAAAATAATTCTCTTAAGAAACAGAGCTTAGCAAAGATAGCAGTCATAAAGTCAAAATACAAAAATCTGTTATATTTCCGTGCACAAGCAATAAACAATTAGAACATGTCACTTAAATTAAAACCACCATTTTCAACAGCGTCCAACACTGCAAGGTACCTAAAATTAAAACTTACCAATGATGTGCAAGATCGACAAACAGAAAATTCTAAAGTTTTATTAAAATATATTAGAAAAACAAATTGAGGTATCCTAAGTTCATAGACAGGAAGTCTCAGTTTAATAAAGACATAAAGTCTCTCAAAAGTAACTATGATAGTAAGTACAACTATAGCCAAAATCACCACAGATTTTCATGGATATGATAAGTTGATTCAGAACTGTATATAAGGACACCTGGGCTGGGTGGCTCAGTCTGTTAAATGTCCTACTCTTTTTTTTTTAAGTTTTTTATTTATTTTGAGAGAAAATGGGCAAGCAGGGGAGGAGGGAGGGAGGGAGGGAGGGAGGGAGAGAGAGAGAGAGAGAGAGAGAGAGGAAATCCCACACAAGGCAAGGCTCGATCTCAGGAACTGCGATCATCATGACCTGAGCCAATGGGACACTTAATCGAATGAACCACCTAGGAGCCCCGTTGCATCCTACTCTTGATTTCAGCTCAGGTCATGATCTCAAGGTTCCTGGGGAGAAGCCCTATGTCAGGCCCCACACTCTCAGCACAGAGCCTGGTTGGAATTCTTTGTCTTTCTCTCTCTTTACCCCTCTCCCGCTCACACATGCACACTCTCTCAAAATAAATAATAAAATAAAAGCATTAAAAAAAAGAAATGTACATAAAAAGTAAACAGCCAAGTATAGCCAACATGCTCCTGATGAAGACCGAAAGAGACAAAGGGGGTGTCATACCTTGTATCATGACTCCTTATCAAGTAATTAAATAGTTAAAATGGAATAGTATGCATTTAGTAGTAATTAACACAGTCTTACGCAGAAATCAACAAAGTGACCAATGAAACAGAAGAGAAAGTATAATATGAAATATATCCACGTTATTTTATTATTTTTAATAAAAGATGTGACACTGTAGATCACTAGAGGAAGAAGAAACCATTCAATAAATGTTGCTGGGACAAGTGGTTATCCGTGTGCAAAAAAAAATAAAAATGGATCTTGTTATACACATAAAATCAATTTCATATAAACTAAACACTTAAATGTGAAAGGCAAACCTTACAAATTGTTAGAAAAAATATAGGACAATATCCTTGCGATCTTAGATGGGGGAAGAGTTCTAGAACAAGACACAAAAATGCTAACTGCAACAAAAAATGACTGATAATTTAAACCACAGCAAAAGTAGGAATTCCAGTAAAGCACAACAATATAAAGAACTCCAAAACACAAAGCAAAAACAAAAAGCTTCATAAGTTGGGAGAAGATATCTTCAATCTGTAATAGACAAAATCCAAAACTATTAAAAAATATAAAAATAAAAATCTTCTAGAAACCAGTAAAAGACAAATACTCAAAAACCCAGTAGCAAAATAAGTATGGAACATTTTACAGAAAAGAAAACACATGGTCTATTAACATGAAAAGAAGCTCAATCACATAGATGGTAGGGCAATGCAGATCAAGACCACAAAATACCATCTTACGTCCCCTGAGATTGGCAAAAGTTAGTAAGTCTGAAAATATTGAAGAAGTTGGAGATCAGTGGGAAATTTTATCACGTGCTAATGGAAATATAAACGAGTTTAATCACTTTGGAAAAATAGTTTGTTGTTATCATGTAAAGTTCAACATTCGTGTGCCTTATATGCAGCAGTTCTGCCAGGAGTAAAACTTTAACTCTTACGCGTGTGCACCAGGATGATCACCTGAGCACTGCCAGTGAAAACAAAAACTGGAAGCAACCCAAATGTGCACTGAAAAGAGAAAAGAGTGGCGCCTGGGTGGCTCAGTCGGTTAAGCGTCTGACTTCGGCTGTCATGGTCTTGAGTTTGTGAGTCTGAGCCCCGCATCAGGCTCTGTGTTGACAGCTCGGAGCCTGGAGCCTGCTTCGGATTCTGTGTCTCCTTCTCTCTCTGCCCCTCCCCCACTTGTGCTCTGTCTCTCTCTACCAAAAATAGATAAAATATTAAAAAACAAAAAAAAGAGAAAAGAAAGTTGTGATATATTCACATATCTACACTCAACAACATAGGTGAGTTTTAGAAACTAAGTTGAATAAAAACAGTATCATACCATTTTTACATAACTCAAATATAAACAAAAATAAACAATATGCAGACATATATATAAATGTATGGCATACATTTAAATAAATCATAAGGTAACAAAGAAAATTATATATAAGAAAATGGACTAAATGCCATATCTCACACACACACACACACACACACACACACACACACACACACACAAGGAAATGAAACACAGTGTAGGACCACAATTACATGTGGAGTAAGGAAGGGTATGGAATAAAGGAGGAGCCATGGCTAAATGCAAGGTCTAGTTTAGTTCACAGGCGCCTATTATATTATTATACTTCAGAACTTACACATAGTTAGGGAAGAAAAACATAATTGTAGGGATGGAAAAGGAAACAATACCCTATATATGTGAAGTTCAATGTGTTCTGTGAACTTCTATGAATTTAATAGTAAATAGGAATCCTGAAGGAATGCTTACATAGGAAAGATAGAGCAAGTTATTAATTTTTGAGCATTAGATGTTTACACAAGCATAAAAGCCTTATAATGAATATTTTTAAAAAGTGGAAAACTGAATGGAGAGTTACAATGTACTGTGGAGGCTGCTCTAAAATGTACTTCAGACCTCATTTGAATATATTTATCTTTTCAACTAAAATAGTAGAGATCTTTCTTCCCATCATCCCATCCATACCTGCTCCTTCCTCTTTTCAGTTCAAACGGACCGCAGGTTGCCTAAGACTGTTTATGCCCATCAGCACTGGGCAGTGACCACTTTCCCTTTCAGTTAGCTAACAATAAAAATGAGAGACTACTGAAATTAAGGAGGGCAGTTAGAGCAAATTATAGGAAGTATTTCACTATTCAGCATATAATCAAGCTGTAGAATTTAGATCTGTACTTGAAGAAAAAATTGCTGTTGCTAGCTTTAAAAGAGGCTAGATAATAATGGTATGAATATTAATACATTTGCAGCTAGCCAAAGCCATATAATGGTAAGCAGATCTCATGCTTCAGTGCATAGACTGATTGCCTATAGGAGTCAAGAAGGACTTCCTTCACCTGCTGCACAATAACTAAGGGCAGTTTGCATTGGTTATTGTCAGCTTTCTCTGAATCATCAAATGATGACAAGGATGGGCCAATATTGCTAGTTAGCTTTGCAAAACTTATGTTCCATGTATTTTTATGATTTCCTGCGCCATTCCAATTTTTTTGTTACTTCTGAGTGCTAAAGAAAAGCCTTTACTGGAAGAACACTCTTTTAAGCTATAGGACTGTACATAAGTACTATTTAAGTGGAAAGAAGGAAAAACTTCACCCAAAGTCCTAGTACACAAACTCAAACGACACTAAAATTTAGGTATATTTCGTCACGGTCTTTTGTTTCCCTATAATAGGGACTATGTACACTTACTTCCTAGTTTTTTCTTTTGCTCAATGTTATTACTTACATTTCCCCCAGTTAATTACACATGCCAGTTCATACCATATAAGAAAAATATGTAGCGATCCAAGTGGCTACATCAGAGTTAACTTAATCATTCATTTATAAGTTGTTTTCTACGTTTTTCTACTATAAATAACATTTCTATGCACACCTTTGTACATAAAGTTTCTTCTGTACTTAGAATTGTTTTCCTTAAGACAGAGCTCAGAGGTGGACTCTTAGATTAAATGGCATAGATATTTTTAAGTGCTTACAATGATTGATTTTATGTACATAAAATTGCATTCCAAACATATGCAATGAATACTGCCACAGCAATGTATTATCTCCATACCATACTCTTGTCAATTTTGGTATGGTCATTTAAGAATGGCTTTCAAAATTTGATAGGAAAATTGTATTTACTGGTTTCAATTTGCATTTAATTGGTAAGCAGTATAACTGCATTACTATTTGACTTATTTGCCCTGTTATCCCTACTAACTTGTATAGTGTATGAGACAAAGTATGCATTCTATGCATGTTTGTTGGATAAATACATGAATAAAACTATCGACTTTAGTGTTTTCTGATTTTTCATCAGCTGATTATTTGGTAAGCTGTTATCTGTTGTTTATCATAATGACTATAAATTTCTCCCAGTTTATCATCCCATGATGCTGACTTTTTTGACACATGAAATTTTAAATCTTACATGCTAAGTCTATTAATCTTACACTTTTTTGGTTTCCTTGATCACACCAGAGTTCTGGTGTTCACAGACACCAGAGTTCACAGACAGTAGTTCTATCTACTTTTTGCTAGTGTTTCCTTGGCTTGACTGTCTTAGTATTCCTTCTGTATATTAACTCATATGAAAATTATTTTAGTGCCACTTAAACACATACTATTTTTTAAGACATGTAGGTCATCCTCTCTCACGTACAATTTATTTCTGCAACTAGGCTTCAAAGTTGAATGTGTGAAATCAGGGTTTTGGTGTCCTAATCATCCTTTCTTCAGTCCAGGCCACAAGCAGACAGTTACGAACCTTCACAGGTGTGTCAGTCTGAACCAGAGAGATCTGTTGAGAAGGAGGTAAAAGAGAGTGGGGTCCTGCCAGCGGCTATTATTGCAAATCCTGGGCGAGCTGAATTAGGCATCTTCTTTAACCACATACTTTCTATCACCTTCCTTACCCCCATGCCAAAAGGGGTTATTCGTAAAAGTAACATGTGAAAATGGAAAAAAAAAATCTGTTTTCCTTCAAAGACACCAATGATTTTTGAAAATGATTATTGTAACATTATACATGGCTTGTACAATAAATAGGCAAAATTATTTCAAAGTTTAGGAACATTTACGAATAGTCACATTTATATCAGAATATAATGTTTAAAATAATCAATTGACTCTGTCATCAAAGTTTCCCTTGTATTTACTTAGAAGCTTTAATAACCATAGAATGTGCCAAGAGTTCACAAAACAGGAGATTTCTATTAGCTTGAAGGCTACATAATCAATGCTGTAGAGACACTTCTGTTAGTGAATAAATGATGAAGTTTTACTAGAAAAGATGCAGAGTCAACAGAAATATTCAACATAGCTAAGAATAATCCTGGAATTAAATGGAGATTTTCATTTTTTTTTATAAATGCTAAAGAGAGAGAGAGAGAGAAAGAGAGAGAGAGAGAGAGAGAGAGAGAGAGAGAGAGAGATGGTATGGATTGGCTATAGATATATAATTATTTGACTAGTATTTTCCAGAAACTTTACTGTTGAGATCTTGTTATACTTACCCACATAGAGTTCATTTTTATTGATAACACAGAGTACTGCAAAATACATGTGCATTATTTTCTCACTGTCACCTGAATAACAATTCCTGTTACTCTACTAAATAATGCTTATTCTGTTTTTTTTTAATGTTTATTTTTGAGAGAGAGAGAGAATGAGCAGGGAGCAGCAGAGAGAGAGAGAGAGACAGGAACAGATCCGAAGCAGGATCTGTGCTTGTCAGCATAGAGCCCAATGAGGGGGGCTTGAACTCATAAACTGTGAGATCATGACCTGAGCTGAAATCAAGAGCCAGTTGCTTCATCAACTAAGCCATCCAGGTGCCCCAATAATGCTTATCCTAAATAATGCTATAGAAACACCCCCATAAGTATTTAGGGATACATGTATAAAAATGTTTTCAACTATGAAACTTTAAAAACTCTTGTACATCCATCAGAGGGAGAAAGGCTACATAAATATGGCATCTCCATGCATTAGCAGTAAAAAAGAATGACACTGATCAGTACAAACCAACATGGGAAACGTCCATAATATTTTGCTAAGTAATAAAGCAAATTGCAGCCCAGTAAGTGCTAAACACACACACACACACACACGACGTGTGTGTGCACACAGACACACACACAGAGATACATAAACCCTGAAAGGATGCATGTCAAACTTTCAACAATGGTTACGTGGGGGGGGGGGGGGGTTCTGAAGTAAGGTGATAAGAGAGGAGACTTTGATGTTTTACAGTTTTGTAGTGTTTGAATTTTGGATTCAGTCAACATAACCTACTCTCAAAATTTAAAAACACCTCTACACATTTGGTAAAATAAAAAATATAAATGTGTGTAAATATACACATTTATCTGTGTATCTTTTAGAGAGGCTGGGAGTGTCTGAATACCATCCTGTATTTATGCCTTCTTATAAATCGAAGGACCATCAATGTGACCTCTACATTCACCTTAACTCGATGGCTTTTTCACTGAAAAGGCAACAGCACTGATTTACTACTTCATATAAATGCATTTAGAGTCTCTCAGTAGGAGGTGTATATTAACTTTTGTTCAGTTTCCATTGCAAATATCTCTTCACAAAGCCTCACTATCTTCAAATGTTCAGAAGGACAGCCCCATGCTGTTGACTCTGCAGCTCTGTTTCTGAAATAAACTTCCTGTTGTATTAAACAGGCACAAATATTGGTTATAAAAAAATGTAAAACCTTCTAGAAAGATGTTTTGTGGGTAAGAAAAATGCCTGAAATGCTTCAAGTTGTCTGGCATGTCACTATTTGGAGCAAATAAAAAGTCATGATCAAGAGCTGTATTTTGTTGACCCTGGTGCTGGGTAATAATAAAAAAAATATTTTCTGTTGGGAGTTTGAAAGGGCCCAATATATAACATTCTTCTTTCCTCGCTGAATTCTGCCCTATTGAGAAATAAGCAAAGCAGAAGATACTGCATTTACTACGAATATGGCAGATACTGGAGAATGTGGCTTATATCTGCAAGCAAAGGACTGACTAATATTGAGCCCCAGAATTAGACTAAGGTAATACACACACCATTAAAGGCACAACTGGATGCCATAAGCTTTCTCTTATGTAGTCCTATCACCGTGAAGCTTATGGGACAGAAGAGCAGAGTGGAACATACACTATGTGAGGTAGGCCACCTTCCAAAGAGACAGGCCAAAGAAAGGGGCTAGCTCCAGCTTACCTTGCCAAACTCACCAGTCAGACTGAGTTGCTCGTCCTCACCTTCGAAAAAGAAAGGAGGGTGTTGGGGAAAGGCTGGAGGGGTTAAACCCGTAAAAGTCAGGAGTGAAGAAAAGAATTCCATGGGGCTATCCCAGTGGTGGGAATATACCATGCTTTTGTAAATAACATTCAAAATAGGTGAAGGACTTTATCTTCTTTGTAGTGAAAATAAAATTATATCAATCGCTGGAACATTTGTTGAACACCATGTGCCCTTGATTGTGCTAGATGTGAGACTGGTCGAAAAATGAACAGGAAGTAGAGGGAATCCTCAGTCAAGTGGGATAGGTTGATACACATAACTATCATAGAATATGATTAATGATATAACAGAATTACAAACATATTCTCTATGAACACAGAGAAAGGAAAAGTAGAGGAGAGTTTTCATAATTTATTAGAGTCATTTATTCATTTATTTATTTAATGCCTACTATATGCCAAGCTCTGCACCGATGTCTTGGATTCTGAGTATGCAATGGTAAACTGAGTAGACAAGATCCCTCCTCTTGTTGAGCACATGGCAGAGAGAGATACTAACAAGATAAATCACATAAATATGTAGTTACAAAATAGAATTTGTGCTCTAAAGGAAAAATACAGGTTGTTATTTTAAAAAAATAACAGAGGGAGGGCTTCTCTGAGCAAACATTTCAATCGAGATCTAAAGGACAGGGTATGTTCCACCTAGGCAGGAGACATGCAGGCAAAAGGGCTGGCAGACAATTTGGGGAGAAGGAAAGGTAGAGACAGAGGTTCTCAAATGGAAAAAAAAGCTTGGATTGCTTGAGGCAGCATAGTGAAGAGGGGACCATGGCTGAAAATAACATCAAGGAGATGGTCAGAGGCTACATTGTGACAAGGCCACACTAAGGACTTTAGGTTTTATTATGTTCATTATGAAGTCATTGAATGATTTTAATGAGGGGATGACATGACTCAATTTACAATGGATCAGCCTGTGCAAGAGTGGGTGAGTGGGAGAGAAGAAGTAGAGAAGAGGAGAGACTTACTGTGATCCAGGTGAGAGAGGGTAGTGGCTAGAACTAGGATGTTAGCAATGGGGAGAGAAAATTGGAAGGATTCAAGAAATATTTTGCAGACAAAATCAATAAAACTTGGTTATGGATTAGGGTAGGGTGAGAATGATGAGGTTTGTAAATATGTCAAAACTGCCTGCTACATTTTAGGTTTGACCAAAACCCATAAAAAATGACACCTGAGCTGGGCCTTAAGGACTAAGTTAGATTTTAGCTCATAGAGAAGAAAGAAAGATACTGAGGTGTGAAGAAGTCCTGTGGCATATTTGGAATTCCTTAAATGGTATTCTGATGCAATAGTAGTATAGGGCACAGATTACGAAGACCTTTGAACTCCACATCCAAGTACTAACCAGGCCCGACACTGCTTAGCTTCTGAGACCAGACTAGAACAGGCATGTTCGGAGTAGTATGGTCATAGACAAAACCTTTGAACTTCTGATAAAACTTTTGTGCTTGCTTTTTTGCTTATTTAATCAGGGCAGCATCACTTCAGATCTATGATTATATCAAACTGTTGGGTATTCAGGACTGGAGCTTAGGAAAGAGAGATTCAGGACAAGTATTTGGAAATCATATGTGATCATTAAAACCATTACAACATATGAGCCAGCCCATAAAGAATACAAAGGAAGAAGACAATCAATGATTAACCTTTAGGGATCCCCTGCATTTAAAGGACAGGTGGAAGGAAAAATGAGAAAGAAGCTTGAAAGTCACGAAATCCACATGGATAATATGAAGTCAAAATGTAATCGTAAGTAATTATATAATTATACCTAATTATAGAGCATTTCTATGTTCCAAACACTGTTCTTAATTTTTACTATACCCTTGTGAGGTAGGTGCTATTATGAACCTCATTTTATAGATCTAGAGACTGAGGTACAGACAAGTTAAATTGTCCAAGACTACTCACTTAGTAAACAGCAGAGCTGAGATTCCAAGGGGTTTGTAATCTTAATCTCTATGGTTACTGTCTCTTAAGAACCTGAGATTTATCATTTCTATCCTCCCTGAACTATATGAAAAAACAAAACAAAACAAAAGAAACAAAAATCACAACAACTAGATCAGTCATTATTGTACAACCTTCTGGGAGCTTCTTATGGATTAGCCCAACCTTTGATTTAAGTGTTAATCACAGCGATATTCTACAAGTTAGCTGACTTAACATGATCCCACACTCTTCAAAATAGAACCTTTTAAATAAATAAGCATCTTGGTATTTACAAACAGGAAAAGATTACCTAAAGCAGAGACCATCAAACCACTGTGAATGTAAGTACCGAGTCTACAATAATGGATGACATCACAATAGTGTCCAACAAATAACCTGAACATGGCAGATTAACTTAAAAAATCATTAAAAAAGAATTCCAATAATGTAGACAGAATAAAATATGTATAAAAATTTCCAATTACTAAAAGTAGAAACAATAAGCTCATACAAATAAGCTAACAGTAATTTTTTTTTATAATTGCTTTCTTACTGGTTCAAGTTTAATAAAAGTAGGAGTACAATTATAATAACCTTAAAATAAAACTGGTTCTCAACTGGGGACAATTTTACCCACCCCTCTCTGCCCAGGGGACATCTGGCAATATCTGGAGACGTTTTTAATTGGCAAGGCTGGGGGTGGAAGGTGCTACTGGTATCCAGTGGGCAGAGGCCAGGGATGCTATCAAACGCTTAAATTGCATAGGGCTGCCCTCTCACAACAAAGAACAACCTGGTCCAAAATGTCAACAGTGTGAAGTTTGAGAAATCCTGCCATAAATATAGCATCTATACCCACAGAAGTTAAACCTGAAAATTTAGGAAAAAGGCAACAGAATTCAGTATACGTTTGAACAGAATGTTCAAATGGAACAGAATATTCCAAAGTTAGGGATAAAACCTACTTAATTTTGGCCTTCATGATATTGAATAAATGTCATATCATTTCTTGCCATCATAAGACTCTTGTTATACTAATTATGAGACTTATGGCCCTATTTCCTAAAATCTTTACACTCACTACTTTGACTAGGTTCTTTATACTTGAAATAACTTTTATAGAACATACCAGTTGGCAAAATAAGCTACACATATCAAACAATTTAAAGTGGGAACTGGTAAATAACTGCTAAAATGCAGAAAATGGACAGTGTATACAGACTGATGTTTCTTTCTATTCAAATTTCCTGTCACCATCTGTGAAGGAAAAAACACTCTAACAGACTTTGTGTGTTTAATTTTAACCCAGGGCAAATTTTTATGACTCAGTGATAAACCCACAAAACTGGAGTTCACATTGGAAGTCCTTACACTACTAACCATAATGATACCAGTGGGCATTATCATTTTTAAAAGTGTAAAAAAATCAATGAGCAGATTGTCATTACAGAAACGCATTCTGCATCACACATATCACCCAAGAGATTGATATTTCATGCTTATAAAACTTAACATAAAATTAAATTGCAAATATTTTCTCACAATCTACTAAAAGTATGGCCTAAAGCAATACACTACTAATATGAAGCATTTGTTCAGCTCTAGTGGACATATTTCTATATGATTTATGTAAAAGAAGACTTCATTTGCTTCTCATAGATTCAGTAATGAGGTTTCTTTCCTTATATTTAGCCTAGAAAGTATATGAACTTCTTTGAAATTAAGCAAGAAAATATAACATTGAATTATTAATAAATAATAGTAAAATTAATAAACCGAAGTTTTTCTCCTTGTGTGTATGACTGTGTTATTTCAAACGCCAGCCTTTCTTTCATTATCCAAATGCATAAAAAGCATCTAAACGTTTCATACAAAAAATACATTTCGTTCTTTCAGCACCAAACCGGTAGTAATAAATTTCAAGAAAAATAGGAATTTGTGATTTTCCCCCCTTAGATCTAAAAAGAGAAAAAATAATTTCAATACTTTTTTAAAAAGTTATGAATAGGGGCACCTGGGTGGCTCAGCCGGTTAAGTCCAACTTCGGCTCGGGTCATGATCTCCTGGTTTGTGGGTTTGAGCCCCGCATCTGGCTCTGTGCTGACAGCTCAGAGCCTGGAGCCTGCTTCAAATTCTGTGTCTCCCTCTCTCTCTGCCCCTCCCCTGCTCACCTCTCTCTCTCTCTCTCAAAAAGAAATGAACATAAAAAATATTAAAAAATAAATAAAAATAAAAAGTTACAAATAACAAAAAGGGGGGTTGTGGAACCAATACTTTGTCTTAATCTATTGGCATGTGAATAGCACTGAGTCCATGAGGCAGAAAGATAAAACTGATTTCAGTATTATCAACCTGATACCCTGTGAAACTTACATATAGTTCTTTTTAGCTAGTGAAGCGTTTTCTCATTAGCATGTTTCATAATATACATAGAAGGAATTAATGTCTTTATTTGGAACTTAAATTACACATTCAGTTTTATGCTCAAATCTCTTTGAAAACTTGGAAAATTACTAGATTTTATACCAAAATATAATAGGCAATTCTTACCTTAAGCATTCAGCATCATTTTGAGGCTTTTCATTGATTTTTACTTTTTCTGCCTCTAGGTATTTGGTAGTACAAATGGCTTCATTCTTTTTATCTTCAGAAACTAAACAGTTAAGAAAATGCTTACAATCTTTAAAAAATAAACAGAAGAGCTACCTTCATTCATTCATAAGAACAATACTCTAATTTTTGGTGCTTCATATAAAATGTATGTAGTAATGATTTTTATTTTTCTACTTTAACATAGCAACTAAAGGCACAAAAAAGATCTTAACAAAATTTATGACATTAAAAATACCAGATCTAACACTAATCATTTCAGTATTTTACCCATTCTTTTTTTATACCAATAATAATACTATATCCCAATAAATTAGTACAATCTGAAAGAATATTATGACCCTGTTATGTGTATATAACTATATTAATCAGCAAAATAAACTAGCTCATAAAGATAATACCTTTAAGTTTTCTCTGCAGAGTAAATAATTCTTGTATTAATTCATCCTTTTGTTTTTGAAGTTCACTTAACTGGCCACTATCGTGTTCCATTGTCTTCATTTCTAGAAACAAATAGACAAATAAAAATCACATTTTAACTATTTAGGCTTTGCCTTAAATACGTCAGCAGGTATTAACATTGTGTGTGCGCACACACACGAGTGTGTGTGTGTGTGTGTGTGTGTGTGTGTGTGTGTGTGTGTGTGTAGTAATAATAATTTAAGCATCATATGGTCAATTCTAGGCCCCAAAAGGCTTCCTCTGGCCATCTAGAAACTGTTTCTAGTAAACTGACCAGGATTCATTAAGCAACAACCAGGTACAAAAGAATTCGTTGGTGGTTGGACCACCAAGAGATAATTCCAAAGAATGTAATATCACTAAGTAAAACAAGATTCCAAATAGGATAGTGAGAAAACTCTACCCTTCATAACTAAAGCATATTTAAAGTAGCATTTCCCAGTACTCACTATATGGCTACAAACCTCCATAGTATTGGGAATACTATTTTTTCTACCTAGAATGCCTTTCCTCTCTTTATTCCCACAGTAAATTCCAGTTCATTCTTTAAGATTCACCTAATTTTTCAAAAGGTAAACAATAAATCAGGACACAAAATTTCTAGCACATGACACTAAATTAGTAGCCAACTTCCTTAATGTACTAAGAGCTCATATAAATCAGTAAGAATAAAACTGCAGAAAGATGAACAAAGAATATGAGCAGACTGTTCACAGGACAATAAAAAGAAATATAAGCAGTCAATAAATTCAGAGAAAGAAATTCAACATCATGCAAAAATCAAGGAAATGTAATTAAACCAACACATAAAATAATATTTTTACCTGTCAGACTGGCAAAGATTAAGGTCAGCGATAATGCCCAGACTGGTAATGGTATAGGATAATAATATAGGAAAACAGGCACTCACTTATAGACTTGGTAGGAAAATTAATTAATTCAGCGCTTTAAGGAGTATAATTTGGCATTGAGTCCCTTAATATTTTCTTCTGATCTAGCAGTTTCTTCAGTAGATTTTGCCACACAAATATAGTCACAGAAGTATAGGGAGATATATACTCAGATAGTGAGAGGCCCTTATTGATGGTCATGTTGGTTGTTTCTTGATTTTTATTTTGTTTTGTTTTCTTCTGAAATCACCACCAGTCCTTCTACCTGTGCACTTTCCTATCTTCTCTGGGAACTGAGAAGTGCGCACTGACGATGTGGAGACTACTTGGGATTCTGTCTCTCTCCTTCTCTCTCTGTCCCTCCTGCACTGTCTCTCTGTCTCCCTCTATCAATCAATAAACGAACAAATGAACAAACCTGAAAAAAAAAAGAAGTTGAGTCTAATCCCCTCCACTTGAGTGTGGGCCGACCTCAGTGATCTGTTTTGAATAAACAGAATGAGGTAGAAGTAATGCTACCCAATTCCTGAGTCTAGATCATACGATGATAGAGCTTCTCTCTTGAATTTTCAACTCTACTTCTCCATGGGCTTTGATCCATCAGCATTTAATATATTCAAATATCTCCTGTCTCAAAAAAACACTTCCCCAGTAAAAACCCTCCATTGACCTCATACCCCTCTGGGTTACTGGACTCTCTGTCTTCTCCAGAGAAACTTCGCTTCAAGGACTTGTGTGCGCTCATGATCGCCACTTCCTCTGCTGCCACTGCTCAACCCATCTTACGACCTGGTTCGTTAGTTCCTTTTTCTTTCTTTCTTTTTTTCTTTCTTTCTTTCTTTCTTTTTTTTCTTTTTCCTTCCTTCCTTCCTTCCTTCCTTCCTTCCTTCCTTCCTTCCTTCCTTTCTCCTTCTTTCTTTTTATGAAATTTATTGTCAAACTGGTTTCCATACAACACCCAGTGCTCATCCCGACAGGGTTTCTGCCCTTTCTTACTACCTCCATCTGTTGCTTTCTCTAAAGCTCACCAGGGACCTCCTCTTGCTGCTTCTTAGTCCTTATGGGTGACAGTTTGGCAGCAAGTAATGTGGGTTGATCACTCCCTCAAACACTCCCTCCTGTAGGTGAATTCGTTGTCACACAGTAATGTTTCCTGCCTACCTCTCACATTGTTCTTTGCCGTTTCCTTTTCCTTGCTTTGAAAATCTGGGTTCTATTATTTTCTTTCAATACATTTTTCCTGGGTGACGCTCAAAGTTAACAGTTCCAGCCAAACCTCTCTCAGCACTTTTGACTTATAGACACAACTTTTCAACATTTACACTTAGATCTGTCACTTGGCTAATCTCTATCGGCCCCAGACTTCAGTCTGGACGTCACTTGCTCGGAGAGATCTTCCTCAACTCCTAGTTCACATTAAGTTCCCTTATTATATGTTATCACACCATTTTGTACTTCTCCTTTTGAAGCAGTCATTAATTCATAATTATCTCTTTCATAGTGTTGGAGACAGAGCATTAAATAAAACAAAGTCCTGCCATTACAGAGTTTAAAGTCTCATGTAAAAATGTTAAAAAATATTTAGAGGCAGGCTTTGTGAAAGTATAAAGACCAACAGTACCAGGTACCATGGAGGCAAATCTATTAAAATAAATTCATATTTCTGGAAGAAAGGATACAAAATACAGGGCTCCTACAGTATTTGTGGTATCAAGGACTTTTTTCTTCATCATTTTTATAGACGAATAATTTACATAAAGTACATCCATTTACAGCATACAATTCTATGAGTTTTGGCTGTCACAATACACTCATGAAACCACCGCCACAATCAAGAAATTGTATATACACTTCCTATCAATTCCTAAAGCTTCCTCTGCCGCTTTGCAATTTATTCATTCTCACCCAGGCAACCACTGGTTGACTTGTCACATGCCTGCTTGTTGTCACACACAGTTTGCATTGTACGTAGTGTGTGTTCTTCCGTATCTAGCTTCTTTCACTAACAATATCATTTTGAGATGCATCCATGATGTCTATGAGCAGATTTGTTATTTTTTACATCACTGGGTATTCCTATGGCATGGATATACCAATTTTGTTTATCCATTTACCTCCTAATGGACATTTAAGTTATGTTAAGTTTTTGGCTATTGTGAATAAAGTTACTAAAAACTTAGTGTGGACATATGTTTCAATTCGTTGGTGTATCTAGTTGTAGGATGACTGGGTCATACAGTAAATGTGTGCTTAATGTTTTAAGAAACTGCAAAATAATTTTTCAAAGTGTGTACCATTTATTTCACATTCCCATCACTACTATATGAATTCCAGATGCTCCACATTCTTGCCAACACTTGATATGACCGGTCTTTTTAATTTTAATTAAATGAATGTACAGTGATATTGCATTGTGGTTTAAATTTGTATTTTCCTGAAGACTAAAGATATTGAATATCTTTCCATATGTCATTGGTCATCAGTGTATGCCCTTTTGTGAAGTTCAAATCTCTTCCCTCTTTCATAATCAGTTGTGTTACCTTATTAACTTGTACAGGTTCATTATATTCTAGATAACAGTACAATGGCAGATATACGTATTGCAAATATTTTATCCAAGCCTGTGGTTTGTCTTTTGATTTTCTTAATAGTGTTTTTTCAAATTTAAATCCAATGTAATTGTTTTTTCTTTTATGGTTCACGTTTCTGTGTCTCATCTCATTGCCTATCCCAAGATGGCAAAGATTTCCTATTATATTTTCTTCTAGAAGTTTCATAATTTTAGCTTTCATCTTTAGGTGTATGCTCATTCTGAGTTAATTTAATATGGCATGAAGATTTAAGAATAATTGTTTCACAACGGATGTCCAATAGTCTCAGCACCATTTACTGAAAAGACTGTCCTCTCTCCCTGGAATTGCCATGCTACCTTTGTTGAAAATCAATTGACCCTATATGCAGAAGGCTATTTCTGGACTCCTTCATTCCAGTGGTACATATGTGCCTATTTTTAAGCCAATGACACATTATCTTGATTACTATACCTTTTTAGCAAAATTTGAAATCAGGGAGTATAGATCCCTAAATTTTGTTCTTTTAAAAAATTGTTTTGGCTATCCTAAGTAATTTGCATTTCCATATAAATATTAGAATCAGCATTCAAGGCATAATAAAATTTGATGGGATTTTTACCGAGATTCTCTTGAACCTATGATCAACTTGAAGAGAACTGTTCTATTAACAAAATTGAGTTTTCTAATCCATGAACATGATAGATGTATTTATTTAGGTCTTCCTTAATTTCTATCAGCAGTGCTCTGTGGTTTACAGTGTAGAAATCCCTGATGTCTTTTGTTAAATTTGTTTCTATTTTGTTTTTTTGATTGTTTAAATGGTATTTTTATTCCACTTTTCAATTGTTTGCTGTTAGTATATAAAAATTCAAGTGATTTTAAAACATATACCTTGTAGTCTATAACCTTATTATATTAACTTACTAATTTTGGTAATTATTTCGTAAATTCCTTATAATTTTCTATATAATCATGTAACCTTAAATAGAGGCAATTTTATTTTTATACTTTCTGATCTTTATACCTTTCCTTCTTCTTGCCTCATTGAAATGGCTAAAATTATTAGGACATCCAGGGCCATATTGAATAGAAGTGATAAGAATTGGCATCTTCACTTTATTCTCAATCTTTGTGGAAAAGTATTTAATATGTCACCATTATGTATAATATTGGTGTTCAATATTTCATCATTAAGTGTAATAGTAGCTGTAGGCTTTTCATACAGGTTCTTTATTAGGTTGAGAAAGTTCCCTTCTATTCCTGGTTTTCTTAGAGTTATATAGGACTGTAATGATCCATTTACCAGTCCCCCTTTCCAGTCCTTTGTTATAGCTGTCACATATGCAAGTGACACACATGTATACAAATCGTCTCTACATACATTATAAATTCCACAAGATGATATATTATTTGCTTTAAGCAATCATATGCATTTTTTAAAATCAAGAGAAAAAATAGGTATTTATATTTATCTTTATATTTGCAATTTCTGATTATTTTAATTCATTATGATCTGAGTTTCTCTCTAGTGTCATTTTTGCTTCTACTTAGAGGACTTCCTTTAGCATATCTTGTTGAATCGTGATGGCATTAGATTCCCTTAATTTTTATTTATCTGAAAATTTCTTTATTGTAACTTCACTTTTGAAGGATATTTTCACTGGATAGAGAAAATTTTCTTTCAATATTTTCAAGATGTTATTCCACCATCTGCTTGACTTCATCATTTCTACTGACAGGTACATAGTCATTAGATTTATTGTTCTCTGTTTTCAAGATTTTCTCTTTATCTTTGGCTTTTCAACTGTTTGACTATTATTATGTGACTAGGCCTGGATTTCTTTGAATTTATCCAGTTTGGGTTTGCTAATTTCTCGAATATGTAAATTACTGTCTGTTAGAAAATTTAAGAAATTTTCTGCCATGATTTCTTCAAATATATTTTCTGCTAATTCTCTCTCTTCTCCTTCAGAGACTCCAATTACATGAACGTTAGACCTTTTAAAACTGTCCCACAAGTCCCTAAGTTTCTATTTTTTTTGTTTCATTTTAATTTTTCTTTGCTTTTCCAGATGGGACAATTTCTATCAATCTATCTTCATGTTCACTGGCTCTTCTATAAGCTCCATTCTGCTATTAAGCTCATTTAGAGACAATTTTTTAGGTAATATTATCCTCATTTTATCATTTTTATTTTCTATTTTTATTTTTTAAATTAATTTATTGAAATTCAAGTTAGCTAACATGCCATGTAGTATTGGTTTCAGGGGTAGAACCTGTGATTCATCATTTACATTTAATACCCAGTGCTCATCCCAACAAGTGCCCTCCTTCATGCCCATCACCATTTAGCTCATCCACCCACCCACCTCCCTCCAGCAACCCTCAGTTTGTTCTGTGTATTTAAGACTCTGGTATGGTTTGCCTCCCTCTTTCTTTTTTTTTTTTTTTTTTTTTCAAGTTTATTTATTTATCCTGAGGGGGGAGAGGCAGAGACAGAAAGGGAGAGAGAGAGAATCCTAGGCAGGCTTTGCACTGCCAGCACAGAGCCCAGCACAGGGCTCGAATCACAAACCCTGAGATCATGAACTGAGCCAAAATCAAGAGTCAGATGCTTAACCAACTGAGTCTCCCAGGCACGCCCTTCCTCACTATTTTTATCTTATTTTTCTTTTCTCTCTCCTATGTTCACCTGTTTTGTTTCTTAAATTCCACATATGAGTGCAATCATATGATGTTTGTCTTTCTCTGACTTAATTTCACTTAGCGTAATTCGTTCTAGTTCCATCCATGCTGTTGAAAATGTCAAGATTTCATTTTTTTTATATATGAGTAATATTCCATTGTACATATATACCATGTCTTCTTTATTGATTCATCAGTCAATGTATATTTGGGCTCTTCACATAATTTGGCTATTGTTGATACTGCTGCTATAAATATTGGGGTGCATGTGCCCTTTCGAATCAGCACTTTTGTATCCATTGTATACCTCGTAGTGCAATTGCTGTGTCATAGGGTACTTCTATTTTTAACTTTTTGAGGAACATTCATAATGTTTTCCAGAGTGGCTGCACCACTTTGCATTCCCACCAACAGTGCAAAAATGTTCCCCTTTCTCTGCATCCTCGCCAACGTCTGTTGTTTCCTGAGTTCCTGATTTGAGCCATTCTGACAGGTGTGAGGTGGTATCTCATTGTGATTTTGATTTGTATTTCCCTGATGATGAGTGATGTTGAGCCCCTTTTCATGAGTCTGTTAGCTATCTGGATGTCTTCTTTGGGAAAGTGTCTATTCATGTCGTCTGTCTATTTCTTTACTGGATTATTTGTTCTTTGGGTGTTGAGTTTGATACGTTCTTTATAGATTTTGGATACTAACCTTTACCCAATATGTCATTTGCAAATATCTCCTCTCATTCTGTCAGGTGCATGTTAGTTTTGTTGATTGTTTTCTTCACTGTGCATAAGCTTTTAATCTTGAGGAGGTCCCAATAGCTCAGTTTTGCTTCTTGAGACATGACTAGTAAGAAGTTACTGTGCCAAGGTCAGAGAGGTTGCTGCCTGTTTTCTCCTGCATGATTTTGATGATTTCCTGTCTTACAGTTAGGTCTTTTATCCATTTTTAATTTATTTTTGTGTATGGTGTAAAACAGTTGTCTAGTTTCATTATTCTGCATGTCACTGTCCAGTTTTCCCAGCATAATTTGCTGAAGAGACCATCTTTTTTCCATTGGCTATCTTTCCTGCTTTGTCAAAGATTAGTTGGGTCTTTTTATGGGTCTATTCCTGGGTTCTATCTTCTGTTCTACTGATTTATTTGTCTGTTCTTGTGCCAGTACCATACTATCTTTATGATTACAGCTTTGTAATACAGCTTGACATCTGGAATTGTGATGCGTCCAGCTTTGGTTTTCTTTTTCAACAATACTCTGACTATTCAGGTCTTTTCTGGTTCCATACAAATTTTAGAATTGTTTGTTCTAGTTCTGTGAAGAATTCTGGTGTTATTTTGATAGGGATTGCACTGAATGTATAGATTACTTTGGGTAGTATAGACATTTTAACAATACTTGTTCTTCCAATCCATGAGTATGTAATGTTTTTCTACTTCTTTGTGTCTTCTTCAATTTCTTTCATAAGCTTTCTATAGTTTTCAGCATACAAATCTTTTACCTCTTTGATTAGGTTTATTCCTAGTTATCTTATGGTTTTAGTGCAATTGTAAATGGGATCGATTCCTTAATTTCTGTTTCTGCTGCTTCATTATTGGTGTAGAGAAATGCAACCAATTTCTGTCCATTAATTTTGTATCCTGAGACTTTGGTGAATTCATGTATCAGTTCTAGCAGTTTTTTGGTGGAGTCTTTTGGGTTTCCCATGTAGAGTATCATGTCATCTGCAAAAAGTGAAAGTTTGACTTCTTCTTTGCCAATTTGTATGTCTTTTATTTCTTTTTGTGGTCTGACTGCTGAGGCTAGGACTGCCAGTACTACGTTGAAAAAGACTGGTGGGAGTGGACATCCTTGTTGTGTTCCTGACCTTAGGGGGAAAGCTCTCAGTCTTCTCCACTGAGGATGATATTAGCTGTGGGTCTTTCATATATGGCCTTTATGATGTGGATACATGTTTCTTCTATCCTTTCTTGAAGTTTTTTATCAAGAAAGGATGCTGTATTTTGTCAAATGTTTTTTTCTGCATCTATTGAGAGGTTCCCATGGTTCTTATCCTTTCTTATTAACGTAGTACATCATGTTGATTGATTTGTGAATATTGAATGAGCTCTGCAGCCCAGGAATGAATCCCACTTGATCACAGTGAATAATTCTTTTAATGCACTGTGGAATTTGATTTGCTGGTATCTTGTTGAGAATTTTTTCATACAGATTCATCAGGGATATTGGCCTGTAATTCTCTTTTTAGTGGAGTCTTTATCTAGTTTTGGAATCGAGGAAAAGCTGGCTTCATAGAATCAGTTTGAAAAATTTCTTTCCATTTATTTTTTCCTTTTTTTTTTTTTTTGGAACAGTTTGAGAAGAATAGGTATTAACTCTTCTTTAAATGTCTGGTAAAATTCCCCTGGGAAGCCATCTGGCCCAGGACTCTTGTTTGTTGGGAGATCTTTGAATTTTGATTGAATTTCTTTGTTGGGTATGGGTCTGTTCAAATTTTCCATTTCTTCCTGTTTGTTTTAGTAGTTTGTATGTTTCTAGGAATGTGTCCATTTCTTCCAGATTGCCCAGTTTGTTTGCATATAATTTTTCACAGTATTCTCTTAAAATTGTGTTTCTGTGGTGTTGGTTGTGATCTCTCCTCTTTCAGTCATGATTTTATCTATTTAGGTCCTTGCTTTTTGATAAGTCTGGCTAGGGGTTTATCAATTTTGTTTATTTTTCAAAGAACCAGCTCATAGTTTCATGACCTGTTTTGCTAGTTGTTTTTGTTTGTTTGTTTCTATCATTTATTTCTGCTCTAATCTTTATTATTCCCCCCCCCTTTTTTTTTTTGCTGTCTTTAGGCTTTATTTGCTGTTCCTTTCTGAGCTCCTGTAGGTGTAAGGTTAGATTGTGTATTTGGGACCTTTCTTGCTTCTTGAGATAGGCCTGAATTGCAATATACTTTCCTCTGAGGACTGTCTTTGCTGCATCCCAAAGTGTTTAAACTGTCATTTTTCATTTTCATTTGCTTCCAGGTATTTTTTTTTAATTTCTTTAATTTCCTGGTTAAAACTTTCATTCTTCAGTAGGATGTTCTTTAACCTCTGTGTATTTGAGGGCTTTCTAAATTATTTCTTGTGGTTGATTTCAAGTTTCATAGTGTTGTGATCTGAAAATATGCATAGTGTGATCTCAATCTTTTTGTATCTGTTGAGGGCTAATTTGTGATCCAGTATGTGATCTATTTTGGAGAATGTTCCATGGGCACTCAAGAAGAATGTGTATTCTGCTGCTTTAGGATGAAATGGTTTGAATACCTGTTAAGTCAATCTGGTCTGGTGTGTCATTCAAAGTCATTGTTTTGCTTGGATGATCGGTCCATTGTTGTAAATGGGACATTAAAGTCTCCTACTATTATGGTATTATTATCAATGCCCTTATATTTGTTGTTAACTGATTTATGTATTTGGGTTCTCTAAGTTGGAGGCATAAATACTTAAAATTGTGAGATCTTCTTGATGGATAGATGCCTTAATTATATAATGCCCCTCTTCATCTCTTGTTACAGTCTTTGTTTTAATATATAGTTGACTGGTAGATGTTTTTCCATCCCTTCACTTTCCATCTGCACATGTCTTTAGGTCTAAAATGAATCTCTTGTAGGCAGCATATAGATGGATCTTATTTATTGTTTGTTTGTTTGTTTTTGTTTTTTTACATTCTGATATCCTATGTCTTTTCACTGCAGCATTTAGTCTATTTATATTCAGAGTGATAATGAAAGATAAGAATTTAGTGCCATTGTGTACCTGTAGAGTTGGTGTTTCTGGTGATGTTCTCTGGTCCTTTAAAGTATCTGTTGCTTTGGTCTTCTTTTTTTTCTCCACTCAAAGAGTCCCCCCAAAATTTCTTGTAGGGCTGGTTTAGTGGTCATGAACTCCTTTAGTTTTTGTTTGTTTGGGAAACTCTTTACCTCTCCTTCTATTCTGACAGCCTTGCTGAATTAAGAATTCTTGGCTGCGTATTTTCCTAATTTAGCACATTTAATGTTTCCTGCCACTCCCTTCTGGCCTGACAAGTTTCAGTGGTCTGCTAACCTTATGGGTCTACCCTTGTAGGTTAAGGACCTTTTGTCCTTAGCTGCTTTCAGACTTCTCTCTTTATCTTTGTATTTTGCAAGTTTCACTATGATATATCATGGTGTTGACTTGTTTTTGTTGGTTTTGGGGGTAGTTCTCTGTGCCTCTTGGACCTGAATACCTGTTTCCTCCCCCAGATTAGGAAAGTTCTCAGCTATAATTTGTTCAAATAAACCTTCTGCCTCCTTTTACCACCATTCCTCTTTTGGGATTCCTATGATATGGATATTGTTTAATTTTATGGAATCACTAAGTTCTCTAAATCACCCCTCATGGTAATAGTTTCCTTTCCCTTTTCTTTTTAGCTCCATTATTTTCCACAATTTTATCTTCTGTATCACTTATTCTCTGCTGTTTCTTCAACCCTCATTGTGACTGTATCCAGTTGGTTTTGCATCTCAGTTATAGCATTTCTGATTTCAGCTAATTTTTAGGTCTGTGATCTCTGCAGCAAGGGTTTCTCTGGTGTCTTCTATGTTTTTTTTTTCAAGCCCAGCTAGTAGTTATGACTATTGTTCTAAATTCTTGTTCAGATATATTGCTTATGTCTGTTCTGAGCAAGTCTCTGGCTGTAATTTCTTCTTGACCTTTCTTTTGGGGAGACTTCTTCTGTCTTGTCATTTGGCTAAGTTTCTGTCTTCTACATGTTTTAAATGCTTGTTATATTTCCTGAACCTGAGAGTAATGCTATATTCAAAAGGGCTCATACACTTCAGAACCTGGCACTTCAGGAAGTGTTTCTGATGTAAGCTGTGTGCACTCTGCTGTTGTGTTTTGCCTGCTTTTTCCCACTGGCCAGTACTCCACAGAGTTCTTCCTTACTTGCTGTGTGGGGTGTTTGGACCTTTAGGTGAGCTTTGATTTGGTCATTAAAATGTGCTTTAATTCATTTGGAAAAAAAACAGAAAGAAAACCCTGATCCCCAAAAAAGATAAAAGGAAAGGGAACAACAACAACAAAAACAAAACGTAACAACAACAACAACAACAACAACAACAACAAACTATAAGGCTGATTCCAAAGAAAAGGGGGGGGGGGGTAAGAAAAGAAGAAAAGAAAAAAGAAAGAAAAAAAAGAAGCTTGATCCTAAAAAAAGGAAATTTAAAAAACAAACAAGACAATGAACCTGATTCCAAATGAAAAAAAAGAAGAAAGAATAAAAGTAAGTCTGATCCTGTTTCCACCAGAACTGCAGATGCTGTTTTGAAGCATTCGATTTTCAGTATACCTGGTTCACGCAGGGTGCTGGCTGCTCTGGTCTTCTGGAAGAGAAGCCTGCTGCATTGGCTCAGCATCAGTCTTACCTCAGTGAATAACTGGTTGCCAGGCATAGGGGGATAGGGTTTGGTGTAAGTGGGTCCCACCTCCACTGGGGGCCACTGTGTTGCACTCTGAAGTCCCATCTTGTTGATAATGGGGGGGGCGGGAAATGGCACCACCTCAATCTCTCATCCCTTGGCTGGGGATGTCATACCCCTACTGTTCAGGCAGCCCTCACAGAATTGTGAGGGCAGTCGACTCACCCTGCACCACAACTCTCCTGCATTTTTTCTTTGGTGTGAGGCTGGGATTCAAAACTCAAGTCTTAAAGTCCCTGGCTCTTCAGACCCAGCCCCCTTCTCTAGAATAGAGTTTCTCCACACTGTGAAGTTCTTTGCCCCTGAAAATCAGGCCCACACCTGTGCAATCTGTGGAATCTATGGTATAGCACTGCTAAAAGCAGCAAAGGTTGTATTCCCTCTGGGTGCACCTCTGTCCCCTACTGTTGAAAGGGCTTTTGCTGGCACCTTCAGGGTCTTTTGTCCTTGGGGAGGCAATATACCCTCTTCCAAAAGTACTCCAGGAAGGGAAAGTTCTCTCTTAATGCACCCCAGAGATCTCTACACCATGCTTTGCAGTCTGGGGCCAGCTCCCTCCCTGCAGGAGCTTGCACCACAGCTCCAATCTGGAGAAAGGCACTTCCAAAGCCTCAGATTTTGAGCTCTGAAGACCGTTTGCAAAAAGAGCCCTGCAACACTCAGTACTTCTCACTCCCCAGTCTGTTGTCCACAGAGGTTTTCCTCTTGTGCAAACTGATGCCGCACTCTCTTAACCCCTCTTAGTCTCCCTTTTGTCTCTCCATGAAAAGGGTTCAGGACTGCTGTTTTCCTCTCCCCCCAATTCACTTCTGTGTACCTCGCAACTACCACACTGTCTCCCTCCAACCTTGGAAATCCTTCTGCCAGTCTGCAGATCGACTTCCTGGGTGTTCTAAGTGATCTGACCTCAACACAGCTGAATTTCAGGGACTAGGAAAGTCCAGGGTCCCCCTACTTCTCCACCATCTTAACTCCTCATTTATCAGTGACATTTTTATTTCAGATAATGTATTGTGGCATTCTAAAATGTTCTTTTTTTTACATTTTCTATTTCTCCACTGAGATTGCCTGTCTTTTCATCTATTGCAAGTGCATTTTCCTTTATTCATTGAGCATAGCTCAATAATAGCTGCTATAAAATATTTGATAATTCCAATATCTAGATCACTGTGAGTCTGGCATCTCATGGTTTTCTTCTGATACTAGGTCACATTTCACTGATTCTTCAGAGGTCGAGTGATTTTGGATTGCATCCTGAACATTGTGAATATCATATTGTGGAGACTTCTGATTTGTTTTGATAATAGCCATCCTAATAGGCGTGAAGTGGTATCTCATTATGGTTTTGATTTCCATTTCTCTAATGACTAGTCATGTTGAGTATCTTTTCATGTGCGTATTGGCCGTATCTTTGGAGAAATGTTTATTCAAGTCCTTTGCCCATTTTTTAATTGAGTTATTTTCCTAGTGTTGAGCTGTAGTTCTTCATATATTCTGGACACTAGGGGCACCTGGCAGACTCAGTTGATACAGCATGCGACTCTTGATCTCAGGGTCAGGAGTTTGAGCCCCACATCGGGTGCAGAGACTACTTAAAAATACTCTGGATATTAATCCCTTATCAAAGATAGGATTTGCAAATATTTTCTTCCATAAGAAAACACGACCCATTATTTCTGAGAGTTTTGTTTTTATTCTCTTGATAGTGTCTTCTGATATACAAAAGATCTTTATTTTAATGAAATACAACCTATGTATTTTTTTCTTTTGTTGCCTGTATTTTTGGTATCCAAGAAATCATCTCCAATTCCAATATGATGAAGTGTTTCCTATATGATTTCTTCTAAAAGGTTTATTGTTTTACTTCATAAGCTTAAGACTTTGGTCCATTTTAGCTAATTTTTGTATATTGTGTAAGGGAAGGGCCTAACTTCATCTTTTGCATGTGGTATCTAGTTTTCCCTGTACCATTTCTTGAAAAGACTGTCCTTTCCCATTGAATAGTCTCGGCACTCTTATTAAAAGTAAGTTCACCACATACATGAGGGTTTATATTTGAGTTCTCTATTCTATCCTGTTTTTCTATATGTCTGTCCTTATTCTAGTACCACCGTTTTGATTACTGCAGCACTTTAGTAAGTTTTGAAATCAGAAAGCGTGAATCCTTTATTCTTCATTTTTCTTTTTCAAGATAGTTTTGGCTTTTTGGGATTCTTTAGGATTCTATATGAATTTTACAGTGGGTTTTTCTATTCATGAAAATAATGCTGTTGGAATTTTGATAGGGATTACATTGAATCTATAGATCAGTTTGGGTAATAATGGCATTTAACAATGTTAAGTTTTCCAATCCATGATACGGGATGTCTTTCCATTTACTTAGGACTTCTTTAATTCCTTTGAGCAAAGTTTTATATGGTTTTCAGCGCACAAGTCTTTCACCTCTTTGGTTAAATTTCACCTCCTAAGTATTTATTCTTTTGGATTTATTATAAATGGAATTTAAAAAAATTTTCCTTTTTGGATCATTTATTGCTCATACATAGAAATGCAACTTACTTTTGTGTGTTGATTTTGCATACTTCAACTTTGCTGTATTTATTTATTAGCTCTAGCAGGTTTTTTTTTGTGGTATCCCTAGTTGTTCTATATATAAGAGCATATCATCTGGGCACAGACAACATTTTACTTCTTGCTTTCCAATTTGGATGCCTTTCATTTCCTTTTCTTGCCTAGTTGATTCGGCTAAAATTTCCAATATTATGTTAAATAGAACTGGCGATATCCATTACTTCTCACAGAAAGTTAGAGTATGTATCTATTTAACTTTATATTCTACACTAGTAGTTATTGAATAGTACACATCAATATCACCTAAGGGACTTATAAAAAAGTTACGTTCCCTATCCTCTCCCACAAAGATTCTGGTTCAATAGGTCTGGGATGAGATTCAAACATTTAATATTTTTTAAAGCTTCCCAGATGTGGGCCTCTGTCCTATATTCTCTACCCAAAGTAATTCATCTCTGAGAACCTTATTTCCTTCATCTATAAAATGAGATTAAAAAGTATAATCACCACATTTTCTGAGGGCTTAACTATGTGCGAGGCAGCATTCTATGTGCTTCAGCATTATTTCATTGAATTCTCACAACAATCTTTGTTAAGGTCATTACTACTAACCCCCATCTTTACAGATGGGGAGGCTGAGCCAAAGAAATGTTAAATATGTTGCCCCAAATCACACAATTATTAAATGGTGAAATTAAGATTTAAATTAAATCAACATGACATTAGCATTTATAATCTTTAGGATGATGATGATTGTTATATAGTATAAGCCCAATAAATAGTAATTAAAATAATAGTTGTCAAATGCAAAGAAAATAATAAATTATTCATACTGATAGCTCCAAGTCAATAAAAAAGTTAAATGTGTTTATTATTCTCCACCTACTAAAGCCATCAAAGTAAGAGTACATTTTAGAAAGGCTTCCATTAAAAACTAATTTTCCATTTAATATCATTTATATTTTCATTCTCTATTTCCTCAATTCCCATTGACTCCAATCTATTACTACCAGTCTCCCTCTACTGCTCTACTCCACGATACTGCTCTTGACATCTGACCGTCAGATTAACCTCCTATTTTGATTTCCACTAATTTGAGGAGAACATTTTTTGCTTTTGGTTTCCAAAATATTACTCTCTGCTGGTTCTCCTCTTGCCATCTTTGACTACTCTGTCTCATTCTTCTTTCTTTTCCTAAATGTTATGCTTTCCCAATTTCTGGCTTTGGTCTTCACTCCTCATCTATGTTCTCTCTACATACTTTCTCTGAATGACGTCACAAACTCCTCTGGATTCAGTCCCAAGCCTAATACTCTAGCTCTGATCTTTTACTAGCTTCACAACCAAATTTTCCCTTGCCACTTGGGCATCTCCCCCTGTATATTTCATAGATATCTCCAGCTAAAAATGCCTGAAACAAAACTCAATCTTTTTGTCCAGAAAAGGCTATCGTTCCAACAGGCTTCTTTCTCTACCTCTGCTCTTCCTCCTGGTACCATATGCTACCCAATCTCTGAAGTTTGAAAACTATGATTCATCCCTGACTTCCTCTATTTCTATTCACATTTATCAGTGATAAAGTCCTGTCATTATTCCTACACATCTCTTTAATTCACACTCTCTTCTCCTTGGCAATGACTTTAGCTCAGAATCTTATCACAGATTGCAATAACCATATAATGTTCCTGAAATGAAATTCTCCCCACTCCACTGTGTAACCTTGTTTCCTAGTTTAAATTGTACTGATGGTAAATGAGGATCACTGCACCAGTCCTATCCCTATTATAGCGTCTATCACATTGTACTATAAATATCTGCTTCCATATTTGATTGTTCCACTTTTTAGTTTTATATCCTGATGACCTAGAACAGTGCCTATCACGCAACAGAGAGTAAATAGATATTTGCTTCTTGAATGAATGACTAAATGCTCTTGTCACACTTACTTCTAAAGAACGTGGGACTGAGCAATAAAAGATACACTTTCATTAGGATAATTAAGAAAAAGGTAAAGGAATAGCTATGAAATAACCCAAATTGCTTGTGAAAAAGTTAAATTTCTAGAAAATCCATTGATTCAAAATAAGTTAGTTTCGTTAGTGGCAGATAGATAAATGAGGTGGTACTTTGTACTCATACCTCTTTTCAAAATGTTTGCCTGGTTTTCTAAGTCAGATATTTCAATCTGGACATTTTCTTTTATCAACAGCTCTCTTTTCTTTGTTACTTCATACTCATTATTGAAGTCTGCAATTTCCTTAATAAATTTTTCCTCCTCTTCTATCACTTTTTTCTTTGTAGCCTCCTAAAAAACAGAAACAAAAGACCAAATATAGATGTTAATTTGTAACAATATTTTCTTTAGTGATTTACAGTGCAGTCATTTGGAATTATTAACAACAAAAATATATAATTGTATATCCTGGTATTATTACAAAGTGCTTTACTCCTCTAGCAATACTAATAAAAGAGCTGAAGCTATTACATAATGACAACCAACTATTCCCATGTGGAAGTTTTATCCTTAATGTTTTGGGAGTATTACTGATGTAGAAATTCTACTATTTATCTCTGTATCTGTGTTTGTGTATTAAGCTTAGAGCCGTATGTGCCATTCTGTCACTGCAATGTGAAACTGGGGAAAATAACTAAATGTCCAAACTTGAAAATAAAAATCTATACTCAAAGGAATAACCGCTAAAGAAAAAAGACAAATAAACAAACAAGGAAATCCAAAGAACCCTTTTAAAATATAGGTAAAGAAGGTAAAATTCTATATTTATTTCCAATTCAGTTCTATGAAATAGCTTACATTCTATGAGACATAACATGAAGAAGAAGTAAGAATTTCCAAGAACTCTGGGCAATGCTAGAACCTAAATATTACTGTATTTTTCTATTTTTTCAAAGAAATGTCCACTGATTGTGAACTGCATTGAGAAACTGGCCATATCATATGTAACCACCAAGTCTGTTGATTCTGAAATCAGATAAATATTTTTAGTATTTCTAAATATATTTTCTTTTGAAATGTCAATTAACTATAAGTCACATTCCTAAACTGGCCCTGTCATTTAAAACTACTCAGTCTATTGGTTCTGACTTAAGATAAAAAGATAAAAACTATCTTTTCACCAACATCCATAATATGACTAAAGTGTGAACCTCTCTGTCTTTCAGAAGCATTAAAACCAAGGTCTCAAAGCCTGAGCAATTCAAATCAGTTTCACCGTTTTTTAAATGCTTATTATAATTGCAAATAATATCTATATTGCATCCCTGCCAATAGAACTCTTTCAAACTGTATTACTCTACCAACTGGTTTTAAATAGCACTTAATACTTTCCATATCTGAACAGGACTATCTGCCAATATGCGTACAGATAATTTTCTAAAAGTACACCTAAGTATATTTAAATACTTTTCAATACAGTTAGTGAAATAGACATTTCTAAGCGGCTGAAGGCTTACAAAGGTTTGGAGAAGCATATTCCTCTGGTTTGTAATTTCACTACACTGTCTTTCTAAGGCATTTTCATGAATCTTCCAAAGCTGTAAGAGGAAAGTTTTTTCAGAAAATTCCTGAACCTTTAAAATGAAAAAACAGAAATCAGAATGAAACAATTAGTCAGACATTTTAGGTGCCTTAGTTAATAGAACAGATCTGTATAGCGTAAGATATTTTCTGTATTAAACTTAAATACAAAATAAAATTCACATTAAACATCGTATTTTATAGGTACTCTCACATATTTTTTATAAGTGTTCTATAATTACAAGTTTTATAATATTTCCCCCCAATTAGACTATAGGCCCCTCAAGGGCAGAGAACGTGTTTTCTTTTTTCTTTCCAATACCTAGCACATTTCTTAGCTTAGGTACCAAGGTTTTTTGACTACACACACTGAAATCTGTTGCAAGACAGCTTGTGTTAAAGAACAAGTTTCTATTCTCATCATTTATAAGGAAGATATGGATGAATTAAACATGTATACAGTATGACTAATAAAATGAGATAAAATCTACAAACCACAGGCAAAAACCTAGTCCCATGACTACAGTTATACTAAAAAACCACAAATCTGCTAAAGCCTTCAAATGCTTTTGTGAAATCATTTTTTTATTTTAGTACCTCATTTGGTTCTAGTTAGCAAAAGACATAATAACATTAATATTAGATATGTAACTATTATTTCATTTGAGCCATAAAGAATAGCATCTCCTGAGACCATGAATATTGAAGTGAAAGTCAGGAAGTTTTAATATATAAAAGCTAAAAATGACGCCAGACTGGAAATAATCTTTCCTCTATATTCAGTACTGGCCTTCATAAGAAAGCATCACTTTTAGTTTGGGGCTGTTCCCATCTCCACAGTGAAAAGAAAAAGGAAATAAATTCAATTTAAATTGCAGAAAGCAAGATTTACGGTAGCCATAAGAATTTCCTGAAGGTGAGAGACAGGGTGTGAAATCTCTGTCCCAGAAGATATTGAATAGTAAAGAGCTTAGGAATAGTCTAGTCCAGAGGCAAAGGGTTGGCCTGAAAGATATTTTGAAATGATATGGCTAAAATGTCCTGGAAATATTGGCATTAAAAAAGTAGCAGAAAAAAAGTAACAGGAATAAAACAGAAAATATGATGTCGCATATATATAATATCACGGCACGTCTGCTCACACCTTCAGTACTTGGTATCGTTCTCATCAGCTCTATCTTAAGAAAGACATCAACCAAAAATGATGAAAGAGATGTAATTTTCATGACCAAAGAAACTCAGAAAAAATTGTTTTAAAACTGGGGGCAGGAAGAATGGGGCAGTTAGTTATTTTACTGTCTAGAAAGACAGAAATTAGAAAACATAAGGCCAGATCTATAAAATCATCTAGAAATTGGTCATAATAGCAAGCAAGAATACGATCATGAATTCTATTACATTTATTTAGAATAAGAAAATACTTCAGAGCCACTTACTATTTATTAGTAAATGAGAATAAAATGAGTTCCAGAAAAGTGAAATTCTTTAATAAAGGTAATATATTAATTATGGGCAAACTCAGGATTGAAAATCCAGATCTTTTTACTTCCTTTCTTCTAAATAATGACTAGAACTATTTCAAAGTAATAGAGATACTTCTGGAACTAAAAGGGACTTCAGTCTCTGACAATAGCAGAAGTTCAAAGTATGGAAGTTTGAGAAAGAGAAAAATTATCAGACCCTAATGAAAGAAGATGGCTTGCAGTCTACACCTACCTCCCAGAGTTGCTATTTTGGACAGTAACCATGAATGCCTGAAAAACTGCTAGGACCAAATACTGGGCTGGATAAATTTTGGCTTAAGCCAATAAGGTGTGTCAGGTATTATGCCCTTCAGAATCAAAATTCCTGAATTCGGGTTGTTTCTGCCACTGATCTGTTGTGAAAGACTTATGGTAAAACCCAAAGATGAAGAAAATATTACTTACAAGGTTAAAAAGTTTTTTAAATATGACATAACCAAATTTATTATTCAAGTTCAGAAAAGCCTTATGTTGAGAACTAAGAAATTAATATATTAAAGTGAACTATTAGATAAGTTGGCATTTAATTGTAATATTTTACCACAATCTGAAAAATGAAACCTATGTACCCCAAATGAAAAGTAAACAGCTATTCAAAAGCTTTGTAAGAAAGATGTATCTATACATTTCCTCTTCCCCTAAACTCCCATGGGAATTATCATTTTGAGGTCTTTTCAGCTTCTTTGATATATTTTTTTAAATTATTGGCCGGCTTCTCATCATTCCCCTTTTCTGTCTTACACTCTGTCTTTATCTCGTACTTCCACATTTTCCTCCTTAAATTAACCTTAAAAAGTCCTAGAATCAATAACTACATAAAAATTACAGTAACACTAATTTTTAAATTTACTAGGGTCTGTGATTAAAACATTTAATACAAAAAGGAATTGGCAGGTAGAGGAAAGAGCCTAATAGAAAAAGAGGCAAAGAGTCTGAGAAAGCTCAAGTCGGTAAGGTTAAAGAGGAGATGCCCACAATATGCTGATTCAAATGGTGAAGACAGCAATAAGTTAAGGTTGCAGAAGCTACACAGGTTTATTAATAATAGAGTTCTTCATACTTTAACGAAACCAAAAGGACAAAGACTTTTGGATCTTCCCAGTTCCTCTTGGCCAAGTATGTTGTTACTCTTAAAAGCTGAAATAGCTTTTCAAGGCCACCTATTTGCAGAATGCATTTCTCATTATTCCTTTTGTTCTTTCTGTTATCACAACCAATCTCTTAAACTATTTTTCACATTCTTGTGTTTGAAAGCCAGACTTACTGAGGTGTAAAATTTAGGTAAATAAATCCAAATATAACCCCATACATATTGCTATGATCACAAGACAAGGTCATTTCACAGAATAAACCATCATCAGAAACATCTCTTTCATTATAAAAGTGATGGGTGGAGATCAAAACTTGAAAGATGCTGGAAGAAATGTGAAACTGTGACTTAAAAATAATTTTAACTAGGGGCGCCTGGGTGGCGTAGTCGGTTAAGCGTCCGACTTCAGCCAGGTCACGATCTCGCGGTCCGTGAGTTCGAGCCCCGCGTCAGGCTCTGGGCTGATGGCTCGGAGCCTGGAGCCTGTTTCCGATTCTGTGTCTCCCTCTCTCTCTGCCCCTCCCCTGTTCATGCTCTGTCTCTCTCTGTCCCAAAAATAAAAAACGTTGAAAAAAAAAATAAAAAAAAATAAAAAAAATAATTTTAACTAAGGTATAACTGACATATTATATTAGTTTTGAATGTACAACAAAATGATTTGATATTTATATACATTGCCAAATGATCATCAGAGAAAGCCTAGTTACCATTTGTCACCAAAGTTATAAAATCTTATTTTTTTTTCTTATGAGGAGAACTTTTTAAGATTTATTCTCTTAGCAACTGTCAAATATGCAATACAATATCACTGAGTATAGTCACCTCGCTGTACATTATGACCCGATGACCTATTTATTTTATAACGGGAAGTTTGTACCTCTTGACCCTCTTCACCCATTTTGCCCACCCCACAAACTCCTCCCAGCTGGTAACTACCAATCTATTCTCTGTATCCCTTAGTTTGTTTTTGCTTTATTTGTTAGTTTGTTTTGTGTTTAGCATATAAGTGAAAGCATATGGTATTTGTCTTTCTTTGTCTGATTTATTTCACTTAGCATAATACTCTTCAAGGTCCATCCATGTTGTTGCAAATGGAAACATTTCATTCTTTCTAATGGCTGAATAGTATTCCATTATAGATATATATTCACTCACACACACAGAGTAAAACCTTGGACTGAGAGTAACTTGTTCTGCAAGTGTTCTGCAAGATGAGCAAACATTTCTAATAAATTTTAACTTGATAAACGAGCCATGTCTTGCAGTATAAGTAATACGTGATGCCAAACGTCACATGATCACAACGGAACCAATGGTTCTTCTCTCTCTCTCTTGCTGCAGAGGAGGAGGAGAAAAAGGCAGAGGAGTATCCTCACTTCAGATGAGATTAGGGATATGTGTAAAATGCGGGAAAGTGCAAAATCTTGTAGAAAAGCACCACCTGAATAAGGCTGTAGCAGTGTGAGCAATGAATCTGTTTCAGGACAATGCAATGTCACATTTCTATGAAATCCTCAAAAGGAGTCAAAAGCAAGTGTCATTGGATAGGCTCCTCGTTAAAGTTGCACAAAAAGAAAAAGATTCCATTGAGCCAACAGATAGCAGGGATTTCATTAGTGATAGTGAAAGTCATCCTATACAACAACCCCCCTCTCTCTTGTCTCCCTCACACCAGCCACGAAGGTTTTCAAAGGTAAGTGCAGATTTATGTTTATTTTTCTTTATGTCTTTTATTTTCTTTATTATTTTGTATTATATTACAGTAATGTGATCATTCTTATATGAATACTGTTGGGTTGTGGAACAAATCATCTGAATTTCCATTAATTCTTATGGGGACATTCACTTTGATATACAAATGCTTTAGATTACAAGTTATGTTTTTGGAATGAAATACATAGATATATATATATATATATATACACACACATTCACACATATATATATGCATATATATGTATATATATGCATATACATACACACATATGTGTATATATATGCATATATATATACATACACACATGTGTATATATGCATACACACACACACACATATACACACACACATATACACACACACACACACACACACACACACACATACACACCACATCTTCTTTATCCATTCATCCACTGATGGACACTAAGGTTGTTTCCCTATCTTGGCTATTGTAAATAGTGCTGCAATGAACACAGGGGTGCCCCTATCTTTTTGAATTAGTGTTCCCATTTTCTTTGGGTAAATGCCCAGAAGTAGAATTGCTGGATCATATGGTAGTTCTATTTTTAATTTTTTGAGGAACCACCATACTGTCTTCCATATAGTTGCACCAGTTTACATGCCTACCAACAGTGCATGAGGGTTCCCTTTTCACCACATCCTTGTCAACACTTGTTATTTCTTGTCTTTTTTATTATAACCATTCTAACAGGTATGAGTTGATATCTCATTGTGGTATTTGATATGCATTTCCCTGATAATTAGTAATGTTGAGCATATTTTCATATGCCTGTTGGCCATCTGTATGTCTTCTTTGGAAAAATATTTATTCAGAGCCTCTGTCCATTTAAAAAAAACTTTTTTTAACATTTATTTTTGAGAGACAGAGACAGAGCAGAGTGGGGGAGGGGCAGAGAGAGGGGGGTACACAAAATCTAAAGCAGGCTCCAGGCTCTGAGCTGTCAGCACAGAGCCGTACGCAGTGCTTGAACTCACGGACCATGAGATCATGACCTGGGCCGAAGTCAGACACTTAACCGACTGAGCCACCCAGGAGCCCCTCCTCTGTCCATTTTTTAATCAGATTGTTGTGTGTGTGTGTGTGTGTGTGCATGTCTACCAGCTTTAGCAAAGCAGCAGGAGACTGCAGAGGTGGGCATGCCCACTGGCATTAGAAGGCCAGTTGGAGACTGCCGTGACTCTGTGCACCCACCAGTGCTAGCAAGGTAGAGGGAGAGTGCAAAAGTGGCTCCCGCCAGCACTGGTGCTAGCAAGGCAGCAAAATGGCACAAGGTAGAGGAAGAGCGCAAAAATGGCGCCCACCTCCGCCTCCATCTCTGGAGAGAGTCCCAACAGGCCCCTGTCCCTCTGGCAGATGCTTTATAATTAGCAAATAAATTTCTCCTTCGCATATCTATAGTCTAGGTTCTTTTCAAACTGCTGTTTTGCACTGGGTTCCGGGGCAAATGATTGTGTGGATGAGCCCTTTAAGAACAGAATCCCAGTTCCCTACAGCCCTTTGGATCTCTTGGATGTAAGCACCATTGGTTTTCAAAGGCAGACATTTTGCAGATTCATCTCTCCTGCACAGGTCCCGAGGGTTGGTGTGTCTGACGCTGACGTGCTCCTCAGGGAGAAGCTCGTATTTGTGAGCTTCCTCCTGATCAGGGGTTGCTGTGCCAGGGTGGGGTTTCTGGTGAGACTATGTCTCTGCCTCTCCCACCCTCCCGGTGTGGCCCTGTCTAGTATCCTTTGCTGTGGAGGCATTTTTCAGCTAGTTTTCAGGTCTTTTTCAGAGAGAATTCTTCCGTATGTGGCTGTGGATTTGGTGTGTATGTGGGAAGTGAGTTCAGATATTCCTATACGGCCATCTTGAGCCACCTCCCAAAATAGTTTTGAACATGTCTTATGGGGGCAGGTTTGAATTGAAGCACCACCTTATATCCACGGTAGCTTGAACATCTTACGATAAACACTTAAGATGCTACTGACTCTATCTCCTGAATTACCCAAGAATATCAAGAGGCCACAACAATAAAAAGTGTAGAAGGTTCCTAGCAGCAGTAATACAAATTTCTCTTTCTCATCTCTCTTCTTCCTCTGACTACAAACGAAGAGAAAAGATTTGCATGCCGCCTTAAAGTTACATTCTAGAATCAAATAGCCAAGCTTTGTGAGAAAATATTGCTGTTTTGGAAATTTTTAATTTATAGCACTGCCAACACTCTGGTTAATTCTGCTTCCCTCAGCAATAAAGGTCTTTCTTTCTTTCCCTGTTTTATTCCTCTTGGGATATTTGATTTTTCAACAGAGCTTATAGTTTTCCCAGTGAGCTGACTTATCTGGTCAACTAGGTCAGTTTTCAGCATAGCCGTGATTTGTGACTCTTCACTATTCTTGCTGCCTGGGTGCCTTAAGGTATTTTTCTACCAGAAGAACTTGAAAACTGAAAATGACTAAGAATTCTAAATTAATGTTTAGGTCCACGTAAGCAAGTACAAAGCTACTCTGTTGTGATTGCTATCGCTTAAAATATTCTCAGATTTTAGGAACTGACGTTTTGCTGATTAAATGGTCTGCCCAATAGTGTAATAGGCAACTCTACATAAGAAAACATAGGTAACGTACATTTCACATTTGTAACATCATAGCAATTGGGGGAAAGAATGTGTTATGACTATTACGGCAAAGACATTTTAAATGTTAGAGTACATCAATGAATATTGTATCAACAGCAGATATTAAGGTTTTATAAAAAAATCTATTTTTTATAAATGCATTTCTTAACCACGATGCAGTACTTAAAGAGAAACTCTCCATGACACAGTAATCCTTGTTTCAATGTTAGGAAATATTAGTTCTTACAATGGCTTATAAGGCTTTTCGTGATCTGCGCTCCCTTATTCCCTTTCCAACCTTATCTTCTACCATTCTCCACTTCAGTCGCTCTCTCCAGCCACACTGGCCTCCTTGATATTCCTCTGACATCCCAGGCACACTCCTTCCTTACGGCCTTTGTACAGGCTCTTCTCTATGCCTGAAAATCTCTTTCCCCAGATTCCTCCTGGTTCGTTCCTTTACCTCAATCAAGCCTTTGCTCATCTCTCATCTTTTCACTGAAGGTTATTAGGATGCCAGAGAAAACCACTGCAATTTAAGTTTCTTCTGGAAGTTCTTATGAATGCAATGTGGCAAGAAAAAGGAATAAGAGATATAATTATCCAAAAAGCCGGCACAAAATTCTCTTTCATTTGTTTAGGCAAATGCCATTAATACATACCTAATAAGTCCAAGAAAATCTACTGAGAAACTGTTGGAAATAACAAGAATTCAGGAAAGAGATTAGTAACAAATAAATACCAAAACTAAGTATCTTTTCTAATTACCAACAATAAACAGAAAAAAAAAGCATGGAAACAATCTCATTTATAACAGCAAAAACCAAATAAAGAAAACACAAATAAGCTTTAAAAATATCTGAAAGCTATATGAAAAAAAATTCTACTGAGGAATATAAAAGATCTATAGCATGTAAAAAGCTACATATCAGTAAGAAAAAGACAAGGAAAGGATATGAATAGGTAAAACACATAGTAAATATGAGCAATCTACGAACAAAGTAATAAATATAATTAAACAGGAAATTCAAATTAAAAGTATAAAAAGACATTTGTCTTATATTTGCCAAAAGAATAGATAATTTCAATTATATGAGTAGTGAAATTATCAGGAAAATAAACTGGAACAACTTTTCTGGAGGACAATTTGGAAATTATCAAAAGCCTTAAAAGTATATACCCAATTGGTGTAGTCGGTTAAGCGTCTGACTCTTGATCTCAGCTCAAGTCATAATCTCACGGTTCATGAGTTTGAGCCCCACATCGGGCTCTATGCTGATGGCACAGAGCCTGCTTGGGATTCTGCCTCTCCTCTCTGCCCCTCCCCCGCTTGTGTGCATGCTCTCTCTCTCTCTCAAAATAAATAAACTTAAAAAAAAATTTAAAAAGTATATACCCACTGATAGAGCAATTTGGTTTCTAGAATTTTATCCTAAAAAAAAAGTGCACAAAGATGTATGTCCAAAATTATCATCACAGTGATATTAATAATGGTAATTTATTAACAGTAATAATAAATGTTTGTCAGTAGGAAAGTAGTTAACTAAGATACGGTATAGCCATTGAATAGAATACTATGCAGTTACTAAAAACTGCTTATCTAGATATATATTTACTGACATATGCAGGATACATCAAACTGAAAAAAAACCAAATCATTTAAGAAAAAATACATGCACTTAAATAATTCTGAAAGAAAACCTATGAAAATATTAACTATATATTGGAACTATGTGGTAGTTTTCAGTCTGCTTTTGGCTTATCTCTATTTGTGGAATAAACTGCAATTAACACATGTTACTTTTATGAAGAACTCAAACAATTAAAGCCAGTTTGATTCAGGAAAAACAAAATGTCTACTGCATGTTCACCAAATATCATGGCACGAGGTAGCCTACCTCCTGAGACTATAACCCACTCTTCCAGTGGCAACATAAGCAAGGGCTCCTAATAAAGATGGAGAGGAACAGGATCTCATAATAAAGAGAAAAAGACCATTGTAGAGTAATAATCAAATGCATTTTCCTACCGTGGCAGTCACATATCTCCCATTCCTTCCTCTTTTCTGTCTTCTCTTAGGAGGAATTAATAGAATTTTAACCAGGACAAACTGGGCTGCAGTTAAAGCCATGGAACTAGACTGAATCAAAGAAGCTGAGGTAGGCAACCTTTCAACTCATCCTGAGATATTAATTCAGGCAATAACCACTCCTAAGGCCACATGGGTACCAATGGCTACATGAGAAATTCTCCCCAGAAATATCAAGATCACAGGCACAGCCGCAATAGCCAGTTTGCTCTTGACCTCTGCCATTCACCTTTTTTTGAACCCATCTGGTATTACAAAGTCCAACCTAAATCTAATCTTCTCAAAATAACCCCCATACTCCAAAATTATTCTTCCCCTTTTCCTCAAATAAAACTCCCATTTCCAAAGAACTGCTGATTCAGCTAGATATTAATCTGATTAGGGAAAGAGCAGTAATGCACAAATACTGATAGGCCAAGAACACCTTGTAACGATACTTCTTAATCTGAAAGGCTCATGGGGGAGATACTCTGAAATAAGGTGATTTCTATGCTATTTGACAATTCAGGAGGCAGTACCTTATCTTACCTATCGCTACATCTTCCTATTCTGTCAGGATATAAAACAATGGAATGCTGAAGGCAGTGATTTTTCATGTACTGCTTTTAATGGAAGAACTATAAAATGTCACAGGTGCTTTAAAACATACATTTTCCTCCTCATAATAAGAAAATTTGGCACATGAGCAAGAAAAGATCATACCTCAGTCAAGTATACTACAAGAAAGTGGGTTGGGGATATTCCCATCAACTTGTCAACCATCAGCTTTGGCTTTAAGAAGACAGTTCATACTTTAAGAATTCGAGAAAACAAGAATGGGATTAAGAACAATGCATACACTGGATCTGTTGGCAAACTGTAAATCTGAACAGTTCTCACATAATGACAGCATGAATCCCACCCCAAAAAAAATACTGTAATGGAAGATAAGAGAATTACCCAAAAGCTTACAGAGCAAAAGTACTGTAAATCTCTGTAATATAGTAGTACAGGGTACAAAAAGATACATTCTGTTAATCAAGTCTGTGATGTCCTCAAAAGGATACAAAGGTATGTTCCCTTAAAAAAAAACAAGAGCAAGTAAGTACATAAGAGAGTAATATACAAATACAAGCTGAGATTAAAAGGAAGACAGATAGTTAAAGAAATAAAAAAGTAAGAACATAACAGGATTTAAATTTGCAGAGTATTCAATAACAGAAACAACACTGCCAAAGATGGAATCAGTAATATAAAGTATAAAGAGTTCTCCAAGGCTGCTGAGAAGTAGCAAATAACAGAAGATCATGGGTTCAGAGAACAGAGAACAAAGATCTAAGCTCATCGGGAATAGGGGTACTTGAAAAAGAAATCACAAGTAATAGTTGAGGTTCAAATGGGAGGCTCACCCATGGTTTAGACAAAACAAACAGATGCATCTGTGAACAAAACTGGAGTTGTTAAGATAAAAAAATCTGTACAACCAACCAGGGTAGAAAAATGAAAATGGTTACTTAAAAGGAATTGTGAAAGACCAGACTGATTTCAGCATTTCTCTTCTGCATTAAAAATTTCAAAAATCAGTAGTGCTACTTGTTTTGATGATTATCAGGTGTTGTATGTAAGTACTGAATCACTAAAATGTACACGTGAAACTAATATTACACTGTATGTTAACTGGAATATAGATAAAAACTTTACAAAATCAGTGGTGCTAGAGCTACATAATTTTCTAAAAATAGGTGTGAGCCAAGAATTTTGTATGCAAACATACTCATTCAAGTGTGAAAACAACAGAAAGAAATTTAGGACCTTAGGGGCTTAGAAAATCCATTTTTCCTGAAAAATTACTTGAACAGTTATACAGATTGACCAAAAGATAGGTAAGAAATAAGAATTCAAGAATGAGGAAGTTGAGGCATTAAGATATTGTAAAGTGAAAAATTCTGGTTAATATGGCAGTCTAAGCAAATGTGAGCAGGACCCACTTTCTCCTCAAATACAGAGAAATGCTATATAAAATAGAACTACATTTAAAATAGACATTGTTTACATAGTCAACCCGGAATCAAGAATGGGAAATCGTCATGCCAGAAACAAAGAGGTGACTCAGGGTAAAATGGTGTGGTAGAATTTAAGCCCAAGAGATATCTTTGAGACTGGGTTACAGGTATTAGGGACTAATGTTTCCAATGCCCACATAAGACCAAACGTCAGGACCACAGGGAGCTGGAACTGGGATCACTGGATAAAGTCAGGAATTGAGAAGTGTCTTTGCCAGCTATGCAGGTGGAGTAACAAAGCCCCCTTCGTCGTAGAGACACAGCAGATAAATGAGCTGCCGCCATTGAGCCATGAGTGGAAGGAGTCATCCCTGAGAAGCCCAACCCCAAGCGTGAACTCTTCATAAATATGAGATTCATGTATCTCCTATTCATGTAGTGCAGAAACCCTAAGTTCAGAAATTAACATCAAAACTGGTCCTGAATGGGTGAAATATGTAAGGCTATGAAACTGCTTCATAGGGAGACCTTCCTTATGAAGGGAATATTTGGTACTCCCAGGAATGATAGGCTTTGCTAAAGGTAAGTTCACAATAGAAAACTTTGAAGCTCATAAGAAAATATATCATTACATAAGAAAGTCATAAGATGAAACAAACAGAATTCACAGAAGAGAACGGAATTCTATGAGAAAAGGTTTATTTTTTATTTTTATTTTAGAGAGAGAGAGTGCAAGAGCAGGGGGGAAGGGCAGAGAGAGAGACAGAGAGAGAGAGAGAGAGAGAGAGAGAGAGAGAGGATCTTAAGCAGCCTCCACACTCAATGTGGGGCTCCATCCCATGACCCTGGGATCATAAACTGAGGTGGAATCAAGGGTTGGATGCTCAACCAATTGAGCCACCAAGGCACCCCTATGAGAAAAACTTTAAATTAACTTACTCAATAATATTTATTTAACACTCACTACAATTCAGGCACTATTCTATACTGGGAATAACAGTAACAGACAAACTAGATGAATTTGTATTCTTTGTGGAGCTTACATCCCATTGTGGGAAAACAAATAATACACACATCTATGTAAAATATGTCAAGAGGCAGTAAGTGTTACAAAATAAAGGATAATGAATGGGGGGGGGGGGGATGGGGGGATGCTATTTTATATACTGGAGGTCAGGGTGGGTCCTCTACAGCAACCATTACGAAACTTTTTAGTCTCATGACTTTTCTTGTCTTTAAGACTTTATAGTCTTAAAAAATTATTGTAAACATTTTGGTTTGTTTTTTTTTTTGCAAGCTAGACCTATCAATATTTTCTGTATCAAATATTAAAACTGAGGAATGTTAAGAAACATTTATTAAGAATAACAATAGTAAACCCATTGCGTGTTTAAAAATATGTATTTATGAAAAGACAGTATTTCCGAAAAAATAGTAAGAAGAGTTGCGTTTACATTTTTTGCAAATCTCTTTAATGTCTGGCCTAAAGAAGACAACTGGATTCTCACATCTACCTGTTTATTCAATCTTTTGCAATATGTTTTTTGTTGTTGTTGTTGAAATAAATGAAGAAAATGTGGCCTCACACAGTATATTTTAATACCCTTTTCAAACGATTGCGGGTATGCTTTATACCGCACCCAAACTAAACTGCTGGTAGTCCGTAAAGGTTAGTTGCAATGTGGAATCTGAAACTATTCCAAAGAATAGTTTTCCTTTTCTCTTACAATAAGAGAAGATTCCTCTTCTGTTACAATAAAATTTATTGGTCTATCTTGTGCTTTGAGAGGATCTTTTATCCATGCATGGTTTCCTAACATTATGTGCTGGTCATTCGGAAAATACCGTTTCGCTCAACTATTCAAATCCTCCAGATGTGGATACATTTCAAAGTATGATACTAAGAAATAACATTCGTTAATATCATCACCAAACTCATCAGAAAAATCTTTAAGTATTGGGAAACTGTCAAACTTATAGGGACAGGTAAGAGTCTTCCAAAATTCTAATTTTTGTTTGGAAGGTTGAATATTATCAATGGCAAAATATTACTAATACTACTACTACCACTACTTAACTATTCGTTGTTTGCCTTGAAATGTCAGGGTTACTTCGTTTTTGAAAAAAATTTGCCAAGTACTCAAGTTCAAATAACTACAGCCTGTCAGTTATTCAAGTAAAAATGGTGTTCCAGAAAAAAAAAGAGAGCTATTTCATACCGCAACTCATCACACACAGTATTGAAAACTCATATACACAGTGGTCAACTTCAAAACAGTCATGGCATATAGTGAAACTGGTGGGTTTTATTTTTTACTGCGAGTTTATGACAGTGAAAAATACAATGACTGCTAGCACAGTTTGGTGTCACTGCTTTGATTTGTGCTAAGGCACCAACACTTTTACTCACTGCCTTTACCCACCATCAATGTGCATGCAAGCTTGGTGAAAATGGCAAATAATGTCTTTGCGTTATTAAGAAAATAGTTTGACATCACAAGACCTCCTGAAAGAGTCTTGGGGAGGCCTTTGGCTACAGATCACATTTTGAAAATCAGAGCTCTAAAGTGGCAACTGCACCCTAAGATTTTCACGGGACTGTCCTTTTCAAAAGTCTCACATTCCAGTGGAATGGTTGGCCACCCTCCAGAAAGAGACCTAAAAGAAGTGAGTGTACACAAAATACCACTAGCTGAGGGAAGATGCATTTCGGGAAGAGGAGACACCAAGTGCAAAAGCTCTGAAGTCAAAGAACGGCAGAAAATTAGATTATCCTCAGGCAGGTAGGCTACTAGAAAATGCCCAGTGCTCAAATACTCAAAGGACATCCAGTGACCTCATGCATTTTCATGTTTTAGATAATTACTCATGACAAATATGAAAAGTTTTTCTTTATAGAACTCCACAGAAAAAAATTAAAAGTAATTACATACTTTTTTTTAGAAAAGAAAACATCAAGAATTTTAAGTTTTAGGACACCTGGTTGGCTCAGTTGGTTAAGCGTCCGACTTCAGCTCAGGTCATGATCTCACAGTTTGTGGGTTCAAGCCCCGTGTGAGGCTCTGTGCTGACAGCTCAAGCCTGGAGCGTGCTTCGGATTCTGTGTTTCCTTCTCTTTCTGACCCTCCCCCACTCATGCCCTGTCTCTCTCTCTCTCTGTGTCTCAAAAATGAATAAAAGTAATTTTTTTTTTAATTTTAAGTTTACAGTTAAGTTTACATACTTGAAGCTGTTTGATGTCAACTCTCAAATTAAGGTAGAGAGTCATTTTGTAATTGATTTCCAATCATTCATAGTGTGATTTAGAAATTGCTTAATGAATGTTTGTTGAATGAATAATTCTCCAATGTGTGACTGGAGATATTTAGAAATGAGGAACACAGTTAACTGATTTTCTAAGAAATCACAAATCAAAAGATAAACTACTGAAAAAGGATTCTTTTGTGCTGTATAAGGAGGTCAGCAAACTAAATTTAATCTCACGCTTTTTGCATACTGAGCCACAAACTTACTATTCTTTAATTAGAGAACCATTCTCTCAGTTCCTGGAAAGGAAACTTTTTTTTTTCCTGTTGAGAACATTTCTCACATTTCAAGCTAAACAATTCACTTAGAGTAGCTCTTGAAAGAAAGAAAGAAAGAAAGAAAGAAAGAAAGAAAGAAAGAAAGAAAGAAAGAAAAAAAAGAGAAAGAAATAGAGGCACACGTGGTAAATTTTACAATTAGAAACAGTGCAGTAGATTTTCCACTTTGTGAATCCAAGCCAGGAAGTGTGCAACTTTTGTGATTGATAAGCACTTGCAAATAGAAAGGCTATCTGGCATACTGTTATAGAGTTCGCTCTACACTGCTATTATCATGAAATATTCTTTGGATTTTAAGATCGTGAAAACAAAGTTGAGAAAAAGGAGTTCAATAAATGCTATATGTAATATTTTTCATTTCATTTATAAATGCAATCATTCCAGTTCTATCAATATGAAGAGAGATCACTGCTTCTCAGAGACCAGCTCTCCACACCTTACAAGAATTGGAACCGTGCAAATGACCATTAATCAAGCAGCTCATCTTAAGAATAGATGTGCCAAATGGCCAATAAGCACCTGAAAAGATGTTCAGCATTAATGCCATTAAGAAACTTGAAATACAAACCAAAGTATAAACCAGATACCATCCCACACCCACTGAGATGGCTATAAAACAAAAACAAAACAAATTAAAAACCCAGGAAACATCAAGTGTTGGTGAGGATATAGAGAAATTGGAACCCTGCTATACTGCTGGTGGTAAAGTAAAATGGTGCTGTTGCTATGGAAATAGTGTGGCATTTCCTCAAAAAGTTAAACCTATACTTACCATATGACCCAGAAATTCCACTCCTGGATGGACTACTCAGGAGAACTGAAAATGTGTGTTCATACAAAAACTTGTGGACAAACATTCATAGCGGTATTATTCTTAACAGCTAAAAGTGGAAACAACCCAACCTTTTACCCAGGTCTGATGAATGGATAAACAAATGTGGTAAAGGAACAAAGTGGTGATACATGCTACCATATGGATGAACCTTGAACACATGCTAAGTGAAAGAAGCCAGTCAGCAAAGGCCACCTATCATATAAATCCACTTACATGCAATATCTGGAGACAGAAAGTAGATTAGTGGTGACCTAGGGTTGGTGGGGTATGGGGGGGATGGAGGGGGATGCTAAAGGTATAGGGTTTCTTTGGGGGGAGGGGTGACGAAAATGGTTTGCAATTAGTCACGGTTGCACAACTTTTTGAATAGGCTTAAAAGCACTGTTTTGTAACTTTTAAAATGTATCTTTATTTTTAAAAGTAACATAACAGCTATGTCCCCACCCCCAGCTTAAGAAAGTAAACATTATGTGTACAGCTAAAATGCCCTGTATACCCTTCCCTGATTACATTTATCTTCTACCCCCGTCAGAGATAATCACTATCTTGATGTTGCTACTTATCATTCCACGCATGTCATTATACTTTCACTATATATTTATAATCCCTCATAAGATCTATTATTGTTTTGTGTGGTTTTAAATGGTATCATACTTATGTACTTCTATAGGTTGCTTTTTTTTTTTAATCACAGTATTATGTTTTAGAGCTTTGTTGAATTGGGTGGGGGGGTCATTATTAAGTGGCTTTTTCACAATGACATTTAGTACTTAGAATTCTGAGGTCATACTCCCTGGAATAATAACTAAATCTGTTATGTCTTTGCCTAATTTTTTTTTAAATCAATTCAATCAGGTGATTTCTTCAAGCATCTCAAACCATCATTGAGTTCTTGTCCAAAATAAAGGAATTTTAAGGCCATGTTAATAACATAAAGGCTTTATAAGGACCCCAACATAAAACAAGTCTTACTGGACAGAGGGATAACTTACAGAAGAAAACCCGGCATTATATACTTTCATATATGATAAATAATACCAAGATTAAATGACAAACAATCAATTAGCCTTACATATTTCAGCCAACTACAGGGACTCTCTACATGGGCCTTCTGGCTTCAACCACTGAAATATTTGTTGTAGAAACTGCAGGTGCCTCAAATATACATTCTTCCTTTCCTCGGTTAAGCATTACTTCTCAGAAACTTGTACCATTCCTAAACTGTCCACTGAATTTGGGAGAATTTTCTACTCTTGACTACAATTATTGAGTTAGGGATAGTCACATGTCACAATTTGTAGAAATGACAGGAAAGGAGGCATCTGATGAGGCTAATTTACTTGCTTTTCAGAGAAAGCTTCTGCAAACTTCCTTCTCTCTCCCCGATTCAAAACGAGAAACCATGCGACTCTAGGAATTGTTAGTTACTTTTTGGGGAACACAAGGACAACCAGCATTCTACCATTCTTCTTTATTAACAAAATTACAATTTTATTCAGAGGAGGAATGCATCCCCTTAAAAGTATCTACATTCCCAGGCTCCCTTTTCCAGGCTTGACCATGTGACCATCTAATCCTTGAGATGCAGGTCTAAGTCCTTAGAGAGGCCTTCCCTTCCACCAAAGCAATGATAAAGCCACATGAGGAGAAGTCTTTTGATTTTCATGTTCTCCTCTTCTTCCAGCTGGAATTCAGATATAATGCCTGGGTATGGAAAAGTACTTTGACTGTAAGGATGAAAGCCACATGCTAAGGATAGTGCAACAGAAAGAATGTTTTAATCCTTAAATCTTCCAGGATTTCCTTGAGCACCTTAATAAATGGCTTTGGATTTCCTACCTCCACACTTCCCATTACATGGAAAAAAAATAAACCTTTATTTGGTAAAGCCACCATGGTTAGATCTTTGCTATAGGGAAGCTGATGCGATTCCAACCGGCATAACTTCTGAATCCAATGTTTGGTTTTCAAATACGTAAGAAAGTAGTTTCTCAAAATTGTTTAAGCTCTTTTGAGTTGGATTCTGTTTTTTGCCACCAAGAGCACCCTAAACTGACGGAGCCCTCTAAGGAAGGAGTAGTACCTCTGACTTGACTCTAAACTCTCAAGGACAAAGGCTGTATATTACTCATCCTACCCTGCTGCCTGACTGAAATGGATCTCTGCTAATGAGTAGCCCATATGATTACAGGGAAACCTTTGTAAACTCACAGTATTACCTTGCTTGCATAAGGCCACCCAACTGGAAAAGCAGAGGAACAAAGAAATGAAACATTCTTATTAATCATTTCATTAGACACATAGGACACATATTCATCAAAATTGCTGAAATACCAAAGCAAGGAGGCTTTTAATGAATCATGCCTTTGGTTTGCTTTATGTCTCCAAACTTTTCTACATCCTCATCCTGTCCTTATTCCTTTCTTTATACTCTACTACAGTGGTTAAGAGCAAGACCTCTCTAGTTAACCCCACACAGATTCAAATCTTTTATCTATTACCTCTTACGTGACCTCGTGTTAGTTACTTCATTTCTGAGTCTCAACCGTCTCAAATGAATAAGGGTGGAATAATTCTACCAACCTCGCCGAGTTCTTGTGAGAATTAATTGAGATAGTGTTTGTAAAATGCTTACCATAAGGCGTGATATACAGTAACAGTTTGCTCAATATTACCTCTTATTTTTAGTTTGTACAACAGAGGAGGTATCCCTCCTTTTGTCTAAGGCTAATTCTTACCTTATGCTCTGGGTCCCATCCTCCTTTGACTTCCTCAGAGACTTTTAACTATTGATTATCTTTACTCTCTAGTCTTTTTTTTTTTAAGTTTATTTTTGAGAAAGAGAAAGAAAGAGAGAGAGAGAGAGAAAAAAAAAAAAAAAAAAAAAAAACTTGAGTGGGAGAAGGGCAGAGAGACAGGGAGAGAATCCCAAGCAGGCTACACCAGCTCAAACCCACAAACCATGAGATCGTGATCCGAGCCAAAATCAAGAGTAGGGTGTTTAACTGACTGAGCCACCCAGGGGCCCCTCTCTAGTCTTTATCTTTAATCTCTCTCTGTAGCGCCCTTCCCAAGAATATGCATAACAATGATGATGGTAAGGATAATGATGAAACAGGAGATGATAGGATCTGAAGATAGAAGAATTGTCCTTTGTCAGAAGGAAGGGCACTCCTTCATAACAGGAAGAAAAGGGGAGAAAACGGGTCTTCACATAGGCAGGTTTGGAGAACTGTAGGTGGGAAAATAAAAAAATCCCGTTGGATGGTTTCTATTTTCTCTGAAACAAAAGGCAAAGTTATCTATCGCCTAAGTGTTAAACAGTTCAGAAGAGACAATAAAATGTATAAAAATAGTGAAGGTTTAAGTAGCCACTACAGAGGGTGAGAAAGACATGTAGTAGTATTTCCAGGCAGCGTGGAGGTCTCAGTTGAAGCTGAGGCTAACATTCACGAATACTGGATCCAATCTCCCCTGGAATTGTCCAAGTGCTGACACAGTAGCAGCTAATTGGTTCACTTAGAGTCGGGAGTCTTGCAAGGGGGCGGGGTGTGAAAGAAGAGGAGAGAGAGGAGTCAGGAGGAAGAGTGGAGTGACCAACCATGAAATCTAAGAATAAAGAGGGAAATGAATGAACAGACAAGTACTAGTGGAGAAAGACAGAAATGGATTCAAGGTTCAGATGAAATTGAAAAATATAATGGAAAAAAATGAAATATTTTATTGATTTTGAAAGTGAAGTGGTTTTAAGGTCATGGCCAAGTCCAGAGTATGATTATGGAAATAGGTGGCTGAGGTGGAGTGAGGAAAAAGGTCACTGAAAATGTGGCAACCAAAGAACTAACAGGCCAGGGTGGTAGCTGAATAGTCCATATGGACAATGACATTCATAATGATGGGGAGAGTGGAGACAGAGTGGAAGCCTGGGACCAGGTACCAAATTCTAAAGAACAAGTGAGTGAGTAGGGTAACAGAAAAGAAAGAGGGGAAAATATGGTAGAACACAGTATGAGCCACCAAAAGAGGGTGGAGAAATATTCTGGCAGTAGCATGGGGGAGTGAAGAAAACTTCTGCCAAACCTCTATGAGGTATCTTCAGTGTGAAAGAAAAATACTCCGTAGAATAGATTCCAGACTCAAAAATATATTGACTGGCTATGGAATTATACACACGACCAAGGTGAATGCAAAAGACATAATGTACTTAAAGTTTTATACTACAATTTTAGAAAATCAGCTGTGCATGTTCAGGACAGGAGGGATTTTGCTTAAAGGACTTGCATGTAAAGAAGTCAGAGAGACTGTAAGCAACTAAGTGTAACTACCCCCAAAAGTGTCTTGGTCACAATTAATGAAACTATAGGAATATATTAAATTGTGATAAGCAGAATTTCCATGTTACTCCCTAAAATTGAGATTAAACAATTCTCATGTACTGCTTTTTAAAACACTGTTGATTAGAGAGAAGAAATAATGCCCTTCTTTTATTTATGTTTTTAAGTAAATTTTAATCAACAATAAAATTAAGAAGGATATGAATTTTTCATTGTTCAACTTTTACAAAATGAAAAAATCTTAGTAACAAAACTCCCTTTCAATATCATAAAGAACAATTTGTGATTTTGTTCTTTTCATAGTTAGGTAATAGAGTACTAACAGACATGACTTTTACCTACTGTTTTGGGTGGGTCCCTGGCGGGAAGGGTTTTTATCAACTTAAAAAAAAAGAATATGTACATTTTGAAGAAAAGTAAAAGAAGCCCCCTTAAGTGACTTGTTTATTTAAATATAATTTTCTTTTAAAAATTCATTAAATATTATCTTATTATTGTTATAATGTTTATACAGTAAGTTAAAATTGGGAGAAGAAAAATTAAGCAAAATAGCCTCAGACTTTCCTCCAGTGATTTTATCTTGAGGCAGTATGGCATTATGTTAGGTTTTATGTAGTATGTGTATAAAGATTAAATGTCCAAATTTTAACTATATACCATTTTTGAAACAAACAAACAAACAAACAAACAAACAAACAAGATACCTTTCAAATGCTTAGAAGAAACTACAAATGTTCTGTGAGTCCTTTATTTTGATTTGCTCAGTCTTTGATTTGCTCTGTCCTCAATACTATAAAACCTTTCCTTGACTATCAGAAGCTTTAGGTATATTGGTAAGCATTAATGCAAATCCAGGGCATGTTCTTGACTTTCTGTTTTCATATTACCAAACCTAACCAGCCATACTGTAGCCCTCCAATTCACAAAGTACTCATACTATATAATCTTGAGACTTTTGGAACCATATATTTTAAAGGACTCATTGAGCCCTGAAAGGCAAATGCTATCATTCAAGTTCTAATTACATGCTACCTGGGTTTTACAGAACAGAAAAAAAAAAATGAGTACTGTACTTCCTAAATACATTTTTGACCACAAGCCACTTCCAAAATAAATGCCCCAAATATTTTCTGAATGTATCACTGTACAAATAGCTCAAGCACTGGTCTATTCAAATTATGTTCTAGTTTCTCCCTATGCTGCTTCCACTTGATAAATTGGTCAATAAATGCCAAGTCAAATATTCAAGTAAATATATTTTCATTGTTATTGGCAGACATATAATTAACTCTGAGAATAAAAGATACAAGAAATCAATTTATGATTACTTCTTCAGTTGTTCCCATTAGTCATTTACATTATAATTGTGGTTCCACTTTTAAAATCTTTATCCATACACATATACACACACACCACTTTGACTATATTATAAATCAAATTATTTCAATTACAAATTAGTATTGTATGAACTGTGAACCTCTATGTTAATTTTATTAGTAAGATACAATTGTACTATTACCCACGTATATGAGCGGATTAAAAAACAATGCACATTTAAGAGCCTATATTAATTAGTAATTTCAGCAGATGTTTCTAAACAATGTTAAGGATTTGCTCTGTCTTTTCTCAAGTATAAATATTTGAGCCAACATTTTTTAAGAATGTGTATTTAGCCACAAATTACATTTCCATTTCAACAAAATAGGCTGCTAAAAAAGAAAATAGTACAAAGAGCAAACCTATTTTTTTTTTCAAAGAAGATATACAAAGAGCAATTTTTTTTAACATTTGTTATCTGTCAGGTCAATATCTTCACCAATCCAGGAAAAATACATTTTGTATAAAAACTTACATAAGTGACCTTTTAAAAATTTGTCCTAAACTAAATGAAAAAGCTTCAGATACATTATTATATGTGGATTTCATGAAGAATAAAACTTAAGATGAGCTCAAGAAATCTGTTTCTTTCTTTTTTATATTTCAAAAAATTTTTTTAATGTTTATTTATTTTTGACAGAGAGAGAGAGAGAGTGCACGCGCAAGTGGGAGACACAGAATCCAAAGCAGGCTCCAGGCTCTGAGCTGTCAGTAGACAGCCTGACGCGGGGCTCAAACTCACCAACCATGAGATCATGACCTGAGCCGAAGTCGCACACTTAACCGACTGAGCCACCCAGGCGCCCCAAGAAATCTGTTTTAACAAAATATGCTATCATTACTCAATTGTTACTTTCATTGTGGTAGCTTAATTGCCTTTAATTCTATATCATGAACAAGTCATTTAACCTCTGTGTTTCCTCACCCATAGAGGGGGATTCGTTACGGTGCCTCATCACAGGATTCCTGGGAGGGGTAAAGGAGTTAATGTAGGTAAAGCATTTAGAACACTGCCCAGCACACAGTAAGTGCTCAGTAAGTGTTAGCTAAGCATTACCTAATTGCATGTTTTGCCTATTACTTTTATTAGCTTCCAGTTACCAATCTTGAAAGTATCTTAATTCTTTTTAAAGAAAAAGAAAGCTACATTATGGCAGTCTTAATGCTCTACCCGCTGCATCAGTTTACAATATTGTTGTTAGTAGCTACTTCGTCCGCTACTCACAAGCAAAGCAGGACCTAGGGTCTCAGTGAATAACAGTTCGAAATTCTACTTTAAAAGACAGCACTCTATTATCCTACTATTAGTTCTCATCAATTCATTCAAACGCCAAAACAAACTATGTGTTGGGCACTGGATACAAGTTGTGGGAACAAAAGACGGGTAAGAAAAAAATGCCAGATGTGTCGTTCCCCAAACAGTGAGGGATACAAACACAAACACAAGTATGTACCGTTGTTTAATTGTAACGTGGTACAATGAATGCTATAATAAAGAAATTTTCTAAGCTGTCCAAGGGCAGGCTTCGCAGGTCACCGGGTAAATAAGGGATCTAGGATTACTTTGTTGAGAAAGATAACTGGAAATCCCTCGCACTGGTTAAAATAGACATATTTTAAGCAAACAGACTTCCTCAAACAGATTTGCCATTGCACACAGCTTGTTTAGTTTATCTCTAGGTGTTGAACAAATGTTTTTGAATGAATGTCTCTCTCCCCCACGTCCCCCATAGCAAGGCCTTCATTAGGGCATACTTGGATGATGTTCGTAGCTCCCTTCCTCCCAGAGCTCAGAGAAATCTCCCTAAAACCACTTTTATCACACCACTCCCTGCTCGAAAGCCTGGAATGGTTTCCTCCTATTCCCAGATAGCAGCTCTCTGCTTTGACTAGATTTCTCTCCCAATATGCCTTGGGCATGATTCCCTTTTGTTCACATCCTCTCTCTGCCCCAAATGCTTTTCTCTTATTATTTCTGCCTTTCCAAAATCCTACCCACCCTTCAAAATCCTCCTTCAAGAAGCCGTCAGATTTCCTTGCTTCTATTTAAAACAACAGAACTTTTCAAATGACGCAGAAAACAGAGAGATGCTAGTGAAAAAATTACACTTCTGGATGAAAGAAATGTCCAACATGTGGTAGGGAACTGAACAACAAATGGCAGAGGCTGGTTCGAAAGCTACATTCAATTGTTATATCAACACAGCCCATTTCCTAAATTATTTACTATTCAAAATTTATACACTGCACCAACTATTTATTGAACAACTTTTTTTTTTTTTCCCAGTGACATCGGGCTCTTTTAGAAGTTAACCATCCTACAACAGGGGCAATCAATTCATTACTTTTAAACTGGTTTCTTTAGGGCAAGTTCATATTAGAATGAGCCTCACGGGACTCAGTGCTTGAAATACTACCCGGCAACATGCAACTCCACTAACCAGCCTAGTAATGTGCCTCCTACTGGAAGGACAACTAGTTACAGGGTAAAATATCCTCGAGAACCCAAGTTAAAACAGATTTTTTGTATCCCAAGTGACAATGAGCATGCTCCACCGGTCAATCTACCTTGGATTCCAACTTGATTTTCTCTTCATTCAGCATCTCAGTTGCTTTCTTAATGTCTTCACGACATCTGTTAATTTCCGACCTTACTGTAACACAAATTAAATCCTTAAACACCTCCACCTTTCTCAAGCCCCCGTGTCTCTTGATGTAGACAGCAGACACCCCCCCCCCCACCCGCTCTGACTTCGCCTGCGGGGCTGCCTTGAGCTCCAAGCCCCCACCTCGAGGAGCCAGAGACCCCAGCAGGAGACAGAAAACACCCACCTTCTCGGATCAAGCGGCGACTCTCCTCCGCCTGATGCTCCGAGAAGATGATGTGCTGAAACAAGGACTCTAAACTCATCTCAGGCCCGGGCTGCCACGGATCCTTCCTGGGCCCTTCAGTATTTGGTAGCCGCGGGTCCTGGAAAGCACAACAGGGACAAGGCTCGTTCAGGGCTGTTCTTCCTGCATCGGCCTCAGCCCGGGCCGCCCGAAGCGGGACGCGAGCCCGGCTCCAGGCCTTTGTTTCCCCTGTTCACTAAGGACTGACAACCGTATTTCCCCCACGCTCTGCCCGGGACAGCAACTCTGCGCTCCTTCCCTGGCTGAACGCAGCTCCCTTTCCTTCAAGGCCGCGGCCCTTCTCGGAGTTTCTTTTCTGTGCTGGTGGCAGATAAAAATGGAGGCTCCGAGAGCCGAGGCTTTGGAGCCTGCCGGGGCAGCAGCCCTTTGTGGCCGGCCTTTTCCTCTCCGTCCCCTCCTCTCTTTTATGGAGAAGGACCACATAATACTCCCTCCCTCAGCAAAACGTGTACTTGCTCACAATACCATGGCCTGGAGACCTTCCCGCAGGCGGCCGCCAGCGCCTAGCCTTGGCCTCGCCTGCTGTGGACGTAAACTACGGCGTCTCGTTGGGTCCATCTGCCTTCAAATGTTTTGCTTTGCCCATGTGGCCCCAAAGGTCTTAAGACCTCGCTTGGGCTTTGGGGGATCTATCTCCAAGGCACAGACACCCCGTATCATAAAGAACTAAGTACTCATGATTCTAAATATAAACCGCAACAGCTTATCCTTTGACTGTGGCAAAGACTGCTATAAATGTGCAATGTCTGACATTCCGCCTTAATCATTCCTTTGTAATCAGGGCATATCTTTTTAGTCTGCTTTAAAATTAATCATTGCCTTTTGTAATCAAGCTTCAGTAATGTTAACACTTCGATATCTGCACAATATGTGTCAGAGACCAAAGTGGTTGCTAATTAAAGCTTAAACATGAAAGGCACCTTTGGGACTTTTGCATGGGATTTTTAAATTAAAACATAAAGTATTTTTTTAGTTTTAGTAGGTCAAAATTGTAATACTATAATAAACATTTGTCTTGATTTCTGAATGTAGCATTGACATTGGCTAAACTTAAAAAAGTAATTTTTAGTTAGATTGTATTAGAATTGAAAGACGGCAACATCATCGGTCACATCATCTGTATAAGAGACTTAATTAATACTTCATTAACGCTGTAGCATATTTGGTTATAAGTTTTAACCTATTCCAAATTTCCACCTCAATTTCCATCACGCCATGTATGATTATAAGTTAATTTTTAAACTTTATTATAAAAGAATATATACAGAAAAGTGAATGATATAGAAAAGAATTGCCCATAAACATACCGTTCAGAAGCAAATATTAATAACACTTTGGCTACTGCCTTCCGAGTAATCCTCCTCACCTTGAATTGTTCTTTCCCAAGCTTGAAAATATTAGGAATAAGTAATAATTACAACTAATACTATTTATTGAATGTTTGCTGGGTACTACTCTGAACACAACGATTTTTACTATTACCTTCACAGTATTGGTATAGAAAACTGAGACACGGAAGAGTTAAGTATCTTGCCAAGGTGGCAAACCTAGTATATGGCAGACCTAGAGCTGAAACCAAGAAATCTGAGATCAAAGACCATGAATTTAATTTTGGCTTCGACTCTGTTTTCCTTTGATTACATCATAAGCAGTTTACCATTTCGTTGAAAACTCTTCATAAGTACATTTTTCTATCTTCATAATCCCCCCATCATGTGATGCATGTGTAAAATTTAGATGTACTGAAATAAATTTGACTCTTTTATCTGTTCAAGGATGGAAAACAAAACTGAAATTGTGGTTTGAACCATTTTCTTTGAGCGCTCGTTTGGAGGCTTACGAACTGTGCCACAGCACCGTCAAAGGAAAGGGCTTCCAGAAGATAAATTATATCACTAATTAATATCACTCCCTTCAGAATTATTTCCCGTGGACTTGCACAGGGAGCAGCCTCACAAGGAGGCTGCTTTTCAAAAGCACGCTGCTCTTTAACATCCCAATTTTATTAGTTACACTCAAACTCACATTTATTATTTAACATGTTCTTTCTGTACTGAAACTCTTTCTGTACTGAAACTTGGCAGAGTGGAATTTGGACAGCCTTTGGGGAGCCTGGTCGCCTCACTCACGCAGGCGTATCCAAGAGAGAACTGTTGGAAATTCTGGAATGGGGTAAGGGGGAAGAAATGTCTTCTTCGTCTTCTGCAGTATGTAACAGAGTATTTTGGTGCTCTTAAATCCCAAGTTCAATTCTTAGAGGTACCAAACTATAGGTACCTCTAGGCATTTTCTTTTAGTTGTTCAAACAAACATGACTATACAAGCCCACAATCAAATTCTAAGTGTTTTTTAATAATGAGTAAAAGTACCATGTTACGATATTAAAATATTGTTATCGTGTACTAGCTTTATTCATTTGTCATATACTAGCTTTATTCATATATTGTATTCAGTAATATATTCTTATAGATATACATGCTAATTACATTCTATAATATTCAGAGCAAGGGTAGCATTAGTTAAATTGATGCCAAATAAAAATGGTATATGGCATGGTAAAACTAGGGCATACCGTTTTCTGAAAATGTTATCTTATATGTATAAAAAAAGTGAGTCATTCCACAACTGTTTAATGAGTCTGCTATTCAATCAACATTCACTCAACAAATATTATTGAGCATCTCCTATGTGCCATATTAGAGAAACAACAACAGGATTTAATAAAAACAGAACTACATAAAAACTATTTTTCTTCCCCCGGATATTTCTAACCTCATTGGAGAATTATTATATTTTTCAGCATTTTGGCATCAGTATAAACAACTGCTCTCAGATGTTTCAACAGATGTTCTGTAGAAAGAAAGCCAATTATTTGCATTATGATACCCACATATGATTCTCAGATCTAAACTTTCCATCTGTACATGTTTCATTGAATTGCATACCTATGAAATATAAAAGTTAAGATCACTCATTGTCTCTCAACCTCAGACTTGTGTTCATAAAAACTCTAGCACCTGGGTTATTGAGCCATTGATAATTGCTTTGCTAGAAGGCCTTACATAAGGCTAGATTGCTCTTGTGATTTAAAATGCATTTCCTCTCCTTTCTTAGATTGATGACTTCCCTAGGTTCTAAACCAGGCTTGCAAATACCCACTAGCCCAGGGCGTATATATTGCAATGAAAAGAAGAAAAGTAATTCATTTATTTTATGTTTTTCTTAGGGCATCTGCCAAAAAGAAAAACAAAACGTAGGTTCAACCAAGTTTAACAACCATTTATTGAGTATCTACTAAGTACAAAAAAGTCTCTGCCAGGTACCATGGGGATACAAAATTGAAAGGTACAAGCCCTGCCTTCCTAGAGGTCATCAGCTATCAAATGAGATATAGCATGCACAAATAACTCCTAAGCAGGCTGTGTATGAGACCTTCACCCCCGTGTTACGGGAATCTGGCAGAGGGAGAAAGAATAAGTGTGATGTGGGTGACCTGGGAGACTTATCACTTGGGGATAGACTCTGAGCTACATTTCAGTGAGGGTGCAACTTCAACAGATAGCGAGTAAGGGAGAAAAAAAGCAGAAAGTTAGATGAAGTCAACATTGAGATGGTGTTTAACATTTTCATAAACTATATAATGGGAAATCATGTAATGTTTTCTAGCAGGTGAGTGGGCCTGTCCGAGGTGCTCTAGGTAATCAATCTGTGGCAGTGAGTTAGAAGTACTAGAAAGGAAGAGAACAACAGCTAAAAATGTATTAATAACTTAGTACGTGCCAACCACCATCTGAGACCTTGACATGCCTTAATTCTCCTTATCAACCCAATAACCTTATAAGATCAATGCGTTTATTTGTTCCACATTACAGTTGGAGAACTGAGGCAGAGAGAACTAACCTGTTCAAATCACATACAGTAGCAGAATCAGGATTTAAACCCTGATAGTATCTTAAGGCAGATCCTTAACCACTTCATTTGCCACCTCCAAAAACTAGAGGCTGGAGAAAATAAGACTATTTCAGCAGCTGTGTTTCATTTCAAAGCAGATACGTTTAAAGAAAAAAAAAGCTCATCACCAACAAATTAATATCTTTTCAAAAGCTTTTTGGATTTATGGAATTTAGATTAGTAATGCAATCCATGTATAACAAATTAAAATCAAAAGTGATTTAAAGAAAAATAATTGAGAATGGATCATGCTTTGTAAATGTTTATTTAACCAGCAATATATCTAACATGAAAAACTAAAAATGAAAATTGTATACAAAGTATTGTATTCACTTCCTAATATTTATATTAGTTTTCTAGAACTGCTAAAACAAAAGTATCACATCTCGGTGCTTCAGAACAACAGAAATATATTCTCTCACACAATGGAAGCCAGAAGTCTGAAATCAAGATGTCAGCAGGGTTGGATCCTTCTGGGCCCCCTAAGGGAGAAACTGGTCTTTGCCTCTTCCTACGTGCTGATCCTTAGTAGGAATTTTTGGCATTCCTTGATTCATAGATGCAACACTCCAATCTCTACCTCCATTGTCCCCTGGAGTTCTCTTAATCTGTCTCTGCCTCTTTGTCTCTTTCCTCTTCTTGTAAGGATACAGCTCATTTTGGATAAAAGGCTTACCATACACCAGTATGACCTAATCTTAAATAATCACATCTGTAATAACCTTATTTCCAAATAAGGTCACATTCTGAGCTACTGAGGGTTTAGGACTTCAAAGTATCTTTTTGGGGATATAATTCAATGCATAAAACAGACATTAAAACCCAAGCTGCAAAAAAATAGTTACAAAAAATCTAAGTGACTGATTTATTTCTATTACAATCAAAGCATTTTTAGTGTTTAAAGCATTGTAGTGTTTAGTGTTTATTTTAGGCTTTAGAAAACATCTTGCACAATCCTTTTATTTTATAGGTGTTAGCACTGAGCCCACGGAGGTTGATGGATTTCCCCCACATTGCACAGGCAATTAATGTTAGAACTAGTCTAGAACTCCTTCCTAATTCCTTCTGCTCCAATGAAAGATCTTTTTTGTTCACCAGTGGCTCTCAACTACTTTAGTTAAAACAATTCCTCTTTTATCTTTTTTTCTATATTGAACTTTCTAGTAAGAGTTTGAAGAAAGGGTATACAGCTAGGGTTCAGAGCTGGCCTGGGGCAATTCACCTACTGTAGGAGCCCTTCTTCATTAAGGAGATTAGATAGATAGATAAAGAGAGAAAGACAGGTAGATAAATATAGGTGCATATTGAGAAAACACACATACATACACACATACACATACATATATAAATGCACCCATATATATGGTAAAGTCATATATATAAATATAAATATAAATATAAATATAAATATAAATATAAATATAAATATAAATACTTAAAGGTGCCAATTTTATTTTTGGTCTTGCAATTCCACAATAAGAGTGAAAGTAAACTGTCAATTCTTAATTATTGATTGAGAAAAGCAGACTTGTTTTGGTTGTGAAATACATTGCATGAAGAAATTCCAATAGCCCATTAAGAGTCATGGGATTAAAAAAAAAAAAAAAAAGAGTCAGGGGATAGCAAACTTTGGAATTAGGAAGCCATAGTGAAGGTGCTCAACTTAGATCTTCACGCTGTCAGAGTCAGGAGCCCAGCACAGGAGCCAGGAAGGCTGCCCCAGGTGCACCTACCCGAGATTAGCCCATCAGCCCCCCACCCAGAACAAAAACAAAACAGACCTTGGAAGCCATTCTCTTCCACCTTGTATAATTAATTTGTTTAGTTGATAAATATTTATTGCGTGGACACTATATAAGGCAGGTAAGAATTTTCTATTACAAAGGTGAATAAAATGAGCGAGGGCCTTGAAATCTGGTTGTGTCAAATTGTCGTTCCCATGACAATAAATTTAAGTGGTTTGGGATTGCACAGAAAAAAATTAAAAGAGAAATTTAAGCCTTTTTTTGTTTCTTACCAGTTATTTGTTTTCATCATTAACATAGTCTCTGACTACCTTATAAGACGTGGTTGCTTAGTAAATAAATGACTTTAGCTATTGAATACTTTCAAATTTAAACCAACAATTAACATGTCCTACTCTTATTACAATCTCCATGCAGATTTCTATTAACTTCAGGAAATTGGTCATAGGGACTATTTGGAAATTTGGGATAAATTTTAATACTTCTATTATTCACAGTGGCTCTTTGTAAAGTTTGAAAAAAATGTGATGTCCATATATACATATAGGCAGAGTGAACCATAAATCCTATTTCTTCTTAAAACAATTTGCTAAATTGCTCATTTATCAGGATAGAATTACTTTATGCTTCCAATGCTTAAAATGACTTACTGGCCTTAGTACAATAGTATTGCATTATAAAAGCCAGGCACTGCCATTATTTTCCCTTCACGATGCCATAGACAGTTCAAAATGTTTCATCATAGTTTACATGGCTCATAAACCTTATCTTTTATTTGACATTGCAGGTGTGTTGATAATAGAATATGGAAACTCTGTAAGATGGTTAAAGGAAACAATTAATTAGCATTTAAATAAAAGAGCTCAGTAAGAAACATTTTAAACAGAGAATAAACTGATTATTTTATAGGTAATAGTATGCAGTTCTGGAATAGAATTGAAAGGGATGCATACAGAGTGAAAGGAATTTAAATATCTGAAAACTAATAAGGAAATATTACAAATATTAGAATTACTGAAGTTGTATATACATCATCATTTGGAATTTGACGGCCTTGTAATTCCGTGCTTGCTATATCTCATTATTCCACTTATAAAACACGTACATGAATAGTTTTCTTAAACTGTTTGATGACCTACCTTTACCATTTCGTTTTTCAAGATGTTAACGCAGAGTAAAGCAGGAAAGAGCTGAGATCTTGCACTCCACTGTGCCTTAGCCTCAAGTGAATAAATGCAAAGATTGTGCACACGGGATCCAAACACTCGTAAAAAAGATTCATGGTGATATTCTTAGAAGAAATTAATAAAACCTAAGAGAACTTGTCAGAAGAATGTCCTAAAGATGATTTTATTTCAGTAATTGTTGTATTTTAAATGCTTTCATTTTCTTTTGTGATGTCTTTTATCTTACTTACAGATGCTATTACTCATAAAATATGATATTTCAGTCCAGAAGGCTGTAACTATAAACGAGACATAATATTCTCATCTGGAAGTAGATAAGGGGATTCAAATCTCCTGCTTCATGGTGTAAGCTGATTACTGCAGAGGTCAGAAAGCTAGTTTCCACTTCCTTTAAGTACCAGCTATGATATTTTACACAAATGACCAGGCACCTTGTCTTTCCTTTATTCAGCCCCCGCATCTGGTTGGCAGCCTGTGTCGGTGGCTGACGAGATGGCCTAGGAATTCTGTGCCTTGAGAGTGCTAAGATGACTTTAGGGTGAGGCCTTGAGGAATGACCATGAACATCATTCACAAAGTGTTCATTAAAGCACTATTGCGCACACACAACAGTGAACAAGATGAATAAGCTCTCTGAATGCATGGAGCCTCTGGGGGAACAAGAAACAGAGTACAGCCATTCATTAATTCAACACGCACAGAGTAAGTGAAAGTGTAAAATCTATCAGCGTGAGGCAAGGACCTGCTGTGGCCAGTGCAGACAACACATTTATGCTCCCACAAAGCCCCGAGGGCAGGACAGAACTGGTGTCTGAGAAGGGAGGGACCAGTGGGATCATGGTACAAATGGGGTTGATGAAGCGGTCAGGGCCGGACCATGCAGGTCCCCGAGAGCAGTGGAAACAGTTCAGATTTTATTCAGAGTGCAGCGGAAGGCCATAGATGGAGCTGTAGGAGACTGAACCCAATTTAAGAATGAGAAGATGACCGCTAAGCATCATTCCCTTGGTGGAGGTGTGATTTCACATCCCTGAATGGGGTGTTGACCCAGGTCCTGCCCTCAGTGTGGCTGGCAACTAGGTTGGGGACTTTGAGCAAGTCTCTTTTCCCCTTATTTCACTTGTTTGCAAATGAGAAGAGGAGAGGCAGGGTTAAAGAAAGGAGGAAATAGGAAAGATGAAAAGGAGAGAACATCCTCAATACTTAGAGATGGAATGTTCAGATAGTAAGTTGGAAAAACAAACGAACAAGAATTTCATTTTTAGAGAGAGGGAAACAAAGCATGAGAGACTCTTAAAGATAGAGAACAAACTGAGGGTTGATGGAGGGAGGGAGGTGGGAGATGGGCTAGCTGGGTGATGGGTATTAAGGAGGGCACTTGTGGTGAGCACTGGGCGTTGTCTGCAAGTTACGAATCACTGAATTCTCCTCCTGAAACCAATATTGCACTGTATGTTGATTAACTAGAATTTAAATAAAAATTTGAAAAAGTAAAAAAAGCGTTTAATTTTTTTTTTTAATCTTTATTTTTGAGAAAGAGAGACATTGTGTGAGCAGGGGAGGAACCAAGAGAGAAGGAGACACAGAACCCAAAGCAGGATCCAGGCTCTGAGCTGTCTACACAGAGTGTGATGTGGGGCTCACACTCATGAACTGCGAGTTCATGACCTGAGCTGAAGTCCATGACCTGAGCTGAAGTTGGATGCCTAACCGATTGAACCACCCAGGTGCCCCAAGAATTTCATTTTTTACAAGTTCCTGAGCAAAAAGGAGTCATTCCAGTCCACACCTTGTAAAATCCCAGTGTAGGACACATAGAAATGAATATAGAATTCTATTAGAATCATTGCCTTGACCACTCTGATTTTTTTTTTATTTTCTTAAAAAAAAATTTTTTTAAGGTTTATTTATTTTTGAGACAGCGAGAGATAGAGCATGAATGGGGGAGGGTCAGAGAGAGAGGGAGACACAGAATCTGAAACAGGCTCCAGGCTCCGTGCTGACAGCTCAGAGCCCGACGTGGGGCTCGAACCCACGAACTGCGAGATTGTGACCTGAGCTGAAGTCAGACGCTTAGCCGACTGAGCCACCCAGGCGCCCCTTGACCACTCTGATTAAGAGTTCATATCGGGGCCTTAGGGAAGAAAAATTCAAGACTCATGCCAGAATCCACTCTACATCCACCAGATTTAGTTGTGCGTGAGTGTGTGCCTAGCAGAAATCCACCAGTACACCCATTCTGACTATAAAGATATTGAAATACTGCCACAGTCGTTGGTAAATAACCACTACCAGGCTGTCCCAACTCCATGACCATGCAGATCTCCCATAACCTGGCAACTAAGAGGTAACATCCAGCTTAGTAAAGAGCCTCAAGGAGCCTGCTCAGGTTCAGTTCTGATTTCTCAGTGCCTGGGCCTGTGTATTGTCTTATTGATGGATGCTACGACAGATCACAACTTTAGTGGTTTAAAACAATGCGAATTTGGTGTCTTACAGTTCTGGAGGTTACAAATCTAAAATGGATCTTACTGGGCTAAAATCAAAGGATCCGCAGTCCTTCTGGAAGCTCTTGAGGCTAACTCGTTTCCTTACCTTTTCTAGCTTGTAGAAGTTGCCTGCATCCCTTGGCTCCTGCTCCTTCCGTCTTCGAGCCAGCAACATAGCACCCTAAAATCTCTTTCCTTTTCTGCCATTCTCTTTCAAGGATGCTTGTATTTCTGTTGGGCCTACCTGGATAAGTCAAGATGCTCTCACCATTTCAAGATCCTTAGCTGGATCACATCTTGAAAGTCCTTTTTGCCACGTAAGGTGACATACTCCCAGGTTTCAGGGATTAGGATGAAAATACCCTTGGGGGCCATCATTTTGTCTACCATGGTGGTTATACATTTCAAGTAACATACCTGAGTGTATATAATACGCTACCTAGAATTCTCATAAAATAAAACTGAGTGTGTCACAGTCAAAATATGAGATACAAGAATCTGAGTCTATAGAAAAAAAATTTTAAGTAAGTAGGTCTGTATCTCAAGAACTTTCTGGAACACTGCAGACCTTTAATTTTCCTTTCTTGTTTAGTCGTTATCAGCATCAAATAGATGAAATACTTAAAAGGAGAAAAGAGTTGGGGAGTACAGAGAGAAGGATTGAAGAAGACGGAGAAAGAATGCAAAGGTCACTTGTCTGTCTGAATCTCCTGTGAGGGCTCGGCAGAGGAAAAGGACTCTCAAGCAGATGGATCCCAGCAAGGACAAGGGAGGACTTTAGAAAATGATGGTTAGGTGGGACTAGTCAATGTCCCACTCTTCTAGGGTCAGTTGTCTCTTAATCTGGGGTACCGAGGGACAAAGAGAGTGAAAAAAGGCGATTTAAATTTCTTCTGTAACTGAAGAACGACTTGGGGTTTGGGAAAATTTTAACATGAGTTAAATCTGCTTTTGGGGGCAGGACCATATCTGCTTTGGGTCCTTGTGTATAACAGTTCCCTGTATGCAATGAAAGTAACAGTCCTGAGATGAAATCCAGGAGCCACAATAGAATGTTGGCCTCCTGAGGAAGCACCCATTTGTTTTGTGCACCATCAATTCCAAGCTTTCAGAATAGTGCCAGGCCAATAGCAGGTGCCCAGGAACTCTGCACTGAATACATAAGGGAAAAATGAACATATGCAAAGCTTTGGTGTCAGTAAGGTTTTTGGCACGAACAACGAACGTTAAATGTTTGTTTTAATAACCAGAAAATGCTGGAAACCAATACTCCAATGAACTAACACTTTGATCTGCTGGATCGAAGCTGAAGTGACCAGGTGAACTGAAAAGGCCTATATTCCTGCCTATACATAGTTGCCAGATTCAGCAAATAAAAATACTGGGTGCCCAGTATCTGAATGTCAGGTAAACAATGAGTAATTTTTTAGTGTAAGTGCATCCCAAATATTGCAGGACAACCTAGCTCTAGAGTCATATCGTATCATCTTTCGGCTAAATTCGGACTTGGTCAAAATGCTGTGTGTTTAATGATGGCACTGTTCAGGAAGAAACAGGAGATGCTGCCCTAGATTATGTTGAATATGAGTGTAGGGGAGAGTGAAAACTGGCTGTGTCATGTTACCCTATAAAAGCATGCTTTTCTGTGAGCGAGGGCCCATGGAGGAGGACTAAAACTCAGCTTCTCGTAAATTCTTCAGAGCTACCAGGGAACAGTAATCAACAAGGATAAAATCTGAAGGGAAGGTCAGCGAGGCAGGTAAGAGCTGCTGCATCCGTCTTACCTAAAGCACACGCAGCTCCACAAAGCGGGACAGGGTACAGAGCGTGAGAGGGAGGAGAGAATCATCCCACGCGAGCCTCCTTCGACCGCCTTTAGGAAAAAGCCCCCGTCTGCCCCAATAGCACTCTCATTTTATATGAATGTTGTGCTTGCTTAGTTCACGATATAAAGGTGAACATGTTCCACGTGCTAAGTGGTTTGTCTTTCATGCGTCCTGTAGCTGATGAAGCAATCAGTTTTTCTCAGAAAGGACGTGGTATTGCTATGTTCATTTGTGTTTGATCTGGAGAATCTCTATCAATACTTTTTTTTCCCCCCACTAAGCATTTAGATGCTACCTGGCTGTTAGGCCTGAAAATACCAGATGGAGCTGGGGAGCAGAGCAGACACTGTCGTCATAGAAACAAGATGCTATCCCGGCTCTATGCAGCTGCCATCTTTTTTTTTTTTTTTTTTTTTTCCCTTTCACTGTGAGCAGTTCTGATAGGAGCCCATACTGATAAAATATAGAGATACCCACCCCCCCCCGCCCTTGGAAAATAGAGCTACATTTCAAGTACTGCCTGGACAATTCGTGAATGTGTCCCTCAGTTTATGGAGAGCCTAAACCTATGGAAAAATGACTTGATTTCCCGGTCTTCTAATCAGAGTATATATAACTGGGAAGCCCATGCTTTGATATCATCTTCTTCCCCTAAACTGAAATGATGCATTTGTCTTATCCCCAAATGAGATGATATCCCTTGTAGCCAGGGAGCCTCAATGTTGACGTTCCTGGAAAATGCAACCTAAGTGTTCATAATCACTCTGAAATGTGTGTATTCAGCACGAGAATAGGGAGTGACTTCTCCTGGTTCTCTGAATTCCCCACAGTAGCTACAGAATGCTGAGTACACAGGCGGGGAATGATGAATTCCTGTGGCTTGATGTCCAAATTTGAGGGATGCAGTTATTGGCCACAGTCCCACATCGCTGCCTTTTCTCTTTCGGGCAGTTATGGCATCCTCAAGGGCACATGACTGTGAAGAAAGTGCCCACCACAGATGGGAAGGGGAGTGGCAGTGTTTTCTGGAGGCAGGGCTGCATTTGTGCTGGGAAATGGGTTAAATCCTAGAGCCTTGAAGGTCTGGCTTAAAAGGCTGTGTTTAGCAACAGAGGACTACTAGAACTAAGGTGGCTGAGGGCAGTCATTTTTGCACAGTTTCCTAATGCTGCTGGAAAAACGACTGCAAATAATGGCTTAAAAAACAACACATATTTATTATTTTACAGTTCTGAAGGGCAAATGTCCAAAATCTGTTTCACTGGGCTAACAAGACATCAGCAGGGCTGGCTCCTTCTGGAGGCTCTAGGAGAGGCTTCTTCTTTTCTCACTTCCAAAGCCTACCTACCTTCCTTGGCTCCTGGCCCTTCCCTCCATCTTCAAAACCAGCAGGCCACCATCTTGTTTCTATCCTCACTTTGCCTTCATCCATAACCAAATCTCCCTCTATCTCCCTCTTAAAAAGAAACTTCTCATTACATTTACAGCCCATTAGATAACCTAGGATAGTCCCCCCCCCCCCATCTCAAGAATCTTAATTTAATTACACCTGTAATCTCCTTTTTGCTACATAAGGTAACACCCACAGGTTTCAGGGATGAGGATGTGGATATTTGCGTGTGTGTGTGGGGGGGGGGGGGCAATATTCTTTCTGCTTCCAAGTGATCATCAGAATTACCTGGGAAACTTTTCAAAAATAAACATTTCCAGGCCCTGCACTAGAGCGATTCTACTAGAATTTCTGGGCAAAGGCCTGAAAATCTCTTTGTGAGACTCTCTCAGGTGATTCTCTGGAAGACTTCTGTTAAGGGCTTCTTCAGGCTCTTTCTCAGACACATGCAGTAAGAATTATAACACTGTGATTAGGTTTTCTGGATCGTGTTCAGGGTCAATGAGTGTATGGGAAAGTTTTTAAAAATGTATTTGTTTGAAAGCTTGGAAGGTCATACTATCCTCTGAGGTTCAGAATACTCCCACAGAATGGCTCCAGCGAAAGATGTGTCACGTGAACTGGGCCTAAAATCTCTTCAGTTTAATGGTAAATATACCAAATTGTTTGCCAACGCCTCCCTAGACCTTTAACCATATGAAATATGTATCTTGGTATCTGGGATTAGCTGCTGTTTCTTCTCCTTGTGGAGACTTTTGCACTTAGTGCCTCAGAACATTCTCTTCCTTCATAGATGGTTCCATGTTGTTCTCAGAGCTCTTACAGTTGCCTATTTTGCCTGCTTCAAGAAAAACGGCTGTGGTAGAGGAAAAAACCCATACAGTGTCTTTAGAAAAACTGTAAATATTTCATCATTTCTTACTAAACATACATTATTTACTCTGTAATGTAAATATTTTATGGCCTGCAACTGGCAATTTTGGAATATATTGGTATGTTTGGAGAATTGCAGTTCAGTTACAAATCCAACACTGCACACCCAGCTCATATTTAACTTACACAACTCTTTATAAAGGATTTAACTCTCAGAATGAAGGAAGTAACAGAATCTATTTTTCAAAGGGGCCTTGAGGACCAGACTTAGAACCTGAGACAACACATCTTTGTTAAGGACGAAAGTTGGAGTCTGTAATAGCCCAGGACTTGCCTTCCCTACAGGATGACAGCATAATATAGTTCCCCGTGCCTGAGTGGGTCTGATTTCATCCAGTGGAGAGAAGGGCCCACAAGCAGCCCTTTAGAATGTTCACGATCTGGTTGAGAGTGGAATCTGAGAAGAAGAGTTTTACCACACACAAAAAGGCAGCAAATCTTCCCCAGCTTTGGGATAAGTATTTGGAGCTATGCATTGGACAGGAAAATCTTTTCATTAAATAAAATGGCTAGATGTCAGAACATTTAAGCCAGATTTTCAAATATAAACCTAAACTGTTTAGAGATTTTTTTTTTTAATTTTAGTGACTCTCCAATATAGAGGTCATAGAAGCTGCCATCATTCTAAATTACAGCCCATTTCAGAGGTTGGCTGTAATCCAGGAGGTTGCATTATTCCAAATTGCCTGTCAAAAACTGTCAAAACACTGCCATTATCAAAAAGTAGTCCTTTTAAATAATTTTCTCACTCTCTTCCCTGAAACTTTACTGGCATTGAACCTTAATATCATAGCTTATAGGCATAGTAAGTGAAAGCCTTTGAAATGAGAAATGGGGGGAAAACATTCGAGGCATACAACAGCAACATACAACATTCTAGGCAGAAAATTGAGTCAAGTTTGGAAATGCTGTAACCCCCAAAGCAAAACTATTACTAATCTACATGTGAAATGGAAACCAAGGAATATGTAATCATGAGGCCTAACAGTATGACTTCCCACCCCGCCCCCCATGCTTAACACGTGGAAAGAATCCTATAGTTAGTTGCTACACTCCATATTTTTCCTTGTTTTCCTCTCCTTCCGTACCAACTTTCTAAGGAAACATGTTCCATCTTCTGGATTACTGATGCCCTTTCCTTTCATTTCATAAATATGGAAATTGACACCTGGACTACGGCCTGATTTACCCAAGGCTTCATTTCAGGTCTACACCTAAACCCTGTACTCTTTTTAATACACATTCCGGCTCTCCTTTTGAATTGGAAACCCCTTTCATCTTCTTTCCTTTACTTTAGACTTGACTCTACAGAATTCCGCTGCTTGGATTAGAAAAACCTGCCCCCCCAAAAGGGCAATCCCTGCCACCTACATTCTCTTGGACATAGACCTTGATGCTAAAACTTCCATTCTGGCAAAGAATTTCCGCAACTATTTTGTTTAAGACCATTTATCTTTCAAACGGTGTAAGATGACAAAATATTTTAGAGAGACTGCTTTTATTTTGAGTCATTACAATTCAAGCAACGAATTAGGAAATCAACAGGGTAATTCAGTCCTACAATCACTGTGACAGTCGTATTTGTCAACAACTAGTTTTCAGAAGAAATGGAGCTCAGAGAAAATACATAGCTTCCAAATTCAGACAAAGAGATACACAGAAATATTTCTTTAAGCTATCAGTAGTACACTATAGAGAAAATTTAACGTGCAGGTGAATTCTTTTAACAGAAAGACAATGCTTTGAACAAATGTAGCATAAAGATATTTCAAAATAGATCCTCGGCTTCTGAGGATGCCGGTAATATATGTAATGGTGCTTGATCTCATTAACAAGCAGCTCATACCCTTCAGCTACCATAAAATACAAATCATCATCAGCACATTCTTGAGAGCAGTATATCTGTCTGACCCGACTTCTGCTCTACAGTTAACAATTTTGTTTTAATCCATAAAAAAGAAATTCTCATCATCTCTCAATTGTACAAATGGGTTCCCAAAAGATCACACTTAAGTCTGGTGTTCATGGTGCATGTGGTTCTACGTTCCACAGCAAGCTCTCAGGTTTGGGAGATGTTCTTTTTAAATCACTGACAAGCCATTATTAACTCATTATCAACAATGACAACCCCAAGACCTTCCAGTGGAAGATTCCACAAAGCACTACCCCTCCCCCCCCAACAATGGAGTATTTTGTTGAGTACTCTTTACTGGACGAAAATATCTGAATTTGAGAAAAATTATTTAAAGAAGTATTTTCCAACCTGTGTTTTAAGGAATTTTTAATATTCCTCATGATTTTATAGGCTTTCCTTTAAAAAAAAAAAGAAGGGACAAAAACAATGATTCTGTATGAAAATAAGTAGTCCCCTGGAGACTCAGAATGCACATTAGTTTATTAAGGTTTATGAGACATCCCACAATGAAGAGACCTGATTTGTAGAGTTGAACACAGCTTCCCAAACATATTTGGCCATAACCCTTTTTTCATGAAGCATATCTCACCATGTTAGGGCCAATAATGTTCTACAAAATACAGTTGGTAGTTCAGAGCCTGGTATGGATTTCTGTTTAGGTAGCTACCAGGACTTGTCCACAGGCCACGCAGCTTTCTTTCTCCAAGGAATTCCAAAAGTTACTATCCTGCTCTATGCTAGTAGTATTCTGCTAACGTATTGGTCACCAGGGAGATAGGACATGAATGTGTGTTTTGAACAAAGTAAATCGCCACTGATAATTTTGCTTAAAACACAGGTCCTCCTGATGATAAAAATAATGAACATGTATTAGGCCCTTGCAACATGTAGAGACACGATTCTCAGTACTTTGGGTGTGAACTCATTTAATCTGTAGGAACATACCTATATATTTTTTTTCTTTTCCAGATAAGGAAACTGAGAAACAGCCGGACGGAGATTAAGCTCCTTGTGAAAGTTACAAGCAAGTAAGTAGGATTCAGATTTAAGCCACCTGGTTCCAGAATCCCAGAATTAACTGTTAGGCACACACACATACACACATGCTCATTTTTACAAATGCATAGTTGGGCTCATCTATGCACATTAATTCCCATAGATATCTAAGTGCGACCAGTATTTCCTTATGACCCCTCAGCCTGAGGATGCAAATAAGATTAGGAAACAAATAGTACAGGATGCCTGAGTGGCTCCATCAGTTAAGCATCCGACTTCAGTCAGGTCATGATCCAATGGTTTGTGAGTTCGAGCCCCGTGTCAGGCTCTGTGCTGACAGCTCAGAGCCTAGAGCCTGCTTCAGATTCTGTGTCTTCCTCTCTCTCCGCCCCTCCCCCACTCATGCTCGCTCTCGCTCTCTCTCTCTCTCACTCAAAATAAATAAACATTAAAATTTTTTTAAAAAATAAAAAACAGTAAAACAAATAGCACAGTATTATCTCACTTTCAAGACAACAGTTACCCTTGGAAATAAGGTCTTATGTCACCTTGCTCCCACACAGGACTACATGGGTGTGACCTTAATTCTCCTTAAATTAATTAATTATAAGATAATAATAATGGTAGCTTAGATCTGCTTTCTCTTTTTTAAATGTTTATTTCTTTTTGAGAGGGAGAGAGAGAGAGCACACGAGCAGGAGAGGGGCAGAGAGAGATGGGGACAGAGGATCTGAAAGAAGCTTTGTAAACAGTAAGCCCGACATTGGGCTCGAACTCACAAACGGTGAGATCATGACCTGAACCAAGGTCGGACGTTCAACTGACTGAGCCACACAGACGCCCCACATCTACTTTCTTGCTTGATCTTCACAATTTGTGGCGGAAGCAGAGCCGTTAGTATCATTGTCTACGTTTTATAATTTGAGCAACTGAGGTTCCGGTTTGCTCAAGTGTTCATGTGCTAGAACTGGTTCTACACTCCAAAGTCCCCACTTGGGGTTGACGTTTTCTGAACTGAGAAGCCCTAATGGATACAGCTTCTTTGTCCGTATAAAAAATTCTCTCAACCTTACTCTTGTTAAAGAAAAGTGAGAAGCCATTGCACACAGAGCCAAAGCCCATTACAATGTCACTTGAAAAATTGACCTAAGAAACTAGTATTTAATTACGAGTACAAATCATAGTTTCCGTCCATTCTGCAAAGTTGTGTTTATCTGATCTTGCAAAATCTAACATGTCTATTTGGTTCCCCATTAAATATTTTTTTTTTATTGTGAACACAACCGCGGTGTGGCCCATTCCTGTTATCCCAACTTCACTTTGCTCTTTTTCTAAATTGTATCTCCCTTTGTACTTAATCATCATTTGGAATGATAGATGACCACAAGGAGCTGTATCTTGCAACCGTTCAGCTGTTTTAATAAATCACAAACAGTCGACACATCCCTTTGGTGTACGTATCCAGCTAAAGATGAATTTAAATGGCAGGTATGTGAACAAAGTCCTAGGACAGCCTGCCCACAAAGTATATAGCCCTAAGCACTATCTTCCACCTGTCTATTTTCAGTTTGGTGTCTGTAATCAGTCATATTTTATTCCTTGTATGTTAAATGAGATGAATTATAATGTTTGAAGCCATTAAGTATAAAACTAAGGCACAAAAAGGTCTAATTTACAACACAGGGAAGTGAGAATTTTGCCATGACTTGTGTTTGCCCACACACTCTTATTTTAGCTCCTTTGTAAGAGATCAATCCCAGTCAAGAGTCCAACAGGCAAATCTGTCTATCTATCTATCTATCTATCTATCTATCTATCTATCTATCTATCTATCATCTATCTATCTATCATCTATGGATCCGTCTATCATCTATCTATCTATCATTTATCTATCTATCTATCTATCTATCTATCTATCTATCTATCATCTATCATCTATGGATCCATCTATCTATCATCGATCTATCTATCTATCTTTCATCTATGGATCCATCTATCTATCATCGATCTATCTATCTATCTATCTATCATCTATGGATCTATCTACCTATCATCTAGCTAGCTATCATCTATCTATCTATCTATCTATCTATCTATCTATCTATCTATTGGATTAAAAACAAGCAGCACTGAATTAGGCTCCTACTTCTTATGCGTAACATAAAGAGAATGTTCACACTCACTTTTGAACTATAGACAACTCCACTGTTACCCGCACTACACTTCAGTTAGAAGCTTTTGTATGATACCTTTTGTCTTACAAAAAGAATATGCAACTCAAGCTTAAAGGTCAAACATTAGCAAATTCGAAGCCTTAATGGAAGGAGATGCTTTTGAGATGTATTTTCAGAGAACAGGAGGATGTTTTGCCCTGGGACAGGGAAAGGCTTGGTGTCATGGCCTTTGGAGCTCAGTGTTAACATCACATTCAGACCTCCCCCTTCTCTGCAACCAAACTCACATGGTGCCAAATGGCCAATCCCCTCTTTTCAGGAGAGTTCAGTGCTTTTCTCAGGCAGAAAAGTTGTCAGGGAGAGTTAAAAGCACTGAAGGTCATCCCTTGGCCCTCTGGTGATATCCAACACAGATTAATGTCATAGTGACAGTCAGCAAATCATGTTAATACAACACTTCAATGAAGGGACAAACAAATTAGAATCTTGTTGTAATATCTGCTTCTGCAGATTGTGGGGGCAATTTCATAGAATTCATTGCTCCCTTGATTTCAAGACAACACTGTGCCAGGCACCATGTGGAGTATTTTTACATGGATTATCCTCTTTAATGCTCAAAATACCTCTATGTAGTAGATACTGCCATTATTCCCATTTTAAAACTGAGGTCTAGAGAGATTAAGAAATGTGTCCAAAGTTACACAGCTAATATATTAATGGTGGTGCTGAACTTCAAATCAGGGTCTATTCGATTAGTTTCTGTTCATGTGTGGTGCATTTTGTGGACTTTAAGCCAGCATCTCTTCCCTGTTTAGATTTCTGCATACATTTCTCCCAAAGAGTTGTTTTCACATAAATTCATAATCTCTTTCCTTGCAAGGCAAAAATTTAATGCTATTTAATCTTCAAAGGATGTGTTGAATGCTAACAAGCTACTCAGGCATTTGGGGAGATGGGATAAGGGAGGGGAGGGCGTGGGAGTCAATTCCTGGAGTTGCACTTTATTTTAAGTTTGATGTTAGGAAATTCTTGAAAAATTATTTGAATAATTACCATCATCCTACTACAACTATTTATTTTATTTTTTAATGTTTTTATTTTTTTTATTTTTGAGACAGATCATGAGCAGGGGAGGGGCAGAGAGAGAGAGGGAGACACAGCATCTGAAGCAGGCTCCAGGATCTGAGCTGTCAGCACAGAGCCTGACACGGGGCTCGAACTCATGGCCTGAGCTGAAGTTGGACACTTAACCAACTGAGCCACCCAAGCGCCCCTACTACAACTATTTATTAAGTTCTCCCAAGTCACCAAATGCTGTGGACACATGGTTTTTGCTCCATAGATTTGCTCTTTGAAGTGAAACCTTCCTCCACCCATCTCCCTCCACCCACAGAAAAGGAAGAGGGAAGACAAGAGGGACAGAGAGACAGAGACGAAAGGGTTTTGTTTTCCTCCCCTATGAAGTCTGGTTTTCCCAGACTAGTTGAATTCAGGTGCTCTGGTTTTTCTCTATACTATCGAAAAAGTAATTCTTCCATCACTTACCATTGTGTGGTCTCTGGAATCAAGGCTCTTTTTCTTATGAAAATGAAGCAATGGCCAAATTTCCACAGCCTGGAGAAAAGGAAAGATTGAGACAGTTTTCTCAATAATTGCTTCAATTCTCCCTCTTGCGCTAGCTGTGGGAACTTGGCCAGCAACTATTAAAGAGATGTCAGATTGATTTCCCCCCCTCCCTCTTTTTACAGTTTCCTCTGCCTAAAATGCTGTTCTCCCCCTTCTAAGTTATCACACCCCCTCTCATTCTTCAGGTCAGATGTCACCTCCCCTGGGAAACCTCGGCCAACATCCCTGTCTCTCCACTTCCCTGATTACTGCTCATTCCCTCTATCCCCAGAAAAATTAATCACCTCTCCCCCTTTGCTCCTGTAACACTTCATCATACTATTCCCATAGCATTAATCACGTTGTATTATAGTTAGCTGTTTGCTTTTCTATGTTCCCCTAAAAGCTGCGAATTTCCTAGAGGCAGGGAATTTTTAAAAAATTCACCAGTATGTCCTCATAATGCCTGACACAAGAGATGCACAGTACTTCTTTATTTGATCAGGCTTGCACCGGGAATGGCCTATACACCACCTTAGCCAAATTTCAAGGGAAGAGAATTTTCCTGTGTTAATTCCTCCCCTCATTTCCTCGCAGTAAACACCAGACTCACTGCTCCATGGGGTGGCATCATGTCTACACTTTGAAGCCTAGGTACACTTCAATGAGTTTGAGCAACACGTTTTTGGTGAGGATGGGACCTATTTCAACTGGCTTTACTGGTGTCAACTGAATCAGAAAACAGAGATCAGAGAAAATCACATAAAACAACAAATCCTTATTCTTACAGTGGTTTCAATAGTTGACGTAGAGTCTGTTTCTTATGTGTTACAGAATACTTTCTTCTGGGGACTGCTTCCCTTACCCCAACTGCACATGTAATCAGTGGGGCTGTCCATCATGACATGTTCTTCTTCTCATGGGGTTGGGCATGCCCAGAACACTCTATTCCACTGGGTACCGTGATTGGCCAGGATTGGGGGTGGTTCCCTCAGCGGAACCAATTGGAGCCCTGTTTCAAACTTTGATACCGATTGGGAGGGTTGTTGGGAGTTGGGGAGGGAAGGAAGAGAGAATGTGAAACAAAAACAGAGCAAGATAGAGACAGATGGAATCTCTTACCTTGTAAAATCATCACGGAAGCCCATGAACTGGACCAATGAGGGGAGAGGATAGTACACGTTATGGGGTAAGAGATCCAGAGGAGTGCTCTGGGCCTCCATGGGCTGTTCCAAACCAGTGTAAAGATTTTTAACCAGTTTCATCCTTGCCAGAACGCCTGAAAAAAGAATTCCTCCAGGCCACACCAGCTCTCAGCAGCCCTGCCTGTCAGGGGTCTTCACATAGTTACAGCAAAGTGTGGGAATAAATCTGTTAGAGAGGAAGAACAACTGAGAGATGGAGACAGACACTTCCTGATAACATCGTCTGAACACTTGGATCCAGGCTTACTTGAGCTCTCCAATAACATGCAACAATAAGTGATCTTTTTGGCTTAAGATAACTCGAGTTTGGCTTTTCTCACGTGCAACCGAAAGCGTTCTGACTAGTAGATTTTTCTAATACACAGATCTGCTTATCGTTTTCAAGTTATGGGAAGAGCACTTCAAGAGCAACGATGCAGGACCATTGAGTTAATCTCGATGGCATATTCGACTGTTATTTTTGGGAAGATTGTTACCTAAAGATGATTTCAAAGGAGTGGGTAGGTCGAGAGGGTTCCGATTCAGGCTCTGTCAGAGCACGTGTGTCACCCATATATCAGAAGTTAGTTCCCAATAAAATTTCTTGCCTACATGAATACATCTGGGTCTCTCAAAGGTGGCTGCTTTGGCCTACTAGAGTTTCCATTAGGGATGTCACTGCCTATGGGTTCTGCCCAAATGTACACTTCCTCTAACATACAATGAATTTATGTTTTGAGTGTCTGGGTACTTTTCAAGTAACTTGCTTGGTAACAAAGGCTTGAAGTTAAGGAGATTCCTCTTAGTTTGCATTGTTTTTTCTACTACCTAAAAACAAAACAAAACTCAAACCTAAATAATTTAAAATGACGATTGACCAGTCAAATAGTTCTCACATTTTCAATTTTCCTGTAATAGATCATGTCTCCATTGAAGTGGACTATTACAGCTGCCTGAAAAAGTATTGTTTGATGTCTGTAAGCACAGTCAGCAATCAATAATTTGAAATTTGTACCATTTGTACCTTTAAGTCCTGGCACATCATTTTTTTATTTCATTCAATCTGCTTACTGTTGAAGAAAAGGGATTTTGAACCATTGCCACAGAGCACATTTATGTGTGAAACAAGGTTCATTTATATGGTGGGAAGTATATCATTTTGACGTTTATTTGCAATATTAATTGTATATATTGATTCAGTTTTTTCAGAAATTGTAAATTCATTATAAATACTACCACTGATGACCTTATTTTGGTGAGAATATTTTCCTGCAGAACTTGAAAACATTTTGGAGTCAAGACATGGATTTTTAAATTCAGAAAGACAACATATGCTGTAATATTAAATTAAAATTCCATAATCAGTTGTTAGTTCAAGGACACACTGGAGCAGGAAATGCATTTTTTAAAAAATGTTGTCTCTTAGCTGTGAGATTAAGAATGAGTGGCCTTTGTTCTCAGCATTTCTTCACTCATTTCTTGTGTTTGATCTTAGCCCAAATATAAATGTAGTGTGGAGAGTTACCTTTAGCCATTTCCAGGTGTCACTAGTGTTTTTAGTTAGTAATCATAAAAGCAGCCTAACCCAAGGCCCTTCTCTGCCCTCCTCAAGTATGCCCCCCACCCGACTCCCTATACGCAGACACACAAGAGTAGGTTTGGCTTTGGAAATAGCTGAGTAATGATCCTTTCAAGGAACACTTGAGTTCAGCATACCCGGGAAGAAGGGGAGTCAAAGAACCACCACCCAAGATTCCCGGACACGTCTTTGGAAAGAAGAAAAAAGATCTGAGACTCCTCACAAGGGATGAGATGTTGTCAAACTGTTAGAAGGGATATGAGATTTTGGCCAGGCAGGCAAGCTTGTCCCCGAAGGATTGCTGCCTGCCAGGGAGGAACACTCGTCAGAGAGGATAACTACCCTGTGGGAGACAGAGAATCTGGATTCTATCCTTTTACTCACTCAAAAGTGTAGGTCAGTCCCTTTAGTTTGCAGACATGGTAATTAAAACAAAAATTACACCAAGGGCTTTAGCATTTGCGTTTTTATCAAGCGCCCACCTACTGTGGGATGATGTGATGGGCATCATGGTGGGGATGGGGGAGGGGAAGATGAAAGAGGTGACCCTCACAGCTAAGAGGCTTCTCATACGGTGGGGACCTCTAATACGGTGGGGGTATAAAGCAAATGTACAGAACCCTAAGACAATGCAGAAGGAGATAGGCACCTGCAGAGAATTATACATAAAGTGCTATAAATACTTCCGGGAGGGAAGACTATCTCCGCCCTGGGGAATTTGAGCAGACTTATCCAGGAAGGGGCATTTGAGTTGAATCTTGAAGGGTGAGTAAAGAGAGATGGAGGGAAGAACATTATGCAAAGGGGATCACGTAAGCAAAAGCCCAGAAAATATATAACATATTCAGAAAACATTGTCTCGTATAAATGGCATAGTGAATATCTAGAGGAAAGAAGGGACTGCAAAAGCAGATTGGAGCCAAAGTGTGGCAGGATAGGTCTTAAAGACGAAAACAGAATTTGAACGTTCATCTCAGACACTGGGAGACCAGTGCTCTTCGGGAGGAGAGACGGGGTCCTCGGTAAGGTCTGGGAAGGTGTCTCCAGTACCATTCTTCTTGCAGAGAAGGATGGGAGCGGACTGGAGGAGCTTTCCAGGAGAAAGGCAGTGAGGGGCCGAGTGGGGGACAGGCAGCTGGCAGGGAAAGAAGGGGAACAATAAAGGAGTCATGGCAGAGGTCAAACTGTCAGGTCTCAGCAAGTGGGGTGGGGGAGGCAAGAGCCCAGGGAAGGGCTGGAGCCCTGGGAACGACAGGGCGGTAGGAGGTGATGAATTCCATTCTGGACACGTTGACTTGAAGTTTCCGGCATGAGACTGAAGAGAAGAGTCCAGCAGACATCTGGAAATGTGGTTGGGAGAGAGGACGGAGCTGAGATAAGCACCTGGGAGGCAGCCACAGCGAGGTGAGCGTAGAAGCCCTGAGAATGGATGAGAACCATCAGGAAAAACATATGGAGGGAGGGCCTGGAGGAGCCCAGAGGAAACGGAACATAAAAGGAGAAAAAAAGCACTTTGGAAGACTGGCGAGTGCCAGAGAAATGCTAGATAGTAATGAGGATTCATGGACTGAAAGGCTATTATTTGGAGCTGACAGAGACCTCAGAGATCCGTGGGTCCAATCTTTTCATTTGACAGGAAGCAGCGACTTAAAAAGGTTAAATTACAGCCGCCAAACAGCTGTATTCTGGGCTGTACTTAGGCCAAATGGCGAAGTAGGTAAAGCTTGTTTCCCTCCCGCCTCCTTTTCCCAGACTACCCTCTCCCTCTTCATTATTTATAGTAACATGCAAAGTAGTGGCCATTGTTAAGCTCTTTCTCCAGAGGTGGCAGTGGCACGGTGTAACGGTTGGGACTTTGGAGCCCAGCTTCCTGGACTCCAAACGTGGCTCCTCTGCGTAAAGTCTGCGTGTGACTTTAAACAAACTCCTTGAACTTTCCAAGCCTCAGTGTCCTCGACCGTGAGTGGGGTAATAACAGTACTTGTCTCCTCACTAGTACACGTAGAACACTTAGAGTAGTGCTTGGCCTCTCCGAATAGCTATGTAAGCATTAGCCATTATTTTATGAAGTACTCTAAATTAAGGAACCGTGTAATTTATTGTTCCAACTGGGATGCTTTCGAGCAGTGCCATGGGGAGCCATATGGGAGCCCGAGGCCAAAGAAAAAAAAAATCAGTAATGCTGATCTTTCTTTTACTTAAAATGTGGGTATTTTGATAATCATGGGTTTTTTGGTATTGATTTAGATTTTTAAGAGGATTGCCTTAAAATGTGGTGTTATCTTGCTTGCTGAGTTTTTGGTGCCCCTTGAATTTTGCATCCTAGGCAAGTACCTCACTCACTTCCTTCCCCTAGTTTTGGCTCTGTGGTGGGGGTGATATGGAAGACTTTGAAGAACTCTGTGGGGACGGCAGGCATACGTCAGTACTTTTCTGGGCACGGTGACACCTGCGATTGCCCTCGCTCTCAGCGCATCATCTATAGAGCATCTCTTTGTGTGTACGTGTGTGTGCACATACACGTGTGCGACTTATCTCCCACCAGTGTATACACTACCTTTCCCAGGGCATAGCTGTGGCCACAGGACCAATCAGGAACCATGTATGAAATTCAGGTGTGTTCTTCAAAAGGTCACCTGGCATCGGAACCTGGACCCCAAGCCATTACCTCACTGAACTTGTTTCCCTGGAAGGGTGTGGCCTGAAACTTCAATCCTTATAGCCTTCAAATCATGCCACAAGGCCCCGCTAGAAGCTGATCTCACAAGGTGGTGACTAACAGCTTAACATCTTATGATTTCCCGGAGCGTTTACCTAGTTTGAGGGATAATATTAGAACCTACTGTCTCAAGATTAAATGAAAACCTGTATATAAACTACTTAGTAAAATGTGTGGACATGACAGATATTCATTACGTGGTAAGCAGTAACCGCTATTATTTAATGACAAATAATTATACAATACCTAAATAGGTAGTGATTATTACTATAGTTGAATTGTATGAAGTTGTTGGTAGTCAACAGTGTTTGACCTACAAAAATAACAACCTCGTAGAGTTCAACCTACTACTACTACGATCATGATAATTAGCATATTAGATTGAACCATATTGAACCGCCATGTGGGAGATCAAAAACGATCGAGTGTTGACAATCTCATATGGTTCCACCTAATAAAAACAGTACATTGTTGGCACCATTGGATTAATCCAAAGGTCTGAGTGATTAGCAATTTTTATATTGGGTAATCACTTCACATGGGCAACTGCTTACTTTATGAATTAGAAAGCTCTTCCTAATTATATGCTATACAATTATCTGCACAGTATATTGTGTTCATTCCCCTCCATTCTACAGACATTTCTGGAGCTTCCCCCATGGGCCAGGTGTTGAGAGAACACCGAAGGGGACTAAATGGCTGCCAAAGCGCAGGTTTTCTCCAGAGCACGGTGTTCTGGAAACAGAGGTCGTACCTCAGATTGTGTCCTCTTAGAAGCTAGAAATTACTATAAGTAATTGCTACACGTGGTGACTTCCCTATGTCGATGACTCCCGAGTTTAAAAACAAAAACGAAAACAAACACAAAAAAACTTCACTTTTTTTCAGCAGAGCCAGTGAAGTTCTCAGAAATGATATACGAGTCAGTGACAAATGGTGGAGGGAGTTGTTGCATTTCCGGCTTTATTCCCAGTTCTGTAGGATACAGCCCGGAACAAGCTGAAAGGAAACCCGCACACTTGATTTTGATTTGCTGACACACTGTGAACCTCTTCTGCCCAGACTCCTAAGTCATCTCTATAAGAAGACAGCATTTAAAAACGTGGAAGGATCATACTCTCTGGAAACAATATGGCTTAAGTTACACGATGTCAGCCAGCATGACCTTTTTATGTTTGCCTTTGGAGAGAAGTGGAGGGATTTGCAGATTCTTCCCTGTCTTTCCAAACCTTCACTACTGACTTCCTAGATTCTCTCCCCAGTGTAATAATTCAGCCTCCCTTCATTTACAAAGAATATGACCTCATCTGAAGTTGACCCAAAAGTAAGTGTTCTGGTTAAATGGGGGTCAAAAAACTGGGACTCATCAGCAGTACAGGAAAATGCCTGGGAAGTCAGTTGCCAAGAATCTGTAGAAATAAACAGATTCAAGATTTGTTTTTGGTTTTGTTTTTTGTTTTGTTTTGTTTTGTTTTTGAACTCCCATTAAAACCAGTGAAGCAGCAACTGGGACACGATTAGCCCGCAGAAACAGTGGATGGCAGAGAGGCAGGTGTATGTGAACCCAACGCAAACAGCTCTGACTGCAAGAACTTTTTCCGTCGAAAATGACCAACTACGAAAATAGTTTCTAGGAAAGATTTTCCAAGGATGTCTCAGAGTCACTTAAACAATATTGGGAGGCTCAATCTTTG